>NC_064634.1:350145571-351395571 GCF_023864275.1 Schistocerca cancellata | reverse complement strand
TCTTATGTACAGTTGATCGCCACTCCGATCGGCGCAATGCTAGCTCCTCCCAACGGTTGCTTGGAATGCTATAGGCTGCAAGGTGGCGTTTAATGGTGTCTTTATATCGCAGGTGTTGACCACCTTTCCTCCTCTTCCCGCACGAGAGCTGCGAGTAGAACCCCGCTTTAGGTAGCCTACTGTCATCCATGCGTACTATGTGACCACTCCATCTCAGTTGATGTTTCATTATTAAAGCTTCAATACCAGCCAGTTTCACGCGACGCAAAATCTCCGTGTTTGGGACACGGTCTTCCCATTTGATGCGCAGAATTGATCTCAGACATCGAAGATGAAATTTATCTAGCTTCTTAATGTCAGCTTTGTAACAGCACCAGGTTTCCGAGGCATAGAGTAGGGTGGATAATACTACTGCTTTGTAGACTGCAATTTTTGTTTGTAGTTTGAGATCATGTGATTTCCATACTCGGTCATTAAGCTTACCGAAGGCTGATGCTGCGCTGGCTATAGGCGCTGCGATTTCCGTTGTCAGGCTGTTGTCACTTCTAATTTGGCTTCCCAGGTATTTGAAATTTGACACATTTTTCAAGGGTTTGTTATTTATCTCAATACTGGAGTCATCTGCATTAAGACCTCTAAGTGGCTGTTTGAGAACTTGCTAGTGATGCTAATGGCTAAGCCAAATCTTCTGCAGGAGGCATTTAGCAGATTTACGTAAGTCTGAAGAGTTTCGCAAGAATTAGCCATCATACATACATCATCCGCGTAGAGAATCTCTAAGATGGATAGTTTGGTTACACGACTTTTTGTTCTGAGGCGAGAGATGTTGAAGACACTTTTGTCTGTCCTTGTGTCGAGACTAATTTGATGACTACAGGCTTTGGTCGCGTCTCTCATAACAACTGCTTTTTTTTGTGGTGAGAGCCTTGTTTTACACCACATGTCACGGGAAACTGTTCTGAGAGCTTGTCCTCATGGCGGATTTTTGCCATCATGTTTTCATGAAACTGCCGAATCAAACTGACAATTTTGTCAGGGCACCCAGTTTTCTTTAGTATGATCCAGAGAGCTTCCCGTGGGACACGATCAAAAGCTTTTTCCAGGTCTACAAAGCACATGAACAAAGGCCGATGTTGCTCTAAGCTTTTCTCTTGCTTGAGGATTCATATGAATAGTATGAATGTATGTGCTGTACTTGTGCTATCGAAAATGTCATTGCTCCACTAGTCTGGATAATTAATCAACGTACAATGATTGCACAACATTTATATTATGTCAAACAATGAATACCACAATTTATGCAGGTTACGTTTTATTTATATACAAGTTTATATAAAGCTTAAACGTCATCAATATTAACAGCAGTAATGCAAATGACACTGGATATCATTTCCGAACAAATACGAAAGTTTTATTGGATTTCAGCTGTAGTTCACAGTATAAAGAAACGGTTAGGTCGGAGATATTACGAATGCTTCACTACATTGATATACTCGTACAAACACGTGTAAAGGTGTCTATCATCAGTGCACAGCTGTGGGATAAGAAGCTGTTGGTTTCTGGATGAAAGGAAAGCTTCTAAATTGTATATTAGGTGCTACAATGCGGCTAGAAAGATATGGAACCAAATAAACTGATGTTTTACATAATGTACTTACAGCATTAAAAATACTGCCGGAAACACCTAGTGACGATAAATCGATTATTACGAGGAAGAAGAGGATTGGGGGTACTCGCAAAAGTACCTGCTTCTGGACAGAAAGGAATGTGACGATACGAAACTGCAGTGTCTGTGTTGTTCCTAATTACGGTGCAGTATTTCTTTGGACATGGCTCTAGGCAGTTACGAGACGGTACTGCAGTGCCTGTGTTATTCCTAATTATGGTGCAATGTTCCCTCGGACATGGCTCTAGGTGGGAATGTGGGTCGGATGAGAGGCGTGCCGAGATAGTCCGAGTAGTTTCGCTAAACACTGTGGCCGGGTGGCGCATCGGTTAACGCATCTGCTTAGTAAGTAGGAGATTCCGGGTTCGACTCCTGGTCTGGAACACATTTTGAGTCGCCGCCGATACGGTACAATGTCCTGATGCAGCTGATATCAATAATACCTCTCCTTTCCTTTCCTTTCTACCTTGTAATCTTACCATCCCACACATTACTATTAAAATTCTCATTCTTTGCACAGATTTTGAAAGCTTCTAGAGGCGTAAGGTACACAAAAGAATAACTTTTTACTTATCTTCATTATCTCGTTGTTGTTGTCGGTGGCTCAAAGTCTTGTCTAGGGGTACATTCTTGCAGCTGAAATTTCGATTTTATAGGTTCTTGATTATTAAATAACTAATGCAGATTTGCCTGTATTATTCTTGAATTTTATTCTTTGTCACAGTTTTCACATTTTCCACATTCAAAAAAAGCAGTAATTAAATTGTTGTGACAAACTTAGAAAACGGCTACTTCCATCAGAGGCATTCCCACCTCATATTTTGCGGTATTCACATTATTCCAAAGAGCTTACAAACTCTCTTTACCAAAGAAGAATCTTCGCTAAAACATATCATTATTTTTCAAATCAATCTAGAAATAAATACTTAGCATTAGATGGTGCAATTAATAATATGAATTTTAAGTATGCCACAAATTTTGTTAGTTCAATTATTTTTTGAAAGAAAAGTAATTTTAACTGTTAGTACATATCGACTGTAACACATTAATTTCTTTTTTATACATTTTAGCTTGAAATATACAAAATCATATGAATTCTTTTAGTGAAAAAGCTGAGATAATTTTATACTATACAAAAATCGATAGTGTACATGGTATCGGTTATCTCTATAAAAAAAAGGTAATGGTAGAGGAGGGTGATTAATTATAACCTCCTCTTCCTCCTTCGATTTGCATAAAATGTTTCACAGCTCTGGATCCACGTCTTGTCTGTTCACATGTCCAAAAGAACAGACATCACACATTCATATGAATAATGGAAAGCGTATAAGACATAGGTGTAACTTTTCACCCTCACTGTTGGACATATGTATCGAAGAAACAATGACGAAAATAAAAGAAAGCCTTAGGATTGGGCTTAAAATTTTCGGTGAAATGATATCAGTAATAAGACTGAAAGTGAAAATGTGAAATAATTGCAGGTTGAATGGAATGATGAGTCCAGTGAGCACACGCTATGGATTGAGAGAAAACCTAAGACAAACGCAATGAGGAGCAGCGAAAATGAGATTATCCAGAAACTTAACATCAAATTTGGAACCCACGAAGGACACAAAGTTTAGGAACTCTGCCATTTTAGAGAGAAAAACATCACATTTCGGCCGTAACAAGGAGAACATGAGAAAGAAATTTCTGAGAACGTACGTTTGTAGCACAGCATTGTACGGAATTGAATCACGGACTGTAGTAAAAACGGAAGAGACTCGAAACGTTTGAGGTGTGGTACTATAGAAGGATATGACCTGGTAAGGGTTATGAGAGAAGAGAGGAACATGTGGAAATTATTGATTGACAAGGAGAAGAGACAATAAAACATGACATCAGACAATCGGGAATAACCATCATGGTTTTTTTGGAAGCTGTAGACGTTAAAGACTGCAGAGGAAGACAGAGTCTGGAGTATATCCAGCAAATAATTGAGGTCGATGGGTGAAAGTGCTACTTTGAGATGAAGAGACTGACACAGAGGAGGACAGAGGGTCCTGAAAGGTTTTGCACTTGCATATTTATATGTTATATTAAAGTGAACTGCTAAAGCTTCATTTTTTTTCAACAGAATGTTGTTAGGGAGTATCAGCTAAGTACCGTCGGCCCGAATACATGCAGTACTCTGGACGAGGGTATCATGAATCATCTACTGCTTGCTGGACTGATTTAGGCGAAGGCGTTTCTGTGAATTCCGGTGCAGCGCACGTGTTGAGAGGCAGATGGAACGTGTGGGTGGTTTTTTCCACTTGGCTCGCTTTTTTCCCCCCGCCAGCCCGGGGGCCTCCGGTAACGGTAGCTGGCATCCACCAGCGCCCCTCACCGTTAGGCCATATCTGCCCACCTGCCTCGGCGTCGGTGCCGCATTCTGCCCCCGCGACGACTCGACGCTCTCGCCTGTTCCGTAACAGGTGAATGAACCAACACTTTCGTCAGGGACACAACCGACCTCCAGTGAATAGCGTTAATGAATCGCTTCTGTGGTGATCCCGGTGAGACTGAAAAGGAAGTACAGTCTGGAGAAAGCTGCGCAAACATTCAGTCAGATGTCGAGAAGATTTCGAAGTAGCGCAGAGATTGGAAACTTGCGTTAAATGCGTCGCCACATACTAAAAGGGCCTTAGTAGTGTATAACATTGGTGTGAATATCAGGTTCGTTTCACAGTGACAAAAAGTAAAAGTTGTGCACATTAAAAAAATTTAACTTTGATGAACGGAGTCCCTTAGGGCGTTTCGGGATTTCCTATGATAGTTACTGTTTTTTCTCTTAATAAATGCGTTCAACAGTCACTTTAATAATAACCAATATACACTACTCAACATTAAAATTGCTATACCACGAATATGACATGCTACAGACGCGAAATTTAGCCGACAGGAAGAAGATGCTGTGATATGCAAATGATTAGCTTTTCAGAGCATTCGCACAAGATTGGCGCTGGTGGCGACACCTACAACATCCTGACATAAGGAAAGTTTCCAATCGATTTCTCATACACAAACAGCAGTTGACCGGCCCTGCCTGGTGAAACGTTGTTGTGATGCCTCGTGTAAGGAGACGAAATGCGCACCATCACGTTTCCGACTTTGATAAAGGTCGGATTGTACCCTATCGCGATTGCGGTTTATCGTATCGCGACATTGCTGCTCGGGTTGGTCGAGATCCAATGACTGTTAGCAGAATATGGAATCGGTGGGTTCAGGAGGGTAATACGGAACGCCGTGCTGGATCCCAACGGCCTCGTATCACTAACAGTAGAGATGACAGGCAGCTTATCCTCCCGTCTGTAACGAATCGTGCAGCCACGTCTCGATCCCTGAGTCAACAGATGGGGACGTTGTCAAGACAACAACCATCTGCATGAAAAGTTCAACGACGTTTGCAGCAGCATGGACTATCAGCTCGGAGACCATTGCTGCGGATACCCTTGACGCTGCATCACAGGCAGGAGAGCCTGCGATGGTGTACTCAACGACGAACCTCGGTGCACGAATGGCAAAACGTCATTTTTTCGGATGAATCCAGGTTGTGTCTGCAGGAATCCAGGTTCCGTTTACAGAATCATGATGGTCGCATCCGTGTTTGGCGACATCGCGGCGAACGCACATTGCAAGCGTGTATTCGTCATCGCCATACTGCCGTATCACCTGGCGTGATGGTATGGGGTGCCATTGGTTACACGTCTCGGTCACCTCTTGTTCGCAATGACGGCACTTTGGACAGTGGACGTACATTTAAGATATGTTACGACCTGTGGTTCTACCCTTCATTCGATCCCTGCGAAACACTGCATTTCATCAGGATAATGCACGACCGCATGTTGCAGGTCCTGTACGGGCGTTTCTGGATATAGAAAATGTTCGACTGCTTCCCTGGCCAGCACATTCCCCAGATCTCTCACCAATTGGAAACGTCTGGTCAATGATGGCCACCTGCATGGGCAGCTGTACCTGTACACGCCATCCAAGCTCTGTTTGACTCAATACCCAGGCGTATCAAGGCCTTTATTAAGGCCATAGGTGGTTGTTTTGGGTACTGATTTCTCAGGATCTATGCACCCAAATTGCGTGAAAATGTAATCACATGTCGGTTCTAGAATAATATATTAGTCCAATGAATACCCGTTTATCATCTGCATTTCTTCTTGGAGCAGCAATTTTAATGGCCAGTAGTGTATTACAAAAAAGTATATCTACTACATCAATATCTGCAACAGTAAATTTTTGGCATTTGCTGGAATTTGTTACAGGCCTTGTTTTTTCGTGTACTGTATAGAACCTGACATGCCCTCTGAGTTCTCTCTTGACTGTGCTGTAATCCCTGTCACAAGGGGAAAGGAATGAGCCATAACAGGGAAATAGCCTACAATTTTCTCAAACCTGTGATAGTCAAGTTTTCTCGTCTGCAGTTGTCGGACTACAAGAATAATTCAGTGGCTGTTATAGGAATGTCCTGCACAAACTTATAGAGAAAAGTGCATACTTCCTTGAGACCTTATTTCCCATTGCCTTCATGGTATGTATACGTAAGTGCACTAGCTTTTGATGTCATGAATGCAAAATATATTAACTGTCAACTGCAGCAGATGAAATGTACCCTTGAGGGTATTTTCGTTCTGTCGTTGCAGCTACAAAAGTGCGTTTTCTTTTCACCAGATGTGTTTCGCTTTATTGGGGTAAAGCATCATTAATGGTCTCTGATTAAGTTATGTACATTTTAATTTACTTTAAGATCGAAAACCATTTCGTTAACAACGTGTTGGCTTTTACTTAGGGTGATTTCCGCTTGATTTCACGCTTATATCGGGAAATCCCGTCTACTAGAACATCGTTGATTTTTCTCTTTTTTTATTTTTAGATGTCTGAAACACTATGCATTTCTTATGTTTTAACAACACACTTTTAGCACATCACTGTTTTGTATTTGGTTTTATACTTTGTGGCGAAATAAATACAAAAATTAAATTTATTGATTGTTTGAAAAGAGGAAAAATTATGGACATGGAACTGTAACTTTAGAATTTTTGAAAGACTTTTTTACGGACTGTATTGACCGGCTTGAATGCGGACAAATTCAGGGCTGCGTGAAATTTGCCTGTAATATAATTTACCATTCCGACTAATTACATTTTTTAATTCTACGTCATTGTTGATTTATTCAGAGTTCTCACCTTAGACGTAGAATTCGTCCTTCTGCCACAATATTAATTCATTAGTAGCCATCGATGTTCTTCTCTTTGTTGACCGTGTGTATCTTCCTGAGTCGGCATCGGTTCGCATCAAAAGACGGTGGAAACCAAGGAATACAATGCTACGTCGCTTTAAATAATTCTCGTAAAACTTAGATACTTCTCACTATTTTTTATTCACAACACAATAAGACTTGCTCTGTTCGTCGCACAAACCATAAATACTAACAATATAGCTGCCTTTCCGCACACACCAAGAATTACGTCCATCCTCTGCAAGGTAACAATCGAAAGTGTCTCTTAACTCCTTGGAGTATGAAACAAAAGAGAATCCAATATGCACATTACAGAGATTATATTCTACACCCCTCTCAATTTAATCTTTGGCGCAGCCTTTAAGGTATTGTATGTCTCTGCGTCGGAATGTGTCACTGCAACTTCTAAGTATGTTTTGTGGCTTGTGTTGTGTAGTGTTGTCAATATAACCTTGCCACTAGTTGGTCTTTGACCTACACTCTTTTTTTTTAGATTATTCTATATATGTGATTCTATTTAATTATGTTGCAGTGTATTTATATATTGTGTAAGAGTAGGGAAGGAATAGTGATGGAGCTTCTTTTTTGGTGAGGGAGGAACCATGATGAGTAGACATAAGTGAATAGTAGTGTGATGGAGTCTGATTAGAGGAGAAGGTGAGGTGCACGAAGTGAAGTGAAATTGGGAGGAGGGGGGGGGGGAGAAGGGTGGGTGGGAGATTGGGAGGGGTTGAAGGATTGAAATGGCCCATTTCTTTATTAAGTAATTTCACAAATTATTTTGTTTAAAGTTCAAATGTTGAAACGTGTGTGAGTTCTTAAGGGGCAAAACTGCTGAGGTCATTGGTCCCTAGACTTACGCACTACTTAAAATAATTTAGCCTAACGTATCCTAAACACAACACACACACACCCATGCCCGAGAGAGGACTCGAACCTCTGGCGGGAGGGGTCGCGCAGTTTGTGACATAGCCCCTCTAACCGCGTGGCCACTCCGCGCGGCTTTGTATAGTTTCCAATATTTATTTTGTCATTGAGCAACTGTTTAATTTGTTTTAATGCTTTGTGTATGTGGAAATTTTCTTGGAAAGGAAGGAGGTGTTTCTGATGATATTCATACCTTTTTCAATATTGCCTGCTCTATGGTGTTCTTGTTTAGGATGCTCTGCAGATGTTGAATGGTTTGTACCCTATTTAAATCCTCTGATGCGTTCTTTATATTTTGTGTCGAATGTCCTGCCACTCATTCCAATGTACAAGTATATCTTTTCACAATATCTGCAAGTGGGCTAATAGATACCAGGTTGTTGGTATCTGCCTGGTTTTGATTTCAGTTTTGGGATGTGCTTTTGTATAGAGTTGTCTGCTTTGTATGCATTCTTTATGATTTGGATTTTGGATATGTTGCTTTTTTTACGTTTGAATTTATTGTGGTTGGTAATTATATGCTTTTTTTGTAGTAGTGCAGTTTGTGTGTGTTGGCGTTGTTTGATTATTTTTTTATTATTTGTCTATTTATTTTTCTTTTTAGCCTGTCTTCTATTGTTTCTTTGTGTCCCTTTTTAATTCTGTATGTCTTATGGTAGCTAGCTCTTTCTGGTAATCAGAAGTGTTCAGTATCAGGGATCAAATACATGTTAAACAGACTGATATGATAGAAAAGCATCAGTCGCTGACTGCAGTCATTGTAGCACAAGACATGGTTTCCGAAGAATCTTTCAATCCATAACCGACACAATTAAACATCTGACTCAGTGCCTTCCAACA
The DNA here is from genome assembly GCF_023864275.1 of Schistocerca cancellata. Lineage (NCBI taxonomy): Eukaryota > Metazoa > Arthropoda > Insecta > Orthoptera > Acrididae > Schistocerca > Schistocerca cancellata. The sequence goes on along the minus strand of NC_064634.1, from coordinate 351,386,869 downwards.
TTAAACGATGCGGCTACCCTTCGGTAACACGTCAGAATGCTTAACTCCATTTTGGATATTTCCTGAGGCAATTTCAGCAAGTGGTTTCTCAATTTCTGAAAAACGTAAAATTGCGTACTTCACAAAACGAAAAAAAAAAAGAATTATCCTATGGCCACTGGATTAACCAGTCACAACTGGGGTCGGTAAACTCATACGAATTCCTGGGTGTAAAACTTTGCAGGGACATGAAATAGAACGATCCCATATGCTCAGTCGTGGGTAGAGCAGGTAACATATTGCGGTTTATTAGTGGAATACTAGGGAAAAGTAATGAGTCTACAAAAGGTGTTGCTGGCACATCACATTTGAAACCCATACTAGAATCATGCTCAGGTGTTGGGGGCTTCTACCATAGAGGACTGACAGGTGATTTTGAGCGTGTACAGAGAAGGGCAGCACAAATGGTCATAGGCTTGCCTGATCTGCTGAAGAATTTCACAGAGATATTGAAAGAACTGAACTTGCAGACTCTTGAGGATAAACGTAAAGTGTTCTCAGGAAGCTTCTTACAAATTTCAAAGATCCAGGTTTAAATGACTCTAGGAATATAATACAGCATTCTACGTGTCGCTCTCATAGGGATCATGAGGGCAAGAGTAGATTAATTACAGCACACACAAAAACATTTAAAGACATTTTTCATGCTCTCCATACACGAATGGAACTGGAAAAGTCCTTATAACTTGTACCATACGACGTAGCCCATGCCATGCAATTTACAGAGGTTTGCGTAGATGTACATATAGATGCTGATGTAGATTTGTCTCTGCTGCACCATCACATTTTCAGGCTTCGAAGAGCACGTGTTTCATTTTACACTCTGAGACGCATATTCTCTTAATATCCCAAAACATGGGATATGTCCTGGAATATACAAACTGGAACTGAAATCTGACGAAGAAGTGATGCTAACTGTGGTGTCACCGCCAGACACCACACTTGCTAGGTGGTAGCCTTTAAATCGGCCGCGGTCCGTTAGTATACGTCGGACCCGCGTGTCGCCACTATCAGTGGTTGCAGACCGAGCGCCGCCACACGGCAGGTCTAGAGAGACTTCCTAGCACTCGCCCCAGTTGTACAGCCAACTTTGCTAGCGACGGTTCACTGTCAAATTACGCTCTCATTTTCCGAGACGATAGTTAGCATAGCCTTCAGCTACGTCATTTGCTACGACCTAGCAAGGCGCCATTACCAGTTACTACTGATGCTGTAAAACATGTACCATCAAGAGCGATGTTCATCAATTATGGATTAAAGTTAAGTATTCCAGCAGCTACGTACGTTTTTTGCTAGTCTCATTTCCTTGACCTGTTCCAGACCTCACGTCAGCCTGCGTGAGCTAAAACGCGTGCCTTTCGGCTTCCTCTCATAGTGGGTTGGCTGTCTTGCCAATCCACAACACTAACCTTAGAAAGGAGTTGCTGGCTGAATGGGCCAAAATACGTTTATCCCTTTAATTTTTCCTTCTACGCACATATTGTCACCTCTCCTTGGTGAAACGTGGCTTAATTGCGGGAGTGGGCATGTTATGTGTGTGGCATGGATTCCTACAGTTTCGTCGTTGATGGTGACGATCAGAGAGAAACAGGAGTGAACGAAACCTGGTGCTAGAAGGTTCCTTGCTTCTCTGGAAAAACCCTGAGGAGGGGGCAGAACTAGACCACTGATACGACTGACGAAGCACCAGAAACATTGTTGCTTGCCCTCTCTTCATCAGGGTCTGTGGGGAGGCCCGCCGCGGTGACCGAGCGGCTCTGGGGGCTTCATTCCCGAAACGCGCTACTGCTACGGTCGCAGGTTCGAATCCTGCCTCGGGTATGGGTGTGTGTGATGTCATTAGTTAGGTTTAAATAGTTCTATGTTCTAGGGGACTGATGACCTCAGATGTTAAGTCCCATAGTGCTCAGAGCCATTTGAACCATTTTGAACTGTGGCGAAGTTTGAGATTTATTGAAGACCCTGGTACTTAGTGTAAAGAGCAGGAACTTTACACTATGTACAAGGCGTCTTACAGGCCGCGTACCGGCAGTAAGAATTTCCTTGACAGCCAAGATCTGAACAGAATACTTTCAGGCTAAGCATTACCTCACTAATCTGCTATAACTATCAGCCATACGGTGTATTCAACCATAATACCGCACAAGCTATTGAGTGTTACCCAAGTATGTAGTACTGCATATAAAACGACGTGTATGAAATAAAATACAGAAATTTTATGAATTTCAAATTAAAAGTTGTGTGAAATGTAAACATTGTAAAGTGATGAGATGTTCTGACACATTTTTGTGGAGTATCAGGGACACAGATGAGTCACTCCATCTTGCACTTCATCTGTCACTCTCAGTAAGGAAGACAGAGTAAGAGGAGAACTGGTTGATCTCTGTAGTTTGTGAAATATTTAAGTAATTTTGTTTCTATCATAATGCCCGGTCTCAAATTATGTCATCTCATCTCCAGATGGTTCCACTACATTCAGGAAGAACACGTGACATCGCAGAATGTCTCTTGTGAGTTCTTTCGCTGGCTGGTGTCCCACGTCGAAAAACTGTTTCAAGCGGTAACAGTTGAAAATATTAGTGTACCCGTGCCAAGGTCCAAGATTTTTCTAGTTGACTACTTAGCAGCTTGTATATCAAATGTCTAAAGTGTAGCAGTTCAGTGTGCCTGTCACGTGAATGCCTCGAGGTGAGTGTCACCTTTGTGATGCTGCTAAGAGTGTAGGAGAAACAGGAGAGAGTGAAACCCTGCGCCGCCACACAATCGATTCCTCTGAAGTCGCACTATGACCATATACTAATAAAATACTGATAAAAGGAGACACTGTGACCCGAGGGGATACCCGAGAGCGCTAACGCGCTGCTTCTTGGACTCGAATAGGCGCGCCAGCCCTGGATCGAATCCACCCGGCGGATTAATGACGAGAGCCTGTGTGCCGGCCAGCCTGGATGTGGTTTTTAGGCGGTTTTCCACATCCCCCTAGGTGACTACCGGGCAGGTCCCCAAGTTCCGCCTCAGTTACACACGTCGCGGCCATTTGAAATACGTTCGCACTATTTCACGCTTTACACTAGACGCATACAGTTGGGGTGCACTAATTCCGGTACGGGGTGGCGGCAGGGAGGGCAACCGGCCACCCCTGAAACTAACCTGGCCAAATCAGTTGTAAACACGCCGACCTTGCGATTGCTGCGCAACTAAGGCGTAAGCGAAAGAACAAAAAGAAAGGAGACTGTGATTGCTGTAACAGTGAAGAGGACATTGTGCAAATACTCAATGGCTGAACTAAGTACAGTCATCCAGGAAGAATTGCACTGCACAAAATTTGAAAATCAAGGATTATTTTTATCTTAGAGTTGTTCTTACTTCCATGAATGAGTCCGTTCTCAAACATAATTATCATTTCACCCGTCTTTCTTAACAGGAACTGGGCAACAGAGGAACTGAGGGTGATTGTTGAACAAATCGAACATGGCAAGAAGGTCACAGTATTGTGTGCCATGACATCCACGAAAGTAGCTGTCCGGGACTCATGAATTCAGAATGGTACCTGCAAAAGCATGAAAATTATTTTCGCAGTATCCACATCGGACAATTACAGCGACGTAATCTTTATGCAACATGACGCCACACCTCACATCGCAAATCTTTCTGTGTGTTGCTCGACACCCTTGTTTCAGGAGCCTGAATGACCAGCAAAGAGTCCTAACGCCGTCCGGTTTCTTCCTCTGGGGTGTGCGAAAGATGAAGTTTATCGCACGAAACCGAAAAATCTTGCTAAATTAGAGGAGCGAATTCGCAAAGTTCTTGGAAACGTACCGCTGGATTATCTGCAAAAGTCCATCACAGCGGAAACTGGTGAACGTGGTGTTTATGTTGGGTTTTAAGAATGCATGATGCCGGCCTGGGTGGCCGAGCGGTTCTAGGCGCTACGTCTGGAACCGCGCGACCGCTACGGTCGCAGGTTCGAATCCTATCTCGGGCATGGATGTGTGTGATGTCCTTAGGTTAGTTAGGTTTAAGTAGTTCTAAGTTCTAGGGGCTGATGACCTCAGAAGTTAAGTCCCATTGTGCTCAAAGCCACTTGAACCAATTATTATTTTTTTTTTAAATGTATGACAGTTCTACCATTGCAAGGAACAAAAGTTCTTATGTAATGAAAACTGTTGAAGTATTACAAAAGACATAAACACGTTTGTAATAGGCAGCTAATTTTCACCACTTCTGTATGGTTAAGTATATATGATCAGATTTTCTATCTAGATTTGCGTCTTTTATTGTAATGACGCAGTCAGACTAATGTACGTTTCTGACTAATGATCTCGCATAGTTGTTCGCTTATCTTTATATAACTGGTTTTCATGTATCACATCATATACGACCTGGAGAAATCAGCTTTGCCTGAGATTAATTTCAGAATAAGCAGTGAGGTTGTAGCCGAGCTTAATGCCGCCATTCGACAGAAGGTTAATCAAATGGCTCTGAGCACCATGTGACTTAACTGCTGAGGTCATCAGTCCCCTACAACTTAGAACTACTTAAACCTGACTAACCTAAGGACATCACACACATCCATGCCCGAGGCAGGCTTCGAACCTGCGACCGTAGCGGTCGCGCGGTTCCAGACTGTAGCACCTAGAACCGGTGGGCCACCTCGGCCGGCGAAGATTGATCACCAACAGCGTCACATGAACTCAGTTCGTGAAAGAGCACAGAGCTGTTTTAAATTTCACCCCGCACGTTGATGAAACTGTACTCCACAACCACTTCCTTTTGCAGTGCAAGTACTGGCGACGAGATGTTTTTTGCACCATCGGCTATTTAGAATTCTATCTTGGCTGTAAAAGCGTGCGCCAGCATTCTCGACAAAAGAGGAAGGTGTTTACGAGATAAATAAACTATATAGAATAACTGGCTGAATTGTCACGTTGTTGGAGACACTCTGTATCAACCTACAGCTTAATGTTGTCCATAATTCGCAGTTGCGGACATTATTGTATGTAATACACTGATACACTGATACAAAGCCCCTTTAGCCATAAATATTCGTGCTTTATTGTATTACTCAAAGCAGCTCTCTTCTCCCAGAGCCCAAATATTCTAGAAAGTTTCTCAATCCCCCACATTCCTTCTTCCCTGACTCGCAACTTAAAAATCATTAATACATGAAATTTAAGTACAATGCACGCTTTTCTGTACGACCAAATTTTCCTCAGGAAAAGAATGAAGTAATCCAATAAAAAATTACTCCTGGTGATGGAATCACAAGACTGAAATGCATACAGTAACTTAATGCATAAAAAAAGTAACACATGAAGATTCTGTACAATACGCGCATTTCCGTACGATCACATTTTCCTCAGCAAACAAAAGAAATAATGCAATAGAAAAATTACTCCTAACGACGGAATCACAGAGACTGAAATACACACTGTATCATAATGAAGATCAAGGATCACCAATTTAGTAATGGAGGGAAGCGTGGAGGGTAAAAGTCGTAGAGGGAGACCAAGAGAAGAAACGCTAAGCACAGTCAGAAGGATGTAGGTTGCAGTGGTTACTCGGAGATAAAGAAGATTGCACAGGATAAAGTAGCATGGAGAGCTGCATCAAACCAGTCTCAGGACTGTAGACCACAACAACAACAAGAACAGCAACAACGTAATGAAGAACGAATGTATGACTGAAACCTTCATCTTTTAGAATACCTGTTTAAACCTATGGCATTCAAATGTCAAAATCACTTTTCATCGTACTTTAATTATACAGTAACTACAGCACAAGTAGTTTCTGTGAAAATATTTCAGAGGCAACGCACAAACATTGGAGACAAACTCCACGCTCTCATAATCTTTTATGAATGCGCGCGAAAGTCGTGTGGCACTACAGGGATTGAATTTTATATTCCTTACACGAGGTGTCAACCATTTTATTTTTTGTATTTAGATTACTCCATTTTTATAGAATAGTTGCCAGTATAAACGTCCCTGGCTCTCCTGTCATCAGATTTCCTTGATATAGGATTCCCCGATTTTGGAGCACATCATCAGCTCGTGGTCATCATGTGGTTCTTCATTCCTCCTGAAGGAAGCATTTAACATCGTTGTAGATCACTCTGCATTCCGAAACCCCAAAGCAAAGTCATAGACTCTACGGGATCGTCCAAAGATCACGGTGTCACACCAGTCAGCAACGCGTATCAATGTCTCTGACATTAGCGCCCTCTCTCTCTTACAAGGGAACATCCCCATCGCACCCCCCTCAGATTTAGTTATAAGTTGGCACAATGGATAGGCCTTGAAAAACTGAACACAGATCAATCGAGAAAACAGGAAGAAGTTTTGTGGAATTATGAAAAAATAAGCAAAATATACAAACTGGGTCGTCCATGCGTAAGATAGGCAATATTAAGGGCAATGGAAGCGAGGAGTGCCGTGGTCCCGTGGTTAGCGTGAACAGCTGCGGAACGAGAGGTCCTTGGTTCAAATCTGCCCTCCACTGAAAATTTTGCTTTCTTTATTTTCGCAAAGTTGCGAGGTGCCGGGGCTAGCAGTGTTTTTAACACTCAATTCTTCTAGACTTTACATATGTACATGATGCTCTAAGCCCCCAATCCCTATTCTAACTCCAACTTTTGCTGTTGCACAAGGATAAAAAAAGTACGGGAACTGACTCTAATCAACCCTGCCAGTGGAGTAGAAGAGAGTTTGGCACCTGCAATAATTTAATTTGATAAATAAGTTAAATAAACGAAGGTTTCATTAACATAGTGAGGAATGATGGGGTTGCTCTACCGATTAACAGAATGAAAGTTCTGTCCAAAATAACAGTATGATTTATTAAGACTAAACACAAAATAATAAACAAAAACACATGAAACAATACATCAAATTGGCTCAAATTGGATACTCAAACAAACGCTGTGAATGTGAAGTTGTCCCTAAACTAGATTGTGAGGATTATGACGAAGTGGTATGTGCAGCCAATTCCTTGCAACTCAAATCTTAGAGAAAACACATAGCCAACCCAACATTAATTGCTGCTACCCCAGTCAGAACAAAGTTAGAAAAAAGACGAACAGGCGCGCTCTGCTGAGCTCTGATGATCACCTAGGAAAATCCCTATCTGCCGGTGCTGCGGACATACATTACCAGACTGTCTTGTTGACTGCCAGGACACGATCTGGCATACCGGAGCCGTTGGCTGGTTGCTTCGACGTCCTCGACCGAAAGGCGAGAGCCGACTGAAACTTCCTGGCAGATTAAAACTGTGTGCCCAACCGAGACTCGAACTCGGGACCTTTGCCTTTCGCGGGCAAGGGTCTACCACTGAGCTACCAAAGCACGACTCACGCCCAGTCCCACAGCTTTACTTCTGCCAGTATCTCGTGTCCTACGTTCCAAACTTGCCCGCGAAAGGCAAAGGTCCCGAGTTCGAGTCTCGGTCGGGCACACAGTTTTAATCTGCCAAAAAGTTTCATATCAGTGCACACTCCGCTGCAGAGTGAAAATCTCATTCTCGAGAGCCGACTACTTACAAGAGCACCCGTACAAAAACCGAACACAGAACATTCCTGTCCCCATGACAGTGGCCGTGGTTAAACGTTCCAATCAGCAACTCGAAAACCGGCGGAAAATTCCACTCCATTGCCGGAACGCTACCATTCCACCAATGGAGATTCTTGGCGCCAATTTCTGCGCCGATCTTGCTACGTCACGGAGCTATGCCCTGAGCAAGCCAATCACAGTTACTATTTTGCAGAAAGTGCGGGATTTTTCCCGCCACAGCTGCCTGGGTACACAAGTCATTCCCACGCCTCGCTGGTAGCTCGCCAGAAAGTGTTTTCGCTAAGTTTCTGCGAAGTAACGGAACCTCTAGCCCAGCCGCTACTTCAGGCTCTGCGGGCGTGCCTCTTGACAATGTCGGTGTCTGCAAAGCATTCACTCGACTTCCTCACACCCGTCGGCTTAAAGCTTTCCAGATCAGCAGAGCCCGCCTGTCACCGGACCACCCGGGTGACGAGAGACGCTGCGTGGGAAGACCGCGTGTGAAGGAATAGCAACTTTCCACCGCATGCAATTAGAGAGGAGAATCGTAAGATAGAAATATGAGAGGGGGCTCATGCCACCTCTCATAGCCCCTACGCCATTTTAGATTGTAATTGGTGAGCGGTTGGCTCACTTAGGAGCAAGGTAGTGAGCCAATCGCCCAAGAACAATCTCGCAAACTGGCCGCACATGCCGCACTCTATAAAGAAAATAACTGCAACTGAAAAATGCAGCTCATAGAGGGAGGATTATTTATGATGTAGCCAACTTCACCTTCTTAATATGGAACACTAACACTCACATCACACATCCATACCCAGGGAGCCCCTTCCAAACACCGATTCACACAGACATTCACTCTCTAAATATGGCCCGGGCATGTGAGCCAAATATGGAGCAATTTATTCTTTACAATCAGAGTTGGAGTGCTCCGCAATTAAATGCCCAAGATGTTACAACCATTTTAATCATTAAACTAACCTGAACTCACTCACACATGATACTATTTAAGTTAACAATCTCTTTGTGAGCTTTCAGAATCTAATTACAACCTCCGATTCATTCTGTCTCCCTGCAGCAAGAATAACCTTTACAAAATGTTCCCTGAACTGATGATCCATTCACAATGACAGTGGTGGTATCTGCTTCAGTTTATGGGGACTTCAGGCACACTGTTTCCATACACTCAACAATAAATACAAGATAAAAAAAATGGTGTGGAGAACAATACAGTAATTTGTAATAAGAATTACAGTGTAAAACAAACACATACAAGGTATCACATACATTACAAAAACAACACTAGAGAAAGAAATTAAAAAAAACAAGGTTCATGGGACATTAAGTTGTGCGTGCACATTGCACACTGTTCACGACTGTGCTGAGAATGAGGCACTAAATCACATTGTTAGAAATGTTCGAAGCACTTCACAAATTCATTAGTTTCTCTGAGGGGGTTGGCATGTTGAGTCATATGCATTGATGCACGTGGTTCCATGTCTTGAGCATTGGAGGGGGGCTTTTGTGATGTGGCCACAGTACTGACATCACATAGGGCTAAACGTCGGGTGTTGTTGCTACGTTGTTGCAACAGCAATAGGGAGTGCTGGAGCGTCTGCAGTACGCTGTTGAGATTGTAGTCAGACCCACGCATATGATCACGGCAGTACGGTAGGAAGACACAGTGATAGGCCCTCCTCACGTCGATTAATTGTCTCTGAGGTCTACTTGTTGGGATACATCACTAGTCTAGGTCTCTTCTCTCGCTGGACAGTACTTTACGTTTCCCAATATTGCAGTTCGACGAGGGATGATGGCACGTGGAGTGACTCCACAAGTGTGTGAGGTCATCCATACAGGATCGAACTAGGAGCGACGATTGCTAAAACTGCTCTCTAATAGAGAGGAGAAGTTAGAAATGAGACCATACATTTGTTAGTGTGGCACGATACTGCTTTGTGTATGCAGATCGGCCTATGCTAGTGAGTTGTAAAAACCCAAACAGGTGAGTATATAGTGTCCCTTTCTGTCCTGAGGCACATGAGGCGCAGGTTCTGACACGATATGTGATCTTCTTCGTGTACTCACGACAACGTGGCCTGCCGCAGGGAATCCCTCCAAACGGCCGCCGCGTCCGGAGAGCTAACGGGCTGTCGCGTGTGGGTCGCGTGTCAGTGTCAATGGCCAGCCTCACTTTTGCTTGTGGCCCGGCGAGGATCCCGCCTAATCCCTCAGGTACACGACCCGGTGACTGTCAGCTTGTAGGACCGGACGCCCTCGCGCCCCTCACGTCAGGTAGCGCGCCGATGCTCTTCTCCTGCAGGTAGCCGATGACCTCCAGCTGGCCTCTGCATTGCCACGATCCCCGTCCTCTGCACAATTCTTACAAAAATCCTATGCCTAACTTTTCCCCATGACCTTCTATGTTATAATAAATTTACATAACGAAACATTGATGGTCTGTCATTTCAGACACTGTAATTTTAATTTTATAGTTATTTATCTGTAGCTATCATAACAAAAAATGGAAATAATTTATCTTGATATTTGTGTAGAGACCGATCTCACTATTGTACATGGTGTGTGACGCTATATTGGATGAAGAACTAAATGTGCGGGCCCGCACTAATATTACTATTAATTATATAGATCGACAGTAGACATGCTCAAGAATTAACTACCATTTGCCAACGATCTACATTCTATGTCTTTTAATTCAATTATGTTGTTATGCAGGTCTAAGTTTTACTGAGCTATAAAGAACATGCAACTTCGGTCGCCGGTCGTCCCTCCATCTCGGGTCTGTGATTTGATGACCTGAAAAATAGCATCCCAACAGGCGCGCGCCACACTTGTGGTAGAAAACCCGCACAATGTTAATCTAGTTATTGTTAAATCCTACAGTTTAACTTATCCTAGTATAACGTACTTTCACTTTTATTTATTTATTTTATTTATTTATTTATTTATTTATTTATTTTGTTTACCTTATACAATACTCTTACATAATTCCTGTTACGTTGAGATGTCTCGCTGCTCGCCGCTATTGACGACAGTGATGTGCGCGCCGTACGACATGACCTCCAGGTTTTCATTACGCCTCACTGAAACTCCGGAGACTGGGTTAGCCATGGCTATACAAGACAATAAATTTATAGTTGAACTTAATTTTGTATGTGATGCAGTCTTAGCAATGAAAGCGCACCTTTCCAGAGGCAATGTAATTTGGCCCAGCCAAGTCTGGTTCCTGTTGAGGATTCAGTCGCCCACCACACGCCAGCTACACAGTATGTCACGAATATCCTAGTATGAGTCACTGGTTATTCATCTGTGACAGTCGCAAGCAGCATGCTAAATCCCCAACCAGCACATTGGCATGGTAGGCTTTGTGGTGTCACCGCCAGACACCACACTTGCTAGGTGGTAGCTTTAAATCGGCCGCGGTCCATTAGTACATGTCGGACCCGCGTGTCGCCACTGTCAGTACTTGCAGACCTAGCGCCACCACATGGCAGGTCTAGAAAGACGGACTAGCACTCGCCCCAGTTGTACGGACGACATTGCTAGCGACTAGACGTACGAAGCCTTCCTCTCATTTGCCGAGAGACAGTTAGAATAGCCTTCAGCTAAGTCCATAGCTACGACCTAGCAAGGCGCAGTTAACCGTATCTGGAGAGAGTCTTACTTGTATTCACCATAAACGATGTATACCAAAAGGATGGATTAAAGTTAAGTATTCCCAAAGCAACGTACTTTTCTTATTAGCATTCATTTAGCATCCTGTTTCAGACTTCACGATATTCTGGGTGAGCTTATAGCGTGCCTATTCGGCCCCTTCAAAATAACACTGTGTCGGCACTTCTGTCGACACATAACAGGCTTTATGCCCGCATTTCTACCGTCTAGGCCCCAGGGCACCATTGGAGTCAAACGCTCACAGGTTCACCCCGACTTGCAAAACAACGATGTTGGCGCATCACTGTAAAAACTATACTGCCAATATTCATCCTCGAAATCACGCAATATACCACAATCTTGCAGTGCACTGACGCGTGCCTGCAAGCATTGGTATGAACGTCTCACGAACTGGCTGTGGCCGCTATGGAGCGTATCACGACTTCTCAGAACGCTTCTAAGAGCACGTTCTTGTATGCGCCCGTTTGTGCGACATCTCGTCACTCATCCTTATCCCTTAACATGGACACCAGATAGGAAAGGACAAAAACATTGCTCATGGAAAGGTAGTGCCTCTTATCGCAACGACAGAGGAGATCCCGAACATAGACAAAAAAGTTAACAACAGTAAATTCTTATGCGAGAAAACGCGGCGTGTTAATACTTTAACAATCTTAATCTATTAATCCAACGATTATTGTTCCCCGAAAAAAAAAGGTTCATATATTTGCCTATTTTATTATGTACACCACTTAATCTACTATTATTCCACGAACTTCTATGTGTGAGAGATGTGGTGGAGTCCTATGGACTAGCGCCAATCCCTTGTCAGACTCCCCCTCCTCTGACGTGCATTAGGATTTTCAGGTTCTCCTGTGGTCCTTGATTTCGCTCTATCCAGTTACGGTCGCTTTGCCGTTCGGTATTCCTCTTGTCCCAGATTCCTTGTCTAGATTGACCCTGTTCCCTGACGTTCTGGTTTCCGTGTCTCTGGTTTCCATAATCTTGAATTGCGTAACCTTGATTTCCGTAACCCTGGTTTCCTAACTGACGAGCGCGATTATGCGATCTGTTGTCGTCTGCCCTTGCTGGCCCGTGGTATTTGTTATTTTGCGCCTTCTTCCTGTCCTTTGCGTCTTGTTTATCGAAGACTACTTCGAGTTCGCGCAATAGACTCTTGAATGCTTCTACGTCAGATCCGCACTTGCCGACAAGTGTCTGTTGATACCTAACAGGCAATTTGGAAAAGCAAAATTTAATGATTTCTCCGTTGCTATATGGACTATCTAAAAACTGATTCTTCTTGAGTAAATCATCAAAAAATTTGGTTGCGCTCCTATGCCCGGACACTTCCAGCTCAGGACAAAATATTATTTCCTCTTTAATCCTATCTTGCGTTTCCTTTGACCAGTAGGTCCGCAGGAATGCACCAACAAATTCCTGATAAGTCCGACACGTCGCTGCCACGCCCCGCATCTTTTCCGCGGCTTGGCCTTCGATGTGTCCACACATGAATTCTAATTTTGCCTGAGTTGGCCATGACGACGGTAATGAATTTGTAAACTGCATCACCCAGCTTTTCGGATGCATCGACCCTCCATTATCTTTGAACTTCTGGAATTTTAGTATCGACAGGAAGTGATTGTGATCAAAATCCTGTCCGATCCTCGCACTTCTGTTGTCACTCGTTTCCGATACTTGCACGTCTGCTGAGTGTCCTGATCTATCTTGCTGATAACTGTGATTTGCTACCTCTGTATCACAGTGGACGTGGCATTCAGCATTCACTCTTCTAAGTGGGCTGCAATTATTGGAGCTATTACTCTCTGTTTCTGCGTGTGCATTGTTGGTTCCGCACTCTGTCACTGGGCTAGAGCACGGCGGGCTTTTCCTCGGAGACACAATTCCGTGAACTCCATCATTGGTATCCGAACGCGCAGTGCTCGTGTGCCCGTTTCGCTCTAGTTTTGCTATCCGACTCTCTACTTCTTTCATTCGTTTCGTGATGTTCGTAACCACAATATTACCTTGAGTCTTTAAGACCGCTAGGGATTTTGAGTGTCCTTGTGTCGCACGTCGCAAGCGCCCTGCGAGTTGAGAAGTTACTTTTGCGATTTTCATTGCCCCTGTTGCTGCCGTTTTGGCTAGGCCTGCTACTTTTTGTGCTACCATTGACATTTGTTTTGCTTCACCACATTCTTTCTTTATTGTTAGTAATTCACCACGAATTTCCCCTATACGCGAAATTATTGCCTCAGTGTCCTTCTTACGCTGTTCGTCAGCTTCTTCCTTCTCCTTCTTACGTTGTTTTTTCTCTTCTTCCTTCTCCTTCTTGCGTTGTTCGTCAGCTTCTTCTTTCATTGATCGTAGGAAGCTCAGTATTGGGTTTACGTCATCCTTTTGATCCTCTTCAAACGTGGGAGATGTAACTCTGGACACCTGGGCGCTAGAGCTCTGACGTGACCGAGCTAGCCCCTGTCTGCTCTCGTTCGTTTGATTATAAACTTCTGCTACCGTCTCGACCTGTGTGCCTGTCTCTGTTTCATCCTCTACTTCACTATCATAATCACGGCCGCAACGCTGCTCTGAGATCGCGTCCAAATCACCTTCCTCATCAAAGACCCTGGCGTCCTGTCCTGCTAAAAATGTGCCCATCTCATCTCCGAACCTATTCCCGTTAAACTGCCCCTTATCCATTATGCTATCCTCTTTTGTTTTAGCTTCGCTCGATAATAGTCGTGCCTTACTTCTCGTTATCATTCATGAAAAACAAATTTATCTAAAATGCACAATAAAATTAATCTACTCCATATATTTTTACACATAGACATAAAATTTCAACAACGCCTCTCCAATGCTGTAATTATACCCACGATTTGTTGTGGTACAGAAACCGCACACAAACCCGACAAAGTGTGATGTGATACGGACACACCATCAAAGGAACACAAAAACAATGAACAAAAGAATATATACACTGAAAACAAAAACAGTAATCATGCGCTGCTACTTAAAACTAAACGCGGAACTACCAGAAAAAAACGTGGGTATTAATCAATAAAAAAAATTAAGCAAAAAAAATTCTGAGTGTCCCTACTACTAATAATACTTGCTTATCAGAAGATTCACAGGGAAGATCCTGGCAGGGTCGCCATTTTATGCAAGGTGCCGGGGCTAGCAGTGTTTTTAACACTCAATTCTTCTAGACTTTACATATGTACATGATGCTCTAAGCCCCCCCCCCCCATTCTAACTCCAACTTTTGCTGTTGCACAAGGATAAAAAAAGTACGCGAACTGACTCTAATCAACCCTGCCAGTGGAGTAGAAGAGAGTTTGGCACCTACAATAATTTAATTTGATAAATAAGTTAAATAAACGAAGGTTTCATTAACATAGTGAGGAATGATGAGGTTGCTCTACCGATTAACAGAATGAAAGTTCTGTCCAAAATAACAATATGATTTATTAAGACTAAACACAAAATAATAAACAAAAACACATGAAACAATACATCAAATTGGCTCAAATTGGATACTCAAACAAACGCTGTGAATGTGAAGTTGTCCCTAAACTAGATTGTGAGGATTATGACGAAGTGGTATGTGCAGCCAATTCCTTGCAACTCAAATCTTAGAGAAAACACATAGCCAACCCAACATTAATTGCTGCTACCCCAGTCAGAACAAAGTTAGAAAAAAGACGAACAGGCGCGCTCTGCTGAGCTCTGATGATCACCTAAGAAAATCCCTATCTGCCGGTGCTGCGGACATACATTACCAGACTGTCTTGCTGACTGCCAGGACACGATCTGGCGTACCGGAGCCGTTGGCTGGTTGCTTCAACGTCCTCGACCGAAAGGCGAGAGCCGACTACTTACAAGAGCACCCGTACAAAAACCGAACACAGAACATTCCCGCCCCCATGACAGTGGCCGTGGTTAAACGTTCCAATCAGCAACTCGAAAACCGGCGGAAAATTCCACTCCATTGCCGGAATGCTACCATTCCACCGATGGAGATTCTTGGCGCCAATTTCTGCGCCGACCTTGCTACGTCACGGAGCTATGCCCTGAGCAAGCCAATCACAGTTACTATTTTGCAGAAAGTGCGGGAATTTTCCCGCCACAGCTGCCTGGGTACACAAGTCATTCCCACGCCTCGCTGGTAGCCCGCCAGAAAGTGTTTTCGCTAAGTTTCTGCGAAGTAACGGAACCTCTAGCCCAGCCGCTACTTCAGGCTCTGCGGGCGTGCCTCTTGACAATGTCGGTGTCTGCAAAGCATTCACTCGACTTCCTCACACCCGTCGGCTTAAAGCTTTCCAGATCAGCAGAGCCCGCCTGTCACCGGACCACCCGGGTGACGAGAGATGCTGCGTTTGAAGTCCGCGTGTGAAGGAATAGCAACTTTCCACCGCATGCAATTAGAGAGGAGAATCGTAAGATAGAAATATGAGAGGGGGCTCATGCCACCTCTCAAAGTTATGATCTGTCCGTTCGTTCATTGACGTCTCTGTTCACTGTAATAAGTTTAGTGTCTGTTTTTTGTGACCGCACCGCAAACCGTGTGATTAGTTGACGAAAGGACGTGCCTCTCCAATGGGAACCGAAAACATTTGATCGCAAGGTCATAGGTCAACCGATTCCTCCACAGGAAAACACGTCTGATATTTTGTATACGACACTGGTGACAGCATGTGCGTCACATGACAGGAATATGTTGTCGCCCCACCTAACTAGTACACTTGGTGAATGGGTGAAAAGTTTCTTCTACCTTTCCCGATTTAGGTTTTCTTGTGGATGTAATAATCACTCAAAAAAAGTGATGAAAACATAAGAGTTTTTCACATAAACTGAAAATAAAAGTTAAAATTTTCGGTCGAGGGAAGATCTGAACCTTTTTTTTTTTTAACGTAATAAACTTTTATTTACAAAATAACAAATACAGTGATGAGATTCGAAGGTATTTTCAATTTCTGTTTCAATTAGTTATCGAGTCTTTTCCTTTTCTTATCTGATATGTAACTTAGTTGCAATTGTCTGTTTCGTTATATGTTGTGCGTTTGCAGTTTGATTTACACTGTTGCACTGATCTGTAAGTCAGTGGAGCAAGAATATTTCATTTTTTCAGTTTTGTTTGCATTTTTGTTAATTTTTAGGGGTTGTTGATTCAAACACTTCTAAGTTCTTGAGTTTAGGTAGAGTTATTGGTTTGGTGCCATTATGTGGCATGTAACTATTATTAGAGTTGCCTTACTGGCTAAGGCTTACATCTAGGAGGCAAAGGACAATGACAAATATATATGAATGAATATTATTGCGAAGTGTCCACTAGATGGTGGTTGAGGGGAAGAGAGCGAGAGCGAGAGAGAGAGAGAGAGAGTGAGAGTGAGAGAGAGTGAGAGAAAGTGAGAGAGCGAAATAGAGTCAGAGGGCGATATGGAACACATTTGAGACATAATTAAAGAAAAACTCTATAAGTGGACAAAACATATTCTAGGTAAGGTTAACATGATTAGATAGGAATTGCGGAGAGATGTTTCTTTTTTTAGTCTACTCACATAGTCATCTTCGGCGTATCGAGTGATGTTTCGCACATTTGTATGAAACGCTACCTGAATATGCGCTATATGTGTAGCCGTAGCACTCATCTAATAATATTTACACTTTTTTTTCCGTTGCGGATACTGTGATTGCACTGCACAAATTTTTCACCGCACTCACTTTTAGCACACAACACTTTGGGGGTGTTGGAGGGTCTGCATAGGCGACGACGGAGGCGTGGAGGACTAGGGGGGGGGGGGGCGTAGTGTGGCGGCGGCGGCGGCGGCGGCGGCGGCAGCGGCGGCGGCGGCGGCAGCGCCGGCGGTGGCGGAGCCGTCGGAGGCGGTCGCGGCGTGTGGGGACGGAGGCCGTCCTTGAAGGCGGCGTCCAGCGCTATCTGTAGGTAGTTCTGGAACGTCTGCCTGTAGTTGTTTTTCCGCTTGGCTCGCTTGTGTTCCTCCCAGAGATCGGTGAGGAACTGCACTACGTCCGTTTGTTTTTTTGCGATTATGGCGTGCGCTGTCATCGCGAACGTCCACATGGTCGCGACGCGTTTGGGTCTCGGGAAACATTTTGCAGCCGGGATCGTGAGGGCTGTGGCTTCTATAGTTCGGTGGTCCGCCCTGTTCATGAGTGCCACCATTTTCCTGCATGTCTCCCATATCACCTGACTTGTCGGACATGTGAAGCGGTGTTCCACGGTGTCGATCTCGTTGCACGCTTCGCAGTGCGGCGACTCGCGCATGCCGATGCGCGCTAGCCGCTCGTTCGTCGGCATCTTGTTGTGTACGACTTTGTACCACGTGTCTCTAGCTTCCGGAGGTATGGCTTTCTCGGAGAGATTCTTCCAGACTTGTGGCCAGTCGTGGTCTGGAAGATTCGTCTCTGTTCTGCTTCTTCCTTGTTTGCCTCTCAGTGCGCGATAGATTTTCGCATCAGTTCTCATCTCCTTCACTGCTAGAGTGGATGTGATGTAGCTACTGTCCATTATTATTAGCTTCAAGTAGCGCATCTTGTAGGGTATTCTACTGACGTCTACCGGCGCTTCCCCGGAATCGGGTCTGTGTTCCTTCAGTAGAGACGACGTGGTACAGTCTACACTTCTGTCCTCCATTTGTAGAGCTCGATGGAGCAACAGTGCCGCGCATTTTGTCGTGACATCTATCAGGCCCAGCCCCCCTTCTTCTCTAGGGAGAGTGCTGGTGGCTTGCGACATTTTGAGAATTTCCCGCCTCCACAGCAGATAGTATACATCGCTTCTTATAGACTTCCTTATTTCTGTTGGTACGTTTATGACTTGTGCCATGTACCAAGCCTTCGCCAGGATCGTTTCGTTGATCAGCTGCGTTTTCTGGTCCAACGTTAGGTGTCTGTTGGCGTGTGTCCTGACGAGCCCTCTGGTGGTGTACAGGATGTTCCGCCAGTTCTCTGCGGCCATTTTGAGTGGGCAAGCCTGCAGCTGAACACCTAGGACTTTATATTTGTCGGTCACCTGGTACCATGGTCTGGCCTCTCTCAGTTTCCCGTTCCCTATCGGGAGCAGCACTGTTTTGTTAGGGTTGGTTTTCGCCCCAGATGCCTTTCCAAAGGATTCGATTATTGGGAGGACGCTGTCAATGTCCTCCTTTCCGTCCACAAAAATGCTCAAGTCATCGGCATATGCCATACACGTTACTTTAACGTCCTGTAACTTGTAGCCGTTGATGGTGGCAGCAAGCTTCCTGAGGACTGGGTCGATGGCTACTGTGAATAGTGCCATCGACAGTGGGCACCCTTGCCTCACAGATTTCCCCAGTTTTATCGGCGTAGATGTCCAGCCATTTACAGTAACTCTTGACGTGGTATTTGTTAACATGTTTTTGATGACTTGAGCGAATTCAGAGCCAAAACCTAGTCTTGCCAAGGTCTTCAGCAGGTACCGGTGACCGATCCTGTCGAAGGCCTTTTGGAAGTCTATAGAGATGATCGCTGCAGTCGCTCTGTTGGATGCGGCGTGGGCTATAACGTCTCTGTACGTGCAGACGGCGTCGAATATGTTTCTGCCTAACACTGCACATGTCTGCCATGGGCTGATTGCTTTTTTGAGGGCGAGCTTCATATTTTCCGCGACGCATTTTGCTACTAACTTGTAGTCCGCATTTAGGAGCGTAATTGGGCGGAAGTCTGTTAACGTTTTTGGCGCCTTATTTTTCGGTATCAGAGTAACGGTCCCTTCCAGGAACGGAGGTGGTATCTCCTTCCCGTCCAGAATTTCGTTAACAATTGCTGTTATTATTCCACCTACTTTGTCCCAGCAGGTGGCGTAGAATTCTGACGGTAATCCGTCCGCTCCTGGAGCTTTGCCGTTGGCGCAGGTTTTGAGGACGGCTCTGACTTCGTCCTCAGACACGGCCTCCGTCAGCAAGGCGCGATCGGTGTCGTTCAGCCGTCTGCGCGTTTCTTGTAGTATTCTTGCTGTTTCTGCGTCATCTGGTACCTCTCCCTTGAAGAGTTCAGAGAAGTGCTCTTCTATGTGACGCATCATGTCCCTCCTAGTTGTTATTTTGCGGCCAGCTGCGTCGCTAAGCTCCGTTATAGTTCTGTTTTGTGCCCTCTCCCTCTCTCTATGCAGGTGGTGCAGTGTGGCAGGTTCCTCTTCAGTGGCGCCGTGTGTCTGGCTGCGGAAGACGACGCCTTTCATTTGTTGGCGTCTGATATTCAGTAGTCGCGCCTTTATTCCTCTGACTCGCGTGAGAAGCAGGTCGTCGTCTGGAGGACAGTTGAGCGCGTCCTTCAGACACTGCGTGTAAAAGTCTGCTGTGCTCTTCCTCCAGAAAGCCTTTTCGCACTGTGCCTTATCAGCGTCTTCCTTATCTGTGGTTTCCCACAAGCGACCCACCATTGGGTGGTGGACGGATATTGTTGTCGCGTCTGTAGACTTTCTTCTAGTGTGAGCGCTATCTCCTGCTGTAGTTTGGCGTCACTTAGATGTTGCGTGTTAAGTTTCCACGCTGATCTTCCTCCTGATATTTTATTCGTTGGCAGCTGGAGCTTGCAAATGTAGGCACAGTGGTCGGAGAAGATCACAGGGCAGACTTCCACACGTGACACAGAGGCGGCCAACTCTCTGGTCACATAAATCCTGTCAAGCCTGCTTCTTCCGCGGTTGTGGAAGTACGTGAATTCTGTTGTGTTGGGGTATAAGAGACGCCAAGAGTCGCGTAGATTCAGTTTTCTTAAGAGTTCCTGCAGTTCCGTGCATAGATTAGGTACCGGGACTTGATCTTCCGGAGCAGACACGCAGTTGAAATCGCCTCCTAGCACAACATTGCTGCTGTTGCGTGGAAGGAGTGCACAAATATCTTCATTGAAGAACTGGCTTCTGGCCCTCTTCTTTTCTGTGCCTGACGGCGCATAGATGTTGACAAAGTAAGTCCCAGCTATTCTGATTGCAAGGACCTCTCGTTCCGCAGCTGTTCACGCTAACCACGGGACCACGGAACCCCTCGCCTCAGTCTGCCCTTAATATTGCCTATCTTACGCATGGACGACCCAGTTTGTATATTTTGCTTATTTTTTCATGGTTCGATCTGTGTTCAGTTTTTCAAGGCCTATCCACTGTGCCAACTTATAACTAAATCTGAGGGGGGTGCGATGGGGATGTTCCCTTGTTAGCACAGCAGCGCCCTCGCACAGAGGTGAAAAATGGTTCAAATGGCTCTGAGCACTATGGGACTCAACATCTTAGGTCATAAGTCCCCTAGAACTTAGAACTACTTAAACCTAACTAACCTAAGGACATCACACACACCCATGCCCGAGGCAGGATTCGAACCTGCGACCGTAGCAGCCTCGCGGTTCCGGACTGCAGCGCCAGAACCGCACGGCCACCGCGGCCGGCGCACAGAGGTGAACATAGAGCCAAACATGGAAGTGCTCTGTCCCAGTTCGTGACCTCAGTCAACATAATAGAGTAGGAGGAAAAAGTTACTCAAGTCTCAGACAGAAATATGCTTTTTTAAATGTTGATCATTGCGCTTCAAGAGAAAAGTTGTAAGTGTATGCATCAAGTGATGCCTTTTTATTCAATGACAATTTTAAATTACTAATCACTGTGGCAAAAGATTGTATTAAGTTGAGTAAACCTTTTTTCTTCGTTCATGTAACGAAGTAAACTAACATTTCATCTGTTGCAGTTGCGATGAGCCATATCACACAGCAGTTAAAGAAATCACACTTATGGATGGACTATAGTTTCGTCTGGTCACAAAAATTTCCATTTCAGAAAAGCAAAGCATAGCTTAGTCGTTTCTCAGCTTTTAACATCTGAAAATCATCTAGCCTCGCGGTGTCGTTTTCGGTCTCGATCTGTTTTATGAACGGTTTAAGTATTCTTCACTCTATCATTTGCTTCATTTAGTTTCCGTAGCAGTATTCTTCCCTAATTTATGTGTGGTGATGCAAGCGAAAGAGTGCATCAGGTGGATTGCGGTTGTCCTGGGACATGCAGTGATGACACATTTGATTGATACAAAATGCCAAGGTATTCTTCAGTGAGACGGTACACCAGATATAAGAACATCATACACTACCATATAGAAGCCGATAACCCAAGCAGTGAGGATGTCGTGGGCTTTCTGACTCTGGGCTTTACGACCTGTGACGTCAGTGTGGTGTTTCCGAACACAAGTACTTTAGCCATGAGTTTTCCGACATTCAAAGAAGGCCACAACATGTCGACCATTTTGTCCCTTCAGGAATGTCTATACACATAGTACGTAGGCATGTTCATGTTTATTATTTTTACCTTTTAACTATTTTTAATTACGGTTTTTGTACAAAATATTTGCAGCAAATGATTAAACTTCACAAAACAACAATTTTACTTTCTCACTCAATTTTTTGTAAGAAAGCGCGAGATTTTCGACATCTTCTTAAGTCCCCGAACAGTCATATACTCTTGTGACGTCTTTTAACTTTTTGTCAAGATTTTCATATGTTTTTCTTCTTTTTTAAAGAGGCAGACCAATTATATATTTGTTCTTTGAATTTCAAGTACAGTTTTACGTCTCCCTCCTTCAGCTTATTTATCACAAACTACAGGTTCGGATTTTTTGATTTATTGAGGAGTTCCTATGCCAACGTTCGATAACATTCGTGGTCCTATGCCGCTTGGTTAAAAACATTCCGCATTTCAATTGGCATATTAAAATTTTCTGTCGATTGATTGACGATATAGTATACACTGGACGTTTTCTCCAGCATTACCATCCACGCTTTATCAACTCTGTTTCCTGTAAGGTGTCGCTCTGCAGCACACCTGTGGTGAAACAGACTTCTTTTCTAACGCTGTATTCCTCTATCGATCCAAGTGGTTGTATTTTCTTCCATAGACATTGCTTGAAGTGAACATTGTAATCGGAAATGTATGTTTCTGGGAGCACTATTTTCTTAGCATCGATTGTACGCATTTTAATCTCTAGCACTGCTGTTTTCGGTGACCACCCAAATATCTTATTTTTCAATCCGGAAAAATGTTCGACATTGCTGGCGTAACCGCATTAGGCGCGAGGTGGGAAGAAATAATGCACCCAAGAACACTGCCGAACATGATCGTTTCCGTCGCCCAGGTGTGGCGAATGTTATATGGGCGTACTGACTTCCAAACCTTTGAACAGCCGACACTCGGTCGTCAACGTTGTTGTGGCAATGTACTGCTTCTCATGTGCGTCTTTTCTGGGACGCATTCGGTTCGGAGTACATTTTTAGGGATCACAATGCGTGACCCCATCGTTAAGCGTAGAAGGAAGAGTCCTTGGATCCAGAGGATATTCGACGAATGGCCTGGGCTGTCCGTCCTTTGGACTTAAACCCCTTGGGAAAGTGTGTGGCGCGTTGAGCTGACGTATTCCAGCATGTCAACATACACTATCGAATATCCACCTTTTGTTAGCCGTGGTGATGCAGGTATGGAACGTCCTGCCACGGGAGCTCCTTGCTAATCTTGGGGCCGCTATGGGGGCGAGGTTTTCATTGCCGTCTATGGTGATCACGCACCGTATTAAGAACCGTGACCAGCCTTTTCTAATGTCCGGGAGATCATTGTGAATCGTGGTGATTTCAGTGTAATCGTCTTGGAATTAAAGTGTGATTTCTGCTCCCGTTACAGCGTATTTCTTTCAGTGAACTTCTGCAAATATATTGTAGTAGGTCCTTCTATGTGTAGTGCAAATTTCATCAAGCTATATCACTTGGTAATGATACAGCACTCGAAAGTTACTTCTGTCCTTTAGTTATGTATACCATTGTATTTCGTCAAATCCATGTAAGTACATCACATTTAAGTTAAACGATAGTAAAACAGGCGCAAATTGTAAGAATCAAAACAGAACAAGAAACGCCAGAAAATATCGAAGGGGGCCTCCGAGTGGAGAACGTATCAGAAAAATGAACATGCCAAGTGGAAGAACAATAAGTTACATGACCCTACAGCACACGAATAATTCACAGTGTCTATTTCGGAAGTCTACAGCATAGCAACGAAATCTGAAATACATTTCACTTGTTCTACACTTTATAATTTTAAGGACTACTCAAAAACCTGTTGCAGTGTAACTTTTCCTTTTTGCATGATGTCGTTATCTTTCTCTCATTGCGTTTCCATGTCTTCGAGGGGACTTTAACGTTTTAGTGGATCTGCTTGGCCAAAGAAAGTCGTGCTATCTCCCTCGTACGTCACCACTTCTTTTCTTCGATTTACAATTTCTTTTTAAATTTGCGTAAGACGAATTTTAGGATAGCTACCGAAAGAAAATTCGAGTAATTACAAGAAAAGATTCACTAGGTCCAAATATTGTCAAAAGGCTAAAAATGAAAAAAAGAAACGGATTAACAGGATGACACAGAATGGACAACTAGAATAACGAGAAGGATATTTCAGCAGATGAAAAACTCCTGTCCTGCATAGCGTAGGAAGCAAATCTCACAAATGCTGTACGGAGCATTTTCAAAGTCTCTGATTTTCACTGCTTGAGATAACCGTTTCAGTAACAGTTACAAATTTCAAGATCAGATCGAAGTCGTGTCCTTTAGAATGCAGTGCAATCTACCTGGGAGCGGTATTATTTGGCACAAATAATTATCGTAAATTACAGTACAGCATGCATAATAGAGCAGGAACTTATTTAGTGAATGACTGTGCTTGAATTATTCGCGGATTGAGCGCATTTTCCGCTTCGACACACGCACCGGATCGCCAGCTCACTTCCATAATTTAAGCGCTGGAATTATTATTCGCAGATTTACATAAAGGAACGCCCCGCTTCACAATTTAAAGTACGGACGCACTGAGAAAGCTCACCCGATTGGTAGCCAATTTACAATGGCGTATAATCGTTCCGCCCATAACGGTAGTTTGAACAATGATCACCTGCAAACATTTATCATGTATGTGCGACGCCCGGCTTGATAATTTGGTACTGGCTTCAGGAGAAGGGAATTTATTGCTGCGGAATAAGCCCTGGTTTTTGCTCTATATAACGGCAGCATATTTGTGCCCTTACTTTATCCTTCTCTTCCATCATCGTTCCACATTATACAACCAGTGCTGCGTATCATTTGAGAAATTAAGCTAAATATGTGGTACAAGGCATTCATTCTATAAACTCAAGTCATACTGCGCTTGATCCCAAGCAAGTGGACAGGATAACGAAACAATTTGAAAACATACAAAACAGCATCATAAAAACTGGTAACGTTGTGGCAAAAAAGTGAAATCACTAAAAAGGGAAAAAAATATAAAAATCTGGATAATTTCGAGTAGGATTCACGCTTCAGACTTAATTATGTTTACGTCTACCCATTCCTGAGAAAAAGTGGTGTTAACAGAAGAACAAACAGATAGTCGGAGAACAAATTACAAAAGAAATTTTCTTTCATGTGATATAATCACAAATTTACAATTCTCGGCTTTTTTTTCCTTGCTACGAGGGTCACACAATTTTTTTAAATCCATCTTTTATTTTACATGTTTGAAAGTTTTACAGTGTGTAGATACATCCTTTAGGAACAGTATTTTCATTTCTCCACATAATTTCCATCCTTCTCAACTGTCTTATACCATCTTGGAACCAGCGCCTGTATACCCGCATGGTAAAAGTTTTACAGAGTGTAGATACATCCTTTAGGAACAGTATTTTCATTTCTCCACATAATTCCCATCCCTCTCAACTGTCTTATACCATCTTGGAACCAGCGCCTGTATACCCGCATGGTAAAATTCTGAACCAACCTATTGGAGCCACTGTTTGGCAGCGTGCACAAGGGAGTCATCATCTTCAAACCTTTTTCCACGAAGAGGGTCTTTCAGTTTCCCAGAGAGATGATAGTCACATGGAGCCAGGTCACGACTGTAAGGTGGGTGTTTCAGTGTTGTCCATACGAGTTTTGTGATCGCTTCCATGGTTTCTTGACTGACATGTGGCCGTGCATTGTCGTGCAACAGCAACACATAATGCTTTTGACAATGTGGTCGAACACGACTCAGTTGAACTTGAAGTTTCTTCAGTGTCGTCAAATATGCATCAGAATTTATGGTGGTTCCACTTGGCATGATGTCCACAAGCAAGAGTCCTTCGGAATCGAAAAACACCGTAGCCATAACTTTTCCAGCAGAAGGTGTGGTTTTGAATTTTTTTTTTTTTCCTTGGGTGAATTCGCATTATGCCACTCCATTAATTGTCTCTTCATCTCTGGTAAAAATGATGGAGCCATGTTTCAATACCTGTCACAATTCTTCCAAGAAATTCATCTCCACCATTCTCGTAGTGTTTCAAAAGTTCGCTGCATACCGTTTTTCTTGTTTCTTTGTGAGCCTCTGTCAACATCCTGGGAACCCACCTGGCACAAACCTTTCATAACGCCAACATTTTGAATATTCCGCAAACACTTACTTCCCCTATCCCAAAGTAGCGTGACAATTCGTTCACTGTGATGCATCTGTCAGCAGTCACCAATTCGTTAACTCTCTGCACATTGACTGGAGTGTGTGCAGTACGAGGCCTGCAGCTGCGAGGACAATCCTCAATATTGTCCTGCCCGCTTTCATCACGTAACCTGCTTGCCCACCGACTAACTGTACTGCGATCGACAGCAGCATCTTCATACACCTTTTTCAACCTATTGTGGATGTTTCTCACTGTCTCGTTTTCACAGTACAGGAATTCTATGACAGCACGTTGCTTCTGACGAACGTCAAGTGTAGCAGCCCGTTTGAAGACATGTTGTGACGGCGCCACTCACGGGAACAGGTTGAACTAAGTTTGAAAAAAAGCGGGAAGAATGTACCTACACACTGTAAAACTTTCACACATGCAGAATGAAAACTGTATTTTTACAGAAATAGTATGCATTTCTTTTGGAGTGACCCTCGTATTACTGTGAAACATTGTTTCTTCCCAAATATCATAATTCTAGGTACACTGTTGGTTTTGATGAGAGAGTTTGCTAGTATAAAATAAGTGACATGAATGGCCGTAACTGTTGATTACATTGACTTGCAATATTAAAGATTCTGCGAACTGCTAGATGTTCGATGGTATAATTTTGCACTTACATCCAGTGGTATGTTTGCATACCGTCTCTAAAATGTGTCGCGAATGCAATTAGTACTAAAGAAGTAATAAATTATAGCGTCATGTTTCATGCGGAACTTTTACTGTACGATCAGCAGGAACAAGGTAAGCAATAAACATTTTTCCACTCATCATTTTGTAACGATTGTCAACGAGAAAAAATTTCGTACTGGCGTGAAATTATGTGCCAAGTTTGTTGCAGGCCTGTAAGTAATCTCATTCTCAAATACTGAATAAATAAAGTCTTGGAATTTACGCGTTGGGGACTACAATTCTTTTTCACCCCACCACCTTGGTAGGTAGATGCTTCATACTACCACACGGATTGTCTCCTACGAGTAAGGTATATGTGTACCAAATTTGATTGCAATCGTCCCAGTGTTTTAGAAGGAGACGTATAACACACACACACACACACACACACACACACACACACACACACATTTTATAATGTATAGGGATTTATTCTTGTCCAAGACATCATACAACACGAACAATAAAGCTATGTAATAGAATCAGCATTTACAGTAATAAAGCAAACTTAGTTAAGCATTCGACAATGTCAAATGGTGCAAGGTATTCGAGATCCTGAGGAAAACATGGGTAAGCTATAGGGAAAAACGGGTAATATGCAACAAGAGGAAACAAAAAATAATAAGAGTGGAAGACCAAGAACGAAGTGCTGGGATTAAAAAGAGTGGAAGACAAAGATTTAGTATTTCGCCTCTACTGCTCGATCTATAACCGAACAAACAATGATTAAAATAAAAGAAAGGTTCAAGAGTGGAATTAAAATTCAAGGTGAAAGGATATCAACGATAAGATTCGCTGACGACATTGATATCTTCACTGAAAGTGAGTTTGTGTTTCAGGTTCTGTTGAATGGAATGAACAGTCTCATGAGTATAGAATATGGACGGAGAGTAAATCGAAGAAAGCCGAAAGGAATGAGAAGTAGCAGAAATGTGAACGGCAAGAAACTTAATATCAGGATTGATGGGCGCGACTTAGGTATAGATAAGGAGTTCTGCTACCTAGGCAGAAAAACAGCCAGTGATGGACGGAACAAGGAAGACATCAAAAGCAGACTACCACTGGCCAAAAGGGAATTTCGTCCAAGAGGAGACGACCAGTATCAAACATGGACGGAGGGAAAACCAGACCAGAAGAAAATCGAAGCATTTGAGATGTCGCGCAACAGACGAATGTTGAAAATTGAGTGGACTGATAAGTTAAGGAATGAGGAGGTTCTGCGCCGAATCGGAGAGGAAAGGGATGCATGTAAAACTCTGTCAAAAAGAAGATATAAGATAACAATATATCTATAAAGACATCAGGGAATAACTTCCATGGTACTAGACGGAGCTGTTGAGGGTAAAAACTGCAGAGAAAAGCGGAAATTGGAACATATGCATCAAACAATTGAGGACGTAGGGTCCAAGTGCCCCTCTGAAATGAAGAGGCTAGAACAGGAGAGGAATTCATGGCGTCCTGAATCAAACCAGCCAGAAGACTGAAGACTCAATAAATAAATAAAATAAAAATATTACGTAACTGAGTCAGTACATTAAAGGCACATTACATAACACTACAATACGTGAAGTGATAGTGAAAACGGTGTCCACCAAGGTTTTAAGGCGTTCAAAACCCAAAATACTCTAGAAAACAGCAGCATGAATAGCCTTGTATTTGTTGTAATCAAGTCGTGTGAGATACACTTTTCATCCAGGTTTCTGCAGAGTAACAAGTTCAAAGATTGTTCAAATGTGTGTGAATTGCTTAGGGAGCAAACTGCTGAGGTTCAAATGGTTCAAATGGCTATGGGCACTATGGGACTTAACATCGATGGTCATCAGTCCCCTAGAACTTAGAACTACTTAAACCTAACTAACCTAAGGACAGCACACAACACCCAGCCATCACGAGGCAGAGAAAATCCCTTACCCCGCCGGGAATCGAACCCGGGAACCCGGGCGTGGGAAACTGCTGAGGTCATCAGTCCCTAGACATACACACTACTTAAACTAACTTAATCTAACTTATGCTAAGAACAACACACATACCAATGCCCAACGGAAGACTCGAACCTCCGGCCGGAGCGGCCTCGCAATCCGTGACATAGCGCTTCTAACCGCGTGGCCACTCCGCGCGGCAGTAACAAGGGAGGTGGATCTTGCAGCTCACCAAATTCACAGCGTTGATCAGTAATAATGTAGCCCCATATTTAAAATATTGTTTACACAGGTACATGCCCGTCCTTAGGTGATTCAGAACGTTCCAAGAGTATAAAGGTGTTCGAAACTCGCAGAAAAAGCGTCCTTCGGGATATTCCATGGACCTGTTCGGGACGAGTTCCGCCACAGTTACATTCGGCATTTGTTAAGCGACAATGGGGTTGCTTCGGCTGACTATACTGAGCTCTTTCTTGATTTCAGTCTTATAGACTGAGGAATAGGTCCATACATAGGGTGTCTATGATCTGCCTCTCTCGTTTTCATCCTCTGCAGCCATTTCACAACTTGCTTCTAGGGGAGCTAAACCCATAAGCTGATTTACAGAGGTAGGGTGAAGACATCCTGTAACGATTCGTTCTGTGTCATTCAGGACAACATCTGCTTGTTTTGCATAAACAAAGTTCCGGCACAGAAAAAAATGGCACCCGCATAACCCGCTGTGGAAAAACACCAAGACAAAGCATACATCCGAAGGACTGTGGATTATGTTTCGATCATCTGTTTGTCAGCATTCCTATTATGAAGTCGCGGACGCATGCTTTTATTTTTGTAGTCGTGCAGTGTTACTTCTATGTTGATGTTACTCAGTTAAATGTCAGTAATAATTACAGTAGCCGTGAAAGCAATAATTAAAATTGTGTAAATGGGAAGAAGGAGATGGGGATATTAATTTCAGCGATATAGGTTGTTGTGGATCGGTTGTAATTTCACTTGTGAGTTGGCTTCCACCTCCGTGCACTGAATAAGTGCAGAATCTGTTTCATAATGCACGATGCAATTGTCGCTGATCGGTGTTGGGAATAGCGCAACTAAAGATGTGGACCGATGGAATTTTTAACACGTATATTATATTCACGAACGATAGTTTGGTAAAAGTTCTCGGAGTTCTTCTTCGAATGACTGCCAGTTCAGGGGTTGTACAATAAACGAAAAATTGGAAATTTGTAACGAAGTCACGTCAATGGCGCATCTGTGCCATGTGGAAATATTGTGTCTCCTCCACAAAAGGCTGAAAAGTGAAACTGATAAAACAATGGTAGTTAACATAAATGTGTGTACTGACATTGCAGTTAAGTACTCGAACACGTTTTGGTTGCTTAATATATTATATTCAGAGCATGACACGACCAGGATGGCAAAGGCAAAATTGAACAGCCAGTCATGTCCTAGCTACCCTCCGAAAAACCGAAGGCCGCTCACGCGTTTATTCGTACACAATACGTAAATGTTAACTTATGGACTCTCGTCCGGAATCCTTATACAAAATGTAATTTTTAGAAAGGGGCACTACACACTATATCGTGAAGAATCATGACGGAGGCCAAATTCTTTAAAAAGACTACGTTTAAGGATAGAAAAGAGGAAAAAGGAGGATAGAAAGATTTCGACCAATTCAGTGGGCGAGGGCTTTGGGGTGGGGGTGGGGGTGGTGCGGCGGGGGGGCGGGGGGTTATAGTAAGATTAGAATCGACTGGGGTGAATCAAGCGGGAAAGATAACGTAGACTATTTTCTGTCCTTTGAAGCTGATAAGAAAGGCATTGCTTGCGAAATTTCCGTAAAGACTGTTCAAAAGTTGCATTCGCGACTTAGAGAAATATTTCGAGTTGATTATGGAACAACTGTTTGTATAAAAGTTTTCGGGTCATTGACATATGGCAAGAGATGCGGAGAATAGGTAACCACGGAACATAATACTATTCACGCTTCTCCACATATAGCTCGAATGACTGTATGTGAGGTAGTCTCATGTATTTTACGATCATTACACACGTATGGTTAAGAGGGGCCCCTCAACAATTTCGGCAGGTAAGGTGGAACTCCTTGAAGAATAACAATGCCATAATCTTGTATTAGATGTAGTAAAGATTTTAGAAACTCTTTTCAGTTCCAGAGTAAACAGGATGGTCCACTGATAGTGACCGGGACAAATATCTCACGAAATAAGCATCAAACGAAAAAACTATAAAGAACCAAACTCGTCTAGCTTGAAGGGGAAAACCAGATGGCGCTATGGTTGGCCCGCTAGATGGCGCTGCCATACGTCAAACGGATATCAACTAACTGCGTTTTTTTAAAATAGGAACCCCCATTTTTTATTACATATTCGTGTAGTGCGTAAAGAAATATGAAGGTTTTAGTTGGACTACTTTTCTCGCTTTGTGATAGATGGCGCTGTAATAGTCACAAAGGTATAAGTACGTGGTACCACGTAACATTCCGCCAGTGCGGACGGTATTTGCTACGTGATATATTATCCGTGATAAAATAGACCGTTCACCAGTTGCGGATAAGGTCGATATAGTGTTGATGTATGGCTATTGTGATCAAAATGCCCAACGGGCGTGTGCTATGTTTGCTGCTCGGTATCCTGGACGACCTCATCCAAGTATCCGGACCGTTCGCCGGATAAAATGGCTCTGAGCACTATGGGACTTAACTGCTGTGGTCATCAGTCCCCTAGAACTTAGAACTACTTAAACCTAACTAACCTAAGGACATCACACACATCCATGCCCGAGGCAGGATTCGAACCTGCGACCGTAGCGGTCACGCGGCTCCAGACTGTAGCGCCTAGAACCGCACGGCCACACCGGCCGCCCGTTCGCCGGATAGTTACGTTACTTAAGGAAACAGCGTTCAGCCATATGTGAAACGTCAAGCACGACCTGCAACAAATGATGATGCCCAATGTAATGGTTCTTTATTACGACACTCCAACCCCAATTCTCGATACAAGTAATATCGTACTACTTTTCTGCGAAGTAACAGACACATTTTTGTGACAATATTCACATTTGGTTTTATTAATGTATGGGTACTCCGATGTATCGATATATTACAGTGATATGGTTCTCGTATGTATTCATTTCTGTGAGACTGTCATAATCTTTGACTTACTTGTAACCGTTTTGGCGCGAATGCGCACAGAGCAGTCTTTGTTTCACTTTGCAGAAGTTAAGTTGTTATTTCGCTTTGTAAAATAACAGTTAAGTCTTGTGTTTGGTTAAAGTGGAAATTAAATGTATGAAGATTGATACAAAACTGTTTTCTAGATGATGTGACAATTAAGAAGAAGTATATGTGAACTTACAAGAAGTTTAATAAAATGTGGATCGTGAACACCAAGTCAAAAATTATTTCTACCATACCACTGATCTGATTTGGGATTGTTTGATCATTAAGAATTTCCTGAAAAACGCATTTGTTAGGTCTTCAAATATTGCTAAAATACATATCTGGATCTTCTGGCAGTGAAAGTGGAATCACCCTAGAGTCAACAAGATGAGCAATAACAATTTCGACGAAATGCACGTGGGAATCCATTCAAGATAAGTGCTAAAATTAATGACTTTTTTACAGTGACTTCATCATTTCCATTCTGATGATACCATCCACAGTCAATAACTTTGTTGTTGCCCGATAAAACGAACATAAGCTGCGTGAGCAACATTATTAATCTGATTTCTAACCTACTTTGCAAGTGGTATTATTGTTGGACCAAGTTGGTGTTTTAGCTGCTGTTGCGGCTAATCCGCACATCAGTAGCAGACAAATTACGCAAGAATCGGGAATCTCAAAAACGTCGGTGCTGAGAATGCTACTTCAACTTCGATTGCAGCAAGTACCATATTTCTATGCACCAGGAATTGCATGGCGACGACTTTGAACGTCGTGTACAGTTCTGCCACTGGGCACACGATGACAGATTTTTTGCATGCGTTCTGTTTAGCGACGTAGCGTCATTCACCAACAGCGGTAACGAAAACCGGCATAATATGCACTATTGGGCAACGGAAAATCCACGATGGCTGCGACAAGTGGAACATCAGCGACCTTGGCGGGTTAATGTATGGTGCGGCATTATGGGAGGAAGGATAATTGGCCCTCATTTTATCGATGGCAGTACAAACGGTGCAATGTATGCTGATTTCCTATTGAATTTTCTACCGATGTTACTACAAGATGTTTCACTGCATGACAGAATGGCTGGACCGGAAACTTACATGGGGGGACCACATCGAATACGTTGCCAACCGAGCGCACGCGAGGCTCAAACAGCTCTACCCAATGCTCAACAGGGAAAGCACACTGAATAGAAGGGTGTCGAGGTCCTTATGCATGACACTGATTAGACCTCTGATGACTTACGCAGCTCCCGTCTGGGGATATGCAGCTCCCACACGACTGCGCCGCCTGCAGATCATACAGAACAAAGTGCTACGAATCATTAGCAATGCTCCACGCTACACACGCACCGTGGATCTTCACCATGAATACCGCCTTGATACCCTCAAGGAAGTATTCAAGAAACACGCCACACGACTATACAGGAACTCGAGACACTCGAACAATCCTTTCATCCTCACTCTGGGAAACTACGATCACAACCACAGGTGGAAACACAAGCGACCAAAGACACTGCTAGCTAGGGCATAACCACCTATGGTAAACTAACATACGCAAACAGCGACAAACGTCGGTAAGCCCCTGCATATCAGCAATACTGACTGGCAACTACCAGCTGCTATTAGAGCCGACCAACAGGCCACAGCAGGGACACCGACGAGCTCGCCCACAGACGCACGAACGATCTCCCAACACTCCCTCACACTGTGCCTCCGGTATATGACCTATCGGACACAAGACCGATAACAAACATAACTGTTGCAGGTTGCAGGACGCTGAACGAGGACTCTGTACCAGCACCCAGCGCCAGCCGCCGAGCAGCACAAACGCACAACGTCAAGGTGTCGACATGCATGATACCCACTACTAACAAAGCCTATCCTTGCACAACCTATCGCAGGCAGCAAGACAACCGCTACTGCTCTTGCCGCCCGACCTAACTTTCGCAGAGGTTTTTTTCCCTTGGCTCTTGCCTTGGCACTTTTTTTCCTCTGCCCTTCAAACCGCTACCCTTCGTCAGATCTCGACCAACCTATCTCCAGATGAGCGCGTATTAATGGTTAATCCTAACCAGACGTACGCAAACATCGCAGTACCCACATCCTGCGACACCTCACTTTAGTGAATACTAACCCTTATGCAGAGATGGCAGTAGACCTTTTGTGGTGGCCATCATGCCGGTGTGGGCGTGGAGAGGCTCCACCTCTATTAAAAAAAAAAAAAAAACAGAATGGCGATATACTTCCAACATGATAGATATCCTGCACATAGCTTTCGTGCGGTTTAAGCGGTATTGAATAGCATATTTCATGACAGGTGGATTGGTCGTCGAAGCACCATAACATGACCCGCACGTTCACCGGATCTGACGTCCCCGGATTTCTTTCTGTGAGGAAAGTTGAAAGATATTTGCTATCGTGATCCACCGACAACGCCTGACAACATGCGTGAGAGCATTGTCAATGCATGTGCCAACATTACGGAAGGCGAACTACTCACTGTCGAGAGGAATGTCATTACACGTATTGCCAAATGCATTGAGGTTGACGGTCATCATTTTGAGCATTTATTGCATTAATGTGGTGTTTACAGGTAATCACGCTGTAACAGCATGCGTTCTCAGAAATGATAAGTTCACAAAGGTACATGTATCACATTCGAACAACCGAAATAAAATGTTCAAATGTACCTACGTTCTGTATTTTAATTTAAAAAACCTACCTGTTATCAACTGTTCGTCTAAAATTGTGAGCCATATATTTGTGACTATTACAGCGGCATCTATCACAAAGCGAAAAAGTGGTCCAACTAAAACATTCATATTTCTTTACGTACTACACGAATATGTAATAAAAATGGGGATTCCTATTAAAAAAAAAACGCAGTTGATATCCGTTTGACCTATGGCAGCGCCATCTAGCGGGCCACCCATAGCGCCATCTGGTTTCCCCCTTCAAGCTAGACAAGTTTCATTCTTTGTAGTTTTTTCGTTTGATGCTTATTTCATGGGATATTTTGCCCGATCACGATCAGTGGACCACCCTGTACATTTTTGTATTTTTCTGTGCTGTGAAAGACGTTTGGAGCTAAAGGCGGCATAAATTGTCGAATATGAAGGATATATCGTACGAGCGACAGCAGTTGCTTGGGTTACACACGAAATAAGCTTCAGTAAAATATCCTGTGTCCTCTTTAATGAACGATTTTCTTAGAATAGAAATGTGCAAGATCAACTATCTAAGTAGCTGCCACAATTCGCTTCTTACCTGCTATTCTTTCAGAATGTGCAGCCATTGGAGACTGTACCGTCTCCTCCACGAGAAGGTGTGATTTCAACACGAATGTGCACCTCCGTATTTCGACATTTAACGTCCATGAGAACCTAAACAAAAGATAACTTCATCGTGAGCTTAGAATGGGGATTGTTGAAGAAGGTGGGTTGTTATCCTGTGGCGTTAAATATAGCGGTTGATGTTTGAAGCTAGGTGGTAGCCTTCTAGCTGGTTGTCACATTGTGAAGCGGACTACAGGCATAATCGAGAGACTGCAACAAAATTTTACGCGCCCTTGTAACGCTTACATTGACAGCGGTGGTCGTTTTGTACAGTTTCTGTGGCGTCATCCAAAGTTCGCAGTTTCACATCAAAGTCTGCAAGATATACCGATACCACAGACGTGAGCGAGGTCTCGCTGAAATCCGTGACGACATAGAGAGACGCCCATGAAGATCACGCCTCCTCCTCCCAGCGCAGCCGCGGTCTCGCACTTGAGGTCAATATGGAGCCATGCATGGAAGTGCTCAGCCCCAGTTTCTGACTTCATCTGTAGGAGTCAGCATCATAGCGTAGGATCAACGAGTTGTTAAAGTTTCTGTTGAACTTGTACTTTCGTAAAAGGTGGAATACTGTACACCAAGAGAACAGTTTCTTAATTACACTGGCCATTAAAATTGCTACACCACGAATATAACGTGCTACAGACGCGAAATTTAACCGATAGGAAGAAGATGCTGTGATATGCAAATGATTAGCTTTTCAGAGCATCCACACAAGGTTTGCGCCGGTGGCGACACCTACAACGTGCTGATATGAGGAAAGTTTCTAACCGATTTCTCGTACAAAAACAGCAGTTGACCGGCGTTGCCTGGTGAAACGTTGTTGTGAGGCCTCGTGTAAGGAGGAGAAGTGGGTACCATCACGTCTCCGACTTTGAAAAAGGTCGGATTGTAGGCTATCGCGATTGCGGTTTATCGTATCGCGACATTGCTGCTTGCGTTGGTCGAGATCCGATGACTGTTTGCTGAATATGGAATCGGTGGGTTCAGGAGAGTAATACGGAACTCCGTGTTGGATCCCAACGGCCTCGTATCACTAGCAGTCGAGATGACAGGCATCTTATCCGCATGGCTGTAACGGATCGTGCAGTCACGTCCCGATCCCTGAGTCAACAGATGGGGACGTTTGCAAGACAACAACCACCCGCACGAACAGTTCGAGGACGTTTGCAGCAGCATGGACTATCAGCTCGCAGACCATAGCTGCGGTTACCCTTGACGCTGCATCACAGACAGGAGCGCCTGCGATGGTGTACTCAACGACGAACCTGAGTGCACGAATGGCCAAACGTCATTTTTTCGGATGAATCCAGGTTCTGTTTACAGCATCATGATGGTCGCATCCGTGTTTGACGACATCGCGGTGAACCCACATTGGAAGCGTGTATTCGTCATCACCATACTGGCGTATCACCCGGCGTGATGGTATGGGGTGCCATTGGTTACACGTCTCGGTCACCTCTTGTTGGCATTGACGGCACTTTGAACAGTGGACGTCACATTTCAGATGTGTTACGACCCGCGGCTCTACCCTTCATTCGATCCCTGCGGAACCCTACGTTTCAGCAGGATAATGCACGACCGCATGTTGCAAGTCCTGTACGGGCCTTTCCGGAAACAGAAAATGTTCGACTGCTTCTCTGGCCAGCACATTCTCCAGATCTCTCACCAATTGAAAACGTCTGGTCAATGGTGGCCGAGCAACTGGCCGTCACAATACGCCAGTCACTACTCTTGATGAACTGTGGTATCGTGTTGAAGCTGCATGGGCAGCTGTACCTGTACACTCCATCCATAATATATTTGTCCAATCTGCATTTCCTCTTGGTGTAGCAATTTTAATGGCCAGTAGTGTAGTTCATCAAATGATGCTCTCAGAGTCAGTGACAGCTGTAAATTATCAATGTATCGTGCGGTAAAGAATTGTGTCAAAGTTAAATAAATCTTTGATTGATTTATGTTAATGAACATGAGCTTACAGTAAGTTAGTGCTGTAAGACATATCATATACGCCGGTCGGTGTGGCCGTGCGGTTCTAGGCGCTTCAGTTTGGAACCGCGTGACCGCTACGGTCGCAGGTTCGAATCCTGCCTCGGGCATTGATGTGTGTGATGTCCTTAGGTTAGTTAGGTTTAAGTAGTTCTAAGTTCTAGGGGACTGATGGCCATAGATGTTAAGTCCCATAGTGCTCAGAGCCATTTGAACCATATCATATACGCTCTAACCGTTGGTTGTTTGTCTGAAAGTATTTCGTTGATGATGATCTTTCTATAATTTTCTTCCTAAAGCTTTGAGACAACCTGTACCACTGAAAGTTATTTGCAGTACAACAGAGAACTAGAACGCTCATTAACGCGCAGTGGAAAAAGTAAGTGGCATTGGTCATTGGGGAGCCACCAAACATTGTCACCAGTTGCCTCGTAGCGTGATCGTCCACATTTAGAGCACAACACAGCAGAGATGGCGCGTGTCATCAATTTCATAATCCCTCTGAAGATTACGGGTCACCAGATTACAAGCAAGCTCTTTGTTGGCGCTGAGCTGGCGTCCAGTACCGTACCGGATGTGTTCCATTTGGCACAGTGGCTAAGACATCAACTTAGGGTCATTATAGTGTTCTTCAAACAACTGTAGCAGGATTCTGCCCTTGTGGCATGAGCGGTAATATGTCATCGCTGTGGAGGAACACATTAAGTGCGACAGTAGGCAACTGCCTGAAATAATATTCATTTACATCTACATCATACTCCGTAAGCCATCTATTAGTGTGTGACAAGGGTACTTCTGGTACCTCTAACTGACGAAAGAATACTTGTCGGTAAGCCTA
This sequence comes from Schistocerca cancellata, assembly GCF_023864275.1. Taxonomy (NCBI): domain Eukaryota; kingdom Metazoa; phylum Arthropoda; class Insecta; order Orthoptera; family Acrididae; genus Schistocerca; species Schistocerca cancellata. The sequence continues at coordinate 351,349,153 of NC_064634.1, read as the reverse complement.
CGTACTGGCTCTAATTTCTCGATTTATTTTTGTCGTGGACATTACAAGAGATGCATGTGGCCTGTAGTAATATGTTTTCCGATTTTTCCCGGAAAGTGCCCTCTTGAAATTTCAGTAGTAAACCTCTCTGTTACCCACAACGCTTCTCCTGTTATGTCTGCTACTGGAGTTTGTTGAGAATCTCTGTAAGGCTCTCGCACTGACTAACAGAACACTTGACGAAACGTGCTGCTCTTCGTTGGCTCTTCTCTATTTCTTTTATCAGAGCTACATGGTAAGGGTAACATAGGGACGAACAATAGTCAAGAATCGGTCGAACAAGCGCCTTGTAAACCACTTCCTTCGTGGATTAACCCTCGCATTACCAATGGGGGGGGGGGGGGGGGCTCTTAGGCCCACTGACTCAGTTTTTCTATGTTGTATCCACACCCTTTGATATATGAACTTGAAAGCAAAGGTAATTGTTCGTTATTGAATGTACTATTGAGTCATTACAGAATTTCGGAATAAAAATGTAATTAAAATTCATTTACTTGATTTAATTCTCTGTGGGCCTTAGAAGCCCACCCGTTGGTAATAGCAAGGAAAGATTTACGAGGTTGAGTCTCTCGTTTCAAATTCTTACCATGAAACGAATTTTGGCATTGTTGCCTTCAGACATATTATTATGAAGCGGACCATTGTTATTTTCAGTGTTTCTGCTGCTGTTGAACCAGCAACATGAGTAGACATCGTTTACGTGATAGTTCCATTGAAAGAGTGCTAGAAGAAGTTTTGAACGAATCAGATTTAGAGGAAAGTGAAGTGGATGATGATGTGGAAGAAATTAGAACTGATTCATCGTCTGAGAATGAAGGTGAGGTTGAAGCCAATCCACCAGATGATAATGATACGGAATGTGATAAATTCATTGCAAAAAGTGGACGAGAGTATATTACGAAGCCATCTCGACAATATCGGCGTTCTGTACAAAATATAGTGCGAGAAAGAATGGGGCTAGGACAACAAGGAAGAATTGCGTCTCCGAAAGAGGCTATAGAGCTCTTTTTTACACCTCAAATTATGAATCTAATAAAACTACACTCAAATGAAGAGGCTTCTCGACTAGGTATTCAGCACACAGATGAAGATGAGTTATTTTGTTATATAGGACTCTTGCTAATCATGGGTTCAAATCATGACAATAAGATACCTGTCCAAGATTTATGGTCTTTGCTTCAGGGCCGACAAGTGTACTATGGATCAATGAGTCGGACCCGATTTTTCGAATTGACTAAAATATTGAGGTTTGATGATAAGAACACAAGATAAATTCGTCGCCAGACTGACAAGTTTGCTCCAATGAGGGAAATTTTTGAAAGCTTCAATTCTTCACTTCCATTGTATTTCATTCCTGGTCTACATACAACAGTGGATGAGATGTTGTCTTTGTTCCGTGGTCGCTGTCCATTCAAGGTGTTTCTAACAGAAAAACCTGGAAAATACGGCATTCTAATTCGAATGCTCTCTGATTCTGAGACTAGATATGTGATCAGCATGGACATCTATACAGGCAAGTCAGGAAATACACAGCATTCAAATGGACCGATGGAAATTGTAAAGAGACTAATAAAACCTATTGAAAAATCAGGCCGTAATGTTACCACAGATCGGTACTATACTTCAGTGGAGCTTGCTGAGACTCTATGGAATGATTTTCACCTCACACTTGTTGGCACCCTACAGTCTAACAGACGACACATTCCTGAAGAGCTGAAGACTACAACTGGCCGCAGTTTACACTCTTCCATCTTTATTAGATGAGAAACAGCCGACCAGTTGCAAAGGATAAAGTAATCTTTACCTAGGTTTCAATAGGTTTAAACCTATCTTCTTCAGAAGACGGCCTGAGGAAAATGAACATCATGTTTTATATGAAAGGTATACACATAGGTCAAGTTTAGAGTTTAACATATATTAGGAGGCTCTTGTGTTACAAAATATGAGATAAATTCCTTGTACTTACAGTATTACATTAACATGGCATGATACGTCGTTGCAATTTTTACAAACATCTCCATAGCTCCATTAGTTCAAATACAATATAGCCCTAAGAGTAGGGTTCGTCAAATAAATAAAATTAAGTACATGGAGGTCGGAGCGCGTATAAGCAACTGAGTAAAATCGGCCTGCGTGGTAGCAATGCGGCCAGGGCAGGTGGCGCTCAGGTCGCGTACTATGTGCCGATTGGCGTACTGAAGCAACATGTAAAATATAAATATTAGTTACGTCTTTAGAAGGAGTGACAGTGAACAAAATGAAAGCGTTTAACATTCCCATTATAACAATGTGGGAGCCTTAGAAATAGTAACGTAGAAACATACATCAAAAAGGCAGGTGGCGCATACGCCATGAGTTACATGCAGTGGCATATACAGCCAAAATAAAATTATATTACCATATTAGTGAAGCACACAGAACGTATATAAGTCAAAACTTTAAGCATAAATATTAATGGCATCTTAAGACATAAATTACGAAACCTGGTGCACAATTTAGTTATTATACATTCACTGGGATCCGAGGCTTTAAGATAAGCGAGAATTACATGAGGGCCGGTGTAGTGGCAGCCATACATCATGAGTAAATCACACTGCATAAAAGGTAGTGAGCTTAGAGATATAAAAGTGCATTATAGCTTCCTGAAGAAAAAGACTACTGAGGTTACCAACATTAATGTTATGAATTAAATAATACGGGTTTAAAGCCTTCCAAAAATTGTCTACAGGCAAGGTTCAACTGATCGTTGAGTATATTGCCGTCTTTTAGCTCTAGATGTTTAAAAATAAATAGCTCTTCCCACAGATCTAATCTCCGTCCTTTAACTTGTCTGTGTAGGATAACCGTGTCTTCTAACTGTTTAGGCGTATGGCCGGCTATCCAGAGGTGTTCAGCAAAAGTAGAGTTGTGAACATTAGCTCCTTTTTTTCCTAATAGATGTTCTTTATATCGTGTTTTAACAGCTCTGCCTGTTTGACCAATATAATATGAGGGGCAGTTACTACAGGTTATTTTGTATACACCTGAATTAGAAAACCAATCGTTAGCAATTTCTACTGAATGTATAAGATTTCTTTTTAAACTGTTGTCTGTAGAAAAGGAGACGTTACAGTTATATTTTTTAGTTAGAAGACGTTTAATCCTATATGATATGTTACCCAAGAAAGGGATGGAAATAAATTTTTTAGTTTCTGTGGTATCAGTGGGGAGGTTATTACTCAAAGTAGAACAGTTTTGGGAAATTTTCTTATTAAGCAGGTGATCGATCATGTTCTGGTTGTATCCATTATTAACAGCGATCGTTTTGATGACATTCAATTCTTTTTGTTGATCCGCAGGTGATAAAGGCGTGGTTACCATTCGGTGAATGGCGGAATGAAAAAATGCCAATTTGTGCGCTTTAGGATGAGTTGAGTCAGCAGGAATGACATTATCTGAATATGTTTCCTTGCGGAAGATATTGAAATGGAAGGTATTATCTTGTATAGAAATTGTTAAATCTAAAAAATTAAGTTCACGTTTATCATTTTGAAGTTCTTTTGTGAAGGAAATTTTTTCATGTAGACCATTGAAAGTGTTGAAGAGCTGCTCTAACTCATAGTCAGTGCCATCAAAAGCAATGAGAATGTCGTCCACATAACGTGTATAATAGCGGATTTTTTGATGTAATTGTGAACTAGACTTGAAAAATGCTGTTTCCAGGGCGTTAATGAAAATCTCTGCTAGAATACCGGCAAGGGGGCTGCCCATAGCTAGACCATCTGGCTGTATATACATTTTCCCATTAAATGTAAAATAATTGTATTTTAATATGACCTTAAGCAAACCAATAAGTTCAGCAATCTGAGTTTCACTTAGTTTTTTATGCTTAACAAGATTTTCTTTTACAAGGCCTATGGTTTCATCAACCGGGACATTTGTATAGAGGCTGACGATGTCGAAGGACACCAGTCTAGTATCAGGTGTACATCTTACAGATTGAATATTGTTAATTAATTCCTTACTATTTTTTATAGAAAAATTATTTTCAAATGTGAAAGCATCTTTAATTTTAAAATGGAGGTGCCTAGCAAGCGTGTGATGTGGACTACCTATACCATTCACTACAGGGCGGATCGGATGATTTTGTTTGTGCAGTTTAAACTGGCTTCTGAGCACAGGTGGTTTCGGGTTCATATTTATAAGCCTTTTCTTTTGAAACTTATTAAACAGGCTGACGGAATTAGATAGAGTACGCCGGATTTCATTTTGCAGTTCAGCAGTTGGATCTACGGTAACCTCAGTGATGTCGTTTTCCTCAAAAAACTTTACAGTTTTCTCTATATATTCATTTTTATAAGCCACGACAACGGTGTTACCTTTGTCGCTCTCAGTGGCTAAAGCGTCATGCTCTCTAAGTTTATGATTAATGCTTTTTACTATACTATATTCACGCGACTGACAATTAGGAGATAATTTAATTTCTTTCTCTATTATGTTATTACATTCGTAAGCACATTTAACTTGCTCCGTTTTCTCTAATTTCAGAGATTCTAAACCAGTTTTTAGATCTACAATGAGGTTACAAATAACTGGATATTTATCGAGTTTAGAAGGCAAGTTATATTTAAGGCCTTTACACAATAAGTCATTCTCAGCCTGCGTAAAAGTAATATTAGTTTTATTTAGTACTCTTTCGTAAAATAGGTGCTTGCCACTATTATCTGCTGTATTAACACTTTTACTTGTGGTCCTGTTACTAAACTTCAAAAGCTTTCTTTCATGTCTAGCCTTGATTTCTTCTTTACGATTAGAGAGCCTTTCATTAATGCTATTTAATATATAGTCAATTTGAAAATTACAAAGATCTTTAAAAGCTTTAGTTAAAAATAGGTATATACAGTAGGCTTCACTATTAAGAACATCTTTTTTCTTGTACAAATTCACTATGCTATTTGAAATGACTAGATGCACTAACTTCTTTTTAATAGAAGGCACTCTGTTACACTGTTTAAAGTTTATGTACGCCTTTACGTAATCAGGGATAATGTATCTAGGCACTGTTGATTAAAGTCAATAGCCATACCTGCTTTCACAATTTTTAATTTGATGTCCATATACCTGGATGCAGCTTTTGATACCTCGGCAGGCAAGAATTTCATTATTTTAAACATAGCTGCGTAACAGCAACGGTTCCATCTTTGCTTATACTGACCCTCAGACACAGAGGCCACCAGTTACTCTTGCATCAACGCTAGTCCGCGAGAAGCCAAAACGACTGCTGTTGATGCTTTCAACTTATCACTCAGAAGGGGTGTTGAATGAAAACTCAAAAAAGACTAACATAAATCTTTTTTTATAATTCTACAAAGGGAGACGTGGACACCATAGACCAGATGGCAAGACACTACAGCACAAAGAGAGGAACAAGAAGATGGCCTTTGTCCCTCTTCTACACACTCATTGACATAGCAGCAATAAATGCATATTCACTCTTCCTCCTCAACTTTACGAATTGGAAAAAGAATTTGCTAAACCGCAGAAGAGTTTTTATCACTAACTTAGGTCTCGAACTAATAAGATCTCAAGTAGATAAACGGGCACAAAATTTGTATTGACTTCAGAAGCCAGTAATAATGGCAATGGAAAGCATCACACAACGGAAGCTCAGCTGCTCTGTAGAACCATCATCCTCAACAGCAGAACCAGGAACACGTGGACGGTGCCACCTATGCTGCCAAGAAGCTGCATCTAAAAAGATCAAGTACAACAAGCTGGGAAAGTCAACTGTTACCTGCTCTCAGTGCCACAAACACGTCTGTGGGAAACACTGCAGGAAGACAGTGTTGTGTGAAAAATGCGTTGCAGAATGAGACAGTAAATTTTGTTTGCTTCATGTAGTGTATCGAATTAAAAAAGTCGTTTTTATAAGAAAACACGATTTTGAAACATTATTCCAAAAAATATATAAACTGAATCTCGTGATTTGTTCATTTTATTCCTATTATAATAACATCTTTTATTATCCAGTATACAAAAACAATGTCTAAGCATTTTGAATTGTTATTAGAGGTATCAGAAGTAAATAAACTTGATTTATCATAAAATAAATTGTGGTATTCTTTATGGGCCTTTGAGGCCCCCCCGTTGGTATTACATGTAACAAAAAATACGTTGGTAATGCTAGGGTTAATTACATTTCCTTAAGACTCTTCCTATGAATCTCATTCTGATATCTGCTTTCTTAATTTTTGTGTAGTCATTCCACTTAAGGTAGCTCTGGATAGGTACTCCTCTGTATCTGACGGTAGATACTGTTTTCAGCAGCTTCTCATCAATAATTTAGTTGTGTTACCTTTATTTACGTTCAGGGTTAACTGTCAGAGCCTGCACCATTCATCAATTCTCTGCAGGTCTGTCTGGCATTGCTATTTCATTACAGACAACCACATCTTCTGCAAACAGCCTTAAAGAGCATCCGACGGTTTCTACGAGTACTACATCGTTTATAAACAAAGTAACCATTAACGGTGCTATCACATTTCCTTGGGGTACTCCGGAAATAATCTTTTCGTATGTCTATTTTGTTTTTTTAAGAGAGTGACGTGTTGAGCTCTATCTGCAAAGAAGCCTTGAATGTAGTCGGTCCGATACTCCATAAGGTCTCTTCTTTTCCCCAAACGACAGCGGGGGCCATTGTCAAATGTCTGCCTGAAGTCAAGGAACACGGCAACAACCTGAGCGCCGTTGTCTACAGCGCAGTGGATCTCAAGAAGGAAAAAAGATAGCCGCATTTCGTAAGATCATCGTATGCGGAATCCATGCCGCTTTTATATAAAAGATTTTAGTTCCCCAAAAATTTCATAATCCTTGAGCATAAAACATGTTCCATAATTCTACAAGAGATTAACGTCAAAGATATAGGACTATAGTTGTGCGCATCTATCCTGCGCGCTTGTTGAAAACGGAAGTGATTTTCGCTTTCCTCCTGTCGCAAAGTCCCTTCGTTGCTCTAGCGACCTACGGTAAACTTCTGGCAGAAAGGAAGGAGGTTCTATCGCGTAATCTTTGCATCTCACCTCTTCCTCATTCGTTTCCAGTACTAAACGATTGTAGTTGAATTTCTGTTCTGCTATCGGTTATCTCAATCTTTGCCATTTCATTGTTCGTATGAATTTTGAAAGGAGGGCGTGCGTCACAATCTTCCACGGTGAAATAATTTAATAATTTCGGGAGACAGAATTAAAAATTTCGGCCTTCTTCTGTTACCTACCGTATCGGAACATACTTGTCTAAGGCGTGTTGAACGATGCTTTCGAATTTTTTCCATGTTTGCTGCACATCTTCGTCCTAAGCACTGAATATTTATTGCTGGCTGCTCAGATACTCTGCAATATGTACTTTATGAGTCTTGCTAAGCAAATGTATGTTCCTGCCTTTCTTAACACTCCAGTTTAAGTCCCGTAGTCATAGCTGCTACCACATTCACATACAATCCATCACTTTCCTTTTTTTTTTCACGGTGGGCACCACAGTCTCGACAGATTTGAATAATGACACCGTTCTACCAGAATGTGTTTTAGCCCTACTAGTTTCGACTGTGCTTAATTCTCAAGTGCGTGAAGTATATTCTGTTGAGAATGAGCCAATCTCGATACTAGCAGTATTTAATAAAGTACAGTTTTAAAATACAGTCTGCTGTCAGGTTGACAACGAATATCAGCGAGCTACATTGCTCTTTAAATGGTTTTTATTTTATAAATCGTTCACTGTGAGCCCATTTCGGCGTATTGCCATCATCAGCCACTCTGTAAATACATAAGTATGCATTAATCTAATAGTCTGTAACTATCATCAGAAGAGTTATAATACATCGTTAGTGTTTTCACTTTACATGTAATATCATTGCTGCCATGTCCTATTTATTTTTTTTAGAATTATTAGTTTCTCCTTAGATGGACACTCGAGACGTATATTTGTCTTTAGTTGGCTTTCATGTGCGCTATTTTTCCCTTGACATAGTGGATGACAATGGACCGGCATTACATGTTTGCGTAGTTGCGCTTATAAATGAGTGATGTGTGGAAAATGGGTTGTTTTTTTATTATTTTTATAGGTTTGATACTAACTATGTTTTCGTCTGGAATTTGTTTTAGTTTAATTTCAGATTTTTGTATTATATTTTTATTTTTTGGTAATAATTTTGTTATTGCCTATGATTTATGAGGTTTCCTTCGTGTTACGTCGTTGTTTTATACTTTTCATGTTGTTATACCAATTGCTCTGGATATGTGTTGTTTCCTACCCCCATGAACCATGTACCTTGCCGTTGGTGGGGAGGCCTGCGTGCCTCAGCGTTACAGATAGCCGTACCGTAGGGGCAACCACGATGGAGGGGTATCTCTTTAGAGACCAGACAAGCGTGTGGTTCCTGTAGAGGGGCAGCAGCGTTTTCAGTAGTTGCAGGTGCAACAGTCTGGATGATTGACTGATCTGCCCTTGTAACACTAACAAAAACGGCCTTGCTGTGCTGGTACTGCGAACGGCTGAAAGCAAGGGGAAACTACGGCCGTAATTTTTCCCGAGGGCATGCATCTTTACTGTATGGTTAAATGATGATGGCATCCTCTTGGGTAAAACATTCCGGAGGTAAAATAGTCCCCCATTCGGATCTCCGGGCGGGGACTACTCGAGAGGATGTCGTTATCAGGAGAAAGGAAACTGGCGTTCTACGGATCGGAACGTGGAATGTCAGATCAATTAATCGGGCAGGTAGGTTAGAAAATTTAAAAAGGGAAATTGATAAGTTAAAGTTAGATATAGTGGGAATTGGTGAAGTTCGGTGGCAGGAGGAACAAGACTTCTGGTCAGGTGACTACAGGGTTATAACCACAAAATCAAATAGGGGTAATGCAGGAGTAGGTTTAATAATGAATAGGAAAATAGGAATGCGGGTAAGCTACTAAAAACAGCATAGTGAACGCATTATTGTGGCCAAGATAGATACGAAGCCCACGCCTACCACAGTAGTACAAGTTTATATGCCAACTAGCTCTGCAGATGATGAAGAAATTGAAGAAATGTATGATGAAATAAAAGAAATTATTCAGATAGTGAAGGCAGACGAAAATTTAATAGTCATGGGTGACTGGAACTCGTCAGTGGGAAAAGGGAGAGAAGGACACGTAGTATGTGAATATGGATTGGGGGTACGAAACGAAAGAGGAAGCCGCCTGGTAGAATTTTGCACAGAGCACAACCTAATCATAGCTAACACTTGGTTCAAGAACCATAAAAGAAGATTGTATACATGAAAGAAGCCTGGAGATACTGACAGGTTTCAGATAGATTAAATAATGGTAAGACAGAGATTTAGGAACCAGGTATTAAATTTTAAGACATTTCCAGGTGCAGATGTGGACTCTGACCACAATCTATTGGTTATGAACTGTAGATTAAAACTGAAGAAACTGCAAAAAGGCGGGAATTTAAGGAGATGGAACCTGGATAAACTGAAAGAACCAGAGGTTGTACAGAGTTTCAGGGAGAGCAAAAGGAAACAATAGACAGGAATGGGGGAGAGAAATACAGTAGAAGAAGAATGGATAGCTTTGAGGGATGAAGTGGTGAAGGCAGCAGAGGAGCAAGTAGGTAAAAAGACGAGGGCTATTAGAAATTCTTGGGTAACAGAAGAAATATTGAATTTAATTGATGAAAGGAGAAAAGATAAAAACGCAGTAAATGAAGCAGGCAAAAGGGAATACAAACGTCTCAAAAATGAGATCGACAGGAAGTGCAAAATGGCTATGCAGGGATGGCTAGAGGACAAATGTAAGGATGTAGAGGCTTATATCACTAGGAGTAAGATAGACACTGCCTACAGGAAAATTAAAGAGACCTTGGGAGAAAAGAATGCCACTTGTATGAATATCAGGAGCTCAGATGGAAACCCAGTTCTAAGCAATGAATGGAAAGCAGAAAGGTGGAAGGAGTATATGGAGGGTCTATACAAGGGCGATGTTCTTGAGGACAATATTATGGAAATGGAAGAGGATGTAGATGAAGATGAAATGGGAGATATGATACTGCGTGAAGAGTTTGACAGAGCACTGAAAGACCTGAGTCGCAACAAGGCCCCCGGAGTAGACAACATTCCATTAGAACTACTGACAGCCTTGGGAGGCCAGTCCTGACAAAACGCAACCATATGGTGAGCAAGATGTATGAGACAGGCGAAATACCCTCAGACTTCAAGATGAATACAATAATTGCAATCCCAAGGAAAGCAGGTGTTGACAGATGTGAAAATTACCGAACTATCAGTTTAATAAGTCACAGCTGAAAAATACTAACACGAATTCTTTACAGACGAATGGAAAAACTAGTAGAAGCCGACCTCGGGGAAGATCAGTTTGGATTCCGTAGAAATATGGGAACAGGTGAGGCAATACTGACCTTACGACTTATCTTAGAAGCTAGATTAAGGAAACCTACGTTTCTAGCATTTGTAGACTTAGAGAAAGCTTTTTATAATTTTGAGTGGAACACTCTCTTTCAAATCCTGAAGGTGGCAGGGGTAAAATACAGGGAGCGAAAAGCTAATTACAATTTGTACAGAAACCAGATGGCAGTTATAAGAGTCGAGGGACATGAAAGAGAAGCAGTGGTTGGGAAGGGAGTGAGACACGGTTATAGCCTCTCCCCGATGTTGTTCAATCTGTATATTGAGCAAGCAGTAAAGGAAACAAAAGAAAAATTTGGAATAGGTATTAAAGTCCATGGAGAAGAAATAAAAACGTTGACGTTCGCCGATGACATTGTAATTCTGTCGGAGACAGCAAAGGACTTGGAAGAGCAGTTGAACGTAATGGACAGTGTCTTGAAGGGATGGTATAAGATGAACATCAACAAAAGCAAAACGAGGATAGTGGAATGTAGTCGAGTTAACTCGGGTGATGCTGAGGGAATTAGATTAGGAAATGAGACAATTAAAGTAGTAAAGGAGTTTCGCTATTTGGGGAGCAGAATGACTGATGATGGTCGAAGTAGAGAAGATTAAAATGTAGACTGGCAATAGCAAGGAAAGCGTTTCTGAAGAAGAAAAATTTAACATCGAGTATAGATTTAGGTGTCAGGAAGTTTCTGAAAGTATTTGTATGGAGTGTAGCCATGTATGGAAGTGAAACATGGACGATAAATAGTTTGGACAAGAAGAGAATAGAAGCTTTCGAAATGTGTTGCTACAGAAGAATGCTGAAGATTAGATGGGTAAATCACATAACTAATGAGGAGGTATTGAATAGAATTGGGGAGAAGAGGAGTTTGTGGAACAACTTGACAAGAAGAAGTGACCGGTTGGTAGGACATGTTCTGAGGCATCATGGGATCACAAATTTAGCATTGGAGGGCAGCGTGGAGAGTAAAAATCGTAGAGGGAGACCAAGAGATGAATACAGTAAACAGATTCAGAAGGATGTAGGTTGCAGTAAGTACTGGAAGATGAAGAAGCTTGCACAGGATAGAGTAGCATGGAGAGCTGCATGAAACCTGTCTCAGGACTGAAGACCACAGCAACAACATGTGTTATTTAGGTCTCTGATTTATTAATTTACCAGTTTTCTTGATTTATAACATGAATAAAGTTTTCTATGTACTTTTTGTGCTTTGGTTCAGTTTGTTGGTTGGGTAAATTTATAGCGTTGCTGTATGGATGTGAATATATCTCTGTTGCCTCAGAGATATTCATGAATGCTACCTTTTGTGTAATATTGAGGTTTTCTAATGGTAACTACGAAAACATGTAATATCACTGATCCACTGTCATCCAAGCTGTCAAGAGGAAAAAAAAACATACATAATAGCCAACTAAAGTGAAATATACGTCTTCAGTGTACATCTAAGAAAAAACTAGTAATTCTAAGAAGATACAGGATATGGCAGCGACGATATTACATGTAAGGTAAAAACATCTAACGATGAATTATAGCTCATCTGATCATAGTTACAGACCCTTATATTATGATCATCGCTTACTTATGTACTTACAGAGCATCTGATGATGGCAATGTTGTGAAAAGGAGCTCATCGTGAATGATTTATAAAATAATAACCATTTAGAGAGCAGTGTAGCTGGCTGATATTCGCAATAATTATGTTATTAAAAGACATATTTTGCACTGCGGGGCCCCAGAGAACAATAAAAGAAAAACAGTCTTCTGTATTGGAACAAGTCTTCCTTCAAAATTTGCCTTATCTCACAGCTGAAATAGTTAGATTAGATTAGTACTTGTTCCATAGATCATGAATACGACACTTCATAATGACGTGGTCCATGGAAGCCCAGGTTAATGTCCCTCATACACTGAAGCGCCAAATGAACTTGTAGGCTTGCGTACTGAAATACAGGGATATGCAAACGGGCATAAAAGGGCTTCTGCCATCGGAAACGCCTATATAGGACAACAACTGTCTGGCGCAGTTGTTAGATCGTTTACTGCTGCTGCAATGGCAGGTTCTCAAGATTAAAGTGAGCTTCAACGTCGTGTTACAGTCGGCGCACGAGCGATGAGACAGAGCATCTCCGAGGTAGCGATGAAGTGGGGACTTTCCCGTACGACCATTTCACTAGTATGCCGTGAGTATCAGGAATCCGGTAAAAAATCAAATCTCCCACATCACTGCGGCCGGAAAAACATCCTGCAAGAACTGGACCAATGACGACAGCGTGACTGCGTGACAGAAGTGCCAACCTTCGACAAATTGCTGCAGATTTCAGTGCTGCGCCATCAACAAGGTCAGAGTGCGAACCATTCAACGAAATATCGTCGATACGGGCTTTCGGAGCCGAAGGCCCACTCGTGTACCCTTTATGAACGCACGACACAAAGCTTTACGACTCGGCTGGGACCGTCAACACCGACTTTGGACTGCTGATGACTGGAAACATGTTGCCTGGTCGGACGGGTCTCGTTTAAAATTGTATCGAGAGCATAAACGTGTATGGGTGCGGAGACAACCTCATGAATACATGGACACTGCATGTCAGCTGGGGTCTGTTGAAGTTGGTGGGGGCTCTGTAATGGTGTAAAGCATGTGCAGTTGGATTGATATGGGACGCCTAAAACGTCTAGATACGAATCAGACAGGTGACACGTACGTAAGCATCCTGTCTGATCACCTGCACCCATTCACGTCCATTTTGCATTCCGACGAACTTGGGCAATTTCATCAGGGCAATGCGACATCCCACATGTCCAGAACTGCTACAGAGTGTCTCCAGAAACACTCTTCTGATTTTAAACACTTCCGATGTCCACCAAACTACACAGACATGAACATTATTGAGCAAATTTGAGATGCCTTGCAACTTCCTCAAGTCGTGTTGTGCCACTTCTACGTGTTCACGGGTGCCCTGCACGATGTTAGACAAGTGTAGCCGTTTCTTTGGCTCATCAGAGTAGAGTAACACTGCCCCACCGGCCTGCGCCCATGGTGTGGTGCATGTTTCGAGCAGACGTTCGTTTGGATGACGCCGTATCCGAAATCTAATATCGACCTGAAGTAACCGAGACGGCACGTAGCCGATTGCATGGAGTCTCGCCTATCGGACGCTATGCATCGCTCGCCGAAGGTTGAAAGAGGACTGGGCTGGAGAGAGTAGTGGACGGGAAAATGTATGTAGGTGGTTTACTACCTAATGGACTGGAGTGCTTCGTCCAATCTTTTACAGCACGCACGAGATTGTGTGGTGCCGAAGAACAAAAGTTGCAGTTGACTGCAGTGAGAGCCGAGCAGTGTTGTGATTTATTATTAAGCCGTCGTGTGCGGGCTTACATGGGGAGAAGGTGCTTGGCGCGAAGGAGCTCTTCTTTGCTGTGGGTGACCGAGCGGCGGCGTTTTGGTGGCTCGCAAAAGTTGAATACGATCAACGTTAAGCCCCTTTAATTAGCGTCGCATTGAGAAAGCGTTGTGTGCTGGTGGAAAACCTACTCTATGCGGTTGAAGAAAATTCAGCTTTGCTTCAATATGATGTATGTGAGCATCTGCAAGTCTGTAAAAATTGCTTATTGTGTTTTTCCCTACTCCTAACAGTGCCGAGATTTACTGGCCGCTTCAGTCTGGAACCGCGCGACCGCTACGGTCGCAGGTTCGAATCCTGCCTCGGGCATGGATGTGTCTGATGGGGCATAAAGGTTAAGCACGGTCACATCGAAAATTTTTATGCCTGCGGTTCTTCCTGATTCTAGTCGTTCTATTTCAGTCACCGGAATGCCTTCCCTTATAAGAATGGCTGTACCGATATTGGCTTCTGTAGAAACATTAACAATTTCAAGAAAGCCTGGGATCCGAAATTCCGCTATCGCAACTTCTTCTAGCAACGTGACATCTGTCCCAGACTGGTACAAGAATTCTTTTAGTGCTGCCAATTTCAAGGGTGACTTTATTTTATTAATGTTAATAGTAGTAATGCTACGGTAGCGTTCTCGCTTTCCACGCCCGGGTTCCCGGATTCGATTCCCGGCGTGGTCAGGGATTTTCTCTGCCTCGTGATGACTGGGTGTTGTGTGCTGTCCTTAGGTTAGTTAGGTTTAAGTAGTTCTAAGTTCTAGGGGACTGATGATCTCAGCTGTTAAGTCCCGTAGTGCTCAGAGCCATTTGAACCATTTACTGCCCTTGCGTTAGTTTTGTATGTCGATGTGTAGTTGCTTTTCAGAAGAGGTGTTTTATTTTCATGTGTGTGTAAGGTTTCTTTGAAGCTTTTGCGAGATTTACATTTTATTGAGTTGTATTAACCGTGCTGAATTTATGGGAAATACACTATCGTTTAATAACCTTAAATTTGCAATGATTGGCCCATAAGCTTATCACAGCAACCGTTCACTAACTATTTGGTATTGAACGATTATTGCTAGAGTGTGTGTTGTCTTTTCAAACGAAGTAACTGCTTAGTAATGTTACGGTGTCATTAACTGCCGCCGTGTGTATTTTGTTTTAAGATGGGCTTTACAGTTTTCTTATTTATGAGAATATTTTACTAATTATAGATACCGCCATTGTGTTATAGTCTCGAGCTCGGGACAGATTGTTTCTTGTCACACGTTTGTTTATTTCTAGTTTTAGAGGTTTCAGGTACCAACCTGTAATCAGAATGTTCTTGTTATGGTAGGCGGCCGCTCTTGGCATGTTGTGGAACGTGGAGGAGTGCAGAGGCTTTGTAAATAACAATGTTTTTGGTTAAAGTTATTTACTGTCATACGAAATATTGCAATAAAGTGTTGTGAATTTAAATTTGCAGCCTCGTACTTATGTTCGCATCAGCTATAGAGTTTGAACATAATTTTGTCCTTTCTCTTGTATGTACGATAGTCCTTGGGCTGTATTTAATTTCCTTGAAATTTGGTTCGAAATTTATGCATATATTAATCTCAATGAATTGGCACATTTTCATCTTATATTTTCTTTATGAAAGAGATGGACAGTTCAGTAACAAGGAACATGATTCATCCGAGCAGGTGACAGGTTTCCAACGATCCACGGTCCAAACGTGATTATCCTATGCCCACCATAGTCATAATTGACGATGTCGTTAGGTGAACATAGGCCGTATGGGTCGTTTGATGTATAGCCCCATCTGGTGTGCTCCCAGTCACTTGTGCCAGGACTGCTGTAGTACTCCGTCGTCAGAACTGTCACAGGTTGCTACCTACCCTGTCTTACAGAGCGGGCAAGCTTTCGGTATTCACGTTGTGTGGCATGAGGAGTGGACGTCCAACGCTTTGTCGCCTACTCGTGGCTACACCGTCCTCCAACAACTTCCCACAGATGTTCACTACTGCAGAACGTGAAGAATAAAACAGCATCGCCGTTCCTAAGTGTTAGTTCCAAGCACCGCGCAATTGCTATCTGCCCTTTGCCAGAGTCACTTGTGTCAATGGGTTTTCCCATTTGCGGTTCTTATGGTCGTTAGAACGAATTACCAATTGTGTCTGCTCCACTTACACGGGCTGTTAAGGGTGTAAGTACAGATATTTACGTTGACGACTGAGGACAGTGCACTGAACAACTTTGTATCGGTATTTACTGCATTTGCAGACTACTGATTACAGATATTACAAGGAGTATGTTTTCGGATTGGTTAGTGCCTCAAAGTACACGTGGCACAAGCAAGGCATCATTGTTCATTTTCTCCTGGACAGCAGGTGGAAACATGGATGCAAAACTGATATTCTAAACTGACAGGCGTAGTGCATTTCGTGGTGCAGTTACGACGGCGCAAAAAACATCAGGTAATAAATTAGGTGTGGTGTCTGTGAGAAGACTGTTGGATACAGATAACAAATAACACACAATGTTGTTTGTTGTGGTCCTCAGTCCTGAGACTGGTTTGATGCAGCTCTCCATGCTACTCTATCTTCTTCATCTCCCAGTACCTACTGCAACCTACATCCTTCTGAATCTGCTTAGTGTATTCATCTCTTGGTCTCCCCCTATGATTTTTACCCTCCACGCTGCCCTCCAATACTAGATTGGTGATCCCTTGATGCCTCAGAACGTGTCCTACCAAACGATCCCTTCTTCTCGTCAAGTTGTGCCACGAACTTCTCTTCTCCCCAATCCTATTCAATACTTCCTCATTAGTTATGTGATCGACCCATCTAATCTTCAGCATTCTTCTGTAGCACCACATTTCAAAAGCTTCTATTCTCTTCTTGTCCAAACTATTTACCGTCCATGTTTCACTTCCATACATGGCTACACTCCATACAAATACTTTCAGAAATGACTTCCTGACACTTAAATCTATACTCGATGTTAACAAATTTCTCTTCTTCAGAAACGCTTTCCTTGCCATTGCTAGTCTACATTTTATATCCTCTCTACTTCGACCATCATCAGTTATTTTGCTCCCCAAATAGCAAAACTCCTTTATTACTTTAAGTGTCTCATTTCCTAATCTAATACCCTCAGCATCACCCGACTTAATTCGACTACATTCCATTATCCT
Source organism: Schistocerca cancellata (assembly GCF_023864275.1). Classification (NCBI taxonomy): domain Eukaryota; kingdom Metazoa; phylum Arthropoda; class Insecta; order Orthoptera; family Acrididae; genus Schistocerca; species Schistocerca cancellata. The sequence continues at coordinate 351,332,130 of NC_064634.1, read as the reverse complement.
CGTTTTGTTGTTGTTGATGTTCATCTTACATCCTCCCTTCAAGACACCATCCATTCCGTTCAACTGCTCTTCCAAGTCCTTTGCTGTCTCTGACAGAATTACAATGTCATCGGCGAACCTCAATGTTTTTATTTCTTCTCCATGGATTTTAATACCTACTCCAAATTTTTCTTTTGTTTCCTTTACTGCTTGCTCAATATACAGATTGAATAACATCGGGGAGAGGCTACAACCCTGTCTTACTCCCTTCCCAACCACTGCTTCCCTTTCATGTCCCTCGACTCTTATAACTGCCATCTGGTTTCTGTACAAATTGTAAATAGCCTTTCGCTCCCTGTATTTTACCCCTGCCACCTTTAGAATTTGAAAGAGAGTATTCCAGTCAACATTGTCAAAAGCTTTCTCTAAGTCTACAAATGCTAGAAACGTAGGTTTGCCTTTCCTTAATCTTTCTTCTAAGATAAGTCGTAAGGTCAGTATTGCCTCACGTGTTCCAGTATTTCTACGGAATCCAAACTGAGCTTCCCCGAGGTCGGCTTCTACCAGTTTTTCCATTCGTCTGTAAAGAATTCGTGTTAGTACTTTGCAGCTGTGGCTTATTAAACTGATTGTTCGGTAATTTTCACATCTGTCAACACCTGCTTTCTTTGGGATTGGAATTATTATATTCTTCTTGAAGCCCGAGGGCACCTCGCCTGTTTCATACATAGTCAGCACATATTAACGTACCAATTATGACAATATCTCTACCTGATCCCTAATACCACGAATATCTGTCTTACTGCGCAACGCCACCAGGCAGGATTCAGTCTGGTGGTGGGTGGTGGTCATAAAGTTTTCGCTCATCAGTGTATGCAGCTACTTTGCTGAATCCACAAACTGATCAGATCTTAGATGATCGCATCACTTGCTTCTTTTCACGCTCTTAAGTTGGCAGTAACGCGAAAGCCATTAGTCACTAACTGACATCGTATATGTCTATTCCCAACAATAATCTATTTTTAAGAATATGTCTGCATCATTTGTGAATTCAGAAATGGTTACGGCGCGTTGCACATACAAAGGTTTACCATCTGTTAGAAAAACACCGGAAATCAAATCAATCAGAAGCTTTTCATGAACTTCCTATCAAATACAGCAGGCAGTTCTTAAATATCATAATGGAAGTATTTACTTTTTAACATTCTTCTCATAAATCCAGTTTATCTGAAGACGAACTATGGTAATTAAAAGGCTTGCAAACATCTATAGTTTATGAATTCTGAATAATTTTTATGCCACTGTCTTTCGCGCACGTGCTTGTGCGTGTCTACATGTGTGTGTGTGTGTGTGTGTGTGAGTGGCGCGTGCGCCAGTGTTTGTGTGTGTGTGTGTGTGTGTGTGTGTGTGTTTGTTGTTGTGTGTGTGTGTGTGTGTGTGTGTGTGTGTGTGTGTGTGTGTGCGAGAGAGAGAGAGAGAGAGAGAGAGAGAGAGCACGCGTATGTTGAACATGGCAGAAAAGTTTACGTGAGGTCTGGGAGTGAAGAACATTCGAAGCAGTGGACGGCCTACAATAGCTCTTATCAATAAGAGACCATTGCAGCTTTATCTGATTAAAACGGATGGTCATATGATGCCTGGAATGAGAGAAAGAAGTCTGAGAACCCGTAAATAAGTAGTACTCGATTCCTGCATGCGCGTTAAGGCAACGAGAAGCTCTGTCTCATGATGGACCTGCATGTTCTGACACGGAAGTAAGTGTACAACTGAAAGAAGCACTGCCAAGACTTATAATCCATGATTTATAGTGAAGATAACATTGTAGATAAGCTTATCGCTGGTGAACATAGCGCTTTGTAGGAAAAAAAAGTCAAAAGTGCAAATAAATCAGTGAAAAACCATCAAGACTGAAAAAACCAGTCGGGTAGATTACTTGTGTTCTAAAAGTGGATCAACACACCATTAAAGAGCTGCCAGATTTGGCTCAGTCATAAGTGTGTAGTAGCTCCCCAACGACCAATACTACTTATTTTTCTCAATGCGCCTTATCTTTCCAACAGTCTCGTTCACACACAATTCATGTCTCCTGATAGAACACAAAATACACATTTTTCTTACGAAATTATAAAATGCCATCTTACTATATGGTCTGAGTTCATGGAGCATAATCAGTTTCAGTCTTCATTCTTACAACTATTAATGCAGCATGAATTTACTGAGTATTTTATTTTGAGGCTTTAGCTTCTAAACGATGACAGAATAACAAAATTTTCTGCAAAATTTTAAAATGCATGGTAGTTGCAACGAGTATGTTTGTATACATCTCTTCACCTCTCTACATTTTTTCCGCACTTCATCATAATTCTCGGCCACTTTCGGTAACAACGAATCTTCGGTATTTGGTCCAAATACAAATCTCACTGTTACATCGTCCAGCTTACTCACCAGATTTATCACCTTGGAACTATTTCTCCAAAGCTGAAAATGCAGCTAAGCCTTCTATATTCGACTGAGGAAATCCAAAAAGTTGTAAGCGACAAATTTATCGCAATTCACATTCAAGATGTCTCCTAGGCCATTTTCAAAAAGTCGTCTCTAGACAGTTTTCATGGTTTTCATTCTTTTTTTAAAAACAAATCTTGTGCTAATACTTTCATCCCTACGTAAAGTACACTCTCAACATCCCGCACAGTCTGGTTTGCATATTCTAGTCTTTGTCTCCCCCTTCAGTTTTTCCTTTTTACTGATCATTCTAGCTTCAAGTTGACTGTCCCAGATAGCCGCACGCGTAAGCACCCCGATTCCGGGATTCGGACAGGTGCGTCAGCCCCCGGTTGAAACGGGACGCTGTATTAACAACGAGAGCTGGTGTGCTGACCGGCCTGGATGTGGCTTTTAGTCTGTTTCCCCACACCCGATTAGGTGAATACCGGGCTGGTCCCCACGTTCCGCCTCAGTGAACGAGTCGAAAGCATTTCGAACGCGTTCTCACATTTCCAATGTGATAATACTATACATGCTTGACATCAATTTGTTGCAGAATCTTAGAACATATACCGTTCTCAAACACAGTGAGCTATCTGGAACAGAATGATCTTCTCCATACCAACCATCACGGATTTCCTTCACATTTCTCTCATAAATGAAAGCTGTCAGGTAGAAACAGTATTTCTCGATTTCCGAAAAGCATTTGACTCATTTATTTTATTTTTATCAAAAGTATGATCGCATGGGTTTCAGGCGGAATATGTGACTGGATTGAGAATTTCTTGGTAGGGTGGACGCCGCAAGCTATCTTGGATGGAGAGTCATCGAGAGATGTAAGAGGGCGAGCTGAAAACTAACGCCTCCGAATTTTTTATTCTATTACCGGTTGAGGTATTACATGAATGCATATTACTCCGTCGACTTTTTCACTTCGCTGATGCAAATTACAACTTTCTGCCGCTTGAGGGCCATGAATTGTAGCGTGTAACGTGGTGGTATGTTAGTAGAATACTGGAGAAATGCAAACGGTCTACGAGATTACTTATAAATCATTCGTGCCGTTCGTCCTAAAATACTGCTCAAATGTGTGGAGACCCTTACCAGATAGGACTAACAGGGGATATTAAAATTTTACAGTTCAGGGCGGCAGGAATAATCATATCTTCGTACAGCCATATTTAAATTGGTGGATGGTGGGACATCAGCTGGTGTAATTTTTTGTTAAAAATGGAACTCCTTCAGCTGTACTTAAGATTTCATATTTATTTGGCTACTAGTTTCGACGTTGCATCAACACCATCTTCAGGCCCTCACACTTTGATGATATCAATTGTGTGTGGCTGAGAACTACAAATCCGCAGTGAGACCAATACGTGCTCCACATGGATGGCGGGCAGTAATGATCATAGGTCGGCTTGACTCGCGGGGGAGTGTCACACTGTTGTTGAAAGAACTGAAGTGGCAGATTCTTGAAGGTAGTCGTAAACTATACCAAATAGTGATGAAGTACAATCTGAAAGAAGCTGCACAAGTCAACTATTGATAAGTTTTCAAGATAGTGTAAGAATGGGCAACTCAACTCAAATGTTCAGAAATGTACACGTAGTATCGTATGTAACTAGTTTCAAGAACTGATTTTAGATTATGGCTGAAGAAATATACTGTGACCACTTTCATGTCGCTCACATAAGGATCGCGAGTACAAAATTAGATTAATCACAGCAAGTGTAGAGGCATTAAAACATTCTTTCCGCGCTCCATTAGTGAATGGAACGGGTAAAAGTGCTAATAACAGGAGGAACGACACGTACTACCACGCGCTTCACATTGGTTTGCAGAGTACTGACGTAGATCCAGATGCATATGTAGATGCAGTCATGTGGGCTACACAGATTCCGTTCTGCAGTTGTCTCGTGTGAGACAGCGTTATCGGTATCTGACCGAGTTCGACAAAGGCCTCGCTGTGGGTTTAAACTTGGCCGACTGGTCTGTTGAGATTTTTGGCTTGTTCAGATGTTACAGTGGCCCGATCTTGGACTGCACGAGAACATGTCAGGCATAATCGTCATCAAGGTTCCGGTGGACCACATCTGACCGCCACAAGGAAGGGTCGCCTTACTGTTCACCAAGCACAACGTGACCCCTTCACATCTGCCCCTGCCATCTGAGAACAAGTGATGGAGCCCCTGCTACATACTGTGTCATTCGGTAACTTTAGAGATTACCAGTAGCCGGTCTAGGGAGTTGGTGTCCCTCCCACAACCTGCCGTCCACACCAGAAACGTGTGATGCCTTGACCAGGAACCATGGACTGCTGATGAATGACGTCACGATGTGTTCAGTGATGAAACACGGTTCTGTGCTGCGCTGGAAGACCATCCACTGTGAGTTCGGTGGAGATATCTCCATGGTTTTGGAGAAGCTTACCTGTGTTACTCCTCCAGTCGTAGTGTCGGCAACCATCGGAAATGATTTCAAGTCATAGATGATAGGGGGAACTATGGTACAACTACATGTTACGGATATTTTGCATCCTCGTATGTTATACGAGTGAATAGAGGTGCCCTTTTTCAACAAGACTATGCTTGTCCATACATGGAAGGTCCATTTATGAACTCCCGCGAGCAGACAGACCTAAGATCATTCGTGGTGCCCTTCTCTGTAAAATTTTAATATACCCTGTCAGTCCTATTTGGTAAGGATCTGACACACGTGAGCAGTATTTTAGGACGAGCGGCACGAATTATTTATAAGTAATCTCGTAGACCGATTGCATTTCCCCAATATCTTACACATGGAACATGCCTCTATGAACTTATAATGTTGAGGTACACCTGTGGCCAGTACGATCCCCAGCCAGTCCAGAACTTGTGTGGGACCAGCTCGGATCTCAGCGCCCTCCCAGTGTCAGTTTGCAGGACATGAAGAGCTAGCTACATCAGCTGTGGACCAACTTGACTCAGGACACAACGGCTTTCTAACACCCTTTCCAACTAAATCAGTGCATTGATCCAGACACCAATAAGCAATAAGTGGGCTCATACTGCCAATTTCTTTGTACATTTGACTCGATTTCATAATCCCTGGAATAGCATCACATATACTTTAAACCAGTTAAGTTTCAAGTCACTTCTTAATGCTTCCGTTTTTGTTGTCATGCAGTGTATATAAACACAGGAATCCTGGTGAAAATAAAATGTGTGGCTCGGGCCTTCCGTTGGGTTGACCGGTCCCCTGGTGCAAGTCTTTTGAGTTGACACAACTTCGGTGACTTGCGCGTCGACGGGGATGAGATGATGATAAGGACAACACAACACCCAATCCCTGAGCGCAGAAAATCTCCGACCCAGACGGGAATCGTACCCAGGCGCCTTTGCAAAGCATTCTGTCCCGCTGACCAGGACACGGCGGACAGGAATCCTGGTAAAAACGGCAGATACCCTTAATGCATTTCAGTGTACAAGCTACAATGATAAAAATGCACAAAAATTCGAAGAGCAGGGAAGAAATCGTGCACCAGAGTTTTGCTGTGAATGGTGAGTTTTCCTCCGTGTTACTAAAGGATTCTTGTGATGAAACAGCTTAAATCTCTTAATAAAGGCAAGGCCTCCGGTCGAGATTACATTTCAGTTAGATTCGTTTCAGACTATACTGATATATTAGCTCTATTCGTGGAATTCATTTACAGCTACTCGGTCGTCGAAAGGTCTGTTACTAAAGATTGAATTTCCACAAATCATTCCAATACTCAACAAAGGAAATACTCGTAGAATTATCCATAGAATTACAGATCAACATCGCTAACGGAGCTTTGCCGTAGGATTTTGGAACATATACTGTGCCCGTACATTATGCGTTACCTACAAAAAAACGATGTATCAACAGACAGCCAATAGGGACTCAGACAATGCCGTTATTGTGAAACACAACTAGCTCTTTATTCTTACGAAGAAATAAGTGCTATCGGCAGGGGGTATCAAATTGATTAGATTTCCAGAAGGCTTTTGAACTTTCCTCATGTGCCTATGGAATATCGTCTCAGTTATACGAATAGATTCGTGATTTTCTGTCAGAAAAGTCACATCTTATAGTAACTGACAGAAAGTTATTGAGTAAAACAGAAATAATATCTGGCGTTCCCCAAGGAAATGTCATAGGCCCTCTGCTGTTTCTGATCTACATAAACGATTTAGAAGACAAATAAGCAGCTCTTTTAGATTTTTTACAGGTGATGCTGTCACCTACCGTCTTATATAGTCTTCAGATGATCAAACTAAAGTGTAAAACGATATAGATAAGAGATCTGTACGATGAGGAAAGTGCCAGTTGATTTTAAATAACGAAAAGTCTGTAGACATTCACATGAGTACTGAAAGGAATCTGCTAAATTTCGGCTACCGGGATAAACTACACAAATCTAAAGGCTGTAAATACATCTAAATACTTAGAGATCGCAATTACAAATAACTTAAAAATGAACAATCACATTGCTACTGTTGCGGGGAAAGTAAAGCAGGTTGACTAAAGATATTGCTTACACCACTTGCAGAAATGCATGGTAAGAACTGTGCTGTCTTAACCATATTTGTGCACAACCGGTTCCGACATTGTGACAATATTTTCCACATCTTTCAAGATGATCAATGATCGAAACTGGTTGTGAATAAATATTGTAAGAGAGCATAGCGTTTACCATGCATTTCTCCAAGTATATCGATGCTGTTGACAGACGCCTAAATTAAATTAAAAAGAAATTGCTTACATTACGCTTGTCCGCCCTCTTATGAACAACTGCTGTCCGGTGTAGAATCCGCATCAGATAGGATTCAGAGCCGGCCGGTGTGGCCGTGCGGATCTAGGCGCGCCAGTCTGGAACCGCGTGACCGCTACGGTCGCAGTTTCGAATCCTGCCTCGGGCATGGATGTGTGTGATGTTCTTCGGTTAGTTAGGTTTAAGTAGTCCTAAGTTCTAGGGGACTGATGATCACAGATGTTAAGTCCCATAGTGCTCAGAGCCATTTGAACCATTTTTTTTAGGATTCACGGAGGACATCGAAAAAGTTCAAAGAAGAGCAGCAGCTCGTTCTGTACTATTGCGAAATAGGGGAGAGAGTGTCACAGATATATTACACGAATTGGGGTGGCAATCATTAACAGCCTCTTATCACTAGCAGTCGAGACGACAGGCATCTTATCCGCATGGCTGTAACGGATCGTGTAGCCACGTCTCGATCCCTGAGTCAACAGATGGGGACGTTCGCAATACAACAACCATCTGCACGAACAGTTCGACGACGTTTGCAACAGCATGGACTATCAGCTCTGAGACCATGGCTGCAGTTACCCTTTACGCTGCATCACAGACAGGAGCGCCTGCGATGGTGGACTCAACGACGAACCTGGGTGCACGAATGTCAAAACGTCATTTTTTCGGATGACTACAGGTTCTGTTTACAGTATCATGATGGCGAAATCGCTGTGAACGCACATTGGAAGCGTGTATTCGTCATCGCCATACTGGCGTATCACCCAGCGTGATGGTATGGGGTGCCATTGGTTACACATCTCGGTCACCTCCTGTTCGCACTGACACCACTTTGAACAGTGGACGTTACATTTCAGATGTGTTACGACCCGTGGCTCTACCCTACATTCGATCCCTGCGAAACCCTACATTTCAACAGGATAATGCACGATCGCATGTTGCAGGCTCTGTTTGACTCAATGCCCAGGCGTATCAAGGCCGTTATTACGGCCAGAGGCGGTTGTTCTGGTTACTGATTTCTCAGGATCTGTGCACCGAAATTGCTTGAAAATGTAATCACATGTCAGTTGTAGTATAATATATTTGCTCATTTATCATCTGCATTTCTTCTTGGTGAAGCAATTGTAATGGCCAGTAGTGTAAAATAAGAGAAATGAGAGCTCCCACGGAAAGATTTAGGTGTTCGTTTTTCTTGGGTGCTAATGGAGATTGGAACGGTAGAAGAATAGTTTCAAGGCGGTTCGATGAACCCTCTGCCAGGTACTTAATTGTGAATTGCGGAATAATCATGTAGATGTATACGTAGATGTAAATGGTGACCTCAGTTGAGTACATACCCGGTCTCGGAAGCAGAGGCTCATCCTACACATTCTACATGGTGAGGGTCACACTAAACAATCTCTTCTCTTATACAGTCCATCTAAAGGTGACCTCTTGCTCCAGTCGAAAACCGTTGGGCTGGTTTCGGCGACAGGCTGCAACGAACCTCTTGCACCGGTTGTCAACCCACACGATATTGCAGGCAGGGCAGAAGAATTTGTCTCTGTTAAGATTCCGCAGATTCATTTAGCACGGGGCTGTGACCGACATTTCTTCTGTCTTATTCGCCAACTTCGAACTTAACGGTCCCACTCTCTATTTCTGTCCCAAAAATTGGCTGTTGCACAATGTCCCGCCAACACGCGACCATAAGCCATGTGCCCAATGTGCCCCACATTGTTCCCCTGTTACCTCCCTTGTTCAGGTCATTGACGGTTTAAAAAATACAGGTACGCTCAATGTAATACTCCCAGTTCCGTGAAAACTTTAACAAAATATTCTAATCATTGTATTTTAATCCCCTGTATTCGCTTTGTTGAGATCTACGCATCGCATCTTTCAAATAGATCACACACTATTTACTTTATTTATTTATGTTTATTATTTTATATTAATTAATTTATATTTTATTTATTATTATGTTTTATTTATTTATATTTATAGGGCAATCAGATCCTCTCTCAACATCCGACCACGGTTTCACACATATAATATCTTTTTTACATGATAGTTGCGTACAAATTAAATGTGACATGTAAGTAGGGTGCCAGAACTCTCCATTACATAAAAAAATATCCAACTTAACGCCATCCTTTGCATGGTATAAACACTCAGATATCGACAGTAACAGTCTGAGGGCGAAACACGTGAGTGCGATTCTAAGCATTGTTGTGACACTTGGGCTGTCTGCGAGAGTGGAAAAGTAGTGTCGGTCGAGAGCTCAGAGACAGAAGACGTGTTACGCTGCCTTCACGTCGGTGATCCAGATCTTACCACACTCAAGGTCTGATTTCATTTATATAGCCAGGGAGATCTAGATGGCTTAAATACACTTGAAGACGGAATTCAAGATAAAATTCGTAAGCATAGTGCAAAAGCAGGGTTAGGCTTGGGATTGTTAGTCCGAGTTTCCAATAATCCCATGTTTTGCTTGTCGGTGGAAGAAGCCTCCTTATCCTCCAAATAATAATAATTATTCTCCACATCTAAATAATATGCTGTGCTTACTAAATGTTAATGTAATTTTGAAATGGAAATAAATTGTTACTCTGGCACTGAACCATTATTGACACATATGTCATTTGTCATTGTCATTATTAATACTTGTTCATGATGATTCTGAAGTTTTAAATCCCTTTTCAAAAGTTATTTAGTAGTTAACATGACCCAAGCAAACCCCTTTTTATTAAATTCATTCTCAGTAAGAATAAGCTTTAGCCCCTGCTGCTGCATGCTGCTGCGCATTGCTGTTAACCACATGAAAAAAGGCAGTTATGTAAATAGGTGAGTGCAAAACTTAGTGCCAAAACAGAGACACTGAGACACCACAACGTGTCATGTACTCTACTCCAGTAATTTCCGTTGCATAAGTCAGATTCTGTACCACTTGAAAATTCTAGTTCAAAAATGGTAACGAACGTACGGCAAAGCGGACCGGGAGTCCCCCTTTTGGGGAAATTCGGCCGCCTAGAGAAAGTACTTATTACATTCGACGCCACATTGGGCGACTTGCACGTCGGAGATAGGGATGAAATGATGATGAGAACAAGACAATACCCAGTTCCTAAGCGGAGAAAAGCCCCAGCCGGGAGTCGAACCTGGGCCCCTTGGCATGACATTCCGCCGCGCTGACCACTCAGCAAGCGGGGGAGGACCTCTTGGTCAAAAACGCAGTCAGATAGGTAAGGTTTTCATTGTTACATGTTCATTTGTTCCTGTGGTTTATCATATTCAAATACGCAGTCAGATAACTTATCCAAATGTTAGTTTTAAGTTTTTCTATTGAGGGCTTAAGTGACAGTGAAACTGAAACTCACACAACACACACACAGTATTATGCAGGTTAGATTCCGTTCACTGATAACTCAGGTTGCTTACCGAGTCCATTTTCACAGACGAACATAGGCAATATTAGCCGCTGGTGCTGCTGAATTGCTTGCATATACGTTACACAAATAGTACCAAAATAATTGGAATGTCTATAGTGATAATGTGACTTAATAATACTGACTATGAACTAAAATAGTTAATATTGGCAGAACTTCTACCACTACTGCTGCCGATGCACTAGTAATGATAATAGTAGTCGTAACAATAATGACAATAATCATGAAAATAACAATGACAATAATAGCAATAATCATAGTGGCGGATATAAAAAGAATTTGTAGGTGTACAAAATAGATGTTTTCTGTCATAGCGACTTCTGAGTAAAGAAAATTTACATAGACTGCACAAGATAAGAATATTGGAAAATAGGAAGATCTGGTTGGAAAGGAGGAGGTTCAAATGGTTCAAATGGCGCTGAGCACTATGCGACTTAACTTCTGAGGTCATCAGTCGCCTAGAACTTAGAACTAATTAAACCTGACTAACCTAAGGACATCACACACATCCATGCCCGAGGCAGGATTCGAACCTGCGACCGTAGCGGTCACGCGGTTCCAGACTGAAGCGCCTTTAACCGCACGGCCACACCGGCCGGCTAAGGAGGAGGTCCAAGTGAAACGAGTGCTTACAGGGACAATGGTAGTCATTATTCTTGCTTTGGCAGATACGTCATTACCTGTCTCATGAAGCTGAAGATGTAATTCAGTTCTCTAATATAATGACGGAGGTTATTCTAGATTCGGGTTCCGGTTAGTGTGAAGGACTTCGAGAGAGAGGCTGCAGTGGGCCGGAAAAGATGTTGCTCTGATCGGAGCGTTATGTTCGAGAAGAGATACGAGGGTCAGTGTAAGTTGATAAGACAGTAGAGAAGGCTGAGGGTATGGAAAACTGTGCGGTTGTCTGCCGCAGCCAGGGTGGCTGTGGATGTTATGGTGAAATATGGTCGTAGCGTCGTACCTCGCACATGTAACGAAGACAAGCATTCGTAATAAGTTCAAGGCGACAAGTGAATAGCCGTACTCCTTCTGGAAGTATTTGAAAGTATTACCTTAGCATGTGAATGTATGGCAGGGACGTCGTTCCGACGTAGAAATTTACCTCTGGCTGTTGTATCAGCCTTACGATTAACGCTATGAAGGCAGTATGCTGTGCACCAACTGGGATAACCGACGTTATAGTGTGGGGTGGCTTCATGAGGTATAAAATGGAGTACTTACATTGCTAGTACTCACCTGTCTGTGGGATGTCAACCAGATAACTATTTATTTTACACCAAGTGTCGCGATCAGCAATGTGTGGTAAGAGAAGGCTTCTTAGTGAACTAAACCTTCAAAAAACTTTAGCTGTGTTTATAGATCTAGCAACATCTTATGATTGTGTGTCAAGGCAACGGGTAATGTTCAGATTTTTATGGATCTTACAATGGGGAACTTCATAAGTGCTATGTTAAGCAATAGAAATTTCCTGTTTTTAATAGTCAGCAAGATAGCTCAATAAAATGAGGTCTCTTACGAAAATAATGTCATTTCACGTGGATAACTTAGAGCCCGTCTTCTGTTTACTCTGTCTGTAACGAACATGCCAACGACTGGGCCCTTGCTGCGAGTCTGATACTGACTCTTTCTTCACTGAAGACCTATGAATTGTTGGTAGATACTTCCGTAACTGGAGGTTAAGCCACATTCTGCCAGAAGAGTAGTCACCTCTTTCCAGTTTAACTAACAGCTCACCAGCTACGGAATAAACGTACACCGATGAACGAAAGCTTATGACCATTTGTTTAATAGGCTGTTTGACCGTCTTTGGAACTAAATAGATAACTGATTCTGCGTATCAGTGATCCGACAGTTTGGTGGTATGTTTGTGGAAGTATGTCGTACTAGATGTATCGAGTAGATAAAGGGCCACTGATTTGCGATCCCGGCGGTGTTGTTCGATACCGACCCACGTGGGTTCCATAGGATTTGCATCAGGCGAATTTGGTCACTGAGACATCAACATTCAATGCAATACTTGTCAAACCACTGTAGCATGCTTCTGGCTCCGAGACACAGACAATTATACTGCTTTAAGATGACATCGCCGTCGCGGAAGACATCAAGCATCAAGGGACGCAAGTGCATCTCCTGTCCTCGTGTACTTGATTACTACCCCAGGTCCCACGCATGTACGGGAGACTGTCTCCCAAAGCGTAATATTGCTGCTACCAAGTTGCGTCCGTGGCGCGCTGCATGTTTCGAGTCGCCGTACATCTCGATGACAGCATTTGTGGAGACGACCATCGATCTAGAGCAGCAAAAATGTGACTCGCCTGACACGTCTCCATTAATCGACGGTGGAATACCGGTGGTCCCGTGCCAGCTACAACCATAACAGGCGACGTCGTTGCGTCAACATGTGAACACGTAAGGGTGGTCTGCTGACGAGCTCCATGTTCAACAATGTACAATGAACTCCGTGCTCTGAAACACTTGTTGCTCTTTCCACAGAGATGCCACAGGCCACCATCTATCCAATTTTACAGAGGACAAGCCTCCGAATCTAGCTCTTTCCATAGATGTCACGAGAGTAGCATGTGAACATTCTACCCGTTTCGCCGTTTTCGATATACTCGTTCACAGCCTCTGCGTAAAAATAACCGGCTTTTTGTCAGAATCGCTTATCTCAATGGATTTCCCCATTTGCAGCGCATGTCTTAGCTAGGGTGACCCAAGTTCGTGCCTGCTCCACTCCGCTGACATACTTTTGTTGTCGTTCCCTTGCCCGAAATGCCACCAGGTGGCATCCAACATCGCGGTGGACAGTGGTCACAATGTTTTGGATTACCAGTGTATATTTTGAAGGAAACAGCTGAGGCACATCCCGAAGTCCACATCATCTGAGAATCAGTCTTGACAGGACGTTAACTCTGAACAGCAGCTGCTGAATATTTCCGCTGAAATGAAGACAAGAAACAACATCTTCCATAAACTTTGTGGTATGGCATAGTGTTCGTCTGCTCCAAAACTAGGAACTTCTGTTCTTGGACTGGTGTTCCCTAGGGAAGAATATTGCGTTTCTGTCCGGATAAACAGGCCATGTACCAGACGCATCGACACAAAGTTCAGCCATACTATGTGCATAATAACAAGAACATTTTTAGCCTGCTTATCTCAGCTTTATAGCTCCCCCATTTTTGCGGCGGAGTTTACAAAAATATCTGGTGATCACCATCGGCCCGTAAATGAGGACAGTCTTGCATTAAAAAAAAACTTTTTTCACATTGTCCACTTCTACAAGGCGCAAAATTATTTGTGCGCTGCCAAGTACTAAAAAGATGCAGATAGGCAGTAATATGGCTGACGAACGCTACTCGACTCGTGGAGGTAACATATTAGACCTTCTGGTGACATACAGACCCGAACTATTTGAAACAGTTAACGCAGAACAGGGAATCAGCGATCATAAAGCGGTTACAGCATCGGTGATTTCAGCCGTAAATAGCAATATCAAAGAAGGTAGGAAGATTTTTCTGTTTAGCAAAAGTGACAAAAATCAGATTTCAGAGTACTTGACGGCTCAACACAAAAGTTTTATCTCTGGTACAGATAGTGTTGAGGATCAGTGGACAAAGTTCAAAACCATCGTATAATATGCAATAGATGAATCTGTGCCAAGCAAGATCGTAAGAGATGGAAAAAAGCCACCGTGGTACAACAACCGAGTTAGAAAACTGCTACGGAAGCAAAGCGAACTACACAGCAAACATAAACATAGCTAAAGCCTCGCAGACAAACAAAAAATACACGAAGCGAAATGTAGTGTGAGGAGGTCTATGCGAGAGGCGTTCAACGAATTCGAAAGCAAAGTTCTACGTACTGAACTGGATGAAAATCCTAAGAAATTTTGGTCTTATGTCAAAGCGGTAGGTGTATCAAAACCAAATGTCCAGACACTCTGTGACCAAAATGGTACTGAAACAGAGGATGACATACTAAAGACCGAAATACTAAATGTCTTTTCCCAAAGCTGTTTCACAGAGGAATACTGCACTGTAGTTCCTTCTCTAGATTGTCGCACAGATGACAAAATGTTAGGTATCGAAATACGTAAGAGAGAGATACAAAAACAATTAAAATCGCAAAAAGAGGGAAGACCGCTGGAACCTGAAGGGATACCAGTCCGATTTTACACAGAGTACGCGAAGGAATTTGCCCCCCTTCTTGCAACGGTGTACCGTAGGTCTCTAGAAGAGCGTAGCGTTCCAAAAGATTGGAAAAGGGCACAGGTCATCCCCGTTTTCAAGACGCGACGTCGAACTTATGTGCAGGACTATAGACCTATATCTCTAACGTCGATCAGTTGTAGAATTTTGGAACACCTATTTTGTTCGACTATAATGACTTTTCTGGAGACTACAAATCTACTCTGTAGGAATCAGCATGGGTTTCGAAAAAGACAATCGTGTGAAACCCAGCTCGCGCTATTCGTCTACGAGACTCAGAGAGCCATAGACGCGGGTTTCCAGGTAGAGGCCGTGTTTCTTGACTTCCGCAAGGTGTTCGATACAGTTCCCCACAGTCGCTTAATGAATAAAGTAAGAGCGTATGGACTCTCAGACCAATTGTGTGATTGGATTGAAGAGTTCCTAGATAACAGAACGCAGCATGTCATTCTCAATGGAGAGAAGTCTTTCGAAGTAAGAGTGATTTCAAGGGTGCCGCAGAGGAGTGTCGTAGGACCGTTGCTATTCACAATATCCATAAATGACCTTGTGGATGACATCGAAAGTTCACTGAGGCTTTTTGCGCATGATGTTGTGGTATATCGAGAGGTTGTAACAATGGAAAATTGTACTGAAATGCAGGAGGATCTGCAGCGAATTGACGCATGGTGCAGGGAATGGCAATTGAATTTCAATGTAGACAAGTGTAATGTGCTGGGAATACATAGAAAGAAATATCCTTTATCATTTAGCTACAATATAGCACGTCAGCAACTGGAAACAGTTAATTCGATCAATTATCTGGGAGTAGGCATTAGGAGTGACTTAAAATGGAATGACTATATAAAACTAATCGTAGGTGAAGCAGATGCCAGACTGAGATTCATTGGAAGAATCCTAAGGAAATGCAGTTCGAAAACGAGGTAGATTACAGTACACTTGGTCGCCCACTGCTTCAATACTGCTCACCGGTATGGGGTCCGTACCAGATAGGGTTGATAGAGGAGATAGAGAAGATCCAACGGAGAGCAGCGCGTTTCGTTACAGGATCATTTAGTAATCGCGAAAGCGTTACGGAGATGATAGATAAACTCCAGTGGAAGACTCTGCAGGAGAGACGCTCAGTAGCTCGGTACGGGCTTTTGTTAAAGTTTCGAGAACATACCTTCACCGAAGAGTCAAGCAGTATATTGCTCCCACCTACGCATATCTCGCGAAGAGACCATGAGGATAAAATGAGAGAGATTATAGCCCACACAGAGGCATACCGACAATCCTTCTTTCCACGAACAATACGAGACTGGAATGGAAGGAAGAACCGATAGAGGTACTCAAAGTACCCTCCGCCACACACCGTCAGGTGGCATGCGGAGTATGGCTGTAGATGTAGATGTACTACAGAAAAGCATACTATTGCTGCCACCAGGTTTTGAAGAGGACTGTAAAATCTGGTTGATGTGCTGACGCAATGTAAAAATGGGGAATAACAACATAGCACAAGAACGACAAACTGTTCAGCATATCATAGGTACGTGCCCAAAAAGATCCTTTTCTGCAATCTGGAGGAATTCCTGACGGCAGCAAAGGTATCAGTTGAATGGTTTTTAAATTTTATGGAGCCGAAAACTGATTAAAAAGCAAAATGGCATCGGTTTATAATTGTCGTGAGACGGGCGTAAGACATATTCAGTATGCTGCCCACCGTTTTCTCTCAGAAGTTGAAATTAAGAAACAGCATGTTTCACAACACATCGAAATGTTTCGGGGCTTACGTTCAGAGTGCGTTGTGCAGTGCGTGCCGTCAATTCAGCTACGTTAGAAATTGGACCACTGATTACAACACTTTCAGATTACCTCATCGCCAGATGTCAAATGGATTTAGATCAGGTGATCTGGACGGCCAGGCTGTGTGGAAATTACAGGTGATAATTCTAGCATTTCCGAAATGCCTCTGCAGCAGCACTAACTGAACAGTGTGCGGAGAAGCGCCATCTTGGTACAAATGATCCCACATACACACCCGCACTGTTGTAGAGTTGGAATGACTTTGGTGATCAAAACACTGTGACAGCGTTTACCAGTTACGATACAGGTAACAGGATCTGGAGGACTCACCTCCTCGAAAAAATACGGCCCTACGGTGAACTATGCCGTCAACCCCGTCCACACAGTCACTTTTGCAGAACGAAGTGGTACAGGTCGTTGTGCGTGCGTATTTTCCGTTGCCGATACTCTGTAATTCTGCGTATTGACATATCCTTGAAGATGTGAATTCGCTTTGTCTGTCCACAGAATGTTCCATGGCCATTCACTGCCATGCGAGCAAGAAATTCCAGAGCGAACGTTTATCTTGCTGGCCGTGAGCAGGACCTGATATTTGTGAGTGTTTCGTATCGAGCAACTTAACCTCTTGCCTGTGTTTACATTCCGCGCTGACCAGTTGCAGCTGTAGCGGCGCGTCGAAAGCTAAGTACTTATTAATTGTTTGTGTATAGTGGTTTATTTAGGAACTTTAGTAGTCTTCAACTGGTGTTCTTGGTGTTTTCTGGTGAAATAATTTCAGAAGAACCTTTTGGGAACTGTTTTCAGCTTCTTTACTGTGTCATTAGACGTTTCATTCTCTTTCTGTATTAGTCTTTTGTTATATTCACATTTGTTGTTTATTAATACTGTTAATAATAGTAGTTACTTCCCTTGTAGAGTAAGTTTGTGATTATTGTAATCAGGTTTTTAACATCTTCTTATTGTAGTAGCGGAACGTAGAAAAAGTAAAATTTTACCATGAGTGACAAGTGTGGGCTTTGCCGTAGGTACGTGAGTAGTGGATTGCGGTGTGAGACTTGTTCGAAGTATTTTCACTGGGGGGAATGCAGTGGGGAAGCCAGTGGGCATTCTGGTGAGATCCTCTCCTGGAACTGCAGGTTATGTAGCAAGAGTAAGTTGATAGAGGAGCAGGAGCGTAAGATCTGTGCCCTTCAGGTGCAGTTGAAAAACGCACAGGAGGAGCTAGATAGGATGAAGAGGGAGAAGGGGGTTGGGGAATCGGAGTTGGCTGTTGGCAAGAGATCTGCTAGGAGAAGAAGATTTTCAGATAGTTTCACCATTGGTGTTTACAATAGATATGACCAACTGTCAGAGTCTAGTGGAGAGGAATCTCTAGTAGCTGTAGATGTAGGAAGTATGCAGCAGACCTCAGTAGTTACTGTGCCTAGAACAGTTGCAAAGTCGAAGAGGAAGAAGAAGGTTATGCTGTTAGGTAGTTCTCATGGCAGAGGTGTAGGCCAGCAGTTGCAGTAAGTGCTGGGGAGTGAGTACCAGGTCACCAGCATTGTGAAGCCTAATGCAGGGTTGGCTCAGGTGACTGTTAACATAGGGGGGGTTATGTAGGGATTTTACTAAAAAGGATCAGGTAGTGATTGTGGGTGGGGCTGGTAATAGTATTGATAGGGATGGGGAGTATAGCATAGATGGTGACCTGGAAAAGATAACCACTCAGACTGGCAACACGAATGTGCATTTCGTGGAATTGTTTCAGCGTCACGATCGGCCTCATCTTAATACAGCAGTCATGCGTAATAACATGAGACTTGGGGGTGCGCTGATGACAGAAGGCATGGGTCACATTTCAGTGGTGTCGGTGGAGTCCATCAGCAGGACGGGTTTCACTAGACATGGCCTGCACCTCAATAGGTATGGGAAGGGGAGGTTGGCAAAGCTTCTAGGTGACAGCATAGGTGGGGTTGGTGGGATCACTCATGGGAAAATTCCTGCAGTAGTGGGTGTTAGAGCTGCACCTTTTTTAGATTGAAGTCAGCTGATAGGTATTCCTGCTTAAGGGAAGTCTCTCTAACAAGGGAATCACTTTTGACAAAGCTT
This sequence comes from Schistocerca cancellata, assembly GCF_023864275.1. Lineage (NCBI taxonomy): Eukaryota > Metazoa > Arthropoda > Insecta > Orthoptera > Acrididae > Schistocerca > Schistocerca cancellata. The sequence goes on along the minus strand of NC_064634.1, from coordinate 351,313,390 downwards.
AGGTATCCGAGTAATGAGGGAATTAATATATTTCATCAAAATATACAAGGTATTAGAGATAAAGTTAGTGAACTGCTTATAGATGTTGACTCTGAGATTATTGGTATATCTGAACACTTTTTAAATAAGGAGATAATTCAGAGGCTTCCTTTACCAGGATACAGGTTGGCTGGCAGCTTTTCGAGGAGCTCTTTGCGGTGTGGGGGAGTAGCCATGTATGTGAAAAACGGCATCCCATTTTAGTCAATTGATGTTTCAAAGTACTGCACTGAAAAGGTGTTTGAATGTTGTGCAGGTGTGGTTAAATTTAACGGAGCTAAACTTCTAACTGTTGTTGTTTATAGATCCCCAGACTCCGATTTCACAACATTTTTGCTAAAGATAGAGGAGGTTCTTGGTTCACTTTACAGGAAATACAAAAAGTTAGTTGTATGTGGTGACTTCAATATTAATTGTATAAGTGATTGTGCAAGGAAGCGGATGCTGGTAGACCTCTTTAATTCATATAATCTTATGCAAACCGTATTCTTTCCAACGAGAGTGCAAGGGAACAGTAGAAAAACCATAGACAACATTTTTGTTCATTCCTCATTACTAGAAGGGCATTCTGTTAGCAAAAAGGTGAATGGCCTTTCAGATCATGATGCACAAATTTTAACTTTAAAAGATTTTTGTGCTGCAACACGTGTTAAATATAGTCATCAGCTGTTCAGGAAAGCTGATCCAGTTGCTGTAGAGACCTTTGTAAACCTTATAAAGGAACAAGAGTGGCAAGATGTTTATAGCGCTGATACAGTAGACGATAAATATAATGCTTTTCTCCAGACTTTTCTCATGCTTTTTGAAAGTTGCTTTCCGTTAGAACGTTTAAAACAGGGTACTAGCACAAACAGGCAGCCTGAGTGGCTGACTAGAGGGATAAGAATATCTTGTAGAACAAAGTGGCAATTATATCAAAACGTTAGAAACAGTCAAAATCTAAATGCAGCAGCCCATTACAAACAATATTGTAAGGTGCTTAAAAATGTTATTAGGAAGGCAAAAAGTATGTGGTTTGCAGATAGAATAGCTAAGTCTCAGGATAAAATTAAAACCATATGGTCAGTCGTAAAGGAAGTTGCTGGTCTGCAGAAACAGGTCGAGGATATAGAATCAGTGCGTAGTGGGAATGTCCGTGTTACTGATAAGTCGCATAATAGTCCAGTACTTAACAATCACTTTCTGAATATAGCAGGTGAACTAAATAGAAACCTAGTCCCAACAGGGAATCATATAGCGCTCTTAGAAAAAAGTTTTCCGAGACTGTTACCTGAAATGCTCCTCCATGATACTGACAAGAGGGAGATTGAGTTAATAATTAAATCACTAAAAACCAAGAACTCTCATGGATATGACGGGGTATCTAGCAGAATACTGAAGTATTGTTCTATGTATGTTAGCCCAGTTCTCAGCCATATCTGTAACTTTTCCTTTAGGAGTGGTCGGTTTCCTGACCGATTAAAGTACTCGGTAGTGAAGCCACTTTATAAAAAGGGAGACATTGATAATGTTGACAATTTTAGACCTATTTCTATGCCATCGGTGTTTGCTAAAGTTATCGAGAAGGTTGTATATACAAGGTTACTGGAGCATTTAAATTCACATAATTCGCTGTCAAATGTTCAGTTTGGTTTTAGAAATGGTTTAACAACTGAAAATGCTATATTCTCTTTTCTCTGTGAGGTATTGGACGGATTAAATAGAAGGTTCCGAACGCAAGGTGTTTTCTTTGATTTAACGAAGGCTTTTGACTGTGTTGACCACAAAATATTACTGCAGAAGTGGGACCATAATGGAGTAAGGGGAGTAGCTTACAATTGGTTCGCCTCTTACTTTAAGAACAGAAAGCAGAGGGTAATTCTCCGCAATATTGAGAGCGGTAGTGATGTTCAGTCCCAATGGGGCACTGTTAAGTGGGGCGTTCCCCAAGATATGCCTTCTAGTATTACAGGTGATTCAAAAATATTTCTGTTTGCTGATGACACCAGCTTGATAGTGAAGGATCTTGTGTGTAATATTGAAACAGTAACAAATAATGTAGTTCATGAAATAAGTTCGTGGCTTGTGGAAAATAATTTGATGCTAAATCACAGTAAGACTCAGTTTTTACAGTTTCTAACTCACAATTCAACAAGAACCGATATTTTGATCAGACAGAATAGGCATATTATAAGCGAGACGGAACAGTTCAAGTTCCTAGACGTTCGGATAGATAGTAAGCTGTTGTGGAAAGCCCATGTCCAGGATCTTGTTCAGAAGCTAAATGCTGCTTTATTTACCATTAGAACAGTATCTGAAATAAGTGACACTTCAACACGAAAAGTAGTCTTATTGAAACGTCCCCTTTCGAACATTTATACAAGACTGTGCTTAAACTGACACACAATTCCTTTTTTTTCTTTTTTTTTTTTTAGCGCAACGCAGTCTGACTTTCAGAAATCCCTACAAAGGAAATACCCTGACTAACGTTAACCTGTACCTTTCACAAATCACTTACCTCACCAATAATCTTCGTTACTCGAACTACTGCAATAAAGCGAGCACAACTACTGCCAGCTAAATAAAAGATTCAAACTACAGAAGGCACTAACTACTGATAGGCATAGTTAGCAAATGAAAGATTTTAATAGAGAACAAACAATGTATTTACCTTAATAGTGTTGAAAAAGCATAATATACATAGCAGTTCATAATATCCATTCCGTACTCAAAAATCCGCCATCTCATTTCCCACATCCACCACTGCTGGCGGCTCACCTCCAACTGCGCAACGCTACGCGCTGTTCACATCCAGCTGCCGCTGCCCAACACTACAATGGCAGACAACAATGCAAACTAGCCACAGACTGCACACAGCACAGCCAGTGATTTTCATACAGAGAGCTACGTAACGTTTTCAAGACTGCATGGAAATCCACTACTTCCGTGTGCATTGTCTTTTACTGCTCAGACTTTGAAAAAAAAAAACACTGAAATTTTACTGTGATGAACAATCTGGACTGTCTTTATGGACTGTGAGAAAATTTAAGCTTTTGACCAACATTGTATAAATAAGTGTGTGCATTTGATATCTTTGTTATTGTAATTATGAAAAATTTTTTCAAATCATTATTGGCCACTGCCCAAAACAATTTGTAAAATTTTTTGTGGGGAGCATGGGGGCTATGTAAGTAGGCTGTTTATGTTTTCTTATTGGCAACGTTACGTAGCTCTCTGTATGAAAATCACTGGCTGTGCTGTGTGCAGTCTGTGGCTAGCTTGCATTGTTGTCTGCCATTGTAGTGTTGGGCAGCGGCAGCTGGATGTGAACAGTGCGTAGCGTTGCGCAGTTGGAGGTGAGCCGCCAGCAGTGGTGGATGTGGGAAATGAGATGGCGGATTTTTGAGTACAGAATGGATATTATGAACTGCTATGTACATTATGCTTTTTGAACACTATTAAGGTAAATACATTGTTTGTTCTCTATTAAAATCTTTCATTTGCTAACTATGCCTATCAGTAGTTAGTGCCTTCTGTAGTTTGAATCTTTTATTTAGCTGGCAGTAGTGGTGCTCGCTGTATTGCAGTAGTTCGAGTGACGAAGATTTTTGGTGAGGTAAGTGATTTGTGAAAGGTAGAGGTTAACGTTAGTCAGGGCCATTCCTTTGTAGGGATTTCTGAAAGTCAGATTGCGTTGCGCTAAAAAAAAAAAAAAAAAATAAAAAAAGGAATTGTGTGTCAGTTTAAGCACAGTCTTGTATAAATGTTCAAAAGGGGACGTTTCATTATGTCGTATGGTATTATTTTTTGGGGTAATTTTTCTGATAGAACCTCTTGTCGACCCCTATTCAAAAATCTGGGAATTCTGACATTGCCCTCACCGTAGATATTTTCTTTAATGTCGTTTGTTGTTAGCAATATTAGCCTATTCCTAAGAGTTAGCAGCTTTCACTCAGTTAATACTAGGCAGAAATCAAATCTGCATGTAGAATGCACTTACTTGACTCTTGTGCAGAAAGGAGTGCAGTATTCTGCTGCATCCATTTTCAATAAGCTACCACAAGAACTCAAAAATCTTAGCAGTAGCCCAAACTCTTTTAAGTCTAAACTGAAGAGTTTCCTCATGGCTCACTCCTTCTATTCTGTCGAGGAGCTCCTGGAAGAGCTAAAAAATTAAGCAAATTCCAGTGTTACATTGTTGATTTCTTCATTTAAACTTACGACTTGTCACCTGAATATGTTTTTTTTATATTTCATTTTATCTGTTTCTAATATCGTTTTATAATTTCATGTATTGACTCGTTCTATGACCATGGAGACTTCTCCTTAATTTGGTCCCACGGAACAATAAATAAATAAATAAATAAATAAACAACCCCTGAATATGAGTGATTTTTGTTTCGTAAGACTAAGCACCTTGCTCACGGACATATCTAACGGTCAGCGCTTTCCCGAGTACTGCAGATTTGCACCCCACACCTCGACCTCTCCTGAAGTGCTGTTGCCACGTATTCTACATCTACATTTACATCTACATTTCTACATTTACATTTGTACTCCGCAAGCCACCCAACGGTGTGTGGCGGAGGGCACTTAACGTGCCACTGTCATTATCTCCCTTTCCTGTTCCAGCCGCGTATGGTTCGCGGGAAGAACGACTGTCTGAAAGCCTCTGTGCGCGCTCTAATCTCTCCAATTTTACATTCGTGATCTCCTCGGGAGGTATAAGTAGGGGGAAGCAATATATTCGATACCTCATCCAGAAACGCACCATCTCGAAACCTGGCGAGCAAGCTACACTGCGATGCAGAGCGCCTCTCTTGCAGAGTCTGCCACTTGAGTTTGTTAAACTTCTCCGTAACGCTATCACGGTTACCAAATAACCCTGTTACGAAACGCGCCGCTCTTCTTTGGATCTTCTCTATCTCCTCCGTCAACCCGATCTGGTACGGATCCCACACTGATGAGCAATACTCAAGTATAGGTCGAACGAGTGTTTTGTAAGCCACCTCTTTTGTTGATGGACTACATTTTCTAAGGACTCTCCCAATGAATCTCAACCTGGTACCCGCCTTACCAACAATTAATTTTATATGATCATTCCACTTCAAATCGTTCCGCACGCATACTCCCAGATATTTTACAGAAGTAACTGCTACCAGTGTTTGTTCCGCTATCATATAATCATACAATAAAGGATCCTTCTTTCTATGTATTCGCAATACATTACATTTGTCTATGTTAAGGGTCAGTTGCCACTCCCTGCACCAAGTGCCTATCCGCTGCAGATCTTCCTGCATTTCGCTACAATTTTCTAATGCTGCAACTTCTTTGTATACTACAGCATCATCCGCGAAAAGCCGCATGGAACTTCCGACACTATCTACTAGGTCATTTATATATATTGTGAAAAGCAATGGCCCCTTAACACTCCCCTGTGGCACGCCAGAGGTTACTTTAATGTCTGTAGACGTCTCTCCATTGATAACAACATGCTGTGTTCTGTTTGCTAAAAACTCTTCAATCCAGCCACACAGCTGGTCTGATATTCCGTAGGCTCTTACTTTGTTTATCAGGCGACAGTGCGGAACTGTATTGAACGCCTTCCGGAAGTCAAGAAAAATAGCATCTACCTGGGAGCCTGTATCTAATATTTTCTGGGTCTCATGAACAAATAAAGCGAGTTGGGTTTCACACGATCGCTGTTTCCGGAATCCATGTTGATTCCTACATAGTAGATTATGAGTTTCCAAAAACGACATGATACTCGAGCAAAACACATGTTCTAAAATTCTACAACAGATCGACGTCAGAGATATAGGTCTATAGTTTTGCGCATCTGCTCGACGACCCTTCTTGAAGACTGGGACTACCTGTGCTCTTTTCAAATCATTTGGAACCTTCTGTTCCTCTAGAGACTTGGGGTACACGGCTGTTAGAAGGGGGGCAAGTTCTTTCGCGTACTCTGTGTAGAATCGAATTGGTATACCGTCAGGTCCAGTGGACTTTCCTCTGTTGAGTGATTCCAGTTGCTTTTCTATTCCTTGGTCACTTATTTCGATGTCAGCCATTTTTTCGTTGGTGCGAGGATTTAGAGAAGGAACTGCAGTGCGGTCTTCCTCTGTGAAACAGCTTTGGAAAAAGGTGTTTAGTATTTCAGCTTTACGCTTGTCATCCTCTGTTTCAATGCCATCATCATCCCGGAGTGTCTGGACATGATGTTTCGAGCCACTTACTGTTTTAACGTAAGACCAGAACTTCCTAGGATTTTCTGTCAAGTCGGTACCTAGTATTTTACTTTCGAATTCACTGAACGCTTCACGCATAGCCCTCCTTACGCTAACTTTGACATCGTTTAGCTCCTGTTTGTCTGAGAGGTTTTGGCTGCGTTTAAACTTGGAGTGAAGCTCTCTTTGCTTTCGCAGTAGTTTCCTAACTTTGTTGTTGTACCACGGTGGGTTTTTCCCGTCCCTCACAGTTTTACTCGGCACGTACCTGTCTAAAACGCATTTTACGATTTACTTGAACTTTTTCCATAAACACTCAACATTGTCAGTGTAGGAACAGAAATTTTCGTTTTGATCTGTTAGGTAGTCTGAAATCTGCCTTCTATTACTCTTGCTAAACACATAAACCTTCCTCCCTTTTTTATATTCCTATTAACTTCCATATTCAGGGATGCTGCAACGGCCTTATGATCACTGATTCCCTGTTCTGCACTTACAGAGTCGAAAAGTTCGGGTCTGTTTGTTATCAGTAGGTCCAAGATGTTATCTCCACGAGTCGGTTCTCTGTTTAATTGCTCGAGGTAATTTTCGGATAGTGCACTCAGTATAATGTCACTCGATGCTCTGTCCCTACCACCCGTCCTAAACATCTGAGTGTCCCAGTCTATATCTGGTAAATTGAAATCTCCACCTAAGACCATAACATGCTGAGAAAATTTATGTGAAATGTATTCCAAATTTTCTCTCAGTTGTTCTGCCACTAATGCTGCTGAGTCGGGGGGTCGGTAAAAGGAGCCAATTATTAACCTAGCTCGGTTGTTGAGTGTAACCTCCACCCATAATAATTCACAGGAACTATCCACTTCTATTTCACTACAGGATAAACTACTACTAACAACGACGAACACTCCACCACCGGTTGCATGCAATCTATCTTTTCTAAACACCGTCTGGGCCTTTGTAAAAATTTCGGCAGAATTTATCTCTGGCTTCAGCCAGCTTTCTGTACCTATAATGATTTCAGCTTCGGTGCTTTCTATCAGCGCTTGAAGTTCCGGTACTTTACCAACGCAGCTTCGACAGTTTACAATTACAATACCGATTGCTGCTTGGTCCCCGCATGTCCTGACTTTGCCCCGAACCCGTTGAGGCTGTTGCCCTTTCTGCACTTGCCCGAGGTCATCTAACCTAAAAAACCGCCCAGCCCACGCCACACAACCCCTGCTACCCGTGTAGCCGCTTGTTGCGTGTAGTGGACTCCTGACCTATCCAGCGGAACCCGAAACCCCACCACCCTATGGCGCAAGTCTGCAGCCCACACGGTCGCAGAACCGTCTCAGCCTCTGATTCAGACCCTCCACTCTGCTCTGTACCAAAGGTCCGCAGTCAGTCCTGTCGACGATGCTGCAGATGGTGAGCTCTGCTTTCATCCCGCTAGCGAGACTGGCAGTCTTCACCAAATCAGATAGCCGCCGGAAGCCAGAGAGGATTTCCTCCGATCCATAGCGACACACATCATTGGTGCCGACATGAGCGACCACCTGCAGATGGGTGCACCCTGTACCCTTCATGGAATTCGGAAGTACCCTTTCCACATCTGGAATGACTCCCCCCGGTATGCACACGGAGTGCACTTTGGTTTTCTTCCCCTCCCTTGCTGCCATATCCCTAAGGGGCCTCATTACGCGCCTGACGTTGGAGCTCCGAACTACCAGTAAGCCCACCCTCTGCGACTGCCCGGATCTTGCAGACTGAGGGGCAACCTCTGGAACAGGACAAGCAGCCATGTCAGGCCGAAGATCAGTATCAGCCTGAGACAGAGCCTGAAACCGGTTCGTCAGACAAACTGGAGAGGCCTTCCGTTCAGCCCTCCGGAATGTCTTTCGCCCCCTGCCACACCTTGAGACGACCTCCCACTCTACCACAGGTGAGGGATCAGCCTCAATGCGGGCAGTATCCCGGGCAACCACAGTCGTAGTCCGATCGGGGGATGCGTGGGACGAGCTGGCCGTCCCCGACAAACCCCTATCCGGACACCCACAGTGATGCCCATTGGCAACAGCCTCAAGCTGTGTGACCGAAGCCAACACTGCCTGAAGCTGGGAGCGAAGGGATGCCAACTCAGCCTGCATCCGAACACAGCAGTTGCAGTCCCTATGCATGCTAAAAACTGTTGTGCAAAGAACGTCTGAACTAATCTACAGAGAGCGCAAACAAAACGACACAAAATTGAAACGGTTATTAAAATACAAGATTGCCTAGTAAATGCAGTAATGCTGCCACTTGTGCACTGCTGACACACTGCTCGGCGGCGGAAGGAGACTCCGCGATTTAACACTATTCGAGTACTAAAACGCGATGCTACAACTCTCAAATACTATAATACGCCCGAAATTTATGAATTAAACAATGCAAGTACCAAAAACACGCAAAGAAATTAAGAATTAAACTATGTATTCGACAGACGTCGGCCGCGCGGAGCAGCCGCGAGGTTTTAGGCGTGCTGTCACGGAGTGCGCGGCCCCTCCAGCCGGAGGTTCTAGTCCTCCCTCGGGCATGGTGTGTGTGTTGTTCGTAGCACAGTTTAGTTTAAGTTAGTTTCAGTAGTGTGTAAGTCTAGAGAGCGTTGACCTCAGCAGTTTGGTCCCTTAGGAATTCAAACACATTTGAACATTTGACAGACGTCGGATCTATTGCTTTCCTCCCGCTGCCACATTGCACTTCAAACAAACATGTGTTTTAGAATATTGTAATTATTTTCGCCAGACCCGTATCAGACATCGGACCAACGGCTTTTTTCAAACCCTTGACTGTGCGGAACTTCTGCAGAGCTACTGGCGTACACATACTGGTCATGTAAAAGAACTTTACCAGCAGCACGCCATCCTTCGTAGAAACAGTCAGTTCGGCGTCTCGGGCGCAAACTCGGGAAAAGCCCTGTGCCTCCTTTTTCTTTTTTCTTTTTTTCCCCTGTATGAAGTTTCCCCCTACGTGTATGGAGAAATGCATAAAAATGTCTTTTAACAAAGATGTGGAATACAACAAGGAAAAAGTTGTCTTTCTCCGTGGCTATTCCACACCGTAGAATTAATTGCGGAAGAACAACAGTCTTGAATCAAATTAGTTAGCAGTCGGCCCTCATTTAATGACTAATCCTACCTGTTCCTTTAATAGAACATTAGGCTTCCTGGGAAAAGAATATTCATCACACTGTCATGTGACTCTCTCGGCAACGAAATATTTGTACAAAAAATGTATGAAATGAATATACGCAATTTGTAAATCTGAACAGTGTACAGTATTGTTAAAAATATTTATAGTTTTTTTTTTTTTTACTGACGTACAAACTACCCACGTTACTACTACAGGAACTAATCTCCCTGAAGCTTCCGTTGCTGTTGATGGCCTTTTGTGAACCCTCCTGCGACGTACGTTACACCAGCCCATGAATTAACAAGTGCCTAGCAACGAACCTGAAGCTCGTGTTGAGCGCTTGGTGCGCGGCGCAGGTTGCATGGAACGCGATGACTATCGTGAGAGCGGTTATGTGGCCGCACAGGGTTCAATAACCTGCCGTGACATTTTGACAGCGGGCCTTTCTCCAGCCGACATTGGCACTGAGAGTCAGCCATTGCTTGCACATGGCGGTGCAAGCACGATCTGAGTAGCACAGCTGAACAGGAAATTTTCAAAAACTCTTGCAAACTCTACTGCCCTTATTTTTACGGCGCGATAAGAGATTTCCGGAAACAGCCTTGCGCGTGTTTACAATAATTGACGGCGTGCCTTGTTTACCATGGTAAGAGGTCATTTGTTTTGTCGAGGAATAATTAGAACAATGTATTTAAAGCACCTTCTTGGATGACGAGAGAATATTTTCAGGTACTTCACAGTGTTTCCGTTTTCCATTTCAAAAAGAAATGACTGTTACGGTTCAACGTCCCATTTACGTCGATGTCGTCCCAGAGTATTAGCTCAAATAACAAAGATATGGAAGTATGCTGAAATTCGTCTTATATAGTTTGTGAAATTTTCAAAAAATTTGACTTGAATAGTCGGATGAAGTCTTGTTCTGCTGTTTTCAAACGTGAATTCATGGCCTATACTAATTCATCACATCTCTTGTGTCATGAAAATAGGAGATCTGCTCTTGCACAACCCCAGTTCCAATTGAATTCTCCCTCCCTCCCCTTCATTTACCTTCCCCCTCCCTCCCTCCCTCTCTTTCCACACACGTCTCTTTCCTTTCCTTTCCACCCTCCGTTCCTTCTTTCTTTTCTCTCTTTTATTCTTCCTCTCTCCCTCACACTTTTTCTCAGTCGACTGTCTTACGTTCTTTCACCCTTCCATCTCTTTAGCTCCACTTTTCTCTCTATTACTCTTTGATCTTTCCCCACTCTCTCTCTCTCTCTCTCTCTCTCTCTCTCTCTCTCTCTCTCTCTCTCTGTCTCTCTTTCTCTCTTGCTCTTGCTTACGCTATCCCCCTTACTCCCTTTTCAGCCCTTTTCTTTCGGACAGCTTTTAATTCGTATATATTGTCACCTGTATGCTGGACGTATGGAAACAGTCGTCACGAAATTTATTCTGAGTCGGTACAACTGGCTTGTTCGTGAGACATGTAACTCTGCACCTACATAAACACTCCATAACAAACTATGGGATGTATCTCAAAAGATTCCTTTCCCCTTTCTTTTGTATTCCTATTATGAATGGAAAGTTGGAAAAAATTATAGTCTATTTCCGTCCATGCATAGATCACTTTTTTGCATTCTTATGGTTCTTCCGCAAAATGTACAATAGGGTCCTTAGAACATGTTACGGTTTCGTAAGTGGGTTTTCTAATCAGCTCCAATTACAATGTCAAGACTAGGCGCTCAGTCCGGAACCGCGCGACTGCTACGGTCGAAGGTTCGAATCCTGCCTCGGACATGGATGTGTGTGATGTCCTTAGGTTAGTTAGGTTTAAGTAGTTCTAAGTTCTAGGGGACTGATGACCACAGATGTTAAGTCTCATAGTGCTCAGAGCCATTTGAACCATTTTTACAATGTCAAGAAAAGTGATAAACCAACGATTCCCACGTTTAGCAGCGCCTTAAAACACGGGCACTGCCTAAAGCGGCCGCTTACGAATTTGAAATGTGGCCTCTGAATTTCCTCGATAACTTCTTTTAAGACAGTCCATAACACTACTAGAGTGTTTGAAATTAAGTCGACAAATACATTTGTTATGCGAGCTTTTCTACAGTTGTCCTTCGTTTCTCCAATCTACATCTCGATCAGTACTCCGCAAACGGCTTGTGAAGGAGGCTACTTCGATTCCCTCCCTATTCCATTCGCGAATGTTTCGTGGGTGGAATCGCTGTTGGTAATCCTCTGTATTAGCTTTAATTTATAGAATATTCTCATTACGCTCATTTAGCAAGACGTATATGGGAGGGAGTAATACGTTGTCCGACTCGTCCCAGAAAGTATTCTCTCGAAATTTCAACAGTAAACCTCTTCGTGACACACAACGCTGCCCCTGTAACGTCTGCCCTACAGTTACTCAGGTAAAAACTTTGGTGCATTCATCTGCATCATCATGAAACAGCGTGAGAGTTCAGTACGAAAGAAATGTTAGTAAGAAGTTTGAATATTAAGTTCTTTACGCTGCGTCCACAAAAACGTATGGAGAAAGGGAATCACAGAAGGTTAAAGAGACCAAAATATCACAAGCTACATCTAGGTCAAAACAGATGGACAGTAGAAAAGCTGATTGTAGGCTGCCCACTCGGAACGTAGGAATGAATGAACATCTCATCGCCATTATATAATTATGGAACTAGGGTTCTGCCTTAAGCAATCGTAGTTTTCTTCTCAGTATCCACACACGTTTCGGTGAAATTTCAGCTTCCTCAGTGGGTTCATTTTATATTCTGTTGAATAACAGGAAAAACTGTTTGCACGATAATCTTTACAGTTTTAGGATTATGGTATTTATATTCATAACATTACTAACAAAATATTTACCAACTGATGTTCGTGTAGCTGTCTGACTCAACAGTAAAACTAATATTTTATTACAGTGTGTCATCTTCCGGCCGGCCGCTGTGGTCGAGCGGTTCTAGGCGCTTCATTCCGGGACCACACGGCTGCTACGGTCGCAGGTTCGAATCCTGCCTCGGGCATGGATGTATGTGATGTTCTTAGGTTAGTCAGGTTTAAGTAGTTCTAAGTCTAGGGGACTGATGACCTCAGATGTTAAGTCCCATAGTGCCTAGAGCCATTTGAACCATCGAGCCGTTGATGTAGACGACTTCCGAGACCCGGGGACGCGTCAAGGATCGAGAGGAAGTGACAGCAGAGAGAAGGAACTAAGTCCTTAGGGCGATTCGAAATGTCCCGGCGAAGCTGCAGCCTAGGTATACACCATGGACGGGTATGTGAATAGACCTGGTGGAGAGGTGGTAAAGGAAAGGACTCTAGTTCAGACGGAAGTGGACGCGAATCGCGAACTGGAAGCTGTGGGCTAGCGCCCATGACTGCGCCTTGTGGATGGCTCGCTTTAGGCTCCGCTCAGTAAATCCTGTACTGGAGGAGCAAAAGAATATGCAGAAGTCTTCTACATACAGAGAAGGTTCGACGGACGGCACCACATGTGCTGTTAGACCGTTAATGGCCACTGAAAATAAGGAGACACCCAATACTGAGCCCTGCAGGACCCCGTTCTCCTAGAAATGGGGAAACTACGAGAGGACGAGGAAAGTACGATGCGACAGGAAGTTTGGGGTAAAAATCGAGAATGGTCCCTGGAGACTCCACTCATATAAAGTGAAAAGGATATGGTGTCGCCAGGTCGCGTCATAAGCTTTTCTTAAATCATAAAAGACGACAACCAGGTGTTGCCATCTGGAAAAGACGTTTCGGTTGGCAGACTCGAGGGACACTTATCAGTGGTACAGCGACCCTGGCGGAAACCACCCTGACATGGAGCCAGTAGGCCCCATGACTCCAGGAGCCAACATAATCGCTGACTCACCGTACGTTCTAGGAACTTACAAAGAACGCTGGTGAAGCAGATGGGCTGATAGCGATCCACAGCAAATGGGTTTTTACCAGGTTTTAACAATGGAACGATGGTGTTCTCCTGCCAGTGCGACGGGAATACGCCATCGATCCAGATGCGATTGAAGATGACGAAGATATGTCGGTGGTTGATCGACGAGAGATGTTTAATCATCTGAGTGTGGATCCAATCTGGCCTATGAGATGTGTCACGGCAATGTACAATGGCGCTGCGGAGCTCCCACTCTGTAAATGGAGCATTATATGGTTCACAGTGGCGTATAATGAACGAGAGGAGTTTCCCTTCCATCCGCCATTTAAGGGAAAAAGAGGCTGGTGGGTAATTCTCCGATGCAGAGGCCCGAGCGTAGTGCTCAGCGAAGTGTTAAAGTGCTTGGCAATTGTGTTTGCGTCCGTTCACATTAATGCCAGGGACACCTGTCGGGATCTGGTACCCAAAGTCGCGTCTGATCTTCGTCCAGACTTGTACCCAATGATTGAGACGTACCTCTCCCAACACTCCTGTTTCCGTCTTTTTATGAGCTAGCAAACACTGGCATGGAGACGTTTAAAAGATGTCAGATGCTCCAGTCATAGGTGCCGCTTCTGTCGCTGTAGAGCCAGCCTACGCTCTTTAATCGCCTCAGCGATTTCCGGCGTCCACCAAGGCACTGTCTTTCGCTGGGGACACCCTGAGGCGTTTTCTGCCGCAGAACCGATCATTGTGTTTACATGCTCGACCACCATGCCGATGTTACCATATAGGAGAGATTCAATGATGATGACAGAGGCGAAAGCTTCCCTGTCTGCTTTGTTTAAAGTCCATCTAGGTAGACGTCCGGGTGAATGACACTGGGAGAATGACACGAAAATGGGGAAGTTGTCACTACCACACAACTCATTGTGGGCTCTTCAGTGGACAGATGGGAGAAGTCCTGAGCTGCAGAATGATAAATCAGTGGCCGAGTAAGTACCATGAGCCACACTGAAATCCCCCCCTGCGGGTCCGGGGTAAGAATAGGCCCGAGGTATTCCTGCCTGTCGTACGAGGCGACTAAAAGGAGTTTCAACTGTTTCGGCCTTCCATGTGATGGTCCCCCTTGGGGTTTGACCTTCATTTTTCTAAATTTCTACAGAAGTACGAGCCTTTTGGGGAAGGACACCTTACGTGGTGTACCACTGGTCCTAAGTGCACTCAGACCTTGGCACTCAGCATTGCACCGGCGTTGTAACCATACCCACTATTACTCAAATTAGGCCTAAACGCCTTTTGGGTTGTCCCAGTTACGCCCATAGTGCGTCTCCATCTGCACCAGCGATCATGATGGACTTTCCATGGCACCAGAAATCCAGCACGGTAGCCAGCCCGTTGTGGTGGGGTCGTCATGTACCCTCTAGGTTGTAGCCCCCTGACAACACAGGGATCGTACTGCCGATACCTGAGCTGCACCCTCCCCACGTCGGCCAAGGAGTAGATGCCCGTCTCCTTGGGGCATCAGGACTCCCGGCAATGGTCATCCTGCCAGGTGGCCCTTGCTGCGGTTGGGTGGCGCCCGTGGGGAGAGCCCCTGGTCGGAGTGGGTGGTATCGGGGCGGACGTTTCGCAGATGAAGCGTCACCACGTATCGGGTCGCTCTGCGGCCGAGTCTTTCAAAAGAAAAAGTACCGTTTCTGGTTCTGGTTCTCCTGCCCCTTCCCCCTTGGACACTCCATGGGAGGAGGGACAGGCCCGCCGGCTTGGAGCGAAGTACTTCCCCCGCTACTTGGTCTGTTCTCGAACTGATGGGGGGACATTCGCCACCTCCAAGCCCATGTTCTTTGTTCAGCACATTGAGGACATCTTCGGGGAAATCGAGGCTCTCAGCAAGATGCGTTCAGGGTCCGTACTTATCAAGACCACGTCCGCCACACAGTCGGCGGCGCTCCAGGCGTGCGACCGCCTAGGGGACATCCCAGTCTCCATTGTCCCACATCTGGCACTCAATAGGACGCAGGGGGTTATTTTTCATCGTGACCTCCTGCTACAATCTGATGAGGAGCTCAGGGCCAACCTGGAGCGCCGAGGCGTGCATTTCGTCCGGCGAGTCCAGCGCGGCCCCAAAGACCGTCGCATCGACACTGGGGCCTTTATCCTCGCCTTCGAGGGGGACGTTCTCCCGGAGAAGGTAAAGGTAATGTGCTACCGGTGTGACGTGCGACCCTACGTTCTACCTCCTATGCGCTGTTTTAGGTGTTTGCGCTTTGGGCACATGTCGTCACGGTGTGAGGCTGAGCCCCTCTGTGGCGATTGTGGCCGTCCTCTTCGTGAGGAACATACATGCACCCCACCACCTCGGTGCGTTAATTGTCCTGGCGTCCACTCGCCTAGATCCTCAGACTGCCCCGCATATCAGAAGGAGAAGAAGATACAAGAAATCAAAACTTTGGAATGGCTGTCTTATTCTGAGGCCAGGAAGAAGTACGACCGCCTCCATCCCGTGCCATTGACCACTTCATTTGCCTCAGTTGTGTCCACTCCTTCCGCAGTATCCTCACCCCTCTCCTGTCCCCCCTCTGCCTCCCAAATCCCTCCCTTCCAAATCCTCCTCCCCTGTGGCCCCCACCCCCTCTGCCCCAGGGGCCATCCTTCCTCCTCCTTCTCCCCACACGCCACCTGAGAAGCGATCCTCTTCTCAGGCGTCCATCGGGGACACGTTCCGGACCTCGGCTTCCGAGGTCCGGCGTTCCAAAACGGACCCCGCGCGTGAGGACCTTCATCGGGTCCAGCCCACCATCCCTGTGCCTCCTCGGCCTTCCAAGAAGGCCTCCAAGAAGAAGTCTCTATCCCCCTCTCCACCCCGGCGCGTTTCGACTGACGCTCCATCCGTGAGTCGCCGCTCCCGGCCGTCCTCAGTTTCGCCGGGACGCTCTGCTGCCAGGCGCTCAGCTGGCCTTTCGTCGGCAAATGATGCTGCCCCTCCTACACAACCAGGGACAGCGGCCGCAGCTGGCGACCAGTCGATGGAACCGGATCCGCCTCCCGTCGGTTGTAGCGTTGTTCCCTCGCAACCTGGCCCTCCGCGGCCGTCGAGGTGACCAGCTCTTCCCCCGTCTCGTTCCCCCAACTTTTTGACTAGCGATGGCGTTGTTTCATTGGAACATAAGAGGTATTCGATCTCATCGGGAGGAATTACAACTGCTCCTCCGCCTGCACTGTCCGCTCGTCCTTGGACTCCAGGAAACCAAGTTGCGCCCGACTGACCGTATTGCCTTTACCCACTATACCTCGGAGCGGTATGACCTTACCCCTGTGGACGGTGTCCCAGCTCATGGTGGGGTCATGTTGCTCATTCGGGACGACGTCTATTACCATCCCATCCCATTGACCACCCCACTCCAAGCAATAGCTGTCCGCATTACTCTTTCTGCTTTTACTTTTTCAGTTTGTACCATCTACACTCCACCGTCGTCTGCCGTTAGTCGGGCTGACATGATGCACCTGATCGTTCAGCTTCCCCCGCCGTTTTTATTGTTTGGCGACTTCAATGCCCATCATCCCCTTTGGGGCTCTCCTGCATCCTGTCCAAGAGGCTCACTCTTGGCAGATGTCTTCAACCATCTCAGTCTTGTCTGCCTCAATACCGGCACCCCGACTTTCCTCTCGGACTCCACTCATACCTTCTCCCACTTGGACCTCTCGATATGTTCTACCACTCTTGCCCGTCGGTTCGAGTGGTATGTCCTTTCTGACACCTATTCGAGCGACCACTTCCCCTGTGTCGTTCGTCTCCTGCACCACACCCCATCCCCACGTCCTTCGAGCTGGAACATACTGAAAGCTGACTGGGGACTTTACTCATCCCTGGCGACCTTTCCGGACCACGATTTTCCCAGTTGTGACAGTCAGGTCGAATACCTCACGGCTGTTATCATCCATGCTGCCGAACGTTCCATTCCTCGTACTACTTCTTCACGTCGCGTTTCTGTCCCCTGGTGGAACGAGGCTTGTAGGGACGCTATCCGTGCTCGACGACGTGCTTTACGCACCTTTCGCCGCCATCCTACGTTGGCGAATTGTATTGAATACAAACGACTCCGAGCGCAATGCCGTAGAGTCATCAAAGACAGCAAAAAAGCTTGTTGGGCCTCTTTCTCCGGCTCCTTTAACAGTTTTACTCCATCTTCCGTCGTTTGGGGTAGCCTGCGCCGGCTGTCGGGTATTAAGGCCCACTCCTCGGTACCTGGCCTGACCTCAGGTAATGCGGTCCTTGTTGATCCGGTGGCTGTCGCCAACGCCTTTGGCCGCTTTTTCGAGGTGGTTTCAAGCTCCGCCCATTACCATCCTGCCTTCCTTCCCAGGAAAGAGGCAGAAGAGGCTCGGCGACCTTCCTTCCACTCGCTGAATCTGGAAACCTATAATGCCCCCTTTACTATGCGGGAACTCGAACGTGCGCTTGCACTGTCCCAGTCCTCTGCTCCGGGGCCGGATGCCATTCACGTTCAGATGCTGGCACACCTTTCTCCGGTGGGCAAAAGCTTCCTTCTTCGTACCTACAATCGCGTCTGGACCGAAGGTCAAGTCCCCATGCGTTGGCGTGACGCCGTTGTTGTTCCTATACCCAAACCCGGGAAGGATAGACACCTTCCTTCTAGTTACCGCCCCATTTCTCTTACAAGCTGTGTCTGTAAGGTGATGGAGCGCATGGTTAATGCTCGGTTAGTCTGGATTCTTGAATCTCGACGGCTACTTACTAATGTCCAATGCAGCTTTCGTCGCCGCCGCTCCGCTGTTGACCACCTCGTGACCTTGTCGACATTCATCATGAACAACTTTTTGCGAAGGCGCCAAACGGTAGCCGTGTTCTTCGACTTGGAGAAGGCTTATGACACCTGTTGGAGAGGAGGTATCCTCCGCACTATGCACTGGTGGGGCCTACGCGGTCGCCTGCCCCTTTTTATTGATTCCTTTTTAACGGATCGAAAGTTTAGGGTACGTGTGGGCTCCGTATTGTCCGACGTCTTCCTCCAGGAGAACGGAGTGCCTCAGGGCTCCGTCTTGAGCGTAGCCCTTTTTGCCATCGCGATCAATCCCATTATGGATTGCATTCCACCTAATGTCTCAGGCTCTCTCTTTGTCGATGACTTCGCGATCTACTGCAGTGCCCAGAGAACATGCCTCCTGGAGCGCTGCCTTCAGCGTTGTCTAGACAGCCTCTACTCATGGAGTGTGGCAAATGGCTTCCGGCTCTCTGAAGAAAAGACGGTTTGTATCAACTTTTGGCGATATAAAGCGTTCCTTCCGCCATCCTTACATCTCGGTTCCGTTGTTCTCCCATTCGTGGACACAACTAAGTTTCTAGGGCTCACGTTGGACAGGAAACTGTGTTGGTCTCCACACGTCTCTTATTTGGCGGCCCGTTGTACACGTTCCCTTAATGTCCTCAGAGTTCTTAGCGGTTCATCTTGGGGAGCGGATCGCACTGTCCTGCTTCGCTTGTATCGGTCCATAGTCCGATCGAAGCTGGATTATGGGAGCTTTGTCTACTCGTCCGCTCGGCCGTCCCTCTTACGCCGGCTCAACTCCATCCACCATCGGGGGTTACGTCTTGCGACCGGAGCCTTCTACACTAGCCCTGTCGAGAGTCTTTATGCTGAAGCTGCCGAGTTACCGTTGACCTACCGGCGCGACGTACTGCTGTGTCGGTATGCCTGCCGGCTGTCGTCTATGCCCGACCACCCCTCTTACAAGTCCTTCTTCGCCGATTCCCTCGACCGTCAGTACGGGTTGTATGTGTCTGCCCTGCTGCCCCCCGGAGTCCGCTTCCGTCGCCTGCTTCGACAATTGGATTTTGCCCTCCCTACCACCTTCAGAGAGGGTGAGAGCCCGGCACCACCTTGGCTCCAGGCTCCGGTTCATATTTATCTCGACCTCAGCTCACTCCCGAAGGATGGTACTCCGGCTGCAATGTATTGCTCACGGTTTGCCGAACTTCGTGCTCGACTTGCCGGTCACACCTTTATTTACACCGATGGCTCCAAAACTGACGATGGTGTCGGCTGTGCCTTTGTCGTCGGGGCCGCCACATTTAAATACAGGCTCCTCGACCAATGTTCCAGCTTTACGGCCGAGCTTTTTGCTCTCCATCAGGCCGTTCAGTATGCCCGCCGCCACCACCATTCATCATATGTACTCTGCTCTGACTCACTCAGTGCTCTTCAGAGCCTTGGAGCTCCCTATCCGGTCCATCCCTTGATACAACGGATACAGCAGTCCCTCCATTCTTTGGCTGATAACGGTGGTTCTGTCAGCTTTCTGTGGGTTCCCGGACATGTGGGAGTGCCTGGGAATGAGGCTGCGGATGCTGCAGCCAAGGCTGCAGTCCTCCTGCCTCGGCCAGCCTCCCATTGTGTCCCGTCATCCGACGTTCTTGGGGATGTCTGTAAGAGGCTTGTGTCGTTGTGGTGGGATGCTTGGTCATCCCTCCAAGGAAACAAGCTCCGGGCAGTAAAACCGCTACCAACTGCTTGGACAACATCCTCCCGACCATCTCGGCGCGAGGAGGTCCTTCTGACCAGGTTGCGGATTGGGCATTGCCGGTTTAGCCACCGCTACCTGCTCTCCGGTGACCCAGCCCCGCAGTGCCCTTGTGGTCAGGCATTAACAGTGCGCCATGTTTTATTGTCGTGTCCCCGTTTTAGTCAATTTCGTGTTGTCCTGTCCCTGCCATCTACTTTACCGGATGTTTTAGCTGATGACGCTCGAGCAGCTGCTCGTATTCTGCGTTTTCTAACTTTAACTGGCTTGTCCAAAGACATTTAATCTTTTTACTTATTTTGTCTGCATCTTTGTCGGGTCCTTCTGGTGTCCCCTCCATCCCCTTGAGTTTTACCAGATTCCATGTGCTCAAACAACAGTGACTGGGCGCTAATGACCTCAGCAGTTGAGCGCCCTTAAACCCAACCAAAAAAAAAAAAAAAAACAAAACACTGAAATCGAGTTGCGACAGTAAATTCTTGACATCTCTACCTTGTCCAGTAAGCATGGTGACACCCTATAAGCGGTTATGGGCATTAAAATCTCCCAGAAGTAGGAAAGCTTTAGGGAGCTGATTAATCAGTGCAGTCAATATGTTCAGCGGTACTGCACCATCTGGAGGAAGGTATACATTGCAGATGGTTATTTCCTGTGTTGTCCTCATCCTGACAGCCACAGCTTTGAGAGTAGTTTGAAGAGGCACACGTTCGCTACATACCGGGTGCAGGACATAGACGTAAACTCCACGAGACACTCCAATATATTCACTACGGCTTTTGTCCCCTTGGTTTTGGGAGAGGGTCTTTGATTCATAATCAAATCGTCTTCAATCCCAGGTTCGAATTCCGCCGCTGCTTACATTTCGAATAATAATCAGCATTGGCCACCGAATACTTCCGGCGTAAGAAGTTATCCTCATGCTGCCAACGGCCTTGTTAAAGAGGGCGGAGGAGCGGACAGAGGTTCAGGACACTCTCTTGTCCTAGGGGTGAGAAACTGACCCTAGAGGCGGAAGAATCAACAAAGAACAACGGCATGGGGATGCAGAATGCAATTTAAATCATTGCATTAAAGACACGTAACGTGTAGCCACTGTCAAGGGGGAGGTTACCATGAGAAAATATTGAATAATTAACGAAATAATGTCTACGAGTCGGAGCGTGAAATGTCAGAATCTTGAACGTGGTAGGGAAACTAGATAACCTTAAAAGGGAAATGCAAAGGCTTAATCTAGATACAGTGGGGGTCAGTGAACTGAAGTGGATTGAAGACAAGGATTTCTGGTTAGATGAGTGTAGGGTGTCATCACCCGTGGTCTAGGAGCAGCGTCTTTGATTCATAATCGAAACGTCTTCGGTCCCGAGTTCGATACCCGCCACTGCCTAAGTTTTGATAAATAATCAGCATTGGCGGCCGAAGACTTTCGGCATAAGAAGTCAGCCTCATTCTGCCAACGCCCTTGTCAAACAGGGCGGAGGAGCGGATAGAGGTTCAGGGCACTCTCTTGTCCTAGGGGTGGGAAATTGCCCCTAAAGGCAGAAGAATCAGCAATGATCAACGACATGAGGATGCAGAAGGCAATGGAAACCACTGAATTAAAGACACGTAACTTGTATCCACAGGACATGTTCCCTGTAATTGAAGAAGTGTCATGATGATCTCTCCATTGGCAAAAGATTCCGGTATAGTCCCCCATTCGGATGTCCGGGAGGGGACAGCCAAGGGGGAGGTTACCATGAGAAAAAGATTGAATAATCAACGAAAGGCTAACGTTCTACGAGTCGGGGCGTGGACTGTCAGAAGCTTGAACGTGGTAGGGAAACTAGGAAATCTGAAAAGGGAAATGCAAAGGCTCAATCTAGATATAGTAGGGGTCAGTGAAGTGAAGTGGAAGGAAGACAAGGATTTCTGGTCAGATGAGTATCGGGTAATATCAACAGCAGCAGAAAATGGTATAACAGGTGTAGGACTAGTTATGAATAGGAAGGTAGGGCAGAGGGTGTGTTAGTGTGAACAGTTCAGTGACCGGGTTGTTCTAATCAGAATGGACAGCAGACCAACACCGACAACGATAGTTCAGGTATACATGCCGACGTAGCAAGCTGAAGATGAACAGATAGAGAAAGTGTATGAGGATATTGAAAGGGTAATGCAGTATGTAAAGGGGGACGAAAATCTAATAGTCATGGGTGACTGGAATGCAGTTGTATGGAAAGGAGTAGAGGAAAAGGTTACAAGAGAATATGGGCTTGGGATTAGGAATGAAAGAGGAGAAAGCTTAATTGAGTTCTGTAACAAGTTTCAGCTAGTAATAGCGAATACCCTGTTCAAGTATCACAAGAGGAGGAGGTATACTTGGAAAAGGCCGGGAGATACGGGAAGATTTCAATCAGATTACATCATGGTCAGATACTGGATTGTAAGGCGTACCCAGGAGCAGATATAGACTCATATCACAATATAGTAGTGATGAATAGTACGCTGAATTTCAAGACATTAGTCAGGAAGAAACAATACGCAAAGAAGTGGGATTCGGAAGTACTAAGGAATGACGCGAAACGTTTGAAGTTCTCTAACGCTATAGATACGGCAATAAGGAATAGCGCAGTAGGCAGTACAGTTGAAGAGGAATGGACATCTCTAAAAAGTGCCATCACAGAAGTTGGGAAGGAAAACATAGGTACAAAGAAGATAGCTGCGAAGAAACCATGGGTAACAGAAGAAATACTTCAGTTGATTGATGAAAGGAGGAAGTACAAACATGTTCCGGGAAAATCAGGAATACAGAAATACAAGTCGCTGAGGAATGAAATAAATAGGAAGTGCGTCCGCAGCTCGTGGTCGTGCGGTAGCGTTCTCGCTTCCCACGCCCGGGTTCCCGGGTTCGATTCCCGGCGGGGTCAGGGATTTTCTCTGCCTCGTGATGACTGGGTGTTGTGTGATGTCCTTAGGTTAGTTAGGTTTAAGTAGTTCTAAGTTCTAGGGGACTGATGAACATAGATGTTAAGTCCCATAGTGCTCAGAGCCGTTTGAAATAGGAAGCGCAGGGAAGCTAAGACGAAATGGCTGCAGGAAAAATGTGAAGACATCGAAAAAGATATGATTGTAGGAAGGACAGATTCAGCATACAGGAAAGTCAAAACAACCTATGGTGACAATAAAAGCAATGGTGGTAACATTAAGAGTGCAACGGGAATTCCACTGTTAAATGCAGAGGAGAGAGCAGATACGTGGAAAGAATACATTGAAAGCCTCTATGAGGGTGAATATTTGTCTGATGTGATACAAGAAGAGACAGGTGTCGATTTAGAAGAGATAGGGGATCCAGTATTAGAATCGGAATTTAAAAGAGCTTTGGAGGACTTATGGTCAAATAAGGCAGAAGGGATAGATAACATTCCATCAGAATTTCTAAAATCATTGGGGGAAGTGGCAACAAAACGACTATTCACGTTGGTGTGTAGAATATATGAGTCTGGCGATATACCATCTGACTTTCGGAAATGCATCATCCACACAATTCCGAAGACGGCAAGAGCTGACAAGTGCGAGAATTATCGCACAATCAACTTAACAGCTCATGCATTGAAGTTGCTTACAAGAATAATATACAGAAGAATGGAAAAGAAAATTGAGAATGCGCTAGGTGACGATCAGTTTAGCTTTAGGAAAAGTAAAGGGACGAGAGAGGCAATTCTGACGTTACGGCTAATTACGGAAGCAAGGCTAAAGAAAAATCAAGACACTTTCATAGGATTTGTCGATCTGGAAAAAACCTTCGACAATATAAAATGGTGCTAGCTGTTCGAGATTCTGAAAAAAGTAGGGGTAAGCTATAGGGAGAGACGGGTCATATACAATATGTATAACAACCAAGAGGGTATAATAAGAGTGGACGATCAAGAACGAAGTGCTCGTATTAAGAAGGGTGTAAGACAAGGCTGTAGCCTTTCGCCCCTACTCTTCAATCTGTACATCGAGGAAGCAATGATGGAAATAAAAGAAAGGTTCAGGAGTGGAATTAAAATACAAGGTGAAAGGATATCAATGATACGATTCACTGATGACATTTCTATCCTGAGTGAAAGTGAAGAAGAATTAAATGATCTGCTGAACGGAATGAACAGTCTAATGAGTACACAGTATGGTTTGAGAGTAAATCGGAGAAAGACGAAGGTAATGAGAAGTAGTAGAAATGAGAACAGCGAGAAACTTAACGTCAGGATTGATGGTCACGAAGTCAGTGAAGTTAAGGAATTCTGCTACCTAGGCAGTAAAATAACCAATGACGGACGGAGCAAGGAGGACATCAAAAGCAGACTCGCTATGGCAAAAAAGGCATTTCTGGCCAAGAGAAGTCTACTAATATCAAATACCGGCCTTAATTTGAGGAAGAAATTTCTGAGGATGTACGTCTGGAGTATGGTATGGTAGTGAAACATGGACTGTGGGAAAACCGGAACAGAAGAGAATCGAAGCATTTGAGATGTGGTGTCATGGTACTAGAGGGAGCTGCAGAGGGCAAAAACTGTAGAGGAAGGCAGAGATTGGAATACGTCAAGCAAATAATTGAGGACGTAGGTTGCAAGTGCTACTCCGAGATGAAGAGGTGAGCACAGGAAAGGAATTCGTGGCGGGCCGCATCAAACCAGTCAGTAGACTGATGACCAAAAAAAAAAAGAGTGTAGGGTAATATCAACAGCAGCAGAAAATGGTATAACTGGAGTAGGATTCGTTAAGATGTGGAGAAAGTGTATGAGGATATTGGCCGCATGTAAAGGGAGTAGAAGAATAGGTTACAGAAGAGTATGGGCTTCGAACAAGGAATGAGAAAGGAGAAAGATTAATTGCGTTCACTAATAAACTTCAGCTACTAATAGCGAATACTCTGTTCAGGAATCAGAAGAGTAGAGGTCCGGGTGTAACGGAAAAATTTCAGTTAGATCATGGCCAGACAGAGATTCCGAAATCAGATACTGCCTTGTAAGGCGTACCCATGAGCAGATATAGACTCAGATCACCACATAGTATTGACGAAGAGTAGGCTGAAGTTTAAGACATTAGTCACGAAGAACCAATACTCAAAGGAGTAGGATACGGAAGTACTAACGAATGACTAGATTCGATTGAAGTTCTCTACGGCTATAGATACAGCAATAAGGAATAACTTGGTTGGCAGTACAGTTGAAGAGAAACTGACATCCTTAAAAAGGGCGATAACAGAAGTTGGGAAGGAAAACATAGTTACAAAGAAGGTAACTGCAAAAAACCATGGGTAACAGAAGAAATACTTCAACTGATCGATGAAAGGAGGAAGTACAAAAATGTTCCACGAGACTTAGGAATACAGAAATACATGTCGCTGAGGAATGAAATAAATAGGAAGTGCAAGGAAGATAGGACG
Source organism: Schistocerca cancellata (assembly GCF_023864275.1). Lineage (NCBI taxonomy): Eukaryota > Metazoa > Arthropoda > Insecta > Orthoptera > Acrididae > Schistocerca > Schistocerca cancellata. Next base: position 351,288,183 of record NC_064634.1, on the reverse strand, counting down.
AAATGGCTGCATGAAAAATGTCAATAAACTGAAAAAGATATGATTGTCGGTAGGACTGACTCACCATACAGGAAAGTCAAAACAACCTTCGGTGGCATTAAAAGCAAGGGCGATAACATTAACAGTGCAACGGGAATTCCACTGTTAAATGCAGAAGAAAGAGCGGATAGATGGAAAGAATACATTGAGGGCAGACGTAGACCAAACTGCATACTGATATTTAAACTTCGCTATCTCCTACAACATTACAGTTATAAATTTAAAACTTGACACTATTGTGTAGTATATAATGAACTATAGTCTCTGCAGTTTTTGTTTGATCATGTTCATGGAATTTCATTTTATAAGGATTTGAATTTTTAATTGCCAATGAACATGGCAAGGTACATTACCTTTTCTCATAAACTATTCAAGCATTATAGCTGAAACTTTATAGTATACTTCTTCATTAAAGTCTATTAAAACGAGTGCAACAGATATTTGTTTCAGCTCATAGTTACTTTCAAATTATTTTTTCAGTTTTTTATTATCCGGGACTGCTCTATTTTTCTCAAATTTTAAAGGATAACTTTTCTCAGAGAAAAAATAACGGAAAATTGGTGCACAGGATTATTTAGTAAGTACGTCTTAACAACTCTGCCAAATTTTAGGATGTTATCTCTTATAGTTCCTGAGAAAGGGCACATTAAATCTAAAAAAATCACTTTACGGGAAATCTCATTTAAAGTTTTTATTTCAATTTTTAAGAATATTGCCATACTTCTACGCACCAATGCTGTCCATATCCATAATCTTCATTCTCTTCCTTGTCTTGCTGGGATATTCTCTCTCGCTGTTTCCTTTGCCTTGTCATCTTTTGGATATTTTCCTCTGCTGCCTGGGCTTTGTCAAGTAGCACTTCATCGATGCTTCGGAGTATCTTCAGTGTGAATGCACCTGGATGGAAGCGTAATCTCTGCAGGCACTTAATCCTACCTACATTTCCACTGTTGAACACTCGACAGGCATCACATGCAGCTATCTTCACAACATTTGAGGACACAAACACTCTTTTGGGACAACGCATTCATATAAGGTGATTGTAGCTCTCATTTGAATTTTGTGTTTTCCCATGTACACATTTTTTCAGCAGTTCAGGATTTGCTAGATATCTGAAAGTTGGCTTTATAACATTTAAAACAGCAAGTGGCAAACCATGCTTATGGGTGTATGGCTTTCCACTGGCTTGTGCCTGAAGATATTTGCACCACGAAATGTCACAGAGGTAGTGTTGAGGAGTCTGATCTGTGGAAAGTTTGTGGAAGAATATTGCCCACACTGCTTGCTGTATTGTTTTCACACTGTGTACATTGTCCCTGATGGCTTTCCAATACTGTATTTGTAATGTGTGAATTTCTTTTTCTGTCAGTCTGTTAACACCTCCCAGTGGCTTTCCATCTTCTAATTTTTTGCCTTTCATTTCTTTCTTCAGTCTCAGAAGTCTGCCACCCATTCGCTTTTGAACATGTCCCACACATTCAAGTTTTTCAATTTTAACTTGTGAACCATAAGGATTTCTCCCTAAAACAGTCTTAAAAGCACTAGAATCTCCATCACCTAGGTACTTCACATACCTAACTCCATATTGTTCTACTGATCTTTGGAATATTAGTTTCATCCCAGCTGCCTCCATCCCACCACTTGACCCCTGATAATTCTTACAGCAGACTTTCTTGAGTATCTCCTGGCATCTTCCTTCTTCACTGCTGTCATAATTCTTTTTGGTGTCACAGTAAGAGCAATATTTGCTCGTTATTTGGAAGTCCAAGATTTTTCCTGTGTCCACACTGATGACAGATGACACACCATGAAGTGGTGTATGGCCCCTTTTCATCCACTTTCCATCACAGGAGACACACAGATCTGTCTTCACATTACAATTACCTTCTGTCCCTTCAATGTTAACGTCTACAGCTTCCTCAACAGCCGCTTGCATGTTTTCCTTGCACTCAACCTCAAGAGCTCTGAGGAGTGTTTTGTTGTACTCAGTGAACTAGGAGGGATATTCATCAAGCCACAAAACAAATTCGTTTCTTCTCTTCCTACACCCAAGCATCTCATGGCATAACACAATAGTGTATTAGCTTCATACGTTTTCCCATGGAGAGCAGAAGTCTTGAATTGAGCATCATATTTACAGACGTCACAGAAAAGACGTATATTACTTACAATGCCAGTTCTGGCATTGTAATCATACAGTCTGAGGCCCTTGGACCCACAATTACCACATGCACATAAAACATTAATCATATGGGCAAGAATTTCTAAGTCAATTAACCTAAATCCACTACAAAATTCGTCTTTAGCCCTGTACACTGCATCATTAATTCCTTCACTGATTTCCTTCTTCGACGAACTTGGCGATTTCATCGATAAATTTTTTTTAAATATAGTTCTAGGCAGATTTCGATTACAAAACTTTCAGATGTCATTCTTAAAACATCAACCTAATAAATTATGTAATAAAATTTTTTTTCGCTATTTTTCCCTACGTCTGCCCTTGAATGCCGCTATGGGGGGAGGGGGGGGGGAGATTTTTCTGATGTGATAGAAGAAGAAACACGAGTCGATTTAGAAGAGATAGAGGATCCAGTATTAGAATCAGAAGTGAAAAGAGCGTTGGAGGACGTAATATCAAATAAGGCAGAAGGGATAGATAACATTTCATCAGAATTTCTAAAACCGTTGGCGGAAGTGGCAACAAAACGACAATTCACTTTGGTATGTAGAATGTATGAGTCTGGTGACATACCATCCGACTTTCGGAGAAACATCATCCACACAATTCCGAAGATGGCAAGAGCCGTTAAATGCGAGAATTATAGCACAATCAACTTATCAACTCATGCATCCAAGTTGCTGACAAGAATAATATACAGAAGAATGGAAAAGGAAATTGAGGATGCGATAGATGACGATCAGTTTGGCTTTAGAAAAGGTAAAGGCACGAGAGAGGCAATTCTCACGTTGTGGTTAATAATGGAAGCAAGACTAAAGAAAAATCAAGACACGTTCATAGGATTTGTCGACCTGGAAAAAGCATTCGACTGTGTAAAAATGGTTCAAGATGTTCAAAATTCTGAGAAAAATAGGGGTAGGTTATAGGGAGAAAGAGGTCATACACCATATGTACAACAGCCAAGAGGGAATAATAAGAGTGGACGACCAAGAACGAAGTGATCGGATTAAAAAGGGTGTAAGACGCGGAAGTAGCCTTTCGCCCCTACTGTTCAGTCTGTACATTGAGGAAGCAATGATGGAAATAAAAGAAAGGTTCAGGAGTGGAATTAAAATTGAAGGTGAAAGGATATCAATGATACGCTGGCTGATGGCATTGCTATCCTGAGTGAAAGTGAAGAAGAATTACATGATATTCTGAATGGAATGAACAGTCTAATGAGTACAGCGTAAGGACTGAGACTAAATCGAAGAAAGACCAAAGTAATAAGAATTAGTAGAAATGAGAACAGCGAGAAACTTAACATCAGGATCGATGGACACGAAGTAGATGAAGTTAAGGAATTCTCCTACCTAGGCAGTAAAATAACTAGTAAGGGACAGAGCCAGGAGGACGTCAAAAGTAACAAAAGCAGACTAGCAATGGCAAAATGGCATTCCTGTCCAAGAGAAGTCTATTAATATCGAATATTGGCCTTAATTTGAGGAAGAAATTTCTGAGAATGTACGTCTGGAGTACAGCATTGTATGGTAGTGAAAATGGACTGTGGGAAAACTGGAACAGAAGAGAATCGAAGCATCTGAAATGTGGTGCTTCAGAAGGACGTTGAAAATTAGATGGACTGATAAGGAATGAGGAGGTTATGTGCAGAATCGGAGAGGAAAGGAATATGTAGAAAACACTGATAAGGAGAAGGGACAGGATGATAGGACATCAGTTAAGACATGAGGGAATGACTTCCATGGTACTAGAGGAATGAATTTGTGGCATCAAGCCAGTAAGAAGACTAAAGACCCAATGACCCAAAAAAAAGGAAAACTTTTTGTAATATCCCCTATAGCCACGAAGTTCAGGGGTCCAGATTGCCGGGAACCAGGTTTCCTTGAGGGTAATGCAGAAAGCAGGTGTGAACAGTTGTCGTAGCTCAGCCAGATGGTAGAAGAAACCTCCGCAATTCCACTGGAGGCTGGGAAGTCATGAAGCGATTAAGCAGGCAGTTCACGCATTAGGTTCACGTGCTACCACCGACTGAATACCTGTGATTTCTATATCCATCGTGTCTGAGGGTCCGGCGAGATCTAGGTCCTTGGAGGACGCCAAAATCTCTAACTAATCCTCAGATGCAGAGCTTGTAGGTACCAGTAGTGTTGCTACCACCGCAGTTTCTTTGTTCTTGGGGGTCTTTTTCTTTTTAGATTTCTCTCGCTGCTCCTTAGGTTTCTCTGGTTGGAAGGGCTTCACTGATTCCATCTCAGGGAATGGAACCCTTACGAAGAGCTGCCTGTGGGTTCTTCAGCCACTGGCAGACGTCGTCTTTCCCACTGGTACGCACCTGGGAAGGGAGTGAGCCAAGAGATCTCTTCCTAGCGAGAGGAGCCAAAGAAGGCTGACGCTTTTCCAGCTGAGAAATGGGGACAGATTTTCCAATGGTTGGGGAAGGCATTGCTTCCAAAGTAGTTGCTGTGGGAACAACAGGTATAGCCCCCCCCCCCCCCACCACCACTATCGGGGGGCCTTGTTGCCCTGAGGGCCACCTATAAATGGCGGAACTGATGGGGTTGTAATAGTAGTTGTAGCTGCAGCATAATACGATGTCATGCACACAGGATGGAGCCTTTCAGATTAACTCTTAGCCTTGGTGTAGGTCAGTCGGTCCAGAGTCTTGTATTCCATGATTCTTCTTTCTTCTGCAGAATACTGCAGTCCAGCGAGCAAGGGGAATGGTGCTCTCCACAGTTGACATACTGGGAGGCGGGACTTACGGAGTATTGGGATGTGATGGATGTCCAGCAATTAAAACACATGACCTGGGGAGGAATATGTGGCTTGACATCACACTGGTATACCATCACTTTGCCCTTCTCAAGTAATGTGACCCCTATGGACGCTCCAGACGAAATGAATACCTCGTCGCTCCAAGATGGCGTGCAACTCGTCATAGGACTGCAAAAGAGGGTCCTCATGAAATACAATACCCTGGACGATATTTTAGCTCTTATTGGGTGCGATGGAAACAAAAACATCCCCTAGATTGTCATAGGCGAGTAATGTTTGTGACTGGGCAGAGGATACTGATTTGATCAGAACTGACCTAGTGCGCATTTTGGACAATCCCTCCACCTCCACAAACTTGTCCTCTAAATTTTCCGCAAAAAACTTCGTCGACAGGAAAGATTCCCCATCAGCTCATGTACATACTAGGTACAGGGGTGAATAAGGTTAGCTTCTATCGTTAGCCTGGCGTTCCTCCCATAGTATGACCAGGAAGGGGAATAATTTGGGGTCATACTGCCTCGCACTGAAGTGAGACCGTGAGTGCTTAGAGTTTACTGGTGTTTGATCACCAGCAAGAAATGACGTAGTCTACTTCATTACGGGTCATCCACCTAATTGCCACCCTCTCCGACCAGTGCACCACCCAGCTTCAGCAAAGGAGGCCACCTGGCAGGATGGCTGTTGCCAGGAGTTCCAATGCAGCAGGTAGATGGGCTCTACTCCTTGGCATATGTGGGGAGTTAATAGTGCAGGGATCAGCAGAGCGATTCTCGTGTAGTCAGGGGGCTACAACCAATTTGGTACATGGTGACCCTACCACAATGGACTGGCTACCATGCTGGATCCCAGGTGCGGAAGTAAAATTGTGAGGACGAGTCGTGAGTCGTGCTTGGGTAGCTCAGTTGGTAGAGCAATTCCCCTTGAAAGGCAAAGGTCCGGATTTCGAGTCTCGGTCCGGCACACAGTTTTAATCTGCCAGGAAATTTCAAATCAGCGCACACTCCGCTGCAGAGTGAAAATTTCATTCTGGAAGTCCATTATAATCTTCAGTGTAGAAAACGACACCGCACGGTGGACGGAGGAAAACGCACCCAGGAAGGCGTCCCCGCCCAACAGCTGGAGAATGAGCGAAGTTGCAGATCCACGACGATGAAGTATAGTAAAGGAGTCAGTACATGGTGGATACAATGCACCATTAAGGCGTCCTTCTCTTCGGAGAAATGTTGAAGAATAGAGGTCAAACCGTACAGTGGAGCATCAGAGAAAGGTCTAAACATTTGAGACTCCTTTTAGTCACCTCTTACGACAGGTAGGAGTACCTCAGGCCTATTTTAATCCCCAGACCAGCTGGGAGGGGGAGGGAGGGAAAGTCGTGATACAGAGCTTATTGACGTCTCCAACGTAGATCAGTTGAGTGTTACCATGTGGGCATACCGACTTCCAAGTAATGTGATCTAAGGCCATTGCACTGAACGGAGATTATATTGAAACATAGGGTTTTGTATCGAAAAGAATGGGGAATAATCTGATGTATTTGAATTCTGAATAAAACCAACCTGCATTCAGAAAACAATGATTGGATTACTTACTGAATGCCACTCGTATATCGATAGGACATGTAGCCTGTAACTGAAAAAGTGTCATAATGATCTATCCATTGGCAGAAGACTTCGGACTAGTCCCCACTGAAATCTCTGGGACGGGACGGCTAAGCGGGAGATGGCCTCGAGAAAGAGGTGGAATAATCAACGACGTAACAACATTATACGAGCCTAAGCATGAAATGTTATAAGTTTGAATATTGTAGGAAAGCTAAATAATCTGAAGGCTCAATCTAGATATGATTTGGGTCAGTGAAGTGAAAGGGAAAGAAGATCAAGATTCTGATCAGGTAGTTACAGAGTTAAATCAATAGCAGCAGAAAATTGTATAATGAGAGTGGGATTCGTTATGGATAGGAAACTAGGGCAGAGAGTGAGCCACAGGTAACAGTTCAGTGATAGGGTTGTTCTCGTCAGGTTTGAAAGAAAACCAACGCCGGGTGTACATGCCAATGTCGGAATCAGCAGATGGAGAGACAAGGAAAGTATATGAGGATACTGGACGGGTAGTTCGCTCTCTAAAGGCAGATAAAACTCTTATATTAATGGGGGACTGGAACATGGATGTAGGGAAAGGAATACAAGAAATAATTACGAGTGAGTATATGCTTGCCAGCAGGCATGGCAGAAGAGAAAGATTAATTGAGTTCTGCAACAAATTTCAGCTGATAATAGCGAAACTATGTTCAAAAAGCACAAGAGGAGGAGGTATACCTGGAAACTCCCGAAAGACAACAGAAGGTTCCAGGTGGATTACGTTATGGTCAGACAGAGATTCTGGAATCAGACATTGTATTGTAAGGCGTACCCAGGTGGAAATATAGACTCAGATTACAATTACGTAATGGTGAATAGTAGACTAAAGGTAAAGGGAATCGTCCGCAAGAATCATTGTGGAAGAAAGTGAGATACTGAAGATAATCGTTTGAAATCCGCTCAAGATGTGAATACAGCGATAAGGAATACCACCGCAGGCAGTTCAGTTGCAGAGGAATGGACATCTCTATAAAGGGCAATCACAGATGTTGGACAAATAAAATTAGGTACAAGTAAGATAACTACGAATAACCCTTGGGTAACAGAAGAAGTACTGTAGATGATGTGTCGCCAGTATGCTGCCGATACGGTTGCACTATCGGTCGGAGGTTGGTATTCACGTATTGTACAGCCGTTACGGCGCCATCCATGACCACCAGCGGCGTACATCGGCCCCGCGTAATGCCACCCCAAATAGTAGGGAACCTCCACCTCGCTGCACTCGCCGGACAGTGTGTCTAAGGCGTTCAGCCTGACCGGATTGCCTCCAAACACGTTTCTGACGATTGTCTGGTTGAAGGCATATGCGACACTCATCGGTGAAGAGAACGTGATGCCAATCCTGAGAGGTCCATTCGACATGTTGTTGGGCCCATTTGCACCGCGCTGCATGGTGTCGTGGTTGCAAAGACAGACCTCACCATGGATGTCGGGAGTGAAATAGCGCATCACACAGCCTATTACTCCAGTTTGAGTCGTAGCACGGCGTCCTGTAGCTGCACGAAAAGCATTATTCAACATGGTGGCGTTGCTGTCAGGGTTCCTCCGAGCCATAAACCGTAGGTAGCGGACATCTACTGCAGTAGTAGTCCTTGGACGGCCTGAGCGAGGCATGTCCTCGACAATTTCTGTCTCTCTGTACCTGTTCCGTGTCCCAACAACATCACTTTGGTTCACCCCGAGACGCCTGGACACTTCCCTTCTTGAGCTACAGACAACACGAGCCGTGTACCTCCTTCCTGGTGGAATGACTGGAACTGATGGGCTATCGGACCCTGTCCGTCTAATAATCGCTGCTCGTGCATGGTTGTTTACATCTTTGGGCGAGTTTAGTGACACCTCTGAACAGTCAAAGGGCCTGGTCCTGTGATACAAGATCCATAGTCAACGTCTGTCTTCAAGGGTTCTTTGAACCGGGGTGATGCAAAACTTTTTTTGCTGTGTGTATTACAACCATAATTCCTCTATTTCACTAGTCTGGAGTGTTAAATTTGTTTTACGTATGTCGATTCTATTTTATTAAGAAGGACGTTCTGAGTTCTATCTGCAAGGAGTCGATACAGTCACAAATCCGATTCGGTACCTGGTGAGTTCGTATGTTGTTCGCTAAGCCACGAGACATAAAGTGCAGAGTGTCTGAGTAGACAAGTTCAAATACTCAGCTCTGCAGACGAAGATGTGCTGCATAATTCAATAAAACACAAAAATATCGTACAATACGCCTTGTATGTGTCGAACATGTTTGTGAAGTATGGGTAATGCCCACCCTGGTATGACTCTGGGGTTCAAATGGTTCAAATGGCTCTGAGCACTATGCGACCTAACTTCTGAGGTCATCAGTCGCCTAGAATTTAAAACTAATTAAACCTAACTAACTTAAGGACATCACACACTTCCATGCCAGAGGCAGGATTCGAACCTGCGACCGTAGTGGTCGCTCGGCTCCAAACTATAGCGCCTAGAGCCGCACGGTCACTGCGGCCGGCCTCTGGGGTTCGAATTTCAACGAAAGCGAAGACTTTTTTTTTTTTTTTTTTTTTGTAGATTTGAACGATATCAAAGTCTACTAGGCAACTAAATCGAAATGGGATTTTAGTGAACTTTTACGAAATGTTTTGTCAATCGAAATGACTAAAAACCGTCGCGGGCGACTGAGAGAAGGCTAATATGCTGAATTCGGCCTTCCGGAATTGTTTCACTACGGATAATTGTAAAACACTCCCTCTTTCATTTGCTGCACGATCGGTGAAGTGGCAGATATTGAGGTAATTAACAGAAACATCATCTGAAGCTGCTCAACAGTGCAAAAGGTGTTGCAATCGGATGAAATTCTCTGAGAACTTGCTCCCCTTCTAGCTTCTGTTTATTGCCGGAGTACTGAAGAGTGTCAAGGAATTCACAAACAATTCGGCTCATTCCCGTTTTCAGCAAGGGTTGCAATTACAGTCCTCCTAGATGAGAAGCCCGCCGTTACCCGCCTATTTATTTATTCCTATTAGCCCATCTCCTTCTCCATCCACTCTCTCTGTCTATCTCCTCCTTCCCCTCTCTCCATTCAACTCCTCCCCCTCCTCACTCTACTCATCCCCTGTCTCTTTATCCACCTCTCCTCTCTCTGTCCATCCTCCCTATCTCTGTTCCATCTCCTCAACCCCTCCCCCTCTCCGTTCATCTCCACCACCCCTTCTGTCTACCTCCTCCATCCGACGCTCTGTTCATCTCCTTTGCTCGTCTCCTCCTCCCCCATCTCTCTGGCTGTCTATCTCTTTCTTTTCTCTAGCCTTCTCGTCCTCTCCCCTCTCATTCGCCATTTCCCCCTGCACTCTCTCTGCCCATTCCCCCCTCCTCCTATCTGTACCTATCTTTTCCTTCCCCCTTGATATTTGTCCATCTCCTCATTCCCCCTTCTCTCTCTACGTTATTACACTGGCCCAATAGGAGGTGGTGGATCTTATCCCTATACTACTTGTTTCTGACTATAACTAATAGGTGTACCAAATTTGACTAAAATGGTTCAAGGGGTCTAGGATGAGCCTTCTCCCTGCGGCTTTGCAAGGGCACGCACGTGGCATGTGCACTTCATTTCACACGTACTTCTACACATATTTCGCTTGTACGTGTAGCGTTACACACTGAGGTTCCATTTTCACGCAGCTTAATGTTTATAAAATAGTATCTCCTGAACCATTTGCTGTACAATGTTGTAATTTTACAGGTACATCCACTGGTATAAGCGACTACTTTCAAGTATGTTGTGAATAGAATTTGTAGGAAAAAAGTAATAAATTAAAACGTAAAACATGATACGGCAGTTTGTCATGCATCTCAGTATTTATGACGTCGTATCTCCTGAAGTATGTGTCGTAAAATGATATAATTTTCTAGTACATTCAGCGGCATCCGTGGATTCCGTGTGTAAAATATGTAGCAAAGAAGTAATAAATTAAAATTCATGCAATTTCCTCGCATCTCAGTATCTGACGTAATATCTTCTTAACTAGGTGTCGTCAATGATATATTTTTATTCAGTGGTAAAAGCAGACACCGTTTACGAAAAGTATTGCGAATAGAGTGAGTACCAAGTAAATAATAAATTTAAACTTCTTGCATGACGCTAAAGTTTTACACGCTCTCAGTGTTTATGGCGTCGTATCTCCTGGACTATGTTCCGTATAATGGCGTTATTTTACTAGGGTATTAAGTGGTACATGTGAATACTGTCTCTTTTACTAGGATATTAAGTGGTACATGTGAATACTGTCTGCAAAATGTGTCACTAATAGAGCTAGTACTAACGAAATATCAAATTAAAACGTCATGCTTCATGTGGCAGTTCTACTGCATAAAAAGGAAAAATGGAAGCAATGTGAATACTGTCTGCAAAATGTGTCACTAATAGAGCTAGTACTAACGAAATATCAAATTAAAACGTCATGCTTCATGTGGCAGTTCTACTGCATAAAAAGGAAAAATGGAAGCAACAGAATTTTAACCTTTCAAGGTTTTGTGAGGTTGTCAGCGAGAAAAAGTTTAGTAAAGGTTTGAAAGCATGTGTAAAGATTGTTGCAAGTCACTACGTGCTCTCCGTTTCAAATACTGGATAGTAAAGTATGGGTATTCTCGCATCGTGGGCTACACTCCTTTTTCACCACCAGCCCTCTGACAGGTGGGTTACCCCCACAGTTAGTCTTTCCAGACAGTAAGCGATATGTGTATCAACTCCAGTGGTTCAGGATAACATGTGGAACATACATACGAGGATGAGTCAAATGAAAATCTTAAATATTTTTTAAATATTATTTATTGTGCAGAAGTGGTACAAAGCTGTATCACTTTTCAACATAACCTCCCCCACGCTCAATGCAAGTCCTACAGCGCTTACAAAGTGTGGTGTTACCGCCAGACACCACACTTGCTAGGTGGTAGCTTTAAATCGGCCGCGGTCCATTAGTACATGTCGGACCCGCGTGTCGCCACTGTCAGTAATTGTAGACCGAGCGCCACCACACGGCAGGTCTAGAGAGACATACTAGCACTCGGCCCAGTTGTACGACGACTTTGCTAGCGACTACAATGACGAAGCCTTTCTCTCAATTGCCGAGAGATAGTTAGAATAGCCTTCAGCTAAGTCCATGGCTACGACGTAGCAAGGCGCCATTAACCATATCTAGAGAGAGTCTCACTTGTATCATCAAGAATGCTGTATACAAATGATGGATTCCAGAAGCTACGTACTTTTCTTTATAGCATTCATTACGTATCCTGTTTCAGACCTCACGCCCATCTGCGTGAGCTTAACGCGTGCCTTTCGGCTACTTCCGAGTGGCGTGGCTGTCTTGCTACGCCACAACACAGTGTATAAACCTCCTTTAGAAGAAAATTCTTTTGGTAGTCCGCGCAACCACTCATGCACCGTGTGGCGTACCTCTTCATCAGAACGGAACTTATTTCCTCCCATTGCGCCTTTGAGTGGTCCAGACATATGGAAATCACTTGGGGCAAGGTCTGGTCAGTGTGGTGGATGAGGAATACACTCAAAAAGTAGGTCTGTGGTTATTGTAACTGTTGCACGGACAGTGTGGGGCCTTGCACTGTCATGTTGCATAAGGACACCTGCTCACAGCAATCCACGTCGCTTTGATTTGATAGCAAGCCACAGATGAATTTTAGGAGATGCATGGTGCACTAGTGATAGTGATCTCTCTAGGCATGTAATGCTCCGAAATGACGTCTTTTTCGTCCCAAAAGAGAGTCAGCACAACCTTCCTTGCTGATGGTTCTGCTCGAAACTTCTTTGGTTTTGGTGATGAGGAATGGCGCCATTCCTTGCTCGCTCTCTTCGTTTCCGGTTGGTGGAAGTGAACCCAGGTTTCGTCCCCAGTAACGATTTTTGCAAGGAAGCCATCACCTTCTTGTTCAATGCGCCGAAGAAGTTCTTCACAAGCATGAACACGACGTTCTCTCATTTCAGGAGTCAGCTGCCGTGGCACCCATCTTGCAGACACTTTGTGCAACTGGAGCACATCGTGCACAATGTGGTGTGCTGACCCATGACTAATCTGTATACATGCTGCAATGTCATTAAGTGTCACACGTCGGTTTTCCTTCACTATGGCTTTAACTGCTGCAATATTCTGTGGAGTCACAACTCGTTGTGCCTCACCTGGACGAGGAGCATCTTCCACTGAAGTCACACCATTTGCGAACTTCCTTCTCCATTTGTAGTCTTGCTGCTGTGACAAACATGCATCACCGTACTGAACCTTCATTCGTCGATGAATTTCAATAGGTTTCACACCTTCACTACGCAAAATCCGAATAACAGAACGCTGTTCTTCCCTGGTGCAAGTCACAAGTGGGGCGGCCATCTTTATACTGATACTGCGACGGTATGTGTGCATCTGCACTATGCTCCACCTACAAGCCATTTTCACGCTGTTTGTAGCACGCTTACCAACTTACAGGATAACGGCGCGAAATTTCGATTTGTTATGACAAATTTAAGGTTTTCATTTGACTCACCCTCGTACATACATATGTACAAACATAGACACACACGTATATCCATTTTTATAATTTGTATGGATACTGTGGACATTGATCTGTTAGAATTATGAAACATAGTTTATGTTGGCGCACTATGACATTTTTTGAGAATGAAAATATTCGCCTGAAAAGTCCGCGTTGTTAGCGGCAGTTAGTGCAAGTGTGGCGAAAGTGCCTGTAAGCGACTATGTTCTGGAATAGGTACTTCACAAACAACACGATACACTTTTTGACATGCACGCAACGTGTGTTCCCATATTAAAGGTGCACAGCATGCATCGCGCCGTCGCCTTCATCTAGCCGGAAAATTCGCCTGCCGCCACTGGCTGCAGCTGTCCGGTGATTTTAGAGGAGAAACGTGCTCACAGGAGCCTTCGGGAGTTGGCTGTCGCCGCCGATGTCGAGAGCTGTTTACATCGGGACGCCTATCTCGGTAATGGCTTCTGCGCGCGATGGCTATCGCAACGCCCCGCTTCGCCACCGTCATCACTCATCGCCCTTTCGACGGCACCTTCCGCTTCCATTTCTACCGCACCTTATACGTAGTGAGGACAACACTGTTAGCTGTATTTACTGGTTTTATTCGTTCGAAAATAGTTTCAGTCTTACAGCAAACGAGCCGGCCGCTGTGGCCGAGCGGTTCTAGGCGCTTCAGTCCAGAACCGCGCTGCTGATAAGGTCGCAGGATCGAATCCTGCCTCGGGGATGGATGTGTGTGATGTCCTTAGATTAGTTAGGTTTAAGTAGTTCTAAGTCTAGGGGATTGATGACCTCATGTGTTAAGTCTCATAGTGGTCAGAGCCATTTGAAGCATTTTGTTACAATACACAATCTTCAGACACCTGGATGCAGTTTTTCATACTGTACAAATACGAAATCGGAGCATCAGTGCCTGTCTTGTTTTTTTTTTTTTTTTTTTTAATATGAACATATGACGGTTTCAAGCGAAAAAATCCCTGATTTCAAAATTAAATACAGTGTGTTTCCGTAAGGGCGTGCAATGATTTAACAGGACATAGAGAATGCTCCACTGAACAATTTGAGGCAGGGAATCTGGGGTCTGAGATGCCAACTTGAAGAGATAATATTAGTAAAGTCACATTACTGTGCTCTTTTTTATTTAAATTAGTTACATTTAACTGCAAATACACTCCTGGAAATGGAAAAAAGAACACATTGACACCGGTGTGTCAGACCCACCATACTTGCTCCGGACACTGCGAGAGGGCTGTACAAGCAATGATCACACGCACGGCACAGCGGACACACCAGGAACCGCGGTGTTGGCCGTCGAATGGCGCTAGCTGCGCAGCATTTGTGCACCGCCGCCGTCAGTGTCAGCCAGTTTGCCGTGGCATACGGAGCTCCATCGCAGTCTTTAACACTGGTAGCATGCCGCGACAGCGTGGACGTGAACGGTATGTGCAGTTGACGGACTTGGAGCGAGGGCGTATAGTGGGCATGCGGGAGGCCGGGTGGACGTACCGCCGAATTGCTCAACACGTGGGGCGTGAGGTCTCCACAGTACATCGATGTTGTCGCCAGTGGTCGGCGGAAGGTGCACGTGCCCGTCGACCTGGGACCGGACCGCAGCGACGCACGGATGCACGCCAAGACCGTAGGATCCTACGCAGTGCCGTAGGGGACCGCACCGCCACTTCCCAGCAAATTAGGGACACTGTTGCTCCTGGGGTATCGGCGAGGACCATTCGCAACCGTCTCCATGAAGCTGGGCTACCGTCCCGCACACCGTTAGGCCGTCTTCCGCTCACGCCCCAACATCGTGCAGCCCGCCTCCAGTGGTGTCGCGACAGGCGTGAATGGAGGGACGAATGGAGACGTGTCGTCTTCAGCGATGAGAGTCGCTTCTGCCTTGGTGCCAATGATGGTCGTATGCGTGTTTGGCGCCGTGCAGGTGAGCGCCACAATCAGGACTGCATACGACCGAGGCACACAGGGCCAACACCCGGCATCATGGTGTGGGGAGCGATCTCCTACACTGGCCGTACACCACTGGTGATCGTCGAGGGGACACTGAATAGTGCACGGTACATCGAAACCGTCATCGAACCCATCGTTCTACCATTCCTAGACCGGCAAGGGAACTTGCTGTTCCAACAGGACAATGCACGTCCGCATGTATCCCGTGCCACCCAACGTGCTCTAGAAGGTGTAAGTCAACTACCCTGGCCAGCAAGATCTCCGGATCTGTCCCCCATTGAGCATGTTTGGGACTGGATGAAGCGTCGTCTCACGCGGTCTGCACGTCCAGCACGAACGCTGGTCCAACTGAGGCGCCAGGTGGAAATGGCATGGCAAGTCGTTCCACAGGACTACATCCAGCATCTCTACGATCGTCTCCATGGGAGAATAGCAGCCTGCATTGCTGCGAAAGGTGGATATACACTGTACTAGTGCCGACATTGTGCATGCTCTGTTGCCTGTGGCTATGTACCTGTGGTTCTGTCAGTGTGATCATGTGATGTATCTGACCCCAGGAATGTGTCAATAAAGTTTCCCCTTCCTGGGACAATGAATTCACGGTGTTCTTATTTCAATTTCCAGGAGTGTACCATAACTGACACAATGAACGTACCATTCGTACTGCATCTTACAAAATGTGCTGAAACTAATGGCCGCCAACCTCAGTGCAAGCATGACGTCGGTGAATAAAACTCTGACAAATACCCCTGCTGTGCTTTGAATCATATAACAGGCAGCTACAATTGTGGGAACTAATTCCGCGTATCCACTGGTGACTTTAGATATTCCTATGGTAAATAATTAAGGGGATTCAGATGACCTCGCATGTCAGGGAATAGGACCTTCCGTTCCAATCCAGCGGCCAGGTTGGGGACATCCACACTGTAATGATGCGGTTCACCGTCATGTTGTATCCACGTCCTCTCGTGAACATCCAACAACTCAGGCAAAACTCTGTGCTCGATGCTCAAGTAGAGCAGGTTATTCAGGCGGCCAGTAGAAGATATGGCCCAATGACATTGTCGCCTATAATGCCGTCTCTGAATAGCACTGAGTAATGAATCGGTCTGTCATTGATAGCACTTTCTGTCAAGGGACGATATAAAAACGATACAACAGAGCCACATTATGCGTAAGTAAAGTAAACGTCATCAGGCTCGTTTTCCTTGTTTCCTTGTGGGAAATAAAGAATGCACATGTAAATAAACAGCATTGTACGTGTAAAGTTATACGCATGTTAGCTGTAAATAAGTTGGAAAACAGTAATGCTACACAAAGCAGTAGACAATTTTACTTCCATATCTCCTTCAACTGGCTCCTACGACCCCAGGTTCCCTATTTGATGTTACATTTCTGCACCCTTTTGTGGAAACACCAAGTATATCGAAATCGAAGAATTTTATGCAGAAGTTTCGAAATAGTTCTAAAAGCTGCTAACAGATGGCACTGTACAGCGTAGGCCTCACTCCGTATCAGCTAGCATAATTAAACTGTCCTCTGCACGCAGTCTTTGAATTAAAATCACAATATTTGTGAAGTATCCACCTCTCGCAGTGGCGCAAACGAACAGCGAAATTTGTCGTCACATACTGCAGTGTCTCAACGGAAACTGCTTCAGACCCCGCAAAGTTCGCCGATTCAGCGTCGTCCAGCATGGTGAGATGATGCCGGTAGACAACTTCTTTCAATGTGCCCCACAGAAAGTGGTAACAAGTAGTCAGATCTACGTCTGTATGACTACTCTGCTATTCACAATAAAGTGCCTGGCACAGGGTTCAATGAACCGCCTTCAAACTGTCTTTCTATCGTTCCATTCTCGAACGGCGCGCAGGAAAAACGAGCAGATCGGACGAATATGTCCATCACTGCGGCAGTAAATTCGGAATAATCCAACCAAATAACTCTATTCACAAAGTATTCAACAAGAAAGCGAAACACCTGTTCGGTGCAATGCCACCTGCTCCCATGTTTCTGGAGCCACTCAGTGCCTGTTCGATTCTCCAGCGTTAGCTACTATGGCGACAAATTGTTACACAATTCCAACATAACGTCAACTAGTGAACGTTTCTCGCAAGAAAAAAGGACTAATAACACCCCGGCCGCAGCCCGAACATAGTTTGTGTTCGAAAATCATACTGAAAATCGACGTTAGCAATATGATTCTTTAATTGGGTGGATTTGTAAATAAATGGTTTTTTTGTTCGAGATACTTCGTCATATTCGAACACATATATGTTTCAAAATCCTACTGCCCCTAACAATTCTAGACCCCGCTGAAGAGCCTCCTGTACATTCTTTCCATTGTAAGTAGGGTAGGTGGAGTTCAAGCCTCGCGAGAGGTAAAAACGCGTACCGAGCTTTTGAACTGACTGCCACCGATTTAGAAGTTTAACTACTAGGTAGCTGGTTTGCCTTAATGTAACTTATTGTTCTATGAAAATTCGTGCCGGCGGATCGCTTCAGAAGTGAGAAAATAACTCAAGTCTTTTTTTTTTTACGACGTACGTGTAATTCTTTTAATGTTCTACTTGAACACTGTATAACTTAGGGTTTGAAAAGAAGAATCAACGAATTACACATTGAGGCTACAGCATTTAAGGTTACATTTTCTTGGAAATAGTTGCTCCGGTTTGTCCCCAAAATCAACAACGGCGTATTTGTCAGAAAATGACGTATGGGGCAAGTCATCGCAGGTGTTTTGTGGTGAACCACCGCAGGTCGAAGAATTTAACAACAACTGTTCGGTGATAACTCCTGCAAAACATGACATTCAACACTCATTGCATGAGATTATCTCTCCAGGAGGTATAATTCCTCTGGCTAAAATATTTGGGGAAACTGTGTGACAAAGTGCTTAAATCTGTGCTTCTAACTACGACACTCAATAAAGAACGAATGGAAGAAGAATACATGGGAAAAGAAAATCTTACCACCGAGAAGGAGAGAAGAATACATGGCGAAAGAAAAGCCTACTACTGAGGACCAACAGATCAAACACCCAGGAGATTGAGGAACAACTCAAACAGCCAAGAAAATAATGGTTCAAATGGCTCTGAGCACTATGGGACTTAACATCTGTGGTCATCAGTCCCCTAGAACTTAGAACTACTTAAACCTAACTAACCTAAGGACATCACACACATCCATGCCCGAGGCAGGATTCGAACCTGCGACCGTAGCAGTCCCGCGGTTCCGGACTGAGCGCCTAGAACCGCTAGACCACCGCGGCCGGCAGGTGTACGGCCAGTGTAGGAGATCGCTCCCCACACCATGATGCCGGGTGTTGGCCCTGTGTGCCTCGGTCGTATGCAGTCCTGATTGTGGCGCTCACCTGCACGGCGCCAAACACGCATACGACCATCATTGGCACCAAGGCAGAAGCGACTCTCATCGCTGAAGACGACACGTCTCCATTCGTCCCTCCATTCACGCCTGTCGCGACACCACTGGAGGCGGGCTGCACGATGTTGGGGCATGAGCGGAAGACGGCCTAACGGTGTGCGGGACCGTAGCCCAGCTTCATGGAGACGGTTGCGAATGGTCCTCGCCGATACCCCAGGAGCAACAGTGTCCCTAATTTGCTGGGAAGTGGCGGTGCGGTCCCCTACGGCACTGCGTAGGATCCTACGGTCTTGGCGTGCATCAGTGCGTCGCTGCGGTCCGGTTCCAGGTCGACGGGCACGTGCACCTTCCGCCGACCACTGGCGACAACATCGATGTACTGTGGAGACCTCACGCCCCACGTGTTGAGCAATTCGGCGGTACGTCCACCCGGCCTCCCGCATGCCCACTATACGCCCTCGCTCAAAGTCCGTCAACTGCACATGCGGTTCACGTCCACGCTGTCGCGGCATGCTACCAGTGTTAAAGACTGCGATGGAGCTCCGTATGCCATGGCAAACTGGCTGACACTGACGGCGGCGGTGCACAAATGCTGCGCAGCTAGCGCCATTCGACGGCCAACACCGCGGTTCCTGGTGTGTCCGCTGTGCCGTGCGTGTGATCATTGCTTGTACAGCCCTCTCGCAGTGTCCGGAGCAAGTATGGTGGATCTGACACACCGGTGTCAATGTGTTCTTTTTTCCATTTCCAGGAGTGTACTTTGCGGTGATGTTTTTTAAATTATTTTATTGCTATTTTTATTGGATTTTTATCTTGTTAAGATTTCTTGTTTGGAGACCTTTGGCCTTGAAAGAGTTGCATTCCGTAAAGGTCCGGCTGTGTGCCGCTTTGATTGCAAAAGTGTTATTAAACTACAATTAGAAGGTAAAACTGACCCCAACGTATTTGGCCCTTTCTACAATCCTAATTACCTGTTCTACCGAACGGGTTTAGTGGGAGTGTCACTAGTAATTTGCAATAAGGCGAACAGCCAGAAAGGCTGCTCGAACTGTTATTTTGAATTCTTGACCACAGCTTGTTCTTGGCGGACGGACTCCAGCCTGTCCCTCCTCGTTCTATGAGTCTACGCCACTCCAGCGAACCCATCTTCGGAACCGCGAGACCAGGCTTTGTGGGTCGGAGTAAAACTTAACCGTCACTCCGGTGAGGTTTATGAGCTCCTCTTTCTGCCGACGGACTTTTAATGGGTTGCGATATTTTCAGTAAAAAAACTGACTGTAGAGGGTCTCTCTTGCAAAGATTGGTTGGAGCAGGTCCGTGGAGTTCAGTAGTGCAGAAGGTGCCATTATTTGTATGTATTCCTGCTTGTTTTTGTTCTCAGTAGCTGCCATGAACCTTACAACCCCGGTTAGTACTATTTCGCATTAAAGACAATAAAACCACGATCATTTCGGCCTTGAACCATCAGAAAAGCAACGGTATCCTTACCGATCGGTAAGTGCGACAAAGCTAACTATGCTTTGATAGTGCTTTGTACTTCCCCTGCCTGGGCTTCAGTTTGTTCTATCTCGTCCGTAACACTCATTACAATTTATCTCTCAGCGTGCACACATTCTCTCTGATCAGTGCCTGAACAAGTTAGAAACTGCCCCCTTTGTCCTATCTTACAGAAATACTTTTCTGTGTTAGGTTTGTGCTACTCCTTTGTGTATAGTATTCGATATTTTAATTGTAACAGGATTCCTCGCATTTTGATGTGGGTTTTTATGAAAATATGCCAGAGGAGATGAGGTCCGATGCTGGTCACTGTCCAGACAGCAGAAGATTAGCAGGTAGGTTCAATGTACCTGTTAATCCGGAATTGTAAGTCAGACAACCATTTTAATATCTACCACCCCTATCGCAGCTTTCGGTCTTTTAACAGAGAATCGACGGAAGCCGCAACATCTACACTGTCAGTCTACATTTGACTACTCAGAGAGAAGATGACATTTGCATGTCTACATTTGCTAGGGCAGGCTGGGAAACAAATTAATGCGCCAGTGAGCAGAAAGTGCATGGTACTATGACTCAAATGAAATGGATGCTGGCTGAGTGAACTGATGGTAGATTGTTTGGTGAATTGCAAGAAGTAAGAAAAGACCAAGACGATAATTTACTGGAAGAAGGTAGATGACATTAGAAAACATATAGGAGCGACATGAATGGGCACGAAGTGTATTCGAAGAGTAACACGAATTCTGTATTTTCGAGTATGTATTAGTTTGACTTAAGCGATGTTGAACAGGTATAAAAAGTAGAAACAGTTTTAGCATAATCAGATGTACATTCTGTGGTCAACTGTAAAAAAGGTTACATGTGTTTCGGTAGTATCGGCGGTTATTTATTTTCCATTAAAAAGGTTCACAGACATTTTATCAAATTTTTCTACAAGAACAGTATAAAGTGAGGCATAGGTTTATAGATGTTAAATATTGCCTTTATTATAAGAAGGATTTTCGAGTGGTGCAAGGGTAAAAGCTGTAGAAGAAGACATAATACTAGAGCACTTCCCCGCGAAAGGCAAAGGTCCCGAGAGCGAGTCTCGGTCTGGCACACAGTTTTAATCTGCCAGGAAGCTTCAATACTACAATAACTTGTGTTGAAGACTTGCTTACACTCAGCTACGTAATATGTGTGCCTTGAAATAATCGTCTCTACTAACGGAGTGACGTCACCTAAGATTTAGTAGTCAGCTTCTCACGCTATAAATCACACTACAGCTCGTTACGACACTATATACAGAAGGATGAACACAATGATAAATTTCGTGGTATAATGGGGTCAGTGGTAGCTATCTGCATATTAATTACAACAATCCATCTGACAATCAGGCTTCACTATGTTCGAAAGATAAACTACCACCAAAGCTAGAATCAATCACCAGAAAAATACTAAGTGCGAGAGTGTTTAGAGAGTAGGAATGGTATACTTATTTTACCAATAACAGCGGCCTGTAGCGAAGCTTACTCTGTGTACTCTGACAACAAAACTAAACACTTTCTCGACAACGTACGTATCAGAAACGACAGTTTTCCTATATATAATTGATGAATATGTCATATAAATCCGTTGCCTCCTGTAGTTGCTCGCCTTTTAAGGCTTCAATCTACTATCATTTATACAGGTTGACAATTATTGAACTATATGAAATAAAATCTGAACGGTTTTTGCTAGAACGCTCAAACTGTACGGTTAGCCGCGGGGCGTGATGGGAAGTAGTATGTTGGCTTACCGACGAAGCCAGCTTTCATTTGGATGGATTCGTCAATAATCAAAACTGGCACATTTGGGGGACTGAGAATCCGCATTACTCGAACGAGAAGTCTCTTCAGCCTCAATGGTTGACTGTGTGGTGTGCAATGTCCAGTCACGGAATAATGGGTGCGATATTCCTTGATGGCACGGTGACTACCGAACGGTACGTGATAGTTTTCGAAGATGATTTCATCTACATTATCCAAAGTAACCCTGCTTTCAACAATATGTGGGTCATGCAAGGCGGAGCTCGACCACATCGAAACAGAAGCGTGTTTGATGTCCTGGAGGAGCACTCTAGGGACCACATTCTGGTTCTGGGCTACACAGTGGCATGCGCCTCGATTGGTCACCATATTCTCCCGATCTGAACACATGCGACTCTTTTTTGTGGGGCTATATAAAAAACAAGATGTAGAACAATAACCTCAAAACCATTGCTGACCTGAAAACAGCCATTCAAGAGGTCAACGAAAGCATCGAAGTTCCGACACTTCAGCTGGTCATGCAGAATTTCGCTATTCGTCTGCGCCACAGCATCGCCAATGATGGCAGGCGTATCGAACATGTCATAACCTAAATTCGAATATCTGTATTGACGTTCACTTGTTGAATATAGTGTGTGCACTCCGTACTTTGTAACTAGTATTCTTTTTTTTTCATATAGTTCAATAACTGTCACCCTGTACAAGCAATCCGTGTGACCGTTATAAATTTTTACGTAAATTGGAGAATACGTTCGCAAGGCAAAGATACAATACAATATTGTTTATCTTTCCTTGTCAATCAACGAAAACCTCTATAGGTATCGCCTTGATACAGTAATATCCATGACTCTATTGATATTTTATCGTAATAAACTATTTCGTCAATTTCAACCCTTCAGAATTAAATGGCATAACTTTTCATTTATAATTAATAACTTTTCAATAAAACGTAAACTTTCTTTCCCCACTTGGATAAAGATTAATTAACTTTCTTTTCATTGCAAGCTATTTACTGAAAAATATTATTCTTCTCTTTACGGTTTTAATTCCTTTGATCTTTGCTTTTACTAATATGCATGTCTTTTACTTTATTGGCCTTTGGATTTACTTTGACACGAAAAATATTAAAGTTATTAGTCTGCTTTGAAATAAACTTTTGAATATTTGTCTTTGAATAGTTTATGGATAAAGGACAAGTCGGGTATTGACTTTTTCAGTTTAAAACAGTTAAATCTTTATTTCCTACCATTAGTTCGTTTACAGGTACAAGTCAGCGTTTCTCTTTACGACCCAAGAGTGTTGGTTCTCTATTCAAAACCCCACTAAGCGAAACATAAAAAGACAAAAGAAAAGAAAGTTACATAAGTGTCACGGCACTTATCACCTATATTAACTTTAAATTATCAAAGAAAGCCCAACTTCAGGCGTTGATTTCCGCGACCCACTAATATTTAAAACTCAAAAAATCAGCATACAATAATCTCTTTTAGAGTGATTTAGCGTGTTCTCTAATAAGTTGTTCTTGATTTGTCGTTTAGGGAGAAGTGGATAAGCTATCAAATTCTCAGTAAACTTCTGACTGTTACTCAATAAATAACTATTACGTAAGACGACCGTTCTGTTTAATATAGACTACATATTCAGAGCATCGAACGTGATTTCCGGAATTTACTATATTACGGCTCTCAAGTCGAGGTCACACAATAAATCCTAACCAAATAGCGCTAAGCCACTATTCCTCACAGCCTGCGTACACCTAAACAACCACAATAAAACAGTGCACGCTGCTATCCCTTAGTGCAAACTTTAATCCTCAACCACAAAATAGCTAAACGACTTCTCGTGATTATGTCCCTTCACATACACAATCTAACGGAAAATCTCCCAAAAATATTGAAACCCATGGCCACTAGGCAACACAACGCACCATTAATAACAAATAACAGAAACTAATCTCACACTTCAATAAATTGGATCTTGTCCTGGACCTGGCGAGTCTATACTCTACCAAACGCGGCGAAATAATCACTTTCTACGCAAGGCGATATTTTGAAAAGATTATCTGCCTTAACTATTTAGAACTGCTTTGAACACACTTGAGTCCTCGTTTCAGAAAAATTCACGTATCGCACATGTGAGCATATCTCATCACACTCCTGAAATAATCTCTCTCGAGGCTTACTACTCGAACAACACTTGGATACTGAACTCAAAATCTTAAAGGGGAAGCCAAGAACTATTTTCTGCGAACAAACATATCACGCTAATTCTTTCTTTAACAATAAGTGCTTCTTCTTAGCAGTCGCCGGCGAAAGTTTTTAGAGGCCAGCTGCGCCATAGTTGTCATCCTTTCCGCACGCTGCGATGAAGCAGTCGGCTGGGCTTTGCAAACTGAGGATTTAACAGAACACAGCTTTTCTCGAAGATTAGGTGTCACATATCTACAACATCTTAACACAAAAAATACAAGAAAACCCCTCCTAACAATTCATTCAGTCAACGCATTGAAGCCGATAATACGAGGGGCGTTTGAAAAGACAGTGCAAATTCCGAGAGATGGCACCACCATCACGAATCGAGGCCATGTTTAGTTAGTAGCATCTTTGGAAAGAACGCACATCAAGTTTCAGCCATATTGGTCTATTTCTTTGTGTTTGGAATTCGTGTGAAGTCGAATGATTGTCAAAAAATGGACGAAAAAAAATTTCGTGTGGTGATTAAACATTACTTTATGAAAGGCAAAACGCTTCAGGAGACTAAAGAGAAGCTTGATAAACATTACTGTGACACTGCACCTTCGATTAGAACAGTTTACAAGTGGTTTACAAATTTTCGGAGTGGCCATACGGGCACTTTGATGCTGAACGTTCTGGGCGCCCGGTGGAGCTTACGACTCCAGAAATCATTGATAAAATCCATGATGTGGTGATGGATGACAGAAGAGTTAAGGTGCGTGAGATTACTGGTGCTGTGAGCATCTCGGATGAACGGGTACATAATGTTTTGCATAAACATTTGGACACTAGAAAGCTATCCGCAAGATGGGTTCCGCGATTGCTCACGCTTGACCGAAAACGGAATCGTGTGAAGTGTTGCCAGGATGGTTTGCAGCTGTTCAGGAAGAATCCGCAGGACTTTAAGCATCCTTTCGAATCTGTGGATGAAACATGGATACATTACTATACTCCTGAGACAAAACAACAATCTAAACAATGGCATACCAAGGGACAATCTGCACCAAAAAAGGCGAAGACCATTCCTTCGGCCGGAAAGGTTATGGCGACTGTCTTTTGGGATTCGCAAGGGATAATCCTCATCGACTATCTGGAAAAGGGTAAAACTATTACAAGTGAATATTATTCATCGTTATTGGGCCGTTTGAAAACCGAGATGCAAGAAAACCGCCGGCGATTGGACCGCAAAAAAGTCCTTTTCCATCAAAACTTTGCACCAGCATACACCTCAGCAGTTGTGGTCGCAAAATTAATGGAAATAGGATTCCAGATCCTTTCACATCACCCCTATTCTCCAGACGTGGCTTCCTCGGACTACTATTTGTTCCCCAATCTGAAGAAATGGCTGGCTGGACAAAGATTTTATTCAAACGAGGAGGTGATAGCAGCAACTAATAGCTATTTTTCAGACTTAGACAATTTCTTTTATTCGGAAGGGACCAACAAAGCAGAATAGCGTTGGAAAAAGTGTATAAGTCTAAAAGGAGACTATGATGAAAAATAAAAAATGTTTACCCTAAAAGCGTAAGTAATTTATTTTTTTGCATAGACTTTTCAAATGCCCCTCGTAAGTTGAGGCGATATTAGGAAGTGATGCGCTTTTTCGAGCTGAAAGGGTTTGGGGCATTACACCGTGAAATTGTTGGACATGACGAAGGCCCTGGATGCCGTAGCGAATTATAAGCCAATGAAATCATGGAGAAAGGAAAGAAAAGATTATGAACTATTGCCGAATCACAGGGAAATCGCCAATCATGTGAGTATATCAACTTAGCCATACTCTCAGTTTTATCTAGTGTCTTGAGCATGAAATGTTGACAGCAAAAAAATTTTTACAAAATTTTTGAATTTAGAACAAGTTGCCCTGGAGTCGCTAGAGAAGTCAACAACGCCGCAGAACCAGAGAAGTGTGTCGTAACACGTGAAGGAACGGGTATAATGTTGAAAATTAGACTTAATCCTCCCACTGGAAGCATTCTGTCTCTCAGAGAACGAAAAACTGGACAAATGCAGCGAGGTGTGAAGATTACGTTCACTGGCCTCTTTGGTTTTAACAGTGTGACGTACGACGATTTCTTGGCGCAAATTCGAACGATCAGTAAGGAGTATTACTTACAGTTTCAACGCCATTTGCGAGAAGAAAATAAATAAAACGGATAAAACGTGATAATGCAAAAAAGCGTCAGCTCCCACTTCCATATGGCCAAAGAGATTACTGTAACGATGACCAACGTCCATATTCGCTGTGTATGGACTCATTTGAGTTTTTTCTATTCCCGAAAAGAAAGAAAACCTTACAGGCCGTTGATCTACAAGCATGGATGAGATTAAGAAAGTATCGCAAAGAGTACTAAAAGTTATCCCAAAGATCTTATTCCACAAGTGTTTCAGGGACAGGAAAATAGCGGTAGCATAAGTGTACTATGCCTAATGGGAACTACACGTATTTTGAAGGGAATGACATTCATGTAGACAGTCGTAAAACTGCTGCTGCTCGAATTAATTATTTGTGCGGCCAGCGAGTCTAAGTTGTATTTTATAAAAATATGAGCCGCATTTGATAGCATATGCATCTATGAACTAACACCAAATCAAAACCGTCAAATAACGTTAAGAGCTTCCTAAGGGCGCAATTTTCCTTCTCAGTAAGAAATGTAAATACTTACGGAGACATACTTAATTTTTTGTGCTTTATTTTAATTGGCGTTGATGAATTCGGCCGTGAACTAAGTAAAGTTGGCTGTTTACCTCAGGAGTAGAGGGGAAGTAGCGCGGTCACTGAGGAGCTAGAGAATAGGAGAGGGGGAATGTTTTACTGTTTGTCGTGCAGTACCGTCAACTCGTGGGCTTTGGGGCCGCATACTGATCAGCTGCAAAGGTATAAATTTTAAACAAAATTAAAATGTATTTGTGAATGTGCATTAAAGAGACGGTCGTCTTCAGTTGTGATACATATTTGTATCTAGGAATATGGAACTAATGTTGTTGTTATAGAACGCAATGAATAGAAGGAAAATGGCACCCGAAGCGTATAATAAACACTTGTCATCATGTCTCGCTATGCAAAATACACTCAAATTGAAGTAAAATTACTGATGTTAACCAGTTAATCATCCTTTCGTACAAGACAACACAGTACACTTTGTCGGGAAGTTATAGTGTTACAACTATGGGGTCACTCAGGGTGGCAACAAAGTGGAACAGCGAACAGTCGACACGAAGATTTCTGAATAGAGACAACGTTTAACGAGCAGTATTTGGGTGCCCGCGGACAATTTATCGTATCCTTACTTTAGCTGTTGGGCTCTCATAATAATTACTGAGGGTATTTTCGTTCTGTCGTTACTACTATAAGAAAATGCATGTTTGTTTCACCAGATGCCTTCCGCTCTAATGAGATAAAGCATCATCATTGGTGCTGATATAGGCATTTCCCGAAGTAGCCAATAAACAAAGCAGAAATCACCATCAATGATGATGGTTTACCTCAATAAAGCAAAACGCTTCTCATGAAAAAAACGTGCATTTTCTTGCGACACAACGAAAACACCCTCAGGAATTGTAAAGCAACTAAGGACAATATGATCACACAAATGAAAAACACATAATTAATTTACGCAAGTTAGCTGTTGTTGTTGTGGTCTTAGGTCCTGAGACTGGTTTGATGCAGCTCTCCATGCTACTCTATCCTGTGCAAGCTTCTTCATCTCCCAGTACGTACTGCAGCCTACATCCTTCTCCTTCTGATTCTGCTTAGTGTATTCATCTCTTGGTCTCCCTCTACGATTTTGACCCTCCACGCTGCCCTCCAATGCTAAATTGGTGATCCCTTGATGCCTCAGAACATGTCCTACCAACCGATCCCTTCTTCTAGTCAAGTTGTGCCACAAGCTCCTCTTCTCCCCAATTCTATTCAATACCTCCTCATTACTTATGTGATCTCCCCTTCTAATCTTCAGCATTCTTCTGTTGCACCACATTTCGAAAGCTTCTATTCTCTTCTTGTCCAAACTATTTATCGTCCATCTTTCACTTCTATACATCGCTACACTCCATACAAATACTTTCAGAAACGACTTCCTAACACTTAAATCTATACTCGATGTTAACAAATTTCTCTTCTTCAGAAACGCTTTTCTTGCCATTGCCAGTCTACATTCTATATCCTCTCTACTTCGACCATCATCAGTTATTTTGCTCCCTAAATAGCAAAACACCTTTACTACTTTAAGTGTCTCATTTCCTAATCTAATTCCGTCAGCATCACCCGAGTTAACTCGACTACATTCCATTACCCTCGTTTTACTTTTGTTGATGTTCATCTTATATTCTCCTTTCAAGACACTGTCCATTCCGTTCAACTGCTCTTCCAAGTCCTTTGCTGTCTCTGAGAGAATTACAATGTCACCGGCGAACCTTAAAGTTTTTATTTCTTCCCCATGGATTTTAATACCTACTCCGAATTTTTCTTTTGTTTCCTTTACTGCTTGCTCAATATACAGACCGAATAACATCGAGGAGAGGCTACCCTCCTGTCTCACTCCCTTCCCAACCACTGCTTCTCTTTCATGTCCCTCGACTCTTGTAATTGCCGTCTGGTTTCTGTACAAATTGTAAATAGCCTTACTCTCCCTGTATTTTACCCCTGCCACCTTCAGAATTTGAAACAGAGTATTGCAGCAACATTGTCAAAAACTTTCTCTAAGTCTTCATATGCTAGAAACGTAGGTTTGCCTTTTCTTAATCTAGCTTCTAAGATAAGCCGTAGGGTCAATATTGCCTCACGTGTTCCTACATTTCTACGGAATCCAAACTGATCTTCCCCGAGGTCGGCTTCTACCAGTTTTTCCATGCGTCTGCATAGAATTCGCGTTAATATTTTGCAGCCGTCACTTATTAAACTGATAGTTCGTTAATTTTCACATCTGTGAACGCCTGTTTTCTTTGGGATTGGAATTATTATGTTCTTCTTGAAGTCTGAGGGTATTTCGCCTGTCTCATACATCTTGCTCACCAGATGGTAGAGTTTTATCATGACCGGCTCTCCCTAGGCTGTCAGTAGTTCCAATGGAATGTTGTCTACTCCGGGGCCTTGTTTCGACTCAGGTCTTTCAGTGCTCTGTCATAGTCTTCACGCAGTGTCATATCTCCCATTTCATCTTCATCTACATCCTCTTCCATTTCCATAATATTGCCCTCAAGTACATTGCCCTCGTATAGTCCCTGTATATACTCCTTCCACCTTTCTGCTTTCCCTCCTTTGCTTAGAATTGGGTTTGTATCTGAGCTCTTGATGTTCATACAAGTGGTTCTCTTTTCTCCAAAGGTGTCTAATTTTCCTGTAGGCAGTATCTACCTTATGCCTAGTCAGATAAGCCTCCAGGTCCTTACATTTGTCCTCTAGCCATCCCTGCTTAGCCATTTTGCACTTCCTGTCGATCTCATTTTTGAGACGTTTGTATTCCTTTTTGCCTGCTTCATTTACTGAATTTTTATATTTTCTCCTTTCATAAAATAAATTCAATATTTCTTTTGTTACCCAAAGATTTCTACTAGCCCTCGTCTTTTTACCTACTTGATCCTCTGCTGCCTTCACTATTTCATCCCTCAAAGCTATCCATTCTTCTTCTACTGTATTTCTTTCCTCCATTCATGTCAATTGTTCTCTTATGCTCTACCTGAAACTCTGTACAACCTCTGGTTCTTTCAGTTTATCCAGGTCCAATTTCCTTAAATTGCCAAATTAGCTATTGTTAATGGAATCGGTATACATGCGGCTCGAGCTCCAGCACTGCAATGACAGTATTGGCTCGTGAGCAAAAAAGTTTGACAACCACTGACGTAGACAAATAAATGAAATTATTTCCAAAAAACATGAACTTATTTTTTCAATCTCGTGTAGCTGAAGTTTATTCTGCATGGTAAGGTTTATAGCAGACGCACAATGTACAACAGCTGATCACAACGCTAGTGATGAGGCACTGCAGGTTGATTGCACCCAACACGGTACTGACGAACTGCTATTGCTTTTAACACGTCATCTTGAGCTGGCAGCTACTGGACAAGAACGGCTGACTCCAGCGGTTAACGGCGCCAGCGCTGGAACGAATCGGTGACTGGTGTGACGGAAACGCGCTGTCAGATGCAAATACTCCAGCAAGAGCGCTACAATCGGATTGCGCAATTAGTCAACAAACTTGCAAATCATTTCTGCAATGCTAAGCCAGCGCTCCTGCAAGTCATTCCTCCCGACATACTCGAGGTTTATTACCAGTAGCGTGTCTTTCACAACAGGATTACTGTGATGCCGCAGTAATAGATTTTTTCAGCTTGTTTCGTTATGATTTTCAGTGTATAGCGATTAGTATCAGTTTTTTCTTATATTCATTCAAGTGGTTATGTTACATAACCTGCTGTCCGTTCGGCTATAGGAGATCGCAGCTACCCGACAGTATTTAAAAAAGATTTATGACTGTTACAAACAAAAATTATGTTGAATTAGCTGCTGAATGGTCTGTGGTTACTCAAGGTACAATTTCATTTAATGAACTAATCTAAATGTAAATGGAGAAAAGTATGTAGTACCTCATATGAGGTTCCACCTTTTTTTTTTTTTTCTACAGCTCCATAAGCAATTAAATTTTATTTCTGATTCAGAAGAAGGAATGTAAACCCGTACAAAATGCTCTTGGTCGATTTATCACGGCTCACTTTACCGAAACTGATATCCTCTTTCTGAATATGTATGTAAAAACGAAGGAACGAGATTTGGTAGTATTCGTCGATTTGCAGTAGCGTTTTGGAGCATATACAGTATTCGAACATTATGAAGTACCTCGAAGAAAACGATTTATTGACACATAGCACGGTTTCAGAAAATATCAGATCTTGTGAAACACAACTATCTCTTTATACTTATGAAGTAATAAGTGCTATCGACAGGGGATGTCAAATTGATTCCATATTTTTAGATTTCCACAAGGCTTTCGACACCGTTCCTCACAAACGTCTTCTAACCAAACTGCGTGCCTACGGAGTATAGCCCCAGTTGTGCGACTGGATTCGTGATTTCCTGTCAGAAAGGTCACAGTTCGTAGCAATAGACGGAAAGTCGTCGAGTAAAACGGAAGTAATATCCGACGCTCTCCAGGGAAGTGTTACAGGCCCTCTATTGTTCTTGATCTATATTACCGACATAGGAGACAATCTGAGTAGCCGTCTTGGATTGTTTGCAGATGATGCTGCCATTTGCCGTCTTGTAAAATAATCAGATGATCAAAACGACTTGCAAAATGATTTAGATAAGATAACTGTATGGTGCGAAAAGTGGTAATTGACTCTGTATAAGGAAAAGTGTGAAGTTATTCACATGAGTACTAAAAGAAATCAGCTAAATTTCGATTACGCGATAAGTCACACAAATGTGAAGGCTGTAAATTCAACTAAATACTTCGGGATTACAATTACAAACAACCTAAATTGGAAAGATCACATAGACAATATTGTGGGTAGAGCAAACCAAAGACTACGATTCATTGGCACAACACTTAGAAGGTGAAACAGGTCTACTAAAGAGACTGCTTACACCACGCTTGTCCGCCCTATTCTGGCGTATTGCTGTGCGGTGTGGGATATGCATAAGGTGGGACTGACTGATGACATCGAAAAAGTACAGAGAACTGCAGCGCGTTTTGTATTATCGCGAAATAGTAGCGATAGTGTCACAGATATGATACGTGAACTGGACTGGCAATCATTAAAACAAAGGCGTTTTTCGTTGCGACGGGAACTTCTCATGAAATTTCAATCATCAGCTTTCTCCTCCTACTGCGAAAACATTCTGTTGGCACCCACCTACATAGGGAGAAATGATCATCACGATAAAATAAGAGAAATCAGGACTCGCACAGAAAAATTTAAGTGCTAGTTTTTCCCGTGTGCCGTTCGAGAGTGGAACAGTAGAGAAACAGCTTGAAAGTGGTTCATTGAACCCTCTGCCAGGCACTTTATTGTGAATAGCAGGTTCATCATGTAGATGTAGATGCAGATGTTTTACGAGATGGACTAACGGCCGAAAACACTGGAACAGGACCCATGTGCCCTTTCCCTATCGAATCCGGCCCTATGGAATCCATTAGCAGGCTGAAACATACGAGAGATAAGGCCGACTCCTTATGCGCTCAGCCTGATAAAGACAAGCCGTATAACAGTTCCCGAGCATAATAGGTACAGATCTTGGTGATTTTTATGGTGTATAGAAATTTCCTGGCTTAGGGACATTGTTTTTACATACCAGCAGCAAATGAATTTCCACAAAAATTGCATCTGGTCTCTTCGTGGGGCAGCTGTGTTCTCTATTTGCAAATAGCGCTGGCTTTTCCCTAAGCTGAACAAGTTTCGTTCTTAGGAATGTTGCCAGCAATGGCATAACAGTGAAGCCTGGAATTTTCAGCGTAGTAGAAAGCAATATAACATATTTTGGGGACTAAGTAGCCACTTCAACTGTATTTAATGTTATTATCAGATCACAGTCAGTTTCATGCCATCGAAAATCATACCCTCAGGTGACGTGTGACTAAATCATAAGAGGTAAGCAAACAATAATTTGTTAAAAAGTAAAGAACCATTTCTCGAATATTTTAGTTGCCTGTATCGCATACATAACTAAAAATTAAAAAATATGTTGAATACAGTAGTTTCATTTGTCATACAACCATCCTCAGGTCATGCTCGTATTAGACGCAGGTTGAACAGAAACTAGATGTTACAGTAAATACCAAATCACGCAACAACTTGCACTTGTATAAGAGACAAATTTAGAGAAAACGGTTTTTTAGTTGTAACAGCACAAAAAAACGAGACTGGTTCTATACCACGGAGAATAAAATCGTAGTCAGACTTGAAGTGTAAGGACGTCATCGTTACTCGAGATAACCTGTCGACAGCAAAACAAAATGTCTGTGTTAATCGACAGAACAGACAACGTTTCATTTTTCTGTCGACATATTACATGGTATAACGCTGGCCTTTTTATGTTTTACATTTGACTACGATTTTATGAACCATGGTATCGATCGAGTCTCATTTTTTTATACTGTTACAACTAAAAATTTTTCACTTGAACTTACCTCTTACTCAGGCGAAGTTATTGCTTGATATGGTTATAACTACGAAGATTTTGTTTTTTTTTCTCAATTTTCGTCTAATACGATCAGCCTGCCGTGATTTCCTGAGTCCTGCCAGCATCTTAACCTCACAAAAGCGTCTAAAGCCCACATCCTCAATATCATCTTTCTTCGGTATCACAGGCTCTGTTCTCACTTATTAATTTTCTCGCTTATTTTTCAGATACATCCTTCATTTGTTACCGTGTCAGTACATTTAATTTGAACCATCCTTCTTTAACGTCACATCTGGAACACTTTGTTTCCTTTCATCATCGGTTTTCCCGGAGTCCATGTGTCACTGCCACAAAAAGCTGTCTGTTTTCAGAAAATTCTTTCTCAAGCCTGAGGCTATGTTTGATGTTAGTAGATGTCTTTTTGTGTTAAATGCTACCTTACGGAGGGAGACAAAACAACAGTGGGGTCAACCAGTGTTGCACCCATCGAAACTGAGTTTATTGTGCGGTCGTATCCATGCCCCTCTGCTACTTATATTCCCCCATACTTCATCCGCGGTGGCGCAGTGGTTAGCAGACTGAACTCGCATTCGAGAGGACGACGGTTTAATCCCTCGTCCGGCCCTCCTGAATTAGGTTTTCGGTGATTTTCCTAAATCGCTCCAGGCAAATGTCGGGATGGATCTTTCGAAAGGGCACGGCCGACTTCCTTCCCCGTCCTTTCCTAATCCGATGAGACCGATGACCTCGCTGTCTGGTCTCCCACACGACTTCGTCCGTCACGCGTTATTTTACATCCAAGATGGGGGAACTGCTACGCTTTGTCTTCTTTCTAGCAATCGAATTTTGATGTCAGATCAGTCACTAATTTCATTGATGCTGCTGTGTAATATTTTTCTTTCTTTGGTTTACTGTCAACCCATATTCTGTGCTAACAAAGTCAGCCCGTGAACAGCCCGTATAAAGCTGAACACAGATCAAACATGAAAACAGGAAGAATGTGTAATGAACTGGAAAAAAACAAAAGGGAAACAGTGAACGGTTCAAGCTTAACGACGGTAACATTGAGCGAAGTATAGAAGCGACGTCAGCGTGGTGAGGCGGTAACGGTGTTGGGCTGTCAAGCCTCGTGCTTCTTTTTTTTAATTTTTTTTTCGCTGTTCGCCGTATTCAAATTTGTGTCTGTGTCGTGGTGTAACATCGTCTGCAACAGCGATGTGTAAGGAAGGTACCTATAATGAAAGTTGATTCTGCACAACCACCCTATTAGCAGCCGAACGGAAGTGACTTTCGAATGGGAACAAGGCGACAAGCCAACCGAATCCTTCACCAGAAAACACGTCTTGTGTGTCATACACGGCATTAGTGACAGTACGTGTGTCATATGATAGGAATCTCTTGTCGACGCACCTGATTTGTACGCCTACTGAGTCAGCGGGATATGCCTCCTTGCCAGATTTCGGTTCTCGTATGAATGTGAATGTGAATGAAATTGTGATCACTTCAAAGGAAATGACGAAAACATAATAGTTTGTCACATAAGCTGCAACAAATGAACGCAACAGTTTCACAATCAGACAGTTTCTCTCTTCTCTGTCTAAACATACGTTTTCTTAACGTTTATGAAGTTGCCTTCCGTTTTGGAAGTTTCCACTCTTGAATTCCTTTGTTGCAACGTAGTTCCTATCCATTTATATGTTGTGTTCATTGCTGTGAGACGTCTGTGTGTTGTCTCGCCTGCTCTCACTATTCATCACATTTCCTTGCGACAGTAATGTAGTCTTACCACATGACTCATTTTCTGTAACCAATGTATTGTATAACAACTGCCAAGACTACAGAAAGGGAACAAGCATTTCAATGCCCGGACGGACAGATCATAAAGTTGTGAAAAAGAATAAATAAAAATAGTTTATAGTCCATCAGCATGATCATATTTTTTTTCTTTTTTTTAAATAAATCTCATTGTTTTCGGTATCGTTCGCTGCATTTGTTCGCTGCGGGTGTCCGATGACTCACGTTGAAGTTCATCGTTGACCCATTCACTCAGTTTTGTGTTACAGACTGTAGTTAACCCTCTGACCGAACGCACTGAGCTGCCGTGCCGGCTCACCACTTAACCACCGCGTCAGAGCTCTTCTACGTCTGTTAATGTTACACTTGTTAATATTGAACCGTTCACTGTTTGTTTTGTTATTTTTTCATAGTCCACCTTCTCCCTGATTTCAAGCTTGATCTGTGTTTAGTTTTTGACGGGCTATACACTGAGCTACCTTACCACTAAATATGAGGGGGTGCGATGGCGAGGTTCCCTTGTCAGTAGAACGAGGCAAGAACCAGCTATCTATTACCACGGTACTGATTCGCTGAAAGGCAGAAATTTAAGTAATCATCCTAACTTGCTCTGTAGTGGTCGTTTCTAGGCACTGAGGTGGTTTGCTTCGGTTGGCGCTCTCACCAATTTTTACAATCATTCCGGATTTTTCCTTCTCTGAGATCTAAGGATGCTGCAAGAAGCCAGATGGTGTAGTAAGTTCCGTGCACTAGCCGATTAAGGGGATCGATTTCAGCCTTTTTTCTTTTTTTTTTTTTTTGGTTATCAGTCTACTGACTGGTTTGATGCGGCCCGCCACGAATTCCTTACCTGTGCTAACCTCTTCATCTCAGAGTAGCACTTGCAACCTACGTCCTCAATTATTTGCTTGACATATTCCAATCTCTGTCTTCCTCTACAGTTTTTGCCCTCTACAGCTCCCTCTAGTACCATGGAAGTCATTCCCTCATGTCTTAGCAGATGCCCTATCATCCTGTCCCTTCTCCTTATCAGTGTTTTCCACATATTCCTTTCCTTTCCGATTCTGCGTAGAACCTCCTCATTCCTTACCTTATCAGTCCACCTAATTTTCAAAATTCGTCTATAGCACCACATATCAAATGCTTCGATTCTCTTCTGTTCCGGTTTTCCCACAGTCCATGTTTGACTACCATACAATGCTGTACTCCAGACGTACATCTTCAGAAATTTCTTCTTCAAATTAAGGCCGGTACTTGATATTAGTAGACTTCTCTTGGCCAGAAATGCCTTTTTTGTCATAGCGACTCTGCTTTTGATGTCCTCCTTGCTCCGTCCGTCATTGGTTATTTCACTGCCTAGGTAGCAGAATTCCTTAACTTCATTGACTTCGTGACCATCAATACTGATGTTAAGTTTCTCGCTGTTCTTATTTCTACTACTTCTCATTACCTTCGTCTTTCTCCGATTTACTCTCAAACCATACTGTGTACTCATTAGACTGTTCATTCCGTTCAGCATATCATTTAATTCTCCTTCACTTTCACTCAGGATAGCAATGTCATCAGCGAATCGTATTATTGATATCCTTTCACCTTGTATTTTAATTCCACTCCTGAACCTATCTTTTATTTCCATCATTGCTTCCTCGATGTACAGATTGAAGAGTAGGGGCGAAAGGCTACAGCCTTGTCTTACACCCTTCTTAACACGAGCACTTCGTACTTGATCGTCCACTGTTATTATTCCCTCTTGGTTGTTGTACATATTGTATATGACCCGTCTCTCCCTATAGCTTACCCCTACTTTCTTCAGAATCTCGAACAGCTTGCACCATTTTATATTGTCGAACGCTTTTTCCAGGTCGACAAATCCTATGAAAGTGTCTTAATTTTTCTTTAGCCTTGCTTCCATTATTAGCCGTAACGTCAGAATTGCCCCTCTCGTCCCTTTACTTTTCCTAAAGCCAAACTGATCGTCACCTAGCGCATTCTCAATTTTCTTTTCCATTCTTCATATATTATTCTTGTAAGCAGCTGCGATGCATGAACTGTTAAGCTGATTGTGCGATAATTCTCGCACTTGTCAGCTCTTGCCGTCTTCGGAATTGTGTGGATGATGCTTTCCCGAAAGTCAGATGGTATATCGCCAGACTGATATATTCTACACGCCAACGTGAATAGTCGTTTTGTTGCCACTTCCCCCAATGATTTTAGAAATTCTGATGGAATGTTATCTATCCCTTCTGCCTTATTTGACCGTAAGTCCTCCAAAGCTGTTTTAAATTCCGATTCTAATACTTGATGCCCTATCTCTTCTAAATCGACTCCTGTTTCTTCTTCTATCACATCAGACAAATCTTCACCCTCATAGAGACTTTCAATGTATTCTTTCCACCTATCTGCTCTCTCCTCTGCATTTAACAGTGGAATTCCCGTTGCACTCTTAATGTTACCACCGTTGCTTTTAATGTCACCAAGGGTTGTTTTGATTTTCCTGTATGCTGAGTCTGTCCTTCCGACAATCATATCTTTTTCGATGTGTTCACATTTTTCCTGTAGCCATTTCGTCTTAGCTTCCCTGCACTTCCTATTTATTTCATTCCTCAGCGACTTTTATTTCTGTATCCCTGATTTTCCCGGAACGTGTTTGTACTTCCTCCTTTAATCAATCAACTGAAGTATTTCTTCTGTTACCCATGGTTTCTTTGCAGCTGCCTTCTTTGTACCTATGTTTTCCTTCACAACTTCGGTGATGGCCCTTTTTAGAGATGTCCATTCCTCTTCAACTGTACTGCCTACTGCGCTATTCCTTATTGCTATATCTATAGCGTTAGAAAACTTCAAACGTATCTCGTCATTCCTTAGTACTTCCGTATCCCACTTCTTTGCGTATTGATACTTCCTGACTAATGTCTTGAACTTCAGCCTACTCTTCATCACTACTATATTGTGATCTGAGTCTATATCTGCTCCTGGGTACGCCTTACTATACAGTATCTGATTTCGGAATCTCTGTCTTACCATGATGTAATCTTCCCGTATCTCCCGGCCTTTTCCAAGTATACCTCCTCCTCTTGTGATTCTTGAACAGGGTATTCGCTGTTACTAGCTGAAACTTGTTACAGAACTCAATTAGTCTTTCTCCTCTTTCATTCCTTGTCCCAAGCCCATATTCTCCTGTAACCTTTTCTTCTACTCTTTCCCCTACAACTGCATTCCAGT
Source organism: Schistocerca cancellata (assembly GCF_023864275.1). Lineage (NCBI taxonomy): Eukaryota > Metazoa > Arthropoda > Insecta > Orthoptera > Acrididae > Schistocerca > Schistocerca cancellata. The sequence continues at coordinate 351,250,027 of NC_064634.1, read as the reverse complement.
CGCCCATGACTATTAGATTTTCGTCCCCCTTTACATACTGCATTACCCTTTCAATATCCTCATACACTTTCTCTCTGTGTTCATTTTCAGCTTGCGACGTCGGCATGTATACCTGAACTATCGTTGTCGGTGTTGGTCTGCTGTCGATTCTGATTAGAACACCCGGTCACTGAACTGTTCACAGTAACACACCCTCTGCCCTGCCTTCCTATTCCTATTCATAACGAATCCTACACCTGTTATACCATTTTCTGCTGCTGTTGGTATTACCCGATACTCATCTGACCAGAAATCCTTGTCTTCCTTCCACTTCACTTCACTGACACCTGCCGGCCGCGGTGGTCTAGCGGTTCTAGGCGCTCAGTCCGGAACCGCGAGACCGCTACGGTCGCAGGTTCGAATCCTGCCTCGGGCATGAATGTTTGCTATGTCCTTAGGTTAGTTAGGTTTAAGTAGTTCTAAGTCCTAGGGGACTGATGACCATAGATTTTAAGTCCCATAGTGCTCAGAGCCATTTGAACCATTTCACTGACCCCTACTATATCTACAGTCCTGGAAATGGAAAAAAGAACACATTGACACCGGTGTGTCAGACCCACCATACTTGCTCCGGACACTGCGAGAGGGCTGTACAAGCAATGATCACACGCACGGCACAGCGGACACACCAGGAACCGCGGTGTTGGCCGTCGAAGGGCGCTACCTGCGCAGCATTTGTGCACCGCCGCCGTCAGTGTCAGCCAGTTTGCCGTGGCATACGGAGCTCCATCGCAGTCTTTAACACTGGTAGCATGCCGCGACAGCGTGGACGTGAACCGTATGTGCAGTTGACGGACTTTGAGCGAGGGCGTATAGTGGGCATGCGGGAGGCCGGGTGGACGTACCGCCGAATTTCTCAACACGTGGGGCGTGAGGTCTCCACAGTACATCGATGTTGTCGCCAGTGGTCGGCGGAAGGTGCACTTGCCTGTCGACCAGGGACCGGACCGCAGCGACGCACGGATGCACGCCAAGACCGTCGGATCCTACGCAGTGCCGTAGGGGACCGCACCGCCACTTCCCAGCAAATTAGGGACACTGTTGCTCCTGGGGTATCGGCGAGGACCATTCGCAACCGTCTCCATGAAGCTGGGCTACGGTCCCGCACACCGTTAGGCCGTCTTCCGCTCACGCCCCAACATCGTGCAGCCCGCCTCCAGTGGTGTCGCGACAGGCGTGAATGGAGGGACGAATGGAGACGTGTCGTCTTCAGCGATGAGAGTCGCTTCTGCCTTGGTGCCAATGATGGTCGTATGCGTGTTTGGCGCCGTGCAGGTGAGCGCCACAATCAGGACTGCATACGACCGAGGCACACAGGGCCAACACCCGGCATCATGGTGTGGGGAGCGATCTCCTACACTGGCCGTACACCACTGGTGATCGTCGAGGGGACACTGAATAGTTCACGGTACATCCAAACCGTCATCGAACCCATCGTTCTACCATTCCTAGACCGGCAAGGGAACTTGCTGTTCCAACAGGACAATGCACGTCCGCATGTATCCCGTGCCACCCAACGTGCTCTAGAAGGTGTAAGTCAACTACCCTGGCCAGCAAGATCTCCGGATCTGTCCCCCATTGAGCATGTTTGGGACTGGATGAAGCATCGTCTCACGCGGTCTGCACGTCCAGCACGAACGCTGGTCCAACGGAGGCGCCAGGTGGAAATGGCATGGCAAGCCGTTCCACAGGACTACATCCAGCATCTCTACGATCGTCTCCATGGGAGAATAGCGGCCTGCATTGCTGCGAAAGGTGGATATACACTGCACTAGTGCCGACATTGTGCATACTCTGTTGCCTGTGTCTATGTGCCTGTGGTTCTGTCAGTGTGATCATGTGATGTATCTGACCCCAGGAATGTGTCAATAAAGTTTCCCCTTCCTGGGACAATGAATTCACGGTGTTCTTATTTCAATTTCCAGGAGTGTAGATTGACCTTTGCATTTCCCTTTTCAAATTTTCTAGTTTCCGTACCACGTTCAAGCTTCTGACATTCCACACTCCGACTCGTAGAACGTTATCCTTACGTTGATTATTCAATCTTTTTCTCATGGTAACCTCCCCCTTGGTAGTCCTCTCCTGGAGATCCGAATGGGGGACTATTCCGGAATCTTTTGCCAATGGAGAGATCATCATGACACTTCTTCAAATACAGGCCACATGTCCTGTGGATACACGTTACGTGTCTTTAATGCTGTGGTTTTCATTGCCTTCTGCATCCTCATGTCGTTGATCATTGCTGATTCATCCGCCTTTAGGGGCAATTTCCCACCCCTAGGACGAGAGAGTGCCGTGAACCTCTATCCGCTCCTCTGCCCTCTTTGACAAGGCCATTGGCAGAATGAGGCTGACTTCTTATGCCGAGAGTCTTCGGCCGCCAATGCTGATTATTTATCAAAATTTAAGCAGTGGCGGGGATCAAACCCGGGACCGAAGACGTTTTGATTAATGAATCAAAGACGCTAACCCTATACCACGGGTTCAGTCTCAGTCCAATTAGTTAATAAGATCACTTCAGTACTGTAGAAGTTGTGACTATTTAAACTTGTCTAGCGCGTTTACCTAATAGTACAATGGCCGACCGTTGCCACATCTGTCGCGACAAGATGAGAAGGAAAGGGACATCACACTATTGCGCGTGATTGAGCAATACTCTTTGTACATCAAGGAAATTCGAAGTGAAAAATCTGTGTATGCATTGATGTGTTATTTGAATTCAATTTATTGCCATAGCTTCTTGTTCGGAGACTCTTTACAGGTCGTACGAATCGTAACTAAGATAACAAACAATGATTTACATTCTTATTTAAAACATATAGTGTTAAGGTACGGTTATAGCAAATATTCTTAATATACAATGATGAAACAATATTATATCGCAAATATAATTACATATAACAACAAAAAGTAGAAGGAATATAATTAATGTTCTGAGTGACAAACTTTCAGTTTAAATTACTACAGCTGTTATTAATCTCGAACCGAAACCCATTCCTACATCTAGACCCATTATTACTACAATGTTCTATATTCCTCCGACCGATATGTGCGTGCCTCGAAAATTCTCGAGTCTACGCACACCCTTGCTGATGGCTACTGGATTTTTAAATAGTTTTTCTTAATTACATTTTAGTCGAGCCTACCAACATGTACTACAGAGGTGACACTTCTTGCCATTCTACTACCTTGTTCTGCGGATCTGTTTAAATTATTTTGATATTCAGAGCGTCTGCTCAGTGTTAAAGAGTAAGGGTGCATTGTACAAGTAAATTTACTATAGCTCATATATTTCAATCTTTTACAATTTTTTGCAGATCACTATGTAATTGTGTGATCTGCCCCTCTACCTGGATACTAGGGCAACTGAAACCTTCTTCTCGACATTCACAGACTGGTGTGTTACCACATCCTTCTCAGTGTAAATGTTTCGGATATAGGCCATGACCTGTTAATAGATGCACCATACTACGGGCAGAGATAAAGTCACGCTTACTGATGCTTGTGAATATGCTGATACTGTGCTCCTAGTTTCCCAATCAGATTCACTTTAGTCGAATCTCCAGGCTGGCAGGAGTCTTTTATTAGAAGTACTAGCTCCTGTGATCTCATATACTTGATCATATTGTTCACACTTCTGCCAACACAAAGGTGTACTGCAAGCGTTGCACAAAGAAATGTTCACTACACAGAGACAGCTTCTGCAGAATGCAAATCTAAATGCGAAAACATCGCTGCAAGCAGATTAACTAATTATGAACGAAACATTTATTTTTATCGACCAAGTTTCGGGCCTAAACTCATTATCAGAGGATAGTGAGAATTTCTGGTACAGATTTCTATATTTGTAACCTATAATATAAGAATATAAGTAATTTTCTCGTTTACATTAGCTGTTATACTATATACAAGGTATATTTACATGATTTATAAGTTGATAACGTGAAGTCTGTAAAGAATTCGCCATCATAAGGTAAATGCGCCAATTTCATCCCCCAGTCTGGCCTTCAAATACCACATCTTTAAATCAATTATTCCCAAAAATAATTATATAACGCCACCGACTAAGCCTACACGTGGTATTTAGCTCAAAATATATTAGAAACGATTTGTTATCTTTACACAAAAAAACAATCTACTTTTACCAAACTTGAAAAAGTGGTCCTATTTTTGTCCACTGTCCCCATGAACCATGGACCTTGCCGTTGGTGGGGAGGCTTGCGTGCCTCAGCGATACAGATAGCCGTACCGTAGGTACAACCACAACGGAGGGGTATCTGTTGAGAGGCCAGACAAACATGTGGTTCCTGAAGAGGGGCAGCAGCCTTTTCAGTAGTTGCAGGGGCAACAGTCTGGATGATTGACTGATCTGGCCTTGTAACAATAACCAAAACGGCCTTGCTGTGCTGGTACTGCGAACGGCTGAAAGCAAGGGGAAACTACGGCCGTAATTTTTCCCGAGGGCATGCAGCTTTACTGTATGATTAAATGATGATGGCGTCTTCTTGGGTAAAATATTCCGGAGGTAAAATAGTCCCCCATTCGGATCTCCGGGCGGGGATTACTCAAGAGGATGTCGTTATCAGGAGAAAGAAAACTGGCGTTCTACGGATCGGAGCGTGGAATGTCAGATCCCTTAATCGGGCAGGTAGGTTAGAAAATTTAAAAAGGGAAATGGATAGGTTAAAGTTAGATATAGTGGGAATTAGTGAACTTCGGTGGCAGGAGGAACAAGACTTCTGGTCAGGTGACTACAGGGTTATAAACACAAAGTAAAATAGGGGTAATGCAGGAGTAGGTTTAATAATGAATAGGAAAATAGGAATGCGGGTAAGCTACTACAAACAGCATAGTGAACGCATTATTGTGGCCAAGATAGATACGAAGCCCACACCTACTACAGTAGTACAAGTTTATATGCCAACTAGCTCTGCAGATGACGAAGAAATTGAAGAAATGTATGATGAAATAAAAGAAATTATTCAGGTAGTGAAGGGAGACGAAAATTTAATAGTCATGGGTGACTGGAATTCGTCAGTAGGAAAAGGGAGAGAAGGAAACATAGTAGGTGAATATGGATTGGGGGGAAGGAATGAAAGAGGAAGCCGCCTTGTAGAATTTTGCACAGAACATAACTTAATCATAGCCAACACTTGGTTCAAGAATCATAAAAGAAGGTTGTATACATGGAAGAATCCTGGAGATACTAAAAGGTATCAGATAGATTATATAATGGTAAGACAGAGATTTAGGAACCAGGTTTTAAATTGTAAGACATTTCCAGGGGCAGATGTGGACTCTGACCACAATCTAATTGGTTATGACCTGTAGATTAAAACTGAAGAAACTGCAAAAAGGTGGGAATTTAAGGAGATGGGACCTGGATAAACTGAAAGAACCAGAGGCTGTAGAGAGTTTCAGGGAGAGCATAAAGGAACAATTGACAGGAATGGGGGAAAGGAATACAGTAGAAGAAGAATGGGTAGCTTTGAGGGATGAAGTAGTGAAGGCAGCAGAGGATCAAGTAGGTAAAAAGACGAGGGCTAGTAGAAATCCTTGGGTAACAGAAGAAATATTGAATTTAATTGATGAAAGGAGAAAATATAAAAATGCAGTAAATGAAGCAGGCAAAAAGGAATATAAACGTCTCAAAAATGAGATTGACAGGAAGTGCAGAATGGCTAAGCAGGGATGGCTAGAGGACAAATGTAAGGATGTAGAGGCTTATCTCACTAGAGGTAAGATAGATACTGCCTACAGGAAAATTAAAGAGACCTTTGGAGATAAGAGAACCACTTGTATGAACATCAAGAGCTCAGATGGAAACCCAGTTCTAAGCAAAGAAGGGAAAGCAGAAAGGTGGAAGGAGTATATAGAGGGTCTATACAAGGGCAATGTACTTGAGGACAATATTATGGAAGTGGACGAGGATGTAGATGAAGATGAAATGGGAGATACGATACTGCGTGAAGAGTTTGACAGAGCACTGAAAGACCTGAGTCGAAACAAGGCCCCCGGAGTAGACAACATTCCAGTAGAACTACTGACGGCCTTGGGAGAGCCAGTCCTGACAAAACTCTACCATCTGGTGAGCAAGATGTATGAAACAGGCGAAATACCCTCAGACTTCAAGAAGAATATAATCATTCCAATCCCAAAGAAAGCAGGTGTTGACAGATGTGAAAATTACCGAACAATCAGTTTAATAAGCCACAGCTGCAAAATACTAACACGAATTCTTTACAGACGAATGGAAAAACTGGTAGAAGCCGACCTCGGGGAAGATCAGTTTGGATTCCGTGGAAATACTGGAACACGTGAGGCAATACTGACCTTACGACTTATCTTAGAAGAAAGATTAAGGAAAGGCAAACCTACGTTTCTAGCATTTGTAGACTTAGAGAAAGCTTTTGACAATGTTGACTGGAATACTCTCTTTCAAATTCTAAAGGTGGCAGGGGTAAAATACAGGGAGCGAAAGGCTATTTACAATTTGTACAGAAACCAGATGGCAGTTATAAGAGTCGAGGGGCATGAGAGGGAAGCAGCGGTTGGGAAGGGAGTGAGACAGGGTTGCAACCTCTCCCCAATGTTATTCAATCTGTATATTGAGCAAGCAGTAAAGGAAACAAAAGAAAAATTTGGAGTAGGTATTAAAATCCATGGAGAAGAAATAAAAACTTTGAGGTTCGCCGATGACATTGTAATTCTGTCAGAGACAGCAAAGGACTTGGAAGAGCAGTTGAACGGAATGGACAGTGTCTTGAAGGGAGGATATAAGATGAACATCAACAAAAGCAAAACGAGGATAATGGAATGTAGTCGAATGAAGTCGGGTGATGCTGAGGGAATTAGATTAGGAAATGAGACACTTAAAGTAGTAAAGGAGTTTTGCTATTTGGGGAGCAAAATAACTGATGATGGTCGAAGTAGAAAGGACATAAAATGTAGACTGTCAATGGCAAGGAAAGCGTTTCTGAAGAAGAGAAATTTGTTAACATCGAGTATAGATTTAAGTGTCAGGAAGTCATTTCTGAAAGTATTTGTATGGAGTGTAACCATGTATGGAAGTGAAACATGGACGGTAAATAGTTTGGACAAGAAGAGAATAGAAGCTTTTGAAATGTGGTGCTACAGAAGAATGCTGAAGATTAGATGGGTAGATCACATAACTAATGAGGAAGTATTGAATAGGATTGGGGAGAAGAGAAGTTTGTGGCACAACTTGACCAGAAGAAGGGATCGGTTGGTAGGACATGTTCTGAGGCATCAAGGGATCACCAATTTAGTATTGGAAGGCAGCATGGAGGGTAAAAATCGTAGGGGAGACCAAGAGATGAATACACTAAGCAGATTCAGAAGGATGTAGGTTGCAGTAGGTACTGGGAGATGAAGAAGCTTGCACAGGATAGAGTAGCATGGAGAGCTGCATCAAACCAGCCTCAGGAGTGAAGACAACGACAACAACAACTAATACGTCTTGTAAAAGAGGCATTAACAGTTTAAAAACAAGGTAACAGTAATAAATACATGTTACAATATTTATTTATATTAGATACAAGTTACAAAAGTTCATTTTCGGTAAAAAATATTGATTAGCAACTGTACGATTATTTTTTACCCTTCCAAACAAGAGTCGAAAATAATTTTTTTTTGTCTTTGCTGATGAGCACATTTAGTGTTGTCACACGGAACATTGAGTGCAGCGCACCTATTTTTCCCCATGGCTGTCTTGAGAAGAAAGTTTTAGGTAAAAGGGGTACTCAGCATCATCTTCATTATCCTCGCTTCCACTTGAATATTGGTATGGATCATCATAATCGTCATCAGAGTCACTGGATATTTCTAGTTTTGTTTTCTTCTTTGACGGTTTCTTTCGTGGCAATGTCTTCGGAATTAGATCTAACCGTTTTCTCACATTACGGCTGGTTTTCTCTTGAGATTGCTGTCATCTCATCTCGCAAGGTGAGCCTGTAATAAGAGAAGCACTGCCTCGTCGCTTAGATGAAGATGAATGGATAACAGGCACCCCTACGACATATCTTGGATTAGCTGCTGTTAACTGCGGCATCTGTGTGCTACTTGTAGGTTGAGCGGCTGGAAATGCCGACTGTACAGCTGTGCTTGTTGAGTGTTGATTTTATTTGCGTGGGGGTCAGGAACTGAGAAGGGGGTCAGCAATCGCCGAAAAGTCTTCTGGGCCAAACACATTCGAGTTGTAAAGCAGAATTCCAGTTTTCTTAAAACCATTCACGGCAGTTTTCACAACCGCTGCCTTTTCATAGGCTTCAATGAATAATTGTGCAATCTACAGGTTACCAACAATCCTGCCAGGACGGTTAGACAGCCGATTTTCTATTGCCTGCGCATAAAATGTTTTAATAGGGAGCATGAGCGACAAATTGAGAGGCTGAAGTTTTGAAGTGGAGTGAGGAGGCAAACAGATATGGCAACACCATTATCACGAGCAATGTTAATAACATTCACATTGCGAGAATGTGAATAGTGTCCGTCGAGTATCAACACAATAGGCTCTTCCTTTGATGGCTTTACAATTGAAATGAAATGTCGAAACCATTTTTCAAAAATATCACTTGTGATCCATCCAGACTCATTCGCTGCTCCTATTGACCCAGGTGGAGCTGCATCCATGAGGTCGTTATTCATTAGCTTGTTGGAAAAAATCATGAGAGGAGGCACAAATATATCTGATGCCGACATGCATATTTCACTAGTGCACCGCTCTCTGCAGACGACAGTTTGTGCACAGACTCCTTCCCTTTCATAGCAACAATCTTTCTTACTTTGTGTTGTACCACTGTGATGCCGGATTCATCTACGTTGCATGCTTCAAGTGAATTAAATTGTATTTTCTCCAACACGGACTTCAAAATACAGAAAAAGAGATTAACACTTTCCTCGTTGAAACCTTGTACCCTAACCAGTGACAAGGATTGCGGCGTTCGTGTAAGAAGAATCGGATGTCTCTGAAGAAACAGACGCAACCACTTCCATCCAGCTGTTTTTTACCCGCCTCAAAATGGGTGAATGGGTGAGCAACATTATTGCTTATAGCAAGCTGAAAGGCCATTCGCCTAAGATCGTTCAGAAGTAAGGCCACAGAAATTTTTCTCCATGTCCTTAAAATAAGACACTAAATCACCCTCTAACACACGTGAAAAAACTGCTTTTCTACCAGTAGCTTTTCAGTTGACTCTTCAGCACTTTTACCTTCTCCTTTCTTTATATAATCCTTGAGAGTTGTCCTAGGCACACTAAATGTCTTACTGGCAGCTTTATATCCCATTTCCTTGTTTCTCACCGCAGTTATTGCCGACTTCATCGCCTCTCTCTCCCACTTCTTCCTAGGCGGCATCTGAAACAAAATGAAAAAGTATGTTCTAAATTTCGTCCCCTGCACAAATTTAGTAACAGATGGGGAGACGAAAATAGGAACGTCCCACTTGCCAATATGGCGGCTTCCTACACTACGTGAAGGAAACCAAAGATGGTAAAATGCTCAGATCATTCACTTTATAGCTCACCCTAAACAGATACATCAGATACAACTAAATAAACACATAATAATTCGAAAAGAGCATTTACAAATAATATTTCGACAACTCATCTTATGACAAATTAGAATACGTTATCTCAAACGGCCACACAGAAGACTGGACACATGAAAGTTTCACAACCAACTGATGGCCATGAGCACAACGAACGAAAACTATCACCGGTGGCGCCCCTACCGGCAGAACATAGAACCTTAGGGGGGACGAAATTAGGCACAGAGACGAAATTCGGCGCCTTTTCCTTATTTGGCTCTTCATTCATAAATTTCTGTCTTAGTCGCACAATGTTATCTGATGCACAATGTAGCCGGTTCCGGCTAGTTACCATCATCAGATCTGTTACAAAATAGAAAAAAAAATAATGTGACAATAACAGGTTCAGTTGGTTGAAAGCCGAATGTACAGAAAAAATTTAAAACTGTACAATAAGGATACGATGGCCCACAGCAATAAGCAATAACATACCATGAACAGTTTTCTGATAAGAGGCTAAATGTCAAATTCTACATTGACTTTTCTTTATTTTTTGTAACATATCTAATGACGGCAGGGAGCCGAAACAGGTCGTATCTAAAATTATATAGCAATGTGTGATTATGAAATATTCATACGTTTATTAATGACCTACTTATTTGAGCAAATTTGTTGCTCATACGTTACAAAATAGAAGTCCGCTTCTTTGATGTGGCCCTCAATCATGTCCTAGACTGAGGGCAACATGGGGGGTAGAGGGGGAGGGGACTGGGCCGCGCACATGTAAAGGCAAATCCCGACATGAAACTTCCTGGCAGATTAAAACACTGTGCCGGACCAGGACTCTACCAGCTGAGCCACTCACGACCCGCCCCCAAAGTTTTACTTCAGTCCCAGAATAGAAATTCATTTTGTAAACCATCCCTCAAGCTGTGGCTAAACCAAGTCTCCCAGTATTTTGGAGCACTAGCCCCGTAAGGTATGCAGGAAAACTTTTGGGAAGTTTGAAGGGTAGGAGATGAGGTGCAAGTAAAGCTGTGAGGACGAGTCGTGAGTCGTGCTTTGGTAGCTCCGTCGGTAGAGCAAAACACAAAGGTCTTAGGTTCGAGTCCCTGTCCAGCACATAATTTAAACTGCCAGGAACTTTCATACCAGCGCATGCTCCGCTGCAGAGGTAAAATAAATTCTGGTAATGCCGCGATCACTATTGTGTCAGCATCCCCAAATCAGAGCTTGTGCTCCGTCCATAATTACATTGTCGTCGACGGTAGTCCTAAGCTAATCAGAGTTCCTTTGTTTCGATGTTAAAATTTCCCTAGCTGATTCATAAAGAAAACGGGGAGAAATGATACTAAAATAAACTCACAATGCCGGCCGGTGTGGCCATGCGGTTCTAGGCGCTTCAGTCTGGAACCGTGTAACGGCTACGGTCACAGGTTCGAATCCTGCCTCGGGCATGGATGTATGTGATGTCCTTAGGTTAGTTAGGTTTAATTAGTTCTAAGTTCTAGGCGACTGATGACCTCAGAAGTTAAGTCGCATAGTGCTCGGAGCCATTTTTTTAAACTCACAATGAATAACGGAGAACAGGTATAGATCTACCCACTTAAAGTGGGTAGATCACGTAACTAATGAGGAGGTATTGAATAGGATTGGGGAGAAGAGAAGTTTGTGGCACAACTTGACTAGAAGAAGGGATCGGTTGGTAGGACATGTTTTGAGGCATCAAGGGATCACAAATCTAGCATTGGAGGGCAGTGTGGAGGGTAAAAATCGTAGAGGGAGACCAAGAGATGAATACACTAAGCAGATTCAGAAGGATGTAGGTTGCAGTAGATACTGGGAGATGAAGAAGCTTGCACAGGATAGAGTAGCATGGAGAGCTGCATCAAACCAGTCTCAGGACTGAAGACCACAACAACAACAACAGGTATAGATGTGAAAATTGAGAATTATAGCTTTCTTTTTAAGGCACTCACAGTTTTCTTTACCGATGACCGGTTTCGACCACCAATAAGGCCATCTTCAGATCGAGCTGCTAGGCAGGAAAACAATATGTACTCATGCTATAACACGAGAGAGAGAGAGAGAGAGAGAGAGAGAGAGAGAGAGAGAGAGAGAGAGACCGACGGAATCTAATGTCCTTTCAACAATACAAACAGAACGCTACAACTAGACACGAAGAAAGCAGCTAAAAAGTAAAAGATGTTGGTAGACCTACATATGTGTAACTGTGAGAAGTACATCGTTTGCTACTGCGTTCTGTGAAATGTAAGATAACGCTCGAGCGGTACTTTTGGGACATATAGAAGAGAAAACAATGATGGTATCAGAATGTAACACGGAGTGTGACTTATGAAGCTAAACACAGTCCCTTATCGCCTGCCGCTGCAGTAGCTACACAGACGTCCTGGGATAACGTATGTTACAGTCACGTTCGCTCGTGACTAGTCCTTAACTTCCGTGTGGCCATTATGGCTGGACTCGGATCATTGCACTCGCCACTTATTCTTTGGACTCCCGTTAAGGTCTTTGATCCTTCTGGGCCGTAGGAGGAGATTCGACTGACCGCGTGGCGATTTCTGTCTGTTTCTCCTGTCCGCACCGCTGCGACGTAACTCGTGTAGGCAAGTCCTCCGCTGCCGTACACCACATTCGCTATCCCAGTTTACTACGATAGCCCTATTTGCAACTTTTGATACTCGTCAACATACATCGTTGCGTTTAAAAATCAGTTGTAACATCGATTATTTAAAATGTAGGCATCTAAGTCACTGAAGTGATGGTTTCGCACTACTAACAAACAACGTCATTTTTGTGGAAGCATCGATTCGATGACGAGGAAACGTCGTACTGATGTATACCTTTAGAGTGCGTATAAATGATTACAGAACTGGATTTATCTGTGACGCAGAAAACTAGCACTGAGTGCAATATTACTGTCCTTTGGCTAACCTGGTTATCTGGCCTGTCAGAGATAACAAAGGGCGATCTGCAAACATCAAAACTTCCTAGTCCCACCCTCCAGGTCACGTAGCCTATCTCAACGACACTGCGATCCCAGTCCTTCACCAGAGTTTCTAACGATATTTTAAAATAAATTCTATCACAAACCGAAAAATAATCATACGACTCATCACTCGACACTTCCTTCTTCCTAATTTTTACAACGATATGATGGCATTGACATAATACACCAAAATAACTTATTCGCAAAATTACCTGGCGACCTAACACCCCCTCCCGCCCCTCACACACACAATAAAAAATAAAATAAAATAAAACCACACTATAACGCTCCTAAAATTACTAGCAGGCACCATATGGGGGTTACATCCTTGCACCATCCCTCACATCTTCATAAATCTAATTTGACTCACTCTTATTTCGCCAATATAGGATGGTTTCTGCGCCATCTTACAGATTCTCAAATACCGTTTAGTCTATCATTTTCTTCATGTTAGGCATCGCTGCCATATATTTGCTAAAATGTATAATGAAGTAATTCACTTTTTGACAACTATTCACGTTCTTACATTTTGCGCGAGTGGCCAGTTTCGGCCTTACAAGCCATTTCCAAACTTAGCGGGTGTCAACGTGTTGTCTAACCATCCTGTCATTAAACGGCGAGTATAGTAGATCAGAGAGCGAGCACATTACGTGCTAGCATCAGAAGTAAAAGCAGAAAGCATACTGCATTGATAACAACCATCTTCTAGGCAAAGCCACGTTACGGTGTACTATATGTGCCTACTTTCGTTGTAGTACACGAACTATCTGGAAACAGGAAATATCAGTAGACTGCAATTTTCTGACCCAGGACTGCATTTTCATTAAATATGTCCCAGTCAATACCACCCGTAATTACCACAGAACAATTCACAGTTTTCCTTGTTCTAGCTACCAACTCCGCTCGAATGCTTCCCAATTCTCCAAACAGCCCTTCCTCCATTGTATCTTTCCCATTATGTTCTGTTTTCCCTTACCAACACTAGAACGCTTGCAAGTAACCCCCTCCCCCTCCCTACCTCTGTCCCCACCCACCGTTCTTTATATCAAGGGAAGGAGAATGAAACAAAGAATAAAATTGTCAGACCGGAGATGAACACAGAGACTGCAGGGTCCATTTGGGAGAGGGCATCAAATAGCGAGATCATCGGTCCCATCGGATTAGGGAAGGATGGGGATGGAAGTAGGCCGTTCCCTTTCAAAGGAACCATCCCAGCATTTTCCTGAAGCAATTTAGAGAAATCACGACAAACGTCAGGGTGGCCGGAAGCGGTTTTAACCGACTTTCTCCCGAATGCGAGTCCAGTGTGCTCCATCTCGGTTGGTCAGCGGTTTGATTCATAGTCCATATGTAGACATCCAGGCTGTTACTAGGGGTTGGCCCAGACTCGAGGTAAGTCAAACGATTCGTTAAGATACTGTTCAACGAATGACCACACCTAAGAACGGTCTTCGTATCGTACGCCAAGCACAGGGTAACCCACCATTTCGTCCTTTGCCGTCCACGTGCAAGTGGTAGGCTAACCACAACAACCCGTCTCATCCCGCTACCGCTGATCAGAGGCTAGCAGCAGCCCCTTTATTGATTGTTCGTCCCACATGTGCTGTCAACATGATAAAGCAGAACCCTGCGTTTCGAGCAGCGATGCACACGAGAAGATTCATCTGCTGCAGAGTGGCGATGCATTATTTTGAAAGACGAATCTCGATTCTGCGCCACTTAGCATACCCATAGTCCGATCTCTGCGAGAATAGAGGGGAGTGGACTCTTCTGTCAGCATTTTAGCAAGATGCTTCGCTTTTACACCTAGCGTCGTAGTTTGGGTAGCCATCGCGTACTGCTTTAAGAACCTTTGGCAGCATTTCAGAAAGCTATAACGATGTTGCGGTTACTTCACGGATATGCTGCGTCTTCAAGTGTTCTCTCTCACGACACAATCTTCTGGAATCATTTTTCAGCGTGACAACTGTCACGAAGAGACAACGAGTGTCGCTAAGGAGCAAGATCCCCAAATCTGTCTGTGATAAATCTTTTTTGAGACCAGTTCAAGTGCCAACGCCGTGCTAGTGCCAACGAGGGGACATTGAGGGCAATACGTCAAGGTATATTAGGTCGGAGGACACCGTGACAAAAAAAAAAGCACCACGAAGGAATTATCTGAATGGGACGGTAATCCTTATCCCCCTCAAATGTAAGCCCAGGATGGCATACCACGAAGGGCGACCAAACGAGCCGCACAATACCGTCGACATACCACTGCGATGTAAGGGTGCTTCAGGTGATAATAGAAGGGGTCTTGCGTAAATGGCACTGCAGGCCAGCATTCCTTGTTGTCTGGCCATATGGCGTGCGATCGTCAGGTTGGTATTTGCCTTCGGTCTAAGATCTCATTGACTGGAGTAGAATTTTCAGTCGGGGCATAAATAATGGTTGAATTACTCGACAATTACATATAAATGGAGCCTCCATATTTTTTATCTGCATTTATACACATGTAGGACAAGGGATCTATTATGGATCTTATATACACTTATGCTCATACATTAAGTATAATGCTGAAACATGGTGAAACAACGCTCTGGTGGGCGGTTTGCGGGTTTAAATCACTTCGGGATATGACCATGCGGTGCATTTGGCCTGCAGTCGTCGCACGGTGGCGCTGGCAGCAGTCCACATACGCAGAGGTGTGTTGGTGCATGTCAGAGTACGGTGCGGCGAGTAAGTGTGCAAGACGTTTTCAGAGGTGCTAATGGTGACTGTGTGTTGAAAATGGCTGAAAGAACACGTATTGATGACGTTATGAGGGGTAGAATACTAGGGCGACTGTAGGCTGGTCAAACACATCAGGTTCTCCAGACCTAAACCACATTGAGCACTTTTTGTATGCTCTCGGTCGGCGTATAATAGAAGGGGTCTTGCGTAAATGGCACGTCTTCAAACCCCTACGACGCTTCAGGAGCTCCGACAGGTACTGGTGCAAGAATGGGAGACAATACCCCAGCAGCTGCTCGACCACCTGATGCAGAGTACGCCAACCCGTTGTGCGGCCAGTGTACGTGTGCATGGTGATCATATCCCATATTGATGTCAGGGTACATGCGCAGGAAACAGTGGCGTTTTATAGCACATGTGTTTCGGGACACTTTTCTCAACTTATCACCAATACCGTGGACTTACAGATCTGTGTCGTGTGTGTCCCCTATGTGCCTATGCCATTAGCGCCAGTTTTGCGTAATGCCACGTTGTGTGCCACTGTATTCTGCAATTATCCTTAATTTATGAGCATGAGTGTATATACATCTGAATAATTGGGACACTAATCTTATTTTTAGTTACAGCATCTGCATTCATAGGATATGTCCTACATTGATGTCAAACTTCATTCTGAGGTGCAGCAGTAATTACTAATTCACTATCAGCAAGCCCGTACTTTAGTTCAATGGGTATGAGGAAAGGTTTGCTGTAAATAATGCAATGTTAAATCGGTTCTTCACATTCCATTTTGTATTACCATTTATGATTGCAGCTATGGCTCCAATCCATTTATTCTTCTTACATCAAACAGGATCTAATAACCCCTAAGATTAAATGGTGAGTCCCACTTTGAACTGAGTCTTGATGACAAGCAAAGACGTATCTGGAGACGCCCCAGACAGTGATGTCATACCAGCCTGACTGTTGCCCGTCATATGGCGCGACATCTAGGAGTGATGGTCTGGGAGCCAGTTCTTTTCATAGGAGGACCCCTTTTTGTTGTAATCCGTGGCTCCCTCACAGCACAGCGGTACGTAGGCGGTATTCTCTGCCTGTTGATAACGTTTGGAGCACCAAGGGCAGGGCCTTCCACCCAGCTCAAGTTTAAGCGATCTAAGGAGCCAGTTGGACACAACTTGGCACGGTATCCCTCAGGAGGACACCCAACACTTCTACTGAGCAATAACAATCCAAATAACTGTTTCATAAATACCGGAAGAGGACGCGTTATTGACTTTCTCTTGAATGAATATCCAATTTTTCGGAAATTTTAAGCATTTGTTTGTCTGTACGTGTACATCATATCTACCGTTTCCTGTTTCATTCCGAAAAATCCTTCGTGGTGCGTCGTTTTTTACTTGCGTGAGACCTGGTACCAAGGATGGCAGGATTGAGTTGCGATTGTGGACAGGGCAGTAATCAATTACTGTTGGTTAGTTTATTTTTCAAACACGGACACTATATTTGGAAACAACAACAAGTAAAAAAATGGCTCTGAGCTCTATGGGACTTAACATCTGTGGTCATCAGTCCCCTAGAACTTAAAACTACTTAAACCTAACTAACCTAAGGACATCACACATATCCATGCCCGAGGCAGGATTCGAACCTGCGACCGTAGCAGTCGCGCGGTTCCGGATTGAGCGCCTAGAACCGCTAGACCACCGCGGCCGGCAACAACAAGTAAAAGTCGACAGTAAATTAATAAGTGTTCCATGGCTGTAGGCCTTACTGACAACAAATTCAACCTATTTTTCGGCTGAAGGCTCCAATAGTAATAATTTTAAAGCTATTTCACGGCTGAAGACCTGAGTAGCAAGCTTTTAAGAACCAGTTAACTTCTTCAAATTGCAATTATAGTTATTAAAATATTTTTAAATTACAATCATCAAAATTTCCCTGCTAGAATACAATTGTCTAATTAAAAGTTTAAGACAAGTAACACTCACAGCTGAAGGCCTTAATGACAACAAATTCAACCATGTCTCGGCTCAAGGCCCCAATAGTAATAATTTGAAAACTGTTTTCACGGCTGAAGACCTGAATAGCAATCTTAAGAACCAGTAAACTACTTCAACTTGCAATTACAGTTCTTAATTTAAAAAAGAAAACAATCATCAAATCTGAGCAAACCAAGGGGGAAGGGAGGCCCGCAGACGTTGCTGCAAGGATCGATCTGGGAAAGTCACTCAAAACTTCGCAAACAATGAGACAGGCAGCCACGAGTTGAATTCACTTCTCGAGATAGTAACTCAGACTGGTGGCAGTTTAAACGCATGACCAATAATCATTTGTTGAATCTACCTAACATGCGATGACCAATGCAACGATGGAATAACACATCCCAGCCGGAATCAGAAGTCAGCTCTACGTCTTCAGACTCTGGTGTTTAGAGCATCTGGTAGCAGAAAGGAACCACTACTACCAGAGTAGGGGAAAAAAGAAAACATCACATGACCAACAAATCAAGGAAGCTGTCGAATACGTGCCTTACCGGACAGCAGCGACAAGGTGAGGAAAAGTACACTGCCGTAAAACACACTAAGCTTCAGGGCAGGTAACTGGGGCCTAAAAATACCACTGGTTGAACTTCACAATTAATAACATATAGAATGCAACAATTACTAATAAGAAGTGGATGGAGGCTAATTAGGTTCGCCTCCCCCAATGCTCCACTCGCTGCTCTTCGTCTTGGCGACACTGCGAGCAGCAACACGCAAACAAAATCTCACAATGGTGGAGGTTTCACTACCTGAATTAAGGCCCACTCAACTTAAACCTCCTAGGTCCGGTTGACAACGAGGTTGTACCCCTCGCGACTACAGCTCTTCAATCCGGCAGTGCATGCGTGCCACCAGTGGTCCCGGTGTTTTCTCGCGCTGCGCGAACCTGGCAGCTCGTCCGTCCCCAATCGAACTGCCGACTCACACGATATGGAAACACCACAACGTCCTTGCAAAGATAGTACCACCGTTACTAGATACCGATAACCGCCGCTGCTGCCACTAGCGGACAGACAACGCTTGCAAACGGAGAGGCGCCAATGAACACAAGAAGAAGACGACAACCGTAACTATACCAACTAAACGATGCAAACCTAAAACGGCACCAACGCGAGCCGCAGCACGGCTCACTGCGTTTCGCTGGTAATTGGTACTCGATTATCAGATGACCTGCAGCAAGGATCGAAACCAGTGATCCAAGAAACATTAGCTGTCTTTCATCATTACATCGAGGATCAGTTATAAGATTTAAAGCTGTAGTTTGAATTCCCGGGACTGCCAGATATCTGCGAGGGATTTTTCCTTGCTGGAAATGCGATACGGAGCCCACACGGTTTCACGGTACCATGTGATGAGCGACACGAATGAGAAATTTGGAAGGCCTACAACGGCCGGGAGAACGGTTTGTGCTGGTCGTATGGCCCTCATAGAACGTCCAAATGACGCAATATGACAGGAGATGACACGCTAGCGAGTCGGGCGGATCGCAGTGTTAAGTGTATGTCCAAGGAGAGCGTGTTCATTTCAATGTGTTCACGTCAACATTTTCTTTAAAGAAACCTTCCCTTAGCAAAATAAATAATTCATTTATTTCCATAGTTTCGTACTGTATCTACAAGCTGTTGTCCATTAACTACAGGAAAACTGTTCGCAGTAGCGTATATCCACCACGTTCAGCTTTAGATTGAATGACGACACTGAAAAATCTGGGCCGAACTGGGATTCGAACCCGGATTTTCCGCTTTACGATAGCGGACGCCTTAACCGCTTCGACCATCCGAGCACGAATCACTGCCAGACCCAAACTGCCGTATGTCATCGTCCATGTGTCACGACATGCAGTCGTTTTTTGTGCGGCCCGCCACGAATTCCTTTCTTGTGCTAACCTCTTCATCTCAGAGTAGCACTTGCAACCTACGTCCTCAATTATTTGCTTGACGTATTCCAATCTCTGTCTTCCTCTATAGTTTTTGCCCTCTACAGCTCCCTCTAGTACCAGGGAAGTCATTCCCTCATTTTTTAGCAGATGCCCTATCATCCTGTCCCTTCTCCTTATCAGTGTTTTCCACATATTCCTTTCCTCTCCGATCCTGTGTAGAACCTCCTCTTTCCTTATCTTATCAGACCACCTAATTTTCAACATTCGTCTATAGCACCACATCTCAAATGCTTAGATTCTCTTCTGTTCCGATTTTCCCACAGTCCATGTTTCACTACCATACAACGCTGTACTCCAGACGTACATCCTCAGAAATTTCTTCCTCAAATTAAGGCCGGTATTTGATATTATTAGACTTCCCTTGGCCAGAAATGCCTTTTTTGCCATAGCGAGTCTGCTTTTGATGTCCTCCTTGCTCCGTCCGTCATTGGTTATTTTACTGCCTAGGTAGCAGAATTCCTTAACTTCATTGACTTCGTGACCATCAATCCTGATGTTAAGTTTCTAGCTGTTCTCATTTCTACTACTTCTCATTACCTTCGTCTTTCTCCGATTTACTCTCAAACCATACTGTGTACTCATTAGACTGTTCATTCCGTTCAGCAGATCATTTAATTCTTCTTCACTTTCACTGAGGATAGCAATGTCATCAGCGAATCGTATCATTGATATCCTTTCATCTTGTATTTTAATTCCACTCCTGAACCTTTCTTTTATTTCCATCATTGCTTCCTCGATGTACAGAGTGCAGAGTAGGGGAGAAAGGCTACAGCCTTCTCTTACACCCTTCTTAATACGAGCACTTCGTTCTTGATCGTCCACTCTTATTATTCCCTCTTGGTTGTTGTACATATTGTATATGATCCGTCTCTCCCTATAGCTTACCCCTACTTTTTTCAGAATCTCGAACAGTTTTCACCATTTTATATTGTCGAACGCTTTTTCCAGGTCGACAAATCCTATGAAAGTGTTGATTTTTCTTTAGCCTTGCTTCCATCATTAGCCGTAACGTCAGAATTGCCTCTCTCGTCCCTTTACTTTTCCTAAAGCCAAACTGATCGTCACCTAGCGCATTCTCAACTTTCTTTTCCATTCTTCTGTATATTATTCTTGTAAGCAGCTTCGATGCTGAGCTGTTAAGCTGATTGTGCGATAATTCTCGCACTTGTCAGCTCTTGCCGTCTTCGGAATTGTGTGGATGATGCTTTTCCGAAAGTCAGATGGTATATCGCCAGACTCATATATTCTACACACCAACGTGAATAGTCGTTTTGTTGCCACTTCCCCCAATGATTTTAGAAATTCTGATGGAATGTTATCTATCCCTTCTGCCTTATTTGACCGTAAGTCCTCCAAAGCTCTTCTAAATTCCGAATCTAATACTGAATCCCCTATCTCTTCTAAATCGACTCCTGTTTCTTCTTCTATCACATCAGACAAATCTTCACCCTCATAGAGGCTTTCAATGTATTCTTTCCACGTATCTGCTCTCTCCTCTGCATTTAACAGTGGAATTCCCGTTGCACTCTTAATGTTACCACCGTTGCTTTTAATGTCACCAAAGGTTGTTTTGACTTACCTGTATGCTGAGTCTGTCCTTCCGACATTGACATCTTTTTCGATGTGTTCACATTTTTCCTGCATCCATTTCGTCTTAGCTTCCCTGCACTATGCTGAGTCTGTCCTTCCGACAATCATTTCTTTTCGATGTCTTCACATTTTTCCTGCAGCCATTTCGTCTTAGCTTCCCTGCACTTCCTATTTATTTCATTCCTCAGCGACTTGTATTTCTGTATTCCTGATTTTCCCGGAACATGTTTGTACTACCTTCTTTCATCAATCAACTGAAGTATTTCTTCTGTTACCCATGGTTTCTTCGCAGCTACCTTCTTTGTACCTATGTTTTCCTTCCCAACTTCTGTAATGGCCCTTTTTAGAGATGTCCATTCCTCTTCAACTGTACAGCCTACTGCGCTATTCCTTATTGCTGTATCTATAGCGTTAGAGAACTTCAAATGTTTCTCGTCATTCCTTAGTACTTCCGTATCCCACTTCTTTGCGTATTGATTCTTCCTGACTAATATCTTTAACTTCAGCCTACTCTTCATCACTACTATATTGTGATCTGAGTCTATATCTGCTCCTGGGTACGCCTTACAATCCAGTACCTGACCATGATGTAATCTAATTGAAATCTTCCCGTATCTCCCGGCCTTTTCCAAGTATGCCTCCTCCTCTTGTGATTCTTGAACAGGGTATTCGCTATTACTAGCTGAAACTTGTTACAGAACTCATTTAGTCTTTCTCCTCTTTCATTCCTTGTCCCAAGCCGATATTCTCCTGTAACCTTTTCTTCTACTCCTTCCCCTACAACTGCATTCCAGTCGCCTTTGACTATTAGATTTTCGTCCCCCTTTACATACTACATTACCCTTTCAATGTCCTCATACACTTTTTCTATCTGTTCATCTTCAGCTTGCGACGTCAGCATGTATACCTGAACTATCGTTGTCGGTGTTGGTCTGCTGTCTATTCTGATTAGAACAACCCAGTCACTGAACTGTTCACAGTAACACACCCTCTGTCCTACCTTCCTATTCATAACGAATCCTACACCTGTTATACCATTTTCTGCTGCTGTTGATATTACCCGATACTCATCTGATCAGAAATCCTTGTCTTCCTTCCACTTCACTTCACTGACCCCTACTATATTTAGATTGAGCCTTTGCATTTACCTTTTCAGATTTTCTAGTTTCCCTACCACGTTCAAGCTTCTGACATTCCACGTCCCGACTCGTAGAACGTTATCCTTTCGTTGATTATTCAATCTTTTTCTCATGGTAACCTCCCCCTTGGCAGTCCCCTCCCGGAGATCCGGAATGGGGGACTATTCCGGAATCTTTTGCCAATGGAGAGATCATCATGACACTTCTTCAAATACAGGCCACATGTCCTGTGGATACACGTTACGTGTCTTTAATTCAGTGGTTTCCATTGCCTTCTGCATCCTCATGTCGTTTATCAATGCTGATTCTTCCGCCTTTAAATGCAATTTCCCACCCCTAGGACAAGAGAGTGCCCTGAACCTCTACCCGCTCCTTCGCCCTCTTTGACAAGGCCGTTGGCAGAATGAGGCTGACTTCTTATGCCGGAAGTCTTCGGCCGCCAATGCTGATTATTTATCAAATTTTAGGCAGTGGCAGGGATCGAACCCGGGAACGAAGAACTTTTGATTATGAATCAAAGACGCTACCGCTAGACAACGAGTGTCTGCAGTCGTACGTTACGTATATTCCCGTCCAGGGATGACACATTTGTTGAGAGTCGAGGGTCCGATATTGACGAATAAATACGGAATAGTAGTGCCTGTCTTGTTAGGAAGTAGACCTTACGATGCAATTCATCGTACTTCTTAATAACAGACACTCCTATTCCGTATTCAGTAAATTTTTATACTTACTACTTCGTTTATAGCTGACTCTCATTTAGTATTTTATCCATTCACAGTAAGTGCAGTTGCATATAATGAAATCATAA
Source organism: Schistocerca cancellata (assembly GCF_023864275.1). NCBI lineage: Eukaryota > Metazoa > Arthropoda > Insecta > Orthoptera > Acrididae > Schistocerca > Schistocerca cancellata. The sequence continues at coordinate 351,227,194 of NC_064634.1, read as the reverse complement.
GCAACCAGTTGCATACAAACTGGTTGCACCTGTTTCCTTATTATTTCCTTCTGTAACTCTCTTTTATAGGACAAATTTAAGTTCTCTTGATAAAGGGAGTCTTAATCACAATTCCGCGCAATTTGGTGTGGTGTACTTTACAGCGATGTGTCAAAATCCCATCGGTTGCTTCTCTAACCGCTAGAGCCAGGAACACTCGGAGCAGCAGCGTATGGCGTTGCGATGCAAGACGGTACAGCTCCGACCAGCTTTGGAGAGTTATTGTTGTTGTTGTTGTTGTTGTTGTGGCCTTCAGTCCTGAGACTGGTTTGATGCATCTCTCCATGCTACTCTATCCTGGGCATGCTTCTTCATCTCCCACTGCCTACTGCAGCATACATCCTTCTGAATTTGCTTAGTGTATTCACCTCTTGGTCTCCCTCTACGATTTTCAGCCTCCACGCTGCCCTCGAACACTAAATTGGTGATCCCTTGATGCCTCAGAACATGTCCTACCAACCGATCCATTCTTCTAGTCAAGTTGTGCCACAAGCTCCTCTTGTCCCCAATTCTATTCAAACCTCCTCATTACTTATGTGATTTACCCATCTAATCTTCAGCATTCTTCTGTAGCACCACATTTCGAAAGCTTCTATTCTCTTCTTGCCCAAACTAATTATCGTTCATCTTTCATATCTATACATGGCTACACTCCATACAAATACTTTCAGAAATGACTTCCTGACACTTAAATCTATACTCGATGTTAACAAATTTCTCTTCTTCAGAAACGCTTTCCTTGCCATTGACAGTCTATATTTTATATCCTCTCTACTTCGACATTCATTAGTTATTTTGCTCCCAAAATAGCAAAACACCTTTACTACTTTAAGTGTCTCATTTCCTAATCTAATTCCCTCAGGATCACTCGAGTTAACTCGACTACATTCCATTATCCTCGTTTTACTTTTGTGGATGTTCATCTTATACCCTCCTTTCAAGACACTGTCCATTCCGTTCAACTGCTCTTCCAAGTCCTTTGCTGTCTCTGACAGAATTACAATGTCATCGGCGAAGATCAAAGTTTTTATTTCTTCTCCATGGATTTTAATACCTACTCCGAACTTTTCTTTTTTTTTCCTTTATTGCTTGCTCATTATACATATTGAATAACATCGGGGATAGGCTACAAACCTGTCTCACTCCCTTCCCAACCACTGCTTCCCTTTCATGTCCCTCGACTCTTATAACTGCCATCTGGTTTCTGTACAAATTGTAAATAGTCCTTCGCTCCCTGTATTTTACCCCTGCCCCCTTCCGAGTTCCAAACAACATTGTCAAAATCTTCCTCTAAGTCTACAAATGCTAGAAACGTAGGTTTGCCTTTCCTTAATCTATTTTCTAAGATAAGTCTTAGGGTCAGTATTGCCTCACGTGTTCCAACACTTCTACGGAATCCAAACTGATCTTCCCCGAAGTCGGCTTCCATCAGTTTTTCCATTGGTCTGTAAAGAATTCGTGTTAGTATTTTGCATCAGTGACTTATTAAACTGATAGTTGGGTAATTTTCATATCTGTCAACACCTGCTTTCTTTGGGATTGGAAATATTATGTTTTTCTTGAGTTTCGTCTGTCTCATACATCTTGCCCACCAGATGGTAGAGTTTTGTCGGGACTGGCTCTGCCAAGGCTGTCAGTAGTTCTAATGGAATGTTGTCTACTCCCGTGGCCTTGTTTCCTCTTAGGTCTTTCAGTGCTCTGTCAAACTCTTCACGCAGTATCATATCTCGCATTTCATCTTCATCCACATCCTCTTCCATTTCCATAACATCGCCCTCAAGTACGTCGCCCTTGTATAGACCCTCTATATGCTCCTTCCACCTTTGCTTAAAACTGGGATTCCATCTGAGCACTTGATATTCAAACAAGTGGCTCTCTTTTCTCCAAAGGTCTCTTTAATTTTCCTGTAGGCAGTATATCTTACCCCTAGTCAGATAAGCCTCTACATCCTTACATTTGTCCTCTAGCCATCCCTGCTTAGCTATTTTGCAATTCCTGTCTATCTCATTTTTGAGACGTTTGTATTCCTTTTTGTCAGCTTCATTTACTGCATTTCTATATTTTCTCCTTTCATCAATTAAATTCAATATTTCTTCTGTTACCCAAGGATTTCTACTAGCCCTCATCTTTTTACCTTCTAGATCCTCTGCTGCCTTCACTACTTCATCCCTCAAAGCTACCCATTCTTCTTCTACTGTATTTCTTTCCCCCATTCCTGTCTATTATTCCTCCTATGCTCTCCCTGAAATTCTGTACAACCTCTGGTTCTTTCACTTTATCCAGGTTCCATCTCCTTAAATTCCCACCTTTTTGCAGTTTCTTCAGTTTTAATATACAGTTCATAACCAATAGATTGTGGTCAGAGCCACATCTGCCTCTGGAAATATCTTACAATTTAAAACCTGGTTCCTAAATCTCTGTCTTACCATTATATAATCTATCTGAAGCCTTTTAGTGTCTACAGGGTTCTTCCATGTATACAACCTTCTTTCATGATTCTTGAACCAAGTGTTAGCTATGATTAAGTTATGTTCTGTGGAATACTCTACCAGGCGGCTTCCTGTTCATTTCTTAGCCCCAATCCATATTCACCTACTATGTTTCCTTCTCTCCCTTCTCCTACTATCGAATTACAGTCACCCATGACTATTAAATTCTCGTCTCCCTTCACTATAGAATAATTTCTTTTATCTCATCATACATTTCATCAATTTCTTCGTCATCTGCAGAGCTAGTTGGCATATAAAGATGCACTACTGTAGTAGGCGTGGGCTTCGTGTCTATCTTGGCCACAATAATGCGTTCACTATGCTGTTTGTAGTAGCTTACTCATTATTAAAGCTACTCCTGCATTACCCATATTTGATTTTGTATTTATAACCCTGTATTCACCTGACCAAAAGTCTTTTTCCTCCTGCCACCGAACTTCACTAATTCCCACTATATCTAACATTAAGCTATCCATTTCTCTTTATAAATTTTCTAACCTACCTGCCCGATTAAGGGATCTGACATTCCACGCTCCGATCTGTAGAACGTCAGTTTACTTTCTCCTGATAACGACGTCCTCTTGAGTAGTCCCCGCCCGGAGATCCGAATGGGGGACTATTTTACCTCCGGATTATTTTACCCAAGAGGACGGCATCATCATTGAATCATACAGTAAAGCTGCATGCCCTCGTGAAAAATTACGGCTGTAGTTTCCCCTTGCTTTCAGCCGTTCGAAGTACCAGAACAGCAAGACCGTTTTGATTTGTGTTACGAGGCCAGATCAGTCAATTGTCCAGACTGTTGCCCCTGCAACTACTGAAAAGGCTGCTGCCCCTCTTCGACAACCACACGTTTGTCTGGCCTCTCAACAGATACCCCTCCCTTGTGGTTGCACCTACGGCACGGCTATCTGTATCGTTGAGGGACGCAAGCCTCCCCACCAACGGCAAAGTCCATGGTTCCCGGGGGGGTGGGGGGGGGGGCTTTGGAGAGTAGCAGTGGTATTTTGAGAGGGAGACGAACATTCTCAGCTAAGACATACTATTGTCGTTCTCTTGGATCTATGTGACGGAGATTTATAGATTTCCACAGTCAGTAGGAGGAACTTTTTATTCTACATCAACTACCAGGAGATGTACGTGCAGTGTGCCAGTCTTGTCCGATTCGGTCTATACTGTATAGTTGTTTCTCACAGTCGAAATCGGACGTCATTGTATTAAACAATGGCACCAGCCCTTGCGTTTAGACCGGTGATGCTGTATTGTAACATATCCCAAAACAAACCTTGCGTTAAGAGTATGATTATCGAGCTAAGTTTGATTAAATTAGAATCAATAGATTACTGGTGCTTTTTTGCCGTAGTCAAACGCTTATCACTTTTAGTGAGAGGCAGAAAATGGTGAACGGACTCATTTTTCTTTTATTTGCCCATTTAGTTTTATAATGTTGATTCTATGTATCCTGAAACTGAAGGACTCATGTTTTCCCAACCCTAGTTTGATTTCTACGTTTATTACACGAAATAATAGGGAAAAAAAGAAAATCGGTTATTTTAAGCTGTTTTAACAGCTTGGTTAAACTGGCATTTAGAAATACGTTATAACTGAAAACCGATTGTTTCAGTGATAACCACCATCCCTGATGCAAATTAAATATGATGAGGTTCAAAAATGGTTCAAATGGCTCTGAGCACTATGGGACATAGGGTCATCAGTCCCCTAGAACTTAGAACGACTTAAACCTAACTAACCTAAGGACATCACACACATCTATGCCCGAGGCAGGATTCGAACCTGTGACCGTAGCGTCGCGCGGTTCCAGACTGTACCGCCTAGAACCGCTCGGCTACCTCGGCCGGCAAATATGATGAGGCACTGCCGTTTCTGTACTCAGAAAATACTAAACGTTATCCAGACTAGCTGCTAGAAGAAAGTAGAAGTCCGTTTTAAAGCATTTAAATGAGATTCAAGGTTGTAAGACGCCAACACTATGAGATAAATGACCGAAGTTATTTACATCGACCCCCCCCCCCCTCCCCGTTTAGTGGGAGTACGGGAGTACGGCAAGGCTCGAAAGCTGCTAAGAAATCGAGCTTGAGACAAAGGTCAGAGGTCGTGGTGCCGAAATAAACGGCGCAGTTGGGTGATAAGGCGGATGGGGCGGACAAGTTAGCAGACGCCTGGGCTGCAGCGACGGCGGCGCGCGGCCGCGGCGAGATATCCGGGGCCGGGCGTTGAACCCAGGCCGGCGAGGCGGACAGACAGCAGCCAAGGAAAGTGCCCCGCGGGCCGCGCCGCGCCGCGCCGCCCTGCCAGCGGTAACAGTGGCGATAAAAACACTCCTTACCGGGGGGGGGGGGGGGGCGAGCAAGGATCCCCGAGTAACAGATTGCACAAGTTCTTGTCCCCGCAGTCTATCCTCAGCCACTAAGAGCACTTCTTAACGATTTGTTTCCAAGTTCCGCAGAGATGGTTGATAGCCGAGTATTAGGCAGCCATCCAGCGAGAAGGCATACTTATACCAATTGAGACAATAAGTGATTCATATTTTTAACAGAGTTTAGCATACATAAGCCAAAGTAATGAGCAATCTCTGAGCGAAAAAGCGCTACCGGGCACGAAATTACTCGCTCCTCTCCAGGTGACATCACGCGAACACCAGCAATACTTCTAGCGTTGATAATGGCCTAAATCCGGCGAGTAATGGAGTCCGCAATTTTTTCAGGAATGCCATATCGAACTGAAGCCACTTATTGGTGTTTATGCCCTGCAGAGCTGCAAAATTACTTTTGGAGTTAATGGTAGTACCCACAGTCCTTTCCTCATGTCTTATTTTGTCTTCTCTTTGACAGTGTATAGCTGATCTAAGGAACCACATTTCCGATGTTTCACGTTTCCTTAGGTCTTCCGATCTTAAAGCTGAACTGCTCCAGATAGTACTGTGGGTATTTCCATGACTTTATAATGTTTCATTTGCGTTCCTATTCTCGTTTTACCCTTCAATGTTGTTCTTCTCGTTCCACATGCTGATAGAAATCAATTTTCTTATTTATGTTTACATCTTTATCAGAAGTTATGTGGCATCTCAGACATCTTATTATGTCACTGATGATAGTCTTGCCCCCTACGGGGTATTTTCCTCCAAAGACCATTGTCTTTGCGTTAGTGGTATATACCCAGATTATAATTCAGGTATGTAATGTTTAATCCGTCTATTGCCCTTTTTCAATTTGTCTTCGTTGTACTCTATGATTACATGGCCGTTGGGAAAATGCATTGTATTCAGAAATATATCTTTCCCAATTATGATACGTTGGGGTATTTTGTTCTTCAGCCATTCCGTGATCATGTCTTTGACATGTTAAAATGTGTAGGTGACACACTATAGTCTCATTCCTGGTTTTATCACTATTTCTGGTGTCATACCTGTTTGCCACTATCTATTGTTATTTTCCTCTATCTATTGTTATTTTTCTCTTGGCATACTTCTCTCAGGTGCATGGGAAAACCTCTTGTCTCCATTAGCGACCAGTGCTTTCTTCTGCAGATGTAATCAAATTTTTGTCATAGTGTGTTTTCAAACCGAATTCCCGTCTTTTTTGTATAATTTTTTTTCGGTTTGAAAACGCCGTCGGCACAGGTTCTTCCTTTATGGAAATTTGCTTGGTGCACTAATGAAATGTAATTAGAGACGTTTCGTAACCCGTCCTTCATTAGTTTACTGTGGATCTTATAAGTATCCCCCCATAGACCATGGACCGTGCCGTTGGTGGGGAGGCTTGCGTGCCTTTGCGATACAGATATCCGACCCGTTGGTGCAACCACAACGGAGGGGTATCTGTCGAGAGGCCAGACAAACGTGTGGTTTCTGACGAGGGGCAACAGTCTTTTCAGTAGTATCAGCGGCAAAACAGTCTGGATGAGTGACTGATGTGGCTTTGTAACATCAGCCAAAACAGCCTTGCTGTGCTGGTACTGCGAACGGCTGAAAGCGAGCGGAAACTACAGCCGTAATTTTTCCCGAGGGCATGCAGCTCTACTGTTTGGTTAAACGATGATGGCGTCCTCTTGGGTAAATTATTCCGGAGGTATAATAGTCCCCCATTCGGATCACTGGGCGGAGTCTACCCAGGAGGGTGAAATTACAACGAAATTCCGACCATTAGCTGCTTACAGTCGTTGATAAATGTCAACGGGGACAGTCCGTCCGAAAGAACAGATACCATCTTCATATACCCAGTAGTATGTCGTTATCAGAAGAAACAAAACTGGTGTTTTACAGATCGGAGAGTAGAAGGTCAGATACAGCGTTATAAATACAAAATCAAGTAAAGATAGTGCACGAGTAGGTTTAATAATCAATAACAAAATGGGAACACGGGTAAGCTACCACGAATAGCATAGTGTACGCATCATTGTAGCCAAGTCAGACACGAAGAGCACACCCACCACAGTTGTACAAGTCTATAAGCCAAATAGCTCCACAGATGACGAAGAAATTGAGGAAATGTATGATGAGCTAAAAGAAATTAATGAGATAGATAGTTAAGGGAGATGAATATTTAATAGTCATGGGATACTGGAATTCAGTAGTAGGAAAAGGAAGAAATAGAAAATTAATAGGTGAATATGGAGTGGGGGAAGGAAGGGAAGAGAAAGCCGTCTGGTGGAATTTTGCACATCTTTAAGGCTCATGAAAGACTCATGGAAGAGACCTGGAAACACCGGAAGGTTTACGATTGATCATATAATGGTAAGACAGAAATTTCGGGACCAGTTTTAAATTGTAGGACATTTCTAGCGCTAATGTGGACACAGACCACAATTTATTGGTTATGGACTGCAGATTAAAACTGAAAAAAACTGCGAAAAGGTGGGAATTGAAGGTGATAGGACCTGGATAAACTGAACTACCTATAGGGAGTTTCAGAGGGAGCATTAGGGAATGACTGACAAGAACAGGGGAAAGGAATAGAGTAGAAGAAGAACGAGTTTGTTGTTGTTGTTGTGGTCTTCAGTCCTGAGACTGGTTTGATGCAGCTCTCCATGCTAATCTATCCTGTGCAAGCTTCTTCATCTCCAAGTACCTACCGTAACCTACATCCTTCTGAATGTGCTTAGTGTATTCATCTCTTGGTCTCCCTCTACGATTTTTACCCCCCACGCTGCCCTCCAATGCTAAATTTGTGATCCCTGGATGCCTCAGAACATGTCCTACCAACCGATCCCTTTCTTCTGGTCAAGTTGTGCCACAAACTTCTCTTCTCCCCAATCCTATTCAATACTTCCTCATTAGTTACGTGATCTACCCACCTAATCTTCAATATTCTTCTGTAGCACCACATTTCAAAAGCTTCTATTCCTTTCTTGTCCAAACTATTTATTGTCCATGTTTCACTTCCATACATGGCTACACTCCATACAAATACTTTCAGAAACGACAACCTGACACTTAAATCTATACTCGATGTTAACAAATTTCTCTTTTTCAGAAACACTTTCCTTGACAGTGCCAGTCTACATTTAATATCCTCTCTACTTCGACCATCACTAGTTATTTTGCTCCCCAAATAGCAAAACTCCTTTACTACTTTAAGTGTCTCATTTCCTCCTTTCAAGACACAGTCCATTCCATTCAACTGGTCTTCCAAGTCCTTTGCTGTATCTGACAGAATTACAATGTTATCGGCGAACCTCAAAGTTTTTATTTCTTCTCCCTGGATTTTAATACCTACTCCGAATTTTTCTTTTGTTTCCTTTACTGCTTGCTCAATATGCAGATTGAATAACATCGGGGAGAGGCTACAACCCTGTCTCACTCCCTTCCCAACCACTGCTTCCCTTTCATGTTCCTCGACTCTTACAACTGCCATCTGGTTTCTGTACAAATTGTAAATAGCCTTTCGCTCCCTGTATTTTACCCCTGCCACCTTTAGAATTTGAAAGAGAGTATTCCAGTCAACATTGTCAAAAGCTATCTCTAAGTCTACAAATGCTAGAAACGTAGGTTTGCTATTCCTTAATCTTTCTTCTAACATACGTCGTAAGGTCAGTATTGCCTCACGTGTTCCTACATTTCTACGGAATCCAAACTGATCTTCCCCGAGGTCGGCTTCTACCAGTTTTTCCATTCGTCTGTAAATAATTTGTGTTGGTATTTTGCATCTGTGACATATTGAACTGATAGTTCGGTAATTTTCACATCTGTCAACACCTGCTTCCTTGGGATTGGAATTATTATATTCTTCTTGAAGTCTGAGGGTATTTCGCCTGTCTCGTACATCTTGCTAACCAGATGGTAGAGTTTTGTCAGGACTGGCTCTCCCAAGGCCGTCAGTAGTTCTAATGGAATGTTGTCTACTCCCGGGGCCTTGTTTCGACTCAGGTCTTTCAGTGCTCTGTCAAACTCTTCACGCAGTATGGTATCTCCCATTTCATCTTCATCTATTCCATTTTCATAATATTGTCCTCAAGTACATTGCACTTGTATAGACCCTCTACATACTCCTTCCACCTTTCTGCTTTCCCCTCTGGCTTAGAACTGGGTTTCCATCTGAGCTCTTGATATTCATACAGGTGGCTCTCTTTTCTCCAAAGGTCTCTTCAATTTTCCTGTAGGCTGTATCTATCTTACCCCTAGTGAGATAAGCCTCCACGTCCTCTAGCCATGCCCACTTAGCCATTTTGCACTTCCTGTCGATCTCATTTTTGAGACGTTTGTATTCTTTTTTGCCTGCTTCATTTGCTGCGTTTTTATATTTTCTCCTTTCATCAGTTAAATTCAATATTTCTTCTGTTACCCAAGGATTTGTACTAGCCCTCGTCTTTTTACCTACTTGATCCACTACTTCATCCCTCAGAGCTACCCATTTGTCTTCTACTGTATGTCTTTCCCCCATTCCTGTCAATTGTTCCCTTATGGTCTCCCTGAAACTCTGTACAACCTCTGGTTTAGTCAGTTTATCCAGGTCCCATCGCCTTAAATTCCCACCTTTTTGCAGTTTCTTCAGTTTTAATCTACAGTTCATAACCAATAGATTGTGGTCAGAGTCCACATCTGCCCCTGGAAATGTCCTACAGTTTAAAATCTGGTTCCTAAATCTCTGTCTTACCATTACATAATCTATCTGGTACGTTTTAGTATCTCCAGGATTCTTCCATGTATACAACCTTCTTTTATGATTCTTGAACCAAGTGTTAGCTATGATTAAGTTATGCTCTGTGTAAAGTTCTAACAGACGGCTTCCTGTTTCATTTCTTAGCCCCAATCCATATTCACCTACTAATTTTCCTTCTCTCCCTTCTTCTACTCTCGAATTCCAGTCACCCATGACTATTAAATTTTTGTCTCCCTTCACTTTCTGAATAATTTCTATTATCTCATCATACATTTCTTCAATTTCTTCGTCATCTGCAGAGCTAGTTGGCATATAAACTTGTACTACTGTAGTAGGCATTGCCTTCGTGTCCATCTTGGCCACTATAATACGTTCACTATGCTGTTTGTAGTAGCTTACCCGCACTCCTATTTTTTATTCATTATTAAACCTACTCCTTCATTACCCATATTTGATTTTGTGTTTATAACCCTGTATTCACCTGACCAGAAGTCTTGTTCCTCCTGCCACCGAACTTCACTGATTCCCACTATATCTAACTTTAACCTATCCATTTCCCTTTTTAAATTTCCTAACCTACCTGCCCGATTAAGGGATCTGACATTCTACGCTCCAATCCGTAGAATGCCAGTTTTCTTTCTCCTGATAACGACGTCCTCTTGAGTAGTTCCCGCCCGTAGTTCCGAATGGGGGACTATTTTACCTCCGGAATATTTTACCCAAGAGGACGCCATCATCATTTAACCATACAGTAAAGCTGCATGCCCTCGTGAAAAATTACGGCTGTAGTTTCCCCTTGCTTTCAGCCGTTCGCAGTTCCACAACAGCAAGGCCGTTTTGGTTAATGTTACAAGGCCAGAGCAGTCAATCGTCCAGACTGTTGCCCCTGCAACTACTGAAATGCTGCTGCCCCTCTTCAGGAACCACACGAATGCCTGGGGTCTCAACAGATACCCTTCCGTTGTGGTTGCACCTACGGTACGGCTATCTGTATCGTTGACGCACGCAAGCCTCCCCACCAACGGCAAGGTCCATGGTTAATGGGTGGCGGGGGGTGGGGGGGGGGGGGGGAGGGACGAGTAGCTTTGAGAAATGAAATAGTGAAGGCAGCAGAGGACCAAGTAGGTAAAAAGAAGAAGTCGAGTAGAAATCCTTCGGTAACACAAGAGATATTGAATTTAATCAGTGAATGAAGAAAATATAAAAATGCAATAAATGAGGTAGGTGAAAGGGAATAGAATTATCTAAAAAATGAAATCGTGCAAAATGGCTAAGCAAGAATGGATGGAGGACAAATGTAAGGATGTATAAGCATACGTCAGTAGTGGTAAGGTAGATGTTGCATACAGAAAAATGAGAGACCTTTGGAGAAAAGAGAACCACCTGTAAGAATATCAAGACTCAGATGGAAAACCAGTACTAAGCAAAGAAGGGAAAGCAGAAAAGTGGAAGGAATATATAGAGGGCCTATAAAAGGGAGATGTACTTGAGGGCAATATTAAAGGAGGAGGAGGACGTAGATGAACATGAGATGAGAGCTATGATACTGAGTGAAGAATTCGGCAGAGCACTTAAAGTCCTAAGTCGAAACAAGGCCCCGGGAGTACACAGTACTCCATTAGAACTACTGATAGCCTAGGGACAGCCAGCCATGAAAAAACTCTTCCATCTGGTGAACAATATTTATGAGACAGACTTCAACACGAGTGTTGAAGCAGTGTCGTAGGCCGGCACCGGAAGTGATGGAGCTAAGAAGCTGAAGCCGGAAAAGGTTCCTCTAATGTGATGATGATGATGATGATGACGACGAAGGCCACGGCAGCATGCAGACGACTATTAATGAAGATGTCGCGGCTCGTCCTGCATCCCCCTGTGACGGCAGCGGCGAGCGCGCCCTCCGGCCCGGCGGCGCGGCATGAGGAAACGCGGCTGCGAGCTGGCGGGCTGGGTTGTGCTGGCAGCGGCGCGGGTTACGGCAGCTCGGTGCAGCCCGGCTGTGGGTAAGTGGGCCGACGGCCGCTCCTGACCCCGGGAAAAGTATCCCAGGCCGGCAGGCGCGGCGGCGGCCACGGCCACGGCGGCGCGAGGTGCGTGCCAGCGCGGGCCGCCAGCTGCCGCCGGCCGCTGCCAGTGTCACTGCGCCGAGGCGCCCGCTGCTCTGACGCCGGATGAGCGCGCATCTGCGGTAAATCGCTACGGCGGAGTATTATTGTGTGTTTACGGCGTGCGTCGATCCTCCACTCACCGGCGTCGTAGATTCCATGCGCCTGTAACAACAATACAGTTGTGCCAACAAAACAGCCTAAAAATTTAGTTAACTTCGCTTCGGAAAAGGCTCAAAAAAAAAAAAATAGAAAAATAACATGGCGATCAACCATCCATTCAGGAGACCTTCAGACTGGTCATGTGACAATATCGCACGAATACCAAAAAGAAATTCGCGATGTGCATGTACGCAGAGGTGGAAACTTCGATTCGGATCGTTATTGAACCAGTATTATTGTATGTATACGGCGTGCGTAGATCCTCCACTCACTGGTATAGTAGACTCCATGTGCCTGTAATAATAATTCAGTTATGCCAACAAAACAGACTAAAAATTTTGTCAACTGCGCTTCAGAAAAAGCTCAAAAAAGAAAGAAACAAAGAAAGAAATAAAGAACGTGGCGATCAACCATCCATCATTTAGGAGAGCTTCAGACTGGTCATGTGACAATATCGCACGATTACCAAAAAGAAATTCGCGAGGTGCAAGTTCGCAGAGATGGAAACATCGATTCGGATAGTTATTGAACCAGGATCAAAATTAAATTCACACCAAAAATAAAATTCAACAGGAAAACGCCAGTGATCCCAAAATTTGATCTACCCAAAAACAAAGACTCTCAACTACAGAGAAATGGGAAGAACAACGTGCAGAAGATTGGGAGAAAGTTCAAACCAAAATCATCGAATCAGCAAAATATCCGATCCCTTTTACAAAAAGTAGAAAAAAAATAAAAAAGGCCAAGAATGTGAGAATCAATAGAGGAAAAGAAGCATTTCAAAATTACAATTGCAACAAATCAGAAGAAACACAGAAGAAATTCCTCGAGATTTTAAGACAAAGTAAACGGAAATATGACAAAGTAAAAACGGAGTCACCTGAAGACAACTTCAGAATTTACAACACACAGGGTTTCTACGAGACCTTTGCGATCCAAGTCAAAGGGTACTCACGACAGAACGTCTGCTTTCGAAAACAAGAAGGTAAATTATCCGTGAAAAATGAAGAAAATTTGCCAAGAACTAGTCATAATATTTTTCATTGCTTTTAAATTATCCGGAACCCAAACAGACATACCCGAAAATATACCTGGAAATAGCAATAGCAATGGAAAGTTCGTTACCACCAACACGAAAAGAGGTTTATTCACACATCAAGAAACTTAGAAGCAACAGGCCATTAGCGGAGGGCTGATCTGCAGCTGAACTCTTGAAAAATTTACGCACTCAAAGAAATTACACAAATAATCCAAAAAACTTGGCAAATCAAAAATATCCCGGAAGACTGGATGATGATGATGAGGTGCCATACTCCTTGACAGAGCGTAGTGGCCGGCCGTGGTGGCCGTGCGGTTCTAGGCGCGTCGATCCGGAACCGCGTGACTGCTACGGTCGCAGGTTCGAATCGTGCCTTGGGCATGGGTGTATGTGATGTGCTTAGGTTAGTTAGGTTTAAGTAGTTCTGAGTACTAGGGGACTGATGACCTCAGATGTTAAGTCCCATAGTGCTCAGAGCCATTTGAACCATTTGAAGAGCGTAGTGGACGATGCGGGAGACCCGCACCAGCGTAATACGCAAGGTCCTAGCGGAGGTGGTTTGCCATTTCCTTCCTGCGACCGTAATGGGGGTGAATGATGATAAAGATGTGGACGACACAACAGCAACCAGTCATCTCCGGGCAGCTGGAATTCTCTGACCCCGGGACGCCGTGTTCGCGAAGCGAGAACGCCACCGCGAGATCACGAGCTTCATCATCATCACATAAAAAAAGCAACAAATCAACTACAGAGTGGTTTCCCCTCTTACCGGTCATCTGAAAAATCCTTGCAGCTTATCGCTTAACTACGGTACAAAAGAATATTAGAACCAAATTAACAGGATATGAAGCAGTATTCAGAATGAACATCGCATGTCCAGAACAAAATTCTAACCCCAAAACCATACTCAGCATGCGAGACTCTCGTGTGCGCATATATAGTTACAAGGAAGCGTACGACTTGGTAGACAGGCCCTCACTATTCCAGATTTTAGAAGACAGGGAAGTAGATACCAAAACCCGATAACTCATATACAAACACTAATTGGCACGAAATTTAAAGTAAAATTTATGGTCCAATTCTCAGAAACCCTTGGACATTTAAACAGGTGTGACACAAAGTTTTCGATTATCTCTATTCAGTTCAAGATCGTCCTAAACAAGGTTATGGAAGAATGTGACAAAAAACGCTATAAAAAGGGGTTCTGGAAGCCAGTCCTAGACTTTCCCGGAAACAATCTCTACATAGCATATCTCGCGTTTGAGGACGATCTGGTGATACCTACGGTGGACGAAGGGACTGCCGTCAAGCAGCTCGAGACACTAAAAAAATGTGCAGAACAAGCGGGGTTACTAATCTCATTCGAGAAAAATGAATTCTTACGTTCAACGACAAAATATGGTAAAATCCACAGGTTCCCGTAATACCTGGGAGAATTCATAGGACCAAGAGGTTTTGAAGAAATCTCACAGCAAAATCGTTTCCAAAAGGAAAAAAAGCGTTAGGATTTGTCCAAAACTTATTCTAAAAGAAAAACTCTCAGGACAGAAAATATTAGTCACTAAAACACAGTCATAAAACAACGACCCTCTACGAGGGGGAAACACTGACGCTCAACAGAAAACACGAACTTTAAGAAAACAAAACAGAAAAGAGGGATCACTAGCAAAATTTTGGGAGCAAAACATACGAAAGACGATTACAGGCTACAATCAATCAAATCGACAAAAACGTTTTCAGACATCTAAATTGACATCAAGAAAAGGTGAATGAAATTATTTGGTCATCTTACAACAGACTACCAGAAATGCGGTTGATAAAAAGGATAACAGACTATATTCCACCACTTAGGAACTCAACGCTCTGCCTAAACGAAATCTAATAGGGCCTCAAAAACGGAAACATAAGATCAACCAACATTTTAGAAAGAGACACTTTTAGACGCAAATTAGAGGAACGAGAAAATACATCAGAGCAACCAAAATAAAAGCAGTACAGACCAAAGTGGTTAGAAGAATGTAAATAACCGTTCTCGGAAAGAAGCCTATTGGATCAATAAGAAAAGCCCAAAGAAAAGTTGACTGAGTTATTTACTTAACGTCTGCTATTTGTTGGGGGAATTCACTAGTAATAAGAATTTTTTTTATTTGTCAAGAATTTGAAATGCAGCTACATGGGTTGAAAACCACAACATTGATGATTAATTTATGACTTTTCATTATAATCTCTCTATGTTTCTATAATTTTGGTACGTCTTTTAACATGGACGTGTATTCCATTGTGGTGAAATGTGTGGTCCTGCTTCCGAGGCCTTTGACGTACCGGTTTTCGCGGCCTCCTCGGCTTCAAATTGAATTCCTCTGTGAGCTTCTTCAGATCAGGGCTGCAGGGGGGATAAGCAAGACTTCTCATCCACTTTTCAGAAGCTCTTCAGCGGTACGACGACTGGTGTGTGTGGTCTTGTATTGTCATGCGAAAGAAGAACAGCCGTCATAACTTTTTTTAGGCGAGCTCTCTGAAGACCAGTTTTAAGCTTTTCAGGGTTCTGACGTATTGGACAATTTATTGTGCACACCTGCTTCAAATCATCAAACCTCTGCATACCAGAATAATACAGCCATAGCTTTCCCTGCCGCTCGCAAACTTTTGAACTTTTTCAGTGTGTTTCTGTGACGCCATTCCACTGACTACCTCTTTGATCCTTGTTCAAAAAAATTAACCTGTATTTCGTCTCTGGTACAATATATTTTTTTTTTTTTTTTTTTTTTTTTTTTAGGCACTCCTCTCCCTCCAGCCGGAACTGCTGAAAGAGTTGTGAGGCAATTGTTTTTCGTGTCTCTTTATTGTGGTCTGTTAACATTCTTAGTACCCAAGTTGCACAAACCTTTGAGTACCCGAGCTGCTGAATAATCGTCATCCCACTGCTTTTACAGAGGGAGGTAATGCGACACAAATCATCTGCAGTTACCGTGCAGTCACTACGAATGATGTCATCGACTCTCTTGTGTTGTGTGGAGTCAGTGCCGTCACCCGCCTGCCGCTCTGCCTTTCGTCTGCCAATGGTGTTTGTCCTTCATCTCCATTACAGCGGAAAACCCATCATCTGACAGTTCTGATATCTACTGTTGCATCATCGTACACGTTTCTCAGTATTTAATGAATTCGAAGGCGCTTCACCTTCAGCATTCAAGAATTGTGTCACAGAAAGCTATCTAACACGAACATCGCAAGCAACTGCAGTACTGGCATTTGTTAATGCAGAAATTTACTACTGCAGTGGATTGAAGAAGAAGCTTTGTTGAATAGCGGCAAATTAAAATTTTTCACTAAAAAAACTTTAAGGAAAGAAATAGGAGACATTACTTTCTGAGTGATCCTCGTATGTAGCCATCAACCAACTTTGTACATACGAGGTTTGGCTAAAAAATAATCGGACCAGTTTTTTAACGGAGAACAGTACAGGCCTCCGTGTCAAACGCTACAATTCAGAGACAGTAAACATCACCTCCGCTAGCCGCGCGGGGTAGCCGCTTGATATGAAGGTGCCTTGCCATGGTTCGCGCGACTTCCCCCGTCGGAGGTTCTAGTGCTCCCTGGGGCATGGGTGAGAGTGTTGTCCTTGGCGTAAGTTAAGTTAGATTAAGTAGAGTGTAAGCCTAGAGACCGAATGCTGTCCCTTTTTTTCTCGAAACAAATGTAGGTGTTAATGTCTTTCGCGCACAGCAGTTTTTGAGTAGTTTAAGCGAGAAGACACTGAAGATGAGTCGCATCCAGGGTGACCATCAAAGTAAACAACGGACAAAAACATTGAAAAATTAGGAGATTTATTCCGAAAAGTTCGCGGTTCAGTAGTCGTGCGGTTACTGATACTGTAAGAATGGACAACGAAACAGTTCGGTAGATTTTTATGAACATTTTCACATGTGGAAAAATTTTTTCCGGAATGGTACGCAATATTGAGACTCCGGCAGAAATAGGGGAACGCGATGCTCGACTTCGTTTTGTTGGGAGAAATTTGGGAGAGTGTATCCCATCCATAAAAGAGACGGCATATAGAACGCTAGTGCTACCTAATCTTGAGCACTGCGCGAGTGTTTGGGATCCTCTTCACGCCGGACTAAAGGAACAGACCGAAGCAGTTTAAAGGAGGTATGCTTGGTTTGTAACCGGTAGTATCGATCAACGCGCAAGTAGTACGGAGATGCTTTGGGAACTCACATCGGAATGCCTGGAGGACAGGCGACGCTCTTTCCGAGGAACGCTATTGAGATCATTTAGAGAACGACATTTGAAGCATACCGTAGGCCGATCCTACTGCCGCCGACATACATTTCGCGTAAGAACCGCGAACATAACCTAATTACGTACAGATAGTAGTTTTTCCCTTCCTCCATTTTGCGAGTGGAACAGAAAGGAAAACACTAGCAGCGGTAGAACGAAACGTCTACCACGTACCGTACTGAGAGTTGAGAACGTAGATGTAGATGCAGAACGACAAAATGAACAGTAAATTTCTTGAAAAAATATGAAAGGTAACAGTGCGTGGTTTTCACTTACGAAATAGAAGCAAAGCGCCAAATAGTGCACTGCAAGCGCACCAGTTCACCGAAACTGAAGCGAGCTCCAGCGTCAAATTCAAACCACTGATGACTGTGTTTTTCCAAATCCTTGGAGTTGTGTGCGCAAAATGGGAGCCTGAAAATCTAAATGTAAATAAAGAATATTATCTTTAACTTCAGGACCAGATCTTTAGCTTACGGCAAATAATGAAGTGTTATGAGTGGAACAGGGAATTGTGTCTATGCTTCATAGATCTAGAAAAGGCATATGACCGGGTTCCTAGGAGGAAGTTATTGTCTGTTCTACGAGATTATGGAATAGGAGGCAAACTTTTGCAAGCAATTAAAGGTCTTTACATGGATAGTCAGGCGGCAGTTAGAGTTGACGGTAAATTGAGTTCATGGGTCAGAGTAGTTTCAGGGGTAAGACAAGGCTGCAACCTGTCTCCACTGTTGTTCATATTATTTATGGATCATATGTTGAAAAAAATAGACTGGCTGGGTGAGATTAAGATATGTGATCACAAAATAAGCAGTCTTGCATATGCGGATGACTTAGTTGTGATGGCAGATTCGATTGAAAGTTTGCAAAGTAATATTTCAGAGCTAGATCAGAAATGTAAGGACTATGGTACGAAGATTACCCAAGAGACTCATGGGTTCAGCAGTAGAGGGTAGGAGGAGTCGGGGCAGACCAAGGAGAAGGTACCTGCATTCGGTTAAGAAAGATTTTGAAGTAATAGGTTTAACATCAGAAGAGGCACCAATGTTAGCACTGAATAGGGGATCATGAAGGAATTTTATAAGGGGGGCTATTCTCCAGACTGAACGCTGAAAGGCATAATCAGTCATAAATGATGATGATGATGATGATGATGATGATGATCTTTAAGTTATATCTACTCTCCGTGAAGCAGTAAGCAGAAAGTTACCTGGGTTTCGGAAAAACACATCAATGTTTCTGCATCAGGACAACGCACCAGCCCACGGTGTATTGGTTTTCATGGCGTATAACTGTGGCACACCAGAGAAATGTTGTACGGACCTGGAATCGTTTTGCAAAACACAGGACGTAACCGTGGCTTTCGCCGTACTGGTCGTCATAGAGTAAGAACTGCAACAGATGGCCGGTATCTGCGTCTTCCAGTACACACCAACCCCGACCCGACTGCCATAGCGACCTAGTGACGGACACTCCACAACGCCTCTCTTTATTCGAGACAGCTGCGGAGAGTCTTGATCCTTAAATTCAGTCTCCATGTTGTAGGGCACGCATGACACAAAATCGCCAAGTATGGACTACGGAAACGTGACGCAAATATCTCTTAACAGCGTAGTGCTGCGTGTTTCTGATACAAGAAGTCTGTCGGAAACGTGTGTGAGAGGATTCTGGTAACGCACCTCTGTCGGCAACGTGTGTGGGAGGATTCTGGTAATGCTGATCGCCTGTGAAATCCATCAAGAACAGGGAGGTGGCAGCCTGAGGTGGCATGATGTGGAGGCGTCTGATGCTATTGTTGTCCTTCCAGGAACACCCGAGCGCGCTGTCATACAGGGATAACAAGGTCCAACCTGTTGCTGAACCGTTTCATCAGCATTCAACGAAAAAGTTTATAGATGACAACTCGTTGGTCCATCCGGACAACTATTAGTGGTCTTTAACATGGGGTGTATTCACATTTCGCTTTTATGACCTCTTGAATTCTACTGGCGACTTTTTCAGTGAGTTGTCCGAATGTTTGTCGAGAAATGGCAGGCAAGAGCGGAAACCAAAGAAGTAATAATATTGGACGTTGCGGTCTGGAGCGAAGCAGACGTTTTAAGCCATGCGAAAGTTCCATTGTGTTCAGGTCGGGACTCCGGGAAGGCTAGTCCATTTCAGGAATGTTACTATCCACAAACCATTGCCTCACAGATGATGATGCATTATGAAAGTTTGCGGTGCTGGTACATTCAACTTCTCCAAAGTGTCCGTCTTCTGTACGCAGTGCTGTAAAATCTGTTCATATCATTCTCCAATTAGCGGAATGGGACCACACCCTGTTCACGGAAAACACTCACATGCCGTAGCACCACGTCCTCTTTACTTCACTACTGGCACTACGTATGATGTCACGTAACGTTCGGCAAGCGTGCGGTAAACCCAAATCCTTCCGTCGTACTGCCATTAGGTATAACGTGACTCATCAGACCAAATCATTCCATTGGCTCATTACACTGCCTAAAGAGCCATTTAGCAGAAATATGGATTTTTGAGAAGCTGCTCCACCACTGTGCTACTTCTCTGCCGATACACTCCCCACATCCTTCTATACTGGAGAGGGCGGAGAGGGGGGGGTCCTCTCATGACGTCGAGTGGACAGTTTCCTTGGCAAGTCCGGATGCTTTAGAACACAGAACACGTACTCGAACACTTATGGTGGAGGTAGGTTATACGCGGGTTGGAATAGTGGCAACTATTTAGTCACAACCGATACAAAAGGGTTACATGTTTGTACATGTTACTGTCCTAAGTAGTCACCAGCGTTGTGTAGAACCCGTTGCCAGCGATGTGGAAGGCGTCGTATACCGCTAGCAGAGCCTGTTCTGTTGATGGTGCGAATGGAGCGGTCTACTGCCTGTCGAATCTCTGGAACAGTTCTGAAGCAAATGCCACAAAGTGGTTCCTTCATCTTCGGAATCAAATCAAAGTCACAAAGACTAAAGTCCTGGGAGTATGCTGGATGGTACAATACTTCCCCGTCCCATCGACCGAACAGAGCAGCCACAGCTTGCACCGATGCGCCCACGCATTGTCGTACAAATTGATGGGTGAGTTGCGCAGAAAGTGTCGCCGCTTCTTTCGCAAACTATTATGGGTTGCCACGAAAGTCGAAAGTACGTCCGAGCCCCAGAATGGTGAAAGTTATGGTGATTTCGTGTACGACAGTGATCGTGTTATCCTAACGCATTACGTTCCTCCACGGCAGGCCGTCAATGCACAGAATGAACAGTATTACTGTTCGTTTTTGGAGTATCACCTGCGACCAGCTTATGAACAGCGGCGCAGGATTAATGGAGTCACTTTCCTCCAGCACTGCTTCAGACATTAGTCGAATCGATGCCACGTCGTGTTGCGACACTTCTCCAACTTTGTGGCACTCTATATATATATATATACACTCCTGGAAATGGAAAAAAGTACACATTGACACCGGTGTGTCAGACCCACCATACTTGCTCCGGACACTGCGAGAGGGCTGTACAAGCAATGATCACACGCACGGCACAGCGGACACACCAGGAACCGCGGTGTTGGCCGTCGAATGGCGCTAGCTGCGCAGCATTTGTGCACCGCCGCCGTCAGTGTCAGCCAGTTTGCCGTGGCATACGGAGCTCCATCGCAGTCTTTAACACTGGTAGCATGCCGCGACAGCGTGGACGTGAACCGTATGTGCAGTTGACGGACTTTGAGCGAGGGCGTATAGTGGGCATGCGGGAGGCCCGGGTGGACGTACCGCCGAATTGCTCAACACGTGGGGCGTGAGGTCTCCACAGTACATCGATGTTGTCGCCAGTGGTCGGCGGAAGGTGCACGTGCCCGTCGACCTGGGACCGGACCGCAGCGACGCACGGATGCACGCCAAGACCGTAGGATCCTACGCAGTGCCGTAGGGGACCGCACCGCCACTTCCCAGCAAATTAGGGACACTGTTGCTCCTGGGGTATCGGCGAGGACCATTCGCAACCGTCTCCATGAAGCTGGGCTACGGTCCCGCACACCGTTAGGCCGTCTTCCGCTCACGCCCCAACATCGTGCAGCCCGCCTCCAGTGGTGTCGCGACAGACGTGAATGGAGGGACGAATGGAGACGTGTCGTCTTCAGCGATGAGAGTCGCTTCTGCCTTGGTGCCAATGATGGTCGTATGCGTGTTTGGCGCCGTGCAGGTGAGCGCCACAATCAGGACTGCATACGACCGAGGCACACAGGGCCAACACCCGGCATCATGGTGTGGGGAGCGATCTCCTACACTGGCCGTACACCACTGGTGATCGTCGAGGGGACACTGAATAGTGCACGGTACATCCAAACCGTCATCGAACCCATCGTTCTACTATTCCTAAACCGGCAAGGGAACTTGCTGTTCCAACAGGACAATGCACGTCCGCATGTATCCCGTGCCACCCAACGTGCTCTAGAAGGTGTAAGTCAACTACCCTGGCCAGCAAGATCTCCGGATCTGTCCCCCATTGAGCATGTTTGGGACTGGATGAAGCGTCGTCTCATGCGGTCTGCACGTCCAGCACGAACGCTGGTCCAACTGAGGCGCCAGGTGGAAATGGCATGGCAAGCCGTTCCACAGGACTACATCCAGCATCTCTACGATCGTCTCCATGGGAGAATAGCAGCCTGCATTGCTGCGAAAGGTGGATATACACTGTACTAGTGCCGACATTGTGCATGCTCTGTTGCCTGTGTCTATGTGCCTGTGGTTCTGTCAGTGCGATCATGTGATGTATCTGACCCCAGGAATGTGTCAATAAAGTTTCCCCTTCCTGGGACAATCAATTCACGGTGTTCTTATTTCAATTTCCAGGAGTATATATATATATATATATATATATATATATATATATATATATATATATATATATATATATACAGGGTGGTCCATTGATAGTGACCGGGCCAAATATCTCACGAAATAAGCACCAAACGTAAAAACTACAAACAACGAAACTCGTGTAGCTGGAAGGGGGAATCCAGATGACGCTGTGGTTGGCCCGATAGATGGGGCTGCCATAGGTCAAACGGATATCAACTGTGTTTTTTTAAAATAGGAACCCCCATTTTTATTACATATTCGTGTAGTACGTAAGGAAATATGAATGTTTTAGTTGGACCACTTTTTTCGCTTTGTGATAGATGGCGCTATAATAGTCACCCACGTATCAGTACGTGGTATCACGTAACATTCCGCCAGTGCGGACAGTATTTGCTTAGTGATGCATTACCCGTGTTAAAATGGACCATATCCCAATTGCGGAAAAGGTCGATATCGTGTTGATGTAAGGCTATTGCGATCAAAATACCCAACGGGCAATGTATGCTGTTCGGTACCCTCGACGACGTCATCCAAGTGTCCGGACCGGTCGCCGGATAATTACGTTATTTAACGAAACAGGAGGTGTTCATCCCCATGTGAAACGTCAACCACGACCTGAACAAATGATGATGCTCAAGTAGGTGTTTTAGCTGCTGTGGCGGCTAATCCGCACATCAGTAGCAGACGAATTGCTTGAGAATCGGGAATCTCAAAAACGTCGGTGATGAGAATGCTACATCAACATCGATTGCACCCGTACCACATTTCTATGCACCATGAATTGCATGGCAACGACTCTGAACGTCGTGTACAGTTTTGCCACTGGGCACAAGAGAAATTACAGGAAGATGACAGATTTTTTGCACGCGTTCTATTTAGCGACGAAGCGTCATTCACCAACAGCGGTAATGTAAACCGGCATAATATGCACTATTGGGCAACGGAAAGTGTTGTGTCTAGACAAGACAGCCTAGACACAATGAGAGGAAGCCGAAAGGCACGCGCTTAAACTCACGCAGGCTGGCGTGAGGTCTGAAACAGGATACGTAATGAATGCTATAAAGAAAAGTACGTAGCTTCTGGATCTTGATGATACATTAATAGAATCTCAATATCAATTGAATACGGCGCCTTGCTAGGTCGTAGCAAATGTAGCTGAAGTCTATGCCAACTATCGTCTCGGCAAATGAGAGCGTAGTTGTCAGTGAACCGTTCCTTGCAAAGTCGGCTGTACAACTGGGGCGAGTGCTAGTACGTCTCACTAGACCTGCCGTGTGGCGGCGCTCGGTCTGCTATCACTGACAGTGGGGACACGCGGGTCCGCCGTATACTAGCGGACCGCGGCCGATTTAAGAGCTACCACCTAGCAAGTGTGGTGTCTGGCGGTGACACCACAGAAAGTCCACGAGGGCTGCGACAATTGGAACATCAGCGACCTTGGTGGGTTAATGTACGGTGCGGCATTATGGGAGGAAGGATAACTGCCCCCCATTTTAACGATGGCAATCTAAATGGTGCAATGTATGCAGATTCCCTACGTATGTTCTACCAATGTTACTACAAGATGTTTCACTGCATAACATAATGACGATGTACTTCCAACACGATGGATGTCCGGCACATAGCTGGCGTGCGGTTGAAGCGGTATTGACTAGCATATTTCATGACAGGTGGATTGGTCGTCGAAGCACCATACCATGGCCCGCAGGTTAACCGGATCTGACGTCCCCGGATTTCTTTCTGTGGGGAAATTTGAAGGATATTTGCTATCGTGATCGACCGACAACGCCTGACAGCATGCGTCATCGCATTGTCAATGCATGTGCGAACATTACGGAAGGCGAACTACTCGCTATTGAGAGGAATTTCGTTATACGTATTCCCAAATGCATTGAGGATGAGCCGACCGGTGTGGCTGTTCGGTTCTAGGCGCTTCAGTCTGGAACCGCGTGACCGCTACGGTCGCAGGTTCGAATCCCCTCTCGGGCATGGATGTGTATATTGTCCTTAGGTTAGTTAGGTTTAATTAGTTCTACGTTCTAGGAGACTGATGACCTCAGAAGTTAAGTCGCATAGTGCTCAGAGCCATTTGAACCATTGAGGTTGACGGACATCATTTTGAGTATTTATTGCATTAATGTGGTATTTACAGGTAATCACGCTGTAGCAGCATGCGTTCTCAGAAATGATAAGTTCACAAATGTACATGTCTCACATTGGAACAACCGAAATAAAATGTTCAAACGTACCTACGTTCTGTATTTAAATTTTAAAAAACTACCTGTTACCAACTGTTCGTCTAAAATTGTGAGCCATATTACGTGGCATATATCACAAAGCGAAAAAAGTGGTCCAACAAAAACATTCATATTTCTTTACGTACTATACGAATATGTAATAAAAATGAGTGTTCCTATTTACCAAAACTCAGTTGATATCCGTTTGACCTATGGCAGCACCATCTAGCGGGCCAACCATAGCGCCATCTGGTTTCCCCCTTCAAGCTAGACCAGTTTCGTTCAATGTAGTTTTTTCGTTTGAGATATTTCGCCCTGTCACTATCAATGGACATATATACTACTGGGCACTAAAATTGCTATACCACGAAGATGACGTGCTATAGACGCGAAATTTAAGCGACCGCAAGAAGATGCTGTGATATGCAAATGATTATCATTTCAGAGCATTTACACAAGGTTGGCACCGTTGGCGACACCTACAACGTGCTGACGTGAGGGAAGTTTCCAACCGATTTCTCATACACAAGCAGCAGTTTATCGGCGTTGCCTTGTGAAACGTTGTGATGCCTCGTGTAAGGTCGGGAAATGCGTAGGTTTCCGACTTTGATAAAGGTCGGATTGTAGCCTACCGCGATTGCAGTTTATCGTATCGCGACATTGCTGCTCGCGTTGGTCGAGATCCAATGACTGTTAACCGAATATGGAATCGGTGGGTTCAGGAGGGTAATACGGAACGCCGTGCTGGATCCCAACGGCCTCGTATCACTAGCAGTCGAGATGACAGGCATCTAATCCGCATAGCTGTAACGGATCGTGGAGCCCCGTCTTGATCCATGAGTCAACAGATGGGGACGTTTGCAAGACAACAACCATCTGCACGAACAGTTCGACGACGTTTGCAGCAGCATGGACTATCAGCTAGACCATGGCTGCGGTTACCCTTGACGATGCAACATAGACAGGAGCGCCTGCGATGGTGTACTCAACGACGAACCTGGGTGCACAAACGTCATTTTTTCGGATGAATCCAGGTTCTTTTTACAGCATCATGTTGGTCGCATCCGTGTTTGGCGACATCGTGGTAAACGCACTTTGGAGGCGTGTATTCGTCTTCACCGTACTGGCGTATCACCCGGCGCGATGGTATGGGGTGCCATTGGTTACACGTGTCGGTGACCTCTTGTTCGCATTGCCGGGACTTGAACAGTGGACGTTACATTTCAGATGTGTAACGACCCGTGGCTCTTCCCCCCCCCCCCCCTTCATTCTATCTCTGCGAATCCCTACATTTCAGTAGGATAATGCACGATAGCATGTTGCAGGTCCTGTACGGCCTTTCTGGATACAGAAAATGTTCAACTGCTGCCCTGGCCAGCACATTCTCCAGATCTCTAACCAATTGAAAACTTCTGGTCAATGGTGGCCGAATAACTGGCTCGTCACAATACGCCAGTCACTACTGTTATTGAACTGTGGTATCGTGTTGAAGCTGTATGGGCAGGTGTACCTGTACACGCCATCCAAGCTCTGTTTGATTCAATGCCCAAGGGTATCAAGGTCGTTATCACGGCCAGAGGTGGTCGTTCTGGGTAGTGATTTCTGAGGATCCGTGCACCCAAATTGCGTGAAAATGTAATCACATGTCAGTTCTAGTATAATATGTTTGTCCAATGAATACCCGTTTATCATCTGCATTTCTTTTTGGTGTAGCAATTTCAAGTGAATAAATTTGATTCTGGCTGAAAGGATGGCTAATTTATATATAATTTCAGGTTACTGAATGACTGAATTCCGGCCTTCCATAACCACGGAATATTTAATTATATATGTACCTAGGTTTTGCATACTTATCGTGTGACGACATCGAATTACAACACGTGGGTGAGGTACGATGCAATTTAATGATTTCATGCCCGGATTCAGAATGACCTAGCCTTCTTTCTGTGTTTTGGGGCTCATGATAAAGTGAACAACACATTCGTACTCAAGTCCAGCGTCGGGCGATAGAACTCGCACGTGCGAGGCGTGAGGTCATGAGGTGGGCGGGTGGGTGGGTGCCCGTAACACACGGCCGTCCGGGGCGGCCTTGTGTAACAGCAGGCCCGCGCTCGGCCGCCTGCAGCTCGGAGCGCCAGCAGGCGCATTCGGCGCGAGTACCGCAATGAAAGCGGCCGGGCCGGCGGGGTCGACGACCGACTCCATTTCAACAGGAATTGGAGTGAGCCAACGGTGCCGGCAGCGGGCCCTAACTGTAGAAGCCGCCACCGGCGCCGCCACCGGCGTCCCGTTCTTCCCCTCATCTCCCTTTCCGCGGCGATCCTCTGCCGGCGCGCTTCGCTCCGCTCCGCCTCACCTCTTCTGTCTCGTCCCGCGTTCTCCACCGGATCGTCGGCCGCGAACAAGAGTGAACCGGGCGGTCACGAAAGTGAGTCGTCCCGTTAGCTCTCGCGGCTCGTCTGCCCAGTCGCACGATAGCCGTTTAATTACGCGTCACGGGACAATATTACGGCCTTTTACTCCGCGCCGGCGGTCAGTTGGGACCGGCTGGTGGCGGAGGTGCCGCGCGGACAGGCTGCCTCCCACTTGGCGGACTGTTCCCAGCACCACTCTTTGTCGCCTCTGGGCAGAGTCGCCGCCTCGCAAAGTGGATGCCACGTGTTGGACTTCACAGAACTGACAATACCACCACGTATTTCAGAAGCAAATGCTGCGAATCGTTCTGATTGATGAGCTGCTCCTGGCATATAGAACGTTTAAATAACTCACAGCAATGCAGCCGGGGCAAAGCCCGCGCCGATATTTCTACAGGTGAACACCCCGTCATTTCCAAGGCCCAAATGACACTGCAGATCGCTGTCTAATGCAAATTAAAATGCCGGCCGCTGGTGGCCGAGCGGGTCTAGGCGCTTCAGTCTGGAACTGCGGGACCGCTACGGTCGCAGGTTCGAATCCTGCCTCGCGCATGGATGTGTGTGGTGTCCTTAGGTTAGTTAGGTTTAAGTAGTTCTAAGTTCGAGGGGACTGATGACCACAGCAGTTCAGTCCCATAGTGCTCAGAGCCATTTGCACCAGAGCCAAATTAAAACCTAAGTAGGCGGGCCTACATCGGTAGCCAACCAAATGACATCGTCTGCAGAAAGATCACACACATGCTCTTAACGACTAGCGTCAACGCCAAATAAACATGACCAACGTCAGACGTTATCGATGTTGATGTATTACCAGCAACAGAGCATGATTTCAGGCGGCATTTGCCCGAAAATCTCTGTCTCTACCTATACGACCCCTTGTTAGATTAATCTTAACAGTTTCCTCCTGGCATTATCTCCCTATGCCATAACAAGTCTGATACGTGTTACAAACCGGACACAATGCGAAGGACCAGGCCCCTTTGCTTTTTTTTCTTTTATCACTCCTTTATTACATCACAGAAATACACATTTGAAGACAAAATTTAACTACATGAAATATTGCTCCTAGTATAGGTTAACATTAGCAGTGACAAAACTTAGTTCTCTTAAGCGTTTCTGCTGGCAACAAATTTTAAGGAGGCAAGGTAAGGTTTATATCAATTTAGCTCAAACACGTAGCTAGTGATTGAATCACGACACAGACACTTCAACAATTTCGGTAACGAATAAATAGCGTGAATTTGTACTCACAGTAACCAACTAATCAACAGCCTTGCCATTGAATAAGTAGTAGGCCATTTGGAACGATGTAGCAACACCCCGCAACTAGGGGAGTTAATACCAACAGTCTTTAAATGTCTTGCTCCCCATTAAATAAACAAACTTACAGTAATTAAATGAATAACAAATCAAACACACTACGCTCCACTGAAACTCTTCAGTGGAAACCAAGCCAAAATGAAGATTCCATTAACTGACTAGCACTGAAGTCACACTAAAGCTCATCTCTGTGTTCCCAGACACACATGGGGCAAACTTACACAAGACAAGATTTTGAAGGGAGCACATCAGTAAAATCGGTAGTGGAGCTAACTCGTGCCACTGAAAACTAAGGTACTAGACCGCGGCACAAGGTGGTATACAATGAGGTTGCCTTAGTGCTATACTTCGCTCCGAAATATTAATTCAAATGACCAATTCAAAATTAAGTGCACATAAACCAGCATTAATTAACGAGGAGTGACACCAGGTCGTTCGAAGGGATGACAACACTTAATTGAAAACACAAATGCCGGAAGCGGCAGTAACATCAAACACCATCTCCGAGTTTTAATCAGGAGTCACTTCGCGCTATACAAGTAAACATTTAACCAAGCACAAGAAAGGAACCCCAAAGAGAAAATTCAAATAAAACCCCCAACAGATTATAAAGGACAGGGAACCCCAAAAAGAATTAGCTCTCCCCAAAGGCAGTGTAAACGCGAAGGCCACACTTAAGAAGCCACCAAAATTGGTTACAAAAGGTCTTATACATTTGCTCCCTTTCTTTAAAGAAACACAAGGCTGCTTAACATTTGCTGGCTTCTGCTGGACGTCCGGTATGGCTCGTGTATGATACACCAGGCAGAAACCCAAGCTAGGCGGTCGCAAGGCACGGCGAGCAAAACCAGGAGAGCAGACAGGCAGGCAGCCAACACATATCCTCCATGCTGAACCGGCAGACCGCGTACAACCAACTCCACATATACGTGGCTGCTTCCACCTCGTACCTCGTGGCGTCTCAGCAGGTAGCACGAGCAAACGTCAACTGCCCCTCGCCCCGCGAATGCGGAAAACAGCAAGACAAACAAAGATATGAAACATCGAAGGATCGATAATGGACGTCCAAGAGACTGGCGCGCCAGTAACGAGCGCCACGGCTCAAAGTCCTGGTAGACAGCATTCCAGAGACTCTAAATACTTCAGAGACACTAGTTACGCACGTTAGTTCTTTCCAACGAAAATGGGCTCTTAGGCACTGTGACCTTGATGTGAACATGTTTGTATCCAAGTAGCATGTATTGTGGAGAGTTTTCCCGGCTGAGTTTAAACGAAAAAAATTATATCAAGGACAATATTATCGTTAACATTTCAAATTACAGGGTTGGGTTGTTTTGAGGGAGGAGACCAGACAGCGAGGTCATCGGTCTCAGTGGATTAGGAAAGGGCGGGGAAGGAAGTCGGCCGTGCCCTTTCGAAGGAACCATCCCGGCATTTGCCTGGAGCGATTTAGGGAAATCACGGAAAACCTAAATCAGGATGGCCGGACACGGGATTGAACCGTCATTCTCCTGAATGCGAGTCCAGCGTGCTAACCACTGCGCCACCTCTCTCGGTTTTCAGATTGTAGTAATTAGTTTTACAATGTCAGAATGTGTGTACAAATTGTCTTTTTAAGGGGACTACCTAGTCTTAGCACTGTGGCGCAGGCAAGTCAAGTTGCTAGGGGCCCAGACACACTTTGCTTGACCTCATCCCGTTGAAGCAGTGCTGGTGTGCACTAATGATATAAATAAAGCTATGTTTATATTTCTTAACCATTCCAACTGGGTACGTTTTACTTCATTACGCTGAACATGTAATTTCTCAATGGATCTACGACCATGTTTGTCTCAAATAGTTTACTCTTCTCTCGGATACCAAAATTCTTTGATCTTTACGTCTGACGTGTTTTGCTAGACAGCGTCCTGAGATATGCGATACAACAAATAACATAAGTATTAGTGGTATACAGATTTTGTACAGTAACAAGTTGAAGCGCAAGTCTTGGTGGCGCGATAAGCTGGGTTACGTACTTTTATGGGTACACAATATCTGAACATCTTTGCTCAACATCAGAAGCCGAACTGTATCTAGTCGCGCAGCGTGTTGGAAAATAAACTTAGTGGCATGTTACACGTCATGCATCAAATTATTTCCTTGACATGTAAAATTTTAATTATGAACTATTTATAAGCCTCGTAAACTATATTACAATTTATAAACATTCTTTAAATATATGGCATTAAAACGAGAATCATATTATTTTTTTTATGTATTTAAGTGAGCGTTAACGTCCGTCGGAACCTATACAAGATGAATCCACACCGGTTACAACATTTTTAAGTATACTGTTTAAGAAACCCCAAAACTATAGGTGTTACTTAAGAGAAGCAGGAAGGAAACTTTATTACGACAACAGGTAAAGGAGGCAGTGATCGTTTATATTACGACTTCCTACAGTACTCGATCGTGCGAAGCAGATACATCGACTAACTTAATATAGAAATAGTTGATGACAACAATCAGCGTTAATTATAATAATGCACATTGTGACTATAGCTGTAGTAGTTGTGGCAGTAGAAGTTGTCCAAAATCTTTAGTAGCATCCTTGTACGGAGCCTATGTACTCTGATAATCCGGGGAAGCCATGAGCAACCCATGCGAGATGAGTTTCGGTGCATATGCCAGACAATGTAACACGATGGTCCTATTACGTATCGACATACTACTATTAATATATAGGTTCGTCATTATGAAACTTTCGCTACCTGAGCCGGTGTAGATGGAAAACTACACTCATGATCATAAATTAAGGATAATGCTGATGGTGGACGGTTAGCGGGTTTAAATCACCTCGATGTATGACCGTGCTGTGCATTTGACCAGCGGTCGACGGACGGTGGCGCTGGCAGCAGTCCACATACAAAGGTGTGTTGGTGTATGTCAGAGTACAGTGCAGTGAGTATTTGTGCAGAGTTTTTCAGACGTGCTAATGGTGATCGTGTGTTCAAAATGGCTCAAAGAGCACATATTGATGACGTTATGAGGGGTAGAATACTGGGGCGACTGGAGGCTGGTTAAACACAGCAGGTCATGGCATGGGTCCTCCGTGTGCCACAAAGTGTCATCTCAAGATTATGGCAACAATTTCAGCAGACAGGAAACGGTGTCCAGGCGGTACAGTACGGGACGTCCACAATGTACAACACCACAAGAAGACCAATATCTCACCATCAGTGCCCACAGAGTACTGCAGGTAGCCTTGCTAGGGACCTTACCACAGCCACTGGAACAGTTGTCTCCAGACACACAGTCAACATACTACTGAACAGACATGGTTTATTCACCCGGAGACTTGCAAGGTGCATTCCACTGACCCTTGGTCACAGGAGAGCTCGTGAAGCCTGGTGTCAAGAACAGTGGTCCCAGGTTATGTTCACGAACGAGTCTAGGTATAGCCTAAACAGTGATTTTCGCCGGGTTTTCATATGGCGTGAACCAGGAAGCAGGCACCAACAATTTAATGACCTTGAAAGGGACCTGTATGGAGGTCGTGGTTTGATGGTGTGGGGTGGGATTATGATTGGTGCACGTACACCCCTGCATCTCTTTCACAGAGGAACCGTAACAGGTCAGGTGTATCGGGATGTCATTTTGCACCAGTATATCGGCCTTTTCAG
The DNA here is from genome assembly GCF_023864275.1 of Schistocerca cancellata. Classification (NCBI taxonomy): domain Eukaryota; kingdom Metazoa; phylum Arthropoda; class Insecta; order Orthoptera; family Acrididae; genus Schistocerca; species Schistocerca cancellata. The sequence goes on along the minus strand of NC_064634.1, from coordinate 351,195,467 downwards.
GGGTGCAGTGGGTCCCACGTTCCTCCTGATTTATGATAACGCACGGCCCTACCGAGCTGCCGCCGTGGAGGAGCACCTTGAAACAGATGATATCGGGCGAATGGAGTGGCCTGCCTGATCCCCAGACCTAAACCCCAACGAGCACGTCTGTGATGTTCTCGGTCGACGTATCGTTGCACGTCTTCAAACGCCTAGGACACTTCAGGAGCTCCGACAGGCACTGGTGCAAGAATGGGAGGCTATACCCCAGCAGCTGCTCGACCACCTGATCCAGAGTATGCCAACCAGTTGTGCGGCCTGTGTACGTGTGCAATCATATCCCATACTGATGTCTAGGTACATGCGTAGGAAACAGTGGCGTTTTGTAACACATGTGTTTCGGGACGGTTTTCTAAACTTATCACCAATACCGTGGACTTACAGATCTGTGTCGTGTGTGTTCCCTATTAGCCTATGCTATTAGCACCAGTTTTGTGTAGTGCCACGTTGTGTGGCACCACATTCTGCAATTATCATTAATTTATGAGCATGAGGTATGGTAACCCAACTTTATGTCGAATGACATTCAGACTATGCTGTAGGATTTGCGTTGTTAGTAGTGTTAGTGTCATGATGTATTGTTAGGCGCCCGAACTGGTATGTTGACGTTAGGGTGAAACGTAATTATCAGTGGACGTTACAGTTGTAGACGGTCAAATTGGGTTTGGACAAGGTGGGCAGTGGTTTACTCGCAAAGCTGTTTTTTTCAAAACAACAGCGATAGTGCTGCTGCTCTTAGTGAATATCGAACGCACTAAGAGAACACGGAGAGGCCCTCTTTCCGCACCGGAGCTGAAGAACGTGATTCGGAAGTTCGAAGTAACTTGCGGTTTGTGAATATCTCTTGGGAGAGGCCGACAGCCAATTGTGCCACAAATTGTTGGCTGAGAATGCTGGACGCAATGTGTGACTTTCAAGGAGTGCGACAGCTGTACGTTCCATGGTCCATCGTTCGCAAAGTGCTGCGATTTGTTGTGAAATGATATCTCTTTTGCGGTTATAGACTGGCGTGGATGCAGATGGTCGTCACGGCGGGCAAAGTCTCCGCCCGTGAAAGTAAACATTGTACGCAGTTAACAAATGTTCCCTCTCATGGCGGAAATGAAAAGGAATTTTATTACAGTGTTTTCTCATTATTTCCTTCCGAATGTCCTTATAAATGTTTCCAGAAAGCTTCATTGTCCTCTGATCACTCTTTTTTCAGGGGGATCCTCTGAAATAGCTGAAGATTAATTCTAAACACCCTTTACAGTGCATGCCATTACAGTAAACCCACAGTGTTTCGTGTAGGTCTCATGCTCAAATTACATACAAAAAGCTGGCTGTCATATATGACGTTCTACGTAGGAACGCTAAATGCGCACCGCAACACGCGACATGCACTCCGCCCGCCATTGTACCTACTAGGAAACTAATTCCTGAATAGTAGTGTTACTGCATGAAAAACTCACGAAGTGATAGCGTATGTTTAACATATTTAAAAAAGTTTTATAAATTGTAATATTTTAAGGAAAGTTTGTAAATTGTTCATAATTAAAAATTTAAATGTTACCGAGATCATAATTTGACGTACGACTTATTCCTGTAACGCCACATGGTGGCTTAATATCTTTATTTTTTAATACGGCGCACGATGTGAGGAAGTTTGGCGTCTGATGTTAAGCAACAATGTTCAGGGTCGCTAGGTAGTGTGAATTCAAAAGTGACACTAATTCATCTTAACGCGTCACTAACACTTGCCCTACATCTTGTTACTGTATAAAATTTGTATTCGATCCATTTTTAGTTATTTCTTGTGTCACACAGATCTGAATGATAGTGTAGAGTGAAACGCGTCAAGAACAGAAATAAACGAATTTTGACGACTAAGGGACGAATAAATTATTTGAGCATATGTTGAAACAGCCAACGGCCTTGCCGCAATGGCAACACCGGTTCCTGTCATATCACCGAAGTTAAGCACTGTCGGATTTGGCTAGCACTTGGATGGGTCACCGTTTATACACTCCTGGAAATGGAAAAAAGAACACATTGACACCGGTGTGTCAGACCCACCATACTTGCTCCGGACACTGCGAGAGGGCTGTACAAGCAATGATCACACGCACGGCACAGCGGACACATCAGGAACCGCGGTGTTGGCCGTCGAATGGCGCTAGCTGCGCAGCATTTGTGCACCGCCGCCGTCAGTGTCAGCCAGTTTGCCGTGGCATACGGAGCTCCATCGCAGTCTTTAACGCTGGTAGCATGCCGCGACAGCGTGGACGTGAACCGTATGTGCAGTTGACGGACTTTGAGCGAGGGCGTATAGTGGGCATGCGGGAGGCCGGGTGGACGTACCGCCGAATTGCTCAACACGTGGGGCGTGAGGTCTCCACAGTACTTCGATGTTGTCGCCAGTGGTCGGCGGAAGGTGCACGTGCCCGTCGACCTGGGACCGGACCGCAGCGACGCGCGGATGCACGCCAAGACCGTAGGATCCTACGCAGTGCCGTAGGGGACCGCACCGCCACTTCCCAGCAAATTAGGGACACTGTTGCTCCTGGGGTATCGGCGAGGGCCATTCGCAACCGTCTCCATGAAGCTGGGCTACGGTCCCGCACACCGTTAGGCCGTCTTCCGCTCACGCCCCAACATCGTGCAGCCCGCCTCCAGTGGTGTCGCGACAGGCGTGAATGGAGGGACGAATGGAGACGTGTCGTCTTCAGCGATGAGAGTCGCTTCTGCCTTGGTGCCAATGACGGTCGTATGCGTGTTTGGCGCCGTGCAGGTGAGCGCCACAATCAGGACTGCATACGACCGAGGCACACAGGGCCAACACCCGGCATCATGGTGTGGGGAGCGATCTCCTACACTGGCCGTACACCACTGGTGATCGTCGAGGGGACACTGAATAGTGCACGGTACATCCAAACCGTCATCGAACCCATCGTTCTACGATTCCTAGACCGGCAAGGGAACGTGCTGTTCCAACAGGACAATGCACGTCCGCATGTATCCCGTGCCACCCAACGTGCTCTAGAAGGTGTAAGTCAACTACCCTGGCCAGCAAGATCTCCGGATCTGTCCCCCATTGAGCATGTTTGGGACTGGATGAAGCGTCGTCTCACGCGGTCTGCACGTCCAGCACGAACGCTGGTCCAACTGAGGCGCCAGGTGGAAATGGCATGGCAAGCCGTTCCACAGGACTACATCCAGCATATCTACGATCGTCTCCATGGGAGAATAGCAGCCTGCATTGCTGCGAAAGGTGGATATACACTGTACTAGTGCCGACATTGTGCATGCTCTGTTGCCTGTGTCTATGTGCCTGTGGTTCTGTCAGTGTGATCATGTGATGTATCTGACCCCAGGAATGTGTCAATAAAGTTTCCCCTTCCTGGGACAATGAATTCACGGTATTCTTATTTCAATTTGCAGGAGTGTATCTGCCGGGTGCTGTTGGCAAGCGGGGTGCACTCAGCTCTTGTGAGGCCAATTGAGGAACTATTTGATTAAGGAGTAGCGGCATCGGTCACGAAAACTGAAAACGGCAGGAGAGCGGTGTGCTGACCACAGGCCCCTCCCTGCTCGCCGCCAGTGACGCTCAAGGGCTGAGGATGAGACGGCGGCCCGTCGTTGCCGTTAGGCCTTCAAGGCTCGGTCAGACTGTGTTTGTTTGCTTTGGTTTGTATGTGTTTCAATAAATCGCAATGTAATGCAAAAACAGGCGCTGCAAGTGGATAAATGACGAAGAAGTGAATGTTACTTCATTTCGTAGAGTGACAAAAGTAAACAGTAACTTCTACGACAATATATCGAAACGAGCAATGTCAGTTAGTGTTATACTAGTAACAGGCAGTGCACGTCACAATCTCTGTGACGCTAATTTCCATCAGTTAACTGGTATCAAGAAGATGTTCTGTAATCACAGATATGCTTGGCTGTTATAAGTGTTGTGTCAGGCTAATTCTCCTGACACCGGCCTTTCGCGGCTATGGTGGATTGCTGATGTACAACGTGCCCGAACTGCACAGGATACGGCAGACACCCACCGAATCCGAGATCGATCTTGACAGACCCTAAAGGGGCCCCTAACCTTAGATAGTGTTTGCATAAGACCAAAAAACTGTGAACTCGAGTGCCACATCGCTGTTCTCGTACCAAGCCAGGTGGCGCAGTGGTTAGCATATTGCACTTACTTTCGTGACGACGACGTTTCAAATCCGCGTCCAGTCATCCAGATTTAGGTTTTCCGATTTCCCTAAATCACTTCAGGAAAATGTCGGGTTAGTATTTTTAAAAGGACACTGCCGATTCACTTCCTCATTCTTACAGCATTCCGAGCGTTTGCTCCGTCTCTAATAACCTCTATGTCGACGGGACTTAAACCCTAATCTCCAGCCCCCTCCATCCCTGCCCACTCTTCTCATCAATCATTTCATTCAAGCTTAATCGACAGCTCAACACGGGTCTGATTCCTCTCCCACTATGCCCATTCAGCTGAAAGGTGGGCTAATTCAGTTGACAAACTTTCAGCGTTTGATTTTTTTTTTCTTTATTGAATTTCAATTCCCCCCGAAGGGGGCGGGCTGGCAGCAGGTTAGTATGCCGCTCTTCAGCCTACAGACTTTGTGAGAAATATGAAGAGAATAAATAATAAAAAACAGGCGATAAAATCGGAGACTTAAAGAGTAACAGGGCGAAAAGAAATCGTGGAACTATCAGCGTTTGAGATTACATGGGCTTTACGAAGTATCCCATCCCCCTGAGCTGGATGGGAACAACTATGAGTCTGAAGATACAAATCAGCCCTGTGTCCCAATGTACCGTCATTACTCCTCATGACCAACAGAGCAAGGAAGTAAAGACCGACCCCATTTTCTACTACCATATTCGTCTAGATTGAACTGAAATGTTCTAAACAACTGTGCGAATTTCACTGCCTTGAGGCCAAATCGCACATGTATCTGCATATAACGACGTTTCCTCTATCGGGATTGTTGCAGTCAGTCCGCAGCTCGTGGTCGTGCGGTAGCGTTCTCGCTTCTCGCGCCCGGGTTCCCGGGTTCGATTCCCGGCGGGGTCAGGGATTTTCTCTGCCTCGTGATGACTGGGTGTTGTGTGCTGTCCTTAGGTTAGTTAGGTTTAAGTAGTTCTAAGTTCTAGGGGACTGATGACCATAGATGTTAAGTCCCATAGTGCTCAGAGCCATTTGAACCATTTTGTTGCAGTTAATTGATATTATGTTTGGTGTTAAATTACCTAACCTAATTCGACATTTGTTGATATCCTCTTACATTTTTGTTAAATAGCCAGTACTACGAGCAGAAAGATGGAGTTGCGGTGACGAGTCCTTTGTCACCTATTGTTACCAATCCTTCTTTGATGTAAGATTTCGAGGAACATGGTCGGCAGCCGGTTGCATTGAAGCCTGTACGCTTTCTCTAGATACGTAAAGGACTGTTTTATCTCCAGACTGAATGTTCACTCTGCAGCGAAGCGTTCGTTCGTCTGAAACTTCATAGCAGATTAAAACTGTGTGCTGGATCAGATCTGGAACCTGGGTCTTTTGCCTTTGACGGACAAGTACTGTAACGACTTTAGCTACATAAGCATCACTCACTATTCCCCCCCCCCCCCCGATCTAAGACGAAATTCGGAAGAAATTTCCTCAGTTCAGCGTCGGCACTAACTATGGGTGCATGTGCTGCCAGAGAAAAACTGTGGGTAGCAAGAAGTGACCAACTAAAACGTGGATGAAATATACTAAGCGTCTAGATCGGACTACCTGGAAACCACACTAGCATGCTAAGATCAGAGATGTTCCAAAGAACTGACTCTATGATTATTGTGGTGGGGAGCAGATAATGGATCACCTGTGCCACTGTCCATGCTGTTGTGAGTCGTGATGATAAGCTGATGAGGGCTTAAGACGGCGCAATTGCTGTTGTCCGATACTCGGTATTCAGTTATGGAAACTACCTAAAATGTAAATTTTGTGTATTATCGTTTTAGCTGTATCCCCTTACTTCTGCTAAGTTATGTAATATGGAATTCTGTACGGCTTCTGACTAGTGTTAAAAATGTTTCCTCTAGAAATAAAAATATTACTCAGTTTCTGCTGTAGTCATAATAAACAAAGGAACTGTTTCGAAAGTGAATTTGACTACATTGACTAGAATACATAATTGAAAATAATGGTAAATTAATATGCACGATTAATAAAGTAATAAAATTCATTCTTTTTCATTAAGAGTTCGTTGGCCGATCCATCAGTGATGAGCGCTTTGTATGTGGAAAGAGTAGCATTGAACCTCTTCCTTCGCCATAGAACAAAGCACTTTTGAAATGAGAAAAAAAGAAAAGAGATAAAATCGAGAAAAGCTAATAAAACTCTTTGTTTAAATATTTCTTGTTAATCTGTAAAATCAATCAAAGCAGAGCCAACGATAACCTTTTGTATTGCTATCAGTTTCCATATCGCATTGCTATCAGTTTCCATATCGCCGAAAATGAAACAAGTACAAACGGAAAACTGCAAACTTATAAAAAAATTCCTTTTTGTCGGGAAAACACAATCACACGCAGAGTCTACAACCTAGCGAGGTGAAAACGGACTTACATTCGGGATGACGACGTCTCTAATCTCCTTTCGATCACCCAGACTGATACTTTTTGTGATTTCAGTAAATCACTCAAGAAAAAGTCTGGACTGGATCCTCAGCAGCAGACATGACGGTGGGACGCTCAATATTATGTTCTAAAACAAGTCTTTCGATAAGGTATATTCTGAAAACTTTGTATGTTACCTAGGACCGGTTGCAGTTAATCTTCATTTTCACTTAACTATTTTGTTACTATGTTACCTTGATCATAACTCAGACTTTTTCATTTCTGTCGAGGTAATTCATGAGAAAGACTTATGTCAGATGTGTCACTGCCGTGGAGTATCCATGGTTACACAGAATGCTTGGTTCCTCTGTGAAGTGCTCCCAAAATATAGTAAATATTTTTTAACGCCTTCGGCAGAGTGTAGATAGCATTCAATTGTTCGAACGTTACGCAGAGTTAGTTTAGTTGTCGGTACTACATGTTTCAGACGATATCTTACAACTCTAGGTGTGTTTAGATTATTCCCATCTCTATATTACTAAGCGATTATTGTGGAGTCACAATACCCCTATTATTAAAATGAATATCTACGTAATGACAGCATCAAGTACGTGTTATAAAAATAATATTTAATTTACTGATAATTTATAGTCTGCGAAAGGAAACGATATGTGAACTGTGCTATCATTAATATTCCTGATGAATGACATAGATGTTAGTATCCATCAAACAATTGTAGATACAATGAACGAACGTAAAAAAGCTATCTTACGATTAGATTTCTCTTGCAACTAGGTCCCTCCTCTAGTAAGGTCTCTCTTGGAATTCATTTATTTTTTTTTTTTTTTTGTGTTCTCTGTCGCTGAACTGTATTGTGTAATGTGAGTCTTATGTGTGTATGTAGATTGAATTAAAAGCATAAAAAACATTTTTTGCGCTGCAACTGCTTCATTTGAAGGACCTGTTTCATTGTAGACACAATTTAGAGATAGTTTCATTCAGTGAAGCTTTTTGTTTTTTCGCGATTATTTCAAAAGCCATTTTGGTGTTATTCCAGCCTGCCTATTACATTCACTAGACCCTGAAATCATTTGTTTTTCTTAAAGTCCGATATTTTTCTGAGTGCATTTGTTACTGAAGGAATCTTCATTTCTTTTCACGGTCAGCAAAACACCAAACGTATTGTTTTCGAGATGACCGTGGGCCGTAGCTATTTTTCAGTTTTGAAGTAAATTATTGTTATGCTTCCTGACTTTATGAAAGTAGTGGAGATTAAACCAAAGATATAATTTTGCCCGAGTTTTCTTGCATCGTTGCCATCAAAGGCAGAGTTCCAATAAATAATCTTACGTAACAGTTAACGCTCTTGATTACCATATTCAGAATATAAAGCCATTTCATATAATCACAGGCAATAATGTTACGATGACAGTCTACTTCAGGAATGTTACTGTGGTACTGCTTTATGACAGGGTGCATTTTCATGGTGATTCAACCAATCCTAGTCGCTGAGGCGTTCCTCTGCTGCACTCGGAACACAACCTCGTAAAGTGCGTTCATATCCTACTGCAAATTGTTCAAATGGCTCTGAGCACTATGGGACTTAACATCTGAAGTCATCAGTCCCCTAAAACTTAGAACTACTTAAACCTAGCTAACCTAAGGACATCACAAACAACCATGCCCGAGGCAGGATTCGAACCTGCGACCGTAGCGATCACGCGGTTCCAGACTAAAGCGCCTAGAACCGTTCGGCCACACCAGCCGGCATCCTACTGCATCTAGCGTTTTGTTTAGCACTACAGGAAGACGAAACCCTAACCACGAAAAGCACGCTGGCAAATAATGTCCTCTAGGCAAAGGTGGCAAGGGTAAAATACAGGGAGCGAAAGGCTATTTACAATTTGTACAGAAACCAGATGGCAGTTATAAGAGTAGAGGGGTATGAAAGGGAAGCAGTGGTTGGGAAGGGAGTGAGACAGGGATGTAGCCTATCCCCGATGTTATTCAATCTGTATATTGAGCAAGCAGTAAAGGAAACAAAAGAAAAATTTGGAGTAGGTATTAAAATCCAGGGAGAAGAAATAAAAACTTTGAGGTTCGCCGATGACATTGTAATTTTGCCAGAGACAGCAAAGGACTTGGAAGATCAGTTGAGCGGAATGGACAGTGTCTTGAAAGGAGGATATAAGATGAACATCAATAAAAGCAAAACGAGGCTAACGGAATGTAGTTGAATTAAATCGGGTGATGCTGTGGGAATTAGATTAGGAAATGAGACACTTAAAGTAGTAAAGGAGTTTTGCTATTTGGGGAGCAAAATAACTGATGATGGTCGAAGTAGAGAGAATATAAAATGTAGACTGGCAATGGCGAGGAAAGCGTTTCTGAAGAAGAGAAATTTGTTAACATCGAGTATAGATTTAAGTGTCAGCAAGTCGTTTCTGAAAGTATTTGTATGGAGTGTAGGCATGTATGGAAGTGAAACTTGGACAATAAATATTTTCGACAAGAAGAGAATAGAATACTAATTTAGTATTGGAGGGCAGCGTGGACGTAAAAATCGTGGAGGAAGACCAAGAGATGAATACACTAAGTAGATTCAGAAGGATGTAGGGTGCAGTAGTTACTTGGAAATAAAGAAGCATGCACAGGGTAGAGTAGCATGGACAGCTGCATCAGATCAGCCTCTGAACTGAAGACCACAACAACAACAACGGTCATTTCCGAGTTACAAAGCGGTGTCTTTTGAACAGATAGTGTATATTTTTAACTATGTTATGTCTGTAAGTAAAATTTACACTGCGCTTTTGCATCTTTTCTAGTGAATTGAAAAATGAGTTCTAATTCTCCCTTACCGTTCTGCTAAAATAAAAGATTTTGGTATGTGCTTGGTAAAAATGTTTACCTTGAGCAGCACAGAATGCAGTTGTGAACGCAGTGCGTGCCACAATGATATGGAATAACCAGATTCATCATCAATCATCCTCGTGGTACGAAATAGGTAGTTCCGAGTGAATATTGTGTGGCGTAGCGTATTGCAAGACATTCCAAGAACGCATGTTTCTCTTCGCCTACCAGGCGTCACAGTGACGCAACCAGCGAAATCCGGCTGGGCACGTGCTCGGCGCAGACGTAATATGGGGTCCACGGGTACGTGAGTGGGCAGCTACTGTTGCCTCTTCCTGTTGTCCTCATTCACCTGCTGGCACACGTCTGAGACAAAGGCTCATCGCGTTCTGAAAAAAGCTCAGCTAGGACTCTTCTGACGTCTTAATTACTGGAAGACAAAAATTAACTTTCTGGTGCAAGTAAGTTTAAACCTCTGAAGCGACACGTAAAATTGAATGTGGTGGTGGTGGTATGGTATTCTGCCTTTCGGCAGGTCTTGTCATGGCTTAAGCATCTTCCACTTAGGTCTATCCATAGCCAGTCTTTTCATTTCTGAATATTTGTCTCCTTTTATATTGTCCAGCATTTGATATCTTCTTTTTCATCTTCTCCTTTTTCCCTCCACCGTTCCTTCTGTTTCTTCCTTCAATGTACAGTCCTTCCTCAAACAATGTCCAGTCCAGTTCCGTTTTGTTTTTCTGATAACTTTCAGCATGTTTCTCTCTTCCCCAACTCTTCTTAATACTTGTTCATTCCTTACTCGGTCTTCCCATGTCACTTTTTCCATTCTTCTCCATATTCACATCTCTAGTGCCTCCAATCTCCTTTCATCTTTCTTCATCAATGTCCAGGTCTCCGCACCATATAGCTCAACGCTCCAGAGGTAACATTTGGCAGTTCTTTTCCTCAGATAGAGAAATTGTATGAGGATATTGAAAAGGTAATGCAGTATGTAAAGGGGGACGAAAATCTAAGTCACGGGCGACTGGAATGCAGTTGTAGGGGAAGGAGTAGAAGAAAAGGTTGCAGGAGAATATGGGCTTGGGACAAGGAACGAAAGAGGAGAAAGACTAATTGAGTTCTGTAACAAGTTTCAGCTAGTAATAGCGAATACCCTGTTCAAGTATCACAAAAGGAGGAGGTATACTTGGAAAAGGCCGGGAGATACGGGAAGATTTCAATTAGATTATATCATGGTCAGACAGAGATTCCGAAATCAGATACTGGATTGTAAGGCGTACCCAGGAGCAGATATAGACTCAGATCACAATATAATAGTGATGAAGAGTAGGCTGAAGTTCAAGACATTAGTCAGGAAGAATCAATATGCACAGAAGTGGGATACGGAAGTACTAAGGAATGACGAGATACGTTTGAAGTTCTCTAACGCTATAGATACAGCAATAAGGAATAGCGCAGTAAGCAGTACAGTTGAAGAGGAATGGACATCTCTAAAAAGGGCCATCACAGAAGTTCGGAAGGAAAACATAGGTACAAAGAAGGTAACTGCGAAGAAACCATGGGTAACAGAAGAAATACTTCAGTTGATTGATGAAAGGAGGAAGTACAAATATGTTCCGGGAAAATCAGGAATACAGAAATACAAGTCGCTGAGGAATGAAATAAATAGGAAGTGCAGGGAAGCTAAGACGAAATGGCTGCAGGAAAAATGTGAAGACATCGAAAAAGATATGATTGTCGGAAGGACAGACTCAGCATACAGGAAAGTCAAAACAACCCTTGGTGACATCAACGGTGGTAACATTAAGAGTGCAACGGGAATTCCACTGTTAAATGCAGAGGAGAGAGCAGATACGTGGAAAGAATACATTGAAACCCTCTATGAGGGTGAAGATTTGTCTGATATGATAGAAGAAGAAACAGGAGTCGATTTAGAAGAGATAGGGGATCCAGTATTAGAATCGGAATTTAAAAGAGCTTTGGAGGACTTACGGTCAAATAAGGCAAAAGGGATAGATAAGATTCCGGCAGAATTTCTAAAATCATTGGGGGAAGTGGCAACAAAACGACTATTCACGTTGGTGTGTAGAATATATGAGTCTGGCGATATACCATCTGACTTTCGGAAAAGCATCATCCACACAATTCCGAAGACGGCAAGAGCTGACAAGAGCGAGAATTATCGCACAATCAGCTTAACAGCTCATGCATCGAAGCTGCTTACAAGAATAATATACAGAAGAATGGAAAAGAAAATTGAGAATGCGCTAGGTGACGATCAGTTTGGCTTTAGGAAAAGTAAAGGGACGAGAGAGGCAATTCTGACGTTATGGCTAATAATGGAAGCAGGGCTAAAGAAAAATCAAGACACTTTCATAGGATCTGTCGACCTGGAAAAAGCGTTCGACAATATAAAATGGTGCAAGCTGTTCGAGATTCTGAAAAAAGTAGGGGTGAGCTATAGGGAGAGACGGGTCATATACAATATGTACAACAACCAAGAGGGAATAATAAGAGTTGACGATAAAGAACGAAGTACTCGTATTAAGAAGGGTGTAAGACAAGGCTGTAGCCTTTCTCCCCTACTCTTCAATCTGTACATCGAGGAAGCAATGATGGAAATAAAAGAAAGGTTCAGGAGTGGAATTAAAATACAAGGTGAAAGGATATCAATGATACGATTCGCTGATGACATTGCTATCCTGAGTGAAAGTGAAGAAGAATTAAATGATCTGCTGAACGGAATGAACAGGCTAATGAGTACACAGTATGGTTTGAGAGTAAATCGGAGAAAGACGAAGGTAATGAGAAGTAGTAGAAATGAGAACAGCGAGAAACTTAACATCAGGATTGATGGTCACGAAGTCAATGAAGTTAAGGAATTCTGCTACCTAGGCAGTAAAATAACCAATGACGGACGGAGCAAGGAGGACATCAAAAGCCGACTCGCTATGGCAAAAAAGGCATTTCTGGCCAAGAGAAGTCTACTAATATCAAATACCGGCCTTAATTTGAGGAAGAAGTTTCTGAGGATGTACGTCTGGAGTACAACATTGTATGGTAGTGAAACATGGACTGTGGGAAAACCGGAACAGAAGAGAATCGAAGCATTTGAGGTGTGGTGCTATAGACGAATGTTGAAAATTAGGTGGACTGAAAAGGTAAGGAATGAGGAGATTATACGCGGAATCGGAGAGGAAAGGAATATGTGGAAAACACTGATAAAGAGAAGGGACAGGATGATAGGACATCTGCTATGACATGAGGGAATGACTTCCATGGTACTAGAGGGAGCTGTAGAGGGCAAAAATTGTAGAGAAAGACAGATATTGGAATACGTCAAGCAAATAATTGAGGACGTAGGTTGCAAGTGCTACTCTGAGGTGAAGAGGTTAGCACAGAAAAGGAATTCGTGGCCGCATCAAACCAGTCAGTAGACTGATGACCAAAAAAAAAAAATCCTCGGATCTTACCGAGCGAGGTGGCGCAGTGGTTAGGACACTGGACTCGCATTCGGGAGGACGCCGGTTCAATCCCGCGTCCGGCCATCCTGATTTAGGTTTTTCGTGATTTCCGTAAATCTCTACAGACAAAGGCCGGGATGGTTCCTTTGAAAGGGTACGGTCGATCTCCTTCCCTAATGCGATGAGACCGATGACCTCGCTGTTTGGTCTCTTCCCCCAATCAACCCACCAAACCTCAGCTCTTTGTTTAGTGGTCCACAAAGTAATTTCTGTTTCCTCTTGAATCCCTCTTTGGCCATTGCAATTCTTTTCCTAATTTCTGTTAAGCAATACATGTCATCCATTATTACACTTCCCAAGTAATTGGAGTTATTCACTTGCTCTATCTCCTCTCCCCCTATTTTCATACGGCATTTTCTCCCATTTCCTCTATTTACAATGCTTTTCGTTTTCTTCTTGTTTATATTCATTCCATATTCTTCTAATTTTGTGTTTAGATCATCTAACATTTGTTCCATCTCTCTTGCACTCTCTGCCATCACAACCATGTCGTCTGCAAATCTTATACACTCCACTCTCCGACCCCTTATACAGGCTCCTCCCCTTCCATGGAAACTTTCAATAATAATTTCCTCCGGATATATATTGAACAGTTTTGGTGATAAACAACAACCTTGTCTTACACCACTTCTCCTGTTTCTTCACTCATCACACCTCCTATTCTTACTCTTGCTCTCTGGTTCAAATATAAAATTTTAATTAGGCGTCTACCCTCCAGTCAAATCCATGTTTCCGTAGGATTTCCATCAGTTTGTCCCATCGAATTGTGAAGGTAAAGTAACCAACAATCAAATTACATCTTCTTCTTCTTCTTCTTCTGTGGCGCTACAGTCCATGATGAACCCTGTCCTTCCCAACGAGCTTCCACCATCCATCAGGGTCACATGCTGCCCTCCTCCAGTTTCGTCACCCGAGCTTTCGTTTAACCATTCGTCGCCCAATACCCGTGCCATGTCGTCCTCTATTAATCCGTCCGGATTCTGCTCTTTGGCTTTTCGTAACTTTACTTTCTTTTCACAGGAAGAGGTTACTAGCATCGAGCCCAACCCCCGAGGACAAGGGTTTGTATTAGGTTTATTCCCCTAGGGAAGCTGGCTTGACTACGCCTCTAGAGCCCTCACTGGCCTACGTTGTGAGACACACTTCGTCTGGCTCCCCAGTCGAGACCAGTCCGGCTACGGAGACCCTGCCAGTAGCTACGCAACAGCCTGAACAGCTCTCGGCTACACGGAAACACAGAAGCCCTCCCGCCCGGCACTGATGGTGCCTACTACAAGGCCATGTCACCTGCGAGGGATAATCGAATTACTACTTCATAGCCGGCCAATGTGGCGGAGCGGTTCTAGGCTCTTCAGACAGGAACCGCGCTGCTGCTACGGTCGCAGGTTCGAATCCTGCCTCGGGCATGGATGTGAGTGATGTCCTTAGGTTAAGTTAGGTTTAAGTAGTTCTAACTTCTAGGGGACTGATGACCTCAGATGTTAAGTACCGTAGTGCTTAGAGCCATTTGAATTACTTTATGTTATTTATTTCAGAGTATTTGATACTAAGTTGCTTCCTTTACTTTTATTTTACACTTTAATGCAAGAAAAGACAAAATTAAAAAAAAGAGTAAGAAATACGACGCAGCACGAAGGAATTTTCCGAATGAGATGGAATCGGAAGATGTACTGTATATGTATAGACAAACAAACGATTACAATTTCAGAAAAATTCATGAGACAGAGAAAGAGCTTAACAAATTTAGGTAGTCAATAACTCGTTGGCCCACCTCTCGGCCTTATGCAAGCAGCTATTTTCCTTCGCTTTGGTTGACACGGGTGATGATTAACCTCATGAGGGATATACAGGGTGGTTAGTTGATAGTGACCGGGCCAAATATCTCACGAAATAAGCATCAGATGAAAAAACTACAAAGAACGAATCTCGTATAGCTTGCAGAGGGAAACCAGAGGGGCTATGGTTGGCCCGCTAGATGGCGCTGCCATGGGTCAAACGGATATCAACTGCGTTTTTTTAATAAGAACCCCCATTTTTATTACACACGTATTCGTGTAGTACGTAAATAAATATTAATGTTTTAGTTGGAATACTGTTTTCGCTTTGTGATAGATGGCGTTGTAATAGTCACAAAAGTGTAAGTACGTGGTATCACGTAACATTCCGCCAGTGCGGACGGTATTTGCTTCGTGATACATTACCCGTGTTAAAATGGTCCGTTTACCAATTGCGGAAAAGGTTGATATCGTGTTGATGTACGGCTATTGTGATCAAAATGCCCAACGGGCGTGTGCTATGTATGCTGTTCGGTATCCTGGACGACATCATCCAAGTGTCGGGACCGTTGACCGGATAGTGATGTTATTTAAGGAAAGAGGAAGTGTTCAGCCACATGTGAAACGTCAACCACGACCTGCAACAAATGATAATGCCCAAGTAGGTTTTTTAGCTGCTGTCGCGGCTAACCGCACATCTGTAGCAGACAAATTGCGCGACAATCGGGAATCTCAAAAACGTCGGTGTTGATAATGCTACATCAACATCGATTGCACCAGTACCATACTTCCATGAACCAGGAATTGGATGGCAACGACTCTGAACGTCGCGTACAGTTCTGCCACTGGGCAGAAGAGAATTACGTGACAATGACAGATTTTTTGCACGCGTTATATTTAGCGACGAATCGTCATTCACCATCAGCGATAACGTAAACCGGCATAATATGCACTATTGGGCAACCGAAAATCCACGTTGGCTGCGACAATTGGAACATCAGCGACCTTGGCGGGCTAATTTATGGTCCGGCATTATGGAAGGAAGGATAATTGGCCCCCATTTTATCGATGGCAATCTAAATGGTGCAATGTATGCTGATTTCCTACGTAATGTTCTACCAATGTTACTACAAGATGTTTCACTGCATGACAGGATGGCGATGTACTTCCAACACGATGGATGTCCGGCACATAGCTCTCGTGCGGTTGAAGCGGTATTGAATAACATATTTAATGACAGGTGGATTGGTCGCCGAAGCACCATACCATGGCCCGCAGGTTCACCGGATCTGACATCCACGGATTACTTTCTGTGGGGAAAGTTGAAGGATGTTTGCTTTCGTGATCCACCGTCAACGGCTGACAACATGAGTCAGCGCATTGTCAATGCATGTGCGAACATTACGGAAGGCAAACTACTCACTGTTGTGAGGAATGACGTTACACGTATTGCCAAATGCATTGAGGTTGTCGGACATCATTTTAAGCATTTATTCCATTAATGTGGTATTTACAGGTAATCACGCTGTAACAACATGCGTACTCAGAAATGATAAGTTCACAAAGGTACATGTATCACATTGAAACAACCGAAATAAAATGTTCAAACCTACCTACGTTCTGTATTTTAATTTAAAAAACCTACTTTTTACTAACTGTTCGTCTAAATTGTGAGCCATATGTTTATTACAGCGCCATGTATCACAAAGCGAAAAAGTGGTCCAACTAAAACATTCACATTTCTTTACGTACTACACGAATATGTAATAAAAAATCGGGGTTCCTATTTTTTAAAAAACGCAGTTGATATCCGTTTGACCTATGGCAGCGCCATCTAGTGGGCCAACCATAGCGCCATCTGGTATCCCCCTTCAAGCTAGACGAGTTTCGTTCTTTGTAGTTTTTTCGTTTGAGGCTTATTTCGTGAAATATTTGGCCCTGTCAGGATCAATGGATGACCCTGTAGTGTCAAATTTTGTCTAGTTAGAGCGTTAGATTGTCAAAATCCAGAGATGCTTAGAGGGCCCTGCCCACACTGCTACAAATATTCTCAGCTGAGGATAGATTTGGCGACCTCACTGTCAAATCACGTAGAAAAGCAATAGAAACTCCCGCCGTGTGCCCGTGGGCGCTATCTTGCTGAAATATAAAGCCATGATGGCTTGTCGTGAACGGCAACAAAACGGGGCGTAGAACATCGTCAACGTACTGCCATGTTGTACGGATGTCGTGGATGGCAGCGCAGCAAATCGCTTCTTGATGATGTTGGGCCGTATGGTGGGCGGCGGTCAGAGTGGTCTTCCACTGCTGTCCAGGACTACTCCAGACGCGTCTTAGCTGTTATAGGACGTCGGTTCATACCGAGCCTCATCGATAAAAACGATTCTACTCCAGTGAATCTGATTACAGGTCGAAGATGAGTCCAGAGCTGCCCCAGACAGTGATGGGATATCTGTGTGTGTGAGTTTTAATGTAGTTTGCAAGACAACGAGAGGTACACAAGGCAGTTTGGGTTGAGACGCGTTATACAGCAGACATAGAAATATCTTTTCAAATATTCGCCTCCAGTACAGGTACCTCCTCAAAGATGTATACATCCAGACTTGAAGCGATTGGTGAATGTTTGTATATCATAGATGTTTGAGACTTGAAAAGGTCGCTGGAATCATACGGTTTCAGTTGGCTTCATGAAAGGCTACGGAATATTCACTTGTTTCAATTAACATGATTTTTGATTGCATAAATAAATACTGCAAAGGGAAAAGCTGAACATTTTACTCGGATCGTGATGTCATGAGAATGTTTCCGGAGATTGCCAGTCAGATATGAAGTCGATGCTGCAAGTCGTTCTAAATACGAATTTAGTTTCCTAAGGTTTTACAATAACTGCTTGTTTATTTATTTTACACACTTTGGAAATTACAGCTAAACGTTCTCTAACGGAGAATTATCTACACGTTCTGCATTTTGTAAATAAAGGCGAAAGGGTGACATTAGAAGAAATACTTGAAATCAGTAAACATATAACACAAAGTGCTAGCTTAGTTTGAAATGAAAAGCCAGAATTTTATTTTATCCTTCCGCCAACGGTCAGTCAGTAACACAACTGTGGCTAGTATACCGACCAAAGCATTGTGATCACTTCCCGTCCAAGACTGAATGCGGCATGTTGGTGTTATGGGTTTGTGATGCGACAGGTAAAGAATATAAGTGGAGAAGAGACGAATCAGTTATTATACTAACGACGAAACAGGCCGCAAATGGAGAAATTCCCGAAGATAATTGACCTTCACAAAGGACCTAGCGACTGAGAACGAGCAACTTGGAAACGACGAAACTTGTAGGCCTTTTATGTGCTCCAGTCGTGCGCATTTCCGGAAGTTTCTTACAGGACAGTGAAACCTTGAGTAGGCGACAAGGTGTTGGATGTTCACCCCTCGTAGCAGAACGTGGAGATCGGAGGGTTGGCTGTCTGTTTCTTAGGTGGAGATCTGTCGCGCATCAGACTTCAGTGGACTGTGCTGCTGTACACACAGATGTTCCGGTGCACTCTGTTCGGAGCACATAACTGAATATGGAGCTCTGCAGATGACGACCCCTACGTGTTCCTAAACTGACCCAACTAAATCATCAATTACGATTGCAGTGGGCGCGGAAACATCGAAATTGGACCGTATCACGAGGTAGAAAGAATCACGTTTCCTGTTACACGAGGTCAACTGTCATGTTTGGGTACACAGTCATCCATGCGGATGGATACTCAGAATAAGTTCCATAGCACGCAGGATGATATGGTGTCTACTATGATACAGGGACAGTCACCTGAGCTTCCGTGGACCTGTGATCGAAGGTGTAATGGTAGCTGTGTACAACAGCGGTTATCAGCCTGTGAGGCGCACCGCATAGCAGGTTGTGATAACACTAAATTTGTGGGAGGGAGGGGGAGAGATTCTACATCTACATGGTTACTCTGCAATTCACACTTAAGTGCCTGGCAGAGGGAACATCGAACCATTTTTATACTACTTCTCTACCATTCCACTCTCGGATGGCGTGTGGGAAAAAAGAACACCTAAATCTTTCCGTTCGAGCTCTGATTTCTATTATTTTATGATGATCATATCTCCCTACGTAGGTGGGTGTCAACAAAATATATTCGCACTCGGAAGAGAAAGTTGGTGATTGAAATTTCGTAAATAGATCTCGGCGCAAAGAAAACCGCCTTTGTTTCAGTGACTGCCACCCTAACTCGAGTATCATATCAGTGACACTCTCACCCCTATTGCGCGATAACACGAAACGAGCGGCACTTCTTTGCAATTTTTCGATGTCCTCCGTCAATCCTACCTGGTAAGGATCCCATATCAGGCAGCAATATTCCAGCAGAGGACGGACAAGTGTAATGTATGCTGTCTCTTTAGGGGTTTTTTCGCATTTTCTATGTGTTCCGCCAACAAAGCGCAGTCTTTGTTTCGCATTCCCCACAATATTATCTATGTGGTCTTTCCAATTTAAGTTGCTCGTAATCGTTATTCCTAGGTATTTAATCGAATTGACAGCCCTTAGATTTGTGGAATTTATCGTATACCCTAAATTTATCGGATATCTTTTAGTAGCCATGTGGATGACCTCGCACTTTTCTTTGTTTAGTGCCAATTGCCACTTTTCGCACCATACATAAATTCTCTCTAGATCATTTTATAATTGGAATTGATCGTCTGGTGATTTTACTAGACACTAAATTACAGCGTCATCTGCAAACAATCCAAGGGGGCTGCTCAGATTATCACCTAGATCATTTATGTAAATCAGGAACAGCAGAGGGCCTCTGACACTACCTTTCGGAACGCCAGATATCACTTCTGTTCTACTATATGATTTACCGTCTATCACTACGAACTGTGACCTCTCTGAGAGGAAATCACGAATCCAGTCACACAACTGAGACCATCATATGCACGCCAGATATCACTTCTGTTCTGCTATATGATTTACCGTCTATCACTACGAACTGTGACCTCTCTGAGAGGAAATCACGAATCCAGTCACACAACTGAGACCATCATATGCACGCAGTTTGATTAATAGTCACTTGTGAGGAACGGTATCAAAAGTCTTCTGGAAATCTAGGAATATGGAATCGATCTGGGATCCCTTGTCGACAGCACTCATTACTTCATGGGAATAAAGAGCTAGCTGTGTTGCACAAGGAACGATATTTTCTGAATCCGTGTCGGTTATGTATCAATAAGTCATTTTCTTCAAGGTGATTCATAATGTTCGAGTAGAGTATATGCTCAGAAATCCTACTGCAAACTGAGGTCAGTGATATGGGTCTGTAATTCAATGGGTTACACCTCTTTCTTGAATATTGGTGTGACCTGTGCTACTTTCCAGTACTTAGAAACAGACATTTCGTCAGGTGAGCGCTTGTATATGAACGCTAAGAAAGGCGCTATTGTGTCTGCATACTCTGAAAGGAACCTGATTGGTATTACGGGAAAGCAAAATATATGAAAAATTGATTAATTTAATGTAAGAAAAGCAAGGCTAAATGCAAATACATTCTGCCATAATACAAAATTAAGATTCACATTTACACTGATATAATCTGCTTATAAACAATAGTGTATCAGTACTGCACAATGCCTTTAATAAGTAACTTTTCAGACTAAATTAAAAACAAGTTTTGTAATTATTATTCACTCCCCTGGACCTTAGTTGTAGAACAAAGTTTCTGAAGGACGGTTTAATGTCAGAAATAGACTCTCTCAGCTCTTCAGTTTAAATGAGATTTATATTTTTTCTTAAAATCAGCCAACGGGAAAAATGTGATTTCGCAATATTAGTGTAAGAAATGCAGCTGTTTTCAGTGCATGAAACTCATCAGCCAACCCTGCCTAAAATTTTATTACCACATTGTCATTTGATTTATCCAGTAGCCGTGAAGTTTACGAATACTTATTAATCGGCATTTAAGAGACCTTCGGGAGTATTTACGGGCGCTGCCTCTAAAATGGTTCAAATCGCTCTAAGCACTATGGAATTAACATCTGAGGTCATCAGTCCCCTAGACTTAGAACTACTTAAACCTAACTAACCTAAGGACATTACAAACATTCATGCCAGGGGCAGGATTCGAACCTGTGACCGTAGTAGCAACGTGGTTCCGGACTGAAGCGCCTAGAACCGCTCGGCCACAGCGGCCGGTGCTACCTCTAAGATAGGGAGTAGTAATAGGGGCCGACATAGAGGATCAGTGTTGCGATATGACAATAAATTTTCTTAACGGTGGTAATTTTTAAGGGGATCTAGCTTTGTAGCTTTAGCGTCAAAACATTCAAAATAGAATTGTGTAGAAATCGACAGAGCGAGGGGGGGGAGGGGGGGCGGCGGGGGGAGGAGATAAATATATGACTTAAAATTGGCTGACGAATACTGAAAAGTTGAGAAACGCTGTGTACTAACTAACACTTTTGCGAACCACCAGCGTCCCTTCACGTTTGAAATGTGGCCCAACGGCAACGTCATCTTCCAGTAGATTAACTGCCCGCGTCACACGGCTGGAACTACGCTACAGCGGTTACAGCATCATAAGAGTCAACTCACATTAATGACTTGGCTGTCAAATTTCCCTGATCTGACCGCAGTGGAACCCATATGGGACGCTATCGGGCGCTAGTTCCCCGCCCACAAACCACAGGTCCATATTTTATAGGAATTGAGTGAGCTGCGTGTAGCCTCTGATACCACATGCCAGCAGAGACCTACGTCGCGAATCCATACTTCCGTAAACAGCGAAACCACGAACTGCGGACAAGGTTCCTCGATGTTCCATACCCACGTGGAGAGACCTTTCCGCCCTATCCTTGCAAAGAAACAGACCGGATTAGCCAATAAGTATAGGATACAATCACTGAGTCATACAAGAGAGGATATTATAAATCCGATTTCCGCAATCACAAGTAGACTACGTGCATATTTAATGTCAGAAAAATTGACATGCAAATTCTCACTATAATACCAATTTTTCTCGGTATTGTAGACCCGTCGATGTGTTGATGACGTACGTGATCATTGGATGGGGAAGTTAAAATAGGAATTGAGACGCCCTGCTAAACCCGCAGGACAGGACAGGTAGTTTAAGTTTTGGAAAGGGGCAAAAATAAGCGGCTGTCAGTTACACTCGAACTTACAACCTTTTATTTCATCAAACATTACAAGAGCCAAGAAACATTTTTTAAAAAATATATAGCTTTAGTTTTGGAACTTAATTAGCGGCTGAATGCGCCTTAAGGGCAAGACCACTTTAATTTAAAAACGGCTGAAAGCCAATAACTTACAGCTCCACCAAAATTAGAAACTTAAAAGGCAATGCCTTAAAACAGTTCCTGAATTAGGCTGAAGGCCCAAAAAATCTTACTAAGAGCAAACAAATTCAAAATCGGCTTAAGGCACAACACTTAATCAATAACATTAATTCTAAAAATGCCAAAGACTTTACGTAAAACAGACCTTAAATTAGGCTGAAGGCCCAAACCATCTAACACCTTAAGGGCAAAAAAACCTTAATCTAAAAATCGGCTAGAAGCCATAGAAGTACAAACAACAAGAATAAACAATTCCTATTTTAACTTTACCATCCAATGGTCACGTACGTCATCAACACAACAAGAATAAACTTCTGAACAAAGGCGTTCAGAAGTTCCGAGGGTCGGCCTGGAATTCAAACACTAAGATCACTTACGTGAGACAGGCAGTCTGCCCAACTATTGTCGGCCCGACGGCAACCCAACCGCCAGACAGTCAACGGACCCACCGACAAGATAAGCTCTCCTTCACCCAACAAGCACACAACAGGGAGCTCAATGGAACAACGTATGAGGTATTGGCCCCCACAACCAATTATACACTAAGCTGTCAAACTGCAAACCGTGCTGGACACTGACAACATGATGCGGAAAATACACTGCCTGAATTGACGTCAATGGCCAGGCCAGGTAACCGGAACGTTAACGGCCATAAGGCAGAAGACTCCGCTGGTGCACTTCAATTCAAATAACAAAGTACAGTGAAACTCCACCGGAGGGTGGCTAAAATTTGCCAACTTGAAAATACACGTTGTTGCTAGTGGGAATATCCGAACAGCCGACAACGAACTCCATACGACATAATGTGAACAGTCGTGACTTGCTGGTAGATTAGTCAAAATTAAACTTTCGTGTCCAGGATGGGTGAGCTACGAACCTCACAGCAATGGGAACAGCACCACACACTCCGACTTGCTGGTAGATTAGTCAAAATTAAACTTTCGTGTCCAGGATGGGTGAGCTACGAACCTCGCAGCAATGGGAGCAGCACCACACACTCCGACCCTATATAGAGGCCACCAGTGGGCCAGGCCAAACCACGCGCCGTGGAGATTTCCTCGCTGCTCCACGCCAACCGACCAACTGCCAGGCCCGGGAACGGTGAAAGGACAAAATATACGTCGGTCGATGAGACGACCAACCAACCTCCTTCCGCTCGGGGACTGGGTGTTGTTTTGTCCACATCATCATTCAATCATCATCAACACGCAAGTCGGCCGGTGTTGCGTCAACTGAAAAGACAACTCGGCGGCCTAACTTTCCTAGTTGGGGAATCCCGGCCCTCAATGTCCTACGATCATTTCATGTATTTTGCTGGGCACACGGAGTCGTCCGCAGCTCGTGGTCGTGCGGTAGCGTTCTCGCTTCCCACGCCCGGGTTCCCGGGTTCGATTCCCGGCGGGGTTAGGGATTTTCTCTGCCTCGTGATGACTGGGTGTTGTGTGCTGTCCTTAGGTTAGTTAGGTTTAAGTAGTTCTAAGTTCTAGGGGACTGATGACCATAGATGTTAAGTCCCATAGTGCTCAGAGCCATTTGAACCACACGGAGTCAGTATGGTAGCCAGCCGTCTTGCTTGTCTGATCATGGTGATGAGATGTTTCACATTACCACCGCGAGTATCGTCCGGTTGAAACGGGAGCAGTGTATCAATTATCTTCTCGGTCGCACAACCGTGGAGCAGAAAGAACAGTATGAAGTCTGCAGTGTCTTACTTCGCGATACTGAAAGCGAATATAACTACGGGCAATATTGTATCCCGGTCCCTCCGTTCGACATTAGTATATACTGAAATCATATCTGCCAATGTCTTATTAAAGCATTCTGTGAGAACATTTGTCTATCGATGATAGCCAGTTGCCCTGTGGGTGATGCCACACAGTCAAATCATCTCTGATACTAATCTTTATTAGAAAACTTTTCCAAGATCAGACATCGCCACGTCGGTGCTCGGTGCTACAAAATGATATATTTCACAAGGAACTTTGCTATTTCCGAATCCTTGGGAGTCGCCACAGTTTCGATGAAAGCTTAGTGGGCGAGGCAGTCAATGCAGAATGCCTATTTGGCGACTTCGGGAACCTCCCCTAGATACTGATTACAATCCGGTGACTTGTGCTGTTGCAGGTGAAATTGGTACCCTAATCTCTTGGAGGAAGTGCAAATGAGTTTCCGACACTGGCATTCTAACGGGTTGGTGGAGACTTGGCCGATGGAATCTCATCTTTATTCTGTTTAGATCCTTCACGAATCTCAAGTGACCAGGTGTTTCAGCTGGCCGCAGATAAACAAGGGTGACTAGCAAGCATTCGCTTTATATAATGTACCGTTTATTAATTGGAATCCTGCTTTGGTCGGTTCCTAAACCTCAAGTCTTCTGTAGTTTTCAGCATTGCTGGAACCTCCCTCAGTTCAGCAACAACATGTAATACAGCGATGACTGAAATTTCGTCCGTGTTGCTGTGTTCTACCAAAGATTTCCTTGAAAGACATTCAACGTCCAAGTGTTCGCCTCCTTTTTGTTGTATATCATTATGACGGCATATAACTGAAGTCTCAGTGCCCATTACACGAGTTGTCTGGGCGGATCTTCAGAGTAGCCATCCAACAAGGAGAATGGTGATCCCGTCACAACAATGTATGGCTTGCCAAATAAATGCGGCCAGAACTTGTCGATGGCCCAGATAACTTCAAGGCACTCTTTCCCGGTTCCAGAGTAGTTCATCTTGGAATTGGAGAGTACTCTAAACGCATAAGCTGTCAACCATTCAACGGCGTCCTGAATTTTTACAAGAACTACTAACGTCAGTGTGAAGTTCTATCTCGGCATTCTCGTCACACAGTGCTGGTGAAGATGTTAGCACCTCCAGAACAAGGAAAGATCTTCATTGCACGTAGTTCCAGGAAACTTCGACGTCTTCCTGCAGAAGTTCCTGCAAGGAATGTGCCCTAATAAAGAAGTCCTTTACTAATCACCAGTAGTACAAGCACAAACCGATAAAACTTCTTACGTCACGAATGTGACGAGGGATTGACGAGGGGATCAGGACGAAATCCACCGCCGTTCAGAAGGTGAACTTTGATTTTTATTTCTTGGATGACAAAGGGGCACGTTCTCGGATTCAGGCGGGTACCTGTAGTCAGAACATATAACACTGCTGTCAGGAGGCTTACATATTCTTCAAATGTCTTGAAAAAATCGACACGTCATCCACATAGAAAACACACGTCGTTCATTTGAAACGTCAAAGGTGACTGGAGCGTTGCTGAGTCCAAATGACTGAACTCCAAACTCATGGAGACCGTCAGATGTTACGAAGGCCAATAGCTCTCTGAAATTTCAAAGATATCTTACAGCATCTTCTTCACTTTCTCCTATGTTATTCGTCGATCAGCTGGCAACACTCTATATGAGCGCTGGCTAATTGGTGGATGATCTCCAGTGTTGATACATACATACAGTGTTTTACCATTGGTCGCTTGATCTGTCTTTTCTTAATTCCTGATCTGAAAATTGCTATTACTCCCTGACATTATTCCTCGGTGAGGCTACATCCTATAGGTAGTTCGACAGCAGCTTCCTCCCCGCTTTGTCTATAGTGACAGTGAAGTACGACTCTGATCATGCTACGAGGTGCATTCAAGTTCTAAGGCCTCCGATTTTTTTCTAATTAACTACTCACCCGAAATCGATGAAACTGGCGTTACTTCTCGAAGTAATCGGCCTGCAGACGTACACATTTTTCACAACGCTGACGCCATGGCAGCGTCGAAGGCTTTTTTAGGAGTCTGTTTTGACCACTGGAAAATCGCTGAGGCAATAGCAGCACGGCTGGTGAATGTGCGGCCACGGAGAGTGTCTTTCATTGTTGGAAAAAGCCAAAAGTCACTAAGAGCCAGGCCAGGTGAGTAGGGAGCATGAGGAATCACTTCAAAGTTGTTATCACGAAGAAACTGTTGCGTAACGTTAGCTCGATGTGCGGGTGCGTTGTCTTGGTGAAACAGCACACGCGCAGCCCTTCCCGGACGTTTTTGTTGCAGTGCAGGAAGGAATTTGTTCTTCAAAACATTTTCGTAGGATGCACCTGTTACCGTAGTGCCCTTGGGAACGCAATGGGTAAGGATTACGCCCTCGCTGTCCCAGAACATGGACACCATCATTTTTTCAGCACTGGCGGTTACCCGAAATGTTTTTGTTGGCGGTGAATGTGTGTGCATCCATTGAGCTGACTGGCGCTTTGTTTCTGGATTGAAAAATGGCATCCACGTCTCATCCATTGTCACAACCGACGAAAAGAAAATCCCATTCATGCTGTCGTTGCGCGTCAACATTGCTCGGCAACATGCCACACGGGCAGCCATGTGGTCGTCCGTCAGCATTCGTGGCACCCACCTGGATGACACTTTTCGCATTTTCAGGTCGTCATGCAGGATTGTGTGCACAGAACCCACAGAAATGCCAACTCTGGAGGCAATCTGTTCAACAGTCATTCGGCGATCTCCCAAAACAATTCTCTCCACTTTCTCGATCATGTCGTCAGACCGGCTTGTGCGAGCCCGAGGTTGTTTCGGTTGGTTGTCACACGATGTTCTGCCTTCATTAAACTGTCGCACCCACGAACGCACTTTCGACACATCCATAACTCCATCACCACATGTCTCCTTCAACTGTCGATGAATTTCAATTGGTTTCACACCACGCAAATTCAGAAAACGAATGACTGCACGCTGTTCAAGTAAGGAAAACGTCGCCATTTTAAGTATTTAAAACAGTTCTCATTCTCGTCGCTGGCGGTAAAATTCCATCTTCCGTACGGTGCTGCCATCTCTGGGACGTATTGACAATGAACGCGGCCTCATTTTAAAACAGTGCGCATGTTTCTATCTCTTTCCAGTCCGGAGAAAACAAATTGGAGGCCTTAGAACTTGAATGCACCTCGTAATGTGCCCTTCCTAGAGAAGTGAGCATCTACGTACAAATGTACCATTATGGATGAGGTGTGGTTGCTCGTGGCAGCTAACGATCCAAAGATCTCCTTGACCACATGTGCCATTTCTCTGGCGCGTTGCGTATCCAGCACTACCGATAGCGACTTGTATTTTTGTTTCCGTCTGGTTCGGCCTGCGCAGGCGCTGAGGCGGCTGCTGCCCTCTGGAGCGTTTTTCACGGGGGGCCGCGTGCGCTCGGCTCGGCAGATGGATTCGCACCGAGCTGGTGGTATTTTGCCTTCCGCCCCGGCACGGAGGTGTGGTCTCGTTGTTGGAGGGCCTCGTTGATTTGGGCGTTGGGCAGTGTGGCGTGTTGATGATGTGGTGTAGTGGACAACTGATGGATCCCCGCACGCGATCGGTCGAGGTTCTCCGCCTCTGGAAGGGTGCCACGATATCGCTTGGGTTTCCGCACCCAGGAGTTGTAAGGACTGCAGGGCAGGTTTTCTGTGTGTTTGCACTGTCCGGTCTGCGTGGCGTGGTTCGTTTCACCTTACTTCAGCTGTTGTTTATATTTTCTGCGTGATTCCGTTTTAGCCGGAGTCTGGGTGTCGGGTTTTCTACTGGTGTGTACCCGGTCGTCGCCCCTGTTTTTCCGTCCGGGGGGCAGCCGTATCTGTTGGTGGGATTTATTTGGCAGTGTGTGTTTTGCGTGGACCTGGTGTGCTCACGCGCCCTGATTCTGAGTTGAAATTACTGTGGTCAGGCTAGCTCGGTTGCTGGAGTGTGTGTTATTGGTTTTCTGGCTTGCTGGGGACGGCGCGCGCTTGTTTCGTTTGTGATGTGGCAGCAGTTTGATATTTTTGTATGCTTGTTAAGTTGCTAGCAATTGCTTTTAGCCTTGTGCTTACTTATTTTTATTTAAATTGCTGGACATTGTCTTTTGTCTATTCTTTTGCCTTTATTTATTTGTAGTGTAAATTAAGCCTAAGACGATGTCCAAGATGCTAGCAATTGATTTTAGCCTCGTGTGTACTTAATCCTATTTAAATTCTTGGGCATTGGCATTTGCTTGTTCTTTTACTCTTATTTATTTGTTGTGCCCGTTAGCCCTAAGATGATGTCAGACCTTGGTATCTGTCAACCATATTTTGGCTACTAGCGCTCAGGTGCAATATTGCCGGGCCTATCACGGATTTGTCATTAATTGAGAGCCTTTTATACTGTATTTTTAGTAGTAGGTTTGGCAAGTGCACTTGCGTATGGTATTTATTGTGTTTTTCCCCCCTCCCCCCCTCTCCTTCCTCCTTCGTGCAACTGATTTTGGCAAGATTGCTAGGTGGCCTGTGTTATTACCTACGTAAGTTTGTCCGCTGCTGTAGTCGTAACATGTTTTGACCGGCAAGCGGCCCATGTTGGCGAGAGTTTGAATGTGTTTTGCGCTGTTGATGTTGGGCTTTGCCGTACATACATTTAGTCATGTACGTGTTGTTGTGTTAAGGATTTTAGGGAATTTTTAATTGAGATACCTGTTGGAAATTTTATCACTCTTTTAAAGAAGGTATAGGAAGGAGTAACTTCAACTGAAAATTTAATTGTAAATTATACATTTGTGCTTCACATTTAAAAATTTAACTTTATTAGGTGAAAGTATGTAGTTTAATGCACAATGATTATTTGTTAATGTATCAAATTGTAAACAGTTTGAAGTTTCTCTGTTTACCTGTGGGATATAACTTTTTTATTACCTCATACTGTAAGCAGCTTCAGTCCGCATCTCGTGGTCATGCGGTAGCGTTCTCGCTTCCCACGCACGGGTTCCCGGGTTCGATTCCCGGCGGGGTCAGGGATTTTCTCTGCCTCGTGATGGCTGAGTGTTGTGTGCTGTCCTTAGGTTAGTTAGGTTTAAGTAGTTCTAAGTTCTAGGGGACTGATGACCATAGCTGTTAAGTCCCATAGTGCTCAGAGCCATTTGAACCATTTTTTGTAAGCAGCTTCATTGTTTGTGTCACTGTAATTTTTAAGCCACAGTGTAATTCATTACAATTAATTAATTGTTTTAGGGAAATAAACCTTGAATTGTGTGTCCCCTTTTCATTAACCGAATCCCATCCAAATCGTCCGCTCGCCACATACAATTCTTATGACCATCAATGGCATGTTGTTCCCTTCTGTGAACCTGAGTACCTTTTCCAATCGACAAAAAATTCATAGTTTAACTGAGCATCTCGGCTGACGACTCGCCCACATCTCGTCTATGATGGCGGGATAGTAACTTTTTCAGCAGCAAACAAACGTCCATTGCAAACTGTTCTTTTGCCTGGAGCTCTGATGTCCCACAGTACATAATACTATGATTGCTTGTGAAGCCTTCAAAAAGTCCCATCTAAAAATGTCATGATTGCATTCTGTTAAAATGACGAATTCGGGGGACTGTATTCTGGCATTGAAAGTTATTCTTGGAATAGATGTTCCTGTCGGCTGAACGCGTTTCCCATTTGCGAAATTCAGATTGCTTTCGTATACGGCTCATAGTCTTTTTAGCTGGAGCCGATAAGCATTCGACATTACAGAAAAAGAAGCCACCGTGTCTACTAGCGCTTGGACTGACTGACAATCGATAATGAGGTGTTGAGGTGTGCTGTCATCTTGGCAAGTGTCGTCGATGGACGATTTTCGTCTGCGTCGGCCTCACTTTCATAGATGGCCGGCCCACTACGTTTTCCTAAATTCGGTGGCTAGGCGAGTGGCTGGTGAAGGGGAAGGGGAACGGCTGTGGCGTGCTGGGGGTGACCTCGTCCAGAGTAAGGTAAAGAGCTTCGGCCCAAAGGTCGACTATAATAGTCTGCAGTTGACTGGCGAGAATAACTGTGTTGTGATGGTTGACGCTTGCGACGTAGTAGTCATCAAAACCTCGTCTTCCTTCGCTGCAGTAGCGCACATAGTGTCCTGGCGTCACCATGGAAAGTAGGCCGGTGTATTGTAACTGGGTCTTCAAATGCCTGTTCATCTGTGAGGCATTTTACTTGGTGGAGTTTGCTGTAGCACCATTGGTCGAATGCGGAGCTGTACTTTGACGGCAGCGTAATTCTTAGTTAACCGAGTCCATTCTTCATGTCGCGGTCGATTGGTGGTAGAGACTGGTGTCCAGCGTTCTCTATTCCTACCTCATGACGTATGGGGTCGACGTTCATGGTTGCTATCACGTGTGTACTCGGCCCGACAAACATGGCAGCCATAAAACGTTATATTTCTCTTACAAACTGATATATACGAGAAGCGAGTACAATATGCCGTAGGAAACACATTCGAGAGTCGTCCATACATCTTCCGAAAGACCCTTTTCTGTTGCATTTACTCTATGCGCTGGCACCACTTTATGATTTCTTCTTGCACATGTTTTCTGCGACTCCTTTCATCAAATGTGAGATTTTTTTCGTTTTCTGTCATAATCTGGAAAACACAATGTGGCATAGGGCCAGAGCATTCCGTTTGTAGGAGTGTTCGTTTTGCCATGGCAAAAAATGGTTCAAATGGCTCTGAGCATTATGGGACTTAACTTCTAAGGTCATCAGTTCATCAGTCCCCTAGAACTTAGAACTACTTAAACCTAACTAACCTAAGGACATCACACACATCCATGCCCAAGGCAGTATTCGAATCTGCGACCGTAGCGGCCGCGCGGTTCCAGACTGTAGCGCCTTTAACCGCTTGGCCACCACGGCCGGCTTTGCCATGGCACTGAGCCCTATTCTTCAGTTATGCTGCACTTTCTTCCGAGCTACTGAGCTTCTCTTCGTTGTTCTCAAACCATTACTGGGCTTTGGCCAGCCTCATATTATCCCACTCGAATCGTTTCAGCCACTTCGTCGGATTCTGGCTCGCGTCTCTGGAAAACACTGAGGGATGCCTGATAGTTGACTTACTGCTGTTCCAGAGCCCATCTGTCTCCTGAATATACGAATCTTAGAAACGATGTACTGCTTGTATTCCTGTTCCTGTCCCCAAGGGCGACGGCTTTTACTTTGAGTAATTGGAGCCACGGTGATGTAGATGTGTTGAAGCACATGGCGTCTCTATCAAATGACGTCAAGTTGAAACTCAGTCAAGTCAAACTCCGAAGGCAGGCTCATCTATGAAATGTAACAGTTAGCAATGGAAGCACGTTTTTTACTGACACCAAAGTACAGCCCGAACACAAGACAACTCTCAGAAAGTGTGGATAATTATACGAACATCGAATATTACAGAATTGTGATATCTACACCAAAATCGAATATTTCAAGGAATTATAAATACTAAACAACAAATAATTGATGGTGGCTGGATATGAACTAGCACTCAAAACAGTGACATTATCGACTACACTAAACAGCATGCGCTATACCGTATGATGATATTATGAAATTATTGTCTTCGTCTCATCTCCACAGATGGAGTGTATTCCTTTAGTTTTGTCTATAAAGTAACTAATGTAATTGAAGTTGACTTTGGAGAAGAAAGAAAGAACCAGAAGAAAGTCAACTAACTGCTGCAGCAAATTCATAAACACTTCTCTGTACTTCGGTGAACAGTTGTTGAACTGTTAGTAGCCAATAATTTCTTGTCCTCATACTATACAAGAACGCAGCTGTTCTCATCAGTTTTTATGCGAATATGACGTATGAGAAATAGGAGAAATACAGTTAACGGCAGTACTAAAACGGTGTTACAAGGCTAAATGAAAATAATGAAAGAGTAGCCAGCGCTGTAAATGAGCAACAACAGGTGGTCTCTCTCCTGCCGTGTCCGGAGCATATTACCTTCTGGAACACCATTTGCATTCCACGTAAACTGGCAGCTGAGACCTTATTTGTATTTTCTCTGGACAACCCTGTTGCTTACGTTTTAGAGCACTATTGCACTGATGCATCATTACGCAGTGGTTATTAACCTCCATATCAAGGAAGCGTAGTCCGAGCGAAACAGGAAAATGGAATTTCCCTGCAGATTAAAACCATGTGTCAGACAAAATTCAAATGAGGACTCCTACGTTCCGACCTTGATTTAGATATTTTCGCTTCTTTTTATGTTTAAAGTAGTGAAGTTCTTCTTGGAGAAGAAGGACGAGTCGCTAACACGGCTTTTCAGTCTGCCAGGGAAATTCGCAACAAAATACACTCCACAGAAATTAGAAAAAACCAAAGTTTTTTTCAATTTTTTTCACTGCAGATCATTCGCTGATCACATTTCCATCTGTGTGGCGAATATTGTCCGCAGCTCGCAGTCTTGCGGTAGCGTTCCCGCTTCCCGCGCAGGGGGTCCCGGGTTCGATTCCCTGCGGGGTCAGCGATGTCTCGAGACGACAGGGTGTTGCTGTGTCATCAGTGTTATCATCATCATCATCCATCCGCATTACGGTCGGAGGAAGACAATAGCAAACCACCTCCAATAGGACCTTGCCTAGTACGGCGGTGTGGGTCTCACGCATCGTCCCCTACGCTCCTCAGAGTATGGGACCTCATCATCATGAGGAAGATTTACAGGACCTTTTGAATGGTATGAACAGTCTGTTGAGAGCAGAAACGGATTGAGGGTCAACCAAATCACAAGTAAAAGGGATCATGCAAACTTGGTAGCTACAGAACACATGACGGATGAGGACAGTGCACGAGTAGCTGGTTAGCGCTGGCAAAGAGAGCATTCCTCGCTCAAAAAAAGTTTAAAGGTATCGAACATAGATATTAACTCGAGAAATAATTTTCTCAGAATGTGCACCTGGAGCACAGCATTGTATGCAAGTAAATCTGAGATCCTGGCGAAAACGAGAAAGAACAGTATCCAAGCGTTTGAGATACAGTGCTGCCTAAAAATGCTGAAAAGACTGGTAAGAAATGAGGACTATCTGCGCAGAATAGACGAGGGAAGATGAGGTGCGATGCTTATAGGACATTATTTTGTTATGATAAGATGGGATGACTTCCAAGGTACCACAGGGGGTCGTGAAGGCTGAAAATTGTAGGGGAAGTCAGATATGTAGGGAATCTCGGTGGACTGCAACAGATCACTCAGAAGACTAATGACAAAAGAGAATGAGTATGTCTGTTCGGTTTTACACTAAAAGTATTCGGTATGCCTTATCTGCGTACCTTGAATGTTTTATACCCTTCGATATTAAGGAAAGAATATTAAACTAAATTTCGTCAAAACAGTTCTCCGAAGACCCTAACGGTACCGACCGACCGCCGTGTCATCCTCAAACTATAGGCGGCACTGGATGTGGATACAGAGGGGCGTGTGGTCAGCACACTGCTCTCCCGGCCGTTGTCAGTTTAAGTGACCGGAGCCGCTACTTCTCAGTCAAGTAGCTCCCCAATGTGCCTCACAAGGGCTGAGTGCAACCCACTTGCCAACAGCGCCCAACATACCGGATGGTCACCCGACCAAGTGCTAGCCCAGCCCGACTGCGCTTAACTTCGGCGACCTGACGGGAAACCAGTGTTACCATTGTGGCAATGCGAAAGAAGGGGCCTGTGTGTCGACAGTGCTTGTGTGGGAGAAGTAGCTATGTTCCGTTTCTGTGGAAACTGCGTTTCTCATTACCAGAAATCTCGTGACAGCCTTGACGGCGAACGGGATATCAACAAAAAGAGAACTGAGTATAACTAACGAAATAAGCACACCGGACAAAAAAAAAGTTGTCGGTGCCACAGAAATAATTTAATACCGAGTGAATCTGCCCCTGGACTTGATAACCGTCTGGATCGGTTAGGAAATGGGTCCACAAGGTTGTGCCGTTACGCCTCATCCAGGTTAAGCCACTCGCTGAGAATTTCATCACCAAATTGCACCAAATTTCAGGTATGCTAATGTCAGCGTCTCACCCGCTGTTTCAACATGTTCCACAGATTTTCTAGGTATTCAAGCCAGGTGATATTGCGGGCCAATTGAGATGTAATGTATGTAATGTAGTACGGGGGAGTGTTCAGGAAACCAGTTACATGTTCTTCAAGCCTGATGATCTTCGCTGTTCTCTTGAAAAATGGGCGTATCAATAGCAGACTCATCATGCAGATGTCTACTGAAGAGAAAAACCTGATCATTCAGACTGTTTATAAATAAACATGCTGGTTCATGTTGGTGGTCACCTCAGTGAGTGGGCCCAATCTATATATATAAAACAAAGTCGGGTTTGTTACAACACTTATAACTCGAGATCTGCTGGACCAATTTTCATGGTTTTTGATTTGTTGGATTTGTCTCCGCCCCGAATAGCAGAATACATCTTAAAAATAATGAAAAATTGACGAATAAAAATTTTCATGGTTTTTGATTTGTTGGATTTGTCTCCGCCCCGAATAGCAGAATACATCTTAAAAATAATGAAAAATTGACGAATACTTGAAAAATGCGTTATTTTCCTTAAAAGTTCTTTAGTTTCGGAGCTGTCAAATTTTTTTGTCAAAATCTGTAAGTAATCGTTGACATTTATGCATGCGTTTATAAACTATTTAAAATGGATGAATAAACTATTATGTGTATTTTTTTAAAAAAAGATTGAAAAATATTACGCGTGCGTTCAGAAATGTGTAATGAATACTTAATCATTTCAATAAATGCTCATTTGTTTATTACATGTCAAACATTTGTTGTCCAATCCTGTCAAATACTGTAACAACTATTTATGTGTGCGTTCAGAAATTTATTATGTGTAAAATGTCTCGAAAGTTCAGGTAGGTACTGTTATATTACCGCACAATTTACAACTGAAGGTTGGCTCGGTAGTCATCATGCTTAGAAATTTAAACCAACCAAAACTGTGCAATGGAACGCGTTTGGTGATAAGAAAACTGATGAGCAATGTGATTCACGCGTCGATTCTTAAAGGAAAATTTAAAGATGAGGAAGTTCTTATTCCAAGGATTCCGATGATCCCAACAGATATGCCCTTTGAGTTTAAACGAATTCAATTCCCGATTCGTCTTGCCTTCGCCATGACGATCAACAAATCACAGGGCCAATCCTTGACTATTTGTGGCCTCAATCTAGACAATGCGTGTTTTTCTCATGGTCAATTGTACGTGGCATGCTCACGTGTTGGCAAACCATCCGCATTATTTGTTCTTGCGCCTGACCAAAAAACAATGAATGTCGTTTACCACAAGGAGCTTGAATGAAAATCCGATTAATGAATTAATCAGAGTGTATCCCAACCAGCACAACATAGTTTTCAATGATTTTTTTCTGACATGTGTTTGAAATACTTAATTATTATTATTTTTTAAATTTTTATTCTCATTCTGTATGTATTCATCATCATTCATCAAAATAAAATACTTTTATATTTCTATCTATATTAATATTATTTTGTATCATTGTATTACGTTCATCAAAGCCTAAATTAGTTCAGCTAAAAGGTAACACGACATTCACTGACTGTTAGACGGTACGAAGTTCGCCGGGTCAGCTAGTTCTTAGTAAAAGAAACACCTCCGTAACATCACAGACCACCCCACGGCCTCCGTGTGAGCTAGAATTTTACTTTACTTTCATTGTCTTTTCGCGAGATATGCATAGGAGCAAGAAGTATGGTAACTGACTCTTCAAGGAACATACACTCTCGAAATTTTTACAGTTTAACACACCGTGACGCACAGCGGGCCTCTCGTCTGCCATTGCAGTTACCCGTGCAGTTCCGTGACGCTTTCATACTTACTGAAAGAACTCGTGACAAAACGCGCTGTTCTTCTTTGGCTGTTCTTCGTTTCCTCTTCCAGTCCTACCTCGCAGGAGTCCTAGACTAAGTATGAGTCGAACGAAGCCACCTACTTTATGGGTGGAATACACATTTTGAGGATTCTTACAACGAACTTCAGTCCAGAGTCTTCTTTTTCTGCTATTTTCCGTACACACACTCTCAGATATTTTATATATGTGACCGTTTCTGGTGAGGTCTGGGCAATTCTGTAACCAAATAATAACAGGTCATTCCACCTGTTACTACCATTATTGAAGTGTCGTGGCAAGGAGACCGTTTGTACGTTTGTTAAATTTAAACGTCATTCTGTCTCTGCGGTCGCTGTTGCAATTAAACGTTAGGTAAGTGAAGCCTTAGAGAGATGGGGGTTATGTTATACGCGACGAGAACTGTTCGTGGTGTCCATGAAATTATTATCATTACATGAAGAGATCTGTTGGAACCTCTCAGACAGAGCCTGGGATGGGGTAGATACCGCTGCTTAGGCACTAGCCGACTGGCCCAAGAACAAGCTGAGGTTTCTCAAGCGACAAAGAATGCTCTTAACGAAAACCGAAAGCGTGAAGAAAATACACCACGATGACACACCACATTTAATGTCATAGATATGATTCTGGACGATGCAGCGTTTTCGATGCTCGAGAGAGGATTGAATTTTGCACCAACACCTGGGAAAGCTCTAATCCGTTATGTGATGGCTGGAATAGAGTTCTGTAACTTTCCACTGAGGTTTCATAAGGGATTAGCAGACACATTTCCTAAATTTTAAGCCTAGGAAGTTCAATATTGCTTCAGGAGAAATGAATGTTTTGCAAGACTTAAGAGCAGACACAAATCTCGTCATTTTATCTGCCGACAAGGGGAACGCCACGCGAACTGAGTACAACAGCAAGATTGACACATTGCTGGACGACCCTGCATATCTCAAGCTAAGAGAGGTTCCGACTGTTAACATTCAGAGCAAAAAGCTAGATGTCCTTAAGAATTCTGTTTTGCCAAAGGTCATCAAAGGCCTACTCCAACAGGCTGTCGTTCTCCTAAGACTTTTCGGCCTACTGAAGATTCGCCCATAGTAAGCAACATTAGAGCGCCTGCCTATTTCTTGCTTCACTGTTGCCACATCTCGTGGGCAACTGTGATTATCATATTCTGAATTAAGAGGATTTCATAGGCCATCTGAATATCATAAACTGCAATCAGCGTATCATTTGATTAGCTTTGATGTTGTGTCCTTATTTAAAAAATGGCCTTTGCAAGACTCATTAGACCTAATTAGCACCAAGTCTGATAAAGAAACTGTGCCTTTGGTTGAACATTTGCTTCTCTCAACCTATTTCGTTTTTAATAACCAATGTTTCGAAAAGACTTTTCAAAAGGGGTCTATTTTATTTTCTCTTTAATGAAGCTTTATAAGTAACTGAAATGCGAGCGATAGACATAACAGATAATACTATAATATAAACTACAGTAAAATGATGGTGATTAGGTTTGTACAACAAGTAACATATGATGAGAAATTGAGGAGAAAAAGGCCTTCACGGCACAAAATCACTAAAGCAAGGGTTAGGTGGGGAACACATGCCGTTAGTCATCAAGGAGAAGGTAATATGGTATTGGAAGGAAATGTGAGTGGAGGCGGAGGACAATGTAAAAATGTAACAATGTTCGTGTACAGCAAATACGGTCATATAGTTGTAAGGTGCAAGGGTTATGGAGATATGTATAGATTTGGAGAGCTCCATCAAATCACTTATCGGAAAGAACTACAACAATAACAGCTCTAATTTGTGAATGGCACACACATTTTGTAATGCATCTCTGACTTTTTACGTTCATCTCTTCCACGTCTTCTTCTGCGACCTCCAATTTCAGAGTTTTCACTTTTCCTATCATCCGCGTTTCTAGGTGCCTGTCGCGTCCAGAATTCCGCAACGTACCTCCACTCTGTACTGTTACAGGTGTCGCGCAAGAGACGCACCGGGCTGAGCGGTCCTCGCCGTACGCAGCCAGCAAACGGCGGTGTGTGTGTGTCGCGGGCTAGCGGCGAGCAGAATGTGTGCAACAAGCACGCGGTCATCGACCCCGCAGACGGTGCCCGCTCGGCCCACTGCTCCACATCTGCGCGCGACCGCTGCAGCCACGGCGTATGTGTGCCTGTGTGTGTGCGCGGCCAGGGCCTGGACTGGGCTCGAACGGCGGTCACTGCCGTAGGCTCACGCCCCACCAGCCTGCGGACAAAGTCAGTGGCCATACTGGACGCCTGTCCAACAATGAAGGTCGGAACCAGTAGTCACCACTATCCTTCTCCTTAGCTATAGATACGTCAATGTTGAAACTATTCTTTTTATGTATGGGTTTAGAACTGCAGTATATTTGTGAGAATAAGTCATTTTCCTGCTAAGGATGTTCGTTTATTTTTAAATTTACAAATCCATTATTATCGGTGAGACTGGAAATATCCGCTTCAGCCGTGACTATGTTTTATTATAAACACGACCGGTTCAAAATGGCTCTGAGCACTATGGGACAACTTCTAAGGCCATCAGTCCCCTAGAACTTAGAACTACTTAAACCTAACTAACCTAAGGACATCACACACATCCGTGCCCGAGGCAGGATTCGAACCTGCGGCCGTAGCGGTCGCGCAGTTCCAGACTGTAAATACGACCGGTTTCCGGATATTTACACATATCAAAAAATGTTTTGCATCACCTCGGTTCCGAGAGTTCCGGAACCTGTACAGAAAATTCGAATAGTGATCTACATAAACATCATTTCCGCCCTTTTTATTGCTTATGAAAACTACACATTGCATGTTGTACCACCATAGAGTAAGGACATCAGAGGTGGTGGTCCAGATTGCTGTACACACCGGTACCTCTAATACCCAGTAGCACGTCCTCTTGCATTGATGCATGCCTGTATTCGTCGCGGCATACAATCCACAAGTTCATCAAGGCTCTGTTGGTCCAGATTGTCCTTCTCAACCGCGATTCGACGTAGAACCCTCAGAGTGGTTGGTAGGTCACGTCGTCCATAAACAGCCATTTTCAACTATCCCACGCATGTTAGATAGGGATAATGTCTGGAGAACATGCTAGCCACTCTATTCGAGCGACGTCGTTATCCTGAAGAAAGTCATTCAAAAGATGTGCACGAAGCGGGGCGCGAATTGTCGTCCACGAAGACGAATTCCTCATCAATATGCTGCCGATATGGTTGTACTATAGGTCGGAGGATGGCATTCACGTATCGTAAGGCCGTTACGGCTCCTTCTATGACCACCAGTAGCGTACGTCGGCTCCACATAATGCCACCCCAGAACATCAGGGAACCTCCACCTTGGCTGTACTCGCTGGACAGTGCGTTTAAAGCATTCAGCCTGAGCGGATTGCCTCCAAACATGTCTCCAACGCGACGCTCATCGGTGAAGAGAACGTGATGCCAAACCTGAGCGGTCCATTCGAAGTGTTGTCGGGCCCATCTGTATCGAGCTGGCGTTGCTGTCAGAGAGTAGGTAGCGGTCGTTCACTGCAGCAGTAGCTCCTGGGCGGCCTTAGCGAGACATGCCACCGACAGTTCCTGTCTCTGTATCTCCTCCATGTCCGAACAAAATCGCTTTGGTTCACTCCGAGATGCCTGGACACTGCCCTTGTTTCGAGTCCTTCCTGGCACAAAGTAACAATGCTGACGCGATCGAAAAAAAAAAAAAAAATAAAATAAAAATGGAAATTCGTGGTAAGTTCCTATGGGACCAAACTGCTGAGGTCGTCGGTCCCTAGGCTTACACACTACTTAATCTAACTTAAACTAACTTACGCTAAGGACCACATACACAGCCGTGCTCGAGAGAGGACTCGAACTTTCGACGGGGGCAGCCGCGCGAATCGTGGCAAGGCGCCTGGGACTGCTCGGCTACCTCGCGCGGCGACGCGATTGAATCGCGGTATTGACCATCTAGGGATGGTTGAAATACAGACAACACGAGCCGTGTACCTCATTCCTGGTGGAACTGATCGGCTGTCGGACCCCCTCCGTCTAATAGGGTCTGCTCATGCATGGTTGTTTACATCTTTGAACAGTCAAAGGGACTGTGTCTGTGATACAATATGCACGGTTAACGTCTACCTTCAAAAGTTCTGGCAACCAGGGTGATGTAAAACTTTTTTTGATGTGCGTATATTCCCATATACAGGTGTACACGTTTAGTAGTCAACTGCGAGGTGGTCGCATGCCGGAGACACCAGACGGCACTGTGGAACAGGCGGACATGATGGTGTGCAATTAGCAGGTAGCTAATTTCGCCCCCTTGGGGCATTATCGAGTTAGATCACAACAAAAAAAGCTGCTGAGTACAGCATATTACATTGACGTAACAGAAGTAATGGGACAGCAATATGCACGTATACAGATGACGGTCGTATCACATACACTAGTTATTAAAGGACAATGCCTTGGCGGGGCTGTTATTTCCACTCACGTGAAAAATTGTCGGAAATGTTTATGACTGCACTACGGGAATTAACAGACTCTGACGCCGAACAGTAAACTAGACGCATGGGAAATTCCATTTCGGAAATCGTTCGGGAATTCAATATTCCGAGAGCCACAGTTTCTAGAGCATAACGAGAACACCAAATTTAAGGCGTTACCTCTCTCCTCTCTCTCACTTCACGACCGAAAACTGCGGTGTTTGCATGGTCAGCTTTAACAGACAAGTAGTATTGCGTGAAATAACCGCAGTAATCAATGAGGCTACGTGCGACGAATGTAGCCGCTAATATAGTGGGGCGAAACTGGCTATTAAAGTGCTATGGCAGCAGCCAACCGACGCAAGTGCGTTTGACAGCAATTGTAACGCCACTCCTGCGCCCGTGGCACTATCGGTTGGACACTAGGCGATTGGAAAACCGTGGTCTGGTCAGACGACTTCTGATTTCAGTTGGCAAGAGCTGATGGTAGGTTCTGAGTGTGGCCGCAGTAAGTCAACGAGGCACTGTGCAAGCTGGTGGTGGCTCAGTAATAGTGTGGGCTAGGTCCTCTGGTCCACCTGAACCGATTATTGACTATGTCCTGCAGATTGTCTGCAGCCATTGATAGACTTCATATCCCCATACAGCAACACAATTTTTATCGAAATCAATGCCCTATGTATTCGGGCCACAACTGAATGCGATTGGTTAAGAACATTCTGGACAATTCGAACGAATAATCGGTCCATTCACATCGCCCGATATGAATCGCATCGAACGTTTATGAGATATAATGGAGAGGTCAGTTCGTGCACAAAATCTTGCACTGACAACACTTTGTGTACGGCTGTAGAGGCACCATGACACTATATTTCTGCATGGGACTTCTAACGTTTTGTTGAGTCCATACCACATTGAATTGCTGCACTATGCCAGGGAAAAGGAGCTCCGACACCGCACTATAGAGAAGTATCTCGTGACTTTGTCACCTTAGTGTATGACTCACAGATGTGTAGCATAATGCACGTGTTTCATTTCACTTATGTAATATGTATGCCCTTATCTGATATAACTGCATGGAGATCTTGATACACTCTTGGTACAGACGGTATCACATGCTGCTTCATGTGTGGACCGTAGCACGCTGTAAGCATAACAGTTTTCGTTGCAATGTAATCTGATGATGCCGAACGGGGCAAAATAATTTAACTGCTAATAATAAAATAAAGTTCATAGAATGAAGGCTTTCACGACCGTATGACAAAGCAGATCGTAAACCTTTCGAGATGTGCCGTCTGGACTCAGAGGAGGAGCGCCTCTGAAGATGTCCAGCGCAGTCCTAAACGAAAAATCAGGAACAGAAGAGTTTTTTGGACCACGACCTCACATCCAGAAAAGTTTACCAGCAGCTAATAAAGTAAAGTGTTCATTTCACAATAAACGAATAGTCGACTCAAGAAAATTAATTATTCTTGGGTACGTTGAGTGCCCCTGTTTCCGTCTTATTGATGTTTCCTTCTAATGAATTGTTTTCAACTTCAAGCAGTTCTCCGACGGTCAGAACGGTAGCTACACCGACATGACAGGACAGTACCTCTTATTCTACCAAAGATTCATTTGACACACACAGTTTCTTCATTATCTATTCCACTGCGATCAAACCCCCAACAGGTATTTTTGTTATCACTTAATAACCATCAGAAGCGAAACCGATTGTGTTAAATAATCTGCTGTCGCCTCTGAAACTATTTTTTTCTTCATTAGTAGCCTATAGTTACCTTAATGTGATATTAAGAGTTTTTCAACTATCAGAGGGTAGATGGAGCTGGGCAAAAATCTGGAAACACCAAAAGCATATCACATTATCATGTCTAATTCGGTATAGGAAACTTGTTGGTTCTCTTAATAGTTTCCAGTCGTCTCGGAATGGGTAGATATAGGTCCTATATGGTTTTCTAGGTAATCTTACAACATTCATCCTGCATAATAGTGCCAAGTTTAGGTAACGATGACAGGGATAGTTAGCGATGAAGCAGTCATCCGAATTACATCATAAAGGCTAAATAATATTGAAATTTGGTACCTATGGTGGCCGAGAAAGATGTGACAATCCACACTCGTGCTTACAAAACGAGTCCTGGATAACGAGAGCTGTGTGAACAGGGACCCTGTCGTCTTTGAACGCAGCATCACTACTTGGAAACAAACATTGCGCCATAGGATGATCTGCTCAGCCAAAATGGCTACATCATCCTTAGCAGCCATGCGACGTTGCGGAGTAATCATGGGGCCCATCAAATACCACGGCATGGCTGCCCAAATCGTTACCGAATCCCTGCCATCTTCCACTGTTGGGATCTAAACTCTGCCATAAATCGGAAACAATGTAACACGACTCACCCGTCGAAATTACTTCCTTTCATTGCTCCCTAGTGCAGGTTTTATGGCTTCGGCACCACGTTTTCCTGACATAGGAATTTGCATCACTGATGATTGGTTTTGGAATTCCAGCTCGCCGAGCAATTTCTTGCTTATAGACCTCTGTGTTGTCTTCGTACTGGTAGGTTTCGCGAGAGCGACGTTCAGTCCTGCAGAGACTTTTGCAGCTGTCGTCCTCTTATTTTTAGTCACAGCCCATTTCAGCGATCGTCCGTCAGGATCACTCAGCCGGCCGCGGTGACCGAGCGGTTCTAGGCGAGAAGTCCGGGACCGCGCGACTGCTAGGGTCGCAGGTTCGAATCCTGACTCGCAGGTTCGAATCCTGCCTCGGACATGGTTAGTTAGGTTTAAGTAGTTCTAAGTTCTAGGGGACTGATGACCTCAGATATTGAGTCCCATAGTGCTCAGAGCCATTTGAACCATTTGAAGGATCAGTCAACATACACTTTCGTGAGCTTTCTGACGTAGTTTTATGATCGTTCTCCGCTTTCCCCGTACTAGTAAAAGTCTTCGATAAGCTGCATCTTCAAACACCGAAAACATTGTTACTGAAGCAGCCACCATACGAGCACGAATAATTTGGACACGTTCGAATTCACTTAGCTCCGAATAATTACTCACAACTACACAGAACACTGTTGTTACCACGAGTGACGGCTGCGACGAATTGAGGACACAGCACAGGAGCCGTTCGTTGTCAGACGCAACAGCGCCACGTGCAGGCTTGACTAACATCCATATTAACAGGGTGACGGTTATTGAACTCTGTGAAATAAAATCGTCGTAACTTCTGAACGGTTTGTGTTAGAAAATTCAAACTGCACGGTTTGTCCTCGGTGCGTGATGGGAATTGGGGAATTAGTATGCGCATGCATGGTCTGCTTCAGCGACGAAGCCCACTTTCATTTGGATGGTTCGTCAATAAGCAAATTTGGCGCATTTGGGCGACTGAGAATCCGCATTTCGTGATCGAGAAGTCTCTTCACCCTCAACGGATACCTGTGTGGCGTGCAATGTCCAGTCAAGGAATAATCGGTGCGATATTACTTGATGCCCGGTGGCTACCGAACAGTATGTGAAGGTTTTGGAAGACGATTTCATCCCAATTATGCAAAGATCCTGGTTTCGACACGATGTGGTTCATTCAAGACGGAGCTCGGCCCAATCGAAGCAGGAGAGTGATGTTCTGGGGGAGCACTTTGGGGACAGCATTCTGGCTCTGGGGTACACAGAGGCCACTGGCATGGGCCTTGATTGACCGCCGTAGTGTCCGGATCAGAACATATGCGACTCC
Organism: Schistocerca cancellata; assembly: GCF_023864275.1. Lineage (NCBI taxonomy): Eukaryota > Metazoa > Arthropoda > Insecta > Orthoptera > Acrididae > Schistocerca > Schistocerca cancellata. The sequence goes on along the minus strand of NC_064634.1, from coordinate 351,151,444 downwards.
TACTTGTGGAGCTATATTAAAGACAAGATGTATAGCAATAACCCCAAAACCCTTGCTGAGTTGAAAACAGCTATTCAGGTCATCGACAGCATCGATGTTCCGACACTTCAGTGGGTCATGCAGAATTTCGCTTTTCGTCTGCGCCATCAACGCCAACGCCAAAGCTGGCAGGCATACTGAACATGTCATATCCTACAGCCGAATATCTGTAGTGACGTTTACATGTTGAATAAAGTGTGTGCACTCCGTAGTTTGTAACTAATTTACCTTTCTTTCACACACTTCAATGATGGTCACCCTGTATGTTCAAGCATGCACTTCTCGCGCTGTTTCCACAATTTTTTCCAGCCCCTGTAGTGTCACTATTATTATTATTATTTATTTTATGGCCTTCATTGGACCACTGTAGTCAAAAATACAAAGTTCTAAACAAGTTGTTACAAATGGATACAATTTGGTTCGACAATAACTTAATATATTTAGGTAATATAATTATTAGAGGCTATTCTTATATGAAAGGTGTTTTGCTCTTCTGTCTGCCCAATATTTCTTCATTCTTTCAGATATTTTCTTTCTTTCTTCATCTGAGACAACTCTTCCTGTACTCCTTTTATTGATTTTCATTTGTAGCCTGGTTTGCGGGTCTTGCAGTATTCTGGTTTTCACTGTCTTGTTTTTTATGTCATCTACTGTAATTTGAAGTTCTTTTATATCTTCCTTAATTTCTGTGATCCATTTAATGTCGCTCTTGCTATTCCACAAATTTTGTATTATTTTTTTACTAATTCTGTTTTCTGGAGTTCTCATCAGATGTCCAAAGAATGAGATGCGTTTCTTCCTGATTGTGCTCATGACTGGTTCTATTTTCTTATATACTGTTTCATTTGATGCTATTCTCCAATGTCCATTTATTTTATACTGTTTATTTATACATGTCCTAATTATTCTTCTTTCTATTTTTAGTATTCTGTCAATTTCTGCTGTATTAGTAGTTTTGAAGATAGTTTCAGCTGCATACGTTATTTCTGGTTGTGTAACTGTTTTATAGTGTTTTAATTTTGCATCTATAGATAGGCTTTTTTTGTTGTATGTAGTTTTGGTAATGTAATTTGCATAGTTCAGTTTTTTTATTCTATTTTGCCATGATGGCTTCTCATTTAGATTGTATGTTATTATTTCGTCTAAATACTTAAATTTATCAACAATTTTGATTTCTTGTTCTCCTATTGTAATTTTGTTTGCAAGTGGTGGATCAGTTAGCATAATCTCCGTTTTTTCAAATGATATTCTAAGGCCTACTTTCTCTGCTATTTCTTGTAGTGATTTCACTTGTTGCCTGGCTTCTTGAACGGTGTTGGCTAGGAGAGCAAGATCATCAGCGAATCCCAAGCAGTTTAAGCTAATATCATCTTTTGCACTTCCAATTCTTATCCTCTTTGGATTGTCCTTGTACCATTCTCTCATTATGTATTGCAGTACACAGTTGAAAAGTAATGGTGATAGGCAGTCACCTTGTCTTAAGCCTGTTTTTATGAGGAATGGTTCCGAAATTTCTCCTCTAAACTTCACTTTTGATTTGGTGTTGGTTAGAGTGAGTTGTATTATTTTAATTAGTTTTGGATGGAGTCCTAGATTTCTTAAAATTTTTAATACTGAAGGTCTGTGGAGACAGTCATATGCCTTCTTAAAATCTACAAATGTTATTGCCAGAGGTTTGTTCCATTTCTTGTAGTATGCCATAATCAATTTTAAACTAATTATCTGCTCTGCACAGCTTCTCCATGGTCTGAAACCTCCCTGATATTCCCCTAACTCCTGTTCTAATTGCTCCTTGATTCTTTCATATAGGATCTTGGATAGAATTTTATATGTGCAGTCTAGGAGAGAGATTCCTCTGTAGTTATCTGGGTTGCTCTTATCTCCCTTTTTGTGTAGTGGGTGGATGATAGCTGTGGTCCAATGTTCGGGAAATTATTCTGTTATCCAAATTTTTGTTAGAGCCATGTGTAAGGAGTTCTTGACTGTGTCACTTGCACATTTCCACATTTCAACAAAAACCTGATCTTCTTCACATGCCTTATAATTTTTTTGTTCTTTAAGATTTTCTTCTACTTCTTGGAAAGTTGGAGGGTCTAGTTTGTTAGGTTTGGTTTTTATTGGGATATTTATGTTGATTTGTAAGGGTTCTTTGGGTTCCTCGCAATTCAGAAGTTTGTAAAATGCTTTTACCATGATTTCTGCATTTTCCTTGTTACTGTGTGTCATTCTTCCATCTTCATCTTTCAGTATTAGTGTAGGGGCCTCATATTGTTGTAGTTGTTTCCCAAAGATTTTGTAGTAGTTCCTGGAGTTGGTTTTATGATAATTACCTTCTATAGACTTTATAACATCTTTATGAAATCCTCTCTTGATTCTTCTAATATTTTGAGTGAATTTTTTTCTTTCATTTTTTAGGTTGATGGCATTTTCTTCAGTTTTATGTGTTTGAAACTTTAACCATGCTTGGTGTCTATCTTCATGGAGTTTGTCACATTCTGATATCCACCATGCATGTTTCCTTCATGGGTTCAAGGGAGCTAGATTCTCTGCTTCTTCTTTAAGATTAGGCACTAGTTGTTCTAGATCATCTGTTAATTTGATGGTTTGTGTTATTTCCTGGTACTTATTATTTTTAATTAGCTGATATGGGTCAAACCTCCTTTTTATTTCATTAGTTTTTCCGGTCCTCTTCTTTAACGGTGTGAATTTGATTTTAATTTTAACCATATAATAGTCTGAGCCTGTGTCTACTCCTCTCAGTACTTTAACATTGTGGATCTCCTTATGAAAATTTTTGTCCATACAGACATGGTCTAGCTGCCACTCGCCCTTCCTCCAGTCTCGATGTTTCCATGTTTTAAGTTTACTTGGCTTCCTCTTAAAGTATGTTGATTTAGATATAAGGTTGTGTTCTCTGCAGAGTTCTACAAGTCTTTGACGGTTTTTGTTTGTAAATTTATGTGGACTCCATTTTCCAATTATATCTTTATATTTCCTTTCCTTTCCCAACTGAGCATTGAAATCTCCCAATAAGATTTTTACATTCTTTTTATTTACTCTGTTCACAGTTTGTTCTAGAAGGACCCAAAATTTATCTACCTCTTCCTTTGTTTTTGTTAGACAATTTTTTTCATTTGTTGGGGCATGAGCATTTATTATTGTATAGGTTTTATTCATAGTTTTAAAGCTTAGAGTCGCAATTCTTGGTGATACTGCTTGGAAATCCGTTACTGAATCTATTATTTTTATGTTTACTAAAAACCCTGTTCCAAACTGGGGACATTGTTTCATTGCCCTCAGTCCTGGTTTCCCATTATAAATTCTGTATCCTTGTGATTCGAACGGGTCCTCTGTGGTGTTTCTCATTTCTTGGATCCCTGTTATTAAAATTTTTTGTTTATTTAGTTCATCTGTGAGCTCCTTGAGTTTTCCGGTCTGAAGTAGTGAGTTTATGTTGTGTGTTGCTATATAATTTATTTGATCATGTTTAATCTTCTTTTTGTGTTTTAGTGTGCATTTGGATGGTTGCAAACGCTCCGATTCGTTGCTATCTTCTAGTTGACTACCCACCGTATCCGATGTAGCCTTTTCCTGCCTTTTTGACCAGGACGGTGGAAATTTTTTCCTAAAAGACCTTTCCATTTTTGACTGTCGAAGGTTGTCAACCTTAGTTGGTGCAAGCTCCGATTTACAACTCCGGTTGTTAACCGCAGAGGGTGTGTTTGGTCCGCGAGAGCTATTTTATTTCACTCAAGTCCGCCAGTAAACCGGTGAGGACTTCCCTATCCGCCACCTGGAACGCGCCACGTAGGAGTATCACCTCTCCTCCTACTATGACAGCATAGTAGGTTCGTGGCACTATTATTATTATTGCGATTATTATAAACTTTTCAATACAGAAATATTCGAAAGCTCTTTAAATGTACAAGGGATAATCATGAAATTTTAATTGTCATATCAAAATCAGTAAATAAAATGCCCTGCGAGCAGGAAGCGTAGTGGTGGTGTTAGCACATGTTCGCCCTTCAACGCAATACGTTTTCGCAACAATGGATGAAGCGTTGTACAAGTCTGAGTTTCTGCTGTTTGGAAAACGTTTCACCTCGAAGAATCACCTCGCCATAATTCTAGAAACACATGCCTCACAATGATTTCTGCACCCGAGGAAAGGAGATGAAGTCACTGGGTGGTATGTAAGAAGAATGCGAGAGGGTGAGACAAATTTTAATAACGCTAAGAAGCACCACGTGTGTCTGTTTCCTGCACGGAAGGAGGTGGCGCGTTGTCATGGAGCTAACATGCCCCCTTGAACAGACTCCAGTCAGTCTCCTGCAGCCCATTAGGGGGATTTCGGTAGTATGACCCTTACGAGTTCAATCTGTTAGGACCTCATCTTGACAGTCTCAGAAAACACTTAGCACCATCTTGACTGCTATTCGGCCTTCACTGTTCTCGGCAGTGGCGAATCCACGTCTTTGCATTACTTACCACTTCGTCATTCAGACTCCTTTGAGCACTACGGAAGCGTCTGCGCCACCTAACAGTGTCTTACTATGATGCATTGTTTCAATAAACTTACACCGAATAAGCACCGTTATGCTCCTTCAAAAGCAGGAAACGAATTTCTACACCATACCATTCTTAATCAAACGACTATGCAGTCTTTGTTTGGCCCATATACTACTTGATCTTGAGGACAAAGTGATAGATACAGCACTCGTCTGTAGTAATTAGCCTACTAAACAAGTCATCCTGAAATCGCTTGATGCAACTGCAACGTTTACGTTTCTCCCGTGATCCAGAGGGGCTTTAAGAACCGGTATGAGAAATAGCGGAAGAGAGCAGAAGACACTGTTGAAAATGACATTCAAGATGTTGAAAACTGACCCATGACTGATTTTTCACTTTTTCTACTATCACCTCGATTGTGATATGTTATTATTTCTTCTAGGAGGTTCATTCCTAGAAGAAATCGAAATTTATTCACATAAATATGCATCCCCTTCTGACATACTTAACGACCAAACAGAGTTACCAAACCGAATATTTCTGAAAAACTTCCACACTCTACTTATCAAACCACTTACTAAGCACAATCAAGAAATAACATAATCTAATATAAACCCAAGAAATGCATGTAATAATATGCAACATAAAAATCTTAATTCTATCTTTGTTATATTGTAAATGCATGTATTACTGTTTTGTATAAATGTGTTATGTTAATTATCTTCAATGCTGCCTTAAAAAAAAGAAAAAACTTAGTAAACATCGTACTTAGAATACTTCTATCACCCAAGTCAATGTTTAGTAAACAGTAGCTTAGCTAGAACCTCTAAACTTTCGTAAAATATAACTTTGTCCATAGATAAACTGCTTGTATGCAAAACAAAACTGTCAGTCGACAACATGGCGGATAACGCAGTGCACCTGTGTAAAATACGTGACAAAAAGTGTTTGTCCTGTTACAGAAAAGAAGAAAAGCCAAGAAAAAACAAGGAGAGGAGAATGTAAGTAAAATGAACAACTGATAGTGCGTAACTTCAAACTCGCGAAATTGAAGTAAATGATTGGAATCGTTGCTTTTGCGCAGGCCAGCTGCAGCATCCAAACTGCTGTCGATATTGTACCACTGTAGAAACTAAAGATACATGTAATTTGCCAGCTGAAGATGGGTGCAAACCCGAAATGCATATGGGCATAAATAAAACGCATTTAAAAAAAGTTGCTGGCAGCTGTATTTTTATAGTAAAATATAACAGCTTCTTTCAGGAATTGGAAGTGGTCAGCCCAGAAAAATTAAATCTCACCATAAATGAGGGACTGTCGTCCCATCTAGGTGAACGTTTTTTGCCAAAATATGGCCATTCTTACCGTGAAAACGATACCTCCCTAGCCTAAAATTTTCTTTTTTCAGACAAGAGAGATTCTGAGTCGCTGATTGGCTCGTCCCATTGAGGGAACCCCAGTGCCGTGTATGGATTGGCTACCAGGGCGACAGAAGAGTCAAGAGGCGTGATTCAGTGGCTAGAGGACAGTCTGACTGGTTTGTGCAATGTGGCAGCGGTTTCGTTTTTGCTAATTCGGCTCCAATACCGAGGCTGTCGACTGTCTGACATTTGCGTGCACCATCCTGTCTGTGAATCAAATTGGTTTGGTGAGACCAGCGAACGGGTGCTCCTCACACTGAAATCTGTCGGGATGTCACGGCTCTGATAGGGAAGTATCTCGTGTTCTGATAATCAGAACGCCAGATGGCGCAGTTTGCAATTTTCGTGGACGCGCCAGAACGCTACAGCTGCTGCAGCGCACCGCTCCTCGCCCACAGCGCGGATAAAGTACTGCTGCACCGGCGTAGAGTTGTTAAAGTTTCACAGCTCTCTGTTTTCTGCCAACCAGAGTTTGTGATATACTTGCTCGTAATTGATTCCATTTGAATAGACTTGGGCCTCATAGTGGATTCATGTAAACTACGTAGGATTGCGATGTTAAAGGGATTAATTCAGGGAAGAATGCTGTATAGCTTCCACCCCAATGTATGCTTTGCCAACCAAACACCATTCCTGTCCTGAGTTTTGTTTGTCATCTTTCTTCAGCAAGTTGAGGTTACAAAAGGATTAACAAAAACTTGTCATTATTTTGTAAACTTAAGTAAGCCATTGTCCTCACTGATATTCCCTCAATTATTCACTGTTTTTATTTTATTGTCGATACACATGGGTACACAAGAAATTCAAGGTGTAGTCTTATTAAATTAATTAATTTGAGTTCTGAAAGTGACTGAAGACATAGGCAACAGAAGTGTTTCGTATACAAAATTTAAGGCTCTAGCTCTCGATTTGAAGGTTATTGAGAAGATAATACTTTTCTAATATGTAAAGATAATATCATTTAGCATCACTCACACACATATATATATATGATTAAAGCAAGTGATGGCTTCAAACAGTAAGTAAAATACGGAAATTCCGGATATAGCGCCAGAAGAGGCGTACAGCGTCATTCGAGGTACGATGAAACGTAAGACAATGACAGAGTATGATGCTTTAATAGAAAATATGAAATCTAGAGGCAAGGTAATAAAAAATGAAAGGTAAGCTAAGTAATAAACTAATACGCGTTACGGGTACCTGTTCAACAAATTTCAATTTTCGGATTACATTGTTATGTATGGATTTAGACTAGCTATGATTCAACTGATGCGAGAACGTAGTAGAGAAAGTCTGAATTACAATAAGAACACACAATGTAGAATCAACACATACTTAGTCCAATCACAGTAATGTGACCACCAACTAAGTTTGACACCAACCTGCAATAATCAATCACAGACGGGAGATGGCAGCACTAGCAGTGGTGGGTACATTAAGCGTTTCGGGGGAGCGCGGTAATTAGAGCATTCGTTGTCGTGATTTAGTTGACGTACAAAAGGCCATGACCATTAGCTTTCGGACCGAGGGTGGAGGCATTTCTGCAACGGATAAGTTTGTAAACTGAAAATGGCGCTATCCGAAACGACGCCGATGCAACTGTGGTGCACGACGGGCCATAGATGAAAGGGGTAAAAGGCAGATGCGGAGATGTATATAGGCGAATAGACGTGCAGCTATTAAGCAACTGACGGTCTGGATGAACCAAGGGGCTACCAATAGTGTCTACTTAACGATTGTTCGGCCAACGTTGCTGCGTACGAGCCCCCGCGGCAGGTGCAATGGTGCGCCTTTGTCGTGTACAGCGTCAAACGTCTGAAAGCAAACTCCCTGCAACATTCGTCCAATGGGTCGAGGCAAGAGGGCTTTCCCTGGATGATCTCGTTGTTGAGGGAGACATCACACACACCCATGCCCGAGGCAGTACTCGAACCTGCGACCGTAGCAGTCCCGCGGTTCCGGATTGAAGCGCCTAGAACCGCACGGCCACCGCGGCCGGCTGGCAGACACATTCGATTAACAAAAGTATGTATCTATCCTTGGAGATCATGTCCACCCCTACATGCAGTTTCTTTCTCCTTTGAATCGACGCCATCTACGAGCAGAACAATGTAACGTGCCACACAGCTCACAGAGTGCGTGCGTGACTCGAAGAGCACCAGGGTGAGTTTACAATACTGCCTTGGCCACCAAACTTCCCGGATTTGAACCCAGTCGAAAATCTGTCGGAGCACCTCGATCGGCTACTCGCGCCATTTATTGCCATTCGAGAAACCTAGCGCCACTTGGCATGGAGAAAGAAGAAAAATCCAGATTTAGTTCTTCTATGATATTCCACCTTCAACAGACTCCTCGGCCCACACGGCACATACTGATTATTAGTTTGTAAATGAAATGAATGTTGATGTTATGTTGTTGAGTACAACGTCCTCAGTCACCAATAGAAGTATCTGTACTTGTACCCGCTACACGATTTATGCGAGGGTTGGAACTTAACTTATTCACAACCGATACAAAAGAGTTACAAAAATGGTTCAAATGGCTCTAAGCACTACGGGACTTAACATCTGAGGTCATCAGTCCCCTAGACTACTTACACCTAACTAACCTAAGGACAACACACACATCCATGCCACAGCGGCCGGCAAAGAGTTACATGTTTACACCTTTTATTGTCCTTCAAAGTGTCAACAGAGTTGTGTAGAACCCGTTGCCAGCGATGTGGAAGGCGTAGTACAGTACTCAAGCAAATGCCACGAAGTGGTTACTTTATCTTCTGAGTCAAATCAAAGTCACAAGGACTTAAGTCCAGGGAATATGGTGGATGGTACAGTACTTCCCAGTTCTATCGACCGAACAGAGCAGCCACAGTTTGCGCTGTATGCGCCCGCGCATTGTCGTGCAAAATGATGGTTGGTTTGCGAAGAAAGTGTCGCCGCTTCTTTCGCAAAGCTGGTAGCAGGTGATGCTCCAAAAACGAACAGAAATACTGTGCACTGACGATGGCATTCGCTTGAGAACTGTTCCAGAGATTCGACAGGCAGTAGACCGCTCCATTCGCACCATCAACAGAACAGGCTCTGCTAACGGTATACTACGCCTTCCACATCACTTGTAACGGGTTCTACACAACGCTGGTGACAGCTTTGAAGAACAGTAACAGGTGCAAACATGCAACTCTTTTGTATCGGTTGTGAATAAATAGTTGCCACTATTTAAATTACAACCCTCGTATATAGTTGGCACAATTTGTTTCACAAAAATTAATTTATGTAGCAAATATAATCATTAACATACTTTCCCAGGAAAATTATTTACAGAAATTAATTTTAAAAATGACGCTTCATAGATTTCAGAATTACTTTGAATATTAGCTTCTTTTTTCAGTAGACCAGCTGAAACTTGAATCACTGACGGCTACACAATGTTGATTCGTTCAGGCCCACATGAAATGGTGCCGCGACAAAAATAACGTGCCGTGAGACAAGTTATCGTTTCGAATTGTAATCTCCCCTGCTCCAATACCAGATACACTGGCGTGGCTGCGGAAAATTATGTTCCACTACGGCCCGCTCCCTCATTTCCGGGATGAGAATCAAAGATGAATTTAAGAAAAAGTGCAAGAAAGAACTTTGAGCGGCGGGCCGCCGTGAAACCAACAGCTGGCCTCTTGCTGCTGGCGATCAGAAGTCTGTGCATCCCTGCTATGAAGCATAATGTTGAGTTCCATTAAAAAAATGAAAATGTCGATTTCATAATCTGGCAGCTTTTAACGTTAAAAATTACTTTCGAACGTCAGGGCATTCGCCACAGTGTCCACTGTACTTCAGTGCAAACTGAAACTACATGTATTTTTTAGTTCTGAACATGATTTAGTGGCACATCTTCGCTGCCTTACCCGCTATTGACACTATAGCTCTCTAACTATAGCTCTCTAGGTGATTTACTTAAATAGCGTATAAAGTTAAATAAATGTATGCTTCGTTATTTGGGGTCAGGGATTTTCTCTGCCTCGTGATGACTGGGTGTTGTGTGACGTCCTTACGTTAGTTAGCTTTAAGTAGTTCTAAGTTCTAGGGGACTGATGACCATAGATGTTAAGTCCCATAGTGCTCAGAGCCATTTGAACCATTCGCTTCGTTATTTAATGAGTGAATCACCTGGTTTTGGAATCGTCAGAGGTCAACCGTCTTAAGTCCCAAATTATGAAAATATTTCCAAATTCATCTCTCTTTTAAGTACATAGTATAGATGATATATTTAAAGGCTCTTTTTTTCTGAGCACACTATGTGAGCCGGCCGCTGTGGCCGAGCGGTTCTACGCGCTTCAGTCCGGAACCGCGCTGCTGCTACGGTCACAGGTTCGAATCCTGCCTCGGGCACGGATGTGTGTGATGTCCTTAGGTTAGTTAGGCTTAAGTAGTTGTAAGTATAGGGGACTGATGACCTCAGATGTTACGTCCCATAGTGTTTAGAGGCATTTGAACCATTTTGAACACTACGTCATTTCACTATCGATAAATCAGTGAACCGTTTGAGTGTTCTTTTCAGAAAGAACTTCACTCTTCCTCTTCTGATAGTTTTTTGTGTCCTTTATAAAGGAACATTCGCTCTTTACATGCTAATAATTGTCTCGAAAGTGTGTGGGGAGAAGACTTCATTGTGTGACTTTAACTAATAATTCGTTAATAGTCGGGAACTTGGACGCACAGCAGAGCGGGAGACAAAGCGAAGCACAAATTAACGAGCTCCGTCGGCTGTGCAAGCCGAGACTCTACCAGGACCAGTTAGCGTCTGCGTACCGACTGTCAAGTTTCCCTCACTAAGCTGTTCGGGAGCTCACATTTCCCGGCGGATGCCTGACGCCTCAGGTGCCTGCCGTTCCGCACCGCCCCCCCTCCTCCTCCCTCCCTCCCCGCAAGATGTCTCCTGCCTCAGGAGGAAGCGCCAAGAGACCAGCGTTAAATTCGATATTATCTCGGCAATTTAGCCGCGCTCCTCTGTTACGAGAACCGTACACTTCCCTGCGAGAAGACAAATAATAACAAGGCTAGATTCCGTCTGACAAATCAGCTTCGTTCAACGACCCCGTTACCTGGATGTTACAGCGGATGGGCGTGTAGTTAGGATCATTTCCGGATGTAGTGGAATAAAGTGTACGAAAGAAGGAAGTACAAAAAAGTTAAGGAAAATTCAGGAATACAGAAATACAAGTCACTTAGGAATGAAATAAAAAGTAAGTGCAAGGAAGCTATGGTGCAATGTCTGCATGAAAAAACGTGAAGCAGTCGAAAAGAAATGATTGTCTGGACGACTGAAACAGATTATAGAAAAGTCCAAACAACCTCCGATGAAATTAAAAGTAAGGGTGGTAACATTAAGAGTGCAGTGGAAATTCCGCTGTTAAATGCAAAGATCACATATGTGGAAAGAATTCACTGAAGGCTTCTATGAGGGGGAAGACTGATCTGATGACATAATGGAAAAAGAAACAGGAGTCGACAGGGAAGAGACAGGGAGCCAGTACTACAGTCAGATTTAAGAAGAATTTTGGATGACTTAAGGCCAATAAAGGCAGAAGGGTTAGATAACGTTCCTGCCGAATTTGTAATAGGTAGTGGTAACAAAACATTCACGCTGTGTGAGAATGGTGATACATCATCAGACTTACAAAACAGACTTCATCCACCCAGTTACGAAGTTAGCAAAGCCGACAAATGCAAGAATTATCGCGCAGTCAGTTGAACTGCTCACGTATACTAATTGCTGACGAGAATTATGTACAGAACAAAGAGGAAAGAGAAACGAGGATCAGTTTGGCTTCAGGAAAGGTAAAGGCACCAGAGGCACTTTTGATATTGTGATTGATAATGGGAACAAGACTGAAGAAAAATCAAGACACGTTCATAGGATTTGTCACCCTGGAAATACTTTTTTTTTTCTTTATTTCGTAAGGACTTATGGGAGCAGACTGCTGAGGTCATCGGTCCCTAATCTTACATACTAGTTAATCTAACTTAAAATAACTTAAGCTAAGGACGACACACATCCGTGCCCGAGACAGGACTCGAACCTCCGACGGGGCGGCCGCGCGGTCCGTGACAAGACCCCTAAGACCGCGCGGCCTGGAAATAATGCTGACAATGTAAAATGGTGCAAAATCTTCGAAATTCTGAGATACATAAGGGTAAGCTATTGGGAAAGACGGGTAAAATGCAACATGTACAAGAACCGGGAGCGAACAACACGACTGAAAACCAAAGAACGAAGTACTCGAATTATAAAGGGTTTAAGGCAAGAAGTAGTCTTTCGTCCCTGCCGTTCAGTCTATACATTGAAGAAGCAATGATGGAAATAAAAAAAGTTTCAAGAGTGAGATCAAAATTCAATGTGAAACGATATCAATGATAAGATTCGCTTATGATATTGCTGCCCTCAATGAAAGTGAAGAAGAATTATAGGATATATCGAATAGAATGAACAGCATAATGAGTACAGAACATAGATTGAGAGTAAATAGAAGGAAGGGGATAGCAATGATAAGTAGCAGAAATGAGAACAGCGAGAAACTTAACATTAGAAATGGTGGTGAAGTTAAGGAATTTTGCTACCTACGCAGCAGAATAACCCATAACGAACGGAGCAAGGAGAATATTAAAGGTAGACTAGCGTTGTCAAAAAATTTATTCCTGGCCTGGGGAAGTCTACTAGAATCAAACGTGGATCATAATTTGAGGAATCAATTTCTGAGAATGTACATTTTTTAAAATTATTTATTATTATTATTAGTAACCATTAAACATAGCCCACCACCTAAACCAATTTGTGGGTCTTATTTTATACAATTTTAACTTCAATTGCAGATATTTACAAGCAATGACACTGCATCTATGTATACAATGGGCAAACTACTACTTTCTTTTCTCTACTGAAACTACTGGGATTCTACTATCACTACTATGCTGGCCATGCCCACCGAGCTATCCCCAGTGGGCATGCCCCTGTGTACAGGGCTAGCCCAATAAACTTTATAATTGCTGCAGTCTACAACTACTTTTATTATCACCAGTTAAACTATTTCCTACTATAGACTAATCTAATTATGCAACTAAAACTAAGTTCGGTCATCTTTCCTTGGTTTGTTGCGTACCTCGTGGCGTGGCGGGTTCCGATCGTAAGTGCGGTAGGCCCGTCCAAGTCCCCGCGCTATGTGGTAGGTGCGACCGTGCCCCCCTTCTGTGTGTTAAGGATCATTACTGCCCCACGGGAATTCCTGTAAGGTATCTAATGCTACGACGTTAGCCAGGTTGTTGATGACCTGAAAAGTGTCTTCTTGTCTTAAAAGATTATAGGTGGCAGAGTTAGGTAATTGTCACCTGAATCGAGCTTCCATGTTATCATGTATGGGACGCTCATAGACCATGTGGTCAGGAGTACCCTCCGCCGTCACACGAAGGTGTAGCCCGCTTCTCAAACCGGCATAGGTATGTTGGATGCCGTGCATGTTCCGCGAGCAAGTTCAACAATCTTCTACTTGGCCTGAAATTCTTTAACTGCTCCCTGATGCTAGGCAGCAGTTGAAAGATAAAGATACTACATCCTATTTCTCCAGCCTCCCAAGATACCTGCCACAACTCTTCCCCCCTCCGCTCCTCCCACCGCCTCCAGAATTTCTGCCGTCCCTCAATTTTCTCCTTTTTGACCCAATCTCATGCCACTTGCTCTCTTATCTTGATGTCAGGGGAACAAAGCCCCGTTAATAACAACAACAACCTTCCTGGGTTTCCAGTATGCCCCCACAGATTGCAGTAACATGTTTCGTTACACTCTGTCACGGTCACGGCAGGCATGACCTTCGTGAGCCTGTGTACCCAGCCTCCCGAACCATAGTAGATGAAGACCTTTGTGTCCAACCCCAGTGAGGTTGTTGAGCATCTCCAGAGACCTCTGGGCTACTACTTCTATGTGCTTGGCCAAATTCCATTATTCATCTATGATTACTCCCAAGTATTGGGTACCCGCGACACTGAAGAAGTGGTGAGGCATCGATGCTCACTGTCAGATTCCTAATTAGATGTCCTTTCAGAAGTAAATATGTTGATTTATTGGGGGCAATCTTCATATCTGTTTTGTGGCACCATTTTGACAGCAAACTCATGGCCCTTTCCACCTTAGGTTCCAAATCCTCGTGGCTATGGCCGCCAACCAGTAGGAGAAGGTGACCTGTGTAATCTGTCACCTCTAGCACGTCCTTGCTACGTTGTAAGCTCTCCACCAAAGGCTCCATGTAAATGTCTCAAAAGTGCGGCCCCAGAACAGATCCCTGTGGACATACCATTGTTATTTTCTTGCCGACTCTCCCGCTAGGGGACGATAGCCAGACCTCCCTTTCCTCACAATAGCTTCTAAAACAATCATACACCCTTTCTCCCATAAACAGGAGAAGAGCGAAAGCAGTCGAAGGCGCCACTGAAGTCCACCATGATGCCAACTATATAGTCATGTGGAACTGAGCCTCAGACCTGAGCCACCAGGGAGACAGCGTCTGACGCCGATCCCCTGGCCGAAAACCAAACTGCTTGTGATTCATCCCACTCAGCACTCCGTGTGCCGAAAGTCTGCCAGCCAGCAACTTCTCAGACAACTTCCCCAACAACTCTAACAGATTAGCCTGTACGATATGACGTCTCCTGTGTCCTTATCTTGACCTTTCTTAATAATTTGGCTATCTTCCAAATGGCGGCAAATTTCCGGTGAATTTCTTGTGAGAGGTGCGGCCAGCTGCGGAGCGAGGAACTGCACCACCTCTGCTATAATGCCGTCTGGCTCGGGAACTATACCCAACTCCAGGATATTTATTTTGGCAGATACCTCCTCATCTGGAAAGGGATACACAATTGTGTTATTTGCATAGTTAGCCTTATCCTCTGACCTTATTTGACGTGGATCCTCTGTGGCTGCTAGTTCATCATCATCAAGCAACAAGGACTGGAGAAGGACTTCAGCAGATACAAACCAAGACTCTGTTATCCGGACCCCATCCCTGATGGTAGATAGCTCTATCAGTGATCTTATTTTCTCCCTAACTAGAGTGTAGAGGAGTCAGCAGGGGTCAGTAGGCAGCTGGTTCAACACTTACCTTTTCCAGCAGTGGAGTCTGACTGCCTTTAACTCTTTTTGGAAGAGCTTCTCGGCCACAGCACTGCTGCCAGACTACGTTTCGCTGGTAGTATCTCCTCGCTCTCATGACAGACGCACCTGCCCAAGTTCAGCAGACCTTGGCGATGGAGGGACCGCTATGGCTCTCTTCCTGATTGGTACAGCTGCCTTCACAACTGCGGTAAGAGCTCTCACAAGCTCCTTAGCACATCAATCCACGTTTTCATCACCTTCTGACAGTGTCGGAATGTCACACGCGCTTGCCAGCCATTTCCAATCAGTCTTGTTGCAACTGAGCTGTACCCCAACCCCCAATGGTACTCTCAGTCACTTAACATGGATGCGTTCAAGTTGTGATCACTTGTGGAGATCTATAACGTATGTCTCATTTATTAACATTATTGCAGCACTGGGCGTCATGAAAGTGATGTCTATACTCGTGACATCGCTTCCTCCACCTGGGTAAGTGCAGGATGGGCGGGGGTAAGGTTTCCCAGCCTCTTAGTAACCACAAGTTACAAAGCCGTGATTGTCTATTCTGCCTTACCACCATTTGCGTTCCGAATGCCACAGAACCATAAGAGGGACTTCGCATTGATGTCTACATTTACATCTACATTTATACTCCGCAAGCCACCCAGCGGTGTGTGGCGGAGGGCACTTTACGTGCCACTGTCATTACCTCCCTTTCCTGTTCCCAGTCGCGTATGGTTCTCGGGAAGAACGACTGCCGGAAAGCCTCCGTGCGCGCTCGGATCTCTCTAATTTTACATTCGTGGTCTCCTCGGGAGGTATAAGTAGGGGAAAGCAATATATTCGATACCTCATCCAGAAACGCACCCTCTCGAAACCTGGACAACAAGCTACACTGTGATGCAGAGCGCCTCTCTTGCAGAGTCTGCCACTTGAGTTTGCTAAACATCTCCGTAACGCTATCACGCTTACCAAATAACCCTGCTCTTCTTTGGATCTTCTCTATCTCCCTCTGTCAACCCGACCTGGTACAGATCCCACACTGATGAGCAATACTCAAGTATAGGTCGAACGAGTGTTTTGTAAGCCACTTCCTTTGTTGATGGACTATATTTTCTAAGGACTCTCCCAATGAATCTCAACCTGGCACCCACCTTACCAACAATTAATTTTATATGATCATTCCACCTCAAATCGTTCCGTACGCATACTCCCAGATATTTTACAGAAGTAACTGCTACCAGTGTTTGTTCTACTATTATATAATCATACAATAAAGGATCCTTCTTCCTTTGTATTCGCAATACATTACATTTGTCTATGTCAAGGGTCAGTTGCCACTCCCTGCACCAAGTGCCTATCCGCTGCAGATCTTCCTGCATTTCGCTGCAGTTTTCTAATGCTGCAACTTCTCTGTGTACTACAGCATCATCCGCGAAAAGCCGCATGGAACTTCCGACACTATCTACTAAGTCAATTACATATATTGTGAAAAGCAATGGTCCGATAACACTCCCCTGTGGCACGCCAGAGGTTACTTTAACGTCTGTAGACGTCTCTCCATTGAGAACAACATGCTGTGTTCTGTTTGCTAAAAACTCTTCAATCCAGCCACACAGCTTGTCTGATATCCAGTAGGTCCTTACTTTGTTTATCAGGCGACAGTGCGGAACTGTATCGAATGCCTTCCGGAAGTCAAGGAAAATGGCATCTACCTGGGAGTGTGTATCTAATATTTTCTGGGTCTCATGAACAAATAAAGCGAGTTGGGTCTCACACGATCACTGTTCCTGGAGTCCATGTTGATTCCTGCAGAGTAGATTCCGCCATGACAATGGCCTCACGCCCCCGCAACACCGTGCTCACACTAGTGAGATGGTCTAAATGCTCCCCTATATTCTCTCCATACCGGAATTACATATTCACTAGGTATAGCACTCCCAAAGGTGACTGAAGTTCTACGACGTTGCATACAAGACCGTGGCTCTTAAGGATTTATTAGTCACAATTAACGTGGCCTTACGCTCTTCTCCGTTGCTGATAACTTACAATGAAGACGATTTGCCCGGCAGACGAGTAAGGGTTCTGCAAAGTACATCCAGCGTCCTCTATTCCACCACGCTTCGTAGCTCCTGCATCACTATCATGCTGTTATATGTGTTGATTTATCCTACACTTACGTTCATTGTCATGGAAAATATGTGTGAAAGTTGCACTCAGGCCATGTCTTTTTCCAGTCTAACATTATGTGCCCATTGGCGAGGACTGGTTGAATGTGTATTTCGTCTGAATGGAAATTTTCATTCCGTCTCTCGAACACCTATTTAACGAGATCCCGAAGGGTTCCGATGTCATTGGGGAGGTTCAATGAGTTTAGCTCTATTCTATAGACACCATTACCAGGAAGGTGACTTCCGTACCATATTTGTGACCAATACGAATCACGTGTCGCAAAGCAGTGGTCAGGACAGCTGGCTGCTCCAGACGTGCAAGCTGCATTTGCAAGTTTGGGTAAACACTTACAGGTCCAGTTCCCAGCGTTCTAGTGGGGGAAGTCTTACACTGACCCTGTTTTAGTTACTCTCACACACTAGGTGCTGGAAGGGCAGCTTGCGTATATTTGGAGCACAGCATTGTATGGTAATGAAACATGGCCTGTAGGAAAACCAGAACAGAAGAAAGTCAAAGCTTTTATTGGCGTTGCGGAAAATTCGTCCACTTCCTTTTTTTTTCATCAGCCTTCTGATTGGTTTAATGCGACCCGCCACGAGTTCCTCTCCTGAAACAACTTTTTCATGTACAGTAGGAATTACAGCACACAGCCTTAGTTACTTGCTGAATCTATTTCAGTCTGTGTCTTCTTCTACAATTGGAACCCCTACAGCTTTCTCTAGTATCTTGGAAGTTATTCCTTGTTATCTTAACAGATGTCCTGTCATCATGTCCCTTCTTCTAGCCAGTAATTTCCATATATTCCGTACCTCGCGGATTCTGTAGAGAACTTCCTTACTCCTTACGTCATCAGCCTGCCTAATTTTCAAAAATTATGTGAAATGTGTTTGTCGACCACCATCTGAAATCAGAGTCTTTGTGGGCACCGTACAAGATGATCTTCGTTTGCGTAAGGCAGGAATCTACCGTACTTCTTGCATTTGTGGCATGTCATATTGGGTATATTATGAGGACCTTGGAGGACTCTATAAAGCACAAGCGTTATACACGCAGGCGAGCAGGTCCGCAAATCCAGAATAATGTCTTGGCACCGATCAACCTATGGAATGTAACAACACGAAGATTCTGGTATTCATTTGCAGCAACTGGGATAGTGTTATTAAGGAACCAGTTGAAATTAAATTAGCAAATAATCTTATAAATACAGATGGTGATTGTTGTTTAAATTCTGTATGGAATCCTTCTCTCTAATACTACCTCTAATACTACCTCATTCACTGACTTAATTTTGCTGCCGACAACATCTGAAGTCGGGCATCTTTGGTTTGTCTGATGAGGCTTGAGTTTATAGTTTACGTATGTTTGTATTACCTTTCCGGAATTTCACCGCAAATAGAGTTTTTAAATTCCCTTACGCAACGCTTAGTTGCAACACTTATGCCTTGAAAATGGCAGGGTGTGCTTCTTTCGAAGTATCGGCTGTCGTTGACAACGACAGCCTGCTGCATTCCCGTAAGTTGTTTGAGCACTAAGTCTGTTAGACTAGAAAGTAAGAGCAAATCTACCATTAAAAGGGAACCATAACAGCATTCGATGGCGTTCGATCCGGAGATTCAGTGGCGTCCGGCGGCGGCTCATCCAGAATCCACGCGGTCTTAGCGATGTCCGGCCCCTGAGGCAAATTTGCCTCTACCGCACTACATCAAAACCTGAAAGAAATGTAATTTCCTCAAATGTACTCTTTCTATGTCACGTCTTCAGAAGTCTTTTTAAGTATCCCCTGTAGTATTTTCGATTATTCTGTTAGTTCTGTTTACCTCATATATATTTTTGCGCTAAACGGTTTCATCAGACGAGCCTCGCGTGAAAACACATTCTCATAGATGGACAGTTTATTCCTCTGTTGACCATTTTCCCGAAAGTTAAATTTTCCCATGTCTTGTGGATCACTTGAGGAGATGGGTCGTCACTAATATGAATTTCGAAGCCTTTTTCATTAAGTACTGGACTGCTTCAAAGAATTTGCAACAAATGTAGAGATAATAAATATCCAAATATAATCATACGAAAGTTTGACATTCTGAAATTTTGGGGAGCTTGGATGGTACGTTGCTGAGCAGTAAGAAGGTAATCGTTTTCAACATATATATTTGTCACAGAGGCCAAATATAATATAAACAATGACGAACAATTAAGCCCAAGGAAACAGCACAATAAGTTAGGAACGCAGTACATTACTGCCCTTTGAATATTTCAGAAAATTCTTTTCTTTCACTTTATGAGGAAGAACAACCATTGAACATTAAAAACATTAGATGGTATACTAAACTGTCTGAACCTTCTTTCAGTAGTGACTGCCCTAGGAAGAGATATTTCAATACATTCCTGACAAAACATTATCAGGTGCACAAAGTTAAGATGCAGCCTTTGCACTACATCCAGATGACTCATTACTACAAGGTCCTTTCTCAACCATTTGTCGTTGACAGAAAAAGAATCGTAAACAACTTCTTGAGAATGTTTTATTTTAACTAAGACCGAAAAAAGATAAGCTAGTAAATCTGTATTCTTTAGCCTAATTTCTTTTACGTTTTTTCATTATTTTTATTTCCTTGCACAAATATGTGTTGTCGCATTTACAGCAGTTCCTGTTTTGAATGTTAGTGGTTTTTGTGCTAATATCTTCTTCATTAGTTGGTAATATATTTACCTGTAAAGCGTCTTTTTTGTAGTAACTTCGTCTTTGTGCCCGAATTTTTCTATTTGTATTAGGTTCATTACTACCTCTTAAACTCTTTAAGATGGGAGAAACAGAGTTGGAACAGCATGAGATTACTCTTTTTACGATTTGCGTATCGTTAAATTGTTGCAAAGACGTTCTGTACCTGAGTTATCGACTGCTAGGTTTACTACAGTATTCCTGGCAGAGTTTGGTCCAGACACGTCCCACTGAGCGCTACGTGGAGGCCTTCTGTGTTCTGCGTTCGCTCTCTCTGTTCAGCTCTGTCCCTGATGATCGCGTTGGATCTTCAGGTCGGGACTGCCTTGTGAACATCGATGCTGCTGCTGCTGCTGATGATGATGTTTGTGGGGTGCTCAATGACGTGGTTATCATCGCCTATATGAATTCTCAATCATTACACTGTCCAGTCCCGCCATTTCCCCATATGATGATAAAATCATGAGGACAACACAAACACCCAGTCCATGGGTGGAGAAAATCTCCGACCCGGCCGTAAATCGAACTCAGGACCCCGTGATCCAGAGACAGCAAAGCTAACAACTAGACCACTAGCTGCAGACTTCCGGACACTGTGTGTACTGAGGTTATGTTCCGATCGCCATTCCTGTACTGTTAACTGCAGGACTGTTGATCTTGGCTTAGTATTGTCTTTGTAGCGCTTTCAGGGCTGTAGACGTAACTTCCTTTGCATCTATCCGTGTGATGAGAGTATGGTATTCGTTTCCTGTGCACAGTTTTAATTATGCTCCGTATGTTCTGGAGAATATGGAGTTTTCTTTTGTTATGATTCTCACGTGTCCTGGAACTGTAAAACATGTGATCCATCGTGGTATATACACTCCTGGAAATGGAAAAAAGAACACATTGACACCGGTGTGTCAGACCCACCATACTTGCTCCGGACACTGCGAGAGGGGTGTACAAGCAATGATCACACACACGGCACAGCGGACACACCAGGAACCGCGGTGTTGGCCGTCGAATGGCGCTACCTGCGCAGCATTTGTGCACCGCCGCCGTCAGTGTCAGCCAGTTTGCCGTGGCATACGGAGCTCCATCGCAGTCTTTAACACTGGTAGCATGCCGCGACAGCGTGGACGTGAACCGTATGTGCAGTTGACGGACTTTGAGCGAGGGCGTATAGTGGGCATGCGGGAGGCCGGGTGGACGTACCGCCGAATTGCTCAACACGTGGGGCGTGAGGTCTCCACAGTACATCGATGTTGTCGCCAGTGGTCGGCGGAAGGTGCACGTGCCCGTCGACCTGGCACCGGACCGCAGCGACGCACGGATGCACGCCAAGACCGTAGGATCCTACGCAGTGCCGTAGGGGACCGCACCGCCACATCCCAGCAAATTAGGGACACTGTTGCTCCTGGGGTATCGGCGAGGACCATTCGCAACCGTCTCCATGAAGCTGGGCTACGGTCCCGCACACCGTTAGGCCGTCTTCCGCTCACGCCCCAACATCGTGCAGCCCGCCTCCAGTGGTGTCGCGACAGGCGTGAATGGAGGGACGAATGGATACGTGTCGTCTTCAGCGATGAGAGTCGCTTCTGCCTTGGTGCCAATGATGGTCGTATGCGTGTTTGGCGCCGTGCAGGTGAGCGCCACAATCAGGACTGCATACGACCGAGGCACACAGGGCCAACACCCGGCATCATGGTGTGGGGAGCGATCTCCTACACTGGCCGTACACCACTGGTGATCGTCGAGGGGACACTGAATAGTGCACGGTACATCCAAACCGTCATCGAACCCATCGTTCTACCATTCCTAGACTGGCAAGGGAACTTGCTGTTCCAACAGTCCGCATGTATCCCGTGCCACCCAACGTGCTCTAGAAGGTGTAAGTCAACTACCCTGGCCAGCAAGACCTCCGGATCTGTCCCCCATTGAGCATGTTTGGGACTGGATGAAGCGTCGTCTCACGCGGTCTGCACGTCCAGCACGAACGCTGGTCCAACTGAGGCGCCAGGTGGAAATGGCATGGCAAGCCGTTCCACAGGACTACATCCAGCATCTCTACGATCGTCTCCATGGGAGAATAGCAGCCTGCATTGCTGCGAAAGGTGGATATACACTGTACTAGTGCCGACATTGTGCATGCTCTGTTGCCTGTGTCTATGTGCCTGTGGTTCTGTCAGTGTGATCATGTGATGTATCTGACCCCAGGAATGTGTCAATAAAGTTTCCCCTTCCTGGGACAATGAATTCACGGTGTTCTTATTCCAATTTCCAGGAGTGTATTTTGTGTATTTTGACACTAAAGCTACAAAGTTAAAAACCTTACAATTTACCAGGTATAAATAAATTTATTGCTATTTCACAACATCGATACGCTACATTGACAAAACCAGAATCTGTGTTATCTATTGCGCTCTGTCTCACAAGTGGCTTGCGAAAAGTTGTTGGATTACTTACTGGGCGGGTTGGGTGCAGAGGGAAAGTAGCATGGTCACAGCCTTCGGAAAACTTTGCTCTGTACGCCAGGCCCCAGGGAGATACTAATGATCACTAAACTAATTTTTAATTTAGTATTGAAAAGTTATTCTGCAGCACTGATGCAGCTCCGTTTATAAGTGCATTATATCGGTGAAAATTTGAACTTTAATTTTTTGTTATCTCAGAATGTATTTTGCTATGCTTTCCTTTCACTAAACTAATCAGTTTTTCAAATTCTTTTTTTTTCTTTTTGCTTTTCAACAGACTCACACACCCAATTTATTGTTATCCCGCCTCCCTGGTGGAGGCGGGGGAGAAGGGGGGGGGGGTCGCCCCGAAATTTAAGAATCGCTGCTATAGTCATTTATGAAGTTTGCGAGATTTTTGAACTGTTATTAGGTGCTCTCATACTCGTATTATCACCCGAGACAATATTTGACCTGATAAATAATTCTTGTATTCATTCTACCTTCAGAGACATTTTTAGTGCAAAAAGTACTGATATCAGCAGAAATACTATGAATTCCTTGTGTTGTGACTTGGCAAGACAGCCAAGTCACTGTGCGAGGATGCCGAAAGGCACGCGTTAAGCTCACGCAGACTGGCGTGAGGTCTGGAACATTACAATGTAATTAATATAGCAAATAAAGTACGTAGTTGAAGTAATACTTTATTCCATAATTGGTGAAAATCGCTCTTGTTGATACATTATATAATCTCAATATAAACTGGTAATGGCGCCTTGCTAGGTCGTAGCAAATGACGTAGCTGAAGGCTATGCTAACTATCGTCTCGGCAATTGAGAGCGTAGTTGTCAGTGTAGCATCGCTAGCAAAGTCGTCTGTACAACTGGGGCGAGTGCTAGGAAGTGTCTCTAGACCTGCCGTGTGGCGGCGCTCGGTCTGCAATCACTGACAGTGGCGACACGCGGGTCCGACGTATACTAGCGGACCGCGGCCGATTTAAAAGCTACCACCTAGCAACTGTGGTGTCTGGCGGTGACACTACACCTTGCATGGTTTTTCAGCCAGTAAGCTAAGCCATTATTGACAATACTTTGAGATTTCAAGCTACTTTTATGGAAAGTCTTTAATGTTTCCCAGTGAGTTTGGACATCCTCACAGCACGTGATCTGCATATTAGTGAAGTCTCTCTAACACGTACGAATCATACCAAGAAGATACAGG
Source organism: Schistocerca cancellata (assembly GCF_023864275.1). NCBI lineage: Eukaryota > Metazoa > Arthropoda > Insecta > Orthoptera > Acrididae > Schistocerca > Schistocerca cancellata. Next base: position 351,127,796 of record NC_064634.1, on the reverse strand, counting down.
TTGTAAGGTGGCGTTAATACTTATTCTTGGTTCAAAATTTTGTAAAAAATGGGGATTTTCTAAAGTAACACAACTATGTATACAGGTGATTCACGGAAAGAAGTAGGAGGCTTTCGAGGAAGATTAAACAGTTCAGTTATCAACTCTTTTTCATAATGTATGGAGCACACACACACACTACTAGCATGCATCAATTTTTGTTTCGTCCCTAAGTTCTTTAAAAATAGATGAAGCTAAACGTAATTCCAAACTTATTTCGCTGTCTGCAGTTGTTAGTACAACAAACTATCTCAGTGCAAATCACTTTTTTAACTGAAAGCCGGCCGGTGTGGCCAGTCTGGAAGTGCGCGACCGCTACGGTCGCAGGTTCGAATCCTGCTACGGGCATGGATGTGTGTGATGTCCTTAGGTTAGTTAGGTTTAAGTAGTTCTAAGTTCTAGGAGACTGATGACCTCAGATGTTAAGTCCCATAGTGCTCCGAGCCATTTGAACCATTTTAACTGAAAACAATTTAAAACATACTCGCAGAACGCCTCAATAAAGTGACAGAAGCAATGTAATAGCGCACTCTTAATCATCAATCATCGAAAAGAACTAACACTCACGTAAAACTTGTATCCGCTCAGAAACGCAATGATATCGCAGTATTTTATGGTAATGACGGCTGAGCGGCGGCTTGGTTGTTCTGAGGTCATCGTCGCAGCTTGGTACTGCGCAAACACCCTGTGATCCCTACCATGTCTTCTACAGTAACCATGTAGGAGAGAACAGAGTTCGTCTTCTAAACATTAATCCATTCTAGTATGGGGTAACCTATACTCAAGAGTTGGCAAATTTGTTATACACATTAATGTGACCACCGCCTATGTTCGACGTCAACGTGCATCATTCGTAGATGGCAGCTGGCAGCGGTAGTAGTGGAAGGTATGTTAAGCATATTGGGGGGTCACGGGCAACAGTTCAATCCTCGTCGTAATGTGGACAGAGCGACTTATCTGACATCCAAAAGAGCTTGATCATTGGTTTTCGACCCAAGGCTGGAAGCATTTCGGAGAAGGCTATGTTTGTAAATTGTTCACGTTCCGCCATGTTTAGAGTATACCATGCATGGCAAAATTGTGCTATCCAAAGCCGATGCAGAGGCAACAGTGGTGCAACATGGGCCACAGATGACAACAGTGAACGATGGGTGCGAAGATATGTGCGGGCGAATATACATGCAACTGTTGAGCAACTGACTGCCAAGATGAACGAAGGGGCCACCAACAGTGTCTGCTCGACAGTTCAGCGAACTTTGCTGGGTTTGGGCTTCCGCCACAGGCGCATGGTTGGTGCACCCCTGCTGAATGCTGTTCATCGGCGACGAAGGCTGGAATTTGCACGCCAGTACCGCAACAGAATGTGGCGAGACGTGGCTTTCCCAAACGAATCACGTTTTATGACCCATCGGACAGATGACCATTCGCGTGCATGATGCGGAACATGTGAAAACAAACACTGAGCGAGTGTTTTGGTATGGGGAATGTTTTCGTAGCGTTTCCTGGGTGATATCGTCATTCTAGAAGGCACAATGGACCAACAAAACTATCCTCGGGGATCATGTTCACCCCTAGATGTAGTTTGTTGAGCCCTGACATGATGTCTTCTATCAGCAGGACAATGCTAGGTGCCACACAGCTCCCATTGTACGTATTTGTCTCGAAGAACATCACGATGAGCTTACTGCATTCCCCTGGCCACCAGACTCCCAAACTTTAATTGCGATCGAGAATCTGTGGTGTCACCGCCAGACACCACACTTGCTAGGTGGTAGCTTTAAATCGGCCGCGGTCCATTAGTACATGTCGGACCCGCGTGTCGCCACTGTCAGTAATTGCAGACCGAGCGCCACCACACGGCAGGTCTTGAGAGACGTACTAGCACTCCGCCCCAGTGGTACGACGACTTTGCTAGCGACTACACTGACGAAGCCTTTCTCTCATTTGCCGAGAGACAGTTAGAATAGCCTTCAGCTAAGTCCATGGCTACGACCTAGCAAGGCGCCATTAACCATATCTAGAGAGAGTCTCACTTGTATCATCAAGAATGCTGTATACAAATGATGGATTAAAGTTAAGTATTACAGAAGCTACGTACTTTTCTTTATAGCATTCATTACGTATCATGTTTCAGACATCACGCCAGCCGGCGTGTGTAAACGCGTGCCTTCGGCTACTTCCGAGTGGCGTGGCTGTCTTGCTACGCCACAACAGAGTCTATAGGACCAGATCGATCTTTAGTCTAGAAATCTAGCGCAACTGATCATGGCACTGGAGTTGGTATGACTCAATTTGTCTGTCGACATCTTTCAGAACCTCACTGACTCTTCCTGCACGACTCGCAGCGGCCCGCATGCAGCAGGTTGCTGCTGAAGCTTTTGACACATGCATGTTAATGTGACTGGACAGTGTGTTCAACTTTGCGGCCAGGTGCCCTTCTTGTCACTGCAGGCATTCGTGTGCTCCACCTGTTTGCATGACAGTGTTTTAAATGTTGTTGTACGGCATAAAAATATGCTTTGGACATGAGTGGGATGGAGATAAGTTGTAATCTTAAGATAGGAGCAGTAAATAGGTAGGTGAAAGACAGAGTGAAATTTGGTAAATAGCAACGGATTCCTCCTGGCCTAGACAAGAGTGTATGAAAGGCAAGTGTCCTGGATTTGGAAAGATTTAATTGACTTTCACGGCCCGGAATCCGAGGGCACACATTGGAACAGGAAAATGGTTCAAATGGTTATAAGCACTATGGGACTTAACATCTGGGGTCATGAGTCCCCTAGAACTTAGAACTACTTAAACCTAACTAACCTAAGGACATCACACACATCGATGCCCGAGGCAGGATTCGAACCTGCGACCGTAGCAGTAGCTCGTTTCCGGACTGAAGCGCCTAGAACCGCTCGGTCACAGAGGCCTGACATTGGAAATACTGGCGACTCGACAGAGTAGGCCCTGTAACTACGGATGACTACGAAGAACATGACCAACTGCGTGAGGAGGGAGAGGTGGTAACCACCGCGGGCGCTGTCGCCGCGAAACAAATGGCGTCTCAGATGCTCGGCGTGATGTCGTCTGGAGGGAGCGGCGGGTGGCAGCTGGCAGCCAACAGCTGGCAGCTGCGATCACAGCACGCGGCTGGACGCTGCAGGTCGATAGCGCGACGCCGTGTCGACAGCCGTGTCTCGCGATAGCCGCGGATGGCTTCAGAGCCCGGCGGGACCGGTTCTCGGGCCGCTCGCTGCTGTGTCGATAGCATCTGCTAGCAGCTACCCGGGGCACACTGAGCTGCCATCGCCCTGCCTAGGGGCGAGCAGGCAGTAATTTGTTTCACCCCTCAAATGCCATTACAGTTACCGTTCTCCGTTTAATTTACATTCGGCTTAAACAGTGCAGCAGCGAAGCTTACGTCACTACTCAGCAAGCTTCAGTTACTCCAGTGAAAATAATGAACTGATTAGATCTGCTCTCTAAGACGAGTCATGCATGAAGAAATGTTTGAGATACTGTAACGGTTTCAGATAAAATATGAAGACCATTCCAGTACCTAAAGCAAATCAATCTCCCTTCCATTTTAAGCATACTGCAAATTAGGAGCGACAAAATCCACTTTCTGCGGTAAAACTTTTAGTTACAGACAACGCCTTTTCAATAACATCTGATCAAAAACTCTCAGCTGCAAAATGCTTGAGAAAAGATGTACAGGGTATTACAAAAAGGTGCGGCCAAACTTTCAGGAAACATTCCTCACACACAAATAAAGGAAAGATATTATGTGGACATGTGTCCGGAACGCTTAATTTCGATGGTAGATCTCATTTTAGTTTCGTCAGTATGTACTGTACTTACTCGATTCACCGCCAGTTGGCCCAATTGAAGGAAGGTAATTTTGACTTCGGTGCTTGTGTTGACATGCGACTCATTGCTCTACAGTACCAGCATCAAGCACATCAGTACGTAGCATCAACAGGTTAGTGTTCATCACGAACGTGGTTTTGCAGTCAGTGCAATGTTTACAAATGCGGAGTTGGCAGATGCCCATTTGATGTATGGATTAGCACGGGGCAATAGCCGTGGCGCGGTACGTTTGTATCGAGACAGATTTCCAGAACGAAGGTGTCCCGACAGGAAGACGTTCGAAGCAATTGATCGGCGTCTTAGGGAGCACGGAACATTCCAGCGTATGACTCGCGACTGGGGAAGACCTAGAACGACGAGAACACCTGCAATGGCCGAGGCAATTCTTCGTGCAGTTGACGATAACCCTAATGTCAGCGTCAGAGAAGTTGCTGCTGTACAAGGTAACGTTGACCACGTCACTGTATGGAGAGTGCTACGGGAGAACCAGATGTTTCCGCACCATGTACAGCGTGTGCAGGCACTATCAGCAGCTGATTGGCCTCCACGGGTACACTTCTGCGAATGGTTCATCCAACAATGTGTCAATCCCCATTTCAGTGTAAATGTTCTCTTTACGGATGAGGCTTCATTCCAACCTGATCAAATTGTAAATTTTCGCAATCACTGACGAGAATCCGCACGCAATTGTGCAATCACGTCATCAACACAGATTTTCTGTGAACGTTTGGGCAGGAAGTGTTGGAGACGTCTCGATTGGGCCCCATGTTCTCCCACCTACGCTCAATGGAGCACGTTATCATGATATCATACGGGATACTCTACCTGTGCTGCTAGAACATGTGCCTTTACAAGTACGACACAACATGTGGTTCATGCACGATGGAGCTCCTGCACATTTCAGTCGAAGTGTTCGTACGCTTCTCAGCAACAGATTCGGTGACCGATGGATTGGTAGAGGCGGACCAATTCCATGGCCTCCACGCTCTCCTGACGTCAACCCTCTTGACTTTCATTTATGGGGGCATTTGAAAGCTCTTGTCTATGCAACCCTGGTAATAAATGTAAAGACTCTTCGTGCTCGTATTGTGGACGGCTGTGATACAATACGCCACTCTCCAGGGCTGCATCAGCGCATCAGGGATTCCATGCGACGGAGGGTGTATGCATGTATCCTTGCTAACGGAGGACATTTTGAACATTTCCCGAAACAAAGTGTTTGAAGTCACGCTGGTACGTTCTGTTGCTGTGTGTTTCCATTCCATGATTAATGTGATTTGAAGAGAAGTAATAAAATGAGCTCTAACATGGAAAGTAAGCGTTTCCGGACACATGTCCACGTAACATATTTTCTTTCTTTGTGTGTGAGGAACGTTTCCTGAAAGTTCGGCCGTACCTTTTTGTAACACCCTGTATATTATTCGAGCAGCTAGCAGACGACTCCTAGAACAAACACAATTCTTGCTGTAAAAGTAACAAAAAAAAACAAATTCTTTCTCTGAAAACCAGAGTAAATGCAGTAGTATTACACTGTTCAGGCACATTAACGTGATCACCCGTCAAAAGCATGTTTTGCAGGTGCAGTATGAGAGTCACTGAGGTTCTGGAAGATGCAGACAGGCATGTCGGGTCCTGCAGACTTCAGTGCAGTGGCCATTTGCGCTAGGTTACTCTGTTGAGGACCCATTACGTGAACAGCCCAGTCGAGATGGTCCCACAGATTCTCGACTGGGTTTCAATCTAGTAATTTAGTGGCCTGTGGAGTACAATAATATAATCTCGGTGTTTCCAGAACCAGGAAGTTTCAAGTTTCAATCTCGATGTTCTTCGAACCATGCACATACACTGCGAGTTGTGGAGACATCGGATTGTCCTGCTGGTAGATCCCATCGTGACAAGGAAGAAACAAACTGCACATAGTGTTATATGCATACTTGTGTTGATCCTCTGTGCTTTGCAGATGGACGAAATCACAGAGCAAATGCCACGAAAACATTCCTCAGGTCATAACGCCCCCGCCTCCAGCTTGTCACCTTACGGCTATTGTTGCAGGGCTCGATACGCCAACGGCCATCAATCCAGTGGAGCATAAAACGTGATTCATCTGAAAAGGCCACCAGTCACCACAACTAGATGTCCAATTACAGTATTGGTCTACAAATTCCAGTCTTAATCGTCGATGAATAGCAGTCATCATAGGCGCATAAAGCAGGCACCTGCTGTGGTGGCACATATGCAGCTACATTGCCTGAACCGTCGTTCGAGAGACACTTTCGACAGAGCCTTGATTCCTCTGGGCGGTCAGTTTCTCAACAGCCGCACGTCTGTTCACCTGTACGTATCTCTGCAGCTGTCATTCACTCCTGTCATTTGTGACCCGGGATGCACCACAGTTGCCTCTGCCCCGGTTTTGGTTTGCACCGTTTTGCCACACACGACATGTTTTAGCCACGGCCACACGGGAGCAGTTTCCTAACTTAGTTGTTTCGTAAATGCTTCCGCATCTGGCCCCAAAATCAATGATTCTGTTGTTTTGGACGTCAGATAAATTGCCCCGTCTCCTCATAACGACTGTTTCTTCCGCGTGCTTTCCAAAATGTTCTATGTACCCTCCACTGCTAGGGCTGCAAGCTGTCGTCAGCGAGTGGTTGTTGCACGTTGACGTGGAATATTGCCGGCGCTCACATTAATGTGACTGGACTGTGTACGTGACGTAATCGTTGCTACTCAAATGTTTGCAAATCAGATTTATTCCCAATTTTATAATACGTATTGTAGTCATATTTTGCTACAAAAAGCACCACTGAGTTGGAAAATTAAGTACCGGTTATGGCGTTAATGTGCTGTGTCTGTGGACCAGTATCACAAGACTGCTACATACCAACAACATTTAAAGTCCCAACATAAGAAAATTTAATATACGGTTCAGTGGGGTCTGCCTTTAGCAAAACACGATTTTGTTTTTTGTCCCAGCCATGTTTCACTGCAGTTGCAGCATCATCAGTGTTTATTATTATCATTATTATGGCATCTTACCACATGGTGTGGTTTTCCTGCTGTATTACGTTTTTACTCGGACAAAAAACAAAATTGCGTTTTGCTAAAGGCGGACCCCAATGAAAAACGTATGTTATTGTTAAAGCAAACACAAACAGAAGAGCTTCAACATCAAGATGATTATAAGAAAATTTAGTTCACAACGGGTCTGGGACATTGTAGTATAAATTTCTTGAACCTTAATATACAGATTAGCACAAGGATACAGTTATTCAGCATTTACAGAAAACCAGAGCAACAGATACGAAAATCCCAGCAAGTTCGCAGTACCCACACAGCCACAAGCTTGCAATCTTTCATTCGATGGTGCTCCGTCTCATATCTGTTCCGCTATCTGCATTTGCCTTTCAAACACAGCTACAGACCTTCAAACATATCGCCTCCGGTAATGCCCTGGCTGATAATATACTACGAAAAAAGAAATGCGTAAACTTATGCCACTTCTGTACACTGACCAACAGGAAACAGTCAGTAGTTACAAACACTGTTTCATATGGCCAAAATTTCAGGTAACCTGATGAAAAAGTTGAAATTTCGCAAATAAAGATCTGTACTTTATAACACTAACAGCATATTAAAATTTTTCTTCAATAGTGAAGACAAACTGCAGAGTAGGGTGTGTAAAATCACATGCAAACACTGTGGGAAGCTGTATACTGGTCAATCCGGCAGAGCTGTAGCAGTTGGATTATCTGAAGATGAGAGAAGCTGGAAATTACGAAAGAGCCAGCTTTGTCGAACATCGTTTAACAGAAAACCACTCATTTGACTCAGAACGTACAGTTTCGTGTTCTGTCAAGGAAACGAGAAACATTGCTAAACTCGATATTCAGGTTTATTTTTTTCATCTGTTGTAAACGTATTTCCATATTAAGAAATTGTTTTCTCTTTTAGTTGATGTAACTGTTTCTGCGTAACGAAAAGTGGAATGTTTTTCTATATAAATAGTTTTGTTCATATTCTGTAAAAATAAAAATTTACAGTCGCCCATCATTCTATCTGTATTAGTGACACGCCGGGCGGAGTGGCCGAGCGGTTCTAGGCGTTACAGTCTGGAACCGCGCGACCGCTACGGTCGCCGGTTCGAATCCTGCCTCGGGCATGGATGTGTGTGATGTCCTTAGGTTAGATAGGTTTAAGTAGTTATAAGTCCTAGGGAACTGATGACATCAGAAGTTAGGTCCCGTGGTTCTCAAAGCCATTTTGTTTTAGTTACATTTAGTTGTCACGTGAAGATGACCTAAGGTCGAAAGCGGGTTAGTGAAAAAATAATTATAACTTTTCAGAAATTTGAAAGTGTTTCTTATTTAATATTAAAAATACGTTCTTCTTAAGAAATATATAAGTCGCTTTGAAAACTGCGTTGTAACCTATATTGGCTCCTGAGCGGCCGTAAGTGTATGTGACCTTAACTGGTCACGTAATCGTTTCATTTACATGTTTTTATTTGTTACTATCATACTGGACTAAGATAATGGAATTTTTGGTAAGCATGTGTAATGTAATTTTGTATATATTTGTCATATAACATATCTTTTATGAAGACTAAAAGTAGTCTTATCTCTTATTAACCTAGTGCAACAAAATCTAAAATTGAAATCGAAGAAAATGGACGTCACATTGTCCTGCGCAGCCTATAATTACCACACTGCAGCATTATAACCACTGTTGTCTAAAGCGCGACCACAGACTATTAAAAACGGCAAACTAGGGTGAAATACGAGTGTTCAAATTCGTAGGAGAGATAGACGTTCAGGCAGAAATTGCTAAGGATTTAGAATACCTTCCACAAGAACCTTTGGATGAAAGTTGTGAAGCTAATGAGAAGGGATCGTCGCGGCTGGCTTAGCAACAAAAGTCAAGGGAAACAAGGCAGGAGAATAATTCAGAGAATTCTGGCATTTAAGAGTGATGATCGTGTAAGATGACTGAAGCATAGAAGATATTAGTAGTTTGACGCAGATTAAAATACATTCTCAATAGAAAATCGTGTTCAACATTGACAAGAAGAAGAGGAAGAAATGCCTAACAGAATTTGGGGCACAGCACTGTACGGAAATGAAATGAGTATCAAATGATAATAAGTCTGTGGAGTAATGAAGAATGAAAGGAGTAGCTGCAAGAACGAGTAAGCTGGGAAATAAATACACAGATGATCCATGAATAAAACATAACTGTCAACAGCAGAATGATCCATTCCCATAAATAACTTGAAGCGTTCATCTGGACAGAGTCTTCTAAGAAGCCAAACCTATTTCCTAGCATACCCTTGTCCAATCTGAGACTCAAACCTATGACGCGGTCTTCCTAAGGATTGCTTGATCAGATGATCAAAAAGTTTCTGATGACTGCCATCTTAATTACCTTTTTACTGGCACTTAAGCACTAGGTATCATGTTTCTTTTGGATCCGAAAATTTCCACAAATTACGTAGAAGCATATTTTATGCACAGTTTTGTTGGTACGTAAACGATATACAGCGTTGCAACAAACTGCTCAGTTAAAGAAAAAGAAAAAAATCGCGTACACGGTCGAAGGGACAAGTGTTCTTGCAGCACTTCTTTACATATATGTACTTCTCTGTTAATACGCCATATTCCGTTAAAATTGGTGGCATATTCTATCATTCGAAATTTTGAAACACGGAGCACCTATGGCAAAATAAAACGCTGATTGCGCAGAAAGGTTCAAAGTATAGCTGATGCAATTATGTCTCTTTCAGTGACTACGAATCCACCTCAGATTTACTCAATAATGTCTGGTGGAATATGTTAAAACAAATACACATTCGTTATGATATTCATTGGGCTGGAAATTTCTAAAACAGTTTTGTGAGAGAAATATTTATGTGACATGTGGCGATAATGTTAAAGAGTTTCTGGCTGATACACAACAATCACCACATGAGGTACGCCAGAATTGAACATCGAAGTGGACGACAAATACTGCCAGAAAATGGACGCTGCTCCAAACTATCTACGCAGACATGAGCGTACCATCACAGGACAGCGTTTAGGTCTCGAAATTATGTCATAGCCCTAGCATGGTGTAATATCAGACTGGGGCTAGCTACTTTAATCATAGTCACACTGTTGGCATTCAGTTCCTCACTATATTCGAACTTCCGGGATTCTAGGTAGTGGTATGCACTTCGTGAGAGTGTCTTTGTTTTCCTGATTACGTACGCGAAGTGCTCAGTAGCGTCTCATGTGTGTTTGTATCCAGATTTCCTTGTTTCTTTTTTTGTGGTATAAGGGATGTGCACGCGAATAGATGTTTTCGTGGCACTCCCTGTATTCACGGTTTGCGTGGGCTCATTTAGTGTATTTTGCCGACTGGATGAAAGACGTTGAAGCCCATTATAGGACGACGCTATTACAGGGGAACTTACTGAGAATTTTTAGTGTTTTCATTTACCTTTTATCTTTTTTTTCGTTTTAAGATTCCTGTAGAATAATTCTAATGATGAAGGTTTGTTATGCGACACTCGTCAGTTTTAACGTTTTTGCATTGTAAAAGGTGGTCGAGCCTTCATGTTAGCATTCAGAATGTTACTGTGGAAAGACGCTAGCACTCTCGTGGGTTAAACAACTAGTTGCCTGTGATCAAGTGATGGGCACACTGTGGTTGGAAGTAACAAAACATGCGCCTTTCAAATGAAACACTCTTCTCGACAACCCCTTTTCATTAGGTTACTTCTGTAATCTAACTCCTACATCAAAGTGAGGCATGGCAGTGAGCTGCAATCTCGTTGACCACATCAGTTTCCCATTACTTGACTTACGAAATCAAGCCAGTAGATTAATATGAGAAAGAATAACAGAACGTAACATGGAAGTGTGATTTACATTATTTAAGATGGATTGGTGCAAACCGCATCGTAAGGCGGGCTTTGGAACGAGATATGTAAAAATTTTAGTTGAGTGCTGGCATCAGAATTCGCTGTGGCGCGCGAATTCCGAATGCGACCATTGATGTGCAGTGGGCAGCTGAGGGTTCAGTAACATCCAAGTCATCCAAACTGGGGCATGGCGCGATGTGTCGAAAAGATTCTACAGTCTTGGTGAAATAATATAACAAGAAATAAACTAAAGTTAAGGTGATTTTTGCGGAACAGACGTTCTTAGCAACAAGCTATTGGACTCGCCTCAAGCCCTGTAGACAAGAACAGGAAAACCGATACAGCCAGAAGATAAAATGTTTTTAGTCAGGATGATTGTAAAACGGTTTTAAGCATTGGTATGGCAGAGCTGACACTGGGCAAACTATTGTAGAAAAATATACATGGTGCAACAGGTGTAAGTGGAGACATTTCTACAGAAGGAGGAAAGTGCTGGTTATGGATCACTGGGCTCAGTCATGGATCATGCCAGGACTAAACCAAGTTTTCCAGAACCGGCGCTTTCCTCCTACTATAGTCCAAATATCAGGGCTAAAGCACTTATTTGCATTTAAAAAATGTCCTTTTTACTACAAATTACTTTATAAAAATTAAGAAAATGAGTATTTTTTATCAGTTTCACTTACTATAAAAATTATTTTTTTCTCAGTAAAGGTGAACATAAGAAAAAAAATTGTAAAAGGTGCACAAAAGGGAACAATAAAAGAATTATGGTTAACATAGCATAAATAAAAATTTTTATTAAATTGCCTGGCCCACCATTCCACTGTATTTTCGTATAAAAAACGAACATAAGGAAATAAACTGCAAAACAACCTCCACATGGTCGACTAAGTTCTGAATTAACAGAACCAGACCATTCATTTGGGCCATTATCAAGTATATTGGAGAGGGTGTTGGTTGTTTTAGCCAAATGGCTACCTCACTCCACACATTTGCGTTTTAATATCCTATAGTAATGTGCACTCCCTTTGGTCAATACTTGTGTGAAGTTTGGTTGATGTAGACACGTTCGAAAATCGTATATACAGTTGGTATTCGATAGACAAAGCTGATTCAAATTTAATCATTTTTCGTATGTTTATTTTTCATTTAAATAAATTATTTTCACGCCTTTTCGTACTTTATTTGATGGGATAAAATGTGAATAACATGAAATGATAATAACAATACTCAAATCAAGATTAGAAAAAATAATTATAATTAAAAATCAAGAATGTTACTCTATTAATTTAAATGGAGCAGACGTTAACGCCATCTGCTGACAAATTTTCTAACTAATGTACACATGTAAATCGAATTACACTTTGACACATATAATATGCAACAGTGGTACAGTTAACACATGCAAAATGCATCTAAGATATCGCAGATGTAGATGTACAATGTTTGTGTTATAAGTTTTATATTTTTAGATAATTGCACTCTGACTGCAGTTTTGGATAGGACCTGTACCTCTAACAAACCGCTACCCATAACAAAAATAAATAATTTGGGTTGCATAACTCGGAGGGGAAAATCGTTTTTGTTAATTTCTCAGCCAAAAATTAACTGGCCGAAAATTCAATCTATATAACAAGAACTACCTGGAAAAAATGACAAAAATAGATATCATCTTCTAAAAGACATACTACATTTTTCAGTTTTTATTTCCTCTGTCTTTTTTGGAAATACCTCACAAGGAAATGTAAACATGCAGTTAACACTTCTATAACTTTTTCTAATTTTTACTCATTCATGCAATTAAAAATTTTCAGTTTCATTCTGTGTTGTGATTCATAAGTTAAATTATTTTTACCATATGTAACTATAAAAGCAAGTGTGCCATTCAGAACTTTATCATTAAACGTTGCACAAAGCTTCATAATCATTTCTGTAAAGCTACAATATTTTTTTCTACAACAAAAATTGATTACTTAAAACAGATAATTCGTTATAAAATTGTATGCACTAATATGTACATCTCCTTTCAATAGGGTAATCGTTTAAAATCTAGAAATGCATTGTATGCTTTGAGACAATTATGGTGTGGATCAATATTCCACAACTTCTGTGGAAAAATTCAGTTTCTTTCACTTTTCTGTTGTATATTATGTAGTTTAACGTGATCCAAAAATTAAGAGTCAAGTAATTGATCATTATTACGATTTGTCTGAAATGTATCAAACATAAAATAAGGCATATAAAATTCTACTAAGCTATAGTAATTTGTGATATAAAGTTCAAAATTTTTCTTACCACTCAATCCAGCACTGTCTACAATTTATGGTTCATAGTAAGATATCAGAATTTTTTGTTTTTTCAGAATACCTTCTTGTTGTCCTAATTTGTAATTTGATCACATTTAACAATTGGTACACGAATTCTATAATAATTTCACCTTTTTGTGGAAGTCTATCTTTTATTTCAACTCCAGCTTCATTATAATCTGGCCATCTAAGAACTACATCTCCAGAAGCAGAAGACATTATTCCTTCATAACCTTTAAAGAAACCACCAGTCGTTGTTAGTGGATAAAGCACTTCGTTTGCCTTACTTTTACTTTACTATTATTAAGAATATGTCCTTCCTACATTATTTTACCAGCAAGAGATGAAGTCAGACTAGAAAACAACTGACGAAAAATAGAAGGACGTTCTACTGCAGATAAAATATTCTTTCTTTTTCTTTTCTTTACAGTTATAAAATCAAGTAGTTTTCCCATGTAATTATAAATTTATATTTTATTGGATTTCATATCATATGTTGGATAATCTGATTTTGGTCCATCAGGATTAGGTATAACAATTATTTTGCGCTGTCCAATTAATCATTGAAGACTAGTGTATGGCTACATTAGCGACATCTGATGAACTTACAACACAAACATCTTGTGGCTACTGTACAGCAGCTTGTTTTGAATAGTAGTGCTACTGACAACAGGAGTCATGCGTATGATGTTATTTATATATATTTGATGATGCTGGTGCTCATTTTGCATTTAGCGTTCGATGATGCCACTATGGCTGTAGTACATTAGGAGTTTGTTTTTTAAAACAGGTAGGACATGTTCTGAGGCATCAAGGGATCACCAATTTAGTATTGGAGGGCATCGTGGAGGGTAAAAATCGTAGAGGGAGACCGAGAGATGAATACACTAAGCGGATTCAGAAGGATGTAGGTTGCAGTAGTTACTGGGAGATGAAGAAGCTTGCACAGGATAGAGTAGCATGGAGAGCTGCATCAAACCAGTCTAAGGACTGAAGACCACAACAACAACAATGCCTCCTCATACCTAAAGCACACAAATGAATGTATATGACAGTAGTACTTTTCATTATTGTTTTTACGCTGTAGAAAATCTGCGAGTGTATTTATGTTTTTTCCCATTTTTTGCTGCAGATCTAATGATGGTTATTATAGAACGAAACCGGTAATCTGTTAACAAAATGTTTGTGACCATAGACGGAAATTAAAGAAAATATTGAAGAATTTCATAAAGATAAGTGTCAACAAGTTAGATATCGTAATATGTATAAAAAGCAGTAAAGAAATCAGAAAATTTAAGTGTCATTCAAATCTATTTGAAGTATAGTCAAGAGCCATTTCAAAAAACATGAAAATTCGTCAATTCATAATAGTTTGATGTCAACTCAAGAAGAAAGAATTAGGAAAATTTTGGGTAAAGACATGTAAAACATATAAAAACTTTTTTATATTCTTATGTTCACTTTTTATACTAAAATACACAGAACTAGTGAGCCACTAAATTCAAAGTACAATTTTATTTATCCTACATTAACCATAATTCGTTTATTTTTTTCCTTACATGACCTTTTTTATAAAAGACATTTTTTTATATTCATGTTTTGTGAAATAAATACTTTTATAATAAGTGAACATGATAAGAAAAAAGTTCATTTTTTTATTTTTCTAATTTTTAATTAAATACACGTTTTTTAATGAAAATAAGTGAGTTAGCACTGAAATTTGGACTATCATAGGAGCAAAAGGCTAATTCTGCATAGCTTGGGTCAGTCCTGACGTGAGCCAGGACTCAGCCAAATGAGCCAGAACTGCCTCTTTCCTCCTACTTCTACTGGTTTCTGAGGACAGAATTCTGAGCACTATAACACCAGTATTTACGTCATTTGTAGACTAACAGTTGTAGATACTACAGGTCATATGTTTTTAGGTTGGTTGGTACCTCCAAGTATATGTGGCAAAAGCTAGTCATTAATGCATTTTTCCCCATGGATAGAGATCAGGCGTTGAAGTGTGGAAGTGGACACCAAAAGGTTAGCCTATGCTGACAGGTGCAGTCCACTTAGTGGTGCAGTTACAGCTATGCACAAAACATCAATCATGAAGTTTGTGACATGTGTGTGGGAAGACTGTTTGAACAGAGAAAAAATAATTGACAGTCTGATGTGTACATGTTAAGGTACCTCCTCTTATTCTAGTTACACCATGTACCATAAAAAATGTAAATATTATGATAGTGACTTCTCTTCCAAGAGTCTGACCAGTCGACAGATAAGTTATAAATAGGGGTCAGAGACAACTGTGCAGACAGTATTGTTGGGTATTGGCTGAGTCAGGACCTGTGTCTGCTGACAATTCCATCTCAGGCATGCAGTAGGCTTTGTAATTGTTTCTTTTATGTTGATAATGTCTGAATACGAACAGTGGCTAAGGCAATAGTTTCAATTGATATTTTGAAAGTATACTTTCACCTTTTTGTTTTGCCTTTATCCCATACTTACAAGGGGTCCGAACG
Source organism: Schistocerca cancellata (assembly GCF_023864275.1). Classification (NCBI taxonomy): domain Eukaryota; kingdom Metazoa; phylum Arthropoda; class Insecta; order Orthoptera; family Acrididae; genus Schistocerca; species Schistocerca cancellata. The sequence continues at coordinate 351,112,182 of NC_064634.1, read as the reverse complement.
ATTATTAACTGATCTGGCGTTTATAATCTTAGAGTGTGGTACCATGCACCTGCTGTCGACACGTTTTCACCTTGCTCCCCCCCCTCCCCCTCCCCTGCCACTATCACCAGGAATGTAATTTGTGTACTCCACAATCAGCATGTGATTTTAGCCTTGTGAAAGTGTGCGAACGTTTTCTCAATGTTTTTAAATCCTGTAACTAAGGCAAGAATTGGGTTCCAGCCTCTGCTCGGATGTGGGAAACCGCCTGAAAACGAAATCCAGACTGGCTGGGATACAGACCCTCATCAGATTCAGCCCAAGGCCGGTGGACCTGCCCAAATCCATCTGTTTTAGTTTATACATTTTACTGTGACAATACCTACCTATTTCTTCTGTTGGCTGCTTAAATGAACAGTGCATGTGCCACGTCGTTACATCATCTCTCACGTTGCTCTCGAACGATGTTTTGTTACCTGGATGTGAACTCTTTCTGTGTTATATTAAGTGGTTGCTGATAACCTTGTGGTCTGGACTGTGGGATTACATTTTTTATCGTCTTGGAGAATATCTGAGGTCTTAGATAAATGGTCACCTTACAGTACCTTGTAAGACAGCAGACCCTCTGGTCTCTTCATACACTTATAAAGGCCATCAAACCAGACTATCTTGCATTTATAAAATCTGAATTTACATATGCGCAAACTAATATTATTTCGCTACTGTGCTACACTGTCACGCAAAGTAGGTAATCAGACGTTATGTACCGGCATGTACATGATCGGTAGTAGGATGCTTGCACATCATAATGCTGCTCAGATAAGGGGAACCTTTAGGCTGTGAGGAGGCCAACTACACACAATAGCAGTAGGTAGGGGGGGGGGGGGGAGGGGGGCTCATGGTCACTAGGATGACTGGACATTAGATCGACTTTAATTGATTATACACTAAACGTTTGTTGTCCTGGAACACATGTTTTTGTGTGGTAGTTTCATTACAACCAGACTATGTGTTGGCCTCCATTTCTTTTCTTTGTGCATGTCTGTGGTGTTTACTTACGTGCATATGTAGACGTTTTGATTATTGTAATTTATTATTTGTGGGTATTAATTGTAAGGGCACCCATCCAGTCTGGCAGACTTACTTCAGATATCTACGGCAGCAGCTTGGTGTTGAGCTCTCCGACTGTGTGTAATAAACTTCGGGAATAAGTGTGGTGGCCCAGACGATGTCTCCATGTTGTCTGTCTTAATTTTTATGAATGGATAGAGAGTTAGTAATTCTTCTATTTCTTTATTGAACCCTCGTTTCCTTCGGGTATAGTGCGAAACATTCGAGTTGGGTATGAATTTTTCTTGGAGTTGTGCCACACTATCCCCATTTCTGCAGTAAAACACATGCACTGCATAAAAATCGACTGTGAATGCAGGGAATAATGCAACATGGCAGGCCCTCTGGCCTCTTTATGCACTTATAGGCATCAAACCAGCCTATTTTGCATTTGCAAACTCTGAATTTGCATACACGAAAATTAATGTCATTTCGCTACAGCATTGCACTGTTATGCAAAGCAGGTGATTGGGTGCTATTTATCGGCATGGCATGATCGGGAGCAGCATGCATGCATATCGTAATTCTGGGAATTTCGTGTAGGAGACGAGCGGGAACTTTTGGTCTATGAGGAGGCCAACCTCTGACAACAGCATGAGGTTGGGGGACATATGGTCACTGTGAACTATTGACAGGATCCCGACCCATGGCTTGCGGCTTTTTCTTTTGATGTCAGAGGCCAGAGCGACGGACACTTGTTCCATCGAAAGCCTCATTTTTTGGGCAGGAACGCACCAGTTCGGTGCCACGGCTATTTTAAAACGGTCACAGAGATCCACGGGATAACAGACAGAACGGTGCCAATCCAGTTAGCATATTCCGTTGGTTACCCGTTGCAGAAAGCTTCTCGCATAAAGTCCTGATGAAGGCTGTGATACGCTGTTCGACTGTTAAGTCAGCGCACGTTTGCAGTCACCGTCGGGAATTGGCTGGAAGGAATGGTACTGACGCCTAAGTTCACAGAGTAGGGTAGTGGGAGTCTAGAGGAATTTGTTGTAAGGCCATAATCGGCTACGACTGGCCGAGCTTTGGCACAAGCGGAGCGATCGCTCTCTGGGCGTGAATTGGTTCTTGGCCGCTGCAGGATTGGGACGCATTCATTGCCGCCCTTGCTGCAGAGTAGTTTCATTCACAGTTTCACTTGTCCACATTCACCCGGACGACCATTTACTCCTGTTGGTCTCTAAGACAGGCCCATCTCCATGCAGTGGAATCGACCGCGTGAAGCAGCCGTCATCAGCACGACGTTTGCACCGTACTGCCAGTAATGTACTCAGTTCCGGCCTCTAGGCTTTCAGTTGATCTTTCAGCCCTCGAAAATTCGAAGTGAGGTTTCTCACCGATGGCATCTGTAGAACCACTTTGCCTCATTAAGTGATATCATGGTACCGCATCCGATTATCCACCTGTTTATAGTCATTATACGTTTCCCCCGTTCTCTGTGATCCCCCTTCTCTCTGCATAGAAGCAGAGTAGTTTCGATGTAGTGTAATTTGTACTAGTTTCTAGTCAACACTTGTATCAAGTGAGACTATTTACTTGTTTGATTTATGTTACTATACATGACTGTTTCTCGTACAAATTCATTATCAGTTTTGTGTCCCATGTAAATTCCATCCAACGAAAATGAATGTAATTGTAAATTTTTAGGATGGCAGTTAACTGTTAAAAAGTCACACTCGCCAGAATCCTTTCCCATCTTTGTTCTTGGAGCGGTACTTTGATCCATTAAATTAATGATTGTGTTACATGACAGGCTAATCGCCTACGTAGCATTTTACATCAGGACAGTTAGAAGATTGTGTTACATACCATGTACAGGTCCAATATAACCCACTTGCGTGTGATTTGCGTAACACCGTGATTCTGGATATTAGTTAAGTGTCCCACAATAGCAAATACGTTGCTAGTTTCCAACCCTTGCAATGTAAAAATTTTAGCTGCTAAGGCGCACTGCAAGTGTTTTTTTAAAAATGTTAAAGTTACTAATTTTTGCTGCACGAAAACCACAACAGCGGCTTGTACAGGTCGTCCTGCATAGAGCTCGAATCGGCGAATACACAGACGTAGACATTATGCGATGGCATAGCGCTGTGTAGCACGAGTCCAAAGCGCACACACGTGAATTATAAGCACTTCAACCACAACGAAAATTTCTCACACCTTTAATTTTTTGAATTACTTGCAGTTCATAACGAAAACTAACTACCAAAGGAATCAAGGCAGTGAATTACGTTACAGAACTGACGGCTTCCCTCAATCGGGACTTCAATTTGCTAACATTAAGTATTTTATAATAATTCATGTATCGGGGTTCTTTTGAAAATTTTTGAAAAATGCTTATTTTGGTAACTATGAAACAGTTCGTTGTTTATTCTCTGTGGCCGTCATAAAAATGCGAAATGTCCTTTGGATGACGAAAACAAATATTTACCTTACACGAAGCACAACAGAGAAAAGAAAATTAATGCATTCGGACACTTCACAGTAATTACTAGTTTTATTTAGACGGAACTGGAATCGAGTAAAAAAAGATCTTGGCCGTTGTTCTACATATTGTGCTACATACCGGTCATACTTGATCAAATTCGTAAAATGTGACTATGGAAAGTGACAATGCAGAAATGACTAAAGTTTATTAATGCTGTTCCGATGATAAACCCGAAATGAAAAAAGCTCCAGGAAATTGTGTTATAATTATCTGAAAAATTCTTTACATTGTTCCTTTTTCTTACTGATAAGCTGAATTACACTGTTGGTTACTAGTGGAATCCGAATTATATTAAGTTCCTTCGTCGTCCTCCTAAAGACAGAGCTGTAGTTCTGTTTAGGCCAAAAGTCCAACAAAAGTAAGTTGTAATTCGCTGCAAATGGTAAAATGTTTTGGATGCAGTATTGAAAATTATTCTCTCCAGTTGTTCCAAATTTTGCTACGTCAGTTACAATACATTTGGAAATCAACAGTCCTTTTTTTAAAATTTTTGGTCCTTTTTTTCCTTGATGTTACTGAAGACAGAGATAAAATTGCGGAAATATTAATCTGCTGCTACTAGTCACTGGCGTTGTTGAATACGTATGTGCCATAGTATCCACTAACTGCATAAGCTACTCTGTCCTGTTTTCGTTCCAAACGATTAACTATGGTTTGCTCAAAATCAGGCTGACTGGATTTGTACACAGCATGTAGGGTGTATGGTTCGTGTCTGATCAACAAGAACTTTGTAAGCTGTCAATAACTTTGGTTTAATGTTGCAAACTTATCACAGAAATACACGCATTTACACAGTTTACAATGTGACAATGTTACAACAGTTGTCAAACGAACACATCTCGTCCTCAGAAAGTGAAATAATCCTATGCACAACAATGGTAAATTTTAACTAGAAGTGTCTTTACAAAATTATTATTACGACTACGTCATGATGTTGGCCAGTACTACGATAAATCTTTCAATTCCGGTTGAAAGATCGGTATTATTTAGGATGACAATCAAGTCTACGGAGTATGATTAGTTTTGTGACAAGTCGAGCAAAAGATTACCCAACGTCGCTCGAGTTTACAGTGGACGCAAGCTGGTGAACCAACAAGTTTACGCCTCTGCGCTCGGTATTTGCCTTAGCTGCGATGAGCTGTCGCCTGCATAACTGCTCTAGCTCACTGAAATTCCTATATAATCTAATTAAGCCCTTGCTGATTTTTTTCAGCAGAAATTCTCGTGATGCGAGAAAACATGCGCTCATCCCTGGTCTTGAAATATGGAGATATGTACATGCATGGCTGGAGCAGCGTGCGCATTAAAATGCCTTCTCAGTCCTCGCAAGGACAGTTAACTAACTGTCTGGTTCGTTTCTCCACAGTGGGAGCTCATTATGCGCTCCATTCTGTACTTGACGCCAGTTCAGAGCAGAGTCTGCGAAAATTTCGCTCTCGTCTTTTTCGTAGCCGAACTCTCTTCCCACCTTGGTTCCTTCGGTCTCCACATCACGGCTTTTTTCGGCCAATAGGAGCGTTCCTATTATTTTGTGGAAACTCTCTCTACCAATCGCAATGACCCTACCATTGAACTACGTCGAAATCTCGGCACTTTTCTCTTTCCGAGTTCGTTTACGTCAATCGGACCTTTCGTGCCCACTCACATGTGTACCATTTGCTGTTCATGTGATCAACTAGTTCGCTGGTTTTGTTTGTATCCATTTGGAATTCCGAAATGCAGTTTTCCAAAGCTAGTTTCTGTCTTACTTCTGGCGCCCCGTTACTCGCTCTGCAGTATGCGCAGCTGTACAGTCGCTGACTCTCACCACGGGACAACCCCCCTTAAGAGCTTTCCGTAGCGCCTCCCGGGGTGCCGCCTCTGCATCTGCCCGTGCTGGCTTCCACACAAAACGTTTCCTCTCGCTGCTTGTTTCAACTTTTGCTCATTGACATGCATTAGATAGGAGCGGTGTGTTAATACAGTCGATTGAGTGTCATCCCTTTTGCATTACGTACTTATAGGCAAATCTGCTTTTACTGCCGGAGTATGTATAAAACTCTTATGTAAGGTGCGAAATTGACCTTCATTTATTCTGCCACCTTACAAGGGAATAAAAAAATGGTTAAAAAGGCTCTGAGCACTATGGGACTTAACTGCTGTGGTCATCAGTCCCCTAGAACTTACAACTACTTAAACCTAACTAACCTAAGGACATTTCACACAGCCATGCCCGAGGCAGGATTCCAACCTGCGACCGTAGCGGTCACGCGGTTCCAGACTGTAGCGCCTAGAACCGTACGGCCACTACAGCCGGCACAAGGGAATAAAAAGAAGCTATAACTTGTCAGCCAAGATTTTCGTCTATAGTATTTCCTGTTAATAACATCTCTTCTACACATTTACTTGAGGTAAACTTCATAATTTTGTGACTTCCTTTTGTATTGTTTCCTGAATCTATTCAACCAGATCGAGGAAACTTGGAAATCAGTAGTCTTCCTCTTACTTGCAATTCAGAGTGCCTAGTCTCGTACATATCCCTTGGTAATGGAGGATTGACTCTCACGAACAGTACTAAACCTTTCAAATAGTTTTTCTTTCACACTTTTGCGAGTTTTATTTTGTCACATATTTCGCCATTCCACGTAGATCTTTCTTCCATTTATATAATTCATATTAAAATATGTAAATGTCGTGCGACTGGGACCTCCCGTCGGTAGACCGTTCGCTGGGTGCAAGTCTTTGGATTTGACGCCACTTCGGCGACTTGCGCGTCGATGGGGATGAAATAATGATGATTATAACAACACCACACCCCGTCCCTGAGCGGAGACAATCTCTGACCCAACCAGGAATCGAACCCAGGCCCTTAGGATTGACTGTCTCTCATGCTGACCACTCAGCTACCGGGACGGACACAATTTATATTCAGATTTTGCGAAACGAAACTGGCTTTTCACACTGCTTATGTTTAAGCATTTTCTCCATCCTTCGTTTAACCAAAAAATTTACAGCCATTTTTTTGTCACTGAAAGTTATTTCCTTTTGCTTGGGAAGGTACTCTACTTTTCTTCTGGACTTCAGTTAGCACAACCATCATCATTAAAACCACAATTCACGGAACTATCCGAGCTATTTTGTGCTTCTTCTGTTGCTGTTTTTAAATTCGCTGTTTCTGGTTTCAAGTCTGCTAACCCTGCATTTGTCTTCTTTACGACCATAGTGAGTTGCTTCAATGTTTTCTAATTTCCAACGAATGCCAACATCATTCGAATGGATGCAGAAGAAAGTAACTAACAAATAACACATGTATAGGTCTTCAGAAGAAGTAGACAATTTCAGTGCATACCACGTTCATCATATGTTATCTTTGCAAGGCTTAAACTCTGAAACCTGCACAAAGACAGGTGCTACTATGAAGCATATGCCAAGAAATTACGAAGACGTTTAATTCAGCTTTATCTTCATTGTTAACGCCTAGTGGTACCGCAAAGGTATTCAGTGAGCATCAAAGTCAAGCGAACAGTAATTGGAAAGAATTGTGTCATAGAAACTTTCAACGGAAACTGAAATTTGCTTTACAAATTACGATCATTTTCTGTCATTTTACACGTTTACCGATGCGCCGTCCGTCAAGGATACATGTCCACCACGTTGCGTATGCACTCTCTGCTACATCTACAGCTGGGGTACACATTTCTCCAGCCACCTGGGGAGCTAAGAATTTGGTAAATTGCAGCATTTCTTTTTAAAGTATTTGCAATGTGTTTTAGCAGCTGAAGTTCTGGCATAGTGTTCCTTTCGATGCATTCTTCTTGCATGAAATAAATTCTCGACATGTCGGATTGGACAGTTCCATTATTAGTTTTAAAGAACAGCGGTGCGAGGGATATTTATTATTAAGAACAGGTTCAAACCTGGCTACATAAGAATGAATTTCGGTATTCAAACAGATTTTAGTTCAGGAAGGTTTTTCATTGCTGTTGATTACCTGTTATGAAGAACCTGCACGAGAAGAGTGCAAGATTACATTTTTCAAGAGATTTGAGTCTCATTTATTAGGGGTATATTAGGTTTTTAGTACATTTCGATGCGGAAAGATGAAAGAGGTGGTCTCGTTCAAGGCGAAAGATGGGTTACAGGGTAAAAAAAGAGACCCTGAAAATTGTGGTAACCGATCAAACTAAAAATCCGAAGGTTCTGGTTTCGGTCCTCCATTTTTTGTTGTTGTCAGTCTTCGTTTCTTTCACCACCGACAATGCTTATTAACGTGAAAAATGCTGAATTGTACGCTAAACTATAGGTCCTATAAAACATTCTCGGACATATTGCCACATCAGACGTCAATTCAGGGTAAAGCCTTGAACTTTCGACGATTTCCACCCTCGTTTTAATCAGGAGAAAATGGCTGTCAGTCGCCCCCGATGAAGACGATGGTGGAAATCGTCGAAATCTCGAGGTCTTACCCTGAACTGACGTGACAACAAATCAGAGAATGCTTTATGCACCACTGCCGTCGCGGAAGACCTCGTTCTGGCAAATTGTAGGTTCCCTTGCAAGTATCCCGTAAGTCACGTTAATAGTCGGAGGAAAGCAACAGCAAACCACCTCCACTAGAATCATAGTAATGCAAACGTGGTGATCAAAGGAACCGTCGCGTCCAGAAGATTTTTATTAAAGGCAAGACAATGCAACAGATGAGGATGAGCTTCCTTCCTCTCAACGCCTAACCGAATTATACCGACGATGAAGACAAAGGGGTGTTTCCGCTCGCACTACACAGTGATTTACGGATAGAAAAGCAGACTCGGATATGAACAGGAGGACGAATAGCCCGTCCCGGGCTGACGTGACTTCGTGGCTAAGTTTAAGAAGGGAACGAGTGCGCCGGAAGTTTAGTAGCGTCTGCAGGGGCAGAGCTAATGTTTACGGGGTGCGGCGCGGCGTAATTGCGAGGTAAATCAGGGGCCCAGACGCCGCTATCGCGCCCTCAGGGGCAGCCAGCATCCCTCCGGGCCCTAATGCCACGCGAGCGCCGCCGCCAGACGGCTTCCGAGGCGCGCCCTGCCCCGGATTGCCTCAGACACCCGGCGAGAACACCCCATTTAACCAAGTGAGGCGGACCATTCTTCCGCGGCTTCTCTCGGGCTTGTTTTCTGGCCTGGCGTAAGCGACGCCGTCGTCTCGAAAGTATGATGATAGTCAACCGTAGCCGTCCCTTACACTCAACGAGGGAAAGAAGAAAACGACTTGGAAATACAGGATGGGCCATAAGTCAGTTGTCAAAAATGCTCCTGCTGCGATAATACTAAACAAATGAAAATACATACAATAAACACGAAATACGTGTTCAATGAACTTACGAAAGATGCTCAAGGTGGTGTCCTTGCTGTTCTAAGTAAATATTGTATCTTTTTTCAACAATGATTCACAAATTTTTCTCAACTCTTCTAGGATTGTTGGTTTTCAAATTGTGGTTGGCTTCGTTTCTTCAGAAGCTCTACATCACGAATCTTGACGGAATAACTCCATTTTTAGGGTTCCGTCCCTTAATCGGTAAAAGCGGAACTCTTACAAGATCACTCGGTTTTCTTCTTTCAGTCCGACAGGTAAAATGCCTTCTTCTCAGGAAAAGGTAGATCTATCGAAATTTATGCCACATCCTGAGGTCTACGGACCCTTGGTGCTGTAAACTTCCTACTGAATGCAATCAAAAGATACAGCCAATCTACTGGGTGCTTCCCGTTGACGTAGAATCATTAAATTTGGCAAGCAGCAAACTTCGCCGACCGGGGTCGCCGAGCGGTTCTAGGCGCTACAGTCTGGAACCGCGCGACCGCTACGGTCGCAGGTTCGAATCCTACCTCGGGCATGGATGTGTGTGACTAGGTTAGTCAGGTTGAAGTAGTTCTAAGTTCCAGGGAACTATTGACCTCAGAAGTTAAGTCCCATAGTGCTCAGAGCCATTTACCAGCAAGCTTCCACAGTAAAAGTAAAGAAAAAGCCGAAAATTGTTAATTTGTAATTACATCACATGAATATTTTTTCTCGTTTTTTTCTGCCTTTCTGTCCGTCCGTGTGTTAAGACTCATTTTTCTCAAAAGCGTGTAGACACATCTAGTTGAAATTTATGTGACATATTAAGGACTAAGGTCTTTTCGCAGTGTAATAAATGTAAGCTTCTAAGTCAATGCAGTCTAAAGATAAGGCCATTTATGTCAAATATTTAGACACTCATCAAAGCCTATAGAGTACTTCCAACTGAGCAAGAAAATTGAAATTTGGGGTAAGGTCTTACGGGACGAAACTACTTAAGTCATCGGCCCCTCAGCCTACACACTATTTAATCTAACTTAAACTAACTTACGCTATGGACAACACACACCCACACCAGAGAGAGAACTCGAAGCTCCGACGGGGGGAGCCGCACGGACCGTGACAAGGCACCCTAGACCGCGCGGCTACCCAGTGCGGCAGCTGACCTAGAATCATGAAATTCGGCAAGAAGCAAGGATCGCAGTAAAAGTAAAGGAAAAATCCGAAAATTGTTAATTTTAGTTATATCCCATTTCAAACTGATATCATTAAAATATTCTCCAAGCTCTTGGAATTCCCGGGGCAGATATCTTGCCAGTATCAATGTCGGTAACAGGCAAAATTCGTAATGATATTTGATTCGTAGAATGGATGAACTGTCTACAAGCGTAACTAAGTTTGTACGGTACTCTCACAGCGCGTGTCCCGCTCGCGCCTGGATTTTTTTCTTTTTAAGTGTACTCCAGACAGAGAAATCCACAGGTGTGATATCTGGCAATGTGGAGACCTTTCAATAGTACCCAGTCTGCGATACCATTCATAAATGTTTTCATTTGGAAAGTCTTTCACTGTACCTCCATAATGCGGGTGGCTCCATCTGATTGCCAATCAGCTTTCCTTAACCGTCTGACGACGTTAAAAAAGTGGACTATTTTCCTGTTCTTCTTGAAGAATATCTAGGCGATTTATAGAAATGACAAGACGTTAAAAAAATTTAGACCCGATAATCCCACCGCTGAAAATTCTTGCCCATACACTTACCCCCAACTAAGTTTAAATCTGTCTCTATCGCCACATGCAGATTTATAGAGTCCCAGTAGACACAATTGTATCTGTTCATTCTGCCATTCACCTTGAAAGTCGCCTAACCGCTCCAATCAACGCTTATGTAAAACTTGGGATCGACCTCTTGTCAGATTCTGTACAACTTGTGGATTTCCATACACCTTGTACAGCCATCTCCATTTAGACCTTGAAGTAAAGTAGAGCTGCATGGTCTCAGTTTCAGCTTTTTCTGAGTTCTACATAGACTTGTTCCTACTATTCCATACTTCTCGGATGCTTTTTTATGAGTAATAGTCGGCGACTGTACAAAACATTGCGCGGCAATATTAATTATCTCTTCCGTACTAACAGACTGGACTACATGGGCGAGGAAGTTCCGTTATCGCCCCATTCTCTCCAAATCTTTAATTTGCGGGTACCTTGTCGAGATGGAATTTACATGTTTGTAAAACAGTGCAAAAAGAAATCCCGAACATCGCTGTAATTATGGTCATGTTTCCACCACGTTTGCGAATCAAGTGCATGCTCTTCTCCAGCTAACTTTCTATTCACTGTCACTCACATAAAAACAGACACCATAACCATAAGCTGGCTTGAAGGTACTCCACCCTAATGAAATTTCCGATTTTCTTTTCATTTTATGGGATGTGCCTGCAGGGTACTAACACTTTTTACCATTGTTCCCTCCTCATTTGAACACAGACACGCACACACAAATACACACACACACACACACCTGGATACGATGATTCACTTGTAAATGAGTAAATGAGTAAATTTAATTTTAGGTCCTACATAATGTTCTGATGTAACCAACTAATCTAAAAATATTCTGCAAGTAGTAGCCATTTGCCAGTTATGTTGTTATTTCTGCGATCAACACATCAAACACCGGTTTGATGCAGCTCTCTGCGCAAGTTTATACTGCGCAAGCCTCTACGTCTCCGAATAACTACTGTAACTTACTTTCATCTGACACTACTAAATGTATCCAACATTTGGTCTCCCTCTATAATTCACATCCCTCATACTTCCCTCCATTACTAAACAGAAAATTTCTTGATACCTCAAAATGCGTCTTATCAATCGTCTTCTCTTTCGAACAACTCGTCACGTCACATACATTTTCCTGCAACCATATTCCCTACCTCCTCATTAGTTGTACCCCCTACAATCTTCAACAGGGGCAAGAGATTTTATTGTTACTCTTTTTGTTATTTGGAGTCGGGTGAACAGCAGGAAGACCGTAACGAGATAAATATAAACTTCTCTTATAGCCGAAGGTTGAGCAGACGCCATAGTGCCATGCTGGGAACTGTCCTCTTGAGGGCGGTATGCCTTCGACTTCCTTTCACCTTAATTAGTAAGTCACAGGGGGCCCAACAATATAACATAGAGTCCAGTCCTCGGCTTAAGGGACTGTTGTTGTTGTTGTGGTCTTCAGTCCTGAGACTGGTTTGATGCAGCTCTCCATGCTACCCTATCCTGTGCAAGTTTCTTCATCTCCCAGTAGCTACTGCAAACTAAATCCTTCTGAATCAGCTTCTCTTGGTCTCCCTCTACGATTTTTACCCTCCACACTGCCCTCCAATGCTAAATTTGTGATCCCTTGATGCCTCAGAACATGTCCTACCAACCGGTCTCTTCTTCTCGTCAAGTTGTGCCACAGACTCCTCTTCTTCCCAATTCTATTCAATACCACCTCATTAGTGATGTGGTTTACCGATCTAATCTTCAGCATTCTTCTGTAGCACCACATTTCGAAAGCTTCTATTCTCTTCCTGTCCAAACTATTTATCGTCCATGTTTCACTTCCATACATGGCTACTCTCCATACAAATACTTTCAGAAACGACTTCCTGACACTTAAATCTATACTCGATGTTAACAAATTTGTCTTCTTCAGAAACGCTTTCCTTGCCATTGCCAGTCTACATTTTATATCCTCTTTACTTCGATCATCATCAGTTATTTTGCTCCCCAAATAGCAAAACTCCTGTACTACTTTAAGTGTCTGATTTCCTAATCTAATACCCTCAGCATCACCTGACTTAATTCTACTACATTCCATTATCCTTGTTTTGCTTTTGTTTATGTTCATCTTATATCCTCCTTTCAAAAGACTGTCCATTCCGTTCAACTGCTCTTCCAAGCCCTTTGCTGTCTCTGACAGTATTACAATGTCATCGGCGAACCTCAAAGTTTTTATTTCTTCTCCATGGATTTTAATACCTACTCCGAATTTTCTTTTGTTTCCTTCAGTGCTTGCTCAATATACAGATTGAATAACATCGGGGACAGGCTACAACCCTGTCTTACTCCCTTCCCAACCACTGCTTCCCTTTCATACCCCTCGACTCTTATAACTGCCATCTGCTTTCTCTACAAATTGTAAATAGCCTTTCGCTCCCTGTATTTTACCCCTGCCACCTTTAGAATTTGAAAGAGAGTATTCCAGTCAACATTGTCAAAAGCTTTCTCTAAATCTACAAATGCTAGAAACGTAGGTTTGCCTTTCCTTAACCTTTCTTCTAAGATAAGTCGTAAGGTCAGTATTGCCTCACGTGTTCCAATATTTCTACGGAATCCAAACTGATCTTCCCCGAGGTTGGCTTCTACCAGTTTTTCCATTCGTCTGTAAAGAATTCGTGTTAGTATTTTGCAGCTGTGACTTATTACACTGATAGTTTGGTAATTTTCACATCTGTCAACACCTGCTTTCTTTGGGATTGGAATTATTATATTCTTCTTGAAGTCTGAGGGTACTTCGCTTGTCTCATACATCTTGCTCACCAGATGGTAGAATTTTGTCAGGACTGGCTCTCCCGAGGCCGTCAGTAGTTCTAATGGAATGTTGTCTACTCCCGGGGCCTTGTTTCGACTCAGGTCTTTCAGTGCTCTGTCAAACTCTTCACGCAGTATCGTATCTCCCATTTCCTCTTCGTCTACGTTCTCTTCCATTTCTATAATATTATCCTCAAGTACATCGCCCTTGTATAGACCCTCTATATACTCCTTCCATCTTTCTGCTTTCCCTTCTTTGCTTAGAACTGGGTTTCCATCCGAGCTCTTGATATTCATACAAGTGGTTCTCTTTTCTCCAAAGGTCTCTTTAATTTTCCTGTAGGCAGTATCTATCTTACCCCTAGTGAGATAAGCCTCTACATCCTTACATTTGTCCTCTAGCCATCCCTGCTTAGCCATTTTGCACTTCCTGTCGATCTCATTTTTGAGACCTTTGTATTCCTTTTTGCCTGCTTCATTTACTGCATTTTTATATTTTCTCCTTTCATCAATTAAATTCAATATTTCTTCTGTCACCCAAGGATTTCTACTAGCCATCGTCTTTTTACCTACTTGATCCTCTGCTTCCTTCACTACTTCATCCCTCAGAGTTACCCATTCTTCTTCTACTGTACTTCTTTCCCCCACTGCTGTCAATTGTTCCCTTCTGCTCTCCCTGAAACTCTGTACTACCTCTGGTTCCTTCAGTATATCCAGGTCCCATCTCCTTAAATTCCCACCTTTTTACAGTTTCTTCAATTTTAATCTGCAGTTCATAACCAATAGATTGTGGTCAGAGTCCACATCTGCTCCTGGAAATGTCTTACAATTTAAAACCTGGTTCCTAAATCTCTGTCTTACCATTATGTAATCTATCTGATACCTTTTAGTATCTCCAGGATTCTTCCATGTATACAACCTTCTTTTATGTTTCTCGAACCAAGTGTTAGCTATGATTAAGTTATGCTCTGTGCAAAATTCTACCAGACGGCTTCGTCTTTCATTCCTTACCCCTATTCCATATTCATCTACTACGTTTCCTTCCCTCCCTTTTCCTACACTCGAATTCCAGTCACCCATGACTATTAAATTTTCGTCTCCCTTCACTATCTGAACAATTTCTTTTATCTCATCATACATTTCATCAATTTCTTCATCCTCTGCAGAGCTAGTTGGCATATAAACTTGTACTACTGTAGTAGGCGTGGGCTTCGTGTCTATCTTGGCCACAATAATGCGTTCACTATGCTGTTTGTAGTAGCTTACCCGCTCGCCTATTTTTTATTCATTATTACACCTACTCCTGCATTACCCCTATTTGATTTTGTATTTATAACCCTGTATTCACCTGACCAAAAGTCTTGTTCCTCCTGCCACCGAACTTCACTAATTCCCACTATATCTAACTTTAACCTATCCATTTCCCTTTTTAAATTTTCTAACCTACCTACCCTATTAAGTGATCTGACATTCCACGCTCCGATCCGTAGAACGCCAGTTTTCTTTCTCCTGATATGTTATATAGCGTCCTTTTGAATAGTCCCCGCCCGGAGATCCGAATGGGGGACTATTTTACCTCCGGAATATTTTACCCACGAGGACGCCATCATCATTTAACCATACAGTAAAGCTGCATGCCCTCGGGAAAAATTACGGCTGTAGTTTCCCCTTGCTTTCAGCCGTTCGCAGTACCAGCACAGCAAGGCTGTTTTGGTTATTGTTACAAGGCCAGATCAGTCAATCATCCAGACTGTTGCCCCTGCAACTACTGAAAAGTCTGCTGCCCCTCTTCAGGAACCACACGTTTGTCTGGCCCCTCAACAGATATCCCTCCGTTGTGGTTGCACCAGCAGTACGGCCATCTGTATCACTGAGGCACGCAAGCCTCCGCACCAACGGCAAGGTCCATGTTCATTGCGGGCGCTTAAGGGACTATGCATGGCTAAATACACTGAAGCGCCGAAGAAGTTGGTATAGCTGTGCGTATTCAAATACAGTGATATGTAATCAGCCAAAATACGGCGCTGTAGTCGGAAACGTCTATATAAGACTACAAGTGTCTGGAGCAGTTATTAGATCGGTTACTGCTGTTACAATGTCAAGTTATCAAGATTTAAGTGAGTTTTAACGAGGCGTTATAGTCGGTGCACTAGCGATGGGAGACAGCACCTCGGAGGTAGCGATGAAGCGGGGATTTTCCCGTACGACCATTTCATGATTGTACCGTGAATACTAGGAGTCCGGTAAAACATAAAATCTCCGACTTCGATGCGGCCGGAAGAAGATCCTGCAAGAACGGGAGCAACGAAGACTGAAGAGAATCGCTCAACGTGACAGACGTGCAACCCTTCCGCAAATTTCTGCAGATTTCAATGTTGGGCCATAACAAATGTCAGAGTGCGAACCATTCAACGAAATATCATCGATATGGGCTTTCGCAGCCGAAGGCCCACCCGTGTACCCTTGATGACTTCACGACACAAAGCTTTACGCCCCGCCTGGGCCCTTCAACACCGACATTTGACTGTCGATGACTGGAAACATGTTGCATGCTCGGACGAGTGTCGTTTCAAATTGTATCGAGCGGATGGACGTGTACGGGTATGGAGACAACGTCATGAATCCATGGGCCTTGAGTGTCAGCAGTGGACTCTTCAGGCTGGTGGAGGCTCGGTAATAGGGTGGGTCGTGTGCAGTTGGAGTGATATGGGACGCCTGCTACGTCTAGATACTACCCTGTCTGGTCACCTGCATCTACACTCCTGGAAATGGAAAAAAGAACACATTGACACCGGTGTGTCAGACCCACCATACTTGCTCCGGACACTGCGAGAGGGCTGTACAAGCAATGATCACACGCACGGCATAGCGGACACACCAGGAACCGCGGTGTTGGCCGTCGAATGGCGCTAGCTGCGCAGCATTTGTGCACCGCCGCCGTCAGTGTCAGCCAGTTTGCCGTGGCATACGGAGCTCCATCGCAGTCTTTAACACTGGTAGCATGCCGCGACAGCGTGGACGTGAACCGTATGTGCAGTTGACAGACTTTGAGCGAGGGCGTATAGTGGGCATGTGGGAGGCCGGATGGACGTACCGCCGAATTGGTCAACACGTGGGGCGTGAGGTCTCCACAGTACATCGATGTTGTCGCCAGTGGTCGGCGGAAGGTGCACGTGCCCGTCGACCTGGGACCGGACCGCAGCGACGCACGGATGCACGCCAAGACCGTAGGATCCTACGCAGTGCCGTAGGGGACCGCACCGCCACTTCCCAGCAAATTAGGGACACTGTTGCTCCTGGGGTATCGGCGAGGAGCATTCGCAACCGTCTCCATGAAGCTGGCCTACGGTCCCGCACACCGTTAGGCCGTCTTCCGCTCACGCCCCAACATCGTGCAGCCCGCCTCCAGTGGTGTCGCGACAGGCGTGAATGGAGGGACGAATGGAGACGTGTCGTCTTCAGCGATGAGAGTCGCTTCTGCCTTGGTGCCAATGATGGTCGTATGCGTGTTTGGCGCCGTGCAGGTGAGCGCCACAATCAGGACTGCATACGACCGAGGCACACAGGGCCAACACCCGGCATCATGGTGTGGGGAGCGATCTCCTACACTGGCCGTACACCACTGGTGATCGTCGAGGGGACACTGAATAGTGCACGGTACATCCAAACCGTCATCGAACCCATCGTTCTACCATTCCTAGACCGGCAAGGGACCTTGCTGTTCCAACAGGACAATGCACGTCCGCATGTATCCCGTGCCACCCAACGTGCTCTAGAAGGTGTAAGTCAACTACCCTGGCCAGCAAGATCTCCGGATCTGTCCCCCATTGAGCATGTTTGGGACTGGATGAAGCGTCTTCTCACGCGGTCTGCACGTCCAGCACGAACGCTGGTCCAACTGAGGCGCCAGGTGGAAATGGCATGGCAAGCCGTTCCACAGGACTACATCCAGCATCTCTACGATCGTCTCCATGGGAGAATAGCAGCCTGCATTGCTGCGAAAGGTGGATATACACTGTACTAGTGCCGACATTGTGCTTGCTCCGTTGCCTGTGTCTATGTGCCTGTGGTTCTGTCAGTGTGATCATGTGATGTATCTGACCCCAGGAATGTGTCAATAAAGTTTCCCCTTCCTGGGACAATGAATTCACGGTGTTCTTATTTCAATTTCCAGGAGTGTATTCATGTCCACTGTGCATTCCGACGGACTTGACCAATTCCAGCAGAACAGTGCGACAACCTACACATCCAGAATCGCAACACAGTGGCTCCAGGAACACTCTTCTGAGTTTACTTTCGCTGGCCACCAAACTCCCCAGACACGAACATTATCGAGCACATCGGGGATGTCTTGCAACGTGCTATTGAGGAGAGATCTCTACACCCTCCTACTCTTACGGACTTATATAGAGCGCTGCAGGATTCATGGTGTCAATTCCCTCCAGCACTACTTCAGATATCAGTCGAGTCCATGCCACGGGGTCCTTACACGACATTAGGCAGGTGAACCAGTTTCTTTGGTTCTTCAGTCTATAAATTCATAGACAATATATTTCATAGAACATTAAGGAATTGTAAATATATAAAAAGGGTGATAATAATGCTAAAAAATTAGAACTGCTGAGAATTTTTTTTCACTCCCTAGTCAAACTCTCGAAGGTAAATTATTTGTTATGGTATGGCTTTTTCAAATGATCCAGGCGTGTTTGAGAGATTTCACAACTCACTGCAGTGGATAACTCAGTGTTACATCCGAATGAGAGGACGACATGGGGAAAGCTCCCACGACGGTTACCAGTGTACAGCAAGGTGTAATGTGTAACGTCCTTGTACAGCATGGGACAGAGATAAACCTTGGAATACTTTTCAGATCAGCGTCCTTGTAACAAAAGTTTAATACATTCTATTTACATGTGCAGACTGAAGAAAAAGTTCCTCCCGAACAGGCCTTGAAGGCCCAACGGTACCGACCGGCCGCCGCGTCATCCTCAGCCCATAGGCATCATATAGAGGGGCATGAGGTCAGCTCACCGCTCTCCCGGCCATGCGTCAGTTTAGAAGACGGGAGCGCTACTTCTCAATCAAGTAGCTCCTCAGTTTTGCCTCACAAGGGCCGGGTGCACCCGACTTGCCAACAGTGCTCGTCAGACTGGATGGTCACCCATCCAAGTGCTAGCCCAGCCCGACAGCGCTTAATTTCTGTGATCTGACGGGAGCCGGTGTTACCACTGCGGCAAGGCCGTTGGCCATGCAGACTGAAGCGACTAAGGGAAATTTGTACATATGTTGGGATTCAAACCCAGGTCCCCAGCTGACTAGGCAGATGCCCTAACCACTACATCACCCTGGCACAGTGGGTTTCCAGAACTGCACGGAGTACCCTAGCACACCTCGCTTCCTCAATAGTAGTGAGTAGCTCATCTGCCAAATGAGCACGAGATCCATGTTTGAAACCCGGCCGCAGTACAAATTTTCATTTGTCACTTCAGTCTGTATAGTTATATACATCTTAGATGGAAAGGTTTTCTGAAACCATAAAGTTTCATTTGATTAAATCAGCTATACCATAGTTCCACGCAGCATTGGTTCAAATGGTTCAAATGGCTCTGAGCACTATGGGACTCAACTGCTGAGGTCATTAGTCCCCTAGAACTTAGAACTAGTTAAACCTAACTAACCTAAGGACATCACAAACATCCATGCCCGAGGCAGGATTCGAACCTGCGACCGTAGCGGTCTTGCGGTTCCAGACTGCAGCGCCTTTAACCGCACGGCCACTTCGGCCGGCCACGCAGCATTCCCCGTTTCATTCTATGCTAATTTTACACAGCATCCCCTGTTTCACTCGATGCTGAGGTGATATTCCAGTATAGACAGAGCCTCTGCAATGCTGTTCATGTTTGAGGGAATACCAAAGTGGGCTGTGGCGTGAATGGGAATTTGAACTGAAGAGGGAGACATGCTAGGGTAGTTAGTGCAGTAGTTCACAGCCACTGTGGAAGGATGGCGTAGTGGTTTGTACATCTGCCTACTGAGCAGAAGACCTGTGTTCGAATCCTGGCCTTGGTACAAATTTTCATTTGTCGCTTCATTTTGCACTAACAGAACATAGATGCTCGAGACTTGAAAAGGTATCTGCAATCAAAGTTTCATTTCATTTACTATATTTTCTTACTCCATTCTGAAATGATAGTAGCCACTTTATGGGTGCTGCAGTCTCTTTCTGAAATTACAAAAATTACTCAGCAAAAGTTAGGTTTTTCCAAATGCGGAAATCTGTTCCAAGATACAACATTGTCATGTACCTAAATATTGTATCCAAATTTAAAGGAATTGCAGATGAGTAAATTTTGTCGATCCTGCATTTAATAGTGTATTACGTTATTACTCTACTGCATGTCAATAAATAGTGACTGAAATCAAACTGAGAAGTATTAGTAACAATCATGGAGAAGTTAAAAATATATTGAAACAGAAACTATTTACAACTGTTGGGGTCTACCTGTGAGGCTAAATATGGGGAAGGGGGTTGCAGAATTTTTTCAACATATGCTGCAGACTGGAATGAACAGCTGTCCTGACAAACTTCAATTTGACCATCGAGGTGAATTTTACAAGAGGCATTTCAAAGCGATAAGGAACGTTATTGGGTAAATTCCTACCAGAAATTTTCTCCTTTGAAAGATAGCATCATTGAACGGTTACGCAGAATGGTCAAAAATCGGATGTGGAAACATTTTAATGTTCTACGTTCATACCGGTGGCTAAACACTCTACTAAAAAACCATTGAGGAGTATAATCGCACTACTCAAGACACAATTAAGAAGAAAAAATTGATGTCCATGATAATTGGCTTCTAAATACAGTACAAATCGAGGTGAATCCATGCAAACAGAAGTTCAACATAGGTGATAGGGTCCTTATTTCGAAAAACAAAACTGTGTTTGTGAAGTCGTACCTACCGACCTGATCAATGGAGATACTTAAAGTTTCCAAAGTGGTACGCACAAACTGGAGAACTTATTTTTCGAAGGACACAGATAGAGAAAAAATTGCTCAGTTTTACCACAGAGGAATTACAGGAAAGATCTGAACAGGACATGTTTCTTGTAGAGTGCATCATGAGATGTTGAGGGAGTAAGGCATTAGTGAAGTGGCTCATTTCCTCATCAAAGCACAACAGTTAGGTGAACGCTATCAATTTGCTATATAGTACAACACACAAACCTGAAACAAGTATGACATAAGTGCTAGAATACACATCAACAGAGGTTCGAGGTGGTATTCTCGAGAACCTACTAGTCAAACATGAATCCCTGGAAGCAATATTTGTGGACATGGCACGAAGTGGAAAAAGCGCCTAGCTCGTGGCAGTAAGGAAACTTATATACTAGGCAATTCATGCAAGAAATACATCAAGACTCATATTACAAATAATGATCGACACATTGCAGAAATAATGGTCGACACATTGTGGACCAAATGTTAACTGATAAAGCAAGACAGATATGTCGAGAGCATAGGACATTGTGTTGCTGCATTCGTAATCGTTAAGACAAAGCATACCAAACTTAAATTGAAATTACTGTGCAGCAAATTATGAATACAGATTCTCATACACTAAAGAATAAGAAAAAATCCAAGGGGTGTTTACAAAGTAGCATCCAATCAGTTGTGGTGACAGTAGCGGAAGCTGCCGTGAGGTAGGACGTAGAAAAGTCGTGTTGAAATGCCTAGGGTTTTGCTAATACGTAAGATATGTTGTTGTGGAATAATTCTGTTTCTAGACCGTGCAATTGTCAAGCTGTCACCACTGGTTCATTATCTGTGGAAGCAGCTGCCATAACACAAGCAGCAAAGAATGCGCAAATGCAGAGAAGCAACTACAGGAGGCTGAAGGATATAATAAGGCAATGGGTACTATGGATATATGCAAAGGATTGTATTTAAAACTTTACATAAAACGCCTTGGGCTGTACAGAAAAAGAAAGGGTCATAGAAGTACTAATGGAGAGACTGCTTACAAATAAAGATCTACTCAAACTCATCAGAAAACCCAAGATCCCAAAATTTTACTGTGTGTATATCTGGTATACATTACCAAAGATGGTGTGGAAAACCACAGACGGTGAGGTTGTCAACTTAGATATTGTGGGGGAATATGGGACTCGCTGGGTTGAAAATGTTAAAAAAGAACAAAGGGTTACCATCCATCATCCATCACTTTGTGTCATTCAGTGGCTTGAGACTAGCAGAATAATTGTGTCATTACTTCACCAAGAAGAATACTGCCAAAACTTCAGATCGTATCGCTGTGGACATTTTTGTATATGTTTCTCCTAACAGCTAGAGAATAACAAGCAGTATGCACATCACTGCATCTGTCAAGATCTACACACAATGTTGTGAACTCTAAAAGAACATTCATATACAATAAAAGGGAACTACTTTGCATTGATCGATCTGGAAACATATAAAATTGCAGAGGTTTCCAATAATCCAATTCCCCCAACTCCCCTCTCCAATAACATCTGGTGTTAGACCCTATTGAGTTGAATATCATAGAACAGAATCTGAATCTATTCGATTTTTGTGGTGAGGAAGCAGCATTATGGGTATCAAGTACACATACTGCTCAGAGAAACGACGGATGATCACTTTTCATTGGAAGAAGGATGTGATAAGAAGCAAGAACTACAAGTTCTTTAAATCCGTCGGATTAATGTCTCACAATGATATCACTTGTTATACAAAAAGTCCGGCTCAATATGACGAGTGTATCGTTTGCCAGAAATATTTTTCCCACCACAAACTGTTGGCTTCAGTAATCTTTAACAATAATGATGAGATGCAAATAATTATTCTACATCAAGATGGATTGACATTTCCAAGCAAGAGCTTCCTATATTTGAAAGGGGTATTTCCACATAAGAAGACCGCAGCAGCCACAGTTACATTGCATGTCATACATAATGCATTTGTCTTTCTGTTTCAAGTATTAAGATACGAACTTAATGCCAACGAAATCGACTGCACCAGAAACGTTAGTATCACATCGACTATTAAGACATACATCTCTGTATCAACACCAGATCTGAATGCATTACAAAACGCTGGATGGTTCACAGATGGATCGGTAGGTAACTCCATTAGTGTTGGTATCTGGCTAAAAACGTTAACCGGCTTCTTTGAGAACAATAATTGTATTATTAGGAACGCTAAGCAGGAGCTCAGTCTAGATTGAAGTGTAAATTAATACAGAAAATGTCACACATACCTCAATCAGACGAAGAGAATCTGGAACTTTTACATGTTCTAAATTCAGGAGTTCAGCTTTCATTAACTTGAAATTCATGGGAGCTGTTTGACTATGCAGTCCTAGCGCAGTAATTTCACCAAGCATGGATAATTAAGACTTCTGTTCAGCTTGAAATACCTCACATCATTATTCTAGCACTGTACATCGACTGGAAGGGAACCTTGAGAGGGGTTCAAATATATTTGACAACTGTAAACTAACCAGTGCTAGAGTTTATCTAAGCTCCCATTTTTTTCCATATGATAATTTATGAGGGAATATTGGCTTGGTAGTACAAACGAGAGTGGAGAAAGTTTAATTGAGTCCTGCAGTAAATTGCACTTACTAACAACTAATAATCTGTTGAAGAATCACAACAGGATGAGCTACACTTGAAAAAGGCTGGAAGATATGGAGGAATTTCCGTTAAAAAAATGGTTCAAATGGCTCTGAGCACTATGGGACTCAACATCTTAGGTCATCAGTCCCCTAGAACTTAGAACTACTTAAACCTAACTAACCTAAGAACATCACACACAGCCATGCCCGAGGCAGGATTCGAACCTGCGACCGTAGCAGTCCCGCGGTTCCGGACTGCAGCGCCAGAACCGCTAGACCACCGCGGCCGGCAATTTCCGTTAGGTTACGTCATGGTCAGGCAGAGATTCTGAAATCAGATATTGGATTTTAAGGTGTACCCAGGAGCATATATAGCCTCAGATCACAAAACAGCAATGATGAAGAGTTGGCTGAAGTTCAAGAGACTAATCAGGAAGAATCAGTGTACAAAGAAATGGAATACAGAAGTACTAAGGAATGAAGAGATATGCTTGAAATTCTCTGTGGCTATTGTCACTGTCATAATGAACAGCTCAATAATCAGTTGAGTTGAAGAGGAATCTACGTCTCTAAAAAGGGCAATCGCAGAAGTTGGACACAAAAACAAAGGAGCAAGGATGGTAACTGTGAAGAAATCGTGGGTAACACATAATATATTTCAGTTGATTGGCAAAAGAAGGAAATACAATAACACTATGCGAAATTCAGGGCTACAGAAATACAAGCCAATTAAGAATGAAATAAATAGGAAGTGTAGTGAAGCTAAGGTGAAATGGTTGTTTGAAACATGAAAAGCAATCTAAAAAGAAATTATTGCTCTAAGGGCTGACTCAGCATACAGAAAAGTCAAAAAATCATTTGGTGAAATTCAAGACACGGACGACTTTAAGAGTGCAATGAGAATTTCACTGTTGAATGCTGAGGAGAGGGCGCACAGTTGGAAAGAGTACATTGAAAATCTCTATGAGGGGCAGGGCTTGTCTGACGACAAGTGGTGAGGAAACAGAAGTTGACAGGGAAGAAATAGGGGATCGAATATCTGAATCAGAATTTAGAAGTGCTATGAAAGACTTTACATAAAAAGGCAGAAGGGGGGCAACAAAACGACTATTCATATTGGTATTTAGAATGTATGAGACTAGCCATAAACAACATAGCTCTGAAGACATCTAGAGCTGATAAATGTCAAACTATCACACAATCAACTTAACAGCTCATGCATTCAAAAATGTTGCTTACAAGAATAACACATACAAGAATGGAACAGATCTGTTACATGACGATCAGTAGGAAAGGTAAAGACAGGGGAGAGGCAGTTCTGACTTGGCACTTGATAATAGAAGCAAGATTGAAGAAACGTCAAGACACATTCATAGGACCTGTTGACCTTGAAAAAGTGTTCGACAATATAAAATGGTACAAGATGTTCAAATTTCTGGGAAAAATAGGGGTAAACTATAGGGAACGACTGGTGATGTACTGTATGTACAAGAACAAAGAGGTAACAATAAGACTGGAAGACCAAGAACGAAACGCCATGAATAAAAAAGTGTAAGACAGGGATGTAACCTTTTGCTCCTACTGTTCTGTCTATACGTCGAAGAAGCAATGACGGAAATAAAAGAAAAATGCAAAATTGTGATTAAAATTCAGGGTCAAAGGATGTCGATGATAAGACTCGACTGGGACAGAAACGCAGGAGAACTTTAGTGAAGTTTGGAAGGTAGGAGACGAGGCACTGGCAGAAGTAAAGCTGTGAGGACGGGGCATGAGTCGTGTTCAGGTGGTAGATCACTTGCCCGCGAAAGGCAAAGGTCCCGAGTTTGAGTCTCGGTCCGGCAGACAGTTTTAATCTGTCAACAAGTTTCAAACATAAAGTAGTTGGACCTCTCTTCCAAAATAAGCAGTCAGCATCCTAAACACTTACCATTATTGCTACTCTTTGCAAATGTGAAGCATCACCATATCTTGATCAAAAATATGTCCCACCTACTTTCCTCCCAACTGTCGAATCACTGTGGCATGAAGCCGATTTACTGCAGATGCCTCAAGTCATATACTGTGAGTGAGTGTTATTTAAGGCAGGCTACCTGAATGAACAGCACTAGTCATGGTGCAAGTCTATATGTAACTGATGAGATACAGTGTGACGAGTTTTTTAAATGGGGTATGTTTTCATTCTGTTTCCATTAAATGTATTACTGTAATTGTTATAGAAATGTTATTTCTTATTTGTTCTATCAATCTGACAGATTTTGATGAAGGCTGTGGTTGAAATGCATTAAGGTGTATTTTTAGGAAATAAAGATATAACAGCAATCAAGCCAAATAATTAAATTGAGTGTTGAGAAAGACATCTGGTTGATTGCTCAGTACAGGAACTGGTATGTATGGAAATACCCATTGAGGATAAAAAGTTGCTAAGGTTTAAGAATGTCCATCACCAGGAACGATGTCCTTTTGTTTTATATCCTGACTTTCAGAGCTAACTAGTTACTGCAGCGCATTGTGAAGGTGATACCACAGCCCCTCACAACCTTTCGCAAAACAAAACACACTATATGCAGCAGCATATAAAATTGTATGCTCAGATGATTCCAGTCATAACATATTTGAATCATATATCAGGGATAATCCTGTAAGACAGCTGCCCTCTGACCTCAAAATACTTGTGTGAGATGTTGATGGGCTTTACAGCAAAAACATTCCAATGACAACTCGCAGGAGAATGATGCCTTACACAAGATAGCAGTTTAATTTCATATTTGTGGGCTGCCGTTGGATGGAAAAGTGGAAAATCCTCGCACAGACATCCACCATACAATAGAATGTTCTGCAGTGCAACTCACAACAGATTCAGCTTGAAGTACAAACTGCCTTGAAACATACTTGCCTTATTCCATTATTTGAGTCAGTATGATTCTCACTTTTATGTTGAGCACTTTAGGGATTTCGGAATGGGAAATGATAAGGTCAGTATCATATCTGAAACATAGATATGTTTCAGTTTCAAAGAGAATCATGCGAAGAATACTGCTCTGCTTCATGAATTGTTATGATTTATGCAGCCGCTCTTCAGAAGCTTGCTGAGATGATGTATCAGGATGATATGCTGCATGTTACTCAAGCAGAATTTCCCGGACATACAAAGTTTCAGGTTGTAATGGGAAAAGCAGATCTTCCTACACTACTGGCCATTAAAATTGCTACACCGCGAAGATGATGTGCTACAGACGAGAAATTTAACTGACAGTAAGATGTTGTGATATGTAAATGATTAGCTTTTCAGAGCATTCACGCAAGGTTGGCACCGGTGGTGACACCTACAACGTGCTGACATGATGAGAGTATCCAACCGATTTCTCATACACAAACAGCAGTTGACCGGCGTTGCCTGGTGAAACGTTGTTGTGATGCCTCGTGTAAGGAGAAGAAATGCGTACCATCACGTTTCCGACTTTGATAGAGGTCGGATTGTAGCCTATCGCGATTGCGGTTTATCGTATCGCGACATTGCTGCTCGCTTTGGTCGAGATCCAATGACTGTTAGCAGCATATGGAATCGGTGGGTTCAAGAGGGTAATACGGAACGCCGTGCTGGATCCCAACGGCCTCGTATCACTAGCAGTCGAGATGACAGACATTTCAACAGGATAGTGCACGACCGCATGTTGCAGGTCCTGTACGGGCCTTTCTGGATACAGAAAATGCGACTGCTTCCCTGGCCAGCACATTCTCCAGATCTCTCGCCAATTGAAAACGTCTGGTCAATGGTGGCCGAGCAATTGGTTCGTCACAATATGCCAGTTACTACTCTTGATGAACTGTGTTATCGTGTTGAAGCTGCATGTGCAGCTTTACCTGTACACGCCATCCAAACTCTATTTGACTAAATGCCCAGGCGTATCAAGACCGTTATTACGGCCAGAGGTGGTTGTTCTGGGTACTGATTTCTCAGGATCTATGTATCCAAATTGCGTAAAAATGTAATCACATATCAGTTCTAGTATAATATATTTGTGCAATAAATACCCGTTTATCATCTGCATTTCTTCTTGGTGTAGCAATTTTAATGGGCAGTAGTGTATATGAATAACTGGATTTGATGGAGAAACTCTGTGAAACTACGTTTCTCGATACAACGACATTCCCCAACAATCTCATAGGCACTACCGTATCGGATCAGGAATATAGGCATCAAATGGCAGGAGTTCAACGTCTTCGATATACAGCGAAATACTGAACTGCACATGGAGATAGATGTGCACCTGCTGATGAACATTTTTTGAAAAATTCTGGACAGTATGTCAGAGCACATACAGTGTATCCTGGATCCTGCCTTCCATTACACCATGCTAGTGCTTTCGTGAGAAGGAACGTTAAAACGTACATGTATCAAGATTGAGCTGTTGACTGATGTTGATATGGTGCTTTTTTTAACGTTGGATTCACGAGTGACTTTGTCAATGCTCCCGCAGGTATGACAAGGCGAATAGCCAATAACTGAATAAGAAGGAGTGTAGGCCATGACGATTTGAATTATATCGTAAACTTGGATGTAAACAATCCCTTCAGACATGGAATGAAAATTACTCAGCCATGTGGAGCGTTCTGTTGTTGGCTGTTCGAAGATGAAATCGGCAGACTGGAGGGTAAGATCTACAATGTGGCTGCTGGAGCTGGAAGAGAATTTGTCGTGGAATATCAGACCTGGAATATCTCATTGAAGTGCATGACAAGCAAAATGACTTGCTGCTGTATCCATATCTCCTAGTCTCACGAAATGGGCCATTCTCGAGCTGGTGAAAATTTTGGAAAATAAGCAGACATACGTTCTGTACTATAGAAACCTGCAGCAGTGTCCCAATTTTGGGTGCAACTCCTTAGAACAATCTGCAACATCACCTTTGACCAACATCCCTGGCTGAAGGAGTACACTGATGTTAATGCCGAACAGAGGGCTCTTGGAATATGTAATTTTTAAAACGGTTTTTATAAGTTATGAAAAATTCAGTTTTCAGCAAAACCATGGAGAATGTTAGAAATCGTTGCAAAATTCATTTAGTTTACTGTTGGGATGGCCATTATGGAAGAAGAGATTACTTTACTAGACCAGATCTTAAGTTCGCTGCAATTTTCAATGAAGGACTAGGCGCTGTGGAGATGGCTAAATTTTCAGGGAAGGTAATCAAGCCTATATGTATTAGCACGTGTGTTCCAGACCCCTCCAAACTCCCTATCTACCGAGTACTCAACGAGTTTGCAATACCAAACTTTGCTAACATCAGGTTGCTTTATGCAGGAACAGAAAGTTTCATTTATTGCAAGAAAGACTGTGATCCATATGAAGTAACTAGGTATACTCCTGAGAAATACAGAACGTTTGGATATGTGACCGATAATCCTTGCAGCATAACACCTCAGAAGAAAAATTATATTGGCCAGATGAATGATGAGGTGAATGGGGTTATGTAGGGCTCAGATCGAACATGTATACATACTGCGTAGATACACGTGCCACCCAAAGATAGGCTAAGGCTGTGCCTCATGTGGCCTCAAAGGCTCTCACAATGGCCGACTGTTTGCTGATGATTAATCTTGTCGTGAGGTGTAGCGAGCAGTCTTTCAGTCGTGGGCTAAGAAGCGCGTACTGTACTGCAACAAAAGTTGTTCAGGAGAGAACCAATATTCTGCTGGCATTTGGGTGAGGTTCAGTTCGGGCTGCTGGGCTGTGCTATGGTATAGTCCAACAACACCAGGTACGACAAGTCAGAAAGACATCCTATGGCTAGCGATCATGGTTCCGCATTCAGTAATCTAACATTGAATCAGAGGCTCTTTGCAGCTACCGTGCTTGTGGTATGGCATAGTCTACTGAAGTCAGGTCCGGAAGACGTCCAATGGACCATGGCTGCTGCTATGGCATACCCTTGATTGTAACAATAACAACAGAAAAGCACAATGAAGCGTACATATTTAATAATAATAATACCATAGTAGCAAAAGCTTACACTATGTGATCAAAAGTATCCGGACACCTGGCTGAAAATGACTTACAAGTTCGTAGCGCCCTCCATCGGTAATGCTGGAATTCAGTATAGTGTTGCCCCACCTTTAGCATTGATGACAGCTTCCACTCTCGCAAGCGTACGTTCAATCAGGTGCTGGAAGGTTTCTGGGGGAATGGCAGCACA
Organism: Schistocerca cancellata; assembly: GCF_023864275.1. NCBI lineage: Eukaryota > Metazoa > Arthropoda > Insecta > Orthoptera > Acrididae > Schistocerca > Schistocerca cancellata. The sequence continues at coordinate 351,082,906 of NC_064634.1, read as the reverse complement.
TTCTTCACGGAGTGCTGCACTGAGGAGAGGTGTCTATGTCGATCTGTGAGGCCTGGCACGAAGTCGGCGTTACAAAATATTCCAGAGATGTTCTATAGGATTCAAGTCAGGACTCTACACAGACGTCCATTACAGGGATTTTATTGTCGCGTAAGCACTCCGCCACAGGCCGTGAATTATGAACAGGTGCTTGATCCCCGAACTGCTCCTCAACGGTGGGAAGCAAGAAGTGGCTTAAAACATCAATGTAGGCTTGTGCTGTGATAGTGTCACACAAAACAACAACGTGTGCAAGCCCCCACAACGAAAACCACGACCTCACCAGAACACCACCGCCTCCGAATTTTACTGTTGTCATACGCACGCTGGCAGGTGACATTCACCGGACATTCGCCATACCCACGCCCTGCCGTCGGATCACCACATTGTGTACCGTGTTTCGTCACTCCACACAACGTTTTCCCAGTGTTCAATCAACCAATGTTTACGCTCCTTACACCAAGCGAGGCGACTTAAGCATTTACAGGCGTGATGTGTGGCTCGTGAGCAACCACTCGACCATGAAATCCAAGTTTTCTCACCTCCCGCCTAACTATCATAGTACTTGCAGTGGATCCTGATGCAGTTTGGAATTCCTGTATGTTGGTCTGGATAGATGTCTGCCTATTACACATTACGATCCTCTTCAACTGTCGGCGGTCTCTGTCAGACAACAGACGAGGTCGGCCTGTACACTTTTGTGCTGTACATTTCCCTTCACGTTTCCGCTTCAGCATCACATCGGAAACAGTGGACCTAGGAAGGTTTAGGAGTGTCGAAATCTCTGCGTCATCCACACCTAGCATTAACCGTCCCTGTATTGACTGACCAAGTGCAACAGGCATGGAACTCCATCCCACAAATTGACATCAGCCACCTGTAGAACACGTTCCACGCACGTTAAAATTTTTGTTGCTCCTGGAAGTCGTTAAATAGGCAATGTGCAATAGTGAACGTGTGTCGGTGCACAAGGTTAGTAACTTAGTAATATAGATGTGCCGGTGGACGCTAATTATATTGCTATAACCGTGTTCCTAGCTGATGACTTCTGCCAGCGATTTTTCTTAGAAGCCGTAAATGCATTCTTCTCGGAGCTCTTGTAGGTACAGGTAGGAACATCACTCCTTAATGGGCGCGTTGCAGAGCGATAAACGCTAGGTAATAAAGAGAACGTTACACACTGGAAGAGGCATAGGCGCTAGTTTACTTAAGAGTCCATAAATGACAGCACAAAAAGTTCGCACAGAGGGAGACCAAGAATATTGCAACAATGTCTGATTTAGAACGCTGCCGAGCAACAGACGCAGATCTTGCTTTACCGCAAAATCTAAGTAGTTAGCCGAGCACTATGCCACAGTTTTTCGTGAAGATCTAGTAACCCACAACGAATTTACGTTGTCAAATTTGCTTCCTAACCATTGTAATAAAAATGCGTTACTCTTGCGTGTACGCGAGCGCCAGTCACTAGCAGCTCCGATTGATGTAACACATAACGTACTGATTAATTATTAAGCCTTTTTTTTTTTTTCCTTTCTGGTTTTCTACAGATACGCCGTTGTTATACTGGTTTTGGCGGTTTTATAACAGTGGGTCATCGAATTGTGTACTCCGCCTGCTATGAGTAAACCTCCTGTTCGAATGTCGCAACGTGTTTTAATGTTTCCGTAGCTTCTGTCTCAGGCGTGACGTAGTACCACTCCGGTATTTCGTAGTGAGATGAAGGAAAGAAGGAAATACGGAGATGATCAGGAAAAGACAGCAGTGTATCAAGATACGTCCCTTAGGAACGAAATAAATAGGTAGTGCAAGGCAGCCAAGAGGAAATGGCTCCAGTAAAGATGTGAAGGAATCGAAAAAGAAATGATGGTCGGAAGAATGGACTCGGCATATAGAAAAGCCAAACCAAACTCGGTGAAATTAAAACGACGAGTGGTAACATTAGGAGCGCAATGGGAAGGAGGAGAGAGTGGACAGGTGGACGGAGTACGTTGAAGGCCTCTATCAAGGGGTGATAAAACAAGAAACTGGAGACGATATTGAAGAGATAAAGGATCCAATATTAGAGTCAGAATATATAAAGGCCCTAGAAGACTTGGGATCAAACAAGGTAAAAGGGAGTGATAACATTCCATCCGAATTTCTAAGATACAATTTATGAGACTCGCGGCATACCGTATGTCTCTCGAAAAATATCGTGTATACTTTTCCGAAGATAGCAAGATCAATGCGAGAACTGTCACACAATGAACTTAACAGCTCGTGCACCAAGCATCTGACGAAGATAGCAAACAGAACAATAGAAAAAAAATTGAGGATCTGTTGGATGACAATCAGTTTGGCTGTAGAAAAGGTAAAAACACAAGAACGGCGCTTGATAGTGGAGTCAAGACTGAACAAAAATCAAGTTACGTTCATGAGGTATGTCAAAGAAAAAGCGCTCGATAAGATCTTTAAAGTTCTGAGGAAAACAGCGGTAAACTGTAAGGAAAGAGGGATAGTGCGCAATATGTAGAAGAACCAAGAGGGAATAATAATGCTGGAAGACCAAGAATGAAGTGCTCGGATTAAAATAAAAAAAGAAAAAAAAAGAAAGAAAGAAATGTGTAACACAGGGATGCCATCTTTCACACATACTGTTCAAACTCTACATCGGAGACGCAATGATGGAAATAAAAGAAAGGTTCAGGAATAGGATTAAAATTCAGGCTAAAACAATATCAATGGGACGATTGGCTGCAGTTCTCTGCAATTGTGAAGAAAAACTGCAGGATCTCTAGGATGGAATGAAGTCCAATGAATGCTGAATATGAATCGAGAATAAAATGGACAAAGGCAAAAGCAACAAGAAGTAGCAGAAAAGTGAGGGGCGAAAAACTTAACATCAAAATTGTTGATCACGAAGTTCAGGAATCTTGCAACCTTGGAAGCAAGGTAACCCATGATCGAGAGAGCAAGGAGGACACACAGTACAAAGCAGACTAGCACAGACAAAGCGCCCAAGAGAAGTCTACTAGTATTAAACATAAGCCTTGATTCGAGGCAAAAATTTCTGAAATTGTATATTAGGAGCACAGCATTGTATGACAGTGATTCACGGCCCGTGCGAAAATCGAAATAGTAGAGAATAGAAGCGTTTGTTATGATGTGCTACAGAAGAATACCGAAAGTAAGGTCAACTGAAAAGAGTAATAAGAGGGGTTCTCCGAATAGGCGAAGTAACATACGAAAATAACTGACAAGAATAAGGAACAAGATGATGGAACACGTGTTAAGATATCACTGAATAACCTCTGTGGCAACGTAGAGAATAAAAACCGCGGGAGAAGACAGGTTATTCAGAAACGTCCATCAAATGAGGACATAAGATGCAAGTGCTACTCTGAGGATTTTGCTGGGGAATCAAACAAGAATTCCGAAAAAATAGAAAGAAAGAAAAGGTGGGAAGCCGCCTATAAACCACATCCAAGCTGGCCGCATCACCAGACATAGTCGTTAATTCGCAGGGTGGACTCGATCTGTGGCAGGCTTGGCCCCATGATTCCCGGTCGGCTATCCGGGCGGACTTTCATTATTAAAAGTACTGTATATTATCTCTGAAACCGAGCGAGGTGGCGCAGATGTAAGAGACTTGATTGAAGGACGTCGGTCCAAATGCTCCTTTGGCTATCCAGATTTATGTTTTCCAAGGCTTCTACAAATCTCGTAAGGCAACTGAAATGATTTCTTTGGAAAGATACACCCGATTTTACCCTTCATCCTTTCTAAATCCGAATTTGTACTTCATCTCTAATGATCTCGCTGCGGGTGGTACGTTAAACCCTAACATACATTCATTCTTCGTTATCATTATTTCTCGATTCTCAATGTTTTGATGTTCCAGATATCCCGTCCATTTTGTTACTAGTGGGTCTGAAGTGAAGCGGAATTTCGCGTGAATGGGACTGCTGAACCTTCGCACGGTAGACATATATCTATTTCAAATGGAATTAATACGAGTCTTCATTAATAATGGAAATACCAAACAGACAACTCCTGTGGCTAAAATTTCTTGACAGATCGTTTTTTCCCATAAGGTTGCTTGTCAACGGCTTCATTTAACGTTTTATGTGACAAACAAAAACTTTGCAGAATGTTTGTTTGTTTGGCTTCCATGCATAAACAACAAGTGAGATGCAATGAAATATATCGCTGCATGTGTTGGCACCTTCACACTAGGCAAAAACTATACAGCACGTAATGAAATTACTCAGTGGGACGCTTTTGTCTTTTAGTATACACACATGATACGTACAATAGTCACCACCCAACCCAACGACATCTTTTATATGGTACTAGGTTTTTATTTACTTTCGAACAGACGATAAAATAGAATTTATTTTTTTCAAATGCGAGAATATGTAACGAACATTTGTCTGAGATAGAAGAACTCAATATGAAAAATTTGTCAAACATATTTTATAATTTTCAGAAAATCTGTCACAATAATTATTATAACTATTATTTCTACAGATTTTATGAACACTTATAACATTTATATCGTCAGTTAGAAAAATTATTAATCCTTTCTACTATTGTGCAAAGACAAGTCACAGCTTAACATTGTTACCAAAAATATCGAAAAGATCTTGACCAATTTACTTCAGTTTTCTAAGCATTCTGTGACAACCATTTGGATGCACATAGGGCATGCCCTTTCCAAAACAAGTAATATAAAAATGAATATATCGTATAACAAAGAAACTTCATTAGTAAGTATGTCGAAATGTTCTTCAGTGAATTACTTCAAATTTTCACACAGTGTTCTAATAAAGTACGGACAGCTCTATACTATATCTTTAAGTACGTGTGGCATATAAATATATGTGGCATATAAACATACGTAACGTACAGGGCTATTACAAATGATTGAAGCGATTTCATAAATTCACTGTAGCTCCATTCTTTGACATATGGTCACGACACACTACAGATACGTAGAAAGACTCATAAAGTTTTGTTCGGCTGAAGCCGCACTTCAGCTTTCTGCCGCCAGAGCGCTCGAGAGCGCAGTGAGACAAAATGGCGACAGGAGCCGAGAAACTTGTTTTCAGTGAAGAAGCTACATTTTTTCTTAACGGTGAAGTGAACAGACACAATGTGCGAATCTGGGCAATTCAGAAAAAGTGAACGTGTTTTGTGCAATCTCACGGTTTAAAGCTTACGGCCCCTTTTTTTCTGCGAAAAAAGGTTACAGGACACGTGTATCTGGACATGCTGGAAAATTGGCTCATGCCACAACGGGAGACCGACAGCGCCGACTTCATCTTTTAACAGGATGGTGCTCCACTGCACTTCCATCATGATGTTCGGCATTTCTTAAACAGGAGATTGGAAAACCGATGGATCGGTCGTGGTGGAGATCATGATCAGCAATTCATGTCATGGCCTCCACGCTCTCCCGACTTAACCCCATGCGATTTCTTTCTGTGGGGTTATGTGAAAGATTCAGTGTTTAAACCTCCTCCACCAAGAAACGTGCCAGAACTGCGAGCTCGCATCAACGATGCTTTCGAACTCATTGATAGGGACATGCTGCGCCGAGTGTGGGAGGAACTTGATGTCTGCCGAATCACTAAAGGGGCACATATCGAACATTTGTGAATGCCTAAAAAAACTTTTTGAGTTTTTGTATGTGTGTGCAAAGCATTGTGAAAATATCTCAAATAATAAAGTTATTGTAGAGCTGTGAAATCGCTTCAATCATTTGTAATAACCCTGTGTAGTAGACAATTGTTGTTGGCAAAAATTTCAAATAGTTCTGATCGATGTATTTCAATTTTTTCCAAAATACTCTGACAAACATTCAGAAAGACTAGGCAATATATATTTTTAAGCAACACTGTACAGATTATCTGCTAAAGCCGACTGCAAGAAAAAAAATCCTGTGCTGTGTAAATGTGCAGTTTAGTTTTCTTTCTCACAGTCAATTTTAACTACTATATCAGGGCATGTACACCTTTACAATATTTGTTTCATTTTATTTCTTGCAGTAGGTATAACAGAAAAAAGAAAAGGTGTATTTATCGCTGATAATCTTTCACTTAAATAACACACACAAAATGTTAGAATTGTTATCAGACTTTATTAATTTGAAATAAAAACTTAAACCACTAAGCAATGAAACACGGCAACAAGCACACTTTTAAATCTTTGAAGTTACGCACGTAAGTCATAGATAAACTCTTGAAACTGCAGCGTCAAAACCCCTCCTTAATTTAATGATTTTACATTAAATATTAAGGAAAGTTAACAGAAAGCAACAAGCTTCTCAAAGCGATGAATCTCGGTGATGGTAAGCCTTTCTTAACATGTCTGCAATCTGAACGTACATGCTCAGCGGTGATGATTTTGCGGTGGTGAAGTTGACGCATGTGTCTCAAACGACGTTGTTTCCATATCTTCAGTAACCGTATATAGGACTGATTATCCTCGAGTATATGAATTGGAAGCTGGAGTGGAATTCGGATATCGCCCAGCAAATATTTCAGCCAGAGTAACTCAACAGCAGCTGTTGCCAAAGAGAGACTATTTTTTTCCTGCATTACCCAACCGTCTGAGTTCCCAAAAACTTGTAACAGATAACCAGAGATGGATCACGCATCCTAGTTTTTGCTCCAGTTTGCATCCGTATAGGCCAGAAGAACTTCTTGATTCCGTTTTCGATAATGTAGTTTAATACCAACGATTCTGTACGTGTTCCAGCATACAGGGTTTTAGCCTATCCCCGATGTTATTCAATCGGTGTATTGAGCAAGCAGTAAAGGAAACAAAAGAAAAATTCGCAGTAGGAATTACTGGTAAAATCCATGGAAAACAAATAAAAACTTTGAGGTTCGCCGATGACATTGTAATTCTGTCAGAGACAGCAAAGGACATGGAAAAGCAGCTGAACGGAATGGACAGTGTCTTGAAAGGAGGATATAAGATGAACATCAACAAAAGCAAAACGAGGCTAGCGGAATGTAGTTGAATTAAATCGGGTGATGCTGAGGGAATTAGATTAGGAAATGAGACGCTTACAGTAGTAAATGAGTTTTGCTATTTGGGGAGCAAAATAACTGATTATGGTCGAAGTAGAGAGGATATAAAATGTAGACTGGCAATGGCAAGGAAAGCGTTTCTGAAGAAGAGAAATTTGTTAACATCGAGTATAGATTTGTGTCAGGAAGTCGTTTCGGAAAGTATTTGTATGGAGTGTAGCCATGTATGGAAGTGAAACGTGGACGATAAATAGTTTCGACAAGAAGAGAATAGAAACTTTCGAAATATGGTGCTACAGAAGAATGCCCTCCGCCACACACCGTTGGATGGCTTGCGGTTAGCGCCAAAACAATTATACGGCAGAAATACAGTGTGTCTTTTGACTCAAATTAACTTTCATATTTTTTTGTTACGGTAATAGGCCAGTTAAATGCATAATTCAGAGCATTAGGAGTCTCATAGAAATCGTATTTAAAAATGCTGATAGGGGGATAGGCAGGCTGCAAACGTAAAAGGTACGAAAATCCAATGGGAAAGGCCAAAACAAAAATCAGACAGAATGTTATTGTGATGTACATCAAACGATTCCGTTCCATCACAGGACTACGAAGCTGAAATTGTATTTTGCTTAGGCTGAAGTGTTAAGAGAGTTATCATCGTATATTTATCAAAGTTTTAATTAATAGTAGTTAAAATATCGTCAGTCAAGTAAAACCTGTTGCCAGAGTAGATATTTCAACTTCATTCTTTGATTGAAGTCCCTTAATTTGTCTAAAAGGCAGTTCAAGAAAAATGTCAAAATTAAGACAAGCATGATGGAAGTAGTTCATGGCCCTCACGAAACCTATTATGTTGTTGTGAAGACGAGGTGGTTCTGACTTGCAATAAATGTACGTATGTTAGACATGATCTTTAAACAGGAAAATTTGAATTACATAAAGAGAGCTGATACAATTAATATAAGTAAAATGTCTAGTGTGAACAGAGATGTAGAATTTCAATCAATCTTATGGTTTTTCTTGCATAAAATATTAAAGTATAGGTATAAAGGAGTTTTCATCTGAAGCAATCGATTAACTATAGGTCGACAGCTTACAAAAGATTTCGACTGACTAAAATCGCGGATAATTCAACAATCTCTAACGCTTAACTGTTACAAAACACAACGAATACAGTTACTGACATGGAACTCTTGTAAAAGCGAAATTTCATTGTTCAAAACGTCACTGAGGTCGACCATTTTAAATTCTTTGTATTGAGGACAGATGGAAGGCTTTCTTTAAAATAGCACTTTCAGTATCTTGTGGAGAAACTGAATGCTGCTATTTTCAGCATAAGAATGAACTCCACTTGTCTGACACAGAAAGCAGAAGACTCGCTTATTTTCTCCCCATTATCCGGTATGCTGTTACGTTTTTGGGCATATCCGTACACTCATTAAAAAAAATTTTATGCATATAAGTGCGGTTGGACTGGATTGTGGCGTCAATTTGGCAACTCCGTGTAGGCAATTGCCCAGGTGTCTCGGAATTCTAGCTCTGCCATCGCTGATTATGCATTATATCACGAGATTTGTTTGTTAACAGTACTGACTCATTCAGAACAGCTTAAAACATGCATCCCGTGAACATTAGACGGTAAAACGATATACCCTTGGATAACATTTCCTTACAGGAAGGAGTGTTCAGTACAGCAGATTTCATTTTCAGTAGGTTACCAAGTGAATTGAAGAAGTTAGTGCTAGGTCCAAATTATCCAGACCGAAAGACATCCTTATGACGCATTCCTATTCTCTACAGGAGTTTCTTACAGAACTTGAAAAATTTTCTCTGTACTATATCGTTATTATTACTTGCATCTTTCTCACAATTGTTTTCGTGTTTTATTAATTCTCTTTTATCAATTTTCTAATCAGAATTCTGTTAACTACGTACTATCTCTTCCGATAGTGAAGTAGCTTCGCCTCGCATGGTCCAAGGTTAAATAAATTTAAAATATCAACCATACACGTATGTGCAGACAGGCGAACACAATTAACAAAACAGATAACACAATTTGCACGCTGAACATTACCCAGCTGCTGGTTGTCTTCTGCAGAGACATTCTAGATGTTTGTAATTCCTCCTCCTTCGAAAGCGTGAATTACACGATTTAAAATATGTTCCATATTTTGAACATAACTGTACTTACAGAAAGGATCATTTGCCAGATCCCATTTCGTCATTAAACCTTTACAACGACCCATTCCTGTCCTTATTCTGTTTAATCTTGTCTCTTATTGGCAGCTCAAAAGCAGGAGCTTGATTGGTCACGTCAGCAATAAAGGATCAATTCTGGACTCGTATTACTTGGCCAGTGCAAAAATAAGTTAATTACTTTTGAATATATTGTGGGAGTATGCAGTGATCAGTGTTATTACAAATATTTACTATCAAAACCAGTCTTGATCACAAATTATTTATTACGGTGACCGGATTCGATCACAACTGTGGTCATCTTCAAAAACCAATGAGTAAGAACCTCCTCTGATTTACCACCATTGGTCTGAAGATGACCACAGTTGTGGTCGAAACCGGTCACCGGAATAAATAATTTGTGATCAAGGCTGTTTTTGATAGTAAATATTTACAAAAATAAATTAGTGCCACAACGTTGTACAGAATTTTGTATCGCTTGCACAGAGTGACACCTGTGCGGAGAGGAAATGTGTTGACATTTGTACGGAACCCAAAACCGTCTAGGTAGTGGTCGAGGTATTTCAGGATACACCGGCTTGTCCACCGCTACTTACGACGTACAGGGGGGGGGGGGGGGGGGGGGGAGGCCAAAGCCAATTTCCTGCACAAAGTTCTTTGTCTCCGCACCAGCCCGTAGTGTGCCCGGCTTTCTTTCAGAGTTCAGTACGGTACTGCAGTTGACCTGCGACTGGCAGGTAGTGCTGAGATAATGAAGTTCACCGAGACCAACAAAGGGAAGCTTTCGCTGAGTTATATCGGGCATGGTGGACTAAATAAACATGCAAGAAGTGACTTGTTGGCTTTGTATAAATATTAAAAAGGATAAATGAAAAGGAAAATCATCCACAAAAAAACACAGTTTCAGCAGAAGGTAGTCGTGTTCGCATTCCAAATGAAGCAGAAAATAAAGTGCAAAAACATTCTGTCAGAGCAAAGAAGCGGCAGTTTCATCAGTTTACGGTAAAGAAATAGTGAAGCTCTTCAATCGTGGCTAACCGACCGGGGTAGCTCAGTGGCTAGCACACTGGACTCTCATTCGAGACGACGCGTCTGGCCATCCGGATTTACGTTTTCCGTTATTTCCCTAAATCGCTTAAGTCAAATGCTGGGATGGTTCCTCGGAGAGGGCACGACCGCTTCCCTTCTGCATACTTCCCTCATTCGAGCTTGTGCTCCATCTCTAGTGACCTCGTTGTCTACGGGACGTTAAACACTAATCTCCTCCTTCCTCAATGGCAACGACCTTGCCGCAGTGGATACACCGGTTCACGTGAGATCACCGCAGTTAAGCTCTGTCGGGCGTGGTCGGCACTTGGATGGGTGACCATCCAGGCCGCCATACGCTGTTGCCATTTTTCGCGGTGCACTCAGCCTTTTGATGCCAACTGAGGAGCTACTCGACCGAATAGTAGAGGTTTCGGTCAAGAATACCATCACAATGACCGGGAGAGCGGTGTGCTGACCCCACGCCCCTCCGCATCCTCCACTGAGGATGACTCGGCGGTCGGATGGTCCTAGTGGGCCACTCGTGGCCTGAAGACGGAGTGCTCCTTCCTCAGTCGAGGCTACGACTTAGTAACTTCGTTACCATCACCCAAAAGTGCGAAACAATCGTTACATCTCATAAAGCGAAAATATATGGTAACTACAAAATATGCCACCAATTCTGGGAGAAAATTATTCCAAGAAAGTAATTTACTGATGATCGATGGTAGCAGTTTTTTACTTTCAGATGATAATAAGAGACCGAATGAAAGAATACTGGTGTTTTCCAACGCAAAGGGAAAAACATGTTTATCAAACTGCGAATCATTCTTTGTGGATGGAACGTTCAAGAGCTCGAGCACGCCCTGGGCTGTTCTTTACACTTCAAGCCGACCTTAATAGTTCTAGGGAGGAAACACACACCAATGCAGTTGTTTCCGTTTTTCTGCGGAATGAAGAGCGCGAAACATGTGAACTAACGTGCCTGAATGGAACCCTGCATCTATGACGATGGACTTCGAAATTGCTGTCGTCAAAGCAACAAATAGTTTGTTTCCGAGAAGAGAGAATACTGGTTGCAACTATCATTTTAATCAATGTTTGTAGAAACAAGTTCACTGTTGCGGCCTCATTCCAGCCTACAAGGAAAACTTGGGAATACGTTGTCACATAAGAACGTGATCTGCCCTGTCACATCTACCCCTGGAAATGTTGGATGATGGTTGCCTGTATATTCAGGAGAGCACGCCTGAAAACCAAAAGTTTCAGGACTTTTATGACTGTTTTGTGGTCCAGTGGCTCGATAACGAACGTACGCCATGAGACGTGTGGAAGTGCAGTGAAAGGTTCCATGCACTAATAACGTCTCAGAAGGAAGAAACCGAATATTAAAAGTTCATCCAAATGATTACTCATTAGTCAAATATCTTCGATACAGTTCCCCACAGTCGTTTAATGAACAAAGTAAGAGCATGTGGTCTATCAGACCAATTGTGTGATTGGATTGAAGAGTTCCTAGATAACAGAACGCAGTATGTCATTCTCATTGGAGAGAAGTCTTCCGAAGTAAGAGTGATTTCAGGTGTGCCGGAGGTGAATGTCATAGGACCGCTGCTTTTCACAATACACATAAATGACCTTGTGGATAACATCGGAAGTTCACTGAGGCTTTTTGCGGATGATACTGCGGTATATCGAGAGGTTGTAACAATGGAAACGTACTGAAATGCAGGAGGATCGGCAACGAATTGACGCATGGTGCAGGGAATGACAACTGAATCTCAATGTAGACAAGTGTAATGTGCTGGGAACACATAGAAAGAAAGATCGTTTATCATTATCTACAATATAGCAGGTCAGCAACTGGAAGCAGTTAATTCCATAAACTATCTGGGAGTAGGAATTAGGAGTGATTTAAAATGGAATGATCATATAAAGTTCATGGTCGATAAAGCAGATGCCAGACTGAGATTCATTGGAAGAATCATAAGGAAATGCAGTTCGAAAACAGAGGAAGTAGGTTAGAGTACACTTGTTCTCCCACTGCTTGAATACTGCTAACAATTGTGGGATCCGTACCAGATATCGTTGATAGAAGAGATAGGGAAGATCCAACAGAGAGCAGCGCGCTTCGTTACAGGATCATTTAGTAATCGCGAAAGAGTTACGGAGATGATAGATAAACTCCAGTGGAAGACTCTGCAAGAGAGACGCTCAGCAGTTCGGTACGGGCTTTTGTTGAAGTTTCGTGAACATAACTTCACCTAGGAGTCAAGCAGTATATTGCTCCCTCCACGTATATCTCGCGAAGAGACCATGAGGATAAAATCAGAGAGATTAGAGCCCACACACAGGCATACCGACAATCTTTCTTACGACGAACAATACGAGACTGGAATACAAGGAAGAACCGATAGAGGTACTCAAAGTACCCTCCACCACACACCGTCAGGTGGCTTGCGGAGTATGGATGTAGATGTAGATGTAGATTTAGAATACCATGGCCACCAACTGGACCAAGTAATTCTAAGCTCTGATGGCTGAAGAAGAAAAAGTCAGTTATGAAGGCTGACGAAACGATTGGAAAGGCTCTATAGAAACTTGAAACTGACAGGAATTTAAAATCGTTTCTGACTTGTGTGGCCTATGCACATTATTGACATTGGTTAAGAAAACGTCAGAATCATAGAAAAATTTGTAAATATTGATAAGTAGTTTAATGTAATGACTGTCAGTATCGTAAATATTGTAAACCAACTCAATAGGGGACGAATAGAGACTGTCTCCTTGTGGCTTTCACTGGAAACGACTCAAAGTCGACTAAATCTCTCTTGAAATTTGTAAAATATTCCCTAAAGAAGACTGTCTCAGAGACAGGCAAATAACCTGCAGTTAAATCTATATTTTCTCCCTCCGTTAGAAGATGAGTAAACCGGCAACACTAGTAAAGCCAAAATAAATTATCACAAAAAAGTCACTGGTCGCAGTTCTGCAACCTTTCGACATATGTTACAGCTAATTTCTAGTAATACACGTCGCAGTCTACAGTAGGCCTGTTGAGGATGCGCCGGGCTAGTAAGAGCGCTCACGCCCGCTCGCCGCCCGGGTTGGGGCGACCAGACGTGACGTATCGCACTCAGCACGGCCGACTGGTAACGCAGGACGAGTGAAAACAACGTGCTGCCTTCAGAGGAATGCCGGTAATTAGGTTCAGCGTAACCTTACCTACGAACATGCGCTATGCACGGCGTAGTGCTTAATTGTGGAGCCCGCCCAAAAATTCAACTTTTCTTCTACTTTGCCTTTTCTAATTTAATAATTTTTATCATTAGGAAAATAACCTATACAGCCGTCGGTCTCCGACTGTGTAGAACACGTCTGTACTCTTCACCAACACCAGACGCGTAGATAAACAGTTCGACACGTGAAGATGATGGTCTGAACCATCTAAACGCGTAGTGGAAAAATAAACAAGAAACTGACACAGAATCAGTTTTCTCGTATTGCCGATAACAACCAAATTTTAAAATCGTGGCTATTATGTATCAACACCGTAGTTTTTAAATTCATAACTTCACTGGTTTTAGAGTTTTGAGCTTGTTCAAATGGTTCAAATGGCTCTGAGCACTACGGGACTTAACATCTGTGGTCATTAGTCCCCTAGAACTTAGAACTACTTAAACCTAACTAACCTAAGGACATCACACACATCCATGCCCGAGGCAGGATTCGAACCTGCGACCGTAGCAGTCGCGCGGTTCCGGACTGAGCGCCTAGAACCGCTAGACCACCGCGACCGGCTTTGAGTTTGTAATATGATTTTAATGGTATTCTTGAAAACCAACTTTTGGTAGTCATACCACTATTTTTAAATGTTAGATTTTGTAGGTACAGTCGCAAGACATAGTTCATCGGTTCTGTATTCTCATTTTATGAGAAATATTAATAATTTGTTTTCCATGTTTATCTTAAATTTCAGCCTTAAATTTTCTTTACTCATCGGTACATGTGACGACAAAATAAACGAATTACATTTTCGGTAATATTGGTGCACAGAAGTATGCAAACACATGAAGACTACATCCTGCAAAAATTTCATTCAGGTTGATTAACATATATGACAAAAAATTCGCACTGAGTTTAGATAAAGAAACTTAAAGTAAAATGGATTTTAACATTTTATCTAAAAATGAATTTACTGGGGACACATACCCATTAAAATTCATTAGCACCATAACATTTTTCCTTCCTACTCATAGGAGACTTGTTTTTATAATCTGAAGATCAGGGTAGCTTTTTTCATGAATTTTAAGAATAAAAATCTACTCACAGTATTCTTGAGGAGGTGCAGTGGTAGCGATATTTGACTGTTAGTCACTGCCTATTTCCTTGGAGTTTGTTGGCTGTACTGAACAGGACTTCAGCGTATTCCCAAGATTTATATTTACACAGTCAACAGGCCAAGTAATTGATATCCAACGACTGGCTGTAAGTTTCTTCGCTTCAGTTTTCCTGGAAATCTTGCAACTTGTTTTTCCTAGTTTGAGTTTATGTCAAATTTGGAGTGACGATTGTTCAGTTTGATCGTGAGATAAATAATAAATTGCGTTGGCATCTTTCCATGGGCCACAGCACTTTATACGGTCCGTATTTCAATCAATTATTAGATGTAATTGTAATTCGAACACAGCCAAATCGTCTTGGGATCTAATAGTAAACGCTCGAAAGACGTGAAATAGCGATTAATTTTTTTTAAATTGAAGTTTTAGTAACTGTTTTAAAGGGATGAAAAGTAGCATGATGTTCGGGATAGGAATTTTAAAGCGGCGAGACGCTTCAACAGAAGCGTATCAGTGCAAGATGCCTAGTCTACGTGTTGATTGTATTCGATGATGTCTTGATACGCTTGGTGTCCTATTAATGTGCTTCAAAGCTTTAAATACAACGAAAAAATTCATTTGACAACAACATTACAATAGATTCGATGCAAAGGTTATGGACAATTGGACAGATGTGGAAAAAAAGACACTTTTGTTTTCAGGAGGAACGCTCAGCGAATGAATCTACAGTTTGATCAAGTTACCATAATGCGTTTCAGCTTGCAAAGCGTTGCCCAGTTTCACAGATTTTCGGATTATGTTGACAGTGTAGAAACTAAGCTACAGTAGTCAGAAGTTATATATCTACAGTGTGACATTTGAGTGATTAGTTTCATAGCAAAATTAGTCCCATAGACTTCTGTTTCATCAATATAAATTTTCACGACTTCACAAGTCTGAAACTACAGTCACGTCTATATTTACTTACATGTACATCCGTTTGTTACGCAATGGAGAGAACGAAATCCACCAACAGAAGCTCTCTGATAGACTTCAGCTTAAGAGCCGATCTCCGAATTAGCATTACGCGAAAGGTGGTATCAGATACTGATCCTTTAATGAAAAGCAAAATAAGTATAATTCATTAACATTTTGTGTTTTATGTTTAACGTTTAAATGAAACGGTAACGGGCTACAGTGGCTATATAGACAAATAAGATGCATTTGGACCCAAAAATGTGTACCTGAAGAATGGGGAAAGGGAATAATAATCCCAGTTTTCAAGGAGGGTGACAGGAAAGTACGTGACAACTATCGAGGGATCACACTCATATCCCAAGTACCAAAAATAATGGAGAGGATACTGGAAAGAAGAGTGAGAGAAAAAGTGGAAGGGCAGTTAGAAGAGGAGCAGTATAGCTTTCGTCATCATAGGTCGACAGTGGACCTAATCTTTAGTATGAGACAGTTGATGGAAAAATATTGGGAGTATGGGAAAGATATGGTGATGTCATTTCTCGACCTAGTGAAAGCATATGACAGCGTTCCCAGGGAAAAGGTACGGGCAATGTTGAAAAGAAAGGGAGTTGGAAAGCAAACTTTTGAAGTCATCCAGGCAATGTATGAAAAAAGCTGTAGTTGTGTGCAGACATCAGATGGAAGAACTGAATGGTTTAAGAATGTTACGGGATTAAGACAAGGAAGTGTGATATCCACACTACTATTTATAATGGTGGTGGATGAAATAGTCAAAGAGACGAAAGAAGTCCATAGAGGAAGATGGATGAAGCTGTTACTATTTACTGATGATATTGTAGTGTCGGAAACAAGCAGTAAGGAGGTACAAAAACAAATAGACATCCTAAGTAATAAGGTCGAGAAATGTGGAATGAAATTTAGTGTGCAGAAAAGGAATACCATGGTGGTAACCAGAGGGGACAGAGAGGACAATGAGCAAATTCATATTAAAGGACGGGATATTGAAATAGTGGATAACTTTAAATATTTTGGAAGTACGTTAATGGGGAATGCTCGTTTGGAGACAGAAATTAACAAAAGAACACAACAGAGTAGTATATTTTACCACTGTGTAAGGGGATTGGTGTGGGGAAGGAAAGTGCCAATGAGGTGCAAGCTGGTGCTATACAAGACTTACTTCACACCCATACTAATCTACGGCTCAGAGACTTGGACTATGGCTAGAAGAGAGGAGAGTAGGACATAGTCCCGTGAAACGTAGTTTCTGAGTAGTATGAAAGGGAAGACGAGGAGAGACAGAGTGAAAAATGACGATGTTAGGAAGGAAATTGGAATGGAGAAGACTGAGAAAATTGAAAAGAATATATTAAAATGGTTCGGGCATGTGAAGAGGATTTGAGAGGGAAGAACATCAAGAAGAATGATGGAGTTGAAGATTGAGGGCAAGAGGCCTAGAGGAAGACTGAGAACAAGATGGATTGATACATTAAAGAAGAGTTTAAGGAGGAGAAACCTGCTATGGAACCAAATTGTGGAAGAAGAATGATGGAAAGACAGAGTAAAGTGGCGAAGTACCATCGATAGCCCAACCCGGCCAGTTGTTGGATAGGGGGACACGGTGATGATGGTAACAAAATATACAATTGTCAGTTTAAATTTCGTGCTATAACGTCAGTCATCATAACGCTCCAACAATCGCACGAAATACCACGTATCCAACTTAGCTGCCCCCCGTTCTTTGCGTCATTAAAATATTAAAGTGGTGTTGAATTTCATTGTTAGTTCTCATTAAGTTGAATTTCAGTGTCATTTTCATCAATGCAACAATCTCAAAAATAAATCTGACATGAAACACGTTAATGGACCACCATAAAGCGATCTACGTTCGCTCACTGCTGTGGTGTGAGCGCGAGCCAGCTCGCACGAGCAGGTCCTAGACTTTTTGGTGTGCCTATAGCTGTGAAAAGCTCCATGCAAGGGTCACTCCGTGCAAATAACTGTCCCCTGGACAGTTAGTTCCCTTTATCTGCTTCAAAAGGTATAACGATCGCGTAATGCGTAACGCACAACGTGTAAGCACTCACTCTGGTTACAACGTTACACGCCAACGAAGTCTCGCAGAGTCATTGTGGTTACCCGTCACATAATTGCAACGGTGCCCACAACCGTGCTTAACTTTAAACATCATTCACTTACAATTTTTCAAGATTATATCTTCATAAAAGCATATTATGTCAGTGCGGGACTGTTGTAATTTCACAGTCTCAATACATATGATTGAGCAAACATGCTACATTAATATTGTGCCTGATTCTGGTTAATGTAAGAAGCATTCGACTACTAAAGATCATTATATAGGTCGTTCATATGCTTACGACAATATTGTGTTGTCTGCAACTATTACCCGAGAACAATATTACTGCCCTTGGCCTATTGTGGCCGTTATCGGAAACGCGCGGTGACATTGCAGCATAGCGGTGACTAAGGAATACGCATCGCACTGTCAATGGTTCCAAGAAAGTGAAATAGGTCTATTGCAAGAAGACATTATGGAAATTATTGCTCGAAACAAGCAGCAATATTACGGTATTGCAGCTGGATTGGAGCCCTCATTTCCATAACTTCATATACCGACGTATGCTATGCTGCTGGCGCAACAGAAAGTAAAAAGAAAAGGTGTATTAGAAGTTTGTTATTTGTATATCTGGAATTTCAACATACTTTAGCTGTCTCAAAAGCTAAACGACAATTTTAAATTACTTGTCATTCGCGCGCAGTCTTTGGCCAGAGTACCTGTGTCGCTGGAAGGTGTACGTGTTTTGTCATCGCTGCTAGGAAGCGAAGAGAGCGGGCGTTCTATCGTTAGAGGAGTAGTGACACAGACGCCGAGCAGAGGACTCGTGGCAGTGTAGACCTAAATTTAACTGCATCTGTGTTGAAGTAAAATGATTTGTGCTTGAATATTGAGAAACAGAAGAGAAAGGGTCGATTAGTGATTTACAATGAAATGAGATCAGAAAAGCATTATTCGAGGGATGAAGGTAATACTTTATATTTAGTTGCACTGCAGACGCGCGTAATTTTGAACCATTGTTGAATGAGGCATCCATATCAGGGAACTTTAAATTTCTTGTTAAAGATTTTCTCATGAGAAGCGTTCAAGGGATAAGTCCTCTGTGCCCTCGGTGTCTCAGATGGATAGAGCGTCTGCCATGTAAGCAGGAGATCCCGGGTTCGAGTCCCGGTCGGGGCACACGTTTTCAGCTGTCCCCATTTATGTATATCAGCAACACCTGTCGGCAGCTAATGGTTTCGACTTAATTATCATTTCATTCTAGAGAATCTGTACGGTCATCAATGGTATATGTCCTTTCGGGAACAGATACCATCTTCATAAAGATTTACCATCAATTATTAGTCTGACATTTGTGAGAGTAAGGGTTTGATATCAGTGTTGGTCACGGTTAATGTTAGTGAGAGTTGTAACATGAATTTAGTATAGTTAATAATATACACTATGTGATCAAAAGTATCCGGACGCCTAGCTAAAAATGACTTACACGTTCGCGGCGCCTCCATCGGTAATGCTGGAATTCAATATGATGTTGGCCCACCCTTACCCTTGACGACAGCTTCCACTCTCGCAGGCAGGTACTGGAAGGTTTTTTTGAGAAATGGCAACCCATTCTTCATGGAGTGCTGCAATGAGGAGAGGTATCGATGTGGGTCGGTGATACCTGGTACGAAGTCGGCGTTCCGAAACATACCAAAGGTGTTCTGTTGGCTTCAGGTCAGAACTCTGTGCAGGCTAGTGCATTACAGGTATGTTATTGTCATGCAAACACTCCACCACAGGCCGTTCGTTATGAACAGGTGCTCGATCGTATTGAAAGATGCGGTCGCCATCCCCGAATTGTTCTTCTACAATGGGAAGAAATAGTATGCTTAAAACGTCAATATAGGGATTAACCGAGCGGTCTACGGCGCTGCAGTCATGGACTGTGCGGCTGGTCCCGGCGGAGGTTCGAGTCCTCCCTCGGGCATTGGTGTGTGTGTTTGTCCTTAGGATAATTTAGATTAAGTGGCGTGTAAGCTTAGGGACTGATGACCTTAGCAGTTAAGTCCCATAAGATTTCACACGCGTTTGAACATTTTATTGAAAACATCAATGGAGGCCTGTGCTATGATAGTGCCACGCAAAACAACGAGGGGTGCAAGACCCCTCGATGAAAAACACGACCGAACCATAACATCACCGTTATCGAATTTTACTGTAGGCACTACAGACGCTGGCAGATGACATTCACCGACTATCCGCCATACCCACACCGGATCGCCACATTGTGTACCGTGATTCGTCACTCCACACAACGTTTTTCCACTGTTCAATGTTTACCCTCCTTACACCAAGCGAGGCGTCGTTTGACTTTTAGCGGCGTGATGTGTGGCTTATGAGCAACCGCTTGACCATGAAATCGAAGTTTTCCCGCCTCCCGCCTAATTGTTATAGTACTTTCAGAGGATCCTGATGCAGTTTGGAATTCCTGTGTGATGGCATGGATAGATGTCCACCTAAGAGATACGAGGTGCATTGAAGTTCTAAGGCCTCTGACTTTTTTTCTAATTAATTACTCACCCGAAATCGATGAAACTGGCGTTACTTCTCGACATAATCGCCCTGCAGACGTACACAGTTTTCACAACGCTGACGCCATGATTCCATGGCAGCGGCGAAGGCTTCCTTAGGAGTCTGTTTTGACCACTGGAAAATCGCTGAGGCAATAGCAGCACGGCTGGTGAATGTGCGGCCACGGAGAGTATCTTTCATTGTTGGAAAAAGCCAAAAGTCACTAGGAACCAGGTCAGGTTAGTAGGGAGCATGAGGAATCGCTTCAAAGTTGTTATCACGAAGAAACTGTTGCGTAACGTTAGCTCGATGTGCGGGTGCGTTGTCTTGGTGAAACAGCACACGCGCAGCCCTTCCCGGGCGTTTTTGTTGCAGTGCAGGAAGGAATTTGTTCTTCAAAACATTTTCGTAGGATGCACCTGTTACCGTAGTGCCCTTTGGAACGCAATGGGTAAGGATTACGCCCTCGCTGTCCCAGAACATGGACACCATCATTTTTTCAGCACTGGCGGATGCCCGAAATTTTTTTGGTGGCAGTGAATCTGTGTGCTTCCATTGAACTGACTGGCGCTTTGTTTCTGGATTCAAAAATGGCGTCCACGTCTCATCCATTGTCACAACCGACGAAAAGAAAGTCCCATTCATGCTGTCATTGCGTGTCAACATTTCTTGGCAACATGACACACGGGCAGCCATGTGGTCGTCCGTCAGCATTCGTGGCACCCACCTGGATGACACTTTTCGCATTTTCAGGTCGTCATGCAGGATTGTGTGCACAGAACCCACAGAACCGCTGGAGGCGATCTGTTCAACAGTCATTCGGCGATCTCCCAAAACAATTCTCTCCACTTTCTCGATCAAGCCGTCAGACCGGCTTGTGCGAGCCCGAGGTTGTTTCGGTTTGTTGTCACACGATGTTCTGCCTTCATTAAACTGTCGCACCCACGAACGCACTTTCGACACATCCATAACTCCATCACCAAATGTCTCCTTCAACTGTCGATGAATTTCAATTGGTTTCACACCACGCAAATTCAGAAAACGAATGATTGCACGCTGTTCAAGTAAGGAAAACGTCGCCATTTTAAGTATTTAAAACAGTTCTCATTCTCGCCGCTGGCGGTAAAATTCCATCTGCCGTACGGTGCTGCCATCTCTGGGACGCATTGACAATGAACGCGGCCTCATTTTAAAACAATGCGCACGTTTCTATCTCTTTCCAGTCCGGAGAAAAAAAATCGGAGGCCTTAGAACTTGAATGCACCTCGTATTACGACCCTCTCCAGCTGTGGGCAGTTTCTCGGTCAACAGACGAGATCGGCCTGTACACTTTTGTGCTGTGCGTGTCCCTCCACGTTTCCACTTCACTATCACATCTGAAACAGTAGACCTAAGAATGTTTAGGAGTGTGGAAATCTCGCATACATACGTATGACACAAGTGACACCCGATCACTTGACGACGTTTGAAGTCCGTGAGTTCCGCGAAGTGTCCTATTCTGCTCTCACGAAGTCTAATGACTACTGAGGCCTCTGATATGGAACACCTGGCAGTAGGTGGCAGCACAATGCACCTAGTATGGGTGTCCGTATACTTCTGATCACATAGTGTATCAGGTAATTTAAAAACAGTTTGTTAAAGGAATATGTGCCGTGTACCTGCGTTTAATTTTGCGTAATTCCCGCGGATTTGGAATCCTTCTGGTAGCAAGGGCGCTTGGAGCGTTACTGTTGTCGGTTGAGGGCAGGTCGGAGGAGAAGATAATTAAGGGCTGCGGTGACGTGGAGAAAAGTGGACGGTGACAGGGGGGGGCGAGGAACGCAAGCGAGGCAGCGTGTTGTTGTGGCCAAGCGTCCGCCGTACCCCTTTGGCCTTTGTTGACTGTGGGGCGGAGTGTTGGTCGCAGCCGTGATTACTGCTCGTTAAAAGCAGCTTCGGCAGGACGTACAGTATTCGGTGTGTCCTCCGCTATTGCAGATGCAAGCACTTTGTGACCATTGTGGTGACGGCATCGAGTCCGGTCTGATCTTTGCAAGTACTGGACTCGGTGGCACCTGTTGGACGACACCCATGGGTTTCCGACTACGAGTAATCTTCGTTACATCCTTCTCTCGACGCTCTCTAAACAAGCGTTTGCCAATGGGCTCTGGATTTTACAAGAAATCACGGTGAGCATGCGATTAGTGTGTGCGTCACTTGGAGTCGTATGGCGGCTGTTTTGACTCAGTATCCTGGTTGCCCGTTGTTATGTATATAAATGTGTTATTTATGAAGATTTTTGCCTGGTACTACTTCAGTTCTATCTGTCTGTCTGTACTTGAGGCTGTCACTATTCCAAACTGATTGTAGAATGTAAGGGTACAGAATGCAGATGTAATTCTTCTGATCTACGAACTGTCAGTCAGTGAAAATTGTTGAATCTAGCTACCATATTTCGAAGGCATGTCTATAGTTACCTGTTGGCTAGTATCACGAGCTCGAACTGTTTACTAAATTGCTTGCACCTATAAAACAAACTAAAAGAAGAATTTTAGCACTTGTATGTTTAATTTTTACGAAATAGTTAACGAGTTGTCTCTGTGTTACACGACAGATGATTTATCTCTTGTTGTCTGTGTTCCAGTTAAAGATGCCTGTGTACTATGATTGACATTTTTAATGAAGGTTTCTAATACTGTGGTAGAGGCAACCGCCGTCCTATGTTAGTAGAAAAGGAGGAATTACTACTGGTGTTGCCTCTGCCACCGCCTCTGTCATCGTAAATTTGAACCACATTTGTCACTCATTTTGGCTACTTCGAAGTAGCCACTCTGTAGCAGTTGTGTGGGGTGTCTCATCGTCCTGCTGGTATTGCTCAAGTGCATCGGAATGCATTATGGTCATAAATGGGTGCAGGTGACCAGACCAGATTCTTATGTACGTGTCACCTGTCAGAGTCCTATCCAGATGTGTCAGGGGTCCATATCACTCCAACTGCACACGCCTCACACCATTATAGAGCCTCCACCAGCTTGAACAGTTAGCTGCTCACATGCAGGGTCCATGGATCCATCCGCTCGATACAATTTCAAGAGACTCGTCCGACCAGGCAACATGTTTCCAGTCATCAGCAGTTCGATGTCGGTGTTGACGGGCCCAGGCGAGGCGTAAAGATTTGTGGCGTACAGTCATCCAGGGTACAAGAGCAGGCCTTCTGCTCAGAAATCCCATATCGATGTAGATTCGTTGGATCGTTTGCACGCTGACACTTGTTGATGGCCCAGCATTGAAAGCTGCAGCAATTTGCGAAAGCGTTGCACTTCCGTCACGTTGAACGATTGTCTTCAGTCATCGTTGGTTCCGTTCTTGCAGGATCTTTTTCCGGCCACAGCGATGTCGAAGATTTTATGTTTTACCGGATTTCTGACATTAAAGGTGCTCTCTTGAAATGGTCGTACGGGAAAATCCCCACTTCATCGCTACCTCGGAGAAGCTGTGTCCCTTCGCTCGTGCTCCGACTGTAACACCATGCTCAGACTCACTTAAGTCTTGATAATCTGTCATTCTAGTAGCTGTAACCGATCTAGCAACTGCGCCACATACTTCTGGTCCTACATAGGCGTCGTATTCTGCCTGTTTACATATATCTGTATTTGAATATGCATGCCTATACCAGTTCGTCACCGAGCGGGGTGGCGCAGTGGTTAGACACTGGACTCGCACTCGGGAGGACGACGGTTCAATCCCGCGTCCGGCCATCCTGATTTAGGTTTTCCGTGGTTTCCCGAAATCACTCCAGGCAAATGCCGGGATGGTTTCTCTGAAAGGGCACGGCCGACTTCCTTCCCAATCCTTCCCTAATCCGATGAGACCGATGACCACGCTGTCTGGTCTCCTTCCCCAAACCAACCAATCAACCAACCAGTTCGTCACTTCAGTGTAGTTCAGTTGCTAGAGCACTGCACGAAGTCCGTAGCCACTGTAGTTAGGAATTTGCAGCGGGCGCACGGAGAGCAGCAAGCACCCCGTTTTGAAGCAACGACATTACAATGTAAAGTATTTTCATTTCGCGAACAGTGTGTCACGAAAATTATTAACACCAAGGACCATTTCATGAAATCATTATTAGGCAGATCAATGTTGCACAGGGACCTTTTTGTTTACTTAAAAGAGATTAATAGTAAATTTCGTGATTTAATCAGTTTGCACATTCTTAGAAGTATTATAAAACAGGGTTTCTCTCGCAATTGGAGATGCACAGTCACGCAATGCTAAACAACAGCGAAGTTACAATCTACCATCAAAGCCAGTATTTGTTCAAAATTAAACGAAAAGAGTTTTTAAAGGAAACTTTCAACACTTGTGCATGCCCTATCAAGAGGATAAGCATGTTCTCCTGGAATGCCATGAATAGCTCACTATAAGCCTGTCACAACACCCTCACTTCCAGATGCAATAATATTTTGTCGACTAGTACACTTTGCTTTACAGATAGTTCTGGAGGCGAAAGCGGGGAAGGAGCAGTAAATAGGAGTGATGGCAGAAAAGTTCTGAATCCTTTACGTTAGTAACATAGGCGTCTGCAAAGGATGGGGAGGAAGGCGTAGGGGGAACTTACCCACCCTATCCCCTCCAGTATCTGGAGTCACAATCATGTACTGAGTGGATAAAATCTCTATGATAATTTTTTGTGACATCTATAAAATTCATTTTTATCACATGACGTGTTTCGAAATCAACCCACTCATTTATAAGAAAAGTGAACGCCCATGGACAGAAATGTATTGTAGTCTGTGATTACTCTTCGTTCCACACATAATCTGATCTTGAGTGCGAAACTGGTGAAGCAGGAGGAAACGCGAGTGATGGAGACTTATCAGAACGTGAATACTACGGAGAGAGACGCACGCCTAGGGATGCAGCATATCCGCCCTTAGCCGGACATGGGCTTTCAACTGTCGCGTCCGGCCAGATATATACAAGTGCGACAAGTGCGCCTTTTTAGGCCTTTTAATAATGATTTAGGAACACGTAAATAAGGCCCGCTCCAAGATAAGATGGAAGGGTGAAGAATAAGAGGAGGGGTAAGGATATACACCATAAGGGTACACAAGTACACCAATCATTGGTATTCCTACGTATGTATCTTATTAATTTGCCGATCAACCTATGCTAATCCGCCGCGCCCTACGACGCTCGTGCGTCGCTCGTACCCTTGTTGAGAGATGATCCTGTCAAAAAGTTCCACTACATAATTTCGAAGAAAAATTACGGTCTAGATGAAGTAGGTTCATACGAGAAATATTGAATCTTATCTAGCTGAAGATTTTATTACTGTATAAAACGTAACTGAAATGAATACGGTTATAGAATACTTGATTCATTTCGGTTTCCGCCCCAGAAAATTAGATTATTGTTTGTTTCGTTTACTGAAGATCTTTTAGAGTATTTTGATAAAGATTATGTAACGGGAAAGATTGGGAAATTGAGAAGATTGAGCACTTAGCTTTTATCGTAACTGCCACCTTAATAACGCTGTTTACGCATTGTTTATTTTAGGCACGTTGAAACCTGATCTCACAAAAAACTGGCTGTAATTTATTAATAAACGATTGAAAATATTCTTTCTTACTGTTCCGCCTTGCGCAGGTCTTGGCATAGGGGAAGCCTCGTCAGAGAGGTCCAATGCATGAGCGTCTAGGGAACTGATTCCAGAAGTAACCACCACGTTGCCTTCCACTGATGATAGTGAGGACAACACAACACCCAGCCCCTGAGCGTAAAAATATCTCCGCCTCAGCTGGGAATCGAACCTGGGCCTCTTGACGTGAGAGACCACCGCGCTGATCACTTTTTTATATTTTTTATTGTTGTTTTTAGAACCGCTTTTTTTCTGATAATCGCGAGCTATCGCTTTACTTTTTTTTTTTAAAAAAAAAGAAAATTATTATGGTTAAACAATAACCAACATATACTGCTTCTATCAAAATACTCAACTGATTATTTCGGCCTTGTGGCTAGTAGGGAAAATGTCCAGCTAAATAAATGAAATGCCGAGGCTGGCTGTTCTATTTTCACATGTAAATCGAAGGTGGAGAGGGGAAGAAAGGCAAAAAGAGGGGGTCACTGCGGTCACCTGCGTCGGACCATGACGCGGAATCAGCGGCGACCAGTGAAAAAGTGGGATTCGAACCCGGGCTCTCCTGCTTACTAGGCAGGTGTGTTAACTATTGCCCCACATGGACTGAGCGTCATGGCAACTGCGCGGACTATCTCTGTACACTTAAAGGCCGATCCATATTCCCATTGAGCGCCACCTACCAGCAGGCCCTGTCAGTTCCTTCTTTATTCGTCCTCTGAGATTACCACAGGAGGTCGCACTGAAGAAGGTGGATCCATTGTCCAGCTAGGGCAATCAATGATATGAATGTGTCGTGTCTGTTCTTTCGGACATGTCCGAACTCATATACACTACTGGCCATTAAAATTGCTACACCCAGAAGAAATGCAGATGATAAACGCGTATTCATTGGACAAATATGCTAGAACTGACATGTGATTACATTTTCACGCAATTTGGGGGCATAGATCCTGAGAAATCAGTACCCATAACAACCACCTCTGGCCATAATAACGGTCTTGATACGCCTGGGCATTGAGTCAGAGCTTGGATGGCGTGTACAGACAGCTGCCCGTGCAGGTTCAACACAATACCACAGTTCACCAAGAGTAGCGACTGGCGTATTGTGACGAGCCAGTTGCTCGGCCACCATTGACCAGACGTTTTCAGTTGGTGAGACATCTGGAGAATGTGCTGGCCAGGGCAGCAGTCGAACATTTTCTGTATCCAGAAAAGGCCGTACAGGAACTGCAACATGCGGTCGTGCATTATCCTGCTGAAATGTAGGATTTCGCAGGGATCGAATGTAGGGTAGAGCCACGGGTGGTAACACATCTGAAATGTAACGTCCACTGTTCAAAGTGCCGTCAATGCGAACAAGAGGTGTCCGAGACATGTAACCAGTGGCACCCCATACCATCATGCCGGGTGATACGCCAGTATGGCGATGACGAATACACGCTTCCAATCTGCGTTCACCGCGATGTCACCAAACACGGATGCGACCATCATGATGCTGTAAACAGAACATAGATTCATCCGAAAAAATGACGTGTTGCCATTCGTGCACCCAGGTTCGTCATTGAACACACCATCGCATGCGCTCCTGTCTGTGATGCAGCGTCAAGGGTAACCGCAGCCATGTTCTCCGAGCTGATAGTCCATGTTGCTGCAAACGTCGTCGAACTGTTCGTGAGGATGGTTGTTGTCTTGCAAACGTCCCCATCTGTTGACTCAGCGATCGAGACATGGCTACATGATCCGCTACAGCCATGCAGATAAGAAGCTTGTCATCTCGACTGCTAGTGATACGCGGCCGTTGGGATCCAGCACGGCGTTCCGTATTACCCTCCTGAACCCACCGATTCCATATTCTGCTAACAGTCATTGGATCTCGACCAACGCGAGCAGCAATGTCGCGATAAGATAAACCGCAAAAGCGATAGGCTACAATCCGACCTTTTTCAAAGTCGGAAACGTGATGGTACGCATTTCTCCTTCTTACACCAGGCATCACAACAACGTTTCACCAGGCAACACCGGTCAACTGCTGTTTGTGTATGAGTAATCGGTTGGAAACTTTCCTCATGTCAGCACGTTGTAGGTGTCGCCACAGGTGCCATCCTTGTGTGAATGCTCCGAAAAGCTTATCATTTGCATATCACAGCATCTTCTTCCTGTCGGTTAAATTTCGCGTCTGTAGCACGTCATCTTCGTGGTGTAGCAGTTTTAATGGCCAGTAGTGTAGTTTCCTATTTTTTTTTTTTTTACCTGGAACATCTAGACGTGTTAACTTCGATGAAGGTACCAGCCACTATGCCTCGCAAAACACGCTGCTTCTTCTCGACGTTAGAGGTACGTTTGGTAATGAGTCATTGCGAGGCTGTTCCACATTCAGTGTGATGTTTTAACTTTAGGGTGACAGGCAACAATGAACAGCTGCAGTGGAATCATAAACTGCCGTTTGCCGTTGGCAACTGTAGCGCTTCTGTCGTGTCACTGGGTTGCTGCCAGCGTTGGTGTACAAGTGGCACGTGAATCCACCGCTTAGTGCTTTAGCACAGCGACACATAACGACGGCTGTATGTATACTTTCTACGGGTCTCCTGGAGCAGCATACAAAATTATAATTCAAATACTTAGTCCCACTCCCATGACAACAACGGCGTGGAAAGCTTCGTTGTGTCTGTACGTTAGTCTTGTAACGAATTGCGCTACTGCAGTTAGCTCGCATGTCTTTAGAAAACTGACCTCACAGTTCCTGCAATTTATATCGTTCCGCCTGAAGACATTAATTTTAAGTTTAAAACGATTTAATTCAATACTGCACAAAACCGGTTGCCCACGCTTCTACCGGCCGCACGTTTCATACATGACCGTTTACCACTGTTAAACTCATGTGTCTTGTGTAAAGCCTAATACTTATCACTGTCGAAAACGCTCGAAAATGCCCTATTCGCAAACAACGTGTAACCCACGTAAGAACTTTCCAGAAAAGCACAGACACAAATTGAGCCAACCTACACATTAAAGAAATATCTCCAGGCACTGTACTCTTACAATCGGTCGTGGAAAAAAAGAAAACATTGGTAAAATGTTAAAAACTGTGTGCGGAATAGTGAAGTGGTGATTTATACGCCTGCTTCAAGAAAGATGTGTGATTTCTGTTCGACTTTGCCTCAAATGTCTCTGAGCACTATGGGAAATAACCCTAGAACTTAGAACTACTTAAACCTAACTAACCTGAGTACATCACACACATCCATGCCCGAGGCAGAATTCAAACCTGCGATCGTAGCGGTCGCGCTGTTCCAGACTGTAGTGCCTAGAACCGCTCGGCCACACCGGTCGGCTGTTCGACTTTAAATTGTCTTCGGTCTATTTACAGGATGTACCGTGAAGGCTGTAAGTTCCTTTGCTGGTATGCTCTCTCTTTAGTTGTAGAGGTATAGCGAACTTGGAACAGAAACAGACGTGTATCCTGTAAATAGCTAGCTCAAATGTGTGTGAAATCTTATGGGACTTAACTGCTAAGGTCATCAGTCCCTAAGCTTACACACTACTTAACCTAAATTATCCTAAGGACAAACACCCACACCATGCCCGAGGGAGGACTCGAACCTCCGCCGGGAGCAGCCGCACAGTCCATGACTGCAGCGCCTAAGACCGCTCGTCTAATCCCGCGCGGCATTAAATAGTTCGCGGATCAGTTCCAGTAAAAATACCTGCAATGACAATAAGACATGGTGACCCGCAGACCCCATGTGGCATGCAAAAGAATTCCATGAGGCCCACAGAGCTCTCGTTGTTTTGCTCGTGACGCACAGAAAAATCTACGCTCATCATAAGAATAAACCTGATGCAAACAAACACAAACGCCATTATTGGTCAGAAGCCGAAGCGTAAACTAAGTTGACACTCGGCGCGCAGGCCGACGGGAACGACTGTAAATGGGAAATGCCTATAAGGTTGCTCCCAACAGCTACTGCGCCGAGTGTCATCTTAGTTTGCGCGTGTAGTACACTGGTGTTGTTACGCTCTTAAAAGTAGGTTCCAGTTATATATTAAATATAAGTTTCGTTAAATGAAACTTTAAGACATTCAAATGTATTAACAGCAATCAAAGTTTTTCTTGATCACGCTTTAGCTATGGAGTTTTTATTTCAAAAATCGCGTACAGTCAGTCTCTGAAGTGTTGTTCTCTGATTGTCGCGCTGTTAGTACGCAGTGTGAAAATGGCTGAGATTGCTTCCTGTTCCATAGTGAAACACGCGTGTGGAACACGGTTAAAAAGTGCCGAGAAATAGGTATTCTTAATGTTTTTCCTAATTTTACAGTAACAATCGGCTTTGAAGTTTTCCGAGGGACTATATTACGCACAGTTGACACTACTACAGATGTATAGCAGAATCAGCAGTGTCGTAAATCCTCCGCAACGTTAACTCGGCGTGTTCGGTCAGAGTTAGCTACCTTCTGTAATAAAAGAACTGAGTGAATGGATCAACGACGAAGTTAAACGGCTGTCATGGGACGTCCTCCCCGAACAAAGGCACGACCAATAATGAACAAAATGAGGTAAAACAAAAAAAAAGACTGGAAACTAACTGCAGTTCGTAGTTCGCTGGTTCAAGACACCCTAGAGCCATTTTTTTTCCCTCTCTTTCAGTTTGAAATACTTACATTTCCTAAATATAAAATTTATCATCATTCTTTATGAATAATGCACATATTATTTCTAATTACATATCGCACTCGAAATTCCTGTTTTCATTTAAAATATAAATTCTTAACTATCGATATTTTATGAAAGATTGTTAATAAAGGTTGCTTAAATTAAGGAAACATAACAATTTAATTTTTAAGGTAAAAACGAAAAACCAAACTCTCTTTATTTCGGCTATGTCCATTGTATTATACCATATCTAAATCTACATGGATACTCTGCAAATCACATTTAAGTGCCTGGCAGAGGGTTTATCAAACCACCTTCACAGTTCTCTATTATTCAAATGTGGTATAGCGAGCGGGAAGAATGAACACCTATATACATTCCGTACGAGCACTGATTTCTCTTATTTTATCTTGGTGGTAGTTCCTCCCTATGTAGGTGGGTGTCAACAAAATATTTTTGCATTCGGAGGAGAAAGTTGGTGATTGGAATTTCGTGAGAAGATTCCGTCGCAACGAAAAACGCCTTTCTTTTAATGATGTCCATCCCAAATCCTGTATAATTTCTGTGACACGCTCTCCCAAATTTCGCGATAATACAAAATTTGCTGCATTTCTTTGAACTTTTTCGATGTACTCGGTCAGTCCTATCTGGTAAGAATCCCACACCGCGCAACGGTATTCTAAAAGAGGACGGACAAACGTAGTGTAGGCAGTCTCCTTAGTAGGTCTGTTACATTTTGTAAGTGTCCTGCCAATAAAACGCAGTCTTTGGATAGCCTTCCCCACAATATTTCCTGCGTGTTTCTTCCAATTTAAATGGTTCGTAATTGTAATACCTAGGTAATTAGTTGAATTTACGGCTTTTAGATTAGACTGATTTAACGTGTAACCGAAGTTTAACGAGTTCCTTTTAGCACTCATGTGGATGACCTCACACTTTTCGTTATTTAAGGTCAACTGCCACTTTTCGCACCATTCCGATATTTCTTCCAAGTCGTTTTGCAGTTTGTTTTGATCTTCTGATGACATTATTAGTCGATAAGTGACAGCGTCATCTGCAAACAACCGAAGACGACTGCTCAGATTGTCTCCCAAATCGTTTATATAGATAAGGAACAGCAAAGGCCCTATAACACTACCTTGGGGAACGCCAGAAATCACTTCTGTTTTACTCAATGGCTTTCTGTCAATTACAACGAACTCTGACCTCTCTGACAGGAAATCACAGACCCAGTCACATAACTGAGATAATATTTCATAATCACGCAATTTCACTACGAGCCGCTTGTGTGGTACAGTATCAGAAGCCTTCTGAAAATCCAGAAATACGGAATCGAACTGAAATCCCTTGTCAATAGCATTCAACACTTCATACGAATAAGGAGCGACTTGTGTTTCACAAGGACGATGTTTTCTAAACCCATGTTGACAGTGTGTCAATAGACCGTATTCTTCGCGGTAATTCATTACGTTCGAACACAATATTTGTTCAAAAAATCCAGCTGCATATCGACGTTAACGATATGGCCTGTAATTTAGTGGACTACGCCTACTACCCTTCTTGAATATTGGTGTGACCTCTGCAACTTTCCAGTCTTTGGGTACGGATCTTTCGTCGAGCGGACGGTTGTATATGATTGTTAAGTATGGAGCTAATGCATGAGCATACTCCGAAAGGAACCTAATTTGTATACAATCTTTACCAGAAGAAGCTTTTATTAAGTGATTTAAGTTGCTTCACTACTCCGAGGATATTTACTTCTACGTTACTCACATTGGCAGCTGTTCTCGATTCGAATTCTGGAATATTTACCTCGTCTTCTTTTGTGAAGGCATTTCGGAAGGCTGTGTTTAGTAACTCTGCTTTGGCAGCACTATCTTCGATGGTATCTCCATTGCTATCGTGCAGAGAAGGCATTGATTGTTTCTTGCCGCTAACATACTTCACATACGACCAGAATCGCTTTGGATTTTCTGCCAGGTTTCGAGACAAAGTTTCGTTGTGGAAACTGTTATAACCATCTCGCATTGAAGCCCGCGCTAAATTACGAGCATCTGTAAAAGTTCGCCAATCTTGGGGATTTTGCGTATGTTTAAATTTGGCATGTTTGTTTCGTTGTTTCTGCAACAGTGTCCTAACCCGTTTTGTGTACCAAGGAGGATCAGCTGCGTCGTTTGTTAATTTATTTGGTATAATTCTCTCAATTGCTGCCGATACTATTTCTTTGAATTTAATCCACATCTGTCTGCACTTATATTATTAATTTGGAATGAGTGGAGGTTGTCTCTCAGGAAGGTGTCAAATGAATTATTATCTGCTTTTCTGAATAGGTATATTTTTCGCTTATTTTTCGAGGATTTGGGGATTACAATATTCAATCTTGCTACGACAGCCCTGTGTTTACTAATTCCTGAATCGGTTTTGATGCTCGTTATTAACTCAGGATTATGCTTATCCATTACGGATATTTTAGAACCATGACTGTATATTGAATGTAAATAAGTTATACAGAACTGCAACCAGTCACTTTTTTGAATAATTATGTTTTATTCCATGAACCGGTTTTCGAACCTTTCCAGGTTCATCTTCAGATGGTTTCAGGAAGTTACATCATTACTGGTAGTAGCATAATGCTGGGTGCTGGCTTGCGACAGTATACGCGACTTTTTTCGGTTAGTGTCCATCTGTCTGCCTCCATTTTGATGGTCAGTAGTTATGTAAGGACACACACTTCCACACAAACTATATTAAATTACACTTTAACAGCGAGATTATTCCAGCATCCAGCATGCGCTTCACAACTGTTGCTTGTGTTGCTTTGTGAAGCGCATGCAGTTAGTCGTCTCTTGTACATGCTCATCAAAGGCAGATCCGATGCAACAACAAAATATGTCAAGAAATTTTAAAAACCATACGTTGCTTGTTTATAAGCGTATTGCAATACTGTGTAGATAATAGGCAATTTTCACACAGGGAAAAACTTTCATCGGATTTGTACCTCATGTACTGATACCAAAATCACTTTCAGAAACGTTATAAATCGTTTTTGTAGTGTGAACGGCGTTCCTCCCTTTCGGTAAATGGATTTCAAAACGAATTCATTTTCTTTCAACGCAAACACAAAATACGTAACTTATCCTTGGCTACACTGTGCTTAGGTATCATCAGATAGGAATAACATTTTCAGAATAAGGTGATCACAAAGTTATCTACTGCACAAGGCGAATAAACATTCTCTTTCTTAACTTCCAGTAATACTGATTTATAGATATAAGTTATATGTTCTCTTTAGCAAACTTAAAACATCTTGAATATGTTTCTTTCAACAATAAATGTTTCATTAAAATTAATTCCTAACAATGTTACTATAAAAACGAAAGGGTAACGTTGAATTTAAACTTATTCTTCATGACCATCTTTTAATTAATATTGTGGAAAGTCATTTACGTTTTTGCCAATATGGCCAGCTGGTATAAAAGATTGCCGACGCGTGATCTATGTAGCTTATTGCTACAAGTGTTGCAGTGGAATGTCGTTTATCTTGAGTATCTTTCTCACTCCGATTTTCCTCCTCGACAGCACTGCTTACCCCTGTTGTTAGAAATTTTATTTCAGTGTTCACTGTAGTAAGGATAAAGTACATGTAGCCCTGTTTATTATGGTTATGTAAGCGCATAACTGGATCGTCTTTGACCTCTTTGTTTAGAGGTGGCTCAAACTGTTTCATAAAAGCACTGACACAAATACTCTCCTCTTTGTCAATGACCAAATAGAATTCAGAAGACAGAAAATGACCTCCAGTTTGCAGTACATCTGCTAAACCAAATAAGTTAGAAATACCATCGGAAATGGAACTGAAGATCCAGTTATATCCAAAATAGTACTGGATGAGCAACCAATAATACATGTGTCACATTTTGAGCTGTTAGGTTGCGATATTAGCTTTGATTATAATAACGATTTCAATAATAAATTAAGTTAGTTTTAAATGATAATGTGCCACAAAACACTAAAGACTGGATGACAAGACAGGAAAGGATGAAAACGCAAAATTTTACGAAGTAAGTCTACCCCTGACCTAAAATGTACAATATGTAAAGCGAATCTTGAACATTGACTAAGAAAGTAAAAAAAAAAGAATATTATCGGCTGAAATGAAATTCTGGAGAAAAGGTAGATCAGAGATAAAATACATAACGATATTACAAGACATGAACTTAATACACAATACGTAAATGAAAAATAGTGAAATGGAAACAAGACAGCAATAGAATGGAGGAAGATAGATTCGTCAAACAAGTAATCAACTGTGGGCCAATGGAAGAAACAAATATGGAACGACTGAGGATTAGTCGCTTTTGGTGAAAACGTAACAACCTACCCCGTGAAGTGAAGAAGGAGATCGAAAAGAAGAAAAAATCAATGAAATTGCATAAAAATTGCTGGAAATAATAGTGGCAACTGGAAGAAAATAAAATTTTGTCGATTCTTATTTGAAGAAGAAGAGAAGCACTCGTTCAAATAAATATGAAGCACACAGAAACATAGAGATCATATTCAATTGACTATCATTAGTATCATTCTTACTCAGATGAGGACTTTTTGTGTTATATTAAGTTCTCGTTTGTGAATAGTGCCACTAATAATAAAGCTTTCGAAATTGAAATCCTCTTTTGATACCTTTCATTTCAAGCGACCAAGAGCGATCATCTTTCCCTCCGAATGTTCCACCATGGGGATGCAGAGCTTGATAGAGGTGATGGAGTGAGAGTGTCCATTGGCTGAATAGAACAAAAGATTGAGGCAAAAATTCAAACGTCAGACTTAATCAGCTCCTTCATAACTCTACAAAAATCGGAGATCTTAACTTGAAATTAATAGTTTTAAATAGTTATGGAAAGTGTCTGATTGAATATCTTCAAAGCAAACAAAAGACGAACGAATGTTAAACAAGAGGAATTCTCTTAACACGCAAACTAATTTTAAAAAATAAAAAGTAAAACGACCACCTTATCAGTATCACTGCCGTAGGGGAGATCCCGCGACTGCTGTATGAAGTGACTTAAAAGCTCCCTCCTGACGTATATAATTGTCGTGGGTGTCGTATCCATCTCTATACACGTGAAGCAACGCAAAAAATTTATGACAAGACAGGAAACGGGTTTGTCAGCACCGATCCACTCTTCACGCCTCGCGCCATACCCCTTTTCACAAGCAGAATTCATTACTAACACAAAGTGTGACTACAGCGGTACCCTATCAATAACCTTCTACATTAACAGATAGATGAACATAAAGCGCTCAGTCACGTCATTGCTAATTACTCGTGCCATCTGAGACTTAACTAAGCCCATCAACATATTACGCAAACCTAGCAAAAACAATGATTTGCTTGATGCGCACCTAACTACAGCATTAATTAACTTCAAAACTAGTGCTACAATATCTATTTTCAAGTTGTTTCTCAAGCTATCAAGTGTCGTATCGGAGGCTTTATCTGTCAGCAACTCTGCCGTCAAACAGCGTCTCTGAAATGTACAGAACAGTAAGTATATGGCACGCAGCAAAATAAAAGAGGTGATCTCTGCCTCACCTCTCCGAGCAACACTTTCACCTAAAAAAATGAGGGAAAAAATACCTCGGTTAGTGGGTACTAAAAAAACTTTCGCTATGGCTTTCTTTACGGTGCACCACAACTCGTTTCCGAAGTGTGCACTCTTACCAGAAAGGTAATAATCTTCAAAAAAGCAGATATTCCGCCAAAACGACAGAAATGATGTAAATATGGCTATTTATTAAAAACGGTATACTATGATAAAAGCAATGAACATGTGTGCTTGCACTTGGATGGCTACATTCTAGCGAACTCAGTCATGCAAATATCACTGCACACACTACTGCACACGTAAAAAGCGCCATTTATTTCTATAATAAATAAGAATGGAAACTAAGCAACTTGTCACCAAATGAACCCTTCTGACTGGAGATTCCAAATCACTATAGCGAATCCACCTTGTTTCAGGTGGGAATTCGCAAAAAAATATGGAAACAAATGAGGGAGTACGCAGACCTCATCGACTAACTGCAAGTAATCTACTGAATTAAACGGGTGAACAGTTCTTCAAGAATGCTGTTCCGCGTTTAAGAGTGCTCACGCCTTATGGAACACAAATCGTTAAAAATCAACACGACCTAAATTCTAGCGAAGTGTGACTCATAACGAATTAGTATTTAAATACTGGCATGTAGTTTCGCAAATACATCTGAACGACGAAATAAGGAAACATCAGCTTGAAATGAAATTGAATGCCATACAGTATAAGCTGGTCTAAATATTCTAATGCTTAATGCTTAAGACACATTGAAGCACAACTTCTGACATCATAAGACGTTCTGAAAATGTTTCGAGTGGGCTCATGACCCGGGTATGTGAGGTATGTGATTGGGGATGCAGGTCGAGTATCTTACGCCACAGCATGGAAAAATTTCGTTTCTGTGAACTACACAGTAGTGATTATCCTTCGCAACAATTTAATCAACTTCAGAGTATTGTGTTGTGCATTCTGTGAGTGTATTAGACTGGGGACCTAGAAACGACGGAGAGGTTTCGTCCCGCCGTAGCTCTCAGTGGTACACAAACGCACAACAGGACACAGCAGTCCACCCAACTCACCACCACCTCACCACACCGAACCCAGGGTTATTGTGCGGTTCGATCCCAGTGGACACCCCTACCCTCGGGGAACGTCTCATACCAGACGAGTGTAACCCCAAACGTGTTACAGTAATTATGGTGTATGGGTACGTGAAGATAGTGTTTGCGCAGCAATCGCCGACACCGTGTAACTGAGGCGGAATAAGGGGAGCCAGACCGCATTCACTGACGTAGATGGAAAACCGCCGTAAAAACCATTCACAGGCTGGCCGGCACACCGGACTTCGACACCAATCCGCCGGCGGATTCGTCCCAGGGACCGGCACGCCTTCCCGCTCGGGAAGCAGCGTGTTAGACCGCGCGGCTAGTACTTCAGAACTGGTAAAATATTTTTAGAGCATCGTTGTTTCTGAAGCTACGGGAAGCAGACTAGTACAGCAGGGGCTAAACAAAACACTACTGTGTCGCAGCGTTTGACAATTCTCCGACGATAACACAGAACAAACGCACTATCACCAGGGCTTTCCCACACATAATTGGCAAGTGTGTACATGTTATTTGGGAAAATCGAGATACCAGGTCTTTTGCAAAGGATATACAAGGCAAGGAAAAGAATATGAAAACGACAAAAAACACAACACATTATCGTGTCTATTACGGTGTAAGAAAACCATTGACATTCAAGGCAGTTTCTAGTCGTCTCGGAATGGGTAAATA
The DNA here is from genome assembly GCF_023864275.1 of Schistocerca cancellata. Classification (NCBI taxonomy): domain Eukaryota; kingdom Metazoa; phylum Arthropoda; class Insecta; order Orthoptera; family Acrididae; genus Schistocerca; species Schistocerca cancellata. Next base: position 351,045,059 of record NC_064634.1, on the reverse strand, counting down.
TAGGTCCTGTAAGGTTTTCAAGGGAATCTTATACCATTCTTCTTGCGAAATAGTGGCAAGTTCATGTAAAGATGCGATAAAGGACACTTCTCATCAAAATAGGCTATATACACTATAATACTGAGATCTGGTAACTATGGTGAAAACGAGTGATCCAGTAGTTCATCCTCGTGCTCACAAAACCAGTCCTGGAGGATGCGAGCTGGGTGAACAGTGGCCCTGTTGTCGTGGAACACAGCATCATCACTGGGGAACAAACATTGTACCATGGGTTGGACCGGATCTGCCAAAATGGTAACATAATCATTGATAGAGATGCAACCTTGTAATTTTGGGACCCATGGAATACCAAGGCATGGCAGCCCAGATCGTCACCTATCTCGCCCATGTTTCCCTCTTGCGACCTGAACTTGGATAGAAGTTGAAAACAGTGAGAGACAAGGCTCATCCAATCAAGTGACACTTTCCCATTGCTCCACTTTCTAGATTTTATGGCCTCGGCAGCTTGTTTTACTGTTCTATACACTTGCATCACTCATAAGTGGTTTTGTATTTCCAACTCACCCTACAATTCCCTCCTTACGGAGCTCCAGGTTCGTGTTGGTTTAGTGCTGACAGGTGCGATGTTCAGTTCTGCGATGACTTTCACGGCCACCGTCATCTTATTTTTTTGTCACAATCTTCTTCAATGACCGTTCATCAGGATCGCTCAACACACTTTCGTCCGAGATATGCCTTAGGGGACACATCTTCGATATGGTGCCTCTTGAAACACCAAACACTTCGGCTACCTTGATTAAGGAAGCATCCACTACACGAGTGCCAACAACTACGTTCCAATTGACTTAGCTCCGATGTAATGCACTCACAATTCCACAGAGCACTAGTCTGACCTCGACTGCAGTTGCAACGTGTTGAGGGCATTGCTCGGGTGCCGCAGACTTAAATAGTATCTGTATTTATGTCCAAGTATATAAAGGTGATTTTCCACGTTTTTGTCCACGCATTGTATCCACCATACAGCTCTCGGGTCTTTATAAGCAATATGTCTTTGATGGAACGGAAATTACAGCCACGTTACATCAAAGACATATTGCTTATAAAGACCCGAGAGCTGTATGGTGGATACAATGCGTGGACAAAAACGTGGAAAATCACCAGAACAAAAAAGAAAGTTGACGAAACCTCATGTACTCTTCTTGAATAATATTTAAGAAGACCAAAATCTATTATATATCCATCCCATGGACGGGTTACTATCAAGAATGTCAGGTGACCTCGCTCGAGGGACACTGACAAGAACTTCTGGATTAATGCAGGGCATTGGCAGACATTCTCATGAACAGTAACTGCAGTTCATAGTTTCGCTTTCATTTATGGCCAACTACCGACAGTAAAAATTTATTTTCTCTCTATGGGCTACAATGGTCCTTCGAGCCATTTCTTACTCCGTGTTTTAATCGTTTCGCTTTAAATATTTTTCTTTAGTACTGAATGACATCGAGCATTATAAAATTTCAGTACCAGGACAGAGACTGACAGAGTTATCCGCGGATCAGAACTTCAGAGTATGAGTTAAATAATTTCACGCTACACCAGATGTTAATTATATCTCGTTACTCATTATTATTTGATCAACTTTGTTTCATTAAATGTAGGTGCTTCCTCTTACAATGATAGAATTCTTTCTCACGATATTACAGTGGCGCTCGTAATCTAGTTTTTCGTCAGATCTCTACTAAGGCCAGTCAAAAAGTTAACTTCGGGTTTGCTGTTTTTTCTCCGCAAAGAAAAAAGAATTGAACTCAATTACAGTGACGACACACCTGCTCATTTTGGTTGTGCACAGCAACAGTAGCTTTCCAAGCGGACACTTTTGAATACGATATGCACCGAGTCCTGCTGCACGAGAAACTCCGTATCTGTCTGCTGTGCATCTCGTCCGACAGGAATCGTCGAGTCTTCAAGGCCGTTTTTAAGGGGCCGAAGTCGCGATAACCGCATTGGGAGAGATCAAGACAGTAGAGACGGCGCTCGACGCCTAGCACTTGAGTTGGCGCAACTTTTGCGTTACGACATTTGCGATATGGGGACGCGCGTTGTCATTAAGTAGATGCATCCCTTGCCGGTGACTTTCCACAGACATAATGATCCATACACATTCTCCAATCTCCGACGGATGTCAACCGGTGTTTGTCCTTCGGCAGCTAAGAAAAGAATGTCAGCACGTTGGACCCATTTGGGAGCATTTGGTATTTTACTTCACGTTTCCCCATTTACCGCACGCACATCGAATGCCGAAATGATCCCTTGCCAACATGTTGGTGCATCGGAGTCGCGCTACGTTTCATATACGCTCCAACAAGGCCCACAGATGGAAACTTTTTGATGGGCGCTACTATAGCTGAAGTTGAAACCACAAAGGCGTCATAATAAAACGTCAAAAGCAATAAAACTGTTACCCCACACAAAAGAACCAATTACTTCACTGTTGCTAGATTTGAGCCACAAGCATCAAGCATTTTAACACAGTTGTCTTTTCATGGAAAAGTAATTACATTTATAAAAATATTCCTGCACCTGAAAGTCGCGTGAAGTGTAAAACTATGCAAGGCACTGGACACCATCCGAAACTGTTGTGTGTCAAGGAGCGTTCCTGTTATATAAAGAAGAATTGTTTTCATACATATACTCTTGCTTAGTATTCACGAAATTCGAAGGTATTTTTCCATGAATGTGTTGTAGCTTATGTCATTTGACTGAATTAGATTCGACTCATTTTACATTTAATTCAAGATCATTTATGTCTCTTGGTAATTTACTAATGCTTGAAACGTAAAAATACAGTAATTATTTCGTAAATTAAGTAGAAAAATAACAAAAAACAAACATGAATCTTGCGGCTGGCTTTCTCTCCGCTTGGGGTGCTGATGTCGCTACAATTATCAGATGACAACTTTCACAGCAGTGTGTGATGAGACTGCGTATGTTACGCTGTTACCGAACTGACAATACAGGCACAGATATTAGTTCAGGGGCATGGTTCAGGAAATCTGTACTCGGACCTGATCATTTGAATATAACTACTGAATATTACCGAATTAATTTCTATCAACGGCGGACGCTGAACTCTTCTGCTGTGATTCCTGACAACATACCAGCTACAATGGGATTTACAGCACAGCTCATATAATCGTCAATGGACGCACAGTCAAGCATCACATGGACCATGCCTCTACTGACCTACTACTGTCAGACGACGGAAAGAAGACAGAGTGGCCTCTTTATTTCACGGTACTCTCTTATGCTCTATTAAAGCTTTTGCCAGCTAGGTCGCTGTACGGATGGACAATGTGTTTCCTGAACTTGATGTCCACTCTGTAGACCAGGGGCGGGCAGGAATCCTGCACATGTGCGGTGCACTTGCACGCGTGCAGTTAACAGCTGTTCCGCGTGCACACAGGGGCAAGTTGGCCACCCGCTTATCTCCCATCCCCACCATACCTTCTGTCCGCTCCTTCCTCTGTAATGCGTTTTGTTTCCTAGCTTGCTTTATTGAGTGAATGAATAAGGTTAGTAGGAGTGCTTGAAAGAACTCATGGTTTGAAAGAGTACCTATTACCTACGATACGTTTTATTTAATTATCATAGGTGGAGTTTACAATACGTTTAATATCTGGAACAAAATTTCTACATACAGACAAACACAAACAGCTACGTAAATTTTCATCACTGATGTTTGCTCTTAACCGAGACTTATTAATTCAGCAAATGGTTTTCCAGCTCTCGCTATATTAAGCGCAGTCTTATAACTTGCACATACCGCTGGGCTATTATTGTTGTCGTCCTGAAAACTTGAAAACAGTGCTCCATAAAATGTTAAATCAGTTAGATGAGAGACATGACGAGAGAAAGTCGCAGATCTCTCGTGACAACAGCAACTACGACAAATTCAAATGGCTCTGAGCACTATGGGACTTAACTGCTGTGGTCATCAGTCCCCTAGAACTTAGAACTACTTAAACCTAACTAACCTAAGGACATCACACACATCCATGCCCGAGGCAGGATTCGAACCTGCGACCATAGCGGTCGCGCGGTTCCAGACTGTAGTGCCTACAACCGCTCGGCCACTCCGGCCGGCCAACTACGACAGATTCATCTAGTATCGTCAGATCGCTCTTCTTAAGCTCAGTCAATTCCCATCCGCTCAGAATCCGACAATAAATTGTACTCGTCCTTGTGAAATTTATTATAATGGCCTTCAATACTAAACTTCCGTTGACCAGCGAGAAGACTGCCAACTATTAAACATTTCGAATTTTCACGTTTTTGCGCAATGAAAAAATGATTCTCCCATTACTTTTTAAAAGACAGCAAAACTCCACTTCTCCGTTTCTTGAAATACAACGTTCACTACATAGTGCTCGCTTCGCATCGACGTCCGCAGCTTAGCCTGGCACTACACTGCCGCAACCCGCCGGCTGTCGCCACAGCCCCGGTCGACGCCTGCACACGAGCAGCACACGTGCAGCGCTGTGCGCTCATGAGCCGCGTGCAACGTTTGCCCGCCCCTGCTGTAGACCGTTATCCTCACAGCTCATATTAGGGACTGTGATTCAACAAGCACGTAGACGTACTTCGTTTTTTTCAGTAAGCACTATTTTTATTTATTACTTTGTACGACAAACAACATAGTTTCAATACGACAGTTACACAATTACAGAATTGTTACCCTCGTTTTCGCACGCCATCATACTAGCAAGCTGCGGGTGACAGAATTGATTTACATGTGAGAGGGCTTCGGCTTAAATCAGCATCCAACTATCCTGGTTTACTTCAAGTCCCATTAGGTGATTTTTCACGTGATTCATTAAACAAGACAAAATCGGTTTCCTTCTCTCCCTCCCTCGTCCTCTCTCGCTCTCTTTATTTTTTGCGTCATCAGTCTTATGATTAATTTGATGCGGCACATCACGACTTTATCTCAGAGGAGCGTATGCATCCCTTGCAGTAGTGTAAAAGAAAAATGCCATTTGATAACAATGCACACTATTTTTTTTAATTTTATTTGCGCACCCAGACGCGTTTTGCCTTCTTTACAAAGCATCTTCAGTGGTTTTCTTGAAATATAACATGATTTTTTCGTTTGCAGATATAGGCTACAAAGTTGACAAAGTTCGTAGAAGTATTTGTGAAAAAATGGAAAAGTACCTACAGATCAGCGTCTAATTCATTATTTGTAAGCCAAACAGCTATCATCTGGAAAACGCGTTGAAAACATGCAGTTTTTTCTGTGGTTTATTACCGAAACAGAGCACATTAACAGTAATTTTCTATGTCTAGAGTGTCACTCGTTTTGATAAGTCTTGTTAACTTTTTCAGGTTTTTGATTCAGATTTTTCTGTTGACTCCATGTGCGTTAGTATAAGTTGTATGTGTGTGTGTGTGTGTGTGTGTGTGTGTGTGTGTGTGTTTGTGTGTGTGTGTGTGTGTGTGTGTGTGTGTGTGTGTGTGTGTGTGTGTGTGTGTATGTGTGTGTGTGTGTGTCTGTGTGTGTAAGCTATAATTTTTATTTGCATATTATTTATCTCTATCTGTTTTTGTTATTGTTTATATTTTATTTATGTTTTTTGCTTATGTACTTCGGGGAAGAATGGAATCGCTGATCATCCATTGGCATTTCTGTCTATTATATGTTCAATCAGTGTAAACAGCAAGTGGTTAGTTATTTTCACTTAGTCATTTAGTAGTAGGCCTATCTTCTTATCAGCATTTTCTGTACATTTAATAATATTCTTCTAAGATTAGGTACGGTCTTTCATTTTTTTATTCTAACTCTTGTAGCGACTATCTTGTAGCGGGCTTGTGATTATTTTCTTTAAATGTTCTGCAGAAGTTAAGCGGCTTGTCCCACATTTGCATGCTTGCGCTATGTGCTGGGTGTCGAATGTTCTGCTGGTTTGTCTCCCATCAAATGCGTTGCTTAGTTGTTCGTATATTCCTGCTTTCTAACACTGTCAATTAATTGTTGGATATTTTACAATCTCTATCTTCCCTCTCTGACTCCCCCTCGTACAGTGAGCGTTATTCCCGATGTCTTAAGACACCATTCTGTACATTATTCTAGTCAGAGATTGCACATATTCCTTTCATCGCAAATTCTGCGGAGAAGCACTTCAATTCTTACTGCCAACTTCATTGGCAGCATCCTTCTTAACACAACAAATCAATCGATTCGATTATCTTCTTTTCCAGTTTTCTCACACCTTTTGGCGCACTTTCGTACAATGCTGTGCTCCAGACGTACTTCCTCAGGAATTTCTTTCTCAAAATGAGGTCTATTCTTGATGCTAGCAGACTTCTTTTCATGTGGGATACTCTTGTTTGCCTGTCCATTTTCTGTGATCGTAACAAACTCGACGTTTTCTCCTCGCTAAGGTCGTAATAGAGTCTCAATTCTGACACGCTGCTACCTAGTACTTTTACAAATGACCTGATTATTTGCATTCTAACTTTGAAAGTTTCTTATACATTTCTTAATTCGTGTTTGTAAGTGTCAGGTTTGTATCTGAGAAATGTGTGAAACTTATTTTGATATCGAAATACCTAGATCTCAGTTCATGACGACAGAACTATGTGCAAATTTTATTTTGAACGGAAATATGCGCAGCTCGCGTTATACGATGCAAAATCCAGACCATCCGGTACAGCAAACAATTCGCTTGCAAGGAAGCAACCCATTTCAGTGAGATTTACATATGCTATTTGACCAATGACTCAGATTAAAATGTTGGCCCTGAATATAGCTAATTTTATCTTAGTCTTGTAAACAACCACTGTGCTTGAATTGTTATTGTAATTACACATTAAATAACGTAAAAATTAGTGCGTTTGACTCTGATAAAACTGCTTGAAAATTCATAAGACAGAACTTCATTAAGATCTTCTACTGGTATTAAGCTTCTGAACGATATTACTTTCACAAATATGCTCCGAAAATCACTATACCTTACAGTGACCATGAGCTCTGACGGTAATTAATGTTGTTCGCTTACGTGTGCACACGGAACGCTCGTCTGCTCTGCAGCCTGTTGCGATTAGGAATAATGATGTGACTGTCAAAAATCAAATTTCATTCACCTTACTTGCGATGTGCGATGCAAGACGGTATCTTAACAATTTTCATAAAAACGCTTATCAGTACACAACTCACAATGTACAATGCTAGTATGCAAACACAATCATGAAAGTGAATGAAAATGAGAAGCCAATCTTAGCGACTGATAAATGAGAACAAGACTCCAAGTTTAACTATGCTTCATTAAGCCATGACAACAGTACACCTTTTCATAAAGTTTCCACACCTACACACGTTAGCAAATTATTCTTAAGAACTTCCCAGTGTCCAATTACTATCCATGCCACCTGTTTCAACTATAAGCCAAAACCTTATGTTTCATTTTAAGATTTCGACAGTAAACGTAAACCGTACGCAATGTTCTAACAATAAGAAGCTATTTAGCTACAAATGTAAAAAGACTTAGGAATTGGCCTTTGTCATTCTTCCAAACATATTATTTTATTTCCACAAAATTTTTCCTCAAAACATATTATTGCACAATGATTTTTAAATGTGCTGCCTTCATTACATGGCAGGCTAGCTAACATCCTTTTCAAATCAAGTACATAGCCAGATTGTCCAACACACAGTGCTTCTCTCTTCAAAAGAAGTAACCTCTCTGACCAACATCTCTGATCTCTGCCGACTTCATTACGATAAAATCGTAGGCCGAGTTGTTTACAAAATTATGACGCAAACATTCTCTAATACATATTTTATTACTGTCGTTTTACTCCCATAGCAACAACTGCATTGGTTTATTTCTTTTATTAATTTACTCAGAGGTATCGAATAACTGTTACTAACACAAAAATGGTCTTTTATTTTAGCGGTAGCTGCAAAATTGCGCCATGCTCAGATCTCGATTGATTACTGATACCATCGTGCTCATCGCTGTAATTTTCCTCATCATTGTTAAATGGCCTAAACTGGTCAAAAATTTCCAGGCTTATTTAGCTGTAAAAGTCAAACAAAATCGTGTGGTGACTGGTAGTTGACATGTGATTTAAGCTCACTCGCATTATTTCGTTTAGTTTTATATCACGGCTGTCGGCCTATAAACACCGTTTCGCGGTATAGAAGGGCGCAAGATGTTCAGAAGATGTAAGCTGCAAGGAAAGGTGAATAATGTGCATTATGTACCAGACACGAGACGAAAGAGTAGGAACGGAAGAAATACTTGGAATAAAAGCGATATAAGACATGGATGCAGTCATTCACTACTGCTGTTCAGTCTATACGTCGAAGAAACAGTGAAGGGAGAAGGGTCATGACTGCGATTAAAAATCTGTGTGAAACGATATCAGTGACAAGATTCACTGGTGACATAGCTATCCTCAATAAAAGTGGGGAAGAACTACAGGACCTCTTGAATGAAATGGTCTAAGTAGCACAAAATATGGATTGAGAGCAAACCGAAGAAAGAATAAAGCAATCAGATGTAGTCGAAATGAGATGAGCGATAAATCTAAAACTTCAAGATTGGGAACCACCAACTAAATGAAGCAAAATAACACGCGGCGATCGAAGCAAGGGCCTAGAAAATAAACCAGCACAGGCAATAAGGGCATTCCGTGACAAGTTCAGTCCACTAACATCATTCATAGGCCTCTTTTATTTCAGAAAGAATTGTCTGACGTCTTACGACTGGAGCACAGAATTGTATGGATGTGAATCATGGATTGTGGGAAGATCGGAAAGGAAGAGTGTCAAAGTGCTGGAGAAGTGGTGCTGCAGAAGGATGTTGAAAATTAAGTGGACTGATAAGATAAAGAATGAGGAGGTTCTCCGCAGAATCATTGAGGACAAGAACGCATGGATAACATTGACAAGAAGAAGGAACTGTATAACAGCAACCCGTGTTAAAAAAAAAAAAAAAAATCACCCTTATATTCTAAACACCAAATCATTGTAATCAAAGCTTTCAGTCTTCCAGTTCACTCTCATGGCCTGGTGTTTTTTGTTTTGATTCCCATTATGTCTTCCAAATCTTGAAAGTATTGTCTCCAAGGACACATCTGCCAGTTTATGCAGCATTTTACTCTAAAAGAAGTTCATAGCCAATTTCTTATAATACAGCATGTGACATCCAACTTGTATCAAATGATTCAAATGGCTCTGAGCACTATGGGACTTAACATCTGAGGTCAGTACTATAGGACTTAACATCTGAGGTCATCAGTTCCCTCGAACTTAGAACTACTTAAACCGAACTAACCTAAGGACATCACACACATCCATGCCCGAGGCAGGATTCGAACCTGCGACCGTAGCAGTCGCGCGGTTCCGGACTGAAGCGCCTAGAACCGCTCGGCCACAGCGGCCGGCTCAACTTGTATCGTTCTCCTTCCAAACGCAAATTTAAAATTAATTATTGACAGAGTTTTACAGTTACCTCTCGATGACGATGCCATAGAAAACCAAATACCATTAAAAAGACAAGGAAAAAACTAGTCACAAGTAACCCTACGTATCCCACAGCACAGTATGTAGGCCAAAAACATAAAAAAATTGTTCAGCAAAAGAAAAATAAAACAAGCATTTCGTCCGAATAATAGCTTGAAGGCCAAAATGCAGTCACTAAAAAATATCTTCCGTTTTTCAAACACAGACGTCTACAAACTTTCTTGGGACAATTTCAGTAAATTTAGATAGGAATTTCAGAATCAGATTTAAACAACATATACAAAGCATCGACAGAAACTAATCCACATTTTGTTTGCAGTTAAAAAATCAAACAGGTAACGCAGAAAATATTAAAAATACCCTAAAAATTCCATAATTTACCTAACTGACCAATGATGAACAGTTTCGAGGAAGTGGAAATTTCCACTCATACAGAAAAATACCCAGAGGACATCCTTAACCAAATAACAGATTTTAAACATAAAGAACCTGGAAAATTCTAATGACTTTATAAAAGAAAAGGATTATTTACACGGCAGACAACAGAACACTATTTACGTAAATCCGAAAAACTTTGTCTCTGAAAATTAAACATCCTCACAGACTTTCCACGAAATATAACTTCCATTGTAAACATAAAGCATCGCTGGAGCTAAAGCTGCCAAAAATAATTTTATCGAGGACACGCAAATAAGAGAATGTAGAAATAATGTGACCGTAAGATAAAAGAAAGACGAGCGATTAGTACGTTCCAAGACGCAATATGGGCAACGCCATATGAGCTAAGACGAAAGCGTATGCGCTATATATAACTAGTAACTAACATAGATGTAAGAAACAATATCACACTTATTACAGAACGTGCACACGTACGCCTGATAATGGGAAAATGCCGAATCAGCTCTCCATTAAACTTTATAATCACTACGAGGAAATAACCAGCTGTGCAGAAGAAACTTGTACCAAAAATGAAATACGTCGTTACTTATATGTGTTTGTGATACCCTCTTCTCTGTCCGTTATTGAGCTATCTGTTTCTTAGTTTTGTATCAACTTTTTTCAGTTTTCAGTTCTTCGAGCAACAGTCTTCAGACAGAAGAGTAAGTTTAGAATGTCGAAAAAATTTTCTTCTCTGAAATTTCTCCAGCCGAGGCACACTTCGCAAACGCTACCCGCTCTTTCATTTATGAAATAATTTCGTCGTCTCCAGATACGATATTTCTGAAGATAAAACATTTCCAATCCTCAGAATCTCTTGCTTGCTGCAAATTATTAACCAGTATTGTTCACTACTAAGAGTGCCATTTTAATACTTTAAACTATTCGGAAGCACCTTCTTGTACTTGCAGCAATATGTGTACATTCTTCGAAGAGTATGCTGCAATACAGTAATACGATTTGTTCATATTGTTGTAGTCGTTGTTGCACATGCTACGAACCCATCAGCTTATTTCACTGCTTCACTGCATGAGAACTATTTTCCTTTTGTTCAGATGGACGACTTGCTATGACAAACACATGCACAATCTGAACAAGATTCGTTAAATGCGATTTTGGTTTGATTACTTTTTTATTTTTTCGGAGCCAGCAGAAGGAAAACTGAAAAGGACAGACATTTGTATAAAATGCGTATATCACGCGAACTTGTTTAAACGCTGCTGGATTCATGTAATAGCTCTGGAATTATTCTCTATTTGTGACCGCTGCCTCTTTAGTGAGAAGTTGTTTTTTCCTAACATAAACAGTTAAATTCTTTTGACGCTCTAATAGGTTTCCAATGGCTTCTGCACTGTATTGACAACCTTACTATTGTGTCCGGAGGAGTTTGTTAGCATCAGTGGCAACGGCTGATGAATCTTATTTATCGCTTTAGAAGAACAAGAGCAGTTAATCTCTTTGTGAGCGCATGAAACAATGCTGCAGAAGCAATTTGAGCCAGTTTTACGGTGCAAGAGAATCTGTAATTACCACCGCTTTAATAAAGTAGTAAATGAACGAGAAATGAAAATTTCATCTCTAAAATCATTACTGGTGACTAAATACCGAGAAAATAAACAAGGAAAAGCTTTTAATTTTAACATTTGTTTAGTGTTGATGACATAAAATCTGGACGTTCTTAGAGTATTTTCCTTGTAGGAGCGTGTAACGACTTTTAATATGAAGTAAAAGTCACGCAATCGCATTTAACGGAATTTATTCCGTTAAGTTTCGGCATTTCTTATTCAGAAGAGCCAATAAGAAAGGCTAGAGGCCGCTGAGAAGGCAGGGACGTTCCCCATGAATTTACAATGTGTAGCGGAGACACCCTCCGTGTGCTCATGACGCGGCTGACACGGAAAGAACAGCTGCCCGGCTGACATCCAGAGCTGCAGTGTTTCAGTTCGGATGGTGTCCCAACAGTCGTCACACCACCTGGATGGATAGCTAAAGCTAGGGGCAGCTCCAAGGTATGTGCATAGTTTCTGCAGAAGCTCTATGATCTGAAAGCTACCACGTGTACTTGCGAAATCTGGATGCCATTTGAACTACATAAATTATTTTGCAAGTTAGGGCAATATAAATAACTGAGAATGCAACTAGTAACTAACGGGTGCAGAAAAAAATTTGGTGGATACGTCAGAGTGCAAAATTTGCTACATAGCCATGGGACGGAAGAGGACCGCTTTGGCGCTATAGCCATAAAACAGCAGACAATCAAAGACGTTCTCACAAAAATTTTGTGCATTTAACTTACCCCGGTCCAATACCTATTATGCAAAAGAAAAGATATTGGTTAAATTAAAGCAATATAATTGTTTAAATTGCAATAGTTCAATAGAAAAAGGCCCTTCTGCACGCTGCACGTAGATTTTTTTTATCTTTTACATCAGGACGCGTTTCGCCTTGATTACAAGGCATCTTCAGTTGGTGTCCTCAAGTATAACACTATTTTTTCGTTAGCAGATACACGTTATCGTTTGCATTTATAGATTACAGATTTAAAGCAGTTCGTTCAGAGCAGCGTTTAAATCATTATTTCTAAGCCAAATAGCTTTCTCCCTGGTGGCAAACTGGTTGAAAATCTGTACTTTTCCTTTTTGTCACTGTTTTCAACGTATACCAATTTAACAGCCATTTCAGTGTGTGTAATGTTGTTTGTTTCTGTAAGTGTTAATGCAAAACCTGAAAAATATGGCAACATTTGTGAGTGTAAAGTCATTTGTTTCTGTAAGTGTTAATGCGAAACCTGAGAAAGATGGCAACGCTTACAGAAACAAATGACACTATACACACAAAAATGGCAGTTAAATTGGTATACGTTGAAAACAGTGACAAAAAGGAAAAGTGCAAATTTTCAACCAGTTTGCCATCATAGGGAAAGCTGTTTGGCTTGGAAATAATGAATTAGACGTTGATGTGCAACTACTTTTCCATTTTATTACAAAAATCTCAACTCTGTAACTTGTAAGTGCAAACGTTAACCTCGGTGGGTGAACGAAAAAATCGTCAGATTTTTACACGTGCCGTGTAATTAAGGCAAAACGTGTCTGCGTGCACGAGATAAATAAAAAACCTAATGTGCAGCATGCAAAAGGCGTTTTTATTTTGAACCACTTAATTTGTACACAACTGCAGCGAAAACGGCCAGCGCAAGAGACTTGGTGTGATTGTTTAAGCTTAACAATACTAAAACTTTAAATTGTTGCACATAGTTGACTACACCATACGTGACATTTTTTGTGATGGTAATAGCGGTCGTAGACGAGTTTCCTAACGCACACCTGTGCGGTCGCGCTCAGCTCAGTGGTACAGGTTCGAATCGCTGTGGTGAAATAAGTTTAAACCATTAGTATTTGGCCGGCAAGGGAAGGTGAGGTAACGGCATAAAGTTGCTCACCACTAGACTCTGCACTTATTTCGTGAATTAAATACCGAGTGTTAAGTGTTGCCATGTTGGACGTAAAAGGCTGCAATGTTAAATAGAGAAACAGGCTGATCATGCGGTTACCACTAGTTGGTATACCTCACGAGAATTTTCTCACTTAAAAATTGAGGCTGCAGCCTGAATTGTCTGGGCTCTAGTTTAGTACCTGAAGGAGGTGCATTTAAGAATGTAAAATGTAACCTATCTAACCTTCAGCTAATCTCAATAATTTATCATTCGTGAAAAACAATGGCTTGTAATCAATTTATTGCGCAATGAAATGCTGTAGGATGCACCCTGGATCAAAGGTGGATGGGACGTCGGATGAATTTGCGTTATTGAAAGCCTAACTACAATTACGGTAAGATTAACATCCATTGGCTTCGATATATTAATTAAAAAGCTAGTAAAAATAATAAAATATAATTGTTGCTGGTACCTGATGTATATCGTAAGTTTCATATTTGACATGCTTCGGAGTCCGCTGCTAAATTCGTGGTTTATGGGAAGGGAATAATCAAAATATGGTTTGGCCACACGCGAGCCGGCCGCGGTGGTCTAGCGGTTCTAGGCGCTCAGTCCGGAACCGCGGGACTGCTACGGTCGCAGATTTGAATCCTGCCTCGGGCATGGATGTGTGTGATGTCCTTAGGTTAGTTAGGTTTAAGTAGTTCTAAGTTCTAGGGGACTGATGACCACAGATGTTAAGTCCCATAGTGCTCAGAGCCATTTGAACCATTTTTGAACCACACGCGAACTTAACATACACATGCAGTTGCTGAGATTTACACAGACGATAAAAGAGAAGAACAAAGGTCTTCACGCATGACACCACGTAGCTAGCACTCCCTCGACTTTTTAACATGCAGAATACGTAAAATGCCGTTCAAGTACATACACGGTTATCAAAAGATGTACTTAAAACCACATTTAATCTACATGCACTGTATAAGAGAAAGGTTACGGAAGTTATAGCACAAAAAACTCTTAAAGCAGAACACGAGCAAGTCGTGGTAACTAACAAGGGTAAGCATCGAACAAACAGCAACTTCACGATAAACGGATCGGAATTGCACTGATTTTATGGCAAAAGTAGCAAGATGTGAGAGGTGAAGGCTCTTAAACATGTACCCTAACACGTCATGGTAAAGAACAAAGCCAAATACCAAACAATGGAAGTTACAGTATTAAACACATTGAAAAAAAAGCAGAGTGAAACCTTCCCGTCTCCTCTATATCTCTTTTGTTACGCAGCCTTCCCTTCTACAATAACCTATGAAACCTTCCCTTAGAATTTCTATCTCTTGCTTAATAATAACAAATGAAATCTTCCCTTTGAAATTAGTTCTCTTTCTCAAAAATAATAAGTGCAATCTTCGCATATAAATTAAAATTCTGCTTATTAAAAGTGATTTGTTGATTATTTCGACCAAACATAGAATGTGTCGTCGTCGTGGCCCTCAGTCGTTACCTGTAATAACCCAAAACTGTTCCTTACCTTTTTTTACTGTTACTGGATCGCCACCTGACTGCTACATCGAACTGCGACATGAATGTACTTACTCTGTTTCACTACACACTATTAGCTGCTGGTGGGCTGTCAAATAAGTGGCTGTATTTATTATCAAAGCTGACGTTATTCTTTAATAGCAAAGCTGACGTTATTCTTTAATAGCAAAGCTGACGTTATTCTTTAATTAATTTGACTGAAGTTACGTAATTGATAGTTAAACTATTTCTTGACAACAATAAAATTTTGCAAAGTTTTACATTGATGGTCTTTGGGATGGATTATAATAAGTAATGCAATATTGCTGGCAAAAATTAATTATATTCTGAAAACGATTCTTCAAATATTTAATGTTAGTAATGAAATTATTTTACAAACGTTCAAATGGGACTTACTTTTTACAATAATCTTACAACTAGCATTGCGCAAACGTAACTTCAGTAGTCTTGAGTTCCTCAAAAAAAAAAAAAATAAATAAATAAATAAATAAATAAAAATAAAAAAACGATAATATTAGTTCCTCTTATGATAATAGTTAGCTGATGTCTCTGTACATCCGTTTATTGTAAATCATAGCTGGTGGCTGGCAGGCACACCGCTCCTCTCAACCTCTCGCTTCAGACCTGCTATCGACTCGCTTCACATCTCGCTTACTGCTGACCTCCTACGAACGCTACAGTGCGATCTCTCCCGCCAGCAATGCTTTCTGGTGCAGACAATCCCTGCCACCATTACAAAATATATCAATGTGCGGTCTTTCCCGCTCTTTTCTTAAGATTTATCCATACGCGGTCTCTCCCGCCCTTTTTAAAATTATATCAATGAGCAGTCTCTCCTGCCAACAATACTTTGGTGCAGACATTCCCTGCTACCACAATTATTTCCAAAATGACAGATATTAATTATTCCTACTTAATCCTATAAATAAAATGTAAACATCTTTCATAATTAGTGGTCTGACAGTAGACAATAGAAATATACACGTCTTACAAGAGGCAAAATTATAATAGTATCGTATAATGCACACGCACTAGCGGGTAGAAAAATTATAAGCTGATTGAACTGTCGTTAATTATTTCGACACACTTCCACGTATTTAAGAAAGTGTTGTATCAAACAATAGCCTTCAAAATCACATAAATTTCCAACTATTGAACTCCTTGCTATATTAGGATGAAATTCTTCATGAAAAGTAATAGACTATACAGACAAAAAAGAAAAGCACTAGGCTCCAGCTAGACACAAAACTTACACAAGTTGAAACATTGACTAGACTATCACAGAGAAGCTCTAATGAGCAACAGATCTTAGCGAGCTCCAAGCCGACAATGAAGCACTCTAACGAAACCGGGGTTTATCCCTCCAAACGAAGTGACCACAGAGGGGGACCCAGTGTATTGCGCCAACCTACACAAAAGATTCTACCGACACAAACAAAAACCTCTTTGCCATCCATCAAGAATCTACTAAAAGTCGACCACACTGTCGCACTAGGAGGCTACACTACTGCCACGGTTAGGCACACACAATTCGCTAATGACTGATATTTATAACCTTTATTATTGTAAACATGAGTGTGGAACTCAGAGAAGTAGCAAAACTTTATGGATTTTGCACAAGTGCATCTGAATCGGACGAATAGTAGAGAAGTTAAGTATAAAATATGAAAACTGTGTAAATTGTGGCTGATATGGAAGTACACACTTTGTTTTTATACGGAAGAAATTTACTAATTGCACCGTAAGTTGAGGTCCCAGAGAAACTCATATGAGATTACTTTCAATAAAATTTCATAAAGAGACTCACATAGAGATCCTTCAGCATCTTCATACTGTCACGTGAAGGGCATGCTAATTGGTACACTAGATGGGAACATTAAGCCCAGCGGCCCCTTTTTGAGTTACTCCTTCCAGTAATAACTCAACAGATACACATAAGACAAACACACCGCGGTATGTGGCCATTAAACGCGGAGGAAGAAAACTTTTTCCAATTTGGCGGCTGAACCTGCCTCTCGGGATTTCCCAGCCAACAAACCGTAAGACTCTTTCTTTTTTACTTTATTTCATTCTTTCTTCCCGCGATGTCTCCTGTGTTGACTATTAAATAAATTACAATGAAATGACTACCCTTAGCTGCATACATGCGTTGATATAAGTCAACGGGGACAGTTGAAAATGTGTGCCCCGACCGGGACTCGACCCCGGGATCTGCTGCTTACATGGCAAACGCTCTATCCATCCGAGCCACCGAGGACGCAGAGGACAATGTGTCTACAGGGACTTATCTCTGGCATGCCTCCCGTGAGACCCACATTCGGCAACGTACTGTCCCGCACTATATTCATACTGCCCCTGCCCATTTTACTCATTACTTGCGGCTTTACTGCCGATTCCCGTAAGAGTTCGGGCATTGTTCGTGCATCCGCAAGGAAGAAGATGATCAAATGGCCGGTTAGTCTTACCTATATCAGAGAGGTTACAGTCTTACCTATATCAGAGAGGTTACAGTATCTCCGGATGCAATTAACATTTTACAATGCAACAAACGGCACTGAATACGTATTTGTTTATATGTTCAGATGTACTAACAAAACTAACGGGGTTCCATTTAAAAAAACGTAGGTTTGTGGTAAAAAACATACTTCCGTGCATTTTTTTATGGTATGTAGTAACCAATTACACTAGCCCCTCTCCTCACGTTCGGTCTGTGGAATCGATTATATATATATATATATATATATATATATATAAAGACGGTATCTGTTCTTTCGGACATAAAATAAACTAGGTAAGCCCAGCCCCTCTCCTCACGTTCGGTCTGTGGAATCGATTCGTATATATATATATATATATATATATATATATATATATATATATATATGTTAAGATGGTATCTGTTCTTTCGGACATAAAATAAACTAGGTTAGCAGGGCTATTACACTATTCCTTTATTGATATACTGTCCGAAAAAAGAGTGAAGCATCCGGAAGGGGACCAGGAACCGAAATGAAACTTCATGGGTTTGGAGGATATGCGATCTTATGTCAATGATTACAAAACTGAGTGAAATTTACGAAGAACTGGGCAGTATCAGTCCAGTTATCAGTACTACGTTAAACCCGCTTTGGGCTGATTCCGTGCAGTATTTGATTGGGGTGGGTGAAAATAAAGCTGTCTCTCTTGAGGAAAGTTGATACACAACTGCTGGTTACTGGGAAAGTTACTGGTACTGGGACAGAGTTAGCGTCCTATATGGGCCTACACGTGTGCTGTCGGAGACAGATCTGGAGATACTGCTGGCCACGAAAGTACCTCAACACCAAGCAGACATGCGTAGGCGCACATTGTACTGCTGAAAAATGGCACCACGATACTGTCGCATGAGAGGTGACACATAAGGACGCATGATGTGCGTGACGCACCGTAATGCCGTCAGAATTTCTTGAGTCACTACCAGATGCCGTGCCCAATGGCTCCCCAAACTATGACGCCAAGTGTAACACCACTCTCCTCTCCAAAACATGGGGAGAATGGACCTCTCCCCAAGTCGCCGCCATATTCATCGACGATGGTCATCGTGGTACTGCAGAACAATGATTCACCACTGGACATAATACGACGCCATTCGTCTACAGTCCAGTCATGGCATCACCTAGGAGGCGGCCGTTTCTGTTGTGCTGTTAAGAAGTCTGCAAAGGGACACTAATGCTTTAGTCCGGCTGCTACTATGACCAGTGTTGTGCGATGACACATAATGTGCAGGAAGTCCATTACTTGTACTTAGAATGTGATTGTGTTACGATGTATTTGGTATATATTACGACGATCCTCTGTAGTGGTCAGACGTGTCGACCCGAACCGAAACTAACAGTGTGCCCACTAGTCCAATAGCAGGCCGCTGTCACATCCGAATGCTAGACAAATCAGGCTATTGCAAGATTCGACCAGCCAGCCAAATGCAGACCCACAATGAAGCCCCTTTCAAAGTCTATCAGGGTCTGACAACGCGTTGTGATAAGAACACACTGTGTCTTCGTATCCTCCACAGTGATCACTTAACATCTGATGCTGTCTACGGCCCTTATATACCCTACCAGGCCTGGTAACTACACTACACACGAACAACACTAATACACTGTGATGGCCAGTCTACCAGACGCAGACAGTTGCAACTCCAGTAATTTGTATGCCCACCGATGCTGTTTAGTCGTACGAAATTACATTGACATTCAGCCATGTCTTCTATGTGCTTCGCTTCTTTTGCCAGCCAGTACACAACAAGCTATGGCATAGAAACAGCACTGCCGTAAGTTTGTCGCCATGAAATATCACATGCTTTCAGCGCTCTAAGAGTTATTCCTTTAGGTTTTTTTTATGTACGGAGAGAATTAACGAACTTCTATCCCAACCAGCAAATCAGTAACTCTAAACAAAGACACTCATGAAAAAAAAACACAAATTAAATTCTAAACAGATTTATTCGTCAAATAACATACCCACAGGAAATGCTGCCTCCAACATCTCTATAAAGTCTATCTCGAGGAAATACTTGGCTCTTCCTCGCGAAAACTCGTGGCACGTTGAGAATGAATATCCCGGACTTAAATTGTATCTGCGTCATTCTCTTTATGAGTGTTGACTTCCACACACTCGTCGCTGATTGGCTGGCAATTTGTATACGTAGTTCCACAGCGGGGCAGCGGGACGTATCCAACCTATGGCCACTGGGCAAGTTTTGCTCGTTGCTGTGTCCTCTACCCTGATCTCATTTTGATTTGACGCTTTTTTTCTGCACACTGAGTACACCGTGCACTAAGCCGTTCAGCTATTCACATCCGTGTTGTTCCTGTAAATTTTCTACTTTTTCATTACATCGTCGTCCCGATAATTTTGTATCACTCAGCAAAGAACTTCCTTGTTCCATTTAACACCATTGCGCCTGATAATAGGTCCAGCGCACTCAAGTTTTTGTTTTAATACTTTTGATATTAAAAGACCATTTCTCACCGCTACAAATCAGAACTGGCAACACATATCGATAGTAAACTTTCTGTTCTATGTTCATAACAAACTCAGTTTTGGAAATCATATTTGTTTACCCATAGCGTTCCAGGTAATTTCTGTCTTCCCTTTATTTCCTTCGCTACAGCTCCATTCGTTGTCTTCAGCTGACCTAAATACAAAAAGTCATCTATTAGTTGCTAATCTGTTCAATTTTCGTTTCGATGTGTTCATTATACATTATTTTAATCTCATTAAAACTGATTTTCTATCCTGGGGTACTACTTTACACGATACAGTGTTCACTCTCTCACCTCCTCCGCAGTGACTGAAACCGTTTGTAGTCCTTAGCTACATGATTTATACAGTGATCAAATCAAATGTTGCATATCGTTTTATTGCAATACCGAGCATAATAGGAAACGAAACTGATATTTTTTCTGTCAGGTACGTGCATAAGGGAACAAAAATAAAGAAGATAAACAAATTTCTGCTTGATAAATACTACAAACATAGAACAACAAGAAAAACCACCTTCAAAAGATTCCACTGCTAACACAACAGTTTCTTCTTACTGTCGTTTTGCATAACGCATTGTTTATGCACCAAATGGGACCTCTTCGTAGTTGGAGATACTTGCGAATGACGTTAAGCATACTCCATACCAAACTGTCCAGATGAGATTGTGGGATATTGCTCCACTCCTCCACTGCAGCTTCTCTGGGGTCTCTGATGGGAGAGGACGAGTCAAGTTTGCTCGTTTTAGCTTGGTCCATGCAGTTGAGACCTGGAGAATATGGAGACCATTCTATCCATGACGATGCGGGCGTGTATCGTCCTCTATCTTTGTGAATCCCACTCCAATACGTTTACCAAATGGGGCCACAATGTCTGCAAGGATGTCTTCCCGATACTATGCCAATCATCCTGCCATGTATTGGCACAAGGAATACATAATTGCACCCAGAAACCTCTTTTGTGTATTATTTTTCATTATCAGCGTTTTAAGTCACACCTATAAACCACACTGTAATGGTTCTATAACTAGTCTTGCTACATAGTAATTCCTCGTGGAGGAGTATCAAATCCTCCTATTCTCCCAGCATAATGTGACGCAGCGATCAGCCAAGAAGTTTTTACGATGTCACTTTTATATTATATGTATTTATTTAGCCTATGATTGTGATGTTGTTGTAAGACTACTTGGATGCTATTTCTTATTTCTATAGGGCTATTGATAAAGACTAGTTAGTCGAAACTGGGACAGTTAGTAAAGAATCCAAATGAGCATTTGACTGAAACAAACTTTATTGTTAAGTTTTCAGTATCTTTACGTGTGAGTTATTTCATTACTGTAAAACGTTAGTCGCAATACGATTGGATATGTTTGCGGCTGTCTGACGTTGTTGGAACCGGCGTACTTGTTGTTATTTATGTGCAATAAAAAGGTTTTATTTTATCTAAGTGTATGTTATGTAAAAAAGTTTACACCTCCCAGTTACGTTGCTTGCATACTATCGATTCACAGTGAGTGTTGTTTGTTTAATCAGATTTGTATTGAATTTTCGTCTATTCGTTTCTGTTTTTGAAGGTAAGGATTTTCGTCAGGGCTTCAGCGACCTAAAACTGATGTATAGTTCTGCCTGTAATTTGAAGATGTGCTACTTAGGTTTTAATTTGTGTTGCGTGTAAGTGGGAATAAGTACACAGTTTCTCACTCAACCTAATTTTCGTTGCATTCTGTGATACTTATATTTTGCAAATCAGCTAATGCGTTTCATTTATTTGTGTTCTTAAATGAGAATTCGGATTTTTGTAGTTCGATCAACTGGGATTCATTATACTTGTATTCCGTTTCCTATTGGTTAACGCACAAAGTCTAAAACACGTCGAATGATTGTCAATTATGAAATCCACATTTCATTCACGTGCAAAAGAAGGTATGACGTAGGTCACAGATCGTTGTGTAGCTGACAGATTTTGCATGAGCTGGTTAAATTTTGTCCATATAGTGTCGACCAAGAGAACTGATAACTACGCTTGCTATAAAGGTATGATGTTTATTAAATAATAAAAATTAGCCGCATAATATACCGACTCTAGCTATATTTGATGGACTCAAATTCAGATACAAGTACTTAACAATAATAATTATTTTTTCTTTTAAATCGTGTTTTCGTGCAGTGGATGTACGTTGCTATTTTCATTAAAACTACGGTTCGTGGAAAACTGATCTCAGGTATTAAGAACAACATTAATTACACATCATGGATCCAAATGTGATAATTCCTATCTAGATCACATCAGATGTACCAAAATTATAAAATGCTGGAGAACACCATGTTTATACATGAGATAATACATTCTCAGGGCTTCGCCAAATTACTTTCGCATATCATTCGAAAGGCAAGGAATTAACATGTTCCATCAGATGTTATGTCGACGTCTGCGATAGAGGAACTGTAAAAGAGCTACTTGTGCAGACACTATTCAATTATGCTCAGAAGGAGCGTGTATAAGACCAAATGTAATGATACACGGTTTGGTGAACGTAACTTGTTTGGAAAATGAGTCTGCCGACGGCATTTGAAATGTGGCAATTTTAGTTGAGGGAAGAATGTTTTCCAGCGGTAGAAATCTCCTGCTGGCAGAAGTTTCCACATTTAAATATTGTGAGTAGCATGCGACATCCATGCTCTACAAAATTAGATGACTTCCTCGAGCGGGAAGCAAACTGCTTTCCTAGTATCGTTCGGTTTATTATTTCCTCTGTACGATAGGTTTTGTGCGGAGTTATTTCTCTCGCCAAATACTAACATTACAGGACGAATATTAATTTGCGTGTACATCAGCGACTTTGTTATTTGCTCTAAGAACGTAAACAATTTTAACTCAATTAACCATTTCACATTTTGAAAATAATGCCGAAAGTAAATCCATGCGGAGATTCGTTTTATGATAGCGTAAAATACGACAGTAACAGGCAGTCATCTTCCTATATGTGACGTATAGAGCCTATCTGTGAATGTCTATTTATGAAATGTGAGGACGTTGGCGCTTAAAAGTGAAACAGATATCGTCGCGTGCTGCTGCGACATTCTTGATTATATGGTGGCCAGATGTTTCGTGGCAACGATACTTGCATTTCATCTTCCCGAAACTACATCCACAATAAAGTAAATATTCGTTATCACAACGGCAGGGACATTTCTAAACGGATGGGAATTACGCAGTTCAGCTGTTCGAACGGTCGCAGTTCTGTGTGGCACCATTCTTCCTTTTCGTTAATAATCACTTCTCTACCAACAGTGACCAACATCATCTAATATTGCGCTGTAGTTTGTAGGTCTAAAGATAACCTATTCAGTAGATTGTAACAAACAATCAAAATAGTAAATATAACGCTCCAGACACTGTTTTATGCCATTATACAAATTGTGTGCAGATCTCTCCAAGCGCCCGCATCTCATGGTCGTGCGGTAGCGTTCTCGCTTCCCACGCCCGGGTTCCCGGGTTCGATTCCCGGCGGGGTCAGGGATTTTCTCTGCCTCGTGATGGCTGGGTGTTGTGTGCTGTCCTTAGGTTAGTTAGGTTTAAGTAGTTCTAAGTTCTAGGGGACTTATGACCACAGCAGTTGAGTCCCCTAGTGCTCAGAGCCATTTGATCCCTCCAAGCAGAAAAATTTGTATCTGCTTACCTTATTAAAGCATACTTACACAGTTTCGATCTATCAAGCTTCACTATTGAACTGAAGATTTCTTCATGCCTTAGGACATGTTCCATCAACAGACATCTTCTTTTAATAACATTGTGTCCTAAATTTCTTTTGTCCCCAATTAGATTCTGTGTCTCCTCGTTAGTTAGCCGATTCACCCATCTATTCTTCTGCATTCTCTACTGGCACCACATTTCAAAAGCTTCTATGCTCTTCTTGTCTGAACTGTTTATCACACACGTTTCACTTCCGTACAAGGCTACATTCAGACAAATACCTTCAGAAATGACATCTTTCTTTCAGAAATGCTTTTCTGACAATTGCCAGTCTACATTTTATCCTTTCTGATATCGCCAACGTTACTTAATTTGCTAGATCATACACTGCGCAAAGAATAAACAATTTATTTTCACAACAAGTATGTGCTTGCTCTTGATATTTCTAAACTAGGACTAATCTCAGTTAAAGTCATTTATTTAAATGAAGAAAGTAGGGAAAAAATAAATGACTGTTCACACATTGTAGGAAGAGGTGCCACGTGTCGCAACGTCCAGATCCGCTACATTCCACAAGCAATGTTATAGGAAAGGAATTGCAGCATCAATTTACGACATCCAATTTATTCATTCATCTGATAACACTATGACGGGCTGCTGCAGTAACTTCCAGTAATATACAACACACGGTGTTCCTTCATCCATTATGAGAAAAACTATCACAATCAACTATTAAATTACCCACTGACTCAGTTTCATACGAATTTCAGGCTAACAGGTCTGTGTACTTATAAACATCATTGTATGCATATAGGAAAGAATGTACGGATGTTCCACATCACCTCGTAAAACACCGCATCGATATCAGTCATACTTGGAACACACATCTAGAGAGACGTGCTGTGCTTGCAAGAATCACCTACCTCCCGTAAGTGTGGGTGCGGGCATAAAAAGCGGATCACATAGAAACATCACTCACGAACACCTACAACCAATTCATACATGACTCATTATTTGTATAAAAGTATTTTGAGCGTAAGATGAGCCTCCTGTCCATAGGGATGGGAGGATAGGTTGAGAAGGGGTGACACGTAAAATTATGCGAAAACGACAGCTGGTATTTCTTTTCTGCAGAGCGAAATTCGCTAGCAACTAGAAGAAACATACATGTGTACAACTCACTCATATATATATATATATATATATATATATATATATATATATATATATATATATATATATATATATATATATATATATATATGCAGGATAATGGAATGTAGTCGAATTAAGTCGGGTGATGCTGAGGGTATTAGATTAGGAAATGCGACACTTAAAGTAGTAAAGGAGTTTTGCTATTTGGGGAGCAAAATAACTGATGATGGACGAAGTAGAGAGGATATAAAACGTAGACTGGCAATGGCAAGGAAAGCGTTTCTGAAGAAGAGAAATTTGTTAACATCGAGTATAGATTTAAGTGTCAGGAAGTCATTTCTGAAAGTATTTGTATGGAGTGTAGCCATGTATGGAAGTGAAACATGGACGGTAAATAGTTTGGACAAGAAGAGAATAGAAGCTTTTGAAATGTGGTGCTACAGAAGAATGCTGAAGATTAGATGGGTAGATCACATAACTAATGAGGAGGTATTGAATAGGATTGGGGAGAAGAGAAGTTTGTGGCACAACTTGACCAGAAGAAGGGATCGGTTGGTAGGACATGTTCTGAGGCATCAAGGGATCACCAATTTAGTATTGGAGGGCAGCGTGGAGGGTAAAAATCGTAGGGGGAGACCAAGAGATGAATACACTAAGCAGATTCAGAAGGATGTAGGTTGCAGTAGGTACTGGGAGATGAAGAAGCTTGCACAGGATAGAGTAGCATGGAGAGCTGCATCAAACCAGTCTCAGGACTGAAGACCACAACAACAACAACAGTCGTATATATATATGACTACACGCACACACACATACACACACACACAAATCGTGGAAGCCAGCTACATCCGCATCAAGCAAGATAGTATGTAGTGGCGAACAGGAAAAAATTGTTAGCAACAAGTTCCGCGAAACTGAACTATCGTCAAAATGGAGTTTTCCGAAGACAGTAAATCACACGTAATCACCGATCACGTGAACCATCGTAAACGGACATTGCTCTGACTTACTTTCAGTCTCGCACGCTGAGTCTACTGAACACTCTCTGTGCGAGTAGTCACTACCTCAGACTGTCTCCTTCGTGCCAACAGTTTTTGCTCCTGAGAAACCAGGACACTCACTCTCCAACTTCCGGCTTAGTCCACAGCGTAACTCGGAGCAGTTTCGGCTTTGTAAGTCTTGCTTGAAGATTCTAATCTCCTTCCCGGAATTTCATTCTGCTGAATACTCTAAGACAAGCACCATTCCAGAGTTCGTAGTCTCCCCATCCGAAAGCCAACGGTCTGTTACCGCCTGCTGTTCACATAATAGCAGAGTTAGCAGCTCTCTGTACAATTGGAGATAACCACCACGCCACATTAATTTCAGGAATATTTCTGTTTGTAAAAAGTGTATCACACTCGAAACAAATCTGTTTAGGGTGAGAAAGTATAATTATTTGTTTAAACTGTATACGCGTGCATCGTACGATGCCATTCTTTAATAGTAGTACATTTATTTAAATTATTTATCGAAAGCAGCGACAGTTGTTTTTCGTTCATTGCGGTGACACCCTATAAGCAGCACGTTTAATTTATCAGTTCTATTTTCTTCGCGTACGAGCATGCGGCTTATGTTTTTAGTGTAGTTGTCCGCTAGTGGCTGTGTCTTTATTGAAAAATGCTATTACCGGGTTCGGGCAATTACATCCTTCACAGGCAGATCAAAATTTCATGAACTAGTTGGTGACCCATACAAGGCAGGAAAATTATGTGCCAACGAAGTGTAGTACAGTTGGAGGTGGATTGCTTTGAAGTAACTGATGCGAGAAGAATAAAATAACTGTTGAAAATGTCCAATAGCAGTTCTCAATGAAGAGAAAGCACCTAGCAGATGAATTACTACATTTGAATAGCCATCCTGTAGTTACTTCGAAAATGAGAGCGTATTTCAGTCTGTAATGAACTATAATTGTTGGGTGTTATATAATTTGTTTTCGACATTAGTGCCTGTCGCATGTTCGGTATATAACAGTAAACAATGGAGCAACATAACCACAAATATTCGTTATTTTAAATAGAGGCATAAAATTTCAGAGAGAACCCATTCCATGCGACGGTTAATATAGAAAATATAAAGACGACTATTATGTCAAATCTAAAACAGTACTAGAACCGCTGTTTTGAAAAACTTTTGAACTACAGGTGACCTAACTAACATAGGCAATCCGAAATATATCCATAACCGAGTAAATATATGAAGATATGGTTCTCTTTAAGTTTTAGCGGACAGCATGGTGAATTTTATCATGTTCACAGGTAGTTTTTAAAGTTTATAGCTGCCAAATTATGACACCTTTTTTGAAAGAAACTACACTGACGAAAATAAATGAAACACTTTCAAGAACAAGATCATTTTATTAACAATTGATGTGACAGGTAGTTTATCATTGTAGCGGTATACGACAGTAAATTCAGACCAAGTGAAGCACACGTCACACTAAAGTGTGCCCAAACAGTTGCATCAACACACAGTGTGGACACGTGTTCGCTTGGGAGGAGATATGGTGATTTTGCTGGCCAGGACAGACATTGTGTACCACAAGAAACACGTTGCATCGCAGTATTGTTACATTGTCATGCTGAACATATATCATCCTCCTGTCGAAGAAGTGACTGCATTACAAGAGACGAGGATGATAGCCTACGCAATGCACCGGGTAATGGTTATCTTACTCTACAGAAATACCAAATGTTACTGCGAGTTGTAACACATGCGTGGGATGGGATCTGTTTGTTGTGGGTAACGGCAGCTTACCAGCTTTGCGTCATAAAAGTGTAGGTCTGTCACTCACAGATTCTGATCTCACCTAATGACTGAATCTACTCTCACCACTCAAGCCATCAGAGCATCATTGCACTCTCCCCACAGTAGCCATGACTGTCAGTTCTTGGTGTCAGTGATAGCCTGGACAGAGGCCCAACTTATCTTAATCTTGCTGCAAGTTCCCAATGGTCCCTAATGGCAGAGCAGGTGTAACATGTATCCGGATTTCGTCCCTGGACGAAGTTCGGTTAGCCACCTCTGCTTGAGCAATACCTCGACCTTGACGTGCGTCTGTACTCTGCGGACGTCCAAAACCTGGTATACAAGTTTGGTAATGTTCTACAGACCACTGTCGCAAGTAGAGGTATATCTTGTGTAAAATGTGCACAACATGTGCAGCAATACGTCAATACGACGATCCAACTTCCCACAGGCTCACGGTGCGACTCTGTTCAAACTACTGAAGCCGTCAAACAGGATTACTTACTCATCACCAGGGCATGGTTGTACCCTAGAATGAATGCTGCAAACACTGTTCATCTCTAAACTCAGCACAGTTACTGCTCACAGAGTCAAAACAGATGGTGAACAGATAGGCATCCTGAACGCGATCTGATCGCCGATGACAGTGCAGTTGAATCACTAACAATGAGACGCTTAAGCATGCACATACTATACCCTGGCTCCACTGAGCATGGTCTTTGGGAGTGTTTACCTTATTTCCCGAAGTGCAGATATTTTCTTGTGTAGCGCTGAAGACACCGTTCGAAGAGGACTTCAATGACGTGCTATATGTGGAACTTGATCAAACAGCAACAAGACAACAGTGCCTCAAACCACTGTAGCCCTGTCAAGTGCAGGTAGTGTGTATCAAGTTTCAAACATTCATTCAGTGCAGCTAAAATTAAGGACACTTTCGACTTTTGAAATAATATATCCGATATTTTAAGGAAATTAAAAGTGAAGCAGAAAAATAGATAAGTAACTTATATGAACAAAAAGCAAGTTTGAATAACCTATGGTGAAAATAACGAATTACATTCTTGTGTTGGAGTGGTGTAGCCCAAGGTGTGAATTTATTGCTGCTGATATTTAAATTGTTTAAGCAATGAAAAACAATTCAAAATGGGAATGAAAGAGGGACATTATCTAGATTCACAGATGCCTTGCAACTATCTGTCTCATAGGCGAAAATAATAACTATTAAATTAAATAAAAATTTTGCCTGTTGCGGTTAGGAATCGCGTACTGAGTGTGCTGTACAAACTTAAATTTGTATATACATTCCGTGACTTCATGATATCGACGATTCTTTTCTGTTATGGATATTGATACCCACAAGATATAGATCTCAGGGATTCCAAGACATTCGAGAATGGTCGAGCTCAAAGTCTGAAGTCCTATAACAAACATCGAAAGAAATATTTTCCTTGTATAGTTACAAATTAACAATTTCGGATTTTTTCCTTTACGTGTGCTGTGAAACCCCGCTTCTTGTCAAATTCCTAGATTCTAGGTCGAAAGGAAGTACGCTATACATTTTGATGAGTGAGTTTTCGAGCACCAAAATATATGACATAAATCGCCGTATCTTTTGACTGAATTGACTTAGATGCTTAAAATTTTTACAGTGAATTAGAAGCTTAAAATTTTTACATTGTCAACGGACCATAAACTTTGTTATGTGACATAAATTTGAACTTCATACGACAAAGTGTTGCAGAGAGAAAGGGTGTTAACAGGGAAACATACAAAGAGAGGGATAAAATAGACAAAATAATTGCATTATATAATTACAATTTAATCATTATTGGATTTTTCCCTTACTTCCCCTGTGAAATCTTGCTTCTCGCCAAATTCCTTGATTCTAGGACAACGGAAAGTACTCTGGACGTTTTGATGATTGAGTTCTCGAGCACCAAAATATGTGATGCAAATTACGATATTTTTTTATTGCATTCACTTGGAGCTTAAAAGTCTTACACAGCGAAGGAACAATAGACCTTAGTATGTGACATAAATTTGAACTTGATAAGTCTACTGATTATGGAGAAAAAGGGTTCGTAACAGTCAAACAGGCAGACAGACAGACAACAGACATCAAACCGGTCCTAAAAGGGTTCTGTTTTTACATATTGAAACATGGAACACTAAAAACAGAAACTGGAAACGCTTCTCGGAAAGGATTCTCTTAGTTATTAAAAAAGTACCAAGACAAAATTGTCGGAAACGGAAGACTAATGATTTGCCTGGAAAATAGGTGTTAGAAGAAGTAAAAGACACAGGACTGATTATAGTTGGTAGTAGGGAGGTATAAATGGAACTTACAAAATCCTGTGCAGAATTTCAGTGAAGAAAGACAATGTTGAAGTGGAACAATACAGTAATTGAAGTTTCCTGGCAGATCAAATTTCAAACCTCTGTATTTCACAGGCAGATACTACACTGACATTTTTTTCATTCTATTCCTTTGTTTTTCCGGCATTATTCGTTATTTCTGCCATGTGGTGGATTCCGCATGTCCCCCTCTCAAATTCCACCAATGAAAACTTCATCCAGTTGTTTTAGTTTTTTTTATCACTGTCTGCACATTTACTCTTTCCTCTCATTCTGTCCATCCCCTCTTCTATCCATCTCAACCTGCCGCCAGCCATGTGCATTGACATGTGTAGCCCCTGCAATACAGCTCAATAAAGAAGGCTGATGCTGCTCCCACAACATGGCTGTCATACAGTGCAGGCTGCACATCAGGGGACTGAAAATCATTTATTTGCCCTAGATGCATGCAAAACAGGTCGCTATGGCAGGCCAGTACTACTGTAACACAGCATGCTTGTCACATAGGGTAGCCTACATGTCGAGGCAAAGAAAACCAATTCTTGGCCCTGAAATGTAGGCTGCCAGCAAAGGAGGTTGATTTGGCAAGCTGATACTGTTCCCATTCAATATGCTTGTTTTGCAGGGCAGCCTATAAGCCAGAAGCTACAAAAAACACATTTTTGCCGCTATCGCCACTCCTATTGGAGCTAGGAGGTTATAAATACCATAGTGATGATACTTTTGATAGATACTGTTTTTTGCCAAGTTTGGCTGAATTCGATCTAGGGGTTTGGGAGGAGATCCCAGACATACACACATACACTCTGCTTTATATACAGGGTGGTCCATTGATTGTGACTGGGTCAAATATCTCACGAAATAAGCGCCAAACGAAAAAAATACAAAGAGCGAAGCTTGTCTATCTTGAAGAGGGAGACCAGATGGCGCTATGGTTAGCCCACTAGAAGGCGCTGCCATAGGTCAAACGATATCAACTGCGTTTTTTTAAATAGGAACCCCCATTTTTATTACATATTCGTGTAGTACGTAAAGAAATATGAATGTTTTAGCTGGACCACTTTTTTCGCTTTGTGATGGATGGCGCTGTAATAGTCACAAACGTATACATACGTGGTATCACGTAGCATTCCACCAGTGCGGACGGTATTTGCTTCGTGACTCATTACCCGTGTTAAAATAGACCATTCACCAAATGCGGAAAAGGTCGATATCGTGATAATATATAGCTATTCTGATCAAAATGCCCAACGGGCGTGTGCTATATATGCTGCTCGGTATCCTGGACGACATCATCCAAGTGTCGGGACCGTTCGCCGGATAGTTACGTTATTTAAGGAAACAGGAAGTGTTCAGCCACGACTGAAACGTCAACCACGACCTGCAACAAATGACGATGCCCAAGTAGGTGTTTTAGCTGCTGTCGCGTCTAATCCGCACATCAGTAGCAGACACTCTCTCGGGCACTATTCGAGCGGGGCTGTTGAGCTCTTGCATGGTCTTGCGTACAACTCTCCCGAAACCAGCACCTCCATAGTAACGTGACAGCCGTGGGATGATGACCAATCTTTTCATGATTCATCAGGTGCATCTGTTTCTCTAACTTCTCTGACTTCAGCTTCTCCTGAGCGCGCCACTCGCAGGAAACTCCGTACCACCATCTCGGATGCTCAATATTGCGATGAAAGTATCGTAGAACAATAGAAACTAAGGTAATCGCTTCTTGTGGTTAAAAAAAAATGTTCAAATGTGTGTGAAATCTTATGGGACTTAATTGGCCAAGGTCATCAGTCCCTAAGCTTACACACTATTTAACCTAGACTATCCTAAGGACAAACACACCCATGCCCGAGTGAGGCATCGAACATCCGCCGGGACCAGCCGCACAGTGCATGACTGCAGTTCTTTAGACCGCTCGGCTAATCTTATGGTTAAAAGGGAGTTTAACACCATCTGAAAAAAAAGGGAACAAGCGAATGAACAACGTCCTCCGTCATAAAGATGAAGTTTTCTTTGAAATGGCTTCAACACAAAATTAAGGTGCTTCTAAACTGTGATTTCAGTGGAAATGTGTTTTTCTCCATTTCACACGAAAATCAAAAAACTACGTTCGACTTTTAAGAATAAAAAAAATCACAAATGTCAATTATTTTGTATTTGCATTTGAGCCTTTTTCAGTTCACATGTTCATTACTCACACACAGACACACACACAAACACACACACACACACACACACACACACACACACAAATATATATATATATATATATATATATATATATATATATATATATATATAAAGTTTCATACGCGAATCCCCGTTTTTTATTACAAAATCGGGTTCTACATAAAAAACTATGTACATTTTGTCTTAAGCATTTGTTCTGATTCTTGGTAGTTGGCGCTGCTATTCAAGAGAATCCACGTTCTCATTTTTGCTTGGAAAATGGCTACAGATATACTTATTTGCTTCGTAAATTTTAATTCGCTGAAACTAAAACTCTCCCTCTCACCCCATAGGGTGAGGTTTGAGAGAGGAATTAGAGTTTTACGAATGATGACCCAAATATTAATTTTTTCCGCAGATTCGGATAAGTTTTGTTTGTATCGTGGTCATGAGGCCACTCAACTCTTAATTATAAAACAGATCATCTGACTAGTTAACTAACTACCCCTGTATATACAGGGTGATCCATTGATCGTGACCGGGCCAAATATCTCACGAAATAAGTGTCAAGCGAAAGAACCAGAAAGAACGAAAATTGTCTAGCTTGAAGGGAGAAACCAGATGGCGCTACGGTTGACTCGCTAGATGGCGCTTTTTTAAATAGGAACCACAATTTTTATTACATATTCGTGCAGTACGTAAAGAAACATGAATGTTTTAGTTGGGCCGCTTTTTTCGCTTGTGATAGATTGCGCTGTAATAGTCACAAATATATGACTCACAATTTTAGACTAACAGTTGGTAACAGGTAGGTTTTTAAATTAAAATACAGAACCTAGGTACGTTTGAACATTTTATTTCGTTTGTTGCAATGTGATACATGTACCTTTGTGAACTTACCATTTCTGAGAACGCATGCTGTTACAGCGTGATTACCTGTAAATACCACATTAATGCAATAAATGGTCAAAATGATGTCCGTTAACCTCAATGCATTTGGCAATACGTGTAACGTCATTTCTCTCAACATCGGGTAGTTCGCCTTCCGTAAAGTTCGCACATGCATTGACAATGCGCTGCCGCATTTTGTCAGGCGTTGTCGGTGGATCACGATAGCAAATCTTCAACTTTCCCCACAGAAAGAAATCCGGGGACGTCAGATCCGGTGAACGTGCGGGCCATGGTATGGTGCTGTCATGAAATATGCTATTCAATACCGCTTCAACCGCACGCGAGCTATGTGCAGGACATCCATCATGTTGAAAGTACATCGCCATTCTGTTGCAGCCATTGTGGATTTTACGTTGTCCAGTAGTGTATATTATGCCGGTTTACGTTACCGCTGTTGGTGAATGACGCTTCGTCGCTAAATAGAAAGCGTGCAAAAAATCTGTCTTCGTCCCGTATTTTCTCTTGTGCCCAGTGGCAGAACTGTACACGACGTTCAAAGTCGTCGCCATGCAATCCCTGGTGCATAGAAATATAGTACGGGTGCAATCGATGTTGATGTATCATTCTCATTTTGAGATTCCCGATTCTCACGCAATTTGTCTGCTACTGATGTGCGGGTTAGTCGCGACAGCAGCTAAAACACCTACCTGGGCATCATCATTTTATGCAGGCCGCGGTTGACGTTTCGCATGTGGTTGAACACTTCCTGTTTCCTTAAATAACGTAACTATCCGGCGAACGGG
This sequence comes from Schistocerca cancellata, assembly GCF_023864275.1. Classification (NCBI taxonomy): domain Eukaryota; kingdom Metazoa; phylum Arthropoda; class Insecta; order Orthoptera; family Acrididae; genus Schistocerca; species Schistocerca cancellata. Next base: position 351,011,242 of record NC_064634.1, on the reverse strand, counting down.
CCGGACACTTGGATGACGTCGTCGAGGATACCGAGCATCATACATAGAACATGCACGTTGGGCATTTTGATAAGAGTAGCCATATATCAACACGATATCGACCTTTTCCGCAATTGATAACGGTAAATTTTAACACGGGTAATGAGTCACGAAGCAAATATCGTCCGCACTGGCGGAATGTTGCAACGTACACGTTTGTGACTATTGCAGCGCCATCTATCACAAAGCCAGGAAAGTGGTCCAACTAAAACAGTCATATTTCTTTAAGCACTATACCAATATGTAATAAAAAATGGGGGTTTCTATTTTGAAGAAACGCGATTGATATCCGTTTGACCTATGGCAGCGCCATCTAGTGCGCCAACCATAGCGCCATCTGGTTTCCCCCTTCAAGGTAGACGAGGTTTGTTCTTTGTAATATTTTCGTTTGATGCTTATTTCGTGATATATTTGGCCCGGTCACTTTCAATCCACCACCCTATTTACACAGAAGTTCGCTTCATTGCTTTATCATGCTGAAGGCCAAGATATAGTCGAAAATCATCTTTGGTTTTGTTTTCTTTAGATAGGAGGTAATGTAATGTAATGTGTTACCTTTTAACCAGTTTACGGCATTCCTTTTTGTATTTTGATATGGCACGCCAGTAGGATTTTAAAAAATCGACAAGTACTGGTCGGGTAATCCTGGCTAACATTCCCGACTGAGCTATACAAGCGCAAGATAAATGATTGAAGTTTTACTTCCGCCAGTACCTCATCCACTACCTTCTAAACTTTACAGAAGTTCTCCTGAATGCCTTGCGGAGCCAGCTTCTCCTGAGCATGAGGATGTTGCGGAGACGTGCTTAATCAAAACCTGCAGGTTTTATAACATAGCACACTCTGCAGCATTGTGAAAATTTCTTCCAATGACATTATGCTGTTTGTTATAAGGGGTAGTTACAATTAAAGTACAGTTACTCGAAAAAGTCCAACGTGGGCTGTAATTGACGTATGGCAGCAGAACTTAGGAAATATTCTAATGCGTTAATGCGGAACCGAATTACTCTGGGAAAAAGTTAGTTCCAATTTTGCCAACCAGAGCAAATCTGGAGCTGTGAATGCAAGAAAGACGTACAGAAACAACAACATATGTTACGGATTAGGAATAAGACATAGGGAGAAAAGGTCAGGCAAGTGAGGAAGGTGTAATGTTGATTCTATTAGTAACCAATGCTTACACATTTTGTTCTATATCAGCACTGGAGGCGCCGACGAGATGATGTACAGCGCCAGATAAGCATCTGGTGGTCACATTAACGCATTGGCATGTCTATCACGTTTCGGTGCCATATGATAATTTCAGCCCTCATAGGAACTCCATATGTAGCTATACTTCAGTTATTACGAACCGGTACTTCAATAACAAATGCGGCTACTTAATAGAGGAAGTTTGAAAGTAGGTCAAAAATAAATGACAGTAAAACTAAAATAATGTAGAATCAAAGTACAAAACAGAAAATATGTAAGTTAATAACGAAGTCGCGGAACTAACTGATAATATTTTGTTCAAGACTACTTTAGAGCTAAAAAGTAATAATACAGCGTAAAAGATAAACAGAATAGTAAACCGCTGGATTGCTTTAGGTAGATGTATATTAAACAATTCTAAATGGAATAGTATACTGTATGTGAAGCCGAAGTGAGTTATACCAATTGTGGCTCAGTCAGTGCGATACTGTCTTTTTAATCTTAAACGCCATATCGGATCGCTCAAGCACCGTAGACGAAAGGGGAACCTACAAAACGGTAGTTAAGCCGTCACTCTGGGCAACTGTGTATTGTTGGTCAAACTACACAAATAAATTGATGATGTGGCCTCTTCTCCCACCTAAAACGCCAGGAATACACACAAACTCTTCCAAGAAATGTTTCGTCTGTGTTGCTGTAACAACAAGCTTACTCGGTATTGATCGAGGCTGAGTTCCATAAACAGACGAGCAGAGCCGACATAAGAAATAACAACTCATTTCTCTCTCACGGATTCGTTTTGAGTATTCAGTACTTCCGCATTCGATAAGGAAATTCTCTTCTTCTATTGTTTTCTTTCTGGACAGGGATCAGAACTCTGAATATCACAAAGATACGAGAGAGTGATTTAATAACGTCACGACAGAATGTGGGCGGATATTTTGTCCGCGTAATCACAGTGCACAGCTTCGTTCTCCAAATGGCCCCATAAATAAAGTCCCTAGAGAGAAAAGTAGAGTACAGGCCGCAGCAAACTTGCAGCCCTGCTATCCGCTGATAACAGGAGGCACGCCCTCGCAATGGCGTGGTCGCCGAGCGGACGACCTGCGGGGGCGAAAACACTGCAGTCCCCCATCACACAGCGCAAATTGTTCTGTTTTCTCTCCCAGCATTTCCTAAAAACATATCGCATACAGTTTCTGTTACATCCATCAACAACAGCAAAAATACATTTCAGTTAAAAAAACATTCTATGTTTCTTGAAGATAAGTCGTCTCTGAATCTACATATAATTTTAAATTTTGTTTTACCTTCTCAGCTTTCACGTAATAATGGTTTTTGTAAATGTTCACTCCAACTTATGTATTACGAGGGTGTACTGAAAAATAATGGCTCCGAACATTTTTATTCTGTTCTCAATAGCGGTTGAGATATTACCTGTCATGCATATTTCTCGGTCGACTTTCCCACATCGCTAGAGTGTTCCTAATCCTAGCGTATAACATAGCGATGCGTGACGTAACTTGCTCGGTGCTTGAGAAACAGCGTAAGGTCATCGAATTTCTAACTGCAGGAAAGGTGCTTCCAATATAAGTCCATAGAGTAATGAAAGCTGTGTACGGTTGATTGTATCGACATCAGTAATGTGCGGGCACGGATTGCTCGCGGTCATAATGAAGGAAACCGTGGTGCTGAACTCAACGTGTGTGATTATCGCAAAACTCATCGGAATTAGGTTGATGAACTCATCGGAGATAATCGCCGCGTAACACAGGCATAGCTCTCAGGTAAGTGTAGCGTAACACGTGAGCGTGTACACACCATCATTGCAGAACTGAGGTACAGACAGTTGGGTGCATGGCAGCTGCCTGGAATTCTCACTCCTAACATGAAACAGATTAGAGATTTGTCAAAAGCGTGAGGGTGCTGGGTTCCTTAACAATATCGTGATAGGTGATGAAAGCAGGGTTCACCATTCCACTTAGGATCACCGACGTCAGAAAGGTTAGACATCATGCCACAGCAGACGAAGTCATGCTCACAGTGTTCTGGGGTATGTGTTGTGTGAGTCCTCTCTACGATTTTCAGAAAAAGGAACAAGACTATAGTAGGTGACACAGAAAGTAACTGTGAACAAACAGAAAGGTAAACGTGGGGCTGAAGGTGGACGAAACTGTATCAGATGATTTCCAAGACGTTCTACATTAGACGCAGAAGATACGCATACACAACCTGGGGCAATGGCCGTTTCGTGTACCAAGTTCTATTAATGAGTATGTGGAGCAGTCTGTGGGGAAAGGCTATCTAGATGATCGTTTCTGCATAATGTGATACAAATTTTGGGACAAATTCTATTACCTACTATACATTGTTGGCCTTCAGAAACAGCAAAAATTATCATAAGACGTTACTGGGACTAGAAGAGACTGAGATTAATTAAATGGTTGCAGGTGACATAACTTTGATTTTGATCAATTCTCTCTACTTGCTGACACGAGCTGTGCTCAACATGGCTACTTTGCTACTTATCATGTCCGCGTTTGTGTGTTTCCTGCCTGGGTTATGCACAACCTCGTAATCAAACTCACAGACGTGTTAGACGACTAGATGGGCTTTTACACCAAGAACCCATTTCATTGATGAGTGGCGCACACATTATAAATTCTGGATATCATGACAACAACAAGACTATAGTAGGTGACACAGAAAGTAACTGTGAACAAACAGAAAGGTAAACGTGGGGCTGAAGGTGGACGAAACTGTATCAGATGATTTCCAAGACGTTCTACATTAGACGCAGAAGATACGCATACACAACCTGGGGCAATGGCCGTTTCGTGTACCAAGTTCTATTAATGAGTATGTGGAGCAGTCTGTGGGGAAAGGCTATCTAGATGATCGTTTCTGCATAATGTGATACAAATTTTGGGACAAATTCTATTACCTACTATACATTGTTGGCCTTCAGAAACAGCAAAAATTATCATAAGACGTTACTGGGACTGGAAGAGACTGAGATTAATTAAATGGTTGCAGGTGACATAACTTTGATTTTGATCAATTCTCTCTACTTGCTGACACGAGCTGTGCTCAACATGGCTACTTTGCTACTTATCATGTCCGCGTTTGTGTGTTTCCTGCCTGGGTTATGCACAACCTCGTAATTAAACTCACAGACGTGTTAGACGACTAGATGGGCTTTTACACCAAGAACCCATTTCATTGATGAGTGGCGCACACATTATAAATTCTGGATATCATGACAACATACAATTCGAAGGAAGAGGCCACCAATCTTTTTCTTTTCACTATCTTATTTATTCCGATAAATTCTATAACCTAAACACACAAATTCTATAACCTACAACAATAACACATGAGAAATTCCGCCCAGTGGGCATGGCTTAACATTGGTGATTCTCTACCTTATGGTCTCGTAATTATTTAACGCTACAGTGCACTTTCTGGATAGGATGGTGGATCTTTTATTATTTCTCACACTTCGACTCTCACAATCATCATCACGAAACTTTCCTCCAGACCGAGCAGTACAAAAGGAACACGCATAACCCACTAATCTTTTGAAACTACCTTGCTACTCTCCCATGCAAACTACACATACCCAAATTACATGACATACACCACACTACAACATGAAATACTACACAGGGAATAGTCACAACATTATCACTTTTAGCTTTCCCACTTCAATTAATATTTATCCCAGTTTCACACGACACTGCCCCACTTCGTAATTCTACTTTCCTACTATGAACTCTGGAGACATATGCACGTCTTCCTGTGCAATGCAAGCCAAGTGGCGTTGCTGGATAGACGGCCGACTCACCTTGCTTCTCTCTCAGAGTTTGAATCTAGCGTCACACGGAATCATATCACGCAAAGTAATATTAAGAACGTATTCATCACACACGCGAGTCCTCAACTGATACCATGGACGAGTACTTCTCTTTATCTTTTGTCTCATACACAGTTTGAGACTCACACAGTACTCACCACGTGGAAGTACTCGTCTCTAATTTCAAGTCCTGCACACGCCATTTCTTAAATATTTCAACTTATCGTACACACGCTATTTCTTAAATATTTCAACTTATTGTACACACGCTAGTAATTCAACTTAACTTAAGCACACGGAAGTATTTCAACTTATTGCTACACGTGGTTTCATTGTGACCGTTGGTCACTTCCGAAGGTTACTACAATCCCATTAATATTACCTGCCTGACATTTAATTCTTCCCACAAAACTTCCTGAAATAGAGAAATTATTATTTCAAACTACTCTTAAATATTCCACATGAATACCATGTCTCCACTCTTTTGTCTTTACGGAGCACACCCAAGACAGGTCTTAACACCACAAGATCCAGCGGCAGAGTGCTGAAACATGGCCGTTCTTCAGGTTCTCTCGCACCTCTGCCGAAGTGGGGGAGCACCTTGCTACCATATTGGTCAGCCACATTTCAGGCGCTCAAAGCTCAGGTAAATTTCATCTCTTTGGTCCCACCAAAGGTGGCCAAAGGATTGTCTCAAAGATGATCATATATCCACATTCACTATCTGCGGTTAGCAGACGACCATACATTCATTCATTTCACAGATCTCACCAAACTGGATGTAGGGATTTAATTTGTGGGAGTGCACATGTGATCAATTAAATAAATAAATTGTCATTCTTTCCCACACTGGTATCTGGCTTCGCTGTATTAATTGAAATTGAGTTATTTTACAAAAAAAAAAAGTGTTGTTCTGACAAAAATAATGAAGTATGTTGTACCTATTTTCAATGTCGGGCGGTACTGTACCCTTTCAATATGACCACCAACATTTCCTTTTTAGTTCTTCATTAGTTACGTTCCGCCTTACTTAACTGCCTCAAAGAATACGCTAATGCGTGCACCTGCCCATCAATCATCTGGCCTAAAATACTTGTTCGTTAGAATCATCACAAGAGAGAATGAAGTCTTTTTCAAAATCTGGGAAAACCACTACAGGATCTTAAATCAATGCCTCCTTCAATTTCCCTAATGCTAATTGACCATCCTTTGCCCACAGAAATTTTACACACTTTTTGAGTAATTTGTTGAAAGATTCAGCTATTTTTGCGAAATCCTTTACGAATTTACGGTAGTATTAGCACAAACCGACGAACGAGTGTTTCTGTTTAGTCCTCTGCGGTGCAGGAAAATTTTGAATTGCTTCTGTAATACGAGGCTCGGTCTGCCCACCACGCTCACTAATTATGGGTCCCTGACATTTAACTCGACTCTGAACAAAATTGCACTTGTCCATGTTCAGCTTTCAGTCGTCTCACATGTTCCGGTATTTTTCCATTTTTGGCAATTTGTCTCCCGCAATTAAGCAACCACTTTTCCTCCCGAACTACGGACTGTGGTTCAATATCCACCAGTTGTGATAACTGTGCTCTTAATTGACCGTAGGTAAACTGTAACTAATGGTACTCACCCTGCCCTTCATTAAATATGTCAAGTCCTTGTGCCTGTCTATACAGTTCTGTCTGCTTACCATTATTAAACATGAGACGAAAATATGAAAAAAATAAGTTGTGCCACATGTAAAAATTGTCCGAACAGATGGAATGGGAGAACAGAAAGAAGCATAAGCTTCAATGTTTCGTCAACATTGAGTCACTACACGGGAAAAAATTGGCTAAAATGGAATAATGAATCTGCATGTGTTTATTGTAAGAAACGGCCTGTAAATCATCCGAAGAGATTTAGGATGAACCTAAGAAGAATGACTTTCTTTATTAAGATTCACTGAACGTACTGGTGTGTTTAGTAACGTCACTTTCAAGAATAATCCCAAAAAGTGTTTAAAAAATATCATTCGAAATCTTCGGAATTTGGCGTTTCACCTAAACAAATTTTTGTTTATGAAGTCTAATAGGCCGGCGAAAAACGTTAGGATACAGAATTAATGTTACAGTAGTTAACAGAGAAAAAGAAACACAACAAACTAAAGACTGCGATAACAAGTATGCCTGCAGAACTTCCCCACACAGAAACGTAGAATGTTACTGACCATGGACATCTACTACACGTTGGTTGGAACATAATCAAGTAAAATGCGAAAATATCCCAGTATATCACTTGAAGATGGAGCACACACTATAAAATGAGTACTGAGTAGCCAGCGACGTTGCAATAACTGCTTCCTGGTAGACCATTCTCTGCCCAAGTGTATGAGATCGCATGCACTTCAGTCATTCAGATGATCAGGTTATGATTGTTGCGATCTGAGAATAGGTCGTTGATCTTTACCTCTTACTAATCTTTTGTGAAGTGTCAGTTTTTTATCTGTATCATACCGATGAAAATCATGAAGTGTCAGATGCTTACCTCTATCGTATCAATGGCAATTATGAGTGTCAATTGTTTATCTGTGTTGTACCGAAAACTGTGAGAGGGCTCAGGAACTGAAGTCTTTATGTTGTTATGAATATGTATGGAACGGAAGAAACGGACAGGATAAAATCCGGTGCCGGTACACAGCCCAACTTTTTAGAATAGTATAAAAGTTGCTACCGAAGTTGACGTCCCTACTGGATGAACATGTCAGAATCGACACAGTCACATGTACGCTCTGTACTTCCACACTTACACTGAAGAGCCAAAAAGCTGGTACACCCGCCTAATATCGTGTAGAGGCCACTCGAGCACGCAGAAGTGCCGCAACACGACGTGGCATGGACTCGACTAATGTCTGAAGTTGTGCTGGAGGGAACTGACAATATGAATCCTGCAGGGCTGTCCATAAATCTATAACACTTCGAGGGGCTGGAGATCTCGTCTGAACAGCACATTGCAAGGCATCCTAGATACGCTCAATAATGTTCATTTCTGGGGAGTTTGGTGTCCAGCACAAGAATTTAAACTCAGAACAGTGCTCCTGAAGCTACTCTGTAGCAATTCTGAGTGTGTGGGGTGTCGAATTGTCCTGCTGGAATTGTCCAAGTCCGTCGGAATGCACAATGGACATGAACGGATGCCGGTTATCAGAGACAATGGTTGTGTGCGTGTCACCTGTTAGAGTCGTATATAAACGTATCAGAGGTCCCATATCACTCCAACTCCACACGCCTCCACCAGCATGAATAGCCCCCGCTGACATTCAGGTCCACGGATTCATGAGGTTGTCTCCATACCCGTACACTTCCACCCACTCGACAGAATTTGAAATGAGACTCGTCCGACGAGGCAAAATATTTCCAGTCATCAACAGTCCAGACAAGGCGTAAGGCTTTGTGCTGTGCAGTCATCAAGGGTATACAAGTAGACCTTTGGCTTCGAAATCCCATATCGATGATGTTTCGTTGAATGGTTCTCAAGCTGACACTAGTTGATGGCCCAACATTGATATCTGCAGCAATTTGCGTAGGGGTTGGACTTTTGTCACGTTGGACAATTCTCTTCAGTCGCCTCTGGTCCCGTTCTTGCAGGATCTTTTACCGGCCGCAATTATGGCGGAGAGTTGATGTTTTACCAGATTCCTGATATTCACGGTACACTCGTAAAATGGTCGTACGGGAAAATGCTAACTCGGAGATGCTGTGTCCCAGCACCACATTCAAACTCACTTAAATCTCGATAACCTGCCATTGTAGCAGAAGTAACCGATCTAACAACAGCGCCAGACACTTGTTGTCTTATAGAGGACTTGCCGACCGCAGCGCCGTATTCTGCTTGTTTACATATCTCTGGCGCTTCAATGTACATGCGGTGCACCAAAATGTATCTTCGCTTTAGTGTTTGCTCTTAAGGCTGAATCGATATTTCTAAAATGATTACATGCTCGAGCAGGGTTTCCGAGTGCTACTAATGGGATCTGAAAAGAAAAGGCTCGAATCAGTTGCAAGGTAGCAAGGGAGCTACTCAGTGACTTTGTGTGGTTTTAAGAAAAGCCGGCCGGAGTGGCCGAGCGGTTCTAGGTGCTAAAGTCTGGAACCGCGCGACCGCTAACGTCGCAAGTTCGAATCCTGCCTCGGGCATGGATGTGTGTGTCCTTAGGTTAGTTAGGTTTAAGTAGTTCTAAGTTCTAGGGGACTGATGACCACAGCAGTTTAGTCCCATAGTGCTCAGAGCCATTTGAACCATTTTTAAGAAAACGCGATTACGACTTCCTTCTGGATGTCAATGAACTTTTGCGGAAAGGGGATTGTTCAAGAAAAGATATTTAAAAACATTATTTCTTCTAAGACCCGCGTAGATCATGTGGGTTGCAGTCAGCGGTGGAACATTATTGTACTGCAACAGTTTGGATACTCGGAATGGTTTAAAAAACATCTGAATGAGGTAAGACGCGTGCCTTTTACTGTCCGCAGAATTAGCGACGTTTTTCGTCAGCCACAGTAAGCATCGGTGGAAAATCGTGAGGAAATACGGAGAGGTAAACAAATTTTTAGGTTGGTTAAGGAGCGCTACCACTTTTTATATGTAGATCAAAGTAAGACAGTGATTATAAGAAAGGGAAGTTACGCGGCCTCTGAGTGGTAGATATTAGGTCGTGGTTTTATCAACGCTACTTTGCAATGCCTAGCACGTATCTGCTACCACAGAGTGAAGGGAAATCGGCAAGAATCCTATCGAGGTAGGTGGACTGAACGATAGCAAAAATGCAGACGACCGACGCCGCCCCACCTTATGGTGATGTAGGTACGTACATCACCGTTTTTCTCAAATTATGGTGGATTGGCTCTGAGCACTATGGGACTTGACATCTGAGGTCATCAGTCCCCTAGAACTTAGAACTACTTAAACCTAACTAACATAAGGACATCACACACATCCACGCCCGATATTGTGGATTATTTATCTCAAATTTCATAAGCGAAAATGTGTACTGTGATGGCGATGTTAAAATTCCCAGTTCTTTGAACATATACCTATATGATGTCCACGTGGAACGCCACATATTTTCTTACTTTTTGCTCTTTTACAACCAGTAATTTCTTTTCGAGTGACGAGTTACCTCAGAAAATTGTTCCCTAAGATATTATTAAGCCGAAATGTGCGAAATATGTCAGAGGTTTGATTCGTTTGTTTCTAAGGTTAGCAGTCACACGGTGCGCAAAAGTAGCTGAACTTAATTGTTTGAGAAGCTCAGTAATATGCTTCTTCCAGTTCAACAATTCATCAACATGTACACCCAAAAATTTAGAGCAATCTACCCTATTTCCTGACTCCCACTCATGTGCTACATTAATTGTTAGTATGACTATTTGTTGTAGAGAACTGAATATGTTTTTTCTTTCAGAATTGATGGACAGTCCATTTTCTGAGAACCAGTGTATAATACCTTAGAAAAATCTTTTTGCATGTTTTATATTGCTTTCTTCCCAATTTGCTGTAACAATAGTAACGTCTGCAAAAGAATAAATTCTGCTCGTTAAAAGTTAAAGTGGAAGGTCATTTACATAATACGAGGGGTGAACAATAAATAATACAACGCTTTTTGTCTGAAAGTGGGTTGATTTTATTCAATATTTCAACACACCATATTATTCCTCAGTCTTCTGGCTACAAAATCCTATCATACAACATAATCTCCATTCAGTGCGACGGACTTATACCACCTTACTGGAGGCGATGTACGGCTGAATGGTACCACTCAGCTGGTCGACGTCGTAAGCAACGTCTTGCTGCGCCAATAACCTCCCCATCATCCTTCTACTGCTTCCCGAGGAATGTATCTTTCATTGGGCCAAACAGCTGGAAGTCAGAAGGTGTGAGATCCAGGCTGTAGGGTGGATGAGGAAGAACAGTCCAATGAAGTTTTGTGAGCTCCTTTCGAGTGGACAGACTTGTGTAAGGCCTTGATCTGTCATGGAGAAGTTCGTTTGCATTTTTGTGATGACGAACAAGGTCAAGTCGTTTCTTCAATTTCCTGAGGGTAGCACAGTACACTTCCGAGTAGCCCGCCCGGTTAGACGTGCGCTCTAACGCACTGATTTCCGGGTGGGAAGGCGTGCCGGTCTCTGCAACAAATCCGCCCGGCGGATTAGTGTCGAGGTCCGGTGTGCCGGCCAGTCTGTGGATGGTTTTTAAGGCGTTTTTCCATCTGCCTCGGCCAAAGCGGGCTGGTTCCCCCTATTCCGTCTCAGATACACTATGTCTGCGATTGCTCCGCAAACACTATCTCCGCGTATGCGTACACCACCATTACTCTCCCACGCAAATATTGGGATTACATTCGTCTTGTCTGAGACGTTCCCGGAGGGGTCCACTGGAGGCCAAACCGCACAATAACCCTGGGTTCGGTGTGGGGCAGCACACTGGACTCGCATTCGGGAGGACGACGGTTCAATTCCGTCTCCGGCCATCCTGATTTAGGTTTTCCGTGATTTCCCTAAATCGCTTCAGGCAAATGCCGGGATGGTTCCTTTGAAAGGGCACGGCCATCCTTCCCTCACCCGAGCTTGCGCGCTCGGTCTCTAATGACCTCGTTGTCGACGGGACGTTAAGCACTAATCTCCCCCTCCTCCTCCTCCTCGGTGTGGGGCAGTGGGTGAACAGACTGCTGTAGCCGGTTGTGAGGTTGTGTACCACTGAGGGCTGCTGCTGGGACGAAGCCACTCTGTCGTTTCAAAATCCCTAGTTCCATGTAATACAATACACCTCATTGTTGCACCATGAGGGAGGAAATCAAACAGAATAACCCCTTCAGAGTCTGTCGCCGTGACTTGCCGGCTGAGTGTGCGGCTTTGAACTTTTTCTTCGGAGGTGAGCAGGTGTGGCGCCACTCCAAGAGTTGACGCTTTGTTTTCGGTTCTAAGCACGAAGTGATGATCCCAAGTTTCATCGTCTGTGACGATGTTCGACAAAAACTATGGTCACGTTCAGCCTCGTAACGCACAAACAATTTTGCAGACGTGGTCGTTGATTGCTCTTTATGGCCTTCTGTCAGGCTGCGAGGAACTCAGCGGGCACACATCTTTGAGTATAACAAGTGGTGGACGAGGGTGTTAGCATTGCCAAGAGAGATGTGCAGTTGACCAGCGAGGTGTCTGATTGTGATCTGCCAATCACCTCGAATGAGAATGTCCGCACGTTCCAGCACTGCAAGAATCACAGCTGTGTGCAGCTGGCCGGTACGTGAGAGATCGGTAAGGTTTGCGCGACCCTATTGCGATGAAGACAGACGTCTCCACTGCTTTTGTTCCCTGTCCCGTCTCCTTAGACATCCTGCAAGCACCTGTGAATATCTGTGAAGCTCTGGTTTTCCACCAAAAGAAATTCAAAGACAGCTCCGTTACAGACGCCGGTTTGAAGGCTATGTATAGCACCACCACCTATCGGAACTCAGTGAAACTACAGGAGGAGATGCGGGAATATTCCACGATGTCCCACAACAAATTCCGTATTTTTTAAACCGAAAATGGCGGAGGAAAGAATGTGTTGCATTACTTATTGCACCCAAAATCGAACCCTGTTAGACTCCCTTTCTGGTTTCTCCCCAATTACTAAAATCTTCTTCCTTTCCGTCATTGTTTACATTTTGTTTGTTAAATATGATTCAAATCATCTGTAAGTAAAAGTGGTATTAATAAGAAGCGACATGAAAAGAGATGATCAGGCAATCATCGTAGGTCGTACCACTCGCTGCTTCCGGCTCCTTGATTTTTCCCTTACTATCTGCGCCTGTCCTGTCCGCCTTTCTCCCACCCTTACTTACCTTGAACTCACCATTGACCGTCACCTCGTCTGGATCCCTCATATCCACTCTATCCAATCCAAAGCCCACAACTATCTCCTTAAACTCCTCACTGGCCAGACATGGGAGTTGAACCCCTATGCCATCCTCCACACCTACAAATCCTTAATCTGTCCCATCCTCTGGTATGCTAGCCCCATCTCGATATCCGCCCTCCCCTCCACATTCTGTAAGTTCCTCCAGATCCTCGAGCGCCGTGCACTCCGCCTCACCTTCAGTATATTCCTCTCGTCCCCCACGCGGATCCTCTATGAACTGATTCCTTTCCCCCATCTGCTCCTTTTCCTAGAACATATCCACATCCTCTACATCTCCCGCAGACTTGATCCCCCTCATCCCCTGGTTGCTCCTCTCAACACCGAACCACTGCCACACCTTCATTGTTGTGTCCCCCCTACCCTCCACCTTTACAGTCTTCATTCCCTTTCCCGAGCTGGTTTCCATCAACTCCCCCTCCCGGATGACTCCCTCTCTCCCTCCATTTATCCCTGCTATCAACTTAGATCCTCACCTTCACCTTCCTCCCTCTGCTCTTTTCCCAGGCTCCCTCTCCCCTCCTTCCATCCTGCGTTTTCCCCACCTGCCCACTTCTTGACTCCATTCTCTCCACCTGAGTCCTTTTTCTTTCCCCTCCACTGTCTTCTCCACTACTTTTCTTGTGTCCTCCATGCTCCCTCCCCCTTTTTCTGTGTCCTCTCCATCCATCAGCTTCCCCCCTCCCATTTTTGCTTTTTCCACTCGTTCGTCCGTCTTCCCCCCCCCCCCCTCTCCTCACCCGCATCTGCTTTAGGCTGTGGTGTGTTATCTTCCCCTCTAATCTCTGGGGCAGTGTTTGAGTGTTCAGCGTTGTGTGCCCCTTATTTAAAGTGTTGTGAACAGAAACCATACAGTAGCCGTGTTTTTTAATTGTGCCTGTGTACTCACTGCGTGTCTTCATTAGCATCGTCAACCCCGTGATTTACGGCAACTTTCCGCCATTTCACTATTTTTAACAAAGTCAGCATTTTATCGCCTTGTTTGTCATCTTCCTAGTATGTTTTTCAACTCTTTTATCGGCTGTAGAAAGGGGGGGGGGGAATCGAAATTCAATAAAGGAAAGAAAAGGGACAATCACATATAATGTGTATCAGGGAAGGCAAGTGGGAGACGTAGATTTGTTCGAAAGGTTCTGGAAAAGTGCTGTGCTTCTGTGAAGCAAGTTGCACGCAGGATATTAGTGTAGCCATGTGATGTTCCAACGACGTAGGCATGACAGCTGGTATCGGATGAATTCAGAGACTGGCAGCTAGGTGAAATGTGCATCTTGTTAACAAAGACCACGAAGTTCTCGCCAAAATCTGTTGCATAAATTTAGAAAACATTTACTCGAGAAAGGCTGTAAGACCATTCTGCCAACACCATCGTATAGGTCACGGAGGATCATCAGAATAAGGTAAGAGACATTGACTCCACAAAGAGGCAGATAGACAGTCATTTTTCGTTCTATGCGCGAATGCAATGTAGCAGAGAATAGCTAATGTTAGCACAATATACAATACGCCATTCACTGCGAAGTGGCTGGAGGATTATACAGAGTGATTCCATGATGATGTTACAAATATTCAGGGGTAATGGGAAAGGTACATCTGTGAATTTGGGAAAAGGGACCCTGATAAGGAAACTACAGCGTCGAAAGTTATAAGTTGAAATCGTTCTGATATTTCTGACAGTAGAATACATCTACCAGTTGAATTTTCTTATTTTGAGAATACTGAAGGGAGGTCTGTTTTAACTCTAAAAAACCATTCAACAGCGAAGATCGTATAAAATAATTCTTTATTTAAGACTAGCAGTTTCAACAGACTATGCTGTCATCTTCAGGTCTTAAAACTTTTTAATGTAAAACACGTTCATTTTACGCTGAACCTCACGCACAAGTTGTCAAGTGGATAAAAATCAGCACTTGTAAGAGGTTTGTCACCGCTAAAACATTTAAAAACGTAAAGCACCTTGTGCCAAAGTTCATGTCCATGTCCACATACATATACAAGTACATACACAATAAATACTATATGGACATTGACTTTTGCACAAGGTGTTTGTTTTTAAATATTTCAGCTTGTTTTTAAATATTTTAGTGATGACAGACCTATTATAGCTGCTGATTTTTATCCCGTTGACATGTAGTGCGTGAGGTTCAGCGAAAAATTGAACATGTTTTGCAATAAAAGATTTCAAACCTGAAGATGACAGCATAGTCTGTTGAAACCAGTTGTCTTACACAAAGAAATATTTTATGCAACCTTGGCTGTTGATCGGCACTGTTGTTGTTAAGACTGAAGGGTAGATAACTTTCACAGGCGGTAATGTGGACCAAAATAAGAACAAAATGTCAAGTGAATATGGGCTCTCAAATGCATGCCTTAAGATCTAGGAGCATCCTCGATGCTGTAAAACGCATCTCTTCTACTGTAAGCTCTCTGGTTTCCATATTTTTGGAAGAGTTGGTATGTTTCAAAACAGGAAAAAGATGTCCGGTAAATATGTGCTCTAAAGAACTATGAACATTTGTTCTGTAATGGGTGTCGTCGAAAGCTCTTTAAGACTGTTTGCAGACGATGCTGTTGTCCATAAGAAAGCAGTGATGAGAAAAGACAGCAACGATTTGTGGAATTACCTGCAGACGATTAATGAATGGTGCAGGCTCTGGCAGTTAACCCAGAACGTAAATAAATGTCACTAACTGCGCAAACAGAGGAAACGAAATCCTCTACCGCACAACTACACAACTGATAACAAATTGCTGGAAATAGTATCTACCGTAAAATATCTAGGACTAACTAACCAGTGCAATGACCACATAAAGCAAATAGTAGGAAAGGCAAATCCAATTGAGTTTCATAGAAGAATCTTAAGGAAATGTAGCTTATCCACGAAGGAAATAGCTTACAAGGCGCTTGTTCGACCAATTCTTGAGTATTGTTCATCGCTCTGGGATCCTTATTAGGTAGGATTGATCGAAGAGACAGAGAAAACCCAAGGGAAAGCTGCCCGTTTCGAAACGGGATCATTTAGTCAATGCGACAGGGTAACAAAGACGTTCAACAAACTCCGGCACTCCGGTGGGCGACGTTACAAAGAGGCATTGTGCGTCATGGACAGGCTTATTATTGAAATTTCGAAAGCGCATTATATAGGAAGAGTCGAAAACTTATAGTTCGCCCCAATTATATCTCGTGAAAAGAGCAGAATGAGAAAATTAGAGAAATTGGTGCCAATGGAAAGGCATACCGACAATCACTCTTCCCACATGTCATTCGTGAGTGGAGTAGGGAAAAGGAAGGGGGGGGGGGAGGATCAGTTTATAGTTCTCTTTTCCACCTACCGTAAGCATGCTTGCGGAATATGCTGTAGATGCAGATGTTTACCTTCGCTACACATATCTTCCACTGAAGAAGTATCCACCGCTCATAAGTTGTGGATTTTGGAGCCCGTATTTACTGGCCATTTTTCTTGTATTGGCCCATTCTGCCTCTTCCAAAAATATGGAAAGCAATGAGTTGTCCAGTAGAAAAGGTCCACAGACGGAAATATCAGACAGATTTCCGCTTATAACTTTCGACTCAGTCGTTTCCGGACCAGCGTCCCTTAGCTCAGCTAGATAAGCAGAATTAGCCTTCTGCATCATTCCTGAAAGTTTGTAACATCATCACGGAATCACGATGCATGCGCAGATGAAGATCCATTTCGTTCTTTTGTTAAATCAGTGAATGTAGCAGTATTTTTGGTTAATGTGGTTCATATGGCTCTAAGCACTATGGGACTTAACATCTGAGGTCATCAGTTCCCTTGGCTTAGAACTACTTAAAACTAACTAACCTAAGGACATCACACACGTCCATGCCCGAGGCAGGATTCGAACCTGCGACCGTAGGAGCAGCGCGGTTCCGGAATGAAGCCCCTAGAACTGCTCGGCCACAGCGGCCGGCATCAGTATATTTGTCTCTTTCCGTCTAACAAAAATAAAATTTATTTCTCCTCAATAAAATAACTGAAATCAATAAGTTACAGAACATTCTAATACTTCCCTTTTTTCCTTCATTCCATACAAAATTAATTCGTCCACATTAATCGACAAACAACCTGAGTGTAGGAACAGAGTGAAGCGTTAACAAGGGAAAGAACTTCGTTTGTAGCAATCTAAGTCTGTCAGTTTTCAGAACTGATAGCCTAGTGTTTCCGTCAATAACTATAATCGGTATACAGAAATCCGCATTTGGAATCTCGTGTAAACATATTACATGACACACTCTGGAGAGATTGGAGAAACCGAGCTAAAACCCTGGTCTAAATGTATGCAGTCTCGAACATTAATACTACTACGTTTGCACCATTTGCGCGCCAAACGCCGACGATGATTTCCCCGACGCTTCGCACCGTATCCACACCAATGCCATTGGAGGCGCCATGTTCAGACCTAAGAGAGTCGGAATCGATGAATATCTTATTGCAAGGCCGCGTTGTTCGATACCGTAGGTGTTACTGCAATGAATAAATTACACCCTTTCCTCTGCCAGGATTATCGCAATAATAATGATTTAGCTGCATCTTGAGGTAAGCCATTAGACAAACAATCTCACATCTACATCTGTACTTCGCAAGCTATCTAATGGTTTGTGGCGGGATGGGGTGATGGAGGGGGGGGGGGGCAGGGAATTAGTTCATGTGTCACTGGGACTTCCCCCTTTTCCTGTTCCAATCGCGAATCTGTCTAATTTTATCTCCAAGGACCTTTCGCCAGATTACTTAGGAGGAACCAGGACTCTTACAGGAACGCACGCTCCCGGAACTTTTAACAGTAAAACGTATCTTAATACAGAGCGCCTCTCTTGCAGTGTCTGTCAGTGGATTAGGATGAACGTCTCCGTGACGCTTTCTCGCTTCCTAAACGAACCCGAAACGAAACATGCTGCTCTGCTTTGGATCTTCTCGGTTTCCTCTGTCTAGTACAGTTCCCATTCTCACAAGCGATATTGAAACACTAGTCGAACGAGGGTTTTGTAAGCTACCTCCATTGTTGATGGACTACGTTACCTCAATCTGTCTGGCATCTACTTCACCCGTAATTCAATGTATGTGGTCGTTTCACTTAAAAAGGCGATAACTACTTACAGTGATTGTTCACCAATCGTGTAATCATAGAACAGTGATACATTCGTTTATCTTGAGGGTAATTTCCTCTTCCTGCACCAAGCGTCGATACTCTGCACGCCTTCCGGCATTTACTTTCAAATGTCTAGCGTTGCGAGATATGAATGAACGACAGCATCATCCTGAAAGTGCCTCATGGAACTTCCGACGTTATCTACTGGGTCGCGTATATATGTTGTGGAAAATAATGGTCCCGTAACACCCCTTGGGGTGCGTCCGATGTTACTTTTACGTCTGACGATTTATCTCCGTTGAGAATAATATCCCGTGTTCTGTTTGCTAGAAACTCTTCAGTCCAGGCACACAGTTCGTCTGCTTTAGCCGTACGCTCGTACATTGAAGAGCCAAACAAACTGGTGTAGGCATGTGTATTCAAATACAGAGATATGTAAACAGGTAGAAGACAGTGCTGCGGTCGGCAACGCCCTATACAGGGTGCTCCATTGACAGTGACCGGGCCAAATAACTCACGAAATAAGCATCAAACGAAAAAACTACAAAGATCGAAACTCGTCCAGATTGAAGGGGGAAACCAGATGGTGCTATAGGTTGGCCCGCTAGGTGGCGATGCCATGGGACAAACGTATATCAACTGCGTTTTTTTAATATGAACCCCTATTTTTTTACGTATTCGTGTAGTACGTAAAGAAATATGAATGTTTTAGTTGAACCACTTTTTCCGCTTTGTGATAGATGGCTCTGTAATAGTCACAAACGTATAAGTACGTGGTATCACTTAACATTCCGCCAGACCGGACGGTATTTGCTTCGTGATATATTACCCGTGTTAAAATGGACCGTTTACCAATTGCGGAAAAGGTCGATATCGTGTTGATGTATGGCTATTGTGATTAAAATGCCCAACGGGCGTGTGCTATGTATGCTGCTCGGTATCCTGGACAACAACATCCAAGTATCCGACCGTTTGCCGGATAGTTACGTTATTTAAGGAAACAGGAAGTGTTCAGCCACATGTGAAACGTCAACCGCGACCTGCAACAAATAATGATGCCCAAGTGGGTGTTTTAGCTGATGTCGCGGCAAATCCGCACATCAGTAGCAGACAAACTGCGCGACAATCGGGAATCTCAAAAATGTCGGTGTTGAGAATGCTACATCAACATCGATTGGACCCGCACCATATTTCTATGCACCAGGAATTGCATGGCGACGACTTTGAAGGTCGTGTACAGTTCTGCCACTGGGCACAAGAGAAATTACGGGACGATGACAGACTTTTTGCACGCGTTCTATTTAGCGGCGAAGCGTCATTCACCAACAGCGGTAACGTAAACCGGCATAATATGCACTACTGGGCAGCGGAAAATCCACGATGGCTGTGACAAGTGGAACATCAGCGATCTTGGCGGATTAATGTATCGTGCGACATTATGGGAGGCAGGATAATTGGCCGCCATTTTATCGATGGCAATATAAATGGTGAAATGTGTGCTGATTTCCTACGTAATGTTGTACCGATGTTAGTACAAGATGTTTCTCTGCGTGACAGAATGGCGATGTACTTCCAACATGATGGATGTCCGGCACATAGCTCGCGTGCTGTTGAAGCGGTATTGAATAGCATATTTCATGGCAGGTGGAATGGTCGTCGAAGCACCATTCCATGGCCCGCACGTTCACCGGATCTGACGTCCCCGGATTTCTTTCTGTGGGGAAAGCTGATTTGCTATCGTGATCCACCGACAACGCCTGACATGCGTTAGCGCGTTGTCAATGTATGTGCGAGCATTACGGAAGGCGAACTACTCGCTGTTGAGAGGAATGTTGTGACACGTATTGCCAAATGCATTCAGGTTGACGCACAACTTTTTGAGCATTTATTGCATTAATGTGGTATTTACAGGTAATCACGCTGTAACAGCATGCGTTCTCAGAAATGATAAGTTCACAAAGGTTCATGTATCACATTGGAACAACCGAAATAAAATTTTCAAATGTACCCATGTTGTGTATTTTAATTTAGAAAACCAACCTGTTACCAACTGTTCGTCAAAAATTGTGAGCCATATGTTTGCGACTATTACAGCGTCATATACCACAAAGCGAAAAAAGTGGTCCAACTAAAACATTCATATTTCTTTACGTACTACACGAATATGTAATAGAAAAATGGGAGTTCCTATTTAAAAAAACGCAGTTGATATCCGTTTGACCTAGTGCAGCTCCATCTAGCGGGCCAACCATAGCGCCATCTGGTTTCCCCCTTCTAGCTAGACAAGTTTCGTTCTTTGTAGTTTTTTAGTTTGACGCTTATTTGGTGAGATATTTGGCCCGGTCACGATCAATGGACCACCCTGTATAAGACAACAAGTAATTGGCCCAGTAGTTTGATCGGTTACTGTTGCTACAGTGGTAGGTCATCAAGGCTTAAGTGAGTTTGAACGTGGTGTTATAGTCGCGCACGAGCCGTGGGACACAGCATCTCTGAGGTAGCGATGAAGCGGGATTTTTCACTTACGATCATTTCAAGAGTATACCGTGAATTTTAGGAATCCGGCAAAACATAAAATCTTCGACATCGCTGCGACCGGAAAAAGATCCTGCAAGAACGGGACCAACGAAGACTGAAGACAATCATTCAACGTGACATAGATGCAACCCTTCCGCAAATTGCTACAGATTTCAATGCTGGGCCATCAACAAGTGTCAGCATGCGAATCATTCAAGAAAGCATAATCGATACGGGTTTTCGGAATCGAAGACCCTTTCGTCTAACCTTGATGACTGCACGACACAAAGCTTTACGCCTCGCCTGGGCGCGTCACCACCGACATTGCACTTTAGATCACTAGAAACATGTTACCTCGTCGGACGAGTCTCGTTTCAAATTGTATCGAGTGGATGGACATGTCCGGGTGTGGATAGAGCCTCATGAATCCATGGACCCTACATGTCATCAGGGTGGTGGGAGCTTTGTAATGGTGTGGGGCGTGTGCAGTTTGAGTGATATGGGACCCCTGATACGTCTATATTCTACTCTGACAGGCGACACGTAGTAAGAATCCTGTCAGATCACCTATATCCATTAATGTCCACTGAGTATTGCGACGGACTCAGGCAATTCCAATACAACAATGTGACACGTCCAGCATTGTTACAGGGTGGCTCCAGGGACACTCTTCTGAGTTTAAACGCTTCCGTTGGCCAACAAACTCCCCAGAAATGAACACTGAGCATATCTGGGTGCCTTGCAAAGTGCTGTTCAGAAAAGGTCTCCACCTCCTCGTACGGACTTATGCACAGCCCTGCAGGATTCATGGTGTCAGTTCCGTCCAGCACTACTTCAGAGCCGGCCGCGGTGGTCTCGCGGTTCTAGGCGCGCAGTCCGGAACCGTGCGACTGCTACGGTCGCAGGTTCGAATCCTGCCTCGGGCATGGATGTGTGTGATGTCCTTAGGTTAGTTAGGTTTAAGTAGTTCTAAGTTCTAGGGGACTGATGACCACAGCTGTTAAGTCCCATAGTGCTCAGAGCCATTTGAATCATTTTTTGAACTACTTCAGACGTTAGTCGACCCTATGTCTGACTGCTGAAACGGGAGCGCTTTTATGATACGTGCCTTTGGAGTGCTGAGCTTGCGCTCGAGAGAAAGATTTAACTTTAAATTATTTTTGCCATTACAATTATGTCCTCTCTAGTAAAAAAGTGTTCATCGTGATCTAGGGGGTAGCTTCTTTGGCTTGTAACCAAAACGTTCTGGATCCTCGGTTAGAACACAATCACTGATAAATTTTGAATAACATCATCAGGAATGGCGGCCGAAGCTTCCTGGTATAAGGTATTTCCCTCGTTTTACCAACGATGTTGCAGTAGAGGGCAGACGAGCGTAAAAAGGCCTGAAGCACATGCTTGTGCTGTTATGCGATATTGCTCCTAAAAGGTGGAAGAGACAACAATGACAGCAATTATCAATGGCGTAAGGATGCAAACGGTAGTGGAAACCACAGTATTTAAGTCACACATTCTCTACTCACAGGACATGCAGTTTGTAATTGGTAAAATGTCTTGGTGATCTCCCCATTGGCAAAACATTACGGATTCGTCCACCATTCGGATTTTCACGAGGGGAATACCAAGGAGGAGGTGTTCAGGAGAAAGAGACTGAATAAGAAACGTAGAGATTACACTTTACAAAATGGAACGTGGAATTTTCATCATCTTTCTATAGCATAACATCTCGTGCTCGTCAATTACCTAATTTTCCATTTTTGCTGCCGTCCGTTTTTCACTTTCATACAACGATGTGCCCCAAACGTATATTCCCACTCATTTTTTCGTCAGGTTAAGGCTGCGTTTGATACTAACGAACTTCTCTTGTACAGCACTACCCTCTTTTTCTGTGCTAGTCTGCCTCTTATATCATCTTTGTTTCATTCGGCCTTGTTTTGTTCCCTTCTGTTTCCTGTAAATGTTGTATGTTACCTGTTTTTCTCCATTTTTAGATTTACTATCTTGATAATTTCGAACATCTTGCATTTCTTCATATTTCTAAACGCCTTTTCTAAGTCGGCAAACCCTGGGAACGTGTCTTGTCTTTTCTGATTCTTGCTTCCATTACCGAGCGCAACGTTAGAACTGACTCTTGGTGCAGTTACCTTCCCTACAGCCGTGCTGATCGTCATCAAACAGATCCTCAATTTTCTTTTCCAATCCTCTGTATGTTATTCTTGTCAGTAACTTGGATGCATGTGACGTTAAGGTATTTATGCAAATATTTCTTCTATTATCCGTCCTACCTATCTTCGGGATAGTATGGACAAGATTTTTCCGAAAGTCTGAAGGTATAGCTCCTGTCATGAGACGTTTGGCTGATAGTTTACGCAGTGCATTTAGAATATGCGAAGGAATGTCATCTGTGTCTACCGTCTTATTTCATCTCATGTCTCCCAAAGCTCCATTACATTCTGTCATAATACAGTACGCACTATGCCTTCCATATCGACGCCATTTCTGTTTGTCACATCATCAGATAGTTACCTCCCTTTGTAGATGCATTCAACGTACACCTGCCCCGCTCCGCTCTCTGCTCTAAGTTTAACAGCAGAATATGTCATGCACTCCTAATGTTGACACCTATGGTTTTGAGGGTTGATCTACCAGAAAACACACAGACACCTGAAAGCCAATATAGCTTTTCTTCTTTGAGAGATAACTGAACCAAATTATGCACATGTTGTCATTATGTTATTGGGTACAATTTGGTATTTTTTTCTACTTTTTGTCAAATAATTTGACCATGACGATGATAGATACTCTTAGAACACATACCGTCAAATGAGGAATATTTTCTCAAACGCTGCTTCACTTATCACTTTTACAATACATTATGATATTATTTGTAACTATAAAAACAAATCTTTGTACCAGTTTTTTTAATATCAATTTTAGAACTCTCGCAACAGATTTTTAAAGTTTACGTTTGTGATAAACAGCACTCTTTATTTAACAAAAATTAAATAAATTTGGTACTAGTGCACTCTGAAAAGTACTGCAGGAAGTTGTGTTACAGTATGTACAAAGTCTGCAGGAAATTTCGCCTTTTTATCTGCAATGAATCAACAGAAAATTATCCTTTTACACTGGAATATGAAAATCGCGGGAAAAGTAAACAGAAGATTTTATTAGCATTTATGGCATAAAAAATGCCTTAAAGTTGGTCATAACCGTACATTTCGTCTTCTTGATCTTCACGTAGCTATTTTCTTCTAGTCTGATCTGGTGCGCTCCTTTGGCAATATCAAAATGGTTCAAATGCCTCTGAGCACTATGGGACTCAACTGCTGAGGTCATTAGTCCCCTAGAACTTAGAACTAGTTAAACCTAACTAACCTAAGGACATCACAAACTTCCATGCCCGAGGCAGGATTCGAACCTGCGACCGTAGCGGTCTTGCGGTTCCAGACTGCAGCGCCTTTAACCGCACGGCCACTTCGGCCGGCTTGGCAATATCCTTCACTGACATTTCATAACTAGCAATGCGCACTCTTCGGTAGGTCTTTAGTGAAGCAACATGCATCAAATCCTAGTCCTGATTCTTCCAATGTTACTATCATTAAACTAGCATCAGACAAGCAACGTGTGAGGGAATTTTAACAAGAGCGGATGAGCAAAACATTGTCTCCGGGCATCTCTTCCAAATAATGCTTCTAAAAGCTCTTGTAGTTTTTTTCATCACTTTTCCATTTCTTTTAATCTGACGACAGGCAAAGACAAGCATCGTAAGCGAGCTCATTGATTTCTATATTCTTCAGATGCTTCTCTGGGGAATGAAATAACAGAACATCAAGCACAAAGACCGAGTCGTATAGAGAGGAGGGCGTGACACTGCCCGTAGGTTGAAACAAGATGGCTTTTACATCTTTGCAGCTGGAATGAAACTCTGAAAATTGGAGACAGTTCTTCTAACATGCTACACAACTCTCTTGTGGCAAAAATTAACAACCATTTTGACGAGTTTCAGGTACATCCCTCTTTAGTTTCACCGACGTTTGATGTTTCTGTATGCTAAAACAATCCTCTCAACTACCACTTCTTTTTAGATTTCTTCTTATTTTTCCTGCTGTCATTTACGTATACATCGAAGTAATAACAACTGTGTCACAGCAATGCGGAATACTCAAGGAATTATCCAAAATAGACTGGCCGCTGATTTACCGTCCTCGTACCTGTGCGGGTGGGGAAAGCGAGGAGAGAGTTGCTGGACCATCTGAACAGTGAAGTTGCCACCCTCATCGCACGCGACTGCTTTGGCGGTCTGCAGGGTAAACAAGACGCGGGGGAAAGCTGCGGGCAGCGACTTTCCCCCTAATCTGCCCCATTGTCGCCAGCGGTCCGCGGACGACCAGACTGTTTATCTGCGCCTTTGTGGCGGGGCGGCTCTTACACCTGAGGGATGCGTGGGGTGCGTGAAAGCGGATGCGGGGGCGGAGGAATCCCTTTCTTCTTAGTGGTGACTCTTCTTGCAGCTTCAGTTTGAAGGTGTGCACTATGGCATAAATCGCGCAGATTCTGATCTCAGCTGTCTGCAGACAGTTGACAACAACCTGACTGGACTGATTTAGTACGCAAACTACCGGTGTATACTAAAAAATTGCATGGCGTAATATTGTGCAGCATATTTTGGAGACAATTCCGTTTCTCTGTGTTTGGCGCGGGGTGGACTGGGGTGTAGGTGGGGGTGGGGGGGGGGGGGGGGGAAGGAATAGGATATCTACAACTTGTACAGTAATAGGACTGCAGAGTCTACAGCTATAATAGTCGAAGTAAATGAAAGGTGAGGCACTAGATTAAGGTGGTTAAGGCGGAGCTGTTGACTGTCCCACACATTCTATTTGTATATTGGGCAAGCAGTAAAGGAAACCAGTGGAAACTTTCGAAAGGGAATTTAACTTCAAGGATAAGAAATAAAACTCTGAGATCTGCTGGATGACTCTGTAATTTTTTCAGAAACGCCAAAGCACTTGAAGCAGCAGGTGAATGGAATGGATATTGTCGTGAAAAGAGGGTATAAGATGAATATCAACAAAAGTAAAACAACAATAATGGAGTGATTAAAATTCTTCTGGATATTATGCCGCGTCATTGCTAAAAACACACAACAATAATAAACTAAAACCGACGTTTCGGCCGAATTGCAACGACCTTCCTCGTACACTGAGGTATTATGCCGCGTCATTGCTAAAAACTAACAACAATAATAAACTAAAACAGACGTTTCGGCAGAATTGCAACGGCCTTCCTCGTGCCCTGAGGAAGGCCGTTGCAATTCAGCCGAAACGTCGGTTTTAGTTTATTATTGTTGTTAGTTTTTAGCAATGACGCGGCATAATACCCAGAAGCGTTTTAATCACTATGACACCGGCTGCGGAAGCCTACGTTCTTATAACAATAATGAAGTATAGTCGAAGTAAATAAGGTGATGATATCGGTATCAGATTAGGAAATGAGACATTGAAAGGAACAAATGAGATTAATTTTTGGACAGGACTGACGATAGGTGAATTACAGAGGATATAAAATGGACATTGGCAATACAGAGTAAAGCATTTCTGAGAAATAGATCTTTGTTCACATCGAATATAAATTTAAGTGATAGGCCATATCCAAGCATGCAGTCGTCAGCCTCACTCATCCAAGTAGTTGTGATATGAGATGGCCTGATGATGGTACTAGGTGCCGAAACAAGTCCTCATTGCAGAAAATAACAATGCGACTAAAGACTCAGGCAAATTTTTTTATGTAAGCAGTTCAGATAAGGAGAGAAGAGACACTGTCTTTATCTGAACTACTTATATAAAAAAAATTTCTTTTGAAATATGACACCGCAGGAGAGCAGTGAAAATTACATGGGTAGATCGGATAACTTACAAGGAATATCTGAATTGAATACGGAAGGAAAGAAGTTTATTGCGCAGGTTGAGTAACAGAAAATATCTGTTGGCAGAACCCATCTGAAGCACAAGGACTCGTCAGTTTGGGTATGGAGGTAAGTATGCAGGGTAAAAATTGTGGAGGGGGTCGACGGCTTTACTTAAGTAGTTCAAATGAATATAGGCTGCATTAGTAATGCAGGGAGGAAGGGATTCGTACTAGATAGACTAGTATCGAGAGCTCCATCAACCCACTCATCGAAATGAAGGCCACAACAACAATGACCACACAACTTACAAATGGCTCTGAGCACTATGGGACTTAACTTCTGAGGTCATCAGTCCCCTAGAACTTATAACTACTTAAACCTAACTAGCCTAAGGACATCACACACATCCATGCCCGAGGCAGGATTCGAACCTGCGACCGTAGAGGTCGCGCGGTTCCATACTGTAGCACCTAGAACCGCTCCGCCACCACGGCCGGCCACACAACTTACAACGACGACGAGTCTAGGAGAACACAGAAAAGACAGAAATACTAAATGTATTTTTCGAAAGCTGTTTAGCTGAGGATGATCGCACGAAAAAATGAAAAATATCGAATAAGTGACGATTGGATAGAAAATAGAGGAACGCCATTGGAACTGACGGAATACCATTACCATTCCACAAAGAGTATGTGAAGGAACTTGCTCCTCTTCTAGGAGCTGTGTGAGGGAGCGAAGAGTTCCTAATAATTGGAAAAAAACGTGGATATTTCCCGTTTTCAGCAAGTGATGTCGAACAGGTGCACAGAACTATATTCTTACATCACTAACGTCGGACTGTTCGAGAATTTTCGAACATGTTTAATGCTCGCGTATTATGTCATTTCCGGAGACCTAAAATCAACATGGGTTCTGGAAAAAAAAAAAGGTCGCGTGAAACTCAGCTCGCACAAAGGAGTAGATACAGGGACCCAGTTACATGCCGTCTTTCTTGACTTTCGGAAAGCGTTCGGCACTGTTCCGCAGTGCCGTCTAATGAACAAATACACTGAAGAATCAAAGAAGCTGGTCATCATCATCTTGGACAGTTTCTAGTCTCTGACCGGATCTGTTTGCAACATAGGCCTCTCCATCGTCTTCTGTCTTGCCACCATCTCCCCGTCTTCACCTTGATCCGTCTTCTCCTTTCTTCTGGACGCATTTCTCCACTCCTTTCAGCCATCTGTCTCTCGGTCTTCCACTTGGTCTCTTTCCTTCCAGTTTCATCTCGTGTATCCACCTGGGTATCCTCTTCTCCACCATTCGCTTAACATGCCCATACCATCTCAGCCTTGGATTTCTCTCTCTCCTCCCGTTGTGGTTCCACCTTCATTATCCCTCCGATCCTCTCATTTCATAACCTGTCCTTTGTCACTAAAATACTGTTCCTCAATAATTTCATGTCACTAGCTTGTACTTTGCTTTTCTCTCCTCCTTTCATAACCCAGGTTTCGGATGCATATGTCAGGATCAGGACTTAGTATGACAGGTATATAATCTTTTTACTGAGTTGGAGTACATGCTTGCTCCATATCAGGCTTCCGAAATATTTCTGCTTTTCTCCCCCGCTCTTTTATTTCTCTTTCGTTTTTTTCCCGATCCAAATAAGCTGATATACCTGCCTAATCCCGTGTAGAGCCCCCACGAGCACGCAGAATTGCCGAACCACAACGTGGCAATATGCCTCAACCAAGGGTGAGTGTCTGCATCCCGATAACAGTTTCGCAGTAAATCCACTTTTTTCGCCTGAAACTAGAAAGTGAGACAACACAGTTTCGCGGTAAATCCGTTGATTTCGCCGAAAACTAGAAACAAAATGAGCTGAATATTAATAAAACTATTGCAGTGACTCGTAGACACAAAAGAACACACGTTTCGTACAATATTTTGCTTATTTATCAACAGATTAAGTTACTGTAATGTCCAAGTTGTTTTCATTAAAAGTGCCTTACTTTTAACATGATTATCAACATTTTTCTTGGCAGTACACATAAAAGGTAGTCAACATTTCTGTCACTTTAAGAAGAGCAAAGCTTTGATCACTTCTGCCATATTTTTTTAAATGAGTTGGTATTACTCATTTCTGCATTATGAAGGTAAATTCATTATTCATCAACAATTTTAAAAATTTAGTTTATGGCTAACGACACTGTACGTAAGCAAAGTAATTTGCCGTTACACACGAAATAAGTCGTACTAGTCTAAGACGTTCATGGGCATAGCACGCTACAGAAATTATTCTTCCGCATAGTTTAATATAGTCATTCTGCTTTACTCGACAGCCGACATGTATAGAATTCTCCAGTCTAATCTTCATCTATGACTACTGCTATGTAAGTACCGTGCAAATTTTAAAATATGTGTGAATTAGAAGTCCGATGAGAAATGTTAACAAAAATTGCATTTCATAATTTTGCATTTCACTAATACGAAGTATCATTTACAAATATTATCAGCTCCCTATAGCCACTTGAATCTGGTAATATTTGAAAAAAGCTTACGTACATTGTTATTAGTTATGTCCTCTAATTTTTAGGATCGGTGATGTACATCCAGTTTTTCACATAAAAAAATCCAGGTTTCCAGTAGATTTGAACGAAGCACGGTTTTTCACCAGATAACAGTATTTAACCGAATCAGACACGATGCCATTAGGGGCCTGATGGTGCTAATATGCTGTTTATAAACAGGATTGTCTGGTCCGTTCCGTAAAGTTGACAAAAAAGGCAAATTTCTTTCAAGACTGCAATGGCCTTTTTTTGTGGAAGTTTTGGGTGCAGCGGCACAGGGATATGGCGGCCCTACTGTTCTGGTGTAAGGGTAAAATTTTTCTATTGTACAATGACATCATTGGAGTGCAATTTCAAAGTGTGGCGTATCTGACCACCCTCCGACGATGGAAGTTCAAGGCAGCGGGCAAGTGGAAACAAGTGTATATAGGTAGTGATACTGGTAGTCGTGCTATGTACGTAATATATCGAGTGGTCCTATCAAGACTGACACGTTATTAGTAGCTGTCTGTACCAACTAAAGATACAGTGAGCTGTTCCTTTAATTCGTCTGGAAGAATGACTACCCCAGTTTAGTGTCTCGAACGATCACGAAAGTCGATACATGGGTTCTGTCGTCTTCGGTAGAGTGTATATACATCATAATGACGTCACGGCAGACTTTATCGGGGTGCAGAGAGGCTCACCCACTGAACCACAGCTTTTTGACCGAGCGATTCCGCTAAGCCCTTCACCTGAGAGCCTAAGATAAGCAATTTGACCGGTGGTCACAGGCTGTGTTGAGTTCTTCAGTCATTTGTTTTACAGAACCACTGCTAATGTAAAATCTTTGATCTACACGAAAGCCAAAATTACTCGTGAGTGATGAAAAATTCTGCCTCGTGCATGGATGTGTGTGATGTCCTTAGGTTAGTTAGGTTTAATTAGTTCTAAGTTCTAGGCGACTGATGACCTCAGAATTTAAGTCGCATAGTGCTCAGAGCCATCTGAACCATTTTTGATGAAAAATTGTTTACTATACGTGGAAGTTCTCCTTTTCTTCTCGTGCGTGCCAGGTATACAGAGCGTCCCAGGAAGAATGGTAAACATTGACGGATATGACAGAAACCATCGTTCGAAGCCAAAAATTTTAGTAAATAAGAATTCTAAAACCCATGTTTTAAGAGCCATGAGCACCCTTTCATCTTCTCTGCTGTAAAAAAACATCCTTTCTACTGAATAAATGTTCCTAGCTTTTCAGATAGTCATTTTAGAGTCTATTAGTACTAGACAACGTTCTATTGTTTTGGTCTATACTACCTGTCTACAAAATATGGAAACAGCTTTCAACAGAAGAGATTTGTTTCATAGCACCGTAGATGAAGCAGTGCTAATAGCTCTCAAGGTATACATTTTAGAAGACATGTTTCCTTGACTTTTTCGCTTTGAATGATCGTTCCTGTCATAACCTTGAATATTGACCATTTCATAGGTATGAATATTAATGTGGCACAAACTGTTTCTGAGTCAGCAGCACATAGCAGGACCTTTCAATTTAAGTTTTATGTGATTACTGTCTCTTTTAGTGAGTGACAAAGAAAACGTCATCATCGGCCACGAAGGTTCTGAGAGAAAGGGTATTTGTAAACAAGTACAAATACCACGACCATTTCAATTTCAGTAATTCAATGTCAATAAATTTCCGTATTTTCATTTTTTTAGGGGGGAGGAGGGTGGAGAAGGGTGGAGGGAAACATTCCAGCCCGCATCTCGTGGTCGTGCGGTAGCGTTCTCGCTTCCCACGCCCGGGTTCCCGGGTTCGATTCCCGGCGGGGTCAGGGATTTTCTCTGCCTCGTGATGGCTGGGTGTTGTGTGCTGTCCTTAGGTTAGTTAGGTTTAAGTAGTTCTAAGTTCTAGGGGACTTATGACCACAGCAGTTGAGTCCCATAGTGCTCAGAGCCATTTTTTTTGAAACATTCCAGTCTCCGTCAGAAACAAAGTAAATAAATTAAAAGTTTCCATGCTAGCCACAGTAGATAAAACTGGTTGTCTAAGACACTGAGCAGATAATAGTTTTTATCCAAAACACGTAATACCCTTATACTTCGTCCCTTTTTGAAGACTTTGCTATATAATCACAATCTCTGCATTTTGTGCGGTATGTCAACGTCCTAACGGCAGAACTTAAAATATTTGTTTCCTTTTCGGTTTTCGAACTTCTTAGCCTCCACTACAGTGTTTGCCGCAGATATACGCTTAGGAACCTCCTCCTGTATCGCGGGTCAAACTATCTCTTCAAACTGTTATTCCCCTTACCTCAGTATCGCACTTAACTTCTTGACACGTTACCTGCCTGTGATTACAATGACCCGAGCAGTAACTCGGCAAATGAGCGAACACTCGCCCGGGCGAGATCAAAAACAGAACATAAACGGATTATTCGCCGCGTAACGACCCGCGAGGAGCAGGAAATTGCGTTTCTCTCTCGTTCGTTTGCTGTGGGAAACACGACAAGGTGCAATGGACTCCACAGAGGAGAGAATTCGCTACAGGAGCAGTGGACTACGTGATGAAGTGGTAATTGAAATTCGAGCGGGTGCAGGCTGCCAGCACTGGCATTTAAAGGATTTAGCTCTTTCTTTATCCACGTCACAGCTGACCGCTTCATGCAAATTTGTCTGAGGACAGGTTTTTTGTAAAGAGTAATTGTTTAATGTTCAGATATTTACAACAGTAGCAGAGGTCAGGATGAGACATAAGTGTAGTATGTAAATATTGAGAGGTTACATCGACGACACGGATGACATTAGAGGTTTCCGGTTCACTTTCCATTGGCACCGCTAACACAACAATTGGGCCTTAATGCAAGCACCTAATTGTAAATTTGTAATTAATCATAAATTACAGCACGTATGAGGTCATAAAGAATTCGTGGCGGTACTGCTGAGTGATGTACAGTGGCAGTGGCAGTCGAAACACAAAAACAACACACGTTTCGAGAAATTGCCTGTTTTCCTTCATATAAATGTAAATAATTTAAGTAGAAGGGACTTTCAATAAATAATGCGACACGTTTTTCTCGGCCAACGTCGGCTGAAAAAAAATGCAGAATTTGTTGTGGACATCGGGGTTAATTTCCGCTTCAGCCACTTTACTTTCAAGAAGTTCCTGTAGGTGGGAGCGCTATCCATAGTCTTTAAAATGGTGTCTGTATCGGAAGTGTGCTGAAGCAGACAGCTGTAATTGAGTTTCTTTTGACAGACAACCAGAGCATCATAAATATTCAGAGGCACTTGCATAATGTCTACGGAAACCTGTCCGCCCCGATAGCTGAGTGGTCAGCGTAACGGATTGCCGTCCTATGGGCCCTGGTTCGATTCCCGGCTGGCTCTTAATCATCATTTCATCCCTATACGGCGCACAGGTCGCCCAGTGTGGCGTTGAATGTAGTAAGACCAGCACAAAGGCGGCTGGACCCGCCCCGCAAGGGGCCTTCCGGCCAATGACGTCAAACGCTCATTTCCATATTTACGAAGACCTGGTAGTGAGTCGTCGGGCGAGGCCTCTGTCACCAACGCGAGAAGTTCTCATCGACCTCCGCGATGTCCCGCGTGCCAACCGGGCACACGCAGCTGTTTCTCCTGCAGTGTAGGAACGTGCGGACACTCTCATTCGAGGTAATCGACGGATGACAATCAAACACCTCGCAGCAGGACTTTGCGTCTCTGTTGATAGTGCTGACGCACTCGTCCATTAGTCGGGTTATACGAGGTGCATTCAAGTTCTAAGGCCTCCGGTTTTTTTTTTCTCCGGACTGGAAAGAGATAGAAACATGTGCATTGTTTTAAAATGAGGTCACGTTCATTGTCAATACGTCCCAGAGATGGCAACACCGTACGGCAGATGGAATTTTACCGCCAGCAGCGAGAATGAGAACTGTTTTAAATACTTAAAATGGCGACGTTTTCCTTACTTGAACAGCGTGCAATCATTCGTTTTCTGAATTTGCGTGGTGTGAAACCAATTGAAATTCATCGACAGTTGAAGGAGACATGTGGTGATGGAGTTATGGATGTGTCGAAAGTGCGTTCGTGGGTGCGACAGTTTAATGAAGGCAGAACATCATGTGACAACAAACCGAAGCAACCTTGGGCTCGCACAAACCGGTGTGACGACATGATCGAGAAAGTGGAGAGAATTGTTTTGAGGGATCGCTGAATGACTGTTGAACAGATCGCCTCCAGAGTTGGCATTTCTGTGGGTTGTGTGCACACGACCTGAAAATGCGAAAAGTGTCATCCAGGTGGGTGCCACGAATGCTGACGGACGACCACATGGCTGCCCGTGTGGCATGTTGCCAAGCAATGTTGACGCGCAACGACAGCACGAATGGGACTTTCTTTTCGTCGGTTGTGACAATGGATGAGACGTCGATGCCATTTTTCAATCCAGAAACAAAGCGCCAGTCAGCTCAATGGAAGCACACAAATTCACCGCCACCAAAAAAATTTCGGGTAACAGCCAGTGCTGAAAAGATGATGGTGTCCATGTTCTGGGACAGCGAGGGCGTAATCCTTACCCATTGCGTTCCAAATGGCACTACGGTAACAGGTGCATCCTACGAAAATGTTTTGAAGAACAAATTCCTTGCTACGCTACAACAAAAACGTCTGGAAAGGCCTGCGCGTGTGCTGTTTCACCAAGACAACGCACCCGCACATCGAGCTAACGTTACGCAACAGTTTCTTCGTGATAACAACTCTGAAGTGATTCCTCATGCTCCCTACTCACCTGACCTGGCTCCTAGTGACTTTTGGCTTTTTCCAACAATGAAAGACACTCTCCGTGGTCGCACATTCACCAGCCGTGCTGCTATTGCCTCAGCGATTTTACAGTGGTCAAAACAGACTCCTGAAGAAGCCTTCGCCGCTGCCATGGAATCATGGCGTCAGCGTTGTGAAAAATGTGTACGTCAGCAGGGCGGTTACGTCGAGAAGTAACGCCAGTTTCATCGATTTCGGGTGAGTCGTCAATTAGAAAAGAAATCGGAGGCCTTAGAACATGAATGCACCTCGTACAAATGTGTGTGCCCGGTTGGTTTCTCGCCTCGCAACAGAAGATCATTTAGAGCAACGAAAGACCATCTGTGCGGAATTTCTGGAGCGTTACGTGGCTGATAGTGACAGCTTTTTGTCAAACACCATCACAGGCAATGATAAATGCGTCCGTCACTTGGAACCGAGAGGAAACGGCAATCCATGGAGCGGCACCACACGGCCCCTCCTGTGAAGAAAAATTTCAGAGCAGTGTTACCAGACAGTAAAGTCGCGGCGAAGTTCTTCTGGGACTATGAGCGGTTAAACAAAGCCCACCTCACGGTGCAACTATCAACTCTGAATTGTACTGTGCTACCTCAGGAAACTGAAGAAATGACAGCGTGCTAGTCGCCACAAAAATCCAAACCAACTTCTCCTTCCCCATGAAAACGTAAGGCCTCTCACAAGTGACCGCACCCGAGAAGAGCTCACAAAACATCACTGGACTGTTCTTCTTCATCCACCCTACAGCCTGGATCTCGCACCTTCTGGCTTCCATCTGTTTGGCCCAATGAAGGATGCAGTGCACGGGGAGCAGTACGTGGATGATGGGGAGGCTATTGCTGCAGCAGGACGTTGGCTCTGATGTCGACCAGTAGAGTGGTACCATGTGGGCATACAGGCTTTCCCAGTAAGGTGGCGCTGAACGGAGATTATGTTGAAAAAGGTGGTTTTGTAACCAGAAGATTGGAGAATAATACGGTGTATTGGAATTCTCAATAAAAGCAACCTGCTTTCAGAGAAAATGTGTTGCATTACTTACTGAGCGCTCCTCGTACAAACACAGACAATTAAATATCTGCTTTGGTTGCAAAAACACCAAACATGTTTTAAAAAATAGGTACTGTTGTTCATTTTTATGGTAAAAGAGGCATGGAGACCCCTAAAATCCTGCTTTCAGCAGTGCAGTGTACGTGAATCACTCGTTCGAATCGGCCCGGACTTATGCGAGCCTCTTCAAACGCTGCATGTTAAAGGATTCTCAGCCAGATAAATGAAACGAAAAGTCACTGAATGTAGCACACAAGTGGCTGAATCATGCATGGATTACAGAAATAAAATAGGTCAGCAGTGCCTTCTGTAATAACGATATTCCCTACAAGTTCTCCAACTTTTCTTCTTGCAAGCACGGACACCAATAGTTTCACTTTTTGTTTCCTTTCACAATTTGTCCATACGCCGAGCCGAGATGCAATATTGATTTAGTTATTTTTGCTGATAACATTTCTGAATTACGCAATATTAGTGGACATTTAAGAATAAAGCTACAGATTTTCTCAGTCACTGTTTGAAATAAAGAATGCATAAGTTGAATAGAATGACATTGGATACATGGAGTTGTCTGTCTAACGGTGCAACATATGAATACAGAGCTTAATTCTCGTTTTATAACGGGCGATCAAACAGTTTCAGTTTGATGCGTTTATGCGACGTAGTGTGACCCCGATGAGGGTATATAAGCACAGACATGTAGGCAAGAGGTTAGTGTCGCATTCGTGTCTTTTTGATGTGTGTGCAGTAAACGCGGAAACGTCACCTTTGGCGATGTTATTACTAAATGCGTACAAAGAGAACCAACTTGGTGTTACTCTCTTTTTGACCGCCGAAGGGTGCTTGGTTGGTTGGTTGATTCGGGGAGGGGACCAAACGGCAAGGTCATCGGTCCCAAACACCGGCAGGCACCCATTGGAAAATGAAGAAAGCATGGAGCAACATGGCTGTCAAGAACCACCGTTGTGGGCAAAGGGCGCTGGGCTCCAAGATAATGCACGTCCCCATACCGCGAATGTCGTAACGAAGAAGTGAAACCTCGATCGACCACCCTTCAGTTCCAATCTCTCCCCATGCGATTATTATGTCCTTAGAGATGGCCTTGAAGAGCCGTAGATTTCTGTCGGGCGAGGATGTGAAGCAGACACTAACCGGGTATACAAACGAGTATTTTCAACCTGATGCTTCGGTCAGGTGATTGCGTCAGTCCACGGCGATTTTACGTTATTCTCATGTCGTTTCCGGACCGTACAGCATTGTAGGTAACTTTTAGAACACCCCTTCTATCAAAGTGTAAATTAAAGTATAAGACTACCTAAATTACAGGCGGTTCTTCATCTAAACATTTTACAGCTGTTGAATGCACAACACACGTTTTTTTG
Organism: Schistocerca cancellata; assembly: GCF_023864275.1. Classification (NCBI taxonomy): domain Eukaryota; kingdom Metazoa; phylum Arthropoda; class Insecta; order Orthoptera; family Acrididae; genus Schistocerca; species Schistocerca cancellata. The sequence continues at coordinate 350,974,913 of NC_064634.1, read as the reverse complement.
TTTCAACAGCTCAGTTTGCTATAATGAGATGATTACGTTGTTTACAAGATAGAACAACAATCTGTACTATGCTATACCTTAGCAGCTAACAGTGTTTGGAGACTAGTTGGATATTGACATTCAAGTTCTGTGAGATTGCTTTCAAGTATTCTATGTGCTTCGTAATCCTATAAGGTTGAAGAGAGGGAGGGAAGAAAAATGTGGTTCTGATCGCCTTGTTCTCCACGTGACTTGGCACTGAGATTTATCCTATGAAAGTGCGCCTGAATGTTCTAATGATTAAACTTCAGTCTCGCAATAGTTGTGTAGCTTCATTAGGGTTTTACATTGTTAAGCTATGGCGCTACTGCAGTATGGGAGTCAGATCCTTTAATGTGATTTTGCCTTATGTGTCATGTGCAGATTTTTGTTAGCTATGACTTCTACTCTTTTTATGTCTAGGGTTGCTTGAGTAGCCTTTCATCCAAACCGTACAAATTTTTCCATTTACTTCTCTTCATATCGAGTATGATATCAATAATGACGTTGCTATTGGATTTGTGTACCTATTTTGGAGAGTTACAATCAACTGCACGTGTTGAATGCTAAAGGATATCATGATGATTATTTCTTCAGCGGTCGTCTTTGCTAATATCAAGGCTTTCAGTGGGGAATCAGCTCAGCTCTCATCACGATGGAGTCTCTTTCCACCTCCTTTTTTTTGACTCATCATATTTCTGACTGGTCTGATGCGGCCAGCCTCGAATTCCTTTCCTGTAACAATCTTTTCAACTCAGAGTAGTAACAGCAACCTATGTCCATGATTTGCTGGATGCATTCCAATCTCTGTCTTCCTCTACTGTTTTTACCCTTTTCAGATCCCTCCAGTTATATGGCAGATTTTCTGTAATGCCTTAGCAGATCTCCTGACATACTGTCCCTTCTTCTTGTCAGTGTTTTCAATATGTTCCTTTCTTCGCCGATTATACAGAGAAGCTTTTCATTCTTTACCTTTTCAGTCCAACTAATTTCCAACAATCTTCTGTAGTACTACACCTCGAATGCTTCTGACCTCTTCTGTACCGGATTTCCATGATCACTACCATACAACGCTGTGCTCGAAACGTACTTCCTCAGAAATTTCTCTATCAGGTTAAGGCCTACGTTTGATACTAGTAGGAATGCTCTTTTTGCATGTGCTAGTCCGCTTTCTACGTCCTCCTCGTTTCTTCTTCAGTTTCACTGTCATCAGCGAATCTTATCATTGATATACTTCCACTTTGAACTTTAGTCCCACTCTTGAACTTCTTTTTTATTTCCATCAATGCTTCTTCGATCTATAGACTGGACAGTAGGGGCGAAAGACTACATCCATGTCTTACACCCTTTTAATTTAATCACGTCGTTCTTCGTTTTCCATTCTTATTGTTCCTTCTTGATCGTTGTACGTATTGTATGTTACCAATCTTTCACTGCAGCTTGCCGCCAGTTTTCTCAGAATTTTGACAACCTTGCACAATTTTACACTGTCTAACGTTTTTTCTAGGACAACGAATGCTATGAATGAGTCTTGATTTTTCTTCAGTTTTGCTCCCATTATCAATCACAGCGTCAGAATTCCCTTTCTGTTGCCTTTATCTTACCTACAGACAAACTGATCGTTCTCTAACGGATATTAAGTTTTCCTTTGCATTATTCTGAATATTATTCTTGTATGCAAGAGCTTATTGTTCGATAATTTTCGTAGTTATCGGCTCTTGGTATCTCTGGCATCAGGTGGATGAAATGTTTCCGAAAGACTGATGCCAGCGTGAATAGTCCTTTTCCACTTCCCCGATGATTTTAGAAATTCTGACCGATCGTTATCCATCCCTTCTGTCTTATATGATAATAAATCGTCCAAAACTCTTTTAAATTACACTATCCATTCCCCTAAGGCTCTTGTTTTTGCTTCTATCGTGTCATCAGACAAGTTTTCCAATGTACTCTTTCCACCTATCCGCTCTCTCCCCTGCATTTAACAGCAGAATTTTATCGTCCTTAAATTTTAATTTCAAAGAAGGTTGTTTTGACTTTTCTATATGCTGAGTCAGTCCTTCTGACAAACATTTTTTTTTATTTCTTCACATTTTATATGTAGCCGTTTCGTCTTAGTTTCCCTGCACTTCGTGTTTATTTCATTCCTAAGTGACTTGTATCTCTGTATTCCTGAATTAACCTCAACAATTTTGCACATCCTACTTTCGTCGATCAGCTGAAGTCTTTCTCCTGTTACCTGGGGTTCTTTGTCGTTATCTTCCTTGACCGATGGTTTTCTCTCTTACTTCTATGATGGCCCTATTTAGAGATGTCCATTCCCCTTCCGCTGAACTGCCTATTAAGCTATAAATTATCGCAGTATCTAGAGTTAAACTTCGTCCTACTCTTCACCATTTCTGAACTGTGATTGGAATATATATCTGCTCCTTGATGGGCCTTACAATTCAGTATCTGATGAGAAAGAAAGCCAGGCTTTACGTCAATGCTGGACGAGCAATATTTGTTAGAACTGACGCCAGCTTAACATTGCTAAAACGAAATATAAAGTATCTGCCGAAACACGAGAGAAAATGCGCCTGACAACTATTAGGAGAAATACCCTGTATATATTGAACAAAACAAGAGCGAAGACTAATTCCTGTGGAAGTCTAACAGTTTGTCTCGATCTCAAAGTATTTCTATTTTGTTCACGGAAGTTAGTTTTAGGAGTTGAGGCTTTTTTCTCCATTTTTCGCCTTAAAATCAATGAGACGACACTGTCTTTGCTTTCATGACGTCTTTTTGTGCTGTTATCATGAAATTTAGGTGTATGTCAGTGACCAGACCTAATAAGATCTTAGTAGCAGGAAGTATTGCCTTAGAAAGTGCTCGTTCTACCACTTTTTAGCAAGGATATTCAAGTCTGTCAGATAGTCAAAAACTTATAAGCATTAACTATGTAACTATAGTCAAATCTTCCATGTAGAGATACTTAAAATTATGAGCCAGAAAATTACAACCATTGTCCACTGCGGGATTCGATGAGTAATGGTGCAACAAGGACATCACCCCACATTGTAGGTTGCCTACATCAGGGGCAAGTATGCACACAGAGCAAACCTAGTGTTCTCCTTTGGTTGACAGGTCCTTAACCTATTGTTCTGCTAAAAGGATCCTTCCTTTTGATTGAAAGGTCATTAAGCTGCTGTTCTGCTAAAAGCATCATTCCATTTGATTGACAAGTCACTCACCTGTTCTTCTACTAAGAGGATCCTTTTAGCAAAACAATATGTTAATGACCTGTCAATCAAAAGGAAAGATCCTTTTAGTAGAACACTAGGTTAAGGACCTATCAATCAAAGGAGAACAATAGGTTTTCCCCTGATGTAGGCAACCCACAATGTGGGGTGATGTCCTTGTTGCCCCACTACTTCCACGTTGGTCAGTGACGTTGCGGACATAAGACGCAGGAAGATATATTAGCAGAGCAGAAACGAATGGGAACCATTTACTGAAGATACGAATGCAAATAGGAAAATCCACTGACATAAACGACTGTGACAGGGGTTGGACTGTTGTGGTCTAGCACCTGGGAACGAGCATTTCCTAAACGGCGGAACTGGTCGACTGATCGGGCGCTATGGCTGAAGAACTGTGAAACGCCACAAAGTGATGGCCATACACAGATCCCAGAACGTGGAGGTCGGAGGCTTTCCTGTTCTGTAAATAGGTGTGATAGGTGGATATCTGTGGCAGAGCTGATCACAGAGTGCAATACTGGTGCAGGCGTTAACTGTTTCGGACAACACGATTCAGCACATGTTGTTAAAAACGGGGCTTCGCAGCAAATCACCCCTACGTGTACTCCTATGTTGATCCCGTGATTACGATTGCAGTGGACAAGAGTTCATCGAGACTGGACTGTGGATCAATGGAAAAGTGCTGCCTGGTCGTATGAGTCGTGTTCCTTCTAATATCAGGTCGATCTCTGTGTCCAGTTAAACTGCGATCGCGACGAACACCTGCTCGAAAGATGCACCACGCCACGGAAAGATTTATCTGAGCTTCCATGGTACCTGCGGTTGTAATCGAGGGCACCATGGAAACTGTGGACTACATGAACATTATTATGGACCACTTGCACCCCTACATGCTTGATGACTTAACCAAGGTAATGAAATCTCCCAGAGGAATAATTGTCCATATCACAAATCTTGCATCGTGCTATAGTGGATTGAGGCACATCATACTGAAATGAGCCTGGTATCGTGGCCACCAGTTCACCTGATCTGAACCCGATGGAATGCATCTGAGACTCTACTGGGCGCCAGCTCTGCACACATAAATCACCGGTCCGTAATTGATGGAAACTGCGTGGTCCGTGAGTAGACAGTTGCAATTTACCTCCAGGAAATTGCCAAGGACTTGTTAAATCCATGCCACACAGAACTGATGTTTTATTGCGAGTTCAAAACGACATTGTCAAGCAGGTAGTCATAATATTTTGGTTCATCTGTGTTGATTCCATTATTCAGTGTGCAACAAAAATATACGCACCATTTTGAGGGGCTGCAGCAGTGAGAAGACTAACCCACGCACGGGAACATCATTCAACGTGTCCAAATGTTTAGCACCAATGCCCGCCACTCGAAAAACTCTGTTTGTTTGTACGAAAGTGAAATTTTCGTATAGAACTTAGATGCATTCTGGCTGTTTGTTGGTGACCAATGCGTCCACGCCTGTCACAAAAACACTTTAGAGACCGTTAACCGCAATGTCGTCGATCTACCAGCTTTATAACTCACACCCGCTGCCGAATAGGTGCCACAGAGGCGAGGGACTTCCCTTGCAACTTCGGCTTGGCGCTATAGTGGACTACGCATGATTTACTTCCTGGTAATAACCATTTCAATAAATCTTGCATTATTGCAATATAGCTAATAAAGTCAATCTGTGAAGTGAGATTCCTTCACCAAAGTAAAGGTACAGTTTTACAGAAGAGACTAACAGTTACATGTTACTCTGAAAGTCAGTCTCACCAGATAGCATGGAATGTGTAGGACACTAGGAAATCTACCATCAAGCTTCCCAAACACATTTCGTTTTTCAGCAAACGAACGTAAGTAATTTACGTCATCATCTATGCGGACATCAAGAGTTACTTTAGTTCTATTTTTAATTGCTTAGTGAGAACAAGTTTCACTCTAACTGGCTTTACAATATGTTTGTAGCAAATTATAAGCATAAATAACAAACTGTACACATTCGCAAGCGAAATATGCGCACTGAACGGACATAAAATCGAAATAAAAGTCCCTTTTTCCGTACCCAAATTTCTTTCAATGAAGTTAGCAAGCAGCAAAGAATACTGCACGAAACCCTAAATTACTACACGTACATATTATCTCTAGCTACCAAGTAGCGAACTAGGAAATGAAAAATTTAACTCAAATGTAAATGTATGACATTATATTTGTACCAAGCTGTTAGCAATATGGATCATAAAATACATAAATAAATAAAATGTTCTAAGTGCAACACACCAAACATAGAAGAATACTGTCAGAAAGGCACATTGCTAAAATACAGAGGCAGTGAAATAAACAAAACTGATAAACAGAGGAATGAAGACACAAAACTGGAGCTGGCTATATACACTTAAATGATTGATGATATAACAGTACATACAAAAATGGAGAAAACCATTATTTTTTAAGTAAATGGAAGAGGGATGACTACCCAAAGGAGCAGAACAAAACCCTGCAATAGAGATGTAAGTAGGGTGACCATATTTTATTCGGACAAAAGTGGGACTTTCATACATTTTCTTGGCCAAAAAGTGGGACAATTTTTATTTCTCATTAAATATCACTTTTAATGCTAACATTTCTTCTTCCTCTGCAAATATAGCTTTCACTGATATTTGTGTGTGCGTGTGTGTGTGTGTGTGTGTGTGTGTGTGTGTGTGTGTATGTGTGTGTGTGGTGTATACAAAACCAAACAAAGAATGGAAAGACTGGAAAGAAGTACATTTCAAGTTTTCAGAAATTTACTTATTAAGAAATGTAACATTTATAACACAGAATGTAGACAGACATACAGTAACAATCACTACAAAAAAAGTTCTTAGTGAACACAAGGAATTTACGGTTTTGTAGATTCCACACTGCAATCATATTTCTTCGAAGATGAAATTTCATTCAGCAACTCATGTTTGCCTAATAGGTATGAATAGAAGTCAGTGCAACTGTATTTACTGAAGTTAAAACAAGTCAGTAAAATACACTTAACGCTCCTCACTGTAAATCTATTCCTCTCCTCCGTCCACTGTGACGATAGTAAGCTGAAAACTCTTTCAACATTTGCATTGTGGGCAGGGAGTGAAAAGATGTACTGCGCTATATTAAGCGATTCTCTGAACTGTTCATTACACTGGCAAGATCGGAAAAACCTACACCATTTTTCATGTGCCATCAACTGATTCCATTATTCACTATCTGTTTCCACTTGTTTTACAAATGACTGTATATGAACTACTTCATCAAATAAGACGCTGTAATTTACTAGAATGCCCTTTTCATTTAGCCCCATTAACACTAGAACCGCCGGAACTAGTAGTATACTTAGAACCGTCGATGTGGTCAAAGTGACCACTTTCTTTGTAAGTACATGCTGTGCTGTTTAATGGAAATATTAATGACCTTGATAATAATGTATCACTTTAATTAAGTTTAATAACAGTATCATTGTATTTTACAACAACAATGGGAACATAATATTACTAATATTAAAGAACATATTTCAAAATATTTATCTGTAACCATACTAACTGTATTGCACTAGTTTTAAAATTAATAGAAATTAATCTTACTGGAGAAACTAAGTACCCATGAATATGTTAAGAGAAAGACCAATCATAAAATATGACCATTTATAGTACCTAATCCTACTTACAAGCATTACAAACTAATGTCTTTATTACTTTATATGTACACGGCCCACAAACATATCTCTTGCATTTACTGCACACTTCATTTGTCTTGTTTCTGCATTTCCTCGTTTGGCATAGTTTTCTTACTTTCACAGGAATTTCCGCTTTTTTTCTTTCTTCATCACCATCGTCCTTTTCTTCCTTTTCCTTTCCATCTCTTGGCATCATTTCCTGATTTCTGGTTTCCATATAGGCTCTACGTTATTCTTCTGCTAGATTTAGGATGAAATTCCTCCTACTTATTATGATCTCTGTCACTTGCTTGAAAATGATCCATGCGTTGATGGCTGCTAAATCAAGGATATTGTAAAATACGTGTACAGGCCACCGACGAGTACCAGAGCAGACAGAATATTTCCTTGTCTTCTGGTCCAAGACATCTACAGCAAATTTTGTGCTATTGTAGAAGCTCACTGTTTCGGGAAGGTGTTTCGAATTATTTTGTATTTCAACATCTGCGTGCGTGGTGTTACGCAGAAGAACATTTTTGTTCTTTTTCCCTTGGTAAACAGTCAGAGTACCACCTTCCCTTTTCAAGAGAACAGACGTATAAAGAGGAGTTTTCATTTTTTTTTATAGTGTTCGGAATTTCTTTTCTTACACGGTTGATAGTGCCGACAATACTAGTTTTCTCTTTTTCCAGTCTCTCCCCAAGTGTGACCGTAGTGAAAAAATTATCAGTAGTTACATTTCGCCCCTTATTGCGGTACGGAGCTACTAACTTCATTACTACTTGTTCTGGAAGTTTCCCATTAGGTGCCCTCTGTTCGTTCTTTCCTACACAAGGGAACCCATTACAAAGACATTTTGTTTCTACATCCGCTAGAAGCCAGAATTTGATTCCAAATTTATCAGGTTTATTCGGCATGTACTGCAAATACGGACACCTGGTTCTGTTGGGGAAAAGTTGGTCATCCACAGTGACATTTGATCCAGATATGTAATTCAACTGACAGTTTTCTATAAAATGGTTCCAAGTAGTTGACATAAGTGCAAATTTGTCACTTTTCAAACGTTCCGACCGTGTATTTTATTCATCAAAACGCAGATATTTTAAAATTTCTCGAAACCTGTTTTTGCTCATTGTGTCAGTGAAAATTGGGGTTCCCCACTTTTTCGACCACAACTCATCTACTTCAATACATCTGGCACCTAGTGCACCACGAAAGTATAATAAAGCAAGAAATGTATCTAATTCTTCTAAATGCAAACTCCAGGAATCATTTCCAAGAAGCCGTTGTACCTCTGCTTCTGTGCATTTCTTTATGTGTTTCAACATTGATTGATCAACTAAAAGGCGCCAGTCACTCGAAACATTATCATTCGAGATGTGCCGCTTTGCGTGTGGAGTAGGTCCTCTTGTTTATTTCAATATATTCTGTTGACCTATCCTACCTGGAGTAGTAACACCGAAGTCTGCTACAGTACACTCCGTGATCCCGTCCTTCCCCAGGAGTTATGAGGCAGGTTTGGAAGCGAACCCTCACTTCGTTCTCCTCTTCTACGTCGATTCTATATGGGTCCACTTACAGGAGGTGCAGTTCTTTTTTTACCCAGGGTAGGTCCCTCTCTAGCATTGTTTATATTACTGCTTGGTCCTGGTTCAGCATGTAAGCTCCCCCTCACTTTCCGACCTTAATGACAGTGAAAAATGAAACCGCGTGTACCTAATGGGAGTTTTGGAAAAGCAATCGTCGCCGAAGTTAACCTGTCGGTAAAGAGGGAGGAAAGGGTTACACCTAGATGAACGGAAATGTGCTAATGAAACTGGTGGAAATTAATTTTGAAAAGGGGTAAAGTTAATAAAAAAAGTAAATGTGCAGCCATTACGTTAACAATTAACTAGCGGTAATTAAGTATTTGAGATTTGGGGGAAATCACGGTCGCCAGTCCTAAGGACAATTACTATAGTAACTGAAAAAGAAAGGTTATTACACATATAATTAGCACTAGAAGCGTGGCAACTGAAGGTTGACACGTGTAGTGTGAAAACTGAAAGTTTGTCAGAAGTAATAAATTTCGCTACACCCTGACTTAATTTAGCAAAAGAATTAATAAAACCGAAAAATCGAAAGTTAATTTAGTGACTGAAGTTAATAGTGAGCTTTCTTTCTGAAGCACATCGAAATTAAGTAAAATACGGTTAGTCTTGGACTACCTCAACAATCATTTCTAAAGCTACTTGAATCTACGCAATTTAGAAATAAGAGATTTAACTTTGAACTTGAATTAAATGATTCTGAACAATTAGCAATAGTAAAATTTAGTACGTACCAAGCTGAGCTGCAGTCACAGGTACGCTAAAATATGCTAACAAAACTCGCACTCTTAATTTGTGCTTATGTAATCTGAATATTGTAGCCAGCTATGAATACTTTGAAATTAAAGCAGTGAAATCGAATGGTATAATTTTAATGCTGGCGTTTAAATTTCAACGACACTCGGGTTCATTTCGGAAAAGGAAGGGACCCTGCTTGGTAATGCAATTGGGACAATGAGCAACAAAGGTTCATGCTAAGTTGCTGTTATTATAGTTTCGAAAATGGTACAGTTTGAAAAGCTGAGGTCTGCCATACAGTTCTAAAACTTTACTTGCTTCCAGTCTTCCTTGATGGTTGATTGAAGGTTTGAAGCCGTCGATCGAGGAGGTGGCGACAGTCACTCATTGTCGGCCGTCGCTGTTGCAGAAGCTGGATGTTGGCGCGCCTTCTTCTCGACACGGTCACCAGGCGAAACGGGCTCTTGATGTGCGCTAGTTAATGTTTCCCGTCCGCGACACCATGTCAGAAACTATCATCGCAAGTCGAGCGCAATTACATGCTGCCAAACCCCGAAAGCGCGGCAACTCGCGGGAGCGTCACACAACACACCTGCTCCACTCGCTACTCCCGCCAGACTCCTTCCCTCAGCCCGCGCTCCACGCGGCCGAGTTAACACTACCAAAGATCCTACACACTTTGATTCTTCACACGACCTATCGACGTAATCGTTCGATAGCAGTTTTCCCTAGGCAAGACCCAGCGTAAAAATACAAATAATATTTACGAAACAAACCAATTATACATCGACATAAATGCATAAATATACAAATAGTAAAACAATTACAATATACAAAGAGACAGAAATGTCATATCTTGAGGTAACAAAGCAAGGAAAAAAATAGTACAATAGATGGAAATAGGAGGATATGCATTTCCGGCGTTACAAGCAACTGTGTGAGGAAAGAGTCAATTAGAAAGCTACAACTCATTATAAAAATAACATACCACACAATAAATTAGCAGGAACAGAAGTAGCAGTAGAAGTGTCAGCTCCATTATAATAGTGATCATTATTTATATAGTATCAATAATAATAATAACAATAATAATAATAATAATATAAGTGAATGTAAATTACCTTCATCTTCAGTCTCGGAGCTGTCACTCTCCACATTTGCGACAGATTGGTAATCTTCATCTGTAGAACCTTCCACAAGGTCCTCAACTTCTGGATCATTTTCAGCATCAGATTCATACAAAATTGTGACAATTTCTTCATCTGAAAGTGGCCGTGGCCGAGGTTTGTATCGCTGTGACATCTGAGCCATGTCTACTGCTCTGAGACCAGTACTCAAATAATCGTTTATGCGAAACCCAATAGCAAACAATAAATGACATATTGCACTGTTGAGCTTTTAAATTCAAACAATGCGAATAAACTTCAGTAACCAACATATTTAGTACATTGTTGACGAGTGCTAAGAATAAATCCGGGGAGTGACGCACAACAATTTGTTTTCAAATATGTATGTAATGTCGTCAAAGTGACAACTCGGCGGTTTTAAGTATAAGTGGTCATTCAAAGAAAACTAATGAAGATAAAATAAATATTGGACTATTTATATGATCTACATAAACATTTAGGAAAAGTCATTAACTCACAGCAGCATAGATCAAAAATTAACCGAATAATAACATGTTAAAATATAAAAAGTGGTCAAATTGACCACTCGGCAGTCCTAGTGTTAAAGTATTTTCAACCACTGACCATTCTGGTGGTTCTGTGAGCATCATCCATGAGAATACAGAAAACTCAGCTATTCCCTGTAGCCATGATAAATAGTCTACTGAAGCATCATACAACGTTGATACTGCTATGTCAAATTTCTTAACAGACTGGTCATCACAATCATTCAGCAGTTTTCTTTACACTTAGTGGTGCAAAATGTTCATGTTTCCTTGAATTTAGATTTGTCAAAGCTTTATTTATGACTGGTAATACTTCACATATGGAATTATTCTGTTTCTCAATGCTCAGAATGGATTGTTGGAAAACACTCATTTGTGAATGTACAAAAAGTAAATAACATTCATTTATGGGATCACTGAAAAACTCTTTAAGATTGCAGAGCACTTTGAGTTAGACTGTGACAAAAAGTAAGATTTCATAGGTTCATACATTTTCAAGATCCTTTCTATGGCTGGCAACAATGAAAGCCACCTTGTTTTGGAAAAGGAATGTAAATTTTTGTAAGTGACACAAACAAATTCAGAGAATTCAGTGAGTTCTGCAACATGAATAGAAAAAATATGAAAATGGTTGTACAGCTTCATGACAATGCAGTCAATGTCAACAGGTAAAACATCACAAGCACTTTGAAGTGTGTTATGAACAACATGTGCTGGACAACCTATGCCAACAATGCTAGAGTTTTTTAATTTTTCTTTCAGATGTGTGAAAACATTATTACCCTCTTTTTTCATTAAGCCACCAAAATTACAGTTAGTATTGTCTGCACCAAATGCAACACACTTTGAGATGATACTGAATGACTGTATAACATGAAAAAGATAATTGGAAATTGTTTCGGAGTTTTCGTTCTGCAATTCATCAAGATCAAGCAATTTCGTCTGCAGTCCACCCTCACTTACAGAAAAACACTGAACTACCACAGGAAAAATTTTGTGACTCTCATGGTTGCTAGCATCGGTATATATTCAAAAAAAAAATTGGTTCAAATGGCTCCGATCACTATGGGACTTAACATCTATGGTCATCAGTCCCCTATAACTTAGAACTACTTAAACCTAACTAACCTAAGGACATCACACAACACCCAGTCGTCACGAGGCAGAGAAAATCCCTGACCCCGCCGGGAATGGAACCCGGGAACCCGGGCGAGGGAAGCGAGAGATATTGAAAAGTATTTTGCACTGCTTATAGCAGCTATTACCTGTTTCTGGGAATGCGGAGCTATAACATTGTTGATAATTGCTTCACACTTTGTTCTTCCACACGAAACATTTTGAGCAATCTTAGAATCAGGAAAATTTTTTTTGTTTAGTTGAATGATAGCTTTGGTGGTGTTTAATAACATGGAATGACAGGGTTCCTTCTGCTGCAGCTACGTTTTTCTCTTCCTGTGTATTTAAAGTTACAAAATACACTCCTGGAAATTGAAATAAGAACACCGTGAATTCATTGTCCCAGGAAGGGGAAACTTTATTGACACATTCCTGGGGTCAGATACATCACATGATCACACTGACAGAACCACAGGCACATAGACACAGGCAACAGAGCATGCACAATGTCGGCACTAGTACAGTGTATATCCACCTTTCGCAGCAATGCAGGCTGCTATTCTCCCATGGAGACGATCGTAGAGATGCTGGATGTAGTCCTGTGGAACGGCTTGCCATGCCATTTCCACCTGGCGCCTCAGTTGGACCAGCGTTCGTGCTGGACGTGCAGACCGCGTGAGACGACGCTTCATCCAGTCCCAAACATGCTCAATGGGGGACAGATCCGGAGATCTTGCTGGCCAGGGTAGCTGACTTACACCTTCTAGAGCACGTTGGGTGGCACGGGATACATGCGGACGTGCATTGTCCTGTTGGAACAGCAAGTTCCCTTGCCGGTCTAGGAATGGTGGAACGATGGGTTCGATGACGGTTTGGATGTACCGTGCACTATTCAGTGTCCCCTCGACGATCACCAGTGGTGTACGGCCAGTGTAGGAGATCTCTCCCCACACCATGATGCCGGGTGTTGGCCCTGTGTGCCTCGGTCGTATGCAGTCCTGATTGTGGCGCTCTCCTGCACGGCGCCAAACACGCATACGACCATCATTGGCACCAAGGCAGAAGCGACTCTCATCGCTGAACACGACACGTCTCCATTCGTCCCTCCATTCACGCCTGTCGCGACACCACTGGAGGCGGGCTGCACGATGTTGGGGCGTGAGCGGAAGACGGCCTAACGGTGTGCGGGATCGTAGCCCAGCTTCATGGAGACGGTTGCGAATGGTCCTCGCCGATACCCCAGGAGCAACAGTGTCCCTAATTTGCTGGGAAGTAGCGGTGCGGTCCCCTACGGCACTGCGTAGGATCCTACGGTCTTGGCGTGCATCCGTGCGTCGCTGCGGTCCGGTCCCAGGTCGACGGGCACGTGCACCTTCCGCCGACCACTGGCGACAACATCGATGTACTGTGGAGACCTCACGCCCCACGTGTTGAGCAATTCGGCGGTACGTCCACCCGGCCTCCCGCATGCCCACTATACGCCCTCGCTCAAAGTCCGTCAACTGCACATACGGTTCACGTCCACACTGTCGCGGCATGCTACCAGTGTTAAAGACTGCGATGGAGCTCCGTACGCCACGGCAAACTGGCTGACACTGACGGCGGCGGTGCACAAATGCTGCGCAGCTAGCGCCATTCGACGGCCAACACCGCGGTTCCTGGTGTGTCCGCTGTGCCGTGGGTGTGATCATTGCTTGTACAGCCCTCTCGCAGTGTCCGGAGCAAATATGGTGGGTCTGACACACCGGTGTCAATGTGTTCTTTTTTCCATTTCCAGGAGTGTATCTCGTCATTTTTTACGAGGAACCTGCCGATCGAAGATTCTTCCTGTGTTTCTCTGATTCCATATTATGCTTGAGATCTACAGCAGCACCATGAGACACGGATACAGCACAGTTACTTATCTTATATTTTGCTGAACAGTCATTGTCTGTAGCAGTGAAGCACGGAAATTTCCTCTGAAGCTCTTCCGAAAAATTTGATTTTCGTTTCGGCATCGCCACGACGTGCTAGCACTTCACGAAACTGATACTGAGTGCTGACAACAATGGCAAGCAAAAGCAAAAAACAAATAAGAGTACGCAACAATTACAGTGGTTAAGCTGTACATTATCAGGGGGTACCAACGTACGGAATGTCAGTTTCAATTGATAGTTTATAAAATCGACACTCAGAAATTATTTTAACCACTTTGTAAATGTCTGAAAATAATCCTTGAAAATCGGGACAAATTGCTTGTTTTTTAAAAAATGTCGGGAAAAATTTTTGAGCCTCAAGAAACGGGACAATCCCGATTAATCAGGACGTATGGTCACCCTAGATGTAAGGAGATCATGCATAAAATGTGAAGTGCAAAGGAATAAGAAATAATAAAACGAAAAGTATCAGGTAGTGTGTTGTCTACAGTGAAGAAGCACTGTAAAGACTATCTGAATTATCTTGTTTACTCTCTGCGCAATATGCTCACACATCTACATCTAAAAAGACACGTGTAGCGACAATGAACAAACTATTACAGATAGCACAACAATAAAATAAATATTATTACGGTCAAATGGCGGCAGCATCATTCAGAAAATTTATCATGACTATGGTTACAGGCAAAACGAAAATTATCAAACGCTTCACTGACGCAACACAGCTTACGTCATCGTGATTTGAGTTTTCCTTCCCTTTGATGCAAGGATTAATTTTAATTGTCTCTGCATTTCTGTAATTCCTTCTGTTCCTAACGGGAATGACTGTAACATTGCTTAGCATCCAGTTGTTTTGTTGTTGGCAGATGCTTAATTAATATTTATGAGTTCGCAGGATCGGTAGGCTGTGATTTCCTTAACTGCATGCGTGCATCTCGGGTCGACGAACGGATGTCAGTCTTTGGATTGCATCGATACGAACACCTGAATATCGTTACCGATGCAGAATACGGAAGTGACCGGAGTTAAGCACCAGTTGTGTAATACTCGGATGACTAATGAAATTACAGTCCTCGATAGGCGTTCGTCAGGGATACTTGCAAGTAGCGTGGAGAATCGCATCAGCTTCGAAGACATGTAGGTGAGCCGGACACGGAATAAAAAGGCGTTTCATTCCCAACAGTACAGACTGCAGTAATGATCACGAAACATTTCATAAGTCGATAGTATCGTTACCCTTCTTTCTTCGTCGACATCTCAATAGGGATCCAGACAGCCAACATCGTACCTATGAAGCACGTAAATCAAAGTACATACAATGCTTTTGCTAGGACTCAACAATCGCTGGAAGCCCCTGAAGAAATAATGAGCCATGTTGCCTCTATAGCCGTCCATGATTTCGAAAGTGTTGCGCCATGTCACGGATTGCGCGGCCCCTCCCACCGGAGGTCCGAGTCCTCCCTCGGGGATGGTTGTGTGTGTTGTCCTTAGCATAAATTAGTTGGTTCAAATGGCTCTGAGCACTATGGGACTTATCATCTGAAGTCATCAGTCCCCTAGATCTTATAACTACTTAAACCTAACTAACCTAAGTACATCACACACATCCATGCCCGAGGCAGGATTCGAACCTGCGACCGTAGCAGTCACGCGGTTCCAGACTGAAGCGCCTTGAACCGCTCGGCCACAGCGGCCGGCATTAGTGTAAGGTAGTTTCAGTAGTGTGTAAGTCTATGAACCGATGACCTCAACGGCTAGGTCCCTTAGGAATTCACACTCACACATTCGAAAGCGTTGCCAGAGCAGGATTTTGTGTACAAACTAAACTCTCGATTATGTCCCGTAAGAGTTCGATACCATTCATGTGGGTCGATCTACGTGGTCAGATCATTCGCTCGAATTGTCCAGAATGTTCTTCAAACCTGCCGCGAACAACTGTCTTCGGTGACACGCAGCATTTTCGTTCATAGAAATTCCATCGTTGTTGGGGAACGTGAAGATCAAGAATGGTCTCCATGTTACTGAACATAGTCACTTCCAGGCAGTGATCGCTTCAGTGGGACTAGAGGACACAGTCCATTCCATGTAAACACAACGCACACCTTTATGGGGTCGCCATCTGCTTGAACAGTAGTTTGTTGACACTTCGATAACTTCATAGAGTCAGGGCCACACTCGAACCCTACCATCAGGTCTTACCAGCTAAAATCGGGACTCATCTGATCAGGTCACGGTTTTACAATCATCTAGCGACCAAACGGTATGGTCACGAGCCCAGAAGAGACGCTGCAGGCGGTAGCGTGCTGTCAGCAAACGCACTCCCGTCGGTACTCTTCAGCCATAGCCCAAAACGCCAAATTTCGCTGCACTGTCCTAACGGATACGTTCGCCGTATGTCGCATATTGATTTCTGTGGTAATGGAAATGGAAATGAGCGTTTGGCCTCATTGGCCGGGAGGCCCCTTGCGGGGCAGGTCCGGCCACTTGGTGCTGGTCTCATTACATTCGATGCCACATTGGGCGATCCGCGCACCGGGTGGGGATGAAATGCTAAAGACAGCACAACACCCAGTCCCTGAGCGGAGAAAATCCCCGACCCAGCCAGGAATCGAACCCAGGCCCGTAGGACGACAATCCGTCACGCTGACCACTCAGCTATCGGGGCGGTCATTTCTGTGGTTATTTCACGGAACGTTGCTGGTGTGTTGTCACTAACAGCTCTACGCAAATGCCGCTGCTCATGGTCGTTAAGTGAAGGCCGTCGGCCACTGCGTTGCCCATGGTGAGAGCTAATGCCTGAAATTTGGTATCCTCGGAACATTGTTGACACTGTGGATGTCCCATGCGTCTAGATGCATCCACTATCTCGCGTTCAAAGTCTGTTAATTCCCTTCGTGCGGCCATAATCACGTCGGACGCCTTTTCACACGGATCATCTGAATACAAATGGCAGCTCCACCAATGCACTTCCCTTTTATACCATGCGTACGCAATACTACCACCATCTGCAACTGTGTATGTCACGATCCCATGACTTCTGTCACACTGACTTACATCCACCAACCCACATCTGTTACGTCTTGTATATACGAGGGTTGTAACTTTATTTATTCACAACCGATACAAAAGAGTTACATGTTTGCAGGTGTTACTGTCCTTCAAAGTAGTCACAAGCTTTGTGTAAAACCCGTTTCCAGCAATTTCTGAAATGTAAGCGCGGGGTGGCTTGCCATTAATGGCAGCAAAGAGGGGCGTAGAATATCGTAGCATTATTGACAGTGATCTACAACGATCTTTCGATTTTCACGATCTGACGTGCCAATTGGACAGAAATTGGCGCAATATCTTTCAAGCGGACGTTCAGCAACTCTATTAATCAATGCCAAGCCGAATAACTGCTTGCGTAAGGAGCACATGTGGACCAATGTATTACTGATTTGCTCAGTTCGTTGAGCTATTTATAAATCATTCGATTTTTTTAAAATTGTAATCGTTTGTTAGTTTGTACATGTCTGTCCAATTCGGATAATTCGTTCGTGTTGCGTCTTTTTTTTCCCCAACATATCAATGTTTGTGGCAGGAAACCCTATTATTACTTTAGGCTTTCGTGACAAGAGTGAAAGAAAGATTACGTACGTGAATCACATCGCGAATATGAGCAACGTAGGGTTCACCCTTGCTTGCTCCTCGAGATATGCAATGGCGGCGCGTTTTGTTTATTTCAAGCGTCAACTTCGCTTTGCAATTTCTCGGGATGTAATTGACATAATTGTGATGCAACCAACGCCATTCTTTTTGTGATTTTTCATGTTAGTGATTGCGTAAGAAATAATACGCAATGTCCTTCAAAAAAACTAGTATTTTCTTACGTTTTAGAACGTGTCATAGAATTTATTTTCAGAGACTGTATTGCATGATGAGGGAAGATCAACCGTTTGCGGCATTGTAACTGGTTGCGTCAGTTTACCGGTCAGTGTTCCGATGCCGGTCTCGCTGAATGTCTAAAATGCAGAGGTTTTTAATTAACTGTCAGAACGCCGAATATGAACGTGTATACGAAATGAGTGGTTGCATCCGATTAGTCTGTGAATTAAATGAAATAGTATGCATGAGAAAGAGAGGCCGCATTTGCCTCGTACCGAAGCAACTCTCTGATGTACGAAATGTTTTTTATTAATCTACTTTCGCATGTAAATGGCTTTACCGTTTCTGTGCTAGAAGTGTTTCTAGAGGTGTTTCGCGGTGTGAATTTATGGTTGCTCTAGTAGTAACAGAAACTTGAAATCTAATCTGCGGCTCGCTTTTAAGCAAAAGATAACTCTAAAATTGTAACCGTTTTCTTATTTGTTCACATCCTTACAGTTTCAAAGCTGTGGCATAAAACTTAAAATAAGAAACTGCGACAACAAAACTTCAATGTTGAGTACTGACCGTGTTGTACCTTTCTTTCCTTATGTGCCACAAGAAAATACTTTTATGATAAAAAGAATATGCAATGAACTATAGCGTCTAATTTATTAAACTTCCTGGCAGATTGAAACTGTGTGCCGGGCCGAGACTCGAACTCGGAACCTTTGCCTTTCGCGGGCAAGTGCTCTACCAACTTATTTTTTTTTTATGAAGCAAAGACCCTACCCCTTTTTTTTCTTCGCTGACCACTTTTTTTTAATTGAACAAACGGAAAGTACATATATATATACACAAAGCAACAGTTCTTCAAGGTACCAGTTAAACATATACAAATGAGTGTTAGGTAAACAAAGTATTAGAATAACATTAAATACAACAAAATATAACACATCCTGATTTCTTTGTTTTTTTTTTTTTAATAATTTGTATTGAACAAACTAAAAGTACATATATATTCACTATGCAAGAGTTCTGCAAGGTACCATTTAAAACTATACAAATGACTGTTAGTTAAACAAAAAAAATATTAAAAAGAAAAACATTAAATACAACAAAATATAACATATTCTATCTTCCTCACTTTTTTTTTTTTTTTTTTTTGTCGATGCATGAGAACGTGGATAAGGGTGTTGCATCATGTGACAGGTAGGCATGGTACACCCCAACTTTGAGGGGGGTCAAGGAAGACGCTGCGGAGATAACCGGCAAAAGTTTGTCGGTAAGATGGTTTTCGGGTGAGGGTGCTATGCGCGGTCACAACTTTGTACCAGAAGTCAAGGACTGCATGCGGATCGCTCTGAAAGAGGTATTCTAAAGCCTGTCCTCGAAACCAGATGAGGGTATGGTGCTTAGCAAGAGGGTAGTGAAATGTCTGGGACAACAACAGGAAATCCGGGGTACCGTCGTTGGCGGGGCACGGAGGTAAAAGCCCACAATTCGTTGGATGAGGAGCCATACTTTTTGTTTCAGGGGGCACGTAAGACGGTGCTCGTAGGTGTCTTCGAGCTGACAGTCAGGGCAGAGTGGGGAGGTGGCCAGTCCTATGCGATGAAGTCGACTATTAGTCGGAAATTTTCCATAGACTAAAATACACCAGAGTGCAGACACAGACGACGGTAAAAAGGGTGCATGCACACACCCCCAAACCGTGCGCCAGTGAATGTCAGGATGATGTAGCACCATGGGGTCGCAAGGGTTGGACAGCACAAACAAACGATAATAATCTTGTGTACGGGGAGGACGGGTGACTGGAAGATCGGCCCGAACGTAGCTGAGTTCTATGAAACAATTGGCGACGTGGCACAATAATGGAGAAATAGGTGCCATATTGATCGGTGGATCGAGAGAAGCTGGTCGGAGGATATCTAAGACACTGCGTGTTAAGGACGGGACCGGCCCCTGCCAGTGTCGCAACAGAGTGTGGACAAAGAGTGCAGAAGATCGTGCCCGCACGTTGACGATTCCGAGGCCACCTTTTGCAGGAGGCAGTGTTAGAGTGTTGTAGCGGACTTTGAAAAGTGCCCCTGCTGACACGAAATATCCACCAACTGAGCTACCCAAGCACGACACACGCCCCGTGTAATTTATTGTCAGAGCAACTTTTTCTGTCTTCTCGAACACCGCCTCACTAAAGTATCTATTGAAAGGTAAATATTAACGTAAAGTAGGAGTTGCTCAAAGGAAATTTTCGAACTGACACTAATTCGCAGGTGGCGCAGTGGTTAGACACTGGACTCGGATTCGGAAGGACGGCGGTTCAATCCCGCGTCCGGCCATCCTGATTTAGGTTTTCCGTGATTTCCCTAAATCGCTCCAGGCAAATGCCGGGATGATCCCTTTCAAAGGGCACGGCCGACTTCCTTCCCCGTCCTTCCATAATCCGATGAGACCGATGACATCGATGTCTGGTCTCCTTCCCCGAAACAACCAACCAGCCAACACTAATTCGCAGACATAAAGAAATTTGTAATAAGAAAATAGTTTGCAGCCTTTTAGATTTTTAAAAAATGCTAATGACTCATTCTACGTTAAATGTATCTTCCAAATTCTGAAAGTACAAAGGCCGGACCTCAAAGCCCCTGCAGTGTTTGGTGCAATACTAAACGCTAAAAAAACTAAGGTAAAGCTCAGGGGAGAAACTTCGGAACATTTAGAAATAAAAACAATAGCGAGCAGCACTGATGGACCGTCTCCATCAATTTTCAACTGTTTATTAGAAAAAGTGATGTGAAGGTAGCAATTAGGGTAGAAATAGGGGCTTAAAACTGGCGAGGCAATCAAATTAGGAAGTACTAATATTAGGATAAATGGCTTAGCCTCTGCAGATCACCTGCTAATTAGATATCAGGACGTTAAAACACGACAAATAAAACTGAAATTCTGAAAGAAACAGCATAAGTAGTAAGTCTATAAATATCGAATGGAAAGGGAGAGAGAGAGAGAGAGAGAAGTACATTTTAGACATTTAGATGTAAACGTTCAGTAGACTACCTTGCAAAAGACCGATTGCAAAATTTGTTTCCACAAATCGGATACAGCCTTCAGACATACACAATACTGAGTCATTACAACAAACTGATCAAACCAGAGATTCTTTATTGGGCTGAAACACTAGTTTTAAAATGAAAGAGAGAAACAGAGAAGAAATTCAAAAGAGAAAACTAAAAGTAATTGGGAAATCATTGAGTGAAAATTATACAGATGAAGGAATATACAGACGAAGAGTAAAGAAATAAACTGTAAGCTGGAATAATATTTATTAGGATACGAAAAAACGCAGACTAAAATTTTTTGTGCATATGATTGGAACCAACCAGATTAATTAGGCATGTTGCTGAATTCTATGCAAGTTGCAGTAAAGCTAAAGTTTAAACAATAAAACTGATCGCTGCAGTGAAAAAAGGCCCGAAGGAATCAGGAACAACTTAAATGCATTTTTGACTCTGCAGTGGAGTGTTCGCTCACATGAAACTTCACGGAAGATCAAAACAGCGCACAGTCCGTTGCAGAGCGAAAACTACATTCTGGAAACATCCTCCAGGCTGTGGGTAAGCCACATCTTCACAATATCCAGAAAGTTTCGCAGATGAACTTCCGTGAAGTATGGAAGGTAGAAGAAGCGGTACTGGCGGAAGCAAAGCTGTGAGGTGGGGTGCTTAGTCGTGTTTGTGTAGCTGAGCTGGTAGAACACTTGCCCTCTAAAGTCAAAGATTCAGAGTTCGTGTCTCAGTTGGTACACAGTTTTAATCTGCCAGGAAGTTTCATAACCCAACTTGATATACCAGATAGATAAATGCTTAAGCAGAAACCTCATGACTGTACAGTTGGTCTGACAGAAAATCCCAAGAAGAACGAAACAGCTTGTTCTGACAAGCGTGAAAAACCCCTTTCTGAAATACTGGAAGGAATGTAGGCAAAAGGAAAAACTAATACAGTTATGAGTACTAACGAAAGGTAGACTAAGGTTTAAGAGAATTTTAAGCAAGAAAAAATTCAAGCACTGAGAAAAAAAGTGAGACGAGCCTGAAGTTCGCTACAGATGTGTATATAGCGATAAGGAATACCACAACAGGCAGTTCAGTTGAAAAACAGTGGACGTCTGTATAAAGAGCAATCGCAGAAGTTGGGAAGACAAAAATAAGGACTACGAAGAAACTTTGGGTAACACAGAAAATATTTTTATTGATCGACGAAAGAAGGAAGTACAAAAATGTGATAAGTGCAGGAATACAGCAATATAAATCAGTTAGGAATGAAACGAACTGGAAGTGCAGGGAGGCCAATGTGAAATGGCTGCATGAAAAATGTGAAGAAATCTAAAAAGAATTGATCGTAGGAAGCACTGACTCAGCACATATAAAAGTCAAAAGAACCTTCGGGGAAATGAAATGTCGTTTGGCTGGGGCCTTCCATCCCGTAGACCGGTCCCTGGTGCGTCTTTTTAGTTGACGCAACTTCGACGACGTGCGTGTCGATGGGGATGGGATAGTGATGATGAAGACAACACAACACCCAGTCCCAGAGCGGAGAAAGTCTCCGCCTCAACCAGGAATCGAACCCGTGCCCCTTAGCATGGTCGCTCTGACCGCTCAGCTATTTTTCTTTTTTTGCATTTTATTCGTTATTTTTCGTTGTATTTGGTCGTAGCGGACGTCACATGGGATCCATTGAAGTTCGTTGCTTATCCTTTCACTCGTTTTTTTTTTTTTTTTTTTTTTTTAGTTACAGAGACCAGACAGTTGTCTAATCGAACAAGCTGAGCTACCGTGCCTGCATATCGAGGCGGACTTCGGTGAAATTAAAAGCAAGGACGGCAACATCAAGAATGCATTGGGTATTCCAAACGTAGACGACGAACGGGTAGGTGGAAGGAGAAGACTGAAGGCATCTGTGCGTGGGAGCACTTGCCTCACGGCGTGACAAAAGAAAGAGTCGATGCGGAAGAGACAGGGGACCCAGTATTAGTGTCAAAATTTCAACGCACTTTTGAAGGCTTAAGGTCAAATAAAGCAGAAGAGACAGACAAAATTCCACCGGAATTTCGAAAATCATTTGGAGAAATCGGAAGCAACCTTATATTCAAGTTGTCGTGTTGGAACTATGAGACTGGCGACATACCATCACACTTTCGGAAAAAAACATCATCCATACAATTCCGAAGACTGCAAGTGCGAGAATTATCGCAGAAGCAGCTGAACGGCTCATGTATTCAAGCTGCTGACATGAATAATATACAGAAGAATGGAGAAGAAAACTGAGAATCTGTTAGACGACAATCAGTTTGGTTTGGGAAAGGTAAAGGCAACTGAGGCAGTTCTGACGTTGCGTTTGATAATGGCAGCAAGAATCAAGAAATATCGAGACTCTGTCATAGGATAAGTCGAGCTAGGAAAGCGTTCGACAATGAAAAATGGTGCAAGATGTTCGAAATTCTGAGAAACATAGGACTATGTTACAGAGGAAGATGGGTAGTATACAATATTTACGAGAATCAAGAGGGAATAATGAGATGGGAACACCAAGAACGTAGTGCTCAGATTAAAAAAAGGGTGGAACAGTGGAAGACGGGGATGAATTCTTTCTCCTCTACTGTTCAGTCTATACATCGGAGAAGCAAAGACAGTAATAAATGAAAGAATCAAGAGCAGGATTAAAATTCTGCTTCAAATGATATCAATGATAAGAATCGCTGGTGACGTTGCTACCATCAGTGAAAGTGAAGAACAATTACGGGATCTGTTGAATGGAATGAACAGTCTAACGGGTACAGAAGTGGGAAGCAGCAGAAATGAGAATTGCGAGAAACTTAACATCAAAATAGTTGATCACGAAGTAGACGTTGTAAAGGAGTTCTGCTGCGTTGGAAGTAAAATGATCCACGACGGACGAAACAACGCAGACATAGAAAGCAGAGTAGCACATGCAAAAAGTGCATTCCTGGACAAGAGAAGTCTGTTAGTATCAAACATGGACCTTAGTTTGAGGGATAAATTTCTAAGAAAGTTCTTTTGGAGCACATGCCTGTGAGCGCAGAACACGAGTTCTCCCTGTTCTGCGGTCATAGGCAGCACACCTCGGCTGGTAGACGTGGCGCGCGGGAACCACAGCACAGCTACGACACCTGAGGATGGGCTTATAACAGTCCGAAACCGGTCGTGTGAAAATAACGTAATTTACAACTGAAGCGGTATTTTCACCCTTTTTTTAAATTTCAGTTGTTATACTATGCCTAAAATGAATTAGCTAATTCTCACTGCGATAAACAGACTGAAAATGGTCGGTAATAGTAGTCATCTGTCGGGAAAAGAGGCCAAGGTGGACACTTTTCCCGACGTGTGGCGTGGCCAAGCTTCCCGATCGGATGCCATGTCTGTATCTGCAGTTCACATGCGAAACAATACAACCGATCGGAAAGAAAATAATTTATTTTTGGAAGCCAAATGGTATTGTGTGACCCATGATATCTCAAAAACTTATTGCTCTACACAGAAGTGAAGCAACTAAAGTAATATGAGTTTTACCTTACATCAAACGGTCGAAAAACCTAAACGTTTTCACAGAAATATAACGGAGCATGGTTCCCTTATCAACACCACTGACAACGCTAACGGTGTGGATTACACCTAGTCTAGCCACTTCTCGGTAGAAAACAGCGCTGTAGAAGACATCAAATAAGCAGTGGCTACTTTTCCCAATATATATATATATATATATATATTGGGAAAAGTAGCCACTGCTTATTTGATGTCTTCTACAGCGCTGTTTTCTACCGAGAAGTGGCTAGACTAGGTGTAATCCACACCGTTAGCGTTGTCAGTGGTGTTGATAAGGGAACCATGCTCCGTTATATTTCTGTGAAAACGTTTAGGTTTTTCGACCGTTTGATGTAAGGTAAAACTCATATTACTTTAGTTGCTTCACTTCTGTGTAGAGCAATAAGTTTTTGAGATATCATGGGTCACACACATATATATATATATATATATATATATATATATATATATATATATATATATATTAATCGCATTAGAAACTCTGTGCTGGCGAACAAATCTTAGAAAATGCATGTGTAACGAGACAACAGTACAGTGAAAGATACAAGACGTGTAGTAGCGCAATACAAAACAGGGAAAAACACCACAACATCAAAGAACGGTATGTAGCACGCCAAATAACCCTATAGATTGCGATTCTCAGTCGGAAATGCATTATAAACAGTCAAACTGTTGAGAAGCTGTAAAATGTGTAGTAGATCTAAAACTATCAGCATAAACAACCAATATTTTTTGTGATGTATGTAAACAAATTTATACATCCACTTTATTTCGAACTTTACCGTAAAACTAGAACATTTAGACATATCGTAAACGAACAACATAGAATGCCTCAGCTCTGTAGTGTATGCTAAATAATGTAAAATATTTGGCAGTAATCGTTCATGATACAAATGTAAATATTTTGTAGCAGGAGTTTCTTCAGAGTTTAACATGTAGCAAGAAATTTACAGAAAGAAAATAAATAAACCAACTGAAGATAGCACAAAAAGTGCTGAAACATCTCTGGGTGAAAACAAAACTATGAAACGGTGTCTTGCCTAACGCTGCATTTGCTTAAAAATTTTTTCTAAACTTTTTCGTTTCTTTATTGCTTGCGTTATGTACAGACTGAATGACATAGGGCTCCTATCCTGTCTCACTCCTGTGCAACTATTCCCTCCTTCTCATTTCATTCGTCTCTTATAACTGCAGTTCTGTAAAAGTTACACATAGCCCTTGGCTTCTTGAATTTCATCTCCTGATAACTTCGGACTCTTTAACAGAGCGTATTATAGTGAACGTTTTCAAACGCTCTTTCTACGTCTACAAATGCTATAAGCGTAGGTTTGCCTTCCTTCTGAAACTAAACTACGATTAAATAGTAATCTCTTCAGCGATTTTATAGTAAAGCCTAGTCAAAATGACAATTAATTTTCATTTTTACTTCTGGTTACCGCTTTTGATCTTTAATACCATCCTCAGGCCAAATCTCTGAAATATATTGCATACAAACGATAACTGTATACAACCTACTTCAGTGATATAAATGAAGTCGAGTCTAACCAACTGATGCAGGACACTTGTGATCAATCAGACAGGGAAACAGACTACAGAGGTCACCTAACTACAGCGAACTAGCCCTGAATGAGGCTCCTTGAGTATTAAAAACCCTGTGTTATTGCACTTATAAAATATAAAATTGACGTTTGTGTGAATTTTACCTCAATATATTGAAAATTTGCAGCGTAAATCAACAGTTGAATCGTTTTGTCTGCGTAGCCTTCTTATTGCGAAACCATTGTACTTGTAAGGATTACGTTTAGAGTGAATTGGAAACATAATTGGTTTTTGGAAACAGTTTGCCAAAGTCTGTTTTCTTCCATTACCCTCATGAGAAAGTTCAAATTAATAGTGTTAGCGAAACAGACAACTTAGCTGGTGGTGTAAGAGAACTGCAAGATATTGATAATCTCGCGCAGCTTATAGGGTGTCCCATATCAAACTGTTCGTCTAGATTTCCCCTACAGCACTGTGATACGTTGTAAGCAGTTATGATTTACACCCTGTATAAAATGTGCTCTGTGCCACGTGTGGAAGTACACGAAGCAACTTTAAAATGTAACACAAAAGCCAGCTCAGTTACGACATAAAGTGATGTGCTACTCAGATGATGTGAGGAGCCAGCGCAAGAAACCGCCTTGTAGTTCCGATTGGTACCTGTCACGAACTACTAACTAGTTACTTGAGGCTACAGGCTATAAATGGCAAGTTCCATCCACAGTTACTCACTTAGTCGAGCATAAAAAGATCAAAATCCCCAAATAGCGTGCGTACAAAAATAAAATTTTCATTTTGTATGCGAAAACGTAATAGAATGTTGCTTACAATCTAATGATTCATTTAAAAAAAAGCGTTACGGGAAAAAAAATTAGTAAGGAAACTTGAGGTTAAATTTTTTTCTAAAAAGGGGACGACAAGACGTTGGGATCAGGGATTTACTTCAAACTTTCTATATCTTTAGCAGGCCGGTAAAACAACATAACGTGCAAATAGTAAGTTGCACTACTCTGGCAATTCCGAGAAAATTGCAAGAGAACTTTTGCGCGTTTGTTGCTTAACTGATCTATCTGTGAGTTGGTCACGGACGCTAGAGTATATGGTGGTCAAGTGATAGGCGGCACGGTAGCTCAATGTGTTCGGTCAGAGGATTAGCTGCTCTCTGGAATTAAACAAAACTGAGTGAACGGATCAACGGTGAACTTAGTTAGGCGTCGTAGGACGTTCGCCTCGAACAATTGCAACGGACAATAACAAACAAAATGAGACCAGCAAAAAAATAAAAAAGTGGTTAGCTTTCGCGCTCTCTGAGACGGTCGTGAACGAGGCAACAGTTCGAATACCGTTGACACTTGTATTTTAATCTGTATTTTTTTCATCACTGGTCTACAACGTTTTAGAGATAACGTAATAAAGAAAAAATCACGCGCGTTTTCATGAAGCTGCAATGTAGAAAGTTTACACATCCACATCTAAATATACACTCGGCTAGCCACCAAGCGTGTGTGGCGGTGGGCACAATTCTTGCCAAAGTCATATTTCCCCCCCCCCCCCCCCCCCCCGTCCCACTGTTCCACACGCGGATCGCACGAGCGACAAACGACTAATTTTCCTTATCTCTGAATAGTGATCATTGCGCGAGTTGAAAGTTGGTTGTAATAATGTATGCTCTACATCCTGGGCGAAGATCGGATTTCGGAATTTAGTGAGCAGCCCCTTCCGTTTAGCGCGTCGTCTATCTGCAAGTGGCCGGCCCTAGTGGCCGAGCGGGTCTAGGCGCTACGGTCTGGAACCGCGCGACCGCTACGGTCGCAGGTTCGAATCCTGCCTCGGGCATGGATGTGTGTAATGTCCTTAGGTTAGTTAGGTTCAAGTAGTTCTAAGTTCTAGGGGACTGATGACCTCAGAAGTTGAGTCCCATAGTGCTCAGAGCCATTTGAACCATTTGAATATCTGCAAGTGTATCACACTTCAAACTTTCTATGAGATTTGTAAGGCTCTCGCGATGGCTCAATGTACCAGTCACGAATCTAGGCGCTCTTCTTTGGACCTTCTCAATCTCCTGAATCAGACCCAACTGGTAAGGGTCGTATATACACTCCTGGAAATTGAAATAAGAACACCGTGAATTCATTGTCCCAGGAAGGGGAAACTTTATTGACACATGCCTGGGGTCAGATACATCACATGATCACACTGACAGAACCACAGGCACATAGACACAGGCAACAGAGCATGCACAATGTCGGCACTAGTACAGTGTATATCCACCTTTCGCAGCAATGCAGGCTGCTATTCTCCCATGGAGACGATCGTAGAGATGCTGGATGTAGTCCTGTGGAACGGCTTGCCGTGCCATTTCCACCTGGCGCCTCAGTTGGACCAGCGTTCGTGCTGGACGTGCAGACCGCGTGAGACGACGCTTCATCCAGTCCCAAACATGCTCAATGGGGGACAGATCCGGAGATCTTGCTGGCCAGGGTAGTTGACTTACACCTTCTAGAGCACGTTGGGTGGCACGGGATACATGCGGACGTGCATTGTCCTGTTGGAACAGCAAGTTCCCTTGCCGGTCTAGGAATGGTAGAACGATGGGTTCGATGACGGTTTAGATGTACCGTGCACTATTCAGTGTCCCCTCGACGATCACCAGTGGTGTACGGCCAGTGTAGGAGATCGCTCCCCACACCATGATGCCGGGTGTTGGCCCTGTATGCCTCGGTCGTATGCAGTCCTGATTGTGGCGCTCACCTGCACGGCGCCAAACACGCATACGACCATCATTGGCACCAAGGCAGAAGCGACTCTCATCGCTGAAGACGACACGTCTCCATTCGTCCCTCCATTCACGCCTGTCGCGACACCACTGGAGGCGGGCTGCACGATGTTGGGGCGTGAGCGGAAGACGGCCTAACGGTGTGCGGGACCGTAGCCCAGCTTCATGGAGACGGTTGCGAATGGTCCTCGCCGATACCCCAGGAGCAACAGTGTCCCTAATTTGCTGGGAAGTGGTGGTGCGGTCCCCTACGGCACTGCGTAGGATCCTACGGTCTTGGCGTGCATCCGTGCGTCGCTGCGGTCCGGTCCCAGGTCGACGGGCACGTGCACCTTCCGCCGACCACTGGCGACAACATCGATGTACTGTGGAGACCTCACGCCCCACGTGTTGAGCAATTCAGCGGTACGTCCACCCGGCCTCCCACATGCCCACTATACGCCCTCGCTCAAAGTCCGTCAACTGCACATACGGTTCACGTCCACGCTGTCGCGGCATGCTACCAGTGTTAAAGACTGTGATGGAGCTCCGTATGCTACGGCAAACTGGCTGACACTGACGGCGGTGGTGCACAAATGCTGCGCAGCTAGCGCCATTCGACGGCCAACACCGCGGTTCCTGGTGTGTCCGCTGAGCCGTGCGTGTGATCATTGCTTGCACAGCCCTCTCGCAGTGTCCGGAGCAAGTATGGTGGGTCTGACACACCGGTGTCAATGTGTCCTTTTTTCCATTTCCAGGAGTGTAGACGAACAATACTCTAATACTGGACGAACCAACGTATTATAAGCAATTTCCTTTGTTGGAGGACTGCATCGCTTCAGGATTCTACCCATAAACCGCAATCTAGAGCTCGCCTCTCCCGTTACTTACGTAATCTGATCATTCCATATGAGTTCATTTCGAATCGTCACACCCAGATACCTGACGGATGCTACCGCTTTATTTTGCACTCGTACATTAATGGGGATTTTCACCTTGTTATCCGCAGTAGGTTTGAAGTAAGTCCGTGACGCTAACGTCGTAGCCTCCTCCTGTAAACAGCTGGCGTCACTCAGTGACAGGAAGAGTAACCATTTCAACGCCAGACACCTCGACTCTTACGAGACTGCGAGAAACTCAGCAGAAAATGGATATAACTGCGCAGACCGAACCGCCTTTGTTACTCCGGCAACATTAAGTAAGAGATACTACGTAGAACGCAACAACGTCTAGCAGGAATTTGACTAAGCAGTGAAGACCCTGAAGCAAATTCGTTAAGCGAATATAGCGGAAATGAAGACCGCTGACGACTCGGGAAGAGCAAAAGCAATTCGGTCATTACGAATGATGTCGCAGAGCAGAGCCTTGGCGACGTAAACATGCGGCATTAGGCATACTATGAGTGCGATCGGTGGCGTTCATGTGGTTTGCACTCGATTCTCTGGTTACGGCTTGGGAACCTATTGTGTGTGAGTTTGTTCTAGTGGCTCTTGCACTCGCTGCCCTACTAGACGATCAGCAATTCGAAGCGGTGGTGGAATTCAGCATCCAGTACTGACATCAGCACAGCAGCCAGCGCTGATGGGTAGTCCGAGGGTCTACCATCAAGACTACAGTCCAGGGTAGAAGCTGCCCTAAACTCCAGCGTCGCACGGGCCTGCAGTCCTAGCACACAGGCGGACCAGGTTAAGCATTCCGCATGACTACTAGGCGACCGGCATCTTTAACAACCTGTGGGGGCATCTCGGGTGGCGACCTGGGAGGGATTGAGTAAACCCCAAAACGGCGTGTGAATCAAAACACACACGTTGCTGCATCCTAGCGAGTTAGTAAGGGGTTTCCAGCCCAGCAGAGGGTGACCCCGACAAAAGTTTAAAAATTCGATGGTAACACCCAGAATATTAAAACTGCCCTCTCTCCTGTACTTGGCCAAGCTGTTAGGTTGTGTTGGTGACTAGACGACTGGAACAGAATATGTTTTTTGCAAAGCAAAGATTATGTTGAGCAGGACACCAAAGCTTCCACAAAGGGGCAAGCCAGTTTGTAGTACTGTCCCAGGTAGTGGGCTTGTGTACTACAAAGGGCATTCAATAAGTTTTGCACAGTTAGTAGTTTTGAAGATGGACCTGTTGCGAAAACGACTTCGACTTAGGCCCATATTAACCATGGAGCACCGAAAGCAGAAGCTACTCAAACGAACTGCTTATGATTGGCAACAACTGCCATCCGTTCTGAGACACGTTAGAACCTTAGAACGATCAATTTTTTGCAGGAGGAGAATGAAATTTTTTGTGAACATTTAGCTATACATTGAGCCTACTCAATGTAGTCTCCATCAGCTGTGACGCATCTGGCCCATTTCTTTGCATGATGTAAATGCACTTTGGTAAAATTCTGTGGATTGACTTTTACACCATCGCTTGCCACAGGAAATAAGGTCTTTCTCACTATCAAATGTTTTACCGTGCAGGTGGGCCTTGTAATGGTACTCGAATTACGTAACCATTACGACAGCTCACCTGAACCTCTCGATACCAGCAATATTCTACTGTGTTTCTGTAAAGTAGTTAACATATTTCTGAGACAACATTCAGGTTTGATTTCATTAATGTAGAGGTAGTTTGATACATCGATGTGTTTATGTTGCAAAGATATTATTCTTATGTGTATTCTTTCTTTTGTCACTATGATCTTTGTTATACTTGTAACACTGATTTTTGGGCGCGTAAGCGGTTATTTGTTAGAGATTCGGACCTTGAGAAGGTCAAGTCTTGGACGTCATGTTGGAAAGACGCATATTGTAGCCAGTTTATAAAATGTGAACTTTAACAGTGAGGAAGATGTTTTCAAGTATGTTTTGTATTGTGATGTTTTGTGTGTTACGTGATATTGCATCAAAAGTGATAAAAAAGAAGTGTAACTTAAATTCGGAGTGCTGATTACTTTTTTACATCACCATTGTCCTGCAAAAGTGTAATCTTCAAGAATGGTTTGTGAAACACATCTATAAAACTTTTGAATATAGCAGAATAAAACCTAGGCCTCTTTGCATCAGAGCTTGGAATCATCACCACCTAGATTTTCGACGATTGAGCCGTGATTTTACAATGAGATCAGCGTGGGAAACACGAAAAGATGAGTGCCTAGTTTATTCTTTATTACATGAAATAACTTTATTAACTGTGCTCTAATGACACTTGCCACATAATAACTTTATTGTTACCCGAAAATGCAGTATTTAGCAGCGTGAGCAACACCACAATCATCATTAATTTTTGACCTTTGTTGTGGTAGGGTTGTTAGAGCCTTCAGACGACCAAAGAGGTAAAAATCAGACGGAGCCAAGTTCGGACTGTAGGGAGGATGAGGAACAATTTTCCAACCCATTTTCCTGATATTCTCCTGCGTCTTAAGGGCTGTATGAGGTTTGGCTTTGTCATGATGTAGTCTGATGAGCTGACCCTGATGCCGTGGTCTGTGAGTCTTGATGGCACGTCGCAGCTTGTCCAATGACAAACACACATCTGTCATATTGGATGATTTGATCAATCGTCTCCTTATTCACATCATCACTGCCGTCGATGGTTTACCACATCGTGGGTTGTCCAGTAGAGAGAAATCAACTTCTTTAAACCACTGCAACCGTCGCTGGATACTGCTGCGATCCACTGTGTCCTCCCCATAAACAGGGAGCAACTTCCTGTGAATCGATGTGGCAGAGTCATCGCCGGTCTTGAAGAGGAACTCCATCACCTACCGTTGTCGTAACATGACATCTACTTCACGGTCCTTTATGGCTCACCTGTAAATGAAAGAAGATACTTTTATGTACCATCTTATAGTGAAATGCTCCAAGTACGTTCACAAAAAATTTCATTTTCCTCCTGCAAAAAATGAAAAAATTAGAGACGACTGTGCAAAACTTTTCCAACGCCCTTTGTACTTGGCGTTAGGCAGGGTTTAGTCGTAACCAATACATGAGCGCAAGGGAACGATGCTGGAGACCTGCACCGTCGTAATAGGCAAGGTCCTAATGGGGGTGGTTTGCCGTTGCCTTCCTCCGACCTTAATGGGGGGGTGAATGATGATGATGAAGACGACACAGCAACACCCAGTCATCTCGGGGCAGGTGAAATTCCCTGACGCCGCCGGGAATCGAACCCGGGAACCCGTGGTCGAGAAGCGAGAACACTACCGCGAGACCACGAGTTGCGAACAATTTAAAACACACTACAATAAAATTTAATAATGGCTCCACTGAAATACGGCAGTCTGCCATGTACTTAACTGAACTCGTACGGATTTAGGTACAGCCCTGCAGGATTTATGGTTTCAGTTCCCTCCGGCACTACTTCAGACATTACTCGAGTCCATGCCATGTCGTGTTGCGGCACTTCTGCGTTCTCGCGGGGGCGCTACACGATATTAGGCGGGTGTACCAGTTTCTTTGGCTCTTCAGTGTATTATAAGCATCTCGCATTGAAGCCCGCACTAAATTTCAAGCTTCTATAAACCCCTCTCATCTGCGCCTGCCACCCGAGTTCAAGTAGTGGACTGCTTCCAACATACTCTGTCATCCCGCACCATTTGTCTGGGAATAGCAGCAGCTGGACTAGGGAATTACAGTCCAATACGTGGTATGACGTAAGCGCCACATCGCAACTGCTGATGTATGTCGTCACATTGTGATTAGCGATGGATTGTGGCTCAGCACTAGCCCATATGATAATTGTCAGCAGGTACGGCGGTGGTCTGAGGAGAGGTCCTAGTCTTCCAGTTGGACAGGCACAGTGGTATTACTTCTGGTTTCGTGTCTTAGATTGTTTGTAGACTATGCTGTCGTTTACCGCCTAGCAGAGTCAACACAAGATCAAAACGTATTACAAAATAATTTAGACCGTGCACGGTGATAAAAGTGGCAGTCGATCCTAAATAATGAACAGTGTGAGGTCCTTCACTTGAGTGCTACGAGAATGCCATTACACTTCCGTTACACGATATATTACACAAGTTTAACGATGATCGATTTAAACAAAAACCTAGTGCTTACAATTACGAATAAGTTAAATTGGACCCACCACATAGAGAGAGATATTAAGAAAGAGAACGAAAGAATCCGTTTTATTGCCAGCGCATTCAGAAGATGCAAGAAATCACAAATGGAATGAACTACGCTCTTCTTTAGTATTGCTGCGCTTTATGAGATTCTTTCCATATAAGATCGATGGAGTACATCGAAAAAACTCAGAGAAGAGCAGCTCGTCGTTTTCTATTTTCATTTGTTGTGACATCTTTTCACGATGTTTGAGTCCCTCTATCCTCCCTATTCGAATATACACTCCTGGAAATGGAAAAAAGAACACATTGACACCGGTGTGTCAGACCCACCATACTTGCTCCGGACACTGCGAGAGGGCTGTACAAGCAATGATCACACGCACGGCACAGCGGACACACCAGGAACCGCGGTGTTGGCCGTCGAATGGCGCTAGCTGCGCAGCATTTGTGCACCGCCGCCGTCAGTGTCAGCCAGTTTGCCGTGGCATACGGAGCTCCATCGCAGTCTTTAACACTGGTAGCATGCCGCGACAGCGTGGACGTGAACCGTATGTGCAGTTGACGGACTTTGAGCGAGGGCGTATAGTGGGTATGCGGGAGGCCGGGTGGACGTACCGCCGAATTGCTCAACACGTAGGGCGTGAGGTCTCCACAGTACATCGATGTTGTCGCCAGTGGTCGGCGGAAGGTGCACGTGCCCGTCGACCTGGGACCGGACCGCAGCGACGCACGGATGAACGCCAAGACCGTAGGATCCTACGCAGTGCCGTAGGGGACCGCACCGCCACTTCCCAGCAAATTAGGGACACTGTTGCTCCTGGGGTATCGGCGAGGACTATTCGCAACCGTCTCCATGAATCTGGGCTACGGTCCCGCACACCGTTAGGCCGTCTTCTGCTCACGCCCCAACATCGTGCAGCCCGCCTCCAGTGGTGTCGCGACAGGCGTGAATGGAGGGACGAATGGAGACGTGTCGCCTTCAGCGATGAGAGTCGCTTCTGCCTTGGTGCCAATGATGGTCGTATGCGTGTTTGGCGCCGTGCAGGTGAGCGCCACAATCAGGACTGCATACGACCGAGGCACACAGGGCCAACACCCGGCATCATGGTGTGGGGAGCGATCTCCTACACTGGCCGTACACCACTGGTGATCGTCGAGGGGACACTGAATAGTGCACGGTACATACAAACCGTCATCGAACCCATCGTTCTACCATTCCTAGACCGGCTAGGGAACTTGCTGTTCCAACAGGACAATGCACGTCCGCATGTATCCCGTGCCACCCAACGTGCTCTAGAAGGTGTAAGTCAACTACCCTGGCCAGCAAGATCTCCGGATCTGTCCCCCATTGAGCATGTTTGGGACTGGATGAAGCGTCGTCTCACGCGGTCTGCACGTCCAGCACGAACGCTGGTCCAACTGAGGCGCCAGGTGGAAATGGCATGGCAAGCCGTTCCACAGGACTACATCCAGCATCTCTACGATCGTCTCCATGGGAGAATAGCAGCCTGCATTGCTGCGAAAGGTGGATATACACTGTACTAGTGCCGACATTGTGCATGCTCTGTTGCCTGTGTCTATGTGCCTGTGGTTCTGTCAGTGTGATCATGTGATGTATCTGACCCCAGGAATGTGTCAATAAAGTTTCCCCTTCCTGGGACACTGAATTCACGGTGTTCTTATTTCAATTTCCAGGAGTGTATGTTGTTGCCTTCCACGTACATAGGAACAAACCACGAAAGTGATAAAATAACAGCAGCAGTCTAAAAGTGGCTGTACGAGCATTCAGCCAAATATTTAAGTGTGAATTGCGGGGTAGCCATTTAGATGTAGATGTAAACGAATGTCGGCGATTTTGTACTTTATTCCATTCGATGGTCGAGCGATGGTAAACTATCTATATGCCTCTGTAATCGCCCTTATTTCACTCTCTCTCTCTCTCTCTCTCTCCCTCTCTTTTTTTTTTCTAAAGATTTTTTAGCTAGCTGGTGGTAGCAGATTAGTTGCAATCTTTTTCTGGAATACCTGTTTCGCGAAAACTGCGTTGTTTCAAGGATCCGCAGTTAATTTCCCCGAAAAGGCCTGTTGTAAATTCCGATCTGTTATGCTGTTAGCAGTGTGTCCTGAATTCGTTGGATGTCTTTTGTTAAAACTACTTCATAAGGACTCCAAAAACTGGACCAGCACTCTAGAGTTGGCCACATTACGGTGTTGTATGCGATCCCCTTCAGGCAAGCACCACCCTCTTTCCAGAATCCTTCACAAAAATTTAAGTCCTTCATTCATCTTCTCCAAAACGATATTAATGTTCATTCAGTTTCGTAACTCAGTTAATGTTACTCATAAATACTTCTTGATGTTATGAGGTCAAGATCACGTTCCTTCTCTTTGTTATAGGCAATACCTTCGCTTTATCCACACTGAAGAGGAACTGATGTTAATTAGACAATTTCAGATTTTGTCGGCCGTGCGGGGTAGCCACACAGTCTTTGAGACACTTTGCCACGGTTCGCGCGGCTCCCCCCGTCGGACGTTCGAGTTCTCCCTCGGGCATGGGTGTGTGTGTGTTGTCCTTAGCGTAAGTTAGTTTAAGTTAGATTAAGTAGTGTGTAAGCCTAAAGACCAACGACCTCAACAGTTTGGTCCCATAGGAAGTTACCCCACCACCACCAGATTTTGTCAAACTCCTTCTGCATTTACTAAATATCACGCAAAAACGACACTTCAAATAACAGTATCGTTAGCGGACAACGTGCCAGTGTTGTTGAAGCTGGTAAACAGTTTACAAACACGAGGCGGAAGAATCAGCAATGATCAACGACATGAGGATGCAGAAGGCAATGGAAACCACTGCATTAAAGACACGTAACGTGTATCCACAGGACATGTGGCCTGTAATTGAAGAAGTGTCATGATGATCTCTCCATTGACAAAACATTCCGAAATAGTCCCCCATTTTGATCTCAGGGAGGGGACTGCCAAGGGGGAGGTCACCATGAGAAAAAGATTGCACAATCTACGAAAGGATAACGTTCTACGAGTCGGGGCGTGGAATGTCAGAAGCTTGAACGTGGTAGGGAAACTAGAAAATCTGAAAAGGGAAATGCAAAGGCTCAATCTAGATATAGTAGGGGTCAGTGAAGTGAAGTGGAAGTAAGACAAGGATTTCTGGTCAGATGAGTATCGGGTAATATCAACAGCAGCAGAAAATCGTATAACAGGTGTAGAATTCGTTATGAATGGGAAGGTAGGGCAGAGGGTGTGTTACTGTGAACAGTTCAGTGACCGGGTTGTTCTAATGAGAATCGACAGCAGACCAACACCGACAACGATAGTTCAGGTGTACATGCCGACGTCGCAAGCTGAAGATGAACAGATAGAGAAGGTGTATGAGGATATTGAAAGGGTAATGCAGTAGGTAAGGGGGGACGAAAATCTAATAGTCATGGGCGACTGGAATGCAGTTGTAGGGGAAGGAGTACAAGAAAAGGTTACAGGAGAATATGGTCTTGGGACAAGGAATGAAAGAGGAGAAAGACTAATTGAGTTCTGTAACAAGCTTCAGCTAGTAATAGCGAATACCCTGTTCAAGAATCACAAGAGGAGGAGGTATACTTGGAAAAGGCCGGGAGATACGGGAAGATTACAGAGATTCCGAAATCAGATACTGGATTGTAAGGCGTACCCAGGAGCAGATATAGACTCAGATCACAACATAGTAGTGATGAAGAATAGGCTGAAATTCAAGACATTAGTCAGGAAGAATCAATACGCAAAGAAGTGGGATACGGAAGTACTAAGGAATGACGAGATACGTTTGAAGTTCTCTAACGCTACAGATACAGCGATAAGGAATAGCGCAGTAGGCAGTACAGTTGAAGAGGAATGGACATCTCTGAAAAGGGCCATCACAGAAGCTGGGAAGGAAAACATAGGTACAAAGAAGGTAGCTGCGAAGAAACCATTGGTAACAGAAGAAATACTTCAGTTGATTGATGAAAGGAGGAAGTACAAACAAGTTCCGGGAAAATCAGGAATACAGAAATACAAGTAGCTGAGGAATGAAATAAATAGGAAGTGCAGGGAAGCTAAGACGAAATGGCTGCAGGAAAAATGTGAAGACATCGAAAAAGATATTATTGTCGGAAGGACAGACTCAGCATACAGGAAAGTCAAAACAACCTTTGGTGACATTAAAAGCAACGGTGGTAACATTAAGAGTGCAACGGGAATTCCACTGTTAAATGCAGAGGCGAGAGCAGATAGGTGTAAAGAATACATTGAAAGCCTCTATGAGGGTGAAGATTTGTCTGATGTGATAGAAAAAGAAACAGGAGTCGATTTAGAAGGATAGGGGATCCAGTATTAGAATCGGAA
Organism: Schistocerca cancellata; assembly: GCF_023864275.1. Classification (NCBI taxonomy): domain Eukaryota; kingdom Metazoa; phylum Arthropoda; class Insecta; order Orthoptera; family Acrididae; genus Schistocerca; species Schistocerca cancellata. Next base: position 350,936,751 of record NC_064634.1, on the reverse strand, counting down.
TTTAAAAGAGCTTTGGAGGACTTACGGTCAATTAAGGCAGAAGAGATAGATAACATTCCATCAGAATTTCTAAAATCATTGGGGGAAATGGCAACAAAACGACTATTCACGTTGGTGTGTAGAATATATGAGTCTGGCGATATACCATCTGACTTTCGGAAATGCATCATCCACACAATTCCGAAGACGGCAAGAGCTGACAAGTGCGAGAATTATCGCACAATCAGCTTAACAGCTCATGCATCGAAGCTGCTTACAAGAATAATATACAGAAGAATGGAAAAGAAAATTGAGAATGCGCTAGGTGACGATCAGTTTGGCTTTAGGAAAAGTAAAGGGACGAGAGAGGCAATTCTGACGTTACGGCTAATAATGGAAGCAAGGCTAAAGAAAAATCAAGACACTTTCATAGGATTTGTCGACCTGGAAAAAGCGTTCGACGATATAAAATGGTGCAAGCTATTAGAGTTTCCGAAAAAAGTAGGGGTAAGCTATAGGGAGAGACGGGTCATATACAATATGTACAACAACCAAGAGGGAATAATGAGAGTGGACGATCAAGAACGAAGTGCTCGTATTAAGAATGGTGTAAGACAAGGCTGTAGCCTTTCGCCCCTACTCTTCAATCTGTGCATCGAGGAAGCAATGATGGAAATAAAAGAAAGGTTCAGGAGTGGAATTAAAATACAAGGTGAAAGGATATCAATGATACGATTAGCTGATGACATTGCTATCCTAACTGAAAGTGAAGAAGAATTAAATGATCTGCTGAACGGAATGAACAATCTAATGAGTAGACAGTATGGTTTGAGAGTAAATCGGAGAAAGACGAAGGTAATGAGAAGTAGTAGAAATGAGAACAGCGAGAAACTTAACATCAGGATTGATGGTCACGAAGTCAATGAAGTTAAGGAATTCTGCTACCTAGGCAGTAAAATAACCAATGACGGACGGAGCAAGGAGGACATCAAAAGCAGACTCGCTATGGCAAAAAAGGCATTTCTGGCCAAGAGAAGTCTACTAATATCAAATATTAATTTAAGGAAGAAATTTCTGAGGATGTACGTCTGGAGTACAGCATTGTATGGTAGTGAAACATGGACTGTGGGAAAACCGGAACAGAAGAGAATCGAAGCATTTGAGATGTGGTGCTATAGACGAATGTTGAAAATTAGGTGGGCTGATAAGGTAAGGAATGACGAGGTTCTACGCAGAATCGGAGAGGAAAGGAATATGTGGAAAACACTGATAAGGAGAAGGGACAGGATGATAGGACATCTGCTAAGACTTGAGGGAATGACCTCCATGGTACTAGAGGGAGCTGTAGAGGGCAAAAACTGTAGAGGAAGACAGAGATTGGAATACGTCAAGCAAATAATTGAGGATGTAGGTTGCAAGTGCTACTCAGAGATGAAGAGGTTAGCACAGGAAAGGAATTCGTGGCGGGCCGCATCAAACCAGTCAGTAGACTGTTGACAAAAAAAAAAAAAAACACGAGGTCTGTCCAAATTGGCTCAAATGGCTCTGAGCACTATGGGACTTAACTTCTGAGGTCATCAGTCCCCTAGAACCTAGAACTACTTAAACCTAACTAACCTAAGGACATCACACACATCCATGCCCGACGCAGGATTCGAACCTGCGACCGTAGCGGTCGCGCGGTTCCAGACTGCAGCTCCTAAATCAGCTCGGCCACCCCGACCGGCTGTTCATATTCCGGGACATTCACAATTTTGCGCCAATGGTGTGTTGGAGCGAAATGCGGTTGGCACCACTGCACACGCCTGTGTTTATTGGGTAACTGGTGTTGGGTGTCTGTTTGTTATGGTTCAGTGCTACATTGAGCAGAGCGTTGCGTCACACAGTTTGCGAATTTCGATATTGCAGAGTTAGAGGATCAACGTGACTGCACTAAATTTTGCTTGAATCTCGAGAAAACCTATACAGAGACACACCAAACGATACAGTGTTGAGTGCTTAAGCTGAACCCGGTGTTACGAATGGTTTGCACGGTTTAAAAATGGCTTGACGGAAGTTATAGATGACCTCGTTCAGCACGTTCTTCGACGTCTATCGCCGACGCTCACGTCAGGAACGTCAATGAAATTGTTCATGCCAATCGAAGACTGGCTGTCCGAGATATTGTAGAAGAATGTAACATTTCAGTTGGATCATGTCATGGAATCCTGACACACTGTCTTAGAATGCATCGTGTTGCCTCCAAATTCCTCCCACGGCTCATGAGTGAAGACCAAGGAAGATCTTTACCTCGCAATCTGTGAAGAGCTCTTGTATCGCGCAAATGAGAAACAGATGTTCCTTAATAGAATCATAACTGGTGATGAGACGTGGGTCTACGGTTATGATGTTGACACCAAGGTTCAGTCTTCACAGTGCGTCTGGGAAGGTTCTCCAAGAGCAAAAAAAAAGTTTTTAGGAGGCCACGCAAAATAAGTGAAAGGTATGCGCAGAGAATTTTTGGGGGCAAAGTACACCTCGTATTCAGAACATTGGAGGTACTACTAAGCTTTCTTGGACCCCATTAAAGCCGTGTAGGCCGACACTCTCTCTCTCACTCTTTCAAGCGTTAATCCCGACTTGTGGGGTCTGCTGGTTAATTGGATGTGGTATGTTAATTTCTAGGGGTGGCCGGATGCCCTCCCTGGCGCCACGCCATTCCCCCAGGAAGGAATTAGTGTACCAACTGAATGCATCTATTATAATCCATAGAATAGTGCGAACACGTTTAGATGTCTGTGAGCCGGGTAACTGAGGCGGAACGTGGAGACCGGCCCGGTATTCACCTGACAGGATGTGGAAAACAGCCTAAAAACCACAGCCAGGCTGGTCGGCACACCGGCCCTCGTCGTTAATCCGCCAGGCGGATTAGATCTGGGGCCGGCCCACCTACCTGAGTCCAGGAAGCAGCGCATTAGCGCTCTCGGCTACCATGGCGGGTCCCGCGTAGGCCGACACTATCTGTTAATATGTGTTTTGACAAACCTACGCAATACGGAATAGACTGCTAGATGCCACCAGGGTCGGACCCGTCAGTATAAAAGGAGACGAGGAGCACTGTGTTGTCAGCAGGGAAGCTGTAACAGAGGAATGGGTCGGACAGGAGAACTCAGTGACTTTGAACGTAGATGTGACGGCAAGTGGCAACACGATGGAACATCCACAGAGGAACAAAGACCAGGCAGATCTTATGTACTGGCGGACAGGGACTGTCGATCATTGCAGAGGACAGTTGCATAAAACTAGTGGAAGGCATTAGTCGTAAGTTCCAAAGTACTATCAGCAGTCTAGTTAGCACAGTAATTGTGCTTAATGAATTAAAAATAATGGGGTACAATGGCCGAGCAGTTCATCGTAAGTCAAACACATAGGTAGTCAATGACAAGCGACGCTTGAGGTGGTGTAAAGAGCAGCGACAGTGGAAATGGGTGATTTGGAGCGATGAATCACGCTACACCGTCTGGCAATTCGATGGAAAAGTTTGGATTCATTGAATAGCTGGATAACGTTACCTCCCATAACGTGTGCTGCGAACAATGAACTGTGCAGGAGGTAGCCTTAGTGTATGCTGATGTTTTGCAGGTTAGGGTGTGGTCCGCTTGCTGCGCTTAAGAAAACGCTAACTGCGGAAGGATGTGAACAAATTTTACACGCCAGCGTACAGCAGAAAAGTAGCTCAGAGACGATGAGTCTTGATATCATCTACACCTACATGACTACTCTGCGATTCGCGATTAAGTGCCTGTTAGAGGGCTCATCGAACAACCTACAAGTTTCCAGAATGAGATTTTCACTCTGCAGCGGAGTGTGCGCTGATATGAAACTTCCTGGCAGATTAAAACTGTGTGCCCGACCGAGACTCGAACTCGGGACCATTGCCTTTCGCGGGCAAGTGCTCTACCAACTGAGCTACCGAAGCACGACTCACGTCCGGTACTCACAGCTTTACTTCTGCCAGTACCTCGTCTCCTACCTTCCAAACTTTACAGAAGCTCTCCTGCGAAACTTGCAGAACTAGCACTCCTGAAAGAAAGGATATTGCGGAGACATGGCTTAGCCACAGCCTGGGGGATGTTTCCAGAATGAGATTTTCACTCTGCAGCGGAGTGTGCGCTGATATGAAACTTCCTGGCAGATTAAAACTGTGTGCCCGACCGAGACTCGAACTCGGGAAGGTAGGAGACGAGGTACTGCCAGAAGTAAAGCTGTGAGTACCGGACGTGAGTCGTGCTTCGGTAGCTCAGTTGGTAGAGCACTTGCCCGCGAAAGGCAAAGGTCCCGAGTTCGAGTCTCGGTCGGGCACACAGTTTTAATCTGCCAGGAAGTTTCATATCAGCGCACACTCCGCTGCAGAGTGAAAATCTCATTCTGGAAACATCCCCCAGGCTGTGGCTAAGCCATGTCTCCGCAATATCCTTTCTTTCAGGAGTGCTAGTTCTGCAAGGTTCGCAGGAGAGCTTCTGTAAAGTTTGGAAGGTAGGAGACGAGGTACTGGCAGAAGTAAAGCCACAGTCTGCCTTCGGCAGTGACACAGTGCGGACCGTGTTGCCTGCCGGCCGCGCTGTGGTGCGCGTGCCTGTTTGTTTACGCCGGAGCAGCTTCGCGTGTGCGGTGTTGTGAATATAGAACGAGATGGCACACTCGTACAGAAAAACGACTTTGAAGTTCAGTTTTGCGAACGACTATACACGACCAAAGGCACACGAGGTTGAACGTTTCTTCAGAGAAGAGGTGAAAATCGATCCACAGGAAATCGTGGGAATCAATTTATCGCTCGTTTCAAGCGTCGTCTATGTCAAGCTTATTGACGAGGCTGCTTGCGAAAGACTTCTACAACGATCACCGAACGGGTATCGTTTCTGTCATGCCGACGGGAATGTTGGTGCAGTTACAGTCGATCACGCGGGAATGGGGATCCGCACTATACGAGTCTTCGAACTTCCGTTTGAGGTCCCGTCTGAACTTGTTACCGACGCCTTTCGACCATACGGTACAGTTCTATCCCATGTGGCCGAAAAATGGACGAGTTTTACCACGTACCCCGTTTTAAATGGGGTGAGACAAATACGGATAGAGCTGCGCAAGCACGTCCCCTCTTATTTGTACATAGGAGGTTGTCGAGCAATTATAATCTATGATGGGCAACCTCGCACTTGCTCGGGGTGCGGGAAAGAAGGTCACGTCCGCTCTGAATGCCTCCAGCGACGTTTAGTGCAAACCCCACGGGATGACGTTCAGGCGCCACAACCGACGACTGTCTTACCGTTGACCTTTGTGGAAGCCCTGAGAAGCGACGTGCGGGAGACTTCCGATGGGCACCAGCAGCTGCCCCCTATAGAGGACATGGACACCAACGGACTGGAACTCCGACCACCGGTTTCACCACAGCAGACACAAGACACCACAGAAGAGATGCAGCTGACGGCGGCTCCAGGATCATCCGTGGTGGCTGCCAGTGCTTCCACCGAGAGCGTGATAGGCCAGGCCCAAGACGGAGGATACGCAACCCCAACAGCCGATGCGGAAGCAAGGCAACGGAAACAGCGTTCGCCGAAGAGAAGAAAGAAGCGTCGACTGACTTCTGCTGACGATAGCCATAGTCCCGAGGGGACAGTGGACGACAACGACAGTATCGACCTGAGACCAGTGGATTCAACAGATACCGAGATGACGATGCCGGAACTACACAGCGACGATAACTTGAACTCTCCTTCTGGTGACCGGAAGACGGAAGTGGAGATGACAACTGTCCAACATCAGAGCGATGACAACGTTACCTCCCATCTTTCGACCAGTTCCGGAAATATTCTGGGGGACTGGGCGCAAGAAATGGACCAACAGGAACGGGATGAAAATACGAACGCGACGATTGAGGACAGTCCTGGCCGGAGGCCGGGAGGGGTCGGGAAATGTTGACCAACTTAGTGTGTTGAGGAGCGCCGGGGGTGCAGATGGACGCTTAATGACACCGCCCTACAACTGATGAACACAAGCCAGGCGTACCGCGTTGCCACGATAAACATTAATGGCATACGGTCACCGCTTAAAATTCAAATGCTGAAAGATATGTTACGCGCTGCGGACGTGGATATTGTCCTCTTACAAGAAGTGCGTTTCACATCGCCGCCAGAGTTCTACGGTTACGAGGCACATTATTCAGTGCACGATGAAAGTGGATGCGGTGTGGCGATTCTCACCAGGGAAGGAATAGGAGTGGAGGACGTCAGGTCTCTCCCTTCGGCACGCGGCATAGCGATCACTGTCGACGGCGTTCGTTTCATCAATTTATACGCACCATCTGGCTCCACAAAACGAAGAGAAAGGGCGACTTTTTACACCGAAGAGATAGCACCGTTGTTCGCTGGACGCTTTGATAACTATGTAGTGGGCGGCGACTTTAATTGTGTCGTCGACAAAAAGGACCAAGTACCTCATTATGTGCCATGCATGGAACTGCGTGCGTTGATTACCGAAATGGCACTCCTGGATACCTGGGAACTGCAGCATGGTGACAGACCGGGTTATACGTTTGTCACGGGACACTCGGCGAGTAGACTTGATAGAGTGTACGTGACACGAGCTCTACGGACGACGATACTGGATGCCGAAATCTGGCCAGCGGCTTTTACGGATCATATGGCGTACGTCTGTACGATTTCACTAACGCGTCAGAAGATATGGCGGAGTAAAGGTCACTGGAAAATGAATTGTGCACTTTTACGTGACACTGAATGTCACCGGTCGATAGAGGCGGCCTGGGAGACCTGCGTTCGTCGCCAACGAGCATACACCTCGGTTCTCCAGTGGTGGATTAAATGCGCAAAACCAACGTTACGGAGAACGTTGATACGATACGGGCAGGACAAATCGCAGTGGAACCGCACGACGGCTGATTTTTATTTTACAGCCCTGAGGGAGCTGATGACCCAACAACCATCGCCGGAAAGGCACACGGCCATGCGCAGGATAAAAGCCAAGTTATTACAGCTGACGAGACTAAGAATGGAAGGTATAATGGTCCGGGCGAGATTGGCGGACACAGTTGCTGCCGAAACCCCCTCCATGCACCACGTGGTACGTGAACGCCAACGACGACGCAGGACATTGATCAGGAAACTAATCTCTGAAACTGGCCAGCCAGTCGTGCACCAGCGTGATATTGCGCATGTGTTTACTGACTATTTCCGCCAGTTATATGGACCTGTACATGTGAACCACGAGACACTACATGATGTCATCTCGGAAATGCCAGATAGAGGACCACCGCTGGATGCAGAGACCTTCATCACAGCGATAACAGAGGATGAGCTGACAGACGCAATTGCCAGGGGGGCTCCGAACAAGTCCCCTGGACAGGACGGCTTCCCAATTGAATTTTACCGCGCCTTTGCATACCTCATGGGACGGACCTGGATTCAGATGTACAACGAACTCCTGTTACCGCAGACTGAGATACCTGCCGAGTTCACGGAGGGTATCATCATCCCCATACCCAAACCACGCGGTGGCAGAAATCCAGGAGATTATAGACCACTCACTCTCTTGAACTGCGACTACAAGATTTTCGCGCGCATACTTGGGGCTCGCCTGCGGTCTTCACTATCTGATAGACTCCTCATAGATCAAACTTGCCTCGGCGGCAAGAGCAACGTACATACGGCGCTCAGTGACTACCGAGATATCATCGCATTAGCAGCGGCATGCCGAGTGCGTGCGGCACTCGTCGCTATTGACTTCGATCATGCATTCGACAGAGTGGATCATACCTTTTTGCATGCGGTGATGGACAGATTGGGAATCCCACAGGCCTTCATCCTAGTGATCATGCGACTGTTACACGGCGTACGATCAAATGTCTCGGTGAATGGGCGGGGCACTGACTACATTGTTATTTCAAGGTCAGTTCGTCAAGGTTGCCCCCTGTCGATATTTTTGTATGCAATGGCTTTGGAACCCTGTTTATATGGTCTCCGAAGACGGTTGGAGGGAGTGCCGTTGCCACAACTGACCTTTCATTGCCGCGCTTATGCTGACGATGTGATGCTGGTGGCACAGACAGGCGAAGAAGTACGTACGGCGTCGGCATGGATACAGCGATACGGGATGGCGGCAGGAAGCGTGCTTAATCTACAAAAATCACGCTGCATGAATGTCGGTCGAGGATTACAACCGGGGGAGGAAGGGCCGCTCATCTTAGTTAAAACCGTAAAATGCCTAGGTATTACGTTCCACACGGATGTGCAGCGGACAGCGGCGGATAACTACCGACGCATATTAAAGCTGATGCGGACAATGGTGCTGTTACAGAAACTAAGAGCGTTGGATATGATTCAGAGGGTGACCTATGTTAACGTATACCTAGCACCGAGACTCACTCACGTAGCGCATGTCCTGCCTTTAACGCGCACAATGGCATCACGCATACAAGCAACTTTCGGAACCTACGTGAGTGTGGGACACCTGTTTAAGATCCGATACACAACGCTTACGCTACCACCTGGAGAGGGTGGACTTGGTCTAGTGAACGTATATGAAAAGGCACGGGCGTTATTCGTCAGTACGATTTTCCGACAGTGGCGCGGCCAATTTCGCAATATCTCGGGTGCGTTGGCCGATGTACTAGCGCCCACTTCAATGCTGCCACCAGTCGATGTGGGCCATATTTCACCGAAGCTGTCACACTTCAAGTCTTTTTTTTTTTGGAGCTTAGCTATGTCAGAGATTCCTTCCCAACAACACGACTACCGACGACGCGAGACGTATACCATCTCTTACTGCGCCGGTGTCCCAGGAATACCCTGGAAAAGAAGTACCCAGACAAGAACTGGCGACAGATCTGGCGCGTTATACGGAACGTTTACCTCCCAACGTCGGTACGCTCCACATGGTATGTGGTGATAAATAGGAAGTTCGCAACGAATCAACGGCGGCACGCGATTCATTTGGCAGACACTCCACTATGTTTAGGCTGCGCAACAGTGGACACTGATGAACATCGTTTAGCATGTAGTGGGACGGCTCCAGTGTGGCAGTTGACACAACAGATATTGGCGTTCCTGTTACGCTCCGCCCCTCACACAATTTCATCAGACACACTTTTTTTCCCCCAAGAATCTTATTTCCCGGTCCAAAAAACCAATGCAGTGACATGGGTGCGGGGAATGGTGGTGGGCCACGTGTATAACGAATCGGAAAAGGACAAAATTGATTTTTGGCATTTTCTCTTGGATGGGCACACGAAGCTGCAACAGCATCAGAAATATAGGCAAGACTTCGCTAATTACTTGCGACTTACATTTACCGACCCGCCGGCCAGATGGGGTGTGACGGGTGAGAGATGAGATAGACGAAGAAGCCGAGATTGACATCGATCACACTTACGGACCCTTAGTTAATTTCGAGAAGACGACCCAGTCTTACACCAACGTCTGGAGAACGAGTCGATAGATGGCTCTCTTGCTCTATCGAACGTCGGGTCGTGAGCAGGTGTCGCCCCCGACACGAATTTCATTTCATTGCTCCAGGAGCATGTTTCTTTTGTATTTGTACTATCCGCAATGTCTTCATGTCTTTCATTTGAGCATTTTCAGTTTTATTTATTTCCTTAATTAATTAATTTTCTAATTAGCCACTTTTGTCAACATATGGAATTTGTAGACACTATTATGCGATAGTACAACAACATGTATGTCAGCAAAGGTGGTAAGCCTGACATAAAAAAAAAAAAAACAGTTGTGTTCTACAATGTTAAAAAAAATAAATAAATAAAAAAAAAAAAGTTGGTAGAGCACTTGCCCGCGAAAGGCAAAGGAAGGAAAAAAAAAAAAAAAAAAAAAAAAGTTGGTAGAGCACTTGCCCGCGAAAGGCAAAGGTCCCGAGTTCGAGTCTCGGTCGGGCACACAGTTTTAATCTGCCAGGAAGTTTCAACTTACAAGTTATTTCTCTACTGTTCCACTGTCGAACAGCATGCACAAAAAACGAACACTTAATTTTTTTCGTTGGAACTCTCGTTTCTCTTATTTTATTACAAAGACCATTTCTCCATAGGTCGGTGGGCGCTAACAATATATTTTCACATTAGGAACAGATAGTTGGTTGTTGAAATTTCATGAGAAGTTCTTGCCACAAATAATATCGCCTTTGTTATAATGAGTGTCACCTCAGTTCTCGTGACAACGCACTTTACCTTAAACCAACATCTTCGAGGCGGAAATCTGTGGACAATAAAATTTCTGTAATGGAGTGGTCCGCCTAGAGACCCGACCAGAGCCCAGTGAAACACCTTTGGCATGACCACATTTTACTGCAGAGGTTTAGTTCGGAGGCGATGCTTCTTCATGTCAGCATTTCAATGTACCCAGTCTTCAAGCAGCATCTGTGAGGCAACAGCCTGTCAACAATAACAATCCTGATTCCGACTGGCCCGCCTGAACCCATTGGTACACCTTTGCGATTAGTTAGGACGTTGTCTTCGCTGTAAGTCCGAGCGTCCAACATCACTATCTTATCTCACTTCAACTCTTGAGGAAGAACTGGCTGCCACTATTGCCAAAACGTTCAGACAGTTCTTTGAAGGTGTCTTCAGCAGAGGTCGTCATAAAAGGCGACCGGTCGACACACATCATATTAATGTAGGAGGAAGAAAGGTAATAGAATGAAGGCTTTCACTAACGGATGACATAGCTGCTGGTAAACCTTTCGGGATGTGAGGTCGTGGTCCAAGAAACTCTTCCGTTCATGAGTTTCGTCCAGGACTGCGCTGGACATCTTCAGAGGCGCTCCTCCGCTGATTCTTGCCTACTGGATTGTCGGACGTCCGAGAGCGACGTATATATTGTAGGAAAGGGGCGTGGTCGAAGTAACACGTGATGAGCAGAGATAATCCTTATCAAGGACGAAGGATTAAGTGGCCAAGGTAGGAAAAATATTCACAGCCTATTTCATATCCTCAACAGTACTGCTTCCTAAAGAGAAGTGGCCAGACTAGGTGTAATCGACACTTTTGTGTTGTCAGTGACGTTGACAAAGGAAACTTGCTTCGTTATCCTTCTGTGAAAACTTTTAGGTTTTCGATCGTTTGGTGGAAGGTAAGTCACTCATATTACTTCAGCTGCTTCACTTTTATGTAGGGCAATAGGATTTTGCGATATTACAATTCGCGCAGTGCCTTTGCAATACAAATATAAGTCACCGTCGTTTCCATCGCTCCTATTGTCTTGCTTGTGAACCGCTGATACAGACAAGGCGTCCGATCGGGAAAATTGGCCAAGATACACGTCGGGTAAGTATTGTAAACAAAACTAATATCCGTTGTTCTGCTCTTCCTCAAGGGTTGCAAGAGGTTCAAAATGCCAAGAAAATATATCCGGAAAACAGATCCAAAAAAAAGGGAACACTGTTGCGATGCGAAAGGCAACTGAAGCAGTAAAGAATTACAAACTTCTAGGGAGAAATGGAGATGCAGTTGGCCGTAAAACGGTTATGGGCAGCTTAAGGGCAGTTTTCAGTGAAGGACAGCGAATGACCTGCTGCGATTAGCATTCCAATCGGCAGAGCGTAACAAAATGCATCATTTTAATAAAGAGACTGAAATGGCAGGCAATTACTGGATGGAGAGCTTTACAGAACGGCATCCTAAAATCAATTTTATGAAGCCATAATGTACCTCTATGGCTAGAGCACAATCGTTTAACAAGTTAATGGAGCAAGTGTTTTGATATTCTTAAAACACTGCAAGCTAAACAACTTCATCCTGTTCATCGTAGATATACTGTGGATAAACCAGTCTTCTGACAGTTCAGTCCAAGAACAGTTAAGTCTCTGCACTCAAAGGAAGACGACAAATCGGAGCCGCTACTTCAGCTGATACAAATTTGCTGTCGACTTTTGTAGTGGCCATGTCTTGAGGAGGAAATTTCATTACCCGTTTTAAAATCTTCCCTAGGCGAAGAATGAAGGTTGAACTTAAAAAAAGGGCTCCGCCAGGAACCGAATTCATGTGCCGCCCTAGCGGGTGTATGCAGTATGAAAGTTTTTTTATAAGAGTTTGAACATTTGCGAGGTGCCGGGGCTAGCAGTGTATTTAACACTAAATTCTTCTAGAATCTACATATGTAAATGATGCTCTAAGCACCCCCTATTCTAACTCCGACTTTTGCTGTTGCACATGGATTAAAAGGATACGCGAACTGACTGTAATCAACCCTGCAAGTGTAGTAGAAAAGAGTTTGGCACCTGCAATAATTTAATTTGATAAATATGTTAAATAAAGGAAGGTTTCATTAACGTAGTGCTCTACCGATTAACAGAATGAAAGTTCTGTCCAAAATAACAATATGATTAATTAAGAGTAAACACAAAATAATAAACAAAAACACATGAAACATTTACAATACATCAAATTGGCTCAAACTGGATACTCAAATAAACGCTGTGAAGGTGAAGTTGTCCCTAAACTAGATTGTGACGTTTTTGATGAAGTGGTATGTGGAGCCAATTCCTTGCAACTCAAATCTTAAGAGAGACACACAGCTAACCCAACATTAATTGCTGCTACATTAGTGAGAACTCAGACAATAAACACCCAAGATAGAATAAAGTTAGGAAAGACGAACACGCGCTCTGCTGAGCTCTGATTATCGCCTAGCAAAAATGCCTGCTTTGCCGGTGCTGCGGACGTACATTACCAAGCTGTCTTCTTAGCAGCAAGGACACGATCTGGCGTACTGGAAGCGATGGCTGGTTGCTTCGACGTCCCGTCGTGGTGCTGATAATGTCGCGAGTATAGCCCGAAACAAATTGTCCTGGTCTGGTTGTTCAAGACTAAAGACTTCCTAGCAATACAAATGCGCACCTGAGGGAGACGAAGAAGGCTAGCCACACAATCACTGACGGTACAGTGATTGATTTTAAAAGTCAAACAGTAACTCCGATACAGTCAACTTTAGCCAAAACTGCTCAAGACAGACAACATAGGCCTCTTGTACGCAGAACGCTCAATTGCCAACTGTACTCGGAAAGTTACGTTGAAGTCGAAACTTCAGCAACTTCGTCAAGCAGTTACAATTAAATAAAAGTATATTAGACAGCCAACGGAAGGCAGGCTGACCAGAGCAGCGAGAGCTCAGTCTTGTAACCTACTCCGACCGAAAGGCGAGAGCCGACTCACCCACAAGAGCACCCATACAAACCGAACACATAACATTCCCGCCCCACGACAGTGGCCGCGGTTAACCGATCCAATCAGGAACTCGAAAACCGGCGGAAAATTCCACTCTATTGCCGGAGCACTACCATTCCACCAATGGAGATTCTTGGAGCCAATTTCTGCGCTGATTTTGCTACGTCACGGAGCTATGCCCTGAGCAAGCCAATCACAGTTACGATTTTGCAGAAAGCGCGGGAATTTGCCCGCCACAACTGCCTGGGTACACAAGTCATCCCCACGCCTCGCTGGTAGCCCGCCAGAAAGTGTTTTCGCTAAGTTTCTGCGAAGTAACGGAACCTCTAGCCCAGCCGCTACTTCAGACCCCTGCGAGCGTGTCTGCCGCTATTCTACAATGTCGGCATCTGGAAAGCATTCACTCGACTCCCTCACACCCGTCGGCTTACCCTTTCAAGATCAGCAGAGCCCGCCTGTCACCGGACCACCTGGGTGACGAGAGACGCTGCGTGGGAAGTCCGCGTGTGAAGGAATAGCAACTTTTCACCATGTGCAATTAGAGAGGACAATCATAAGATAGAAATATGAGAGGGGGCTCATGCCACCTCTCACATTTTTTCAAAAATGGTTCAGATGGCTCTAAGCACAATGGGACTAAACATCTGAGGTCATCAGTCCCCTAGACTTAGCGCTACTTTAACCTAACTAACCTAAGGACATCACACACATCGATGCCCGAGGCAGGATTCGAACCTGCGACCGTAGCAGGAGCGCGTTTCTGGACGCTACACCTAGAATCGCTTGGTCACAGAGGCCGGCGAACATTTTTTAAAATATGCAAAGCCAACTGCTCAAGATCCAGTTTTATTCATCCTAGATGGTCACACATAATAAGAACGTAAGTTTCATTCATAAGGGCAGAAAAAATCATGTAACAGTTTTGTGCTTGCCCCCTCATTGTAGTCGCAAGCTCCAATCTTTGGTTGTTGCGTTCATGTCTCCTTTTAAAAGTTTCTACACAAAAACTTGTGAAAAATTTCTTCCCAATAATCCATGAAGAACTATTACACAGTTCAAATAAGCGCACTCTTGGGTGAAGTGTTTCTTCGTGCAGCCGTTCCAGTGACAGCAATCAATGGCTGTAGAAAGTGTTGAATTTTCCCGCTAGACCCTAACGTGTTTACCGATGAAGACTATACTGCAGCTGAGGTTACTGATATTCCTTTGGATAGAGACACTAATGTTGTGCCTTGTTCAAATAATGTTCTTCTCATTGCGAAACAGCACTCTGCAAGTGCTGGTATCTCTGGACGCCAAACTGCGTTGTCCTCCAAATAGGCCTACTGATTCGTTTCCGGAATCAGCTTATCAGCTGTCTTCAAATGCAGGTAACCTGCAGATTATAGGTGATACGTCTTTTCGAAGAGAAGGTTCGCCTTAGCATACGACCAATGAAGAACATCCTTCCGAGAATCCAACAGGTGGGCCCCACATAAGCCCAAAGAACGTAAAACCTTTGGCTAAAAAACAAAATTCGAATCAGAGATAAACTAGGAGTAAAAAAAGAGAAACACTATCATAATCCTTATAAAAATGTGTTGGATGAAGACAAAAGAAAGGACAATGAAAAGCTTTTAATTAAAAATGAGGAAGTTCCAAGAAAAACCAACAGGCAAGGCCAATTTTCTACAATGTAGGGCAACACAAAACAAAGGTAACAAGCTAAAAATGGGACCAAACGCTAAGAGATTCTCTGCTAAAATGGAAAGTCCTCAAGAAGAAATGAAAAAGAAAATTCCACTGATGAGAATAGTGACACAGACTACTTTTATTGCAAGGAAGCTTTTTATAGATTTAAAGAAAATGAAGGATGGATAAGAAGCCGGAGACGCTGGGCTCATGAGCTGTGCTCTGGTTGCGATGAGGCCAGTGATAGATCCAGGTGAGAATTTTGTACATGACTTAATATTGTTTCTGAGTGGAGTAATTGTGAACGAATTAGACTGAAAGAGTTACCCAGAGTTAGTCGTTGATTTCTCTATTACTTCATTAATAATCAGTACTTCTCATTCATGTGCCAACACTTTTCTTCCTCATTTGTATTATTGGTCCTCTAATAATAATCACTGGTGAAATACAACTATAAGCCTACCCATTTTTTTTAATTAAACAGTCTATTTGGGAGTGGTGGCAAAGGACTAGTCATTTTACTCCATTAGGTAGGCAAACGTGGCCACTATGTAAGCATTCCAAAAAACGTTTATATATTCTATGAAATATACTTTTACCTTATCTATAAATATTTGGTGTGATACCTTACAATATGTAGGTTCGAGATTTATATGCCACAAGCTTTTGTTAATACACTACTAACCATTACAATTCCTACACCACGAACATGACGTGCTACAGACGCGAAATTCAACCGACAAGAAGAAGATGCTGTGATATGCAAATGATTAGCTTTTCAGAGCACTCACACAAGGTTGGCGCCGGTGGCGACACCTACAACGTGCTGACATGAGGAAAGTTTGAAACCGATTTCCCATACACAAACAGCAGTTGGCCGGCGTTGCCTGGTGAAACGTTGTTGTGATGCCTCGTGTAAGGAGGAGAAATGCGTACCATCACGTTTCCGACTCTGATAAAGGTAGGATTGTAGCCTATCGCGATTGCGGTTTATCGTATCGCGACATTGCTGCTCGCGTTGGTCGAGATCCAATGACTGTTAGCAGAATATGGAATCGGTGGGTTCAGGAGGGTAATACGGAACGCCGTGCTGAATCCCAACGGCCTCGTATCACTAGCCGTCGAGATGACAGGCGACGTATCAGCATGGCTGTAACGGATCTTGCAGCCACGTCTCGATCCCTGAGTCAACAGATGGGGACGTTTACAAGACAACAACCACCTGCACGAACAGTTCGACGACGTTTGCAGCATCATGGACTATCAGCTCGGAGACCATGGCTGTGGTTACCCTTCACGCTGCATCACAGACAGGAGCACCTGCGATGGTGTATTCAACGACGAACCTGGGTGCACGAATGGCAAAACACCATTTTTTCGGATGAATCCAGGTTCTGTTTACAGCATCATGATGGTCGCATCCGTGTTTGGCGACATCGCGGTGAACGCACATTGGAAGCGTGTATTCGTCATCGCCATACTGGCGTATCACCCGGCGCGATGGTATGCGGTGCCATTGGTTACACGTCTTGGTCACCTCTTGTTAGCATTGACGGCACTTTGAAGAGTGGACGTTACATTTCATATGTGTTACAACCCGTGGCTCTATCCTCCATTCGATTCCTATGAAACCCTACATTTCAGCAGGATAATGCACAACCGCATGTTGCAGGTCCTCTACGTGCCCTTCTGGATACAGAAAATGTTCGACTGCTGCCCTCGCCAGCACATTCTCCAGATCTCTCACCAATTGAAATCGTCTGGTCAATGGTGGCCGAGCTACTGGCTCGTCACAATGCGACAGTCACTACTCTTGATGAACTGTGGTATCGTGTTGAAGCTGCATGGGCAACTGTACCTGTACACACCATCCAAGCTCTGTTTGACTCATTGCCCAGGCGCATCAAGGCCGTTATTACGGTATGAGGTGGTTGTTCTGGGTACTGATTTCTCAGGATCTATGCACCCAAATTGCGTGAAAATGTAATCACATGTCAATTTTAGTATAATATATTTGTCCAATGAATACCTGTTTGTCATCTGCATTTCTTCTTGGTGTAGCAATTTTAATGGCCAGTAGTGTAGGTATGGTTTCACGAAAATTCAATTTCACTTCGACTGGCCACTGTACAACACATTCCCCTACATCAATAAGTGTCAGATAAGTTTAGTCAGATAGCTGCGTCTTTCGATGGGAAGATCGTCATCCACTTGCGTGTAGATACAATCTTATGTTGTACACTTTGGCCAAGTGTAGCATCGCTCGTCATCAGCGCTTTTTGAGCCGACAATTTTGCAATTTCTCTTTGGTTCACGAAAATGGTTGGAAAAATCGGCCGGGAGGAATTGCTATCCCCCCGCTACCAGTGACTGGGTTCGTTGCGAAGAAACGACGTACCAGATGATGGACGTTATGATGCCGACCCCAAAAGCTAAATCGGAGGGAGAGCCGCGTTGTATACACGAGCAGCGAGGAAAACATCTCCCGGAAGGCGGCCTCGCGAGCAGTGTCTGGTAACAAGCAGGCAGCATGGAGGTGCTATGTCGGCGGACTAGACGAGCGAGCTAGAGCCGCGCTACGTGCGGGGGCGGACCGCGCCCGCCCCTGCCGCCGCCCCCGCTGACCCAGTTCGCGGGTGGCGCAGCCGCGTGACCCAGTTGCAGTGCCATCTCTGTGCCCTGTGCGGGGCGCACCCCGAGCCGAGCCGAGCCGGGGCGAACGGCGTTGCCGCAAGTGCACCCTGTAATACCAGCCAACCGGCCCTTCCTCTTTAAGGCGGGCGGAAGCGCTGCGGCAGACACCGAGGTCGATGGGAAATACTTTTTCCGCTTACTCAGCCAGCGACCACCGAGCGCCTTGCCGTCGAGTGGCACCAAGAACTACGTACGGAAAACTGTCTATGCTGCAGCCAAATTTACTCATAGGTGAAGTAAGCCTCGGCTTAACGCAGCGAAAGGAAAGGGCTGAAGGGGGCAGGCGGTGGAGGGGGGGGGGGGGGGGCGAGAGATCTCCACCAGCGCTTCTGTTTGCGGTAGGCCACTCACAAGAGAATATCTGTAATTTGTAAACATGGATTGCAAAGAAGCAGCATAGAGTTTCGTTCATTACTGGTTTCAGTTATTCACGTGGGAGGCGTTGTACGATACACTGAGGTGACAAAACGCATGGCATATCTCTCAGAATTGTGTCAGACATCCTTTTATCCGGCCCAGTGCAGTAACGCGACGTGGTATGTACTTGTTGGACGTCCCCTGCAGAAATAATGAGCCATTCTGCCTCTGTAGCCTTCCGTAATTGCGAAAGCGTCGCCAGTGCAGGATTTTGTGTACGAATTGATATCTCGATTACGTCCCCTAAATGTTCGGTGGGATTCATGTCGAACGATCTGCGCGGCCAAAGCTGTCGCTCTAGTTGTCCACATGGGTCTCGAAACCAATTGCGAACAATTATGGCGCATTGTCTTTCATAAAATTCCGTCGTTGTTTTTGCGAACATAAAATCCACGAATGGTTCCAAATGGTCTTCAAGTAGCCGAATATGCAGAGGAACCAGTCCGTTCCATGTAAACACGCTCCACACCATTATGAAGCCACCACCAGCGTGCACAGTGTTCTATTGACAACTTTCGTCCGCGCCTTCGGGAGGTCTACCACACGTGAAACCTAGCATCAGCTCTTACCAACTGCAATCGCGATTCACCTGGCCAGATTACAGGTCTAACCGATGTCACGAGCCCAGGAGAGGCGCTGTAGCTGCCTTTGCTGTTAGCAAAGGCACTCTCGTGCTATCTGCTGCCACAGCCCATTAACACCAAATTTCGTCGCACTGCCATAACAGATACGTTCGTCGTACGTCCCACATCAGTTTTTACGGTTAACTCACTCAGTGTTGCTGTAGCACTAACAGCTCTACGAAAACGCCGCTGATTTCGGTCGTTAAGTGAAGGCCATCGGACACTGCGTTGTCATACCTGAAATTTGGTATTCTCTGAACACTCTTGACTCTGTGGATATCGGGATATTGAATTCTCTAACGATTTCCGAAATGGAATGTCCCATGCGTTCAGCTCCAACTACCATTCCTCGTTCAAAGTCCTGTAATTCCTCTCGTGCGGCCATAATCACGTCGGATTCCTTTTATCATGAATCCTCTGAGTACAAATTACCGCTCTGCCAATGCACTTTCCTTTTATACCATGTGTCCGCGACGCTGTTGCCATCCGTATATGTGCATAAAGCTATCCCATCACTACTGTCGTCTCTGTGTACATCCGTGGTTCCGTTTTTTGATAATATTTCACCATCTAATGCATACCTACACTATGTGATCAAAAGTATCCGGACATCTGGCTGAAAGTCACTTACAAGTTCGTGGCGCCCACCAACGATAATGCTGGAATTCAATATCGTGTTGACCCACACTTAGCCTGACAGCTTCCCTTCTTGCAGCCATTCGCTCAGTCAGGTGGTGGAAGGTTTCTTGGAGAATGGCAGTCCATTCTTCACGGAGTTCTCACTGAGGAGAGGTATCGATGTCGCTCGGTGAGATCTGGCACGAAGTCGGCGTTGCAAAACATCCCAAAGGTGTTCTATAGGATTCAAGTCAGGGCTCTGTTCAGGCCACTCCATAACAGGGATGTAATTGTCGTGTAACCACTCCGTCACAGGTCGTGCATTTTGAACAGGTGCTCGATAGTGTTGAAAGATGCCATCCCCGAATTGCTCTTTAACAGTGGGAAGCAAGAAGTTACGTAAAACATCAATCTAGGCGTTTGCTGTGATACTGCCACGCAATATAACAAGGGGTGCAAGCCCCTTCAATAAAAACACGACCATACCATAACACCATCGCCTCCGAATTTTACTGTTGGCACTGCACACGCTGGCAGACGTTCACCGGGCACTCGCCATACCCACACCCGGCCATCGGGTCGCCACATTGTGTACCGTGACTCGTCAACTCCACGCAACGTTTTTCCACTGTTCAGTCGTCCAGTGTTTACGCTCCTTAGACCAAGCGAGGCGTCGTTTGGCTTTTATCGGCGTGGTGTGTGGCTTATCAGCAGCCGCTCCACCATGATATCCAAGTTTTCTCGCCTCCCGCCTAACTATCATAGTACTTGTAGTGGATCCTGATGCAGTTTGGAATTCCTGTGTGATGGTATGGATAGATGTCTGCCTATTACACATTACGACCCTCTTCAAATGTCGGCGGTCTCTCTCAATTAACAGACAAGTTCGGCCTGTACGCTTTTATGCTGTACTTGTCCCTTCACGTTTCCACTTCACTATCACATCGGAAACAGTGGACCTAGGGATGTTTAGGATTGTGGAAACCTCGCATGCAGACGTATGATACCAGTGACACCTAATCACGTGACCACGTTCAAAGTCGGTGAGTTCCGCCGAGCGTCCCATTCTGCTCTCTCATGAAGTGTAATGGCTGCTGAGGTCGCTCATATGAAGTACTTGGCAGTATGTGGCAGCAAAATGCACCTAATATGAAAAATGTATGTTTTTGGGGGTGTCCAGATTCTTTAGATCACATAGTATATCTCGGCTACATGAACAAACGTGCAGAGATTTCATCACCAATTCCGAACTCCTAAAGCTTTCCTGAGAAAAATGTTGCAGGATAACAACGCTGACATGAATAACTGGAACCCAAAGCGTTTGTATAAGTACAGACAACCTTGCAGAAAGAGCAACTACAGCTAGGAGTAATCTTCTTGGGTATTAATAAACCACTTCTTGGCAGTAAGAGCCATATCTTCAGGTGAATATGTAACTGAAACTTTACAGCTAAAAAGCTCGGAATTTGGCATCCAACATTCGTTGTGTGTCAGAATAAACCACCACTAAAAGGCGGTATGTCATTGAATAATACACCCCGATGTACGGTGCAGGGGTCACTACACGGTCTGACAATAACAGACAGCACACTGTTACATCATCTGTTCCACGAATTGGCGTACACACCGAAGAAGCGACATCTTCTACCACAATGCATTGGAATCTATGCCCCCCCCCCCCCCCGATGTTCTATTCAATGACGTACCGCCTTTCAGTGGACTTTTTATATCGACGGGGAACAAATGTCGCGTACCAAGTTCCGAGCTTTTTAGCTCAAGTGTTTTAATTGTTTGTTCATCCAAAGATGTGGCTCTTAGTGCCACTGAAACGCTTGTGAACTAAAAATGAAGGATTAAATACGGCTGAAGCGGTTTTCTAATTCCCAAGTTTGTGTAAGATCATAAACAGAGGAGCTTTTTATATTCTCGTATGGAATCGGGAGATGGTGATGTGTTCTTTCGCATTGTACCTATGTAATCAGCTCATTACGTTTGGAACTATCAATACTCCTTGTCGTTTTTCTGAGTAAGTATTTTTTTGTCCCATTTAGGATTAAATATTATACAGATTCCCGATATTTAGGACTAGTGAATCTTATATGACCGAATAGTTATTCATAAAGGGGCAGCACTGATGACATGTCATTGACGTGCAATGAAAAGAGTATAGGACCTAATACTCTACCCTGTGAGGCTTCTGATGCAGTCTCCGTTGCAGTCTCGTGATCTCTGAAATAACGTATTGTTGGCGAGACGTCGGGAATGAGTGAAACCACTGCATTTGGAGAGAAATTTGGGCTGACAAATTTGTCAAGTGAAATGCCGAAGATGATAGCGTCATAGAGTTTGGTAAGATCTAAAAAGCACGTAATAGTCACCCCTTGTTCTCGCCACAGCTAGCTTCAGGTAGTATGTTACTTTTATTAAAGAAGATGTATGGACGCCGTATTGGTATTCGTCTTATAGGTACCTAGTATTTACGTAGTTGACTTGCGAGTAACAGCTATGTCTACATCTAATCTGCAATTCACATTTAAGTACGTGGCAGAGAGGTCATCGAACCACTTTAACACTATTTTTCTACCGTTCCCGTCTCGAACAGCGAGCTCCGATTTCTCTTGGTTTGTTAGTATTATCACTTTTCTCTTTTTAGGCTGGCATCAACAAAATATTCTCTCATTCGGAAGAGAAAACTGTTTCTTGAGATGATTTTGCCACAACGAAAAACGCCTTTGTTTTAATGATTGGAATTCTCGTGTGGTACTCATGATTACCCCCCCCCCCCCCCCAAAACACCACCACCAACACCACGATAATACAAAACGAGCTGGCCTTCTTTGAATTTTTTCCTTGTCCTACATCAACCTATCGTGTAACCATAATAAACCGCAAAGCAATACTCTTGTAGAGGACGGACAAGCGTAGTATAGGCACTCTCTTTAGCGAACGTGTTACATCTTCTGAGTGTTTTATCAGTAAAACGTAGGCTACGGTTCGCTTTACCGTGACATTATCTGTGTTGTCATTTCAATGTGAGATGTTCATAATTGTAATCCCTATGCTATCGTACTGTATTCTCAGTCATTTATATAGACTGGGAACAGCAGAGGACCTACAACACTTCCTTGAGGAACACTGGGTTCTCTCGGTTTGTTTGTCAGTTACATTGAACTGTGACCTTTCTCACAGGGTATTACGAATTCATTCGCACAACTGATTAGAAGGCGCTTATGAGTAACGGTGTCAAAAGCCTTCCTCATGTTTTAAAATCATCTGTCTTTCGACATATCGAAATGTTCTTTAAGCCTTTTGCGTGAAGCTTCTGTAGCGTCGTGCTGAGACCCATTCGTGGTCGGAGCCAGAATAGTCTTACTATTAGCGATATCCGGATCAGGAGACAATGTACGTTACGCAATGCAAAAAATGGATCAAATGGCTCTGAGCACAATGGGACTTAACTTCTGAGGTCATCAATCCCCTATAACTTAGAACTACTTAAACCTAACTAACCTAAGGACGTCACACACATCCATGCCCGAGGCAGGATTCGAACGCGGTTCCAGACTGTAGCGCCTAGAACCACTCGGCTACGAACTGCACCGCAGATTTACTTGAAATTGTTTGTTGGCGGACCTGGATTAATTGCCTGCACCGCTGTAGTGTTAAAACCAGTCTAAAAAAGGGTTCGTCAAACTTGCTTTCACCAACGAAACAGAGTTAAGCGTATTACTACTGCAAAGTCTGTCATTAAAGTATTGTAGCTATCTGCTTCATGAAACGTTCCGACGGTCACACACCGTTTCCCAGCTTCCTACCACCAACCTCCACTGTTAATCTCCACACACAGACAAAACAGGAATGTTGTTCAAAGCCATTTGCCAAAAGACGCAAAGGAACGCCCCAGTTCTAGATTCCACGATAACCGATAAAATTTATTGGCTTCAGTTAGACCTTTCCGAGTCTACCTTGTTACTTAAACACCAGCTGGAGTTAGCAACTCACGTTGTAACCTGATATGAGACTTTTGCCTACCGAGCACGTGCACGCTCAGTGAACCACAACACTCGTCTAGAAAACAGGAAAAGATGTATAATCATAATTCGTCAGCTGCACATGGAAACCCACTTGTGAACTCTTTTCTGCTATTCATATTGATAAAATAGCTTCACGTATCACGAAAGACCACTCACTCACCATTCACGTAACACCCTTAAAAACGAAGCTCAACCCCATAGGTCCCAAAAACTCCTGCACCCATGTAGGCTGTCACACACCACTTTCATTCTGCAAGTTCCAAGCAACTCCACAAAATTATTTTAACAATCAGGCCCCTCAGTCAACTACCCCCAGAAGCAAAACGCAGGATTTCTTTGGTCAATTCCTGTCCCCACCAATAGCACTCATCTGGCAAGTGCTGCTTCATGCCAGGATTTCTCTAACGGCGCGCTTGAAAACTGCTAACATAGGAAAATTATTCGCTCTCAAGCCAGCATTCTAGGTCCCATCCACAATTCATTTAAACTACTGGCCATGAAAATTGCTCCGCCACGAAGATGACGTGCTACAGACGCAGTTCATTTACACTACTGGCCATTAAAATTGCTACACCACGAAGATGACGTGCTACAGACGCGAAATTTAACCGACAGGAAGAAGATGCTGTGATATGCAAATGATTAGGTTTCAGAGCATTCACACAAGGTTGGCGCCGGTGGCGACACCTACAACGTGCTGACATGCATGAGGAAAGTTTCCAACGGATTCCTCATACACAAACAGCAGTTGGCCGGCGTTGCCTGGTGAAACGTTATTGTGATGGCTCGTGTAAGGAGGAGAAATGCGTACCATCACGTTTCCGACTTTGATAAAGGTCGGATTGTAGCCTATCGCGATTGCGGTTTATCGTATCGTGACATTGCTGCTCGCGTTGGTCGAGATCCAATTACTCCTAGCAGAATATGGAATCGGTGGGTTCAGGGGGGTAATACGGAACGCCGTGCTGGATCCCAACGGCCTCGTATCACTAGCAGACGAGCTGACAGGCATCTTATCCGCATCGCTATAACGGATCGTGCAGCCACGTCTCGATCCCTGAGTCAACAGATGGGGACGTTTGCAAGACAACAACTATCTGCACGAACAGTTCGACGACGTTTGCAGCAGCGTGGACTATCAGCTCGGAGACCATGGCTGCGGTTACTCTTGACGCTGCACCACAGACAGGAGCGCTTGAGATGGTGTACTCAACGACGAACCTGGGTGCACGAATGGCAAAACGTCATTTTTTCGGATGAATCCAGCATCATGATGGTCGCATCCGTGTTTGGCGACATCGCGGTGAACGCACATTGGAAGCGTGTATTCGTCATCGCCGTACTGGCGTATCACCCGGCGTAATATTATGGGGTGCCATTGGTTACACGTCTGGGTCACCTCTTGTTCGCATTGACGGCACTCTGAACAGTGGACGTTACATTTCAGATGTGTTACGACCCGTGGCTGTACCCTTCATTTGATCCCTGCGAAACCCTACATTTCAGCAGGATAATGCACGACCGCATGTTGCAGGTCCTGAACGGGCTTTTCTGGATACAGAAAATGTTCGACTCCTGCCCTTGCCAGCACATTCTCCAGATCTCTCACCAATTGAAAACGTCTGTTCAATGGTGGGCGAGCAGCTGGCTCGTCACAATACGCCAGTCACTACTCTTGATGAACTGTGGTATCGTGTAGAAGCTGCATAGGCAGCTGTACCTGTTCACGCCATCCAAGCTCTGTTTGGCGCAATGCCCAGGCGTATCAAGGCCGTTATTACGGCATGAGGTGGTTGTTCTGGGTACTGATTTCTCATGATCTATGTACCCAAATTGTATGAAAATGTAATCACATGTCAGTTCTAATATAATACATTTGTTCAATGAATACCCGTTTATCATCTGCATTTCTTCTTGGTGTAGCAAATTTAATGGCCAGTAGTGTAGAAGGATTATGGTAAGTTGCACCCGTCTTCTGCGAACTGGACGAATGCTCTTCCTATCGAGAGCAAGAAATCCGCCAGGTGTCCATGACAGCCGAGTGCAGAAGACAGTGGCGGCTAGAAATGATATGTTACATGGTTTGATGGTGTCCGTGTTTTACTACATTTATCCAGTCCTTTCACTTCTATGTAAGGATTAAAAAGGGAAGTATTTGGCCTATCTCAAACAAATTTACGCCACAATCCCGTGAGGGATCATTTAAACGTCCCGTATCGCATAGGTCATATTCGTTTATCTGCAGACTTCTGCAGTCGTCCATTGGAGGCTGCTGAGTATACCACACTAAATTCGACGTCTGGCTGCTGCCACGCCAGTCGATACCAGTACACACGGTGCAATATGTACCTGAAGTTCCATTGTGTGTAGTGAAGCGTCAGATGGGTCGGCGATTGGAAATCGACCCAAGTAATACATTGCGATTGGCTGAGATGAATTTACGACGAACTCTTCTTCGTGAAAATGGTACTGGTGTACAAGATGAATAATTCGCACGTTTTCTGATATCTACTTTAGTGCAAAATATTAACTCCTGTTAGAAACGAATACTATTGCGACATTAAATTCAGACAGAAAGTTTAAAGTCGAAAGTATCTTCGCACTAGAGAACAAATACGATGATTATCACGTCAGCCGTTTCAACACAGATGATAAGTTACTGAAAAGATACCCTAAACTTAAGACTAAGGTAATATTAAAAGCGTACTGAACTACGTGGCAAAGAAAAGAGAAGGCAATACAGTTGTTAAAGGAAATCGTTGCAGTTCAATATTACCAAGCGGCGAGTAATTGCGATGTTTGATATAATTCGAGAATGTTCTTCCGTTCATTATTTGCATTTAAAACATTGGGCGTTGGACGTAGGCAGGAATCTTGGTCTAAAAGCTTTACTGTGTCACTGAGATTTATTAGTAATATGAAAAGGGAGCTTAGGATAACATCACGCCGTATAACTGTGCCCCAAGCACGGAGCGATAGTGACAGCGAAAAAGAGAGGATTCAAAGAGCTCAAACATTCGAAAGAGTTTCGTATGGAACTGTGATCGGCGGCAGTTCAACTATGACCTTTCTTCCGAAAACCCGCTACCAATGAAAGGTGGAAAAAATACAGTCTTTACACTGCAATTAGTTAACAGTGAAACACACTGGTACACGATCGATGTTGCTATATTAATGGAAGAACGATTGGCTGACAAACTACATATGCTTCCAAGAACCAGAGGGACAGTTTGGACCCCATGTGTCAAGTTAAATATTAAAACTGTGCTCTCCAAATGTGTTCGTAGAAGCAGCTGACAGCGGGAAGATGACGAAAGTACAAATGAAGACGTTTTTACTGTCAGTTTTGAATCCACACTTGACGACCAAGTTGCTAGTACCTTGTGACACCTGGTCTGGACATAAGGATGAACAGGTACTAGTGAAAGTCTCTGAGGGAAGAAATGTAGTTTTAAATATGGTTCCACCTGAAACTACAAAATATGCGCCTCTGGACGTGGCAATATACACTGAAGCTCCAAAGAAGCTGGTATAGGCATGCGCATTCAAATACAGAAAGGTGTAAACAGGCAGAATACGGCACTTCGGTCGGCACTCCCTCCCAATTCACCTAGACCAATTTACCACTTGGCTCCTTCAAATCAATCCTTCCAAGACCCAGACAACGATGTATCACCCGCTCCTTCCAGCTCCATGATTTCTATCTCACCATCTAAAACTGTCCTATCCAACTTACTCGCACCTTGAAATACCTTGGCCTTAAACGTCACCACACCTGGACTTGCCATCTCCTTATCATCCAACGCAAAGCCTACAATAGACTCCACCTCCTGAAACTCTTGTCCAGCAGACATGGGGATTACATCTTTCCACCATCCTTCATACCTACAAATCCTTGATCCATCCCATCCTTTGTTACACCAGTGTCATCTGGATATCCACCCCTTTTAAATTCTTCAAATGTTCAAATGTGTGTGAAATCTTATAGGACTTAACTGCAAAGGTCATCAGTCCCTAAGCTTACACAGTACTTAACCTAAATTATCCTAAGGACAAACACACACACTCATGCCCGAGGGAGGACTCGTACCTCTGCCAGGACCAGCCGCACAGTCCATGACTGCAGCGCCTTAGACCGCTAGGCTAATCCCGGGTGGCCTTTTTAAATTCTATAAAGCCCTCTAAATGCACTCTGCCTCACTTTCCGTATCCGTCTTCCGTCATCCACGAGGATCCTTTATGACTTCATTCCCTTCCCACATCTTCTCCTTTTCTTGAACACATCTGCATCCTCTGCACCTACCGCCACCTCGATCCCCCTCACCTCCTGGTGTCTTCTTTCCTCTCCACACCCCGCCTGCTGGCGCGCCACTATCGTTGAGTCCCGCCCTCTCCCCATCTCCACACCTTCCACCTCACTCCCAAAGAACTTCTCCAGTCCTGAATTATGTGCTTCGCCCTGATATTTACACTTCCTTCCAACTCTGACCCTCCTCTTCCTCCTCCCTATGGCTCCCTCTCCTTCCCCTCCCCCTCTGCTGGTTCCCTCCTTCTGTCCCTCTCACTTCTCCTTCCCCTGTTCTTGTGTTCCTTCGGGATCACTCTTTCCCCACCCTCCTCATCTCCTGCCCCTTGGTGTGCTACAGGCTCGCTCCCCCCCCCCCCCCCACTTTGCGCCGTTTCCTACCCCCACCTCCTCCGCTGGCCTCTCTTCTCTCTTTCCTCTCTCCCCCCTTTCTGACATCCCCTCCTTTAGCAGGTCCTTCTAACTTTAATCCAGTTACTCTCTGTCGTGTTTTGGTGCTCGCTGTGTATGTTACGAAAGTGCAGTGTGTGTTCATTGTTGTTAACCCATACTGTGAATGCCCTTATTAATCGTGCTATTTGTGCCGCCAGTGTTTATGCGCTACATCTTTGTCGAGTGTCATTTTAATTATATGTGCATTTTATGTAAACGTGCCTCATCAAACTATACCTTTTCTTGCATATTTTCCCCCTTCTCATGAGTAATTTCAGCTTTTATCCCCGTATTTTATGTATGTACCGTTCTCCTGTGACATTTTAGATAGTCTCTTGGCTGAAGAGCGGCGAATTGTGCCGCTGCCAGCCCACCCCTGCTCAAATGAGGCAAGGGTGTGAAACAACAATATAGGGAAAAAAAGCTTTTATGTGATCGTGGGTCCTTTCAGACAGCTGAACGTGCTGGGAGGCGGCAGACTGTGCGTACACCAGATTTGGAGGACTGTGTTCTACAGGATATTGAGATGAACCCTATTACAAGCTCCAAGAACACACAAATGCCCAATAAGGGCTTGAAAAGCTATGTATGGGGTCGGTGTCTGTGAGTGTACTTTCATGAATACAGCCGTGCTGCCTCTCGACCATTTCCATCTATATGGCCGTAAACGAAATCCAATTCAGCTTGTTCCCGACGTGAATATCGCACCATTCTGATGCTTATAGTATGCTATGTCAATCACACAGCCCGCAACACACAAGGAACACATGGCACCTGGTCGAAGGAACTGTCATTCGTTAGTATCATCTTCCATGGTAACGATACATGTTCATAGGACCTTCTCTCCTCCATTTAGAGTCAGGAGTCCGTCCCTGTAGTTTGTCGGTTTTATTAATGTTCAGCATGCATAAATAAGTCTAAAGATCTATAAAGTTTTACTCGCCAAAGTTCTATACCTTAAGATTTAACAATATGTTCCATACAGCTTCAATATATTATACAAGACTTTAATATGTAGAATGGGAAATATTTACAAATGCTGCGCAGAAAGAAATCTCATGTCTAGCAACAACAAAAACTGTATAAATGGCGGAAACTGCTTATGCAGTCTCCAGTACGGGTTTCTTCATTTGATTCTAAAATCAGTCGTTAGAGTGAAGTACCGACCAAGAAACGTCGTGTGTTTCGAGGTACACTATCCTCTAGGTACAACGCTCTCCATGTGTTTGTAAGCTACTGCTTTACTTTGTTAGATCGTTGAGTGAGTTCCACCTCACGGAAAAGCAAGCTGACAAGTACACGACAGACATCGATTACGTAGAAATCAGAGCGTTCTTATGATCCACGAGATCAAGAAAGACGTAGAGAATGAGATTGATGTTGATACCGTATTTCTTGATCTGTTGTAATCCTTCTTTACATTTCTGCATTCCCATTTAGTTATTGTATTTATGCCCGTGGAGTAACAACCAAACCAAGGAGGTAATTAGCGTAAATAGTTTTTATTGGAGAGAGGACACGAGAACTTTAAGTAGCACTGGGCATACGGCAAGAAAGTGTTGTAACACCATTACTGTTAATGGTACTTAAAAATGGCGCAGTACGTCTCTAAGACTCTTCACGGACAACGTAAATGTTGAAAGTACTATCATCACTACACCTGTACGAAATACAGGGAAACCTGCAGATTACCAATGGCTGTCGCACCGGCTGGCAGCTAATTCTCGACACGAACCGGGTATCGTTTGAGTTATTAGAATCGTTCACAGCCTTCCAACATATTGTTATTGTTTTTGTTGTTGTGGTTTTCAGTCAGAAATACCGTTCGACACAGCTGTACAGCTAGTCTATCCTGCAGAAGCCCCTCCGTCGTCGCTTAAATGCTGTAACCTGCATACATTTGAACCTGCAAGCTGCAGTCAAGTCTTGGTCTCCCTCTAATTTTTGTACCCCAAATTCCTGTCCAATACCAAATTGAGACTTTCTTGATCCCTCAGGACATATGCTTCTTTTAGTCAGGTTGTTCCACGACACACTTTTATCATTCGATTTAGTAATTCTTCATTAGTTATCGGATTTATACATCTAATTTTCAGAAGCTTTTATTCTCTTCTTGTATGAGATGCAGACAGCCCAGATTTCACTTCCATACAAAACTGCTTTCCTGGCAAATACGTTCAGAAAAGACATCCCAAGTTCGATGCTAACCAATTTCATTCTCACAGAATTTTTTTTCTCGCTCTTGACAGCATGCTGTTTTATATACGTTCTACTTCGTCCATCGTCAGTTATTTTGCTGAAAAAGTAGCAAACCCCATGTACTACTTTTAATATCTGTATCTTGATCTAATTTCCTCAGAATCCCCACATTTCTGCCGACTATAGTTCATTAATATTGTTTTAGTTCCGCCATGTTCATATCGTAACTTTTCATGCATTTCGTACAGCTAATCTTCTTCAGACCTCAAAGTTTTTATTCCTTATTCTCTTTCCAAATTTTCCTCGATTTCTTTTAATTCTTGCTTAGTGTACAGACGGAATACCATCGGCAATAACCTTCAGACCTCACCCACTATCTTGTCCATTACGGCTCCTTTTTCATGTGTGTCGACAGCTATAGTCAACTTTCTTTATATGTTACAGACAACTTTCGCTCCTAGAATTTTTATCTGTGCTACTCAAGCAGTTTCTAAGAGTATATTACAATCAAATCTACGTACGCTACAAACGAAAGTGTACCTTTTCCAGCCCATCTCCCAAATTAGGTCATCCATAAGGATCTATTTAAGGTGTGACGACAACATAAGTCCTTTTGTGGGAACGGCTGATGCGAGATTGAATCTCAATGAAATAACGCTTATAATAGTTACATGACTCTTTTCAAAAGCCTGAAACAATTTATCTTCGATAACAAAATAAGGCCAGTTATCTCACAGAGCCTTACTGGCACTACTCAAAGTGAAGTTTATGGTAGAGATATAGGATGCTTTTGAAATCAGGCAGAGAGTCAAGCAAGGACATGGGCTCTCATTTTTATCTTTCAACTGTGTACTGGAGAAAGTAATACGCGACTGGTGAAGAGAGAACGAGTGACCTAAGTCTTGAAAATGGAGTCAGGCTTGGATGACGCAGCAGTAGAACAAATAAATGAACTAAAGACACAATTATCAAAGGTAGGGCGCCAGATCTCTTACGATAAAACGGAATTTATTACAAAACGGCAAGTCTCCACACAAGTTACTATAGTCAGAAGAAGAGGAAATCGAACTGAAACGTTTGAATACCTAGGAAAGTGGATAGGGCTGAACACATCTGAAAAAGATGCCTTTCCATAACGGATCAGAAAAATGGGACCAGGATAATAGTGAACCAAAAGTCTATAAAATAAAATCAACAGCATTTACGGCCAAGATACGAGAATGCAGCACAATTATACGACAGGTGTCCAATATGTCGCAGAATGCCTTGATACAAGCAGAAAAAATATAAGAGGAAGACATGTCCTACACTCTTTTCACTGTATGTCGATGATGTGTCATCAGTTTTGTCCTCTAGCAGATAAAACACGTGCGCTGATGACCCCCTTCCATTTCTAGCTAAGTGCAAAAACAATAAAACTGAAAACAGCTATCGAGACCCGTCTGCACTATCAAAATGGGCGCAGCTTACAGGATTAAAGCACAATCCTTGAGCATTACTTTTCAACACATCTTCATAGATACTAAGGTATTTTTCGCTCCTAGTTAATAACATCTGGTTTTTGTAATCCTCGCATCACTTTGCTGTGTGTGGAGGGGACAGCAATTAAATTTTTTTCATCTTAATTGCAATCTTTACCATTCATCGACGGCGCGTCGAACGATGTGTAAGTCTGGAACTTTCTTCTGTTATGGTCATGAACTTTTCTTGGCATCGAAGCGAAAAAACTTCGACTATGATAGTGCGGGAGGCATGGAATGCAGTGGTGTGGAACAGAGACGAATTGTCCCCGACTACTAAAATAGGTAAAGTGGATTAAATCGGATTGGACGCAATGCAAAATTGCTACCTGCTTACCGATGTATACTATCACATCCGTCATGATAAAGATGGATCACATAACGCATCGAAAAAGAGAGGAAAGGGACACGACTGAACAGAGGTAGACAATGCTATTATAATTCGCTCTACTTCACTACCACAACCGCACCGATTGATAAGTGACACTTGAGTAATAATCGAGTGTACTATAATGTCATATCTTTGCTCTCGATATGTTACATGTGAGCGAGTAGCGATGTTGTAAGCTGTATCGAAGTGGTAAATTATCATCTTTGGTGTTTGCATACGGGGCTGGGCGCGGTGGGCTGTGTTAAAGTGAGGAAGCAGTTGTAATGTAATGTTTCAAATGTTAAGTGCCAATTTATCGGTGTGTTTAATTAAGATGATTATGTAATGGTAACTGGTCTGAGAAGGAGGAAGTGTGAAGACGAATTATAATGTGATTTTTTTGAAGTCACTCTTTTCTTATTGCAGCACCATTTTTCAACTTCCTTTCTCTTACAATTTATCTTGTTTTTTTTTTAAAGTAGAAAAGGAACCAACTATGTTCCTTAAATACTTCGATTTTCAACTAACAGAACTCCTCACACCTCACGAGTGAATCTATGTAGATAACAGTAATTTGCAGCTATAGCATAGCGGCGCTCAGGATAGAGCAGTACTGCAACGCGTTATCCAGATGTGCGCAGAATAGATGTAAGGACTAAATATTTTGATGGTTTTTTTTATTAAATAAGGGCAAACTTATGTCACTCAGAGTCAGTTAGATTTTTCTGTGTTGTGTAGAAGATTAAGTTCTGGGATCTGTGATTAGTTCTGTAAAACTAATTATCGTAGATTTGAAACGTCCCCTTTGAACAATTATACACGACTGTGCTTAAACTGACACACAATATTTTTAGCGCAACGCAATCTGACTATCAAAGATCCCTGCAAAAGAATGGCCCTGAGTAACATTAAACTATACCTTTCAGAAATCACTTACCTCACAAAAATCTTCATTACTCGAACTACTGCAATACAGCGAGCGCCTCTAATGCCAGCTAAATAAAAGATTCGAACTACGGAAGTCACTAACTACTGATAGGGATAGTTAGCAAATGAAAGATATTAATAGAGAACAAACAATGTATTTTCCTTAATAGTCATAATACACTCCCGCAAATTGAAATAAGAACACCGTGAATTCATTGTCCCAGGAAGGGGAAACTTTATTGACACATTCCTGGGGTCAGATACATCACATGATCACACTGACAGAACCACAGGCACATAGACACAGGCAACAGAGCATGCACAATGTCGGCACTAGTACAGTGTATATCCACCTTTCGCAGCAATGCAGGCTGCTATTCTCCCATGGAGACGATCGTAGAGATGCTGGATGTAGTCCTGTGGAACGGCTTGCCATGCCATTTCCACCTGGCGCCTCAGTTGGACCAGCGTTCGTGCTGGACGTGCAGACCGCGTGAGACGACGCTTCATCCAGTCCCAAACATGCTCAATGGGGGACAGATCCGGAGATCTTGCTGGCCAGGGTAGTTGACTTACACCTTCTAGAGCACGTTGGGAGGCACGGGATACATGTGGACGTGCATTGTCCTGTTGGAACAGCAAGTTCCTTTGCCGGTCTAGGAATGGTAGAACGATGGGTTCGATGACGGTTTGGATGTACCGTGCACTATTCAGTGTCCCCTCGACGATCACCAGTGGTGTACGGCCGGTGTAGGAGATCGCTCCCCACACCATGATGCCGGGTGTTGGCCCTGTGTGCCTCGGTCGTATGCAGTCCTGATTGTGGCGCTCACCTGCACGGCGCCAAACACGCATACGACCATCATTGGCACCAAGGCAGAAGCGACTCTCATCGCTGAAGACGACACGTCTCCATTCGTCCCTCCATTCACGCCTGTCGCGACACCACTGGAGGCGGGCTGCATGATGTTGGGGCGTGAGCGGAAGACGGCCTAACGGTGTGCGGGACCGTAGCCCAGCTTCATGGAGACGGTTGCGAATGGTCCTCGCCGATACCCCAGGAGCAACAGTGTCCCTAATTTGCTGGGAAGTGGCGGTGCGGTCCCCTACGGCACTGCGTAGGATCCTACGGTCTTGGCGTGCATTCGTGCGTTGCTGCGGTCCGGTCCCAGGTCGACGGGCACGTGCACCTTCCGCCGACCACTGGCGACAACATCGATGTACTGTGGAGACCTCACGCCCCACGTGTTGAGCAATTCGGCGGTACGTCCACCCGGCCTCCCGCATGCCCACTATACGCCCTCGCTCAAAGTCCGTCAACTGCACATACGGTTCACGTCCACGCTGTCGCGGCATGCTACCAGTGTTAAAGACTGCGATGGAGCTCCGTATGCCACGGCAAACTGGCTGACACTGACGGCGGCGGTGCACAAATGCTGCGCAGCTAGCGCCATTCGACGGCCAACACCGCGGTTCCTGGTGTGTCCGCTGTGCCGTGCGTGTGATCATTGCTTGTACAGCCCTCTCGCAGTGTCCGGAGCAAGTATGGTGGGTCTGACACACCGGTGTCAATGTGTTCTTTTTTCCATTTCCAGGAGTGTATATATAACAGTTCATGACAAATTACAAAACTCCACCATCTCTCTCCCCACATCCACCACTGCTGGCGGCTCACCTCCAACTGCGCAACGCTACGCGCTGTTCACATCCAGCTGCCGCTACCCAACACTACAACAGCAGACAACAATGCAAACTCGCCACAGACTGCACACAGTACAGCCAGTGATTTTCATAAAAAAGTTTGTGAGTGCACAAGTGGTGGTTATGAACTTGCTATATTATCTGCAAGACTCTTCAATGGTGATTGTGCACCTGCACAGTCACAACAGATGGCTGCTGGCCATCTCTACAAGGACTACAGTGGGTCTGCATCTTTGATGGCCCACCAATACCATTATTTCTACAAGGACTGCAGTGGGTCTGCGCCTCTGGTGGCCCACCAATACCACAATCTCTACCAGGACTACAGTTGGTCTGCTCTATGATGACCTACCTACCAATCTTCTTCAAAACGTCGAATGACTCTGCTGTGGGTTTGCTCTGTTGTGGCCCATTACCTGTCAGCATGTCAAGAGTCAGCACTGTCTTTCCGTTGGAAGGACAACACTACTTCTTCAAGACTGCATGGAAATCCACTACTTCCATGTGCATTCTCTTTTACCACTCAGACTTTGAGAAAAAAAAAAACACTGTAATTTTACTGTGATAAATGATGAGGACTGTCTTTATGGACTGTGAGAACATTTTAGATTTTGACCAACATTGTATCAATAAGTGTGTGCATTTGATATTTTTCTTACTGTAATTATGAAAAATTTTTTTCAAATCTGTATTGGCCACTGCCCAAAACGTTTTGTAAAATTTTTTGTGGGGAGCATGGGGGCTATGTAAGTAGGCTGTTTATGTTTTCTTATTGGCAACGTTACGTAGCGCTCTGTATGAAAATCACTGGCTGTGCTGTGTGCAGTCTATGGCTAGTTTGCATTGTTGTCTGCCATTGTAGGGTTGGGCAGCTGGATGTGAACAGCGCGTAGCGTTGCGCAGTTGGAGGTGAGCCGCCAGCAGTGGTGGATGTGGGGAGAGAGATGGCGGAGTTTTGTAATTTGTCATGAACTGCTATATATATATTATGACTATTAAGGTAAATACATTGTTTGTTCTCTATTAATATCTTTCATTTGCTAACTATCCCTATCAGTAGTTAGTGACTTCCGTAGTTTGAATCTTTTATTTAGCTGGCAGTAGTGGCGCTCGCTGTATTGCAGTAGTTCGAGTAATGAAGATTTTTGTGAGGTAAGTGATTTCTGAAAGGTATAGTTTAATGTTACTCAGGGCCATTCTTTTGCAGGGATCTTTGATAGTCAGATTGCGTTGCGCTAAAAATATAGTGTGTCAGTTTAAGCACAGTCATGTATAATTGTTCAAAGGGGACGTTTCAAATCTACGATAATTAGTTTTACAGAACTAATCACAGATCCCAGAACTAAATCTTCTACACAACACAGAAAAACTGATCGTACTCAGACGTTTCTCTCTTTACTTGTTCTGATCATCACTAAACTGACACACAATATTTTTAGCGCAACGCAATCTGACTTTCAATAATCCCTACAAAAGAATGGCAGTGACTAACAATAACCTATAACTTTCATGTATCACTTACCTCACAAAAATATTCGTTACTCGAACTACTGCAATACAGCGAGCGCCAATACTGCCAGCTAAATAAAAGGTTCTAACTACTGAAGGCACTAACTACTGATAGGCATAGTTAGCAAATGAAAGATTTTGATAGAGAACAAACAATTTATTTACCTTAATAGTGTTCGAAAGTCATAATATATATATCAGTTCATGACATCCAGTCTTGCAAATTTCGTTTTTCTGACGGACACACGTGCAGATCGTCCGCTCTCAAGACTCTGCCATCTCTCTCCCCATATCCACCACTGCTGGCGGCTCACCTCCAACTGCGCAACGCTATGCGCTGTTCACATCCAACTGAACAACACTACAACAGCAAAAATTGCAACAACGCAATCCAGCCACAGACTGCACACAGCACAGCCAGTGATTTTCATACAAAGCGCTACGTGACGTTACCAACATAAAAACCTGAACAGGTTACAAGATGCAGGACCCTTTGATAAAAATGCTGCGTTGCACCTATAATTTCCCCTTCAATTTTATTTCGACTTCCTTGAAAATTCGGTCGTGATTTAAACCATTATTAAAATTTCCGAGAGGAAAGAAACTTCACGAAAGTGAAAGAAAATCAGAGACACTCCCCCTCCCGCCAGTTGCTTTACACGACTCAACATTGCTTACCAGTGAGCGGTATTGCGACCAGCAAGTCACTTTGCGCACGAAACTGCATGAGATGAAGCACCACCAACACCACTGACACAAGCATCTGTTCTGTCATAAAAAAAACTCACGGAATCATTACTGAATTTGTGCCCGTTGCAGCACCTGGGTGGTCAGGTCTACCGATAGCACTACAAAACGTCCAAGGAACTCCACATGACGAGACGCGCCTATGGGCGGCTGCATAAGTATCAAAAAACCAAAGAAAGATAAACAGTAAATCAGATGACTGAGTTGGTAATGGTGGATGCATCCATAATTTACTTGTTAATTTTATTTAAACTTTCTCGAAAATGCAGTTGTGATTTAAACAATTATCAAAATTTCCGAGAGAAAATATTTCAGGTGACCTCATTTTGAAGAGATTGATAATTCACTCAAAATGGCGGCAACTATAAGAAACTATCAAACGTCATCAAACTACCTTCCGTTATGAAAGTTGAATGCGCTCAACGACTGTGGTATGACTTTCAAAATGGTAGAGAGCTGCAATCAATCATCGTTTCCGTTCTGGAAGTACAAGATGTACATAGCGAGAGCATAGTATACAAAAATTGCATCTCATGGCATAACCTATATCGCTCGTACATTAAATTACGTACCAGTATTTCAGAGTTGTTATACTTCTACACCAAATGTTTACCTCCTGGAAGCCACCTTACAACCAGAAAACTTTATCGGAATAGAATTTCAGAACAAATTAGTGTATTTGTTCTATTCATTACGTTTCCTCCGCAGTAATCTAAAAGAATAGTCTTTCCTGCCAGACACTTACTGTGATCTTCTTGTCAGCTACCATGTCCTCTTTTTGTTCTGCCACAATTTATTTTAACTATTAGTTATATCAGTGGCTACTTGATATGGACAACACAGTCTCACCCTTCTCTCAAAAAAAAAAAAAAAAAAAAAAAAAAAAAAAAAAGTCTCTACACTTTCAAAACAAAACCCGACATTCCACGAATAAAATATCGCGTGATACCTGTAGGATTTAGAAAGAAAAAGGTGGAAACTATGCATCACTTAACTGCTGCATGAATGGTTTACCTCTAAACTATAATATTGCACGTGTCCCTCACTTTTCATCATAAATATTACAAGTATAGTCACAGCTATTAAAAGTTCACTATCACAAATTTTCAGGAGTATTTGACATATTATGTTAAACACATATTTTTATCAAAATAATTATCAAGTGATTTAATCCGAAGATTTTGGACGTGGCTGCACTCCAGCAACTGTACGTGCAAGAACTTCAGTGGGTTGGGAATACCAGCCAACCAGTTACAAAATACAGGTCTATTAAAGAACATCTACTGGAAAAGAAAGGTAGTAAAGTACACAATTTCGTCTTTGCAGAACATTATTTGTTGCTGGTCATACTCCGAAGGATTTAGGGCGTACCGTAATCTTACTCAAAGAAGTAAAAGGACGTCGATCAGATTTATGGAAAAAGTTCGATATTTTCGAACACTTGGAAAAAAACAATAGCTACATTTTAAATTATCAGCTTCAACTCGCAAGTAAGGATTTCCTGTAAGATTTTAAGCCTGTATATCTGGCCCAGTGGCCGAGTTTACTGATCAGTGTTGACCCTCTGCACGGTGATTGTCTTCCTTCGAATTCTATGTTTAGTAAGAAATAGGTCTTTCATTTTGTTATTTTACAATGTACACTTTGTCACCCACAGTTAAGTGGCTGTCCGACATTTCAGCAATGAAAAACCTTAGAACCTCCCCCCTTTCTTATATTTTGTTGCTTTTTATTTTAATGTGTTTCATTCTGCCTGTAACATCGTGAATTCTAGGCACTGCATAGTGCGCCTTCACCTATTCATCATTTTGCTGGTTATTTTATCACACCTCCCATTCTAGTATATTTGCTCATGTAGCATGCTTTATTAGTATGAGCACTTCCTTCAAAATGATGCTTAACAAGTGATGATCTTATCCCCCTTCCCTCTCCCCACTTCCCTTTCCAAAATTTACTTTTGGCTTTTAGTATTTGCAGTTCCTCCGCCTCAGTGTGCCCTTTTACAGTATTCCTTCATGTCAGGGGCCAACTTAATATGTTAGCTATTGGGGCTCTTATATGTTGATAATATTTCCTGGAAGCGTTTTTGCTTTAAAAATCATGCGTTCTCTTGATAGTGTAAGGAGATTTCTATAATTATCTGAGCCCGTGGGCTCTTTATAAGCCATATTTAATGGAACACTTTTTTTACTCCTCTCTCCCTTTCAAATTTTTAGTTACTATGTTAAGTGTCGTAATGAATATGAACTTATGAAATCACACAAGCTGCTCGCTGCGGTTA
This sequence comes from Schistocerca cancellata, assembly GCF_023864275.1. Classification (NCBI taxonomy): domain Eukaryota; kingdom Metazoa; phylum Arthropoda; class Insecta; order Orthoptera; family Acrididae; genus Schistocerca; species Schistocerca cancellata. The sequence continues at coordinate 350,897,504 of NC_064634.1, read as the reverse complement.
GACCTATACAGGACCCTCAGGAACGCCACCTACCGGAGGAGACCTAAGGTTGGTGCCTCTGCTCTTCAGCCAGTAGCCACATGTCGTTAGCTCTGTACATTGCATACTTACGCTCTCTAGGAACTGATGTCTCGTGGTATATATACCAAAAGTCACTACGAGCCAGGTCAGGTGAGTAGGGAGCATGAGGAATCACTTCAAAGTTGTTATCACGAAGAAACTGTTGCGTAACGTTAGCTCGGTGTGCGGGTGCGTTGTCTTGGTGAAACAGCACATGCGCAGCCCTTCCCGGACGTTTTTGTTGCAGTGCAGGAAGGAATTTGTTCTTCAAAACATTTTGGTAGGATGCACCTGTTACCGTAGTGCCCTTTGGAACGCGATGGGTAAGGATTACGCCCTCGCTGTCCCAGAACATGGACACCATCATTTTTTCAGCACTGGCGGTTACCCGAAATTTTTTGGTGGCGGTGAATCTGTGTGCTTCCATTGAGCTGACTGGCGCTTTGTTTCTGGATTGAAAAATGGCATCCACGTCTCATCCATTGTCACAACCGACGAAAAGAAAGTCCCATTCATGCTGTCGTTGCGCGTCAACATTGCTTGGCAACATGCCACACGGGCAGCCATGTGGTCGTCCGTCAGCATTCGTGGCACCCACCTGGATGACACTTTTCGCATTTTCAGGTCGTCATGCAGGATTGTGTGCACAGAACCCACAGAAATGCCAACTCTGGAGGCGATCTGTTCAGCAGTCATTCGGCGATCCCCCAAAACAATTCTCTCCACTTTCTCGATCATGTCGTCAGACCAGCTTGTGCGAGCCCGAGGTTGTTTCGGTTTGCTGTCACACGATGTTCTGCCTTCATTAAACTGTCGCACCCACGAACGCACTTTCGACACATCCATAACTCCATCACCACATGTCTCCTTCAACTGTCGATGAATTTCAGTTGGTTTCACACCACGCATATTCAGAAAACGCTGTTCAAGTAAGGAAAACTTCGCCATTTTAAGTATTTAAAACAGTTCTCATTCTCGCTGCTGGCGGTAAAATTCCATCTGCCATACGGTGCTGCCATCTCTGGGACGTATTGACAATGATCGCGGCCTTATTTTAAATCAATGCGCATGTTTCTATCTCTTTCCAGTCCGGAGAAAAAAAATCGGAGGCCTTAGAACTTGAATGCACCTCGTACTATGCAGAGTCAGTATCTGTCACATTGGATATAGATAATATGTGATTTTAAGTGAGTATGGTTCACGAAAAATTTGTAAACACTTCTTGCATTTCTATTTATTATAATGATGCCACATCTCTTCTACACACAGTGTCGTAATATTTTTTGACAGAAACAATGCCTTCTGAAGAAGTCAGTTTTAAAACTGTCGAAACCACGATTAAAATTTATTAAACCTACAGTTTGCAATTGGTTGGCTGTTATGTCCAGTCAATGGAATCTCATGACTTAATTCGCTTTGCCGCAAATCAGAATGGGTTACAGGCGGTGTGCGAGTAGTCGGGCTCGGTTGAGCAAAGAAAGTTGGGAAGAGGAGATGGACTGAGAGAGGGGAAATGTATGCAATATACGTTACATAAGGGGATACGGACGAAGCTAATAAGTTAACACATCAAAGAAAGTTTTGCATCATCCCATTTCACAGAACTCCTGAAAATAGACATTTACTGTGGATATTGTATCATTAACACAGTCCCTTTGACTGTTCACTAAACCCGCCCAAAGAAGTAAACAACCATGCATGAACAGCGCCTAATTGATGGAGGGGATCTGACAGCCGATCAGTTCCAGTCATTCCACCTGGAAGGAGGTACACGGCTTGTGTTGTCTGTTGTTCAACCATGCCTAGACGGTCAATACCGCTGTTCGATGGCGTCCGTATTGTTACTTTGTGGGAGGAAGGGCTCTCAAAAGGGAAGTGTCCAAGCGTCAAGGAGTGAACCAAAGCGATGACATGGAGGAGATACACAGGAACTATCGATGACATTCCTTGCTCAGGCCGCCCGAGGGCTACTGCTGCAATGCATGACCGCTACCTACGTATCATGGCTCGGAGGAATCCTGACAGCAACGCCACCACGTTGAATAATGCTTTTCGTGCGGCCACAGGAGGTCTACATCTACATCTACGTAGATCCCTGCAGATCACATTTAAGTGCCTGGCACAGGGTTCATCGAACCGCCTTCACAATTCTCTATTATTCCACGTCCATGGCGAGTTCCATCGTTGCAAACACGACACCATGCAGCGCGGTACAGATGGAGCCAACAACATGCCGAATGGACCGCTCAGGTTTGGCATCACGTTCTCTTAATCGATTAGTGTCGCATATGCCTTCAACGAGACAATCGTCGGAGACGTTTTTGGAGACAACCCGGTCAGGCCTTAGACACACTGTCCAGCGAATGCAGCAAGGTGGAGGTTCCCTGCTGTTTTGCAGTGGCATTATGTGGGGCCGACGTACACCGATGTTGGTCATGGAAGGCGCCGCAACGGCTGTGCGATACGTGAATGCCATCCTCCGACCGATAGTGCAACCATATCGGCAGCATATTGGCGAGGCATTCGTCTTCATTTACGAAAATTCGCGCCCCCATCGTGCACATCTTGTGAATGACTTCCTTCAGGATTAGGACATCACTTGACTAGATGGTTCAAATGGCTCTGAGCACTATGGGACTTAACTTCTGAGGTCATCAGTCCCCTAGAAATTAGAACTACTTAAACCTAACTAACCTAAGAACATCGTAAACATCCATGCCTGAGGCATGGTTCCAGACTGTAGCGCCTAGAACCGGGTCGACTAGAATGGCCAGCATGTTCTCCAGACGTGAACCCTGTCGAACATGTCTGCGATAGATTGAAAAGGGCTGTTTATGGACGGCGTGACCCACCAACCACTCTGAAGGATCTACGCCGAATCGCCGTTGAGGAGTGAGGCAATCGGCGCCAATAGTGCCTTGATGAAATTGTGGATAGTATGCCACGACGAAAACAGGCATGCACAAATGCAAGAGGACGTGATGCTGGGTATTAGAGATACCGGTGTGTCAGCAGTCTGGACCACCACCTCTGAAGGTCTCGGTGTGTGGTGGTACAACATGCAGTGTGTGGTTTTCATGAGCAATAAAAAGGGCGGAAACGATGTGTATGTTGATCTCTATTCCAATTTTCTGTACGGGTTCTGGAACTCTCGAAACCGAGGTGACGCAAAACCTTTCTTTATGTATGTAGTTGCCCTGGCGGTATACACATTTTTCCCATCAAGATACTAGTTTGTTGATACCATCACTGTAGAATGGTTGACTTTGTTGAAGGAGTCACGATCTCATCTGTTTTGCACCGCTTCATCACTATTACATTGAAGTTATCGAAGGTGTTCTTTAAGTTTTGGGAACAGATGGAACTCAGATGAGGCCAAGTCAGGACTGTATGGTTAATAACCGATCACACTGATTCCACGGCGTCGCATTGTTGCAGATCTCGCAGAGCTTGTGTGTGGTTTGGCATTGTTATCCTGAAGGAGAGTGTGCTAGGATGCTCCATGTGTGGACGAACTTTTCAGTGATTAGAGACTCGATGACAACACGCTGTTTCTCACTCACCGACGTAGTTACGTTACACATCGCTGTGTAATATGTAACACGCTATAATTCGAAGCCCTGTAGCTGCGAGAGTTGCTGCTTGCATCAACGAAGCGGAAAACTGAATGCGTAAACTGCATGGTACGCAACACGTCAATTGCTATTGAGAACAGAATAAAGCATTCGTAGGCGTGACTTTTCAGCATTCCGTCACAATTACAGCGCCACTGTTTAACTTCACTTCAATAAAGCAAACTTTGAAACACATCCGTCGCAAATACGCATAAAAAGAAATTAACGTGCATTAGATACAACATAAACTCAACGAAATATTTTGTTAATCTGTAATTTACTAGATATCGTGTTTACGAGAGCACATACTTTCTTAATCTTATTTAAAGAACATATACACGTGGTACGTTCGTGAAAAACTTCCGTATTTTCTCATTATAACAGTAATCCCCGCCAATAAAACTTGAAACAAACACCATACATTTCGTTAATGTTCATTCAAAATCAATACGCTTGCACTGTAAATTATTTCTATCGCTGGTATTAGCAGTTTATCTGTATTCCTTTGACAAACAGCTCTCTGCAAATTCGTTGTGCTGCCGTTATGCGTATCAACCCCCTACGCACTGTTTTATCCCTTCTAGAAAGGGGGGGGGGGGGGGAGGGATTCATCTTCGTTGGCTGAAGAACAGCAGAGATGTCAGCTATTAATGACTGAGTTCTATTACCACGACCGTTTAATGGTTGTAACTGCGTTTGTGAAACACAGAGTTCGACTTTATGTGATAAGCCAGCTTTGAACTACTGCAGCTGTATCATACAAGTGTCTAGAAAGCCAGGGCATCTTCACTTGGTTTCTGTAAAATGGAGAGTTGTCATAGGTTCACATATAATTCGAAAATAAAATTAGTTTTTAACATTTATATGGAATATCAGAAAAGTATTCCATATTTTGAAAGCTGTTAGTATGGACCAAAACAAGAAAAAATGTCTAGTAAACATCGGCTCTAAAATACATACCTTAAGAGCTATGATCACTTGTTCATCTTTGCTACTCTGAAACACGTCTCTTCGACTGCATGCTTCATGCTGTTAGGAAGGCTATCGAATTAATCCCATTCCGAGCCTCTGTGCAGAGGTTGGTGAACTGTCTCTTATCATACGCGTGAAAAGTATAAGAAATTAGGTCCATCTCCAAACACCCTACTGTCGGACGGAACAATCCACCCAACTAAGGTTTACCCATGACCGATATGCTAAGCTTTTTTTTTTTTTTGTGCGGGGGACTATCTCGAGCATCTTCCCAATTTCAAAAAACGATGCATGTGCTAAAATACGGGGCCACTTCGTAGCTTTTACGCCAAAGACAGAATCTGCCACTGTAGATGAAAGTCTCAAGCACATTAATCAGCAGCTGCGGAAGTACATTACAACTTTAATGTTAGTAGTGTTCGGACATAAAGAAGTAACAAACTAAACAAAACCTGTAAGGAGATCAAAGCTATGCCCTCACGGCAATTATTGCCAGATGCAGTTGATATAAAAGTGGGTTCTAAAAGATGAATTTGTCGCACATAAATTTTGAACGGTTGGAGACATGTGAAAAAGCAACACTCTCGTCAGATATCCTGGAAATTTCTGCTGAGGAAATCCCATCTCCAACAAACACGACAACAACGTTTGAGCTGAACAAATAAGAAGCGGTGACCACGGGAAGAAGCAGAGCAATAGCAAGTGCTTGTCAGATGGCCTTATTCAGAATTAAACTAACATCCTAGCCACTTTACTGAATGGCTCTCGAAGTATAGTTTTAAGATACTGTGATGACCTCAACCCACAAGAAAAATAATTATCAAAATCTGAACTGTGAAGCCGGCCGCGGTGGTCTAGCGGTTCTGGCGCTGCAGTCCGGGACCGCGGGACTGCTACGGTCGCAGGTTCGAATCCTGCCTCGGGCATGGGTGTGTGTGATGTCCTTAGGTTAGTTAGGTTTAAGTAGTTCTAAGTTATAGGGGACTTATGACCTAAGATGTTGAGTCCCATAGTGCTCAGAGCCATTTGAACCATTTTTTGAACTGTGAAGTCATCCAAAATTCTAGTTGAAAAACCACACTCTTTGTTATACTTCTCAATTGGTCACGATCTCACTTCGTTTATGAACTGAAAACTCTAATATTCACGAGAAACTGCTCTGAAATTAACCTGAACCGACAAAATTGTGTATATATTCTCTGAAATTTCAAAGGCATCTAAGACAATATCTGAAAGGAATTAGAAAAAGTGACAAAATTTCATGAATCACACACAATACTGTTAATAATTGCATGAACACTGGGGGGTTCTCCATACATCTACCCACTTTTGAGTATAACCAGTGTCTCGTAGCAATACAATATCAAAAACTTTTATTACTGGGTAAACAGTCCCTGCGTGATTTGACAGCTGATATTTATAATTCACGCTCACGTCAGGAAATGCACCAATATCAGAATAGCAGCTTTTACGTTATTGGTCAGAACGCAAGCAATTATGGCGGTAGCCGAAATTTTCGCGCGAACCCATGTTTCGCGACAAAATTCTCTTATTAAGTCACTGTCATATATCTAGTCTCATAACAATACATAAAACTACATAAAATAACTACAATAATTTTGACATGCAAGGAAAATTAGTTCTAATGAGAGGGAGAAGTTTATATTTACTGGTGTTTCAACAATGACTACCAGGCAACTTTTAATTCACTGATTGTAATTTTATTTTCGTTAGCAGAAAGCAAACATAAACTAAACAAAGAATTTATTTGAATAGAGTCTGTAATTCTTATACTTTTAATAGAGAAAGAAAGTTTCTAGGTCAGGGGATAGCGTTCGGCTAAATCTCTTAACTTTTTGTTGCATACGAAGCGTTGCGTTGGGCAGCACGATGTCGGCGGATTACGATGATGAGAGCAGGATACAGGCAGTTCCGCTGGTTAATCTTCTCCGGCGAAATGCAAATAAAGTTCCGACACAGCTGTATCATTAACCACGTGGCGATTAATAAACCACAAGACGCCAGCATACGACCGTTGTTGACATGTCCTCCCTTTCAAAGTACATTACGTAGACATCGCTCGTTTTTACGCTTTATGCACTGTCCGTGACGCTATCGTCCATAATTGCACAGTTCGTCGCATTCACATAGTCTTAGCCACAAATACACAGTTCATAAAATTGTTCTGGTGTGTGAAGCTCACCGTAAACAATGCCCACTCTGTTCTCACATTTCAAACTTCGACAACGTCACTGAAAGTCATTTATATTGCACAGTTAATTAAAGTCTTCACTTTCACAGCTTGATAGAATGTGATAGACAACAGTTCCACCACCCAAAACCAATACTAGCAAAGTTCAGTCGCATAAAAGCACTGTTCGTGTCGCCCACAACAAAGTATTGTTAGAGGAACTTTCACAGTTCGGTTTATTTGCTCTTAAAGCTCTCTGACGATGGCATTACATACGCAGTGGTAAAGAGAATTAACAATCTGATAGTTCGGTATAACTGTCCATACAATTACGTATGCTTTTCATAAAACACAGTACTATTTTTCCGCGCACGCTTCACAGACACACCATCCACCATCCCCTCTACTACACAACAACCTTTCGACTATCGATATAACTATCGCTGTCCCCTGTCTATAGATGTTATATCGTTATCGTAAATTACATAAATCTTTATAAATGTTATTGACTGCATTTTTCACAATTAATAATATTCCAATAGAGAACTTTACAAACTTTACCACAGGTACAAAGGAAGAAACATATTTATCCATTGGCAAACGAAATAATCACAATTATATCTTTACATTTAAAAACCACAGTAGAATGTTACATAATCACAATTAGAAATGCCCATATGAACAAAAGAAAAAGAATAGAAATCTAAAGAAAATCACGAAAAAAAATTTTATATGCGTGATTAGCAATGCCTTCACAATACACTTTTTATGACTTAATTAGCAGACCAGAGCATTAAATAGTCATTGCGACAGGCGAGTGATCTGCAACTTGTGTATCGATAAATAATAAGAAACAGATTTCTTTCAAATTTAAGTCATTTTATGTCGTCTTTGCCTTCAGCTATTAGGGCCACATTTTCTCTGAACCTAAGAATTGATATATCTTCGCCTTGACGGTTTTTAACTATTCATGAAAAATTCGTCCTGTGTTGTTTAAGCGGTGGTGGATGATTCTTTTGATAGATCTGATATAGATTTGCTCTGCAGATGACTCTGATAAATGGGCAGTTTCAGATCCTGCACTGGAATCAGAGAATCGTCAAGTGTCTTGTACTAAAGTTTTGTTATGGTCCAACCATTACTGGTATATAGGGAGAAACCATGGACAGCGAACACGAAAAAACTAACAGGAAAGAGTGAGGGATAAAGTTGTGGGTCTCAGTGCTAAACAAGCCAAACAGAGGCAGCCTTTCTGCTGCACAAATTCCATAAGACATGTCGCTGTGATTCTGCAAACGTGTGTGAGTGGTCGGATGACGTCATAAGTCGGCCATCGCACGTTCACCAGTAACAAACAATATGGCAGTTGCACCCGGATAAATAAGTTAACTTCTGAAATTTAACTGAGTACACCGTTACAGTCTCTGAGGATGTTTCCATCAGTACGAAACGAGACGTAAACCAGCGTACCTTGCTTTAGACGGCAGCCTAATGCCGACAATCTGATGTTATCAAGAATATATCTGTTGTTTCACAGTTCAAGAACCAGATAAATGTATGATCTAGTGGCTGTATCTTCCACTGTTTTCAGTGTCCCGAAAAGTATATCATTGTTTCCTATAGATTTACCTGAGATAAAGTAATTCAGTTATTTATCGCAGACAACCTTATTATGTGAGGCAGTTCTTTCGTATGTCTTATGATGCTGGACGTCTAGTCTCAGTAATACAAACCATCCATACACTCCTACAATATCTCGCACGTCCTCTCCACCTAACAAAGGTTTCCACTCTGAGCTATAAAACTAGTGATACTGTTATCTTGTAATGTGGGCGTACCATTTTGACTTTTGTAAGTTATCGACGTGCACGTCAGAGAGAGAGCAAGTTAAATAACCTTTGGTGTTGTTGTGGCACAGTCTCTGCCTCTGTGCGGTCTGACACAGTCTTAGTTGAGGTATGGAAGGTGATGGACGTATTCAGTAGTGCTGGGTTGAGTTGTGATTAAATGGCTCTGAGTACTATGGGACTTAATTTCTGAGGTCATCAGTTCCCTAGAACTTAGAACTACTTAAGCCTAACCAACCTAAGGACATCACACACATCCATGCCCGAGGCAGGATTCGAACCTGCGACGGTAGCGGTCGCGCGGTTCCTGACTGTAGCGCCTAGAACCACTCGGCCAAAGCGACCGGCGTTGTGATTATATCTATTAGATGAAGAAATATTTATTGTAAAGGTGTATATATTGCAAGGCGAAAAGAATATAAATTTTGAATAATGTTATTATTTTTTGAAGAGAAGAAGTTAGAATTAAGGCTGCAACACTGCTCAGATAGTGGAATGATTATTGTCAGCTAGTTTACTTGCTTAGAGCTGAGATAAAGACCACTCCACTTCCCTGAGTCAAGCATTAAGGTATCAACTGATTAAGTTGTTTGGTTTTTATAGAAATTCACTGTTAACATTGTACCCATTTCAGCTCATTGTTCACTTTGGTACCAATGTTACGTGTGAAGACCACGCGAAATTTGATCTGTCTTTTTGAATACGTACTTCATCCTGAAATCGCTGTCTTGGCATATCATTTCATAGGATTAATTACTCTCCCTATCCCACTATTTAAAGAAGTTTTATCATTACGAGTTACCATATTCATCATATGGTATGCAACAGTTTTAATATTGTTTGAAATTCTAGCTTAGCCGCAGCCTGCTTGCCATTTGCTTTCGAGAAATCTGCAACAATGTTGGGATGTCACGAAGTAAGTGGAAATTTTGATTAGGCCCAGTTGCGCATTTAATACAAAGACAAGCTGTATTCAGACTAGTTACAGTTCAATTAAAATTAAGTTCTGTTTAGTCAAAGGTTAACGTACAAGTTTAAGCTGTATAACAGTTTGTGGGTACACAGTTTTGGTAATACGTAGGTTTTTTCATAGAGTGGGAGATAAATTTTGGGCTAAATTTCATACAGAAACATATAGTGAGAATTTACAGTTTTACCATTTTATTTCTGAATTGTTTAATTCTCTCAAATGCAATCCTGTTCTTCTTACAATAATTTCGTTTTCACTTTCTGATAACTGGACGTACCATCACGTGTCGAGATACGGGAACAAGTAATACAACTAGGAATATAGTCGAACATGATCGTTTTGATCGGACAGATGTTATTGGGGGGGGGGGGGGGGCATAATGCTGCATGGGCGTACTGACGTCTATATCTTTGCACACGGTGCACATACCAGTCAAGGTTATAGTGACACTGTAGTCCTTGCTAATGTTCGTCTTAGGAGAGGTGCGTTCGGCCCTGACGTCATATTTAGGCACGATAACGCGCGACATCATCGAAGTGCGCATGTGGAGGATCTCCTGAAACAAGATGACATTCTGCGAATGGACGGACCCGCCGTTCCCCCCCCCCCCCCCCCCCCCCGATTCAGATTCATTCGAGAAGTATGAGATGCATAGGTGAGACTTATTCCAGCATGCCCACATTCACTATGGACTATCTAGCACTTCTCAACCGCGTTGGCGAAGAAATGCAACGCCCTATCGCAAAAAATCCTTACTTACCTTGCCGGCAGCGTGGAAACACGCTGCAGAGCACGCACTGCCGTTCGTGCTAATAACGCACCCTATTACAAACCATGTCCTAACATTTGTTAAGTCCAGGGCACCATCCTGAATCGCGGCTACTTCACTGTAGTAGGAAACTTCCTGGCAGATTAAAACTGTGTGCCGAACCGAGTCTCGATTCGGGACCTTTGCCTTTCGCGGGCAAGTGCTCTACCATCTGAGCTACCCAAGTACGACTCACAACCAGTCCTTATAGCTTTAACTCCGCCAGTACCTCGTCTCCTACCTTCCAAACTTTACAGAAGCTCCCCTGCGAAACTTGAAGAACTAGCACTCCTGGAAGAAAGGATATTGCGGAGACATGGCTTAGCCACAGCCTGGGGGATGTTTCCAGAATGAGATTTTCACTCTGCAGCGGAGTGTGCGCTGATATGAAACTTTCTGGCAGATTAAAACTGTGTGCCGGACCGAGACTCGAACTCGGAACCTTTCCCTTTCGCGGGCAAGTGCTCTACCATCATTCTGGAAACATCCCCCAGGCTGTGGTTTAGCCATGTCTCCGCAATATCCTTCCTTCCAGGACTGCTAGTTCTGCAAGGTTCGCAGAAGAGCTTCTGTAAAGTTTGTAAGGTAGGAGACGAGGTACTGACGGAATTAAAACTGTGAGGAGGGGCCGTGAGTCGTGCTTGGGTAGCTCAGTTGGTTTGGCAGTCTGCGTTCGGCATGGCAGCAGTGCGCACCGCGCTCGGCCGTCCACGCCGCGCCCGCATCTCGTGGTCGTGCGGTAGCGTTCTCGCTTCCCACGCCCGGGTTCCCGGGTTCGATTCCCGGCGGGGTCAGGGATTCTCTCTGCCTCGTGATGGCTGGGTGTTGTGTGGTGTCCTTAGGTTAGTTAGGTTTAAGTAGTTCTAAGTTCTAGGGGACTGATGACCATAGATGTTAAGTCCCATAGTGCTCAGAGCCATTTGAACCATTTTGAACGTCCACGCCGCTGCGCCGCTGCGAGTGTTTTGTTTACTTCGTCGTCACCGCGCTTCTCAGTCGAACAAGCTCTAATAGCCAACTCTGACAGGAAGAACACTCTTAAGTTCACCTTCTCAAATGAATACGCACGACCCAAAGCTCTGGCCGTCGAACGCTTCCTATGCAAAGACGTGAAGATCCCCCGTGACGAACTCATCGGCATACACCTATCGATCATTAGCAGCGTCGTTTATGTTAAGATGACTTCCGACGCGGCCTGCAATGAGATCATTCAAAGGACGCGACATGGACTGAAATTTCGGCACTCCGTCGGAAACGTCGGGCCTGTGGATGTCGACCATGCAGGACTTGGCCTTCGGACGATCCGTGTATTCGAACTGCCTTTCGAGGTAAATGAAGATGAAGTCATCGCGGCGCTAAGCCCTTTCGGGAAAGTCCAGAGCCACGTAGCCGAGACATGGGCCCAGTTTACGACGTATCCGGTGCTTAATGGTGTGAGACAAGTCCGAATCGATCTCAAACGGCACGTTCCGTCGTACATTTCTATCGGCGGCTGCCGTGCGGTGGTCATTTACGACGGACAACCTCGAACATGTTCCGGTTGTGGCAAAGAAGGCCACGTCCGTAATGAATGCCTGCAACGCCGCATCACACAACTAAGGCACGACGACACGAACACCGACAGAACCACAACCACCCTTCCAGTCACCTATGCGGCGACACTGCACGTCCAGCCCTCACAAGACGCCATTCATGAGCGTCTCTCTGGTCCGATACACCCGGAGGCGTCCCAGCACCTTGACACCGGCGACGCCGCCCGTGAACATGTCCAACAGCCGGACACGCCCACGTTAGAAGATCACAAGGATACCAACGAGACTGTTCTGGAGGATGACGACCGCATCATAACACCCGCGGCTTTTGTACCAGAACGATGTGAATCTCTTCCTTCTTCAGACACCGAAACTCATTGCCGAAAGCAGAAGTCGCCCAAACGACGAAAAAAACGTCGCAAGACATCAGAATCGACCATTGAGCCCCCTCCACAGGACGAAGAGATGGCACATCACTCTGACGGAGAACACGATAACTCTTTCTCCTCTGCCATGGAGACGCGTCATCCGCAAGACGGTGAACCGTCCAACAGAGATCGTGCGCAAGTCCCGCGCCCAGAAGCTATGGAACATAGCACGCCTGTTGTCACCGCCGCAATTGAGCCGACTCGGCCAGCGCTGCCACTTCTCGCCGATGTCAAACCTGTCGGACATTTTTCATGGGCGGATGACACGGATTTCCCACCTCCATCCGATGCGGAAATGAGATATGTTCCTCCGTTAGACCAACACTAAAATGGGGGAAGTTTCTACGGCGACTCTTGCGACTTCTATGGACTTCACGCATCCACCATGACAATCTTCACCAGCTACGAACCTATCGGCAGCACGGATCTCCCATCAGGCGTACCGAATAGCTACTATCAATACTAATAATATCGGCTCCCACGTTAAACTTCAACTGCTCCGTGACACGCTAATAGCAGCGGACATCGACATCGCCCTGTTACAAGAACTGCGAACAGCAACTTGGACTGGGTGTTATGGATATGAGACGTACGCCGCCCCTGCAGCTATGGAACACACAGGCGCAGCCATCCTCCTACGAGAAGGGATCGCAGTTTCCGATGTCGTATATCTCCCAACGGTGCGAGGGGTGGCCATAACGGTTGAAGGACTCAAAATCATAAATCTCTACGCCCCATCGGGCACTGATAAACGGAGGGATCGCTCCCAGTTCTACGCAGAAGATATCACGCCTTTATTCCTCGGCCGATACGATCACCTCATCTTAGGTGGAGATTTCAACTGTGTTCTCGAGCGCACAGACCAATACCCCCATTTCCCCACATGTCCGGAACTTCGCTTCCTCGTCCGCCGCCTTCGTCTCCTCGATACTTAGCGAGTGGAACACGGCGACCGCCCGGGATATACACACATCACGAGCCACTCCGCCAGCCGACTTGATAGAATATACATCTCTGACGCTCTGAAATCGGTTCTCCTCGACGCGGAACGTTGGCCGTCTGCCTTTTCGGATCATGACATCTACATCTGTACCATGAACCTACGTCGACAATCTATATGTCGCAGTGCAGGACCTTGGAAACTCAATGTCGGGCTACTGCAGGACCCTGAATGTCAACAACAGGTCACCGACACGTGGCAAACCTGTGTTCAACGCATTATGCGTTACGAGACCACACTGCAGTGGTGGTTGCTGTGCGCCAAACCGGCCATCCGACGCACATTGACATACTATGGCAGAGCCAAAGCCCGGTGGAATCACCATACAACTGATTTCTACTATAGCGCTCTACGTGAACTCATGCATCATCCTCCATCCCCGGATCGTCTAAAAGAAGCTCAACGCATCAAGGCAAAGATTTTAACCTTGACCAGATGCCGTCTAGAGGGAGCCATTGTACGAGCACGCAGTCGAGATAGGGTTAACGGTGAAGAACCTTGTTCAAAATGTTCGTCGACGCCGACAGGCTTTAATGACAACTTTAGACTTACCTGATGGACGACGGCTGACTTCGCAAGCTACCATTGCGGATGCGTTCACAACGCACTATAGACTTTTCTATCAAGAAGTACCTGCCGGTGCAGAGGCCATTGCTGATGTTTCCCAGGAGACACTTGGTACTCTCAACGCAGCAGCTGCAACCCTCTTGACTTCTGAAGTGACCACCGACGATGTCCAAGGCGCTGTGGCCAAAGGGTCTCTGAATCGATCTCCCGGCCCGGATGGTTTACCTCTCGAATTTTACAGAACCTTCCAAGATTTGATGATGCCACGATGGAGGGACATGTACTGGGAACTTTTGTCCAGCGCGGCGAACCCGCCACCAATGTTCATGGAAGGCTTACTTCTACCAGTCCCGAAACCCGCAGGAGGAACACGACTCGACAGTTATCGGCCGATCACGTTACTCAATTCCGACTTCAAGATTTTCACACGCCTTCTAGCAATGCGATTCAAACATGTCTTACGAGATATTGTTTCCCACGAACAAACATCCTTAGGCGGCGATCGTAATATACAGACAGCCCTCAGTGAATATCGAGATGTGATCGCTGTGGCAACACACTCGCGACTGCCAGGCGCTTTAATCTCCATCGACTTCAAACAAGCCTTTGACCGCGTCAATCACGCATTCTTCAACGCAGTGATGGACCGAATGGCAATTGCCCCGACGTTCACGCAAGTGATTATGCGGCTCCTTCGTGGGGCAACGTCCAGACTTCTCGTCAACGGCAGACTTACAGAACCTATATGGATTGAACGCTCAGTACGGCAGGGTTGCCCTTTGTCTACGGTGCTTTATGCCATTGCGATGGAACCACTCATTTGCGGATTACGGCGACGTTTGACAGGTATTCCACTCCGGGATCATATGTTCCGCTGTCGAGCTTACGCGGACGACTTGGCCCTCGTCGTACGTTCAGCGGGCGACGTACAACGGATTGTGGATTACCCGTTACAGTGCAGGGGCAGGGAGCGCTATGAACGTGGCAAAATCATGCGCCATGAAGATCGGCCGCGGCCTTCCCGCAGACAGCGTAGTCCCATTTCTACTGGTGGACACCCTCCGTTGTCTCGGATTGGTGTACACGCGAGACATTCGCCGCACCTCGGCGATCAATTTTCGGGCACTACTGCAACGCATCCGGGCCAACATACAAAATCACATACTACGCCCGCTGAATATGTGCCAGAGAGTTACTTTCGTCAATACCCATCTGGCAGCCCGGATACCCCATATAGCGCAGATTCTGCCCATCACTGCGACAATGGCGGCCAGATTACAGGCGGCTTTCGGCTATTTTGTTTGTTCTGGACAAACAGTTTTAAAGTACAGAAGCAGCGCGCTTCAAAAGCGTCCCAGAAAAACGTGTCCCTTTTTTCTACGTGCAACATTTAACTCGACTTTAAACCATCGTATCTCGACAACGGCTAAAGATTACTGGATAAAAAGATTTAGTTTCGACATTATACGTTTATCTACATTCATGCAAAGTTTGAACCGAAATGTGCAAGTTTAAAGTATAGAAGTGGCGCGCTTCAAGACCTCCCCAAAACACTTGTTTTTGCATGTTTTTGTACGTAAATCCAAATGGTGCAGATACAAATTGTGCCATTAGCTGAGCTTTAAATTCAGCCCAATTAAAATCTTTTGCAAAAGGATTTAATCGATTCGCAGGATTTATCTGGACACCAGCTGCGGTTCATCATTCAAATCTTGCGTAATATACTGTAATATAGCTACAATAACACAGATGCTCGAATAGCTATACAACTGAGCGCTGGCCCGGACTAAAACAAAACTTTTTTCCCATGTTCCTAGCTCAGATGAGAACCGAGCACCTAGAGCCCTCTAAATCACGATTCTGCGTGCGTCCTTTTCCTTCCGCAGTGTAACGAAAAATGTCAATACGGTCACAGATTTTGAATAGCATCATACCTTAATTTTTTTAAAGTTGGTAAATATATCAGTCCTATTGAGACAGGCGATTTTCGAAAAGAACTTTGTTGAGGGCTTGCAGCAGGCTGCCTTCTCCTCGGAAGTGGTCGCTGAAATGGGAAATGCCAGCGCTTGCTCGCGTCACGACTCCGCATACTCGCGTACGCAAAGCTTGGCAGCTGCTTCTCTGACCAGATATTGCTTTTGCGTGTTTTCCTCTTCGTGAAAGTAGGTAACCACTCGAGGGAAAGAAAAATAAATTTGAGAGGTTTAAGAGATCAGCTACACCCTATTTTAGAAGACAGCCTGGAAGCCAGCTTTAGGAGAAGTGTTCAGTGATTCGCTTCGGAAGACGATTACTTTAATCAGGTCGGCTCACAATAACCAGCTGCTATTTTGTTTCAGTATTAGTTGTTTACATTTTTAACATATCCTTCAGTCTTGTCGGTGGTTCCCTGTTATTTTCTTTAAATCTCTCTTGTATTTTTCTTGAACAAACACTGCTATTTATTTCCAATCGTACCTTTTAGTTGGGCTTGCAACATCTTTTACTTTATGTTTATTGTAAATTATAAATAGTTTTTTTATGTATACGAGAGCCTAGCAGTGCAGTGGTTCTCATTCCACATTAACCCTTCAGTGGATGCTACATCCAAGTTTCCATAACTAGATGCATTGCGGTTTCTACACTGCAATTATTACTTACATTTAACATAGCTGAGAAAAATTTTAACTTAAAAGTAGACATTTCACTTAAGAAAGCCATAACGTTTATCAGTTGTATTGGAAGAATAATGAGTAAACTAGTCAACCTCCATCCACAACTTACCTACACACTGATCATTTTTTCTGTCAGTAACATTCTATTTCCTGCACACGTCTCTGTTGCGCCGCGCGGATTGAGGCACCATGTCACGGATTACGTGGCCCCTCCCACCAGAGGTTCGAGTCCTCCCTCGGGCATGGGTGTGTGTGTTGTTCTTAGCATAAGTTTAAGTAGTGTGTAAGTCTACGGACCGACAACCTTTGCAGTTTGGTACCTTACTAGTTCACTCACATTTGTTTCTGTTTCATTGGATACACTTTTCTTTTTGTGGTTTTTGTAACTGCTTACGCACAACAGCTCCCAAATTGTTCTGGTTCTTCGGTTTACGTTTCTTCGTGCTTATACTTGGTCGAGCCGGAATAGTTAGCCTTGGGTAGTGTTCAAAGTAACGTTCATTCTTCAGTAGTCTTTCACTTGGACCTCTAACGAGACGTTTCAAAACAGGGCTTTTGCCATCATTGTGAAGACTGGGTGATAGAAGAAATACTTCAACTGATGAACTAAGGAGTACTAGAACGTCCAGGAAGGTAAAGAATTGCTATACTACTGTATAACTCACTTGGTACTGAAATCAGTAGAAAGAAAAAGCTGAAGAAAAATGTTTTGCGTGAAAAACGTGAAGCCATCTAAAGAGAAATGTACCCGAAAGAATAGAAGAAGCATATACACTCATGCTCATAAATTAAGGATAATTGCAGAATGTGATGCCACACAACGTGGCACTACACAAAACTGGCGTTAATAGCATAGGCACATAGGGAACACACACAACACAGATCTTTAAGTCCACGATATTGGTGATAAGTTGAGAAAACCGTCCCGAAACACATGTGCTACAAAGCTCCACTGTTTCCTGAATCAGGTGGTCGAACAGCTGCTAGGGTATAGCCCCCCATTCTAGCACCAGTGCCTGTCGGAGTTCCTCAAGTGTCCTAGGGGTTTGAAGACGTGCAGCGATATGTCGACCGAGAGCATCCCAGACATGCTCGATGGGATTTAGGTCTGGAGAATAGGCAGCCCACTCCATTCGCCTGATATGTTTCAAGTTAGTCCTCGACGATCGCAGCTTAGTGGGGCCGTGCGTTATCATCCATCAGGAGACAGGTGAAACCCACAGCACCCCTGAAAAGGTGGACTTATCGGTGCACAATGACGTCCCGATACACCTGACCTGTTACAGTCCCTGTTGTGTACATAGTTCCGCATAGTCAGCGCGTGCACAACACTCCCAATAGAGCGCGCCCCGCTAAGCACAACAGCGCAGGCGCAGCGCTCGTCCGTCTCCGCACTACGAGATGGACACGTTTCCTGTCTGCAGGAATCGTTGCCATAATCTTGAGATCACACTTTGTGGCACACGGAGGGCCCGTGCTACGACCTGCTGTGTTTGACCAGCCTCCAGTTGCCTTAGTATTCTACCCCTCACAACGTCACCAATATTTCTTTGAGCCATTTTCGTCACACAGTCACAATTAGCACGTCTGAAAATGTCTGCACACTTACTCGTTGCACCGTACTCTGACGTGCACCAACACATCTCTGCGTGTGTGGACTGCTGCCAGCGAAACCGTGCGACGACCGCAGGTCAAATGCACCGCATGGTCATACCCCGAGGTGATTTAAGCCCGCAAACCGCCCACCAGAGCGTTGTTTCACCATGTATCAGCATTATCCTTAATTTATGTGCATGCGTGTAGAAGAACCCCGTTAACTTACACTGAAATTTGAAGCAAGGATGTCATTAACAAAAGGTGAAAAAATAATTTCGCTATTAACAGGCTTGGCCACTCTGCACAGCAGGTATCGATAGCGGACCGTGTCACCTGGTCGGATGAATCATCAGGTCGATAGTCGAGTCCAGACATGACGGCAGGTAGGCGAATTGCTACTCGAAACATCCACCACGCCACGAAAGCAGGGTGGCGTTTATAGTGTTATGTTACGGGGTACGTTCACTTAGGCGTCCATGGAACCTTTCATAGTAACAGAGGACATCATGACATCTGTGGACTACGTGATGGTTGTTGTAGACCACTTGAAACTCTTCATGCTTTACGTCTTCCCAATGGCGACAGACAGCCAGTCACTACATCGGCTCTCCCCTTCGGGCGACGCGAACCCGTTGCTACGTACCACTCACTCACCTGCGACGAGGGCGAACCCCACGCGTCGGTTACGCTCTTAAGTTGCCTAGGCAGCAGAGCCCGTGGGCGAAACAGGAGGCGCCTGAGGTGTGCCATGCGACGCGCCAGATTCTCCAGAGCCTAGGGTGACCAACACCGTGTTCAGATATTCGCGAACTGCTGTGAGCTCCTCCTGGGACCGAACATAGCGTGCACACACCCTGTTCATCCTACTACTACTAATCTGAGAATTTAACCGTAAAAGAACACAAAAGTAGGTAACCAGGTTTCTTGCTATTCTTTTGAAGCATCATAAGCAGCAGCTGGTGCTTGACTGATGTTTTGGTTACAACTGCGCTACAGACAGCGTGAATTCACGCTACACGACTAAACAAAATGCGACACTACGCCTCTTAAACACACAAACACGCAAGAAATTTAAGAATGAAACCCTAAAAAAGTATGTGACCTGCTACTCTTCTGATGTGCCGCAAGCTGCAGCTGCCACCAAACTGCGTCGTCACCATTGGTATCGAAGCTAAAGCATCGATACTTACTCATATTAGTAATATCAGAACACCCTTACCTCTTCCACGATTGAATTCAGGTGTTCAGTCCATCTTACATCGCTTCGTAGATATAATCCATATTTACGGAAACAATATGACGTATCCCGATATATGAACTTAATTAAAAATTTTTAAAAAGCAGTCTTAATCGCAGCTGACGTTAACTTGTGACTGGTTTCGGCCTTTCAATTACGGGTCATCATCAGAGTTTCCACTGTAATAACAACATAAAAGTGCTATATTACATAGAGAAGTATACTCTAAAATGATGCATCATAACCCATCTGGATGACGGCGATGGCGCCTAACCTGCTGTGGAGTTCTCAGTCACTGTAACTACGATGATGACGCGTCGTTTTAAAGTATACTTTTACATAATTGGTTTAAAGTTATTACAGTGCAAACTCTGATGATGGCTCGCAATTAAAAGGCCGAAACTGGTCAGAAGATAACGTCGGCTGCGATCAACACTTTTTTTTTAAATAACTTTATGACAATAAAGGTCTCTGTTCTTCAAGAATGTTATATAAAATTATATATACGCACTTAATGTTATAATGTGAAGAGAACTGTTCTTTCTCTGTGTAACTCAAACCAGTTAACCAAGTCTTGTGTAATGGTAATACCAAAGTGGACTGTTCACTAGCAGTTAACGATATTCACATTTTATCGCCGTGTGTAATCACAGGTAAAATCAAGCGACATGCAGAAGGTGGCTGTTTGTAAAGATGCCGCTTTAATATAAAATTCCTCCCGGAAGCTTATAGCTATCTCTCTTTCCCTCTATTTGTGCCTTTGACTGCCTTGTCTAATTACATCTTCCGTGCTTTACTTTACTTCCTAGTCGAAATCCCCTAATTACTCGATGTTTTGTTCGCGCGAGCCTTCTAGAATCTGTAATGCTTTATTCGTTTCGTCAGTACACTCAAAGTCAACAGTTTCCTTAAATCTTACTTTTCTCTTCTGCCTCCAGTTCATAAGCTCTTCTGCCTCTAGCTGGGAGGTAATCACAGAACTTTCCCATTTATAAAACTCGCATATCTGCAGGAGTTGAGATCAAAGCAGACTTTGAAAAATCCAATAGGTGAAATGGCGGAAAGGTGTTGCTTTGCAGACAGCAGACAACTACGGGAGGTCGATGACCACTACGCCTACTTCAAACGTGTTAGAAAGGTGCGAACTGTAATTTTCCTTGCATCAATCGCACGTGCGTCTAGTTAGTGAGTATCGAATTTGCATGATAAAAGCGTACAAATACCGATCTAATTTTACACCCACTGGGACTCAGATCCAGTAGTGATGGTTACATTTCCATGTTAATATATTCCACACGGAGCCCTAAACTGGCGGGTTTTGTAATTGAGTCCATGCCACAGAATAAAACACTGTAACTTTAACCTTTCATGAATGCCCATCACATAAACAGGGGAACCAGCAAATTAATAGCATAAACCCAGTAACTGCGTATCTACATCCATATTTCGCAAATCACTGAAATGTATGGCGGAGGATGGTTCCATTTGCACCACACATTCATGTATGGAGCGAGAAAAGAATGACAGGTTAAATGCCTTGTGTGTGCTGCAATTAATCTTCACGGTCACTACCAGAGTATACATACGGGGGTGTAGTCCTTTCTTAGATACCTTTCACAGATGAAGAGCAAAAATTGCAAACGGTACAGGTGTCATTTTTTCGCAAAACACGTTCTCAGTAATAGTGAGATGACTGCTCACTGTTTCACGTCCCCAGATTTGTTTATTACGGGGAAAACGTTTCAAACATCCATTACTAGAAGGTGCCTGATTTTTGTGCCAATCAGTTCTGAAGTTCCAAGTGGCCTGCCGTATATATAACCTCCTCCGTTTGAAGCACTGTTTGTTTGCAGAACGAAGTGCATATAAGCTTTTTTTTATATTCCAAGATGCTACTCCCTGCAGGTGTAAACTGAATGTGCGCATCGGAAAATAATAAACGCTAAAATGGCTTGGCCCTGTCTGACTACCCTCTGAAGCAGATGGTAGGATCTCTTAATTCTATAAACTGCAATCTAAACATAAATGAATGATGAAGGCAACTAATCCTACTAAATGATAAACGTTGTTCCTGCTCATATATTTATTGTAGATTAAAAAAAAAACTTTTATATTACAAAGTTCACATTTTCTAAGTAAATTACTGATGAGTTGCCCAGCTCTGCCCCTTATTATGACTGCGCGGTCTAATATCAATAACGCGAAATGACTGACATCATCTACGTATCAAGGACTAGAAGACACTACTTTCAAAGATGATGTACGGTGGTGTGGAACCCCAGTGGAAATAAACTAACGTGATCACAGCTGTTTAGCTTTTATAGCCCTAATAAGCCGAAGCAATTTGCAGTATCACCGTATGCACTGCGTCCGGTGCGTCGAAGTGCTGGTTCTCGTTCTCGTCTGCGACGATGGAAGAACTCTAGCCACAAATAAATTCTTTCAAGCACTAGGACTTCAGAAGATGATCCTCTGACTAATATTCTCTAATACTGTCTTCTCCTCTCTGTGTTCTACAGACGAGAAATGCGCGCTCCCAGGCACAAGGGCGGAGTTCAGATAACGTCTTAACGTAAGTATAAGCAGTGCTCTCAATTACTGAATACTGCGTACTCAACGACGACTTCCAAGCCGGAGGTGAAGTACAGAATCGTATAGGTTCACAAAAAGTACAGTTCCTAACTGTTCTAACTATAAACTCTCCAGAGAGCAAAGACAGCAAGTCCGTCTGTACCAACAAAAGCTGATATCGAGCGACCGTCACACACGGGCGCTCACAACGGAAGACCTCGTCTCTCCAGCGCTGGCTTCCCAGCAAGCCTCGGTCCCCCACCATCGTAATACCGAAAACGAATCATGTTCCCCAAAGCACGGAATATTCTCCCTCTCTACAGATTCTTCCGAACGCCGACCAACCACATTTTAGTCTTTTGTCGTCCAGCGAGGAAAGTTTGCGAGGAACAACCTATACCCGTACAATGGTACGCTTCTGAGTAAAAGTCCTTGGAAATAACCCAGCCTGCGTGGTTGCCGAGGTGCCGCTTCTTCGTTCCTCTCAACTGCGTTCAAGATTTGCAGCGTTCGGAAGTATTATGCGGTTATCCTTCCGGCTCCTACTGCAATAGCGGCAAGCCGTCACCCTATTGTGCACCAGAGCTCTGGTGTGACGACGTCCGTCAAGCTACTTCCTTTGTTTGAGCAGGAACAACACCTGTGCGGGCCTTCCACCCAGAACTTGAGTTCAGCCTGCCGTTTCATCTCCACTGGCGTTCCAAACTCTGCTACCATAGGCAATCATTCATTACGCCGTTTTTATAATAAAGACACTCCGTCACCTTTCATGCCATAAGCGTAAACAACTATTTACAAAGCGTACTTGACAATGTCAGTCTCCTTTATATATTCATATATCCGATGTACAACGTATCACATGATACCTAATTGTGTTTGTAGATCACGGTAAAGCATGTGGATGAGTTCTTGTAAGGCACAAAATTATAGCCACCTTACAATGTCAATAAAGCATGTTTCACTCGAGGCGATGATTTGGGTCCCACACTCATCCATTTGACAGGCATTGAGTAAGTAATGCAGCCCTTTGGTTTCCTCGGCCAGTCTCGGATGAGGAAATAATGAATTCGTTGTGAGAGACCGTGGATTACTCATCCTTCAGTAAGGCCATTATTTTTTGGAATGCTCAGGTGCTCAGGCGCTTCTGTGGAATCTCAATAGCCTCTGAATCTTTTGGATACAGAAAAGTTACGTACAAGGAGAGATACATTGTTCCTTGCTTCTCCTGACACATGGCTGATCTTGTTCTTAGAAATACTGCGTCGTCGACAGATACACACACGAAAATACAGAACATTACTTCGCTAGTTTTCGGAATGGAATTGCTTTCTCAACCTGTAGGAGAAATATGCACACACACACACACACACACACACACACATACACACTCTCATTCAATCACATTCACACTCCTGTCTCCCTACATTGTGCATATTTGACTCGAGAGCAATATAGGGAGACAGGCGTGTGCATGCATGTCATCCAGTTGGTTTATGATGCATCGTTTTAGAGTATACTTTTACATCATTTACTTCTTTATGTAATGTAGCACTTTGATGCTATTATTACAGTGCAAACTCTGATGATGGACCGCAATTAAAAGGCCGAAACCGGTCAGAAGTTAACATCAGCTGCGATCAAGACAGCTTTTTAAATAATTTTAATTAAGTGCATACATCGGGATACGTAATATTGTTTCAGTAAATATGGATTATATCTACGAAGCGATGTAAGATGGTCTGCACACCTGAATTCAACCGTGGAAGAGGTAAAGGTGTTCTGATATTACCAATTTGAGTAAGTATCGATACTTTAGCTTTGATACCAATGGTAACGACACAGTTTGGCGGCAGCTGCAGCTTGCAGCACATCAGAAGAAAAAAGGAATTGCATTCCGAAAGATAACAAAGTAAAGCTTTGTATGAAACCACCTGGCAGATTAAAACTGTGTGCTCAGTTTGTAGAGCACTTGCCCGCGAAAGGCAAAGGTCCCGAGTTCGAGTCTCGGTCCGGCACACAGTTTTAATCTGCCAGGAAGTTTCATATTCGCGCACACTCCGCTGCAGAGTGAAAATCTCATTCTGGAAACATCCCCCAGGCTATGGCTAAGCCATGTCTCCGCAATATTTCTTTCAAGGGTGCTAGTTCTGCAAGTTTCGGATGAGAGCTTCTGTAACGTTTGGAAGGTAGGAGACGAGGTACTGGCAGAAGAAAAGCTGTGAGGATGGGGCGTGAGTCGTGCTTGGGTATCTCAGTTGGTAGAGCACTTGCCCGCGAAAGGCAAAGGTCCCGAGTTCGAGTCTCGGTATGGCACATAGTTTTAATCTGCCAGGAAGTTTCATATCAGCGGACACTCCGCTGCAGAGTGAAAATCTCATTGTGTAAAGCTCTGTATCTTTTGCATGTGTATCTGTCAACGACGCAGCACTTCTCCCTTTAGGTAGATAATAGCTCTAATGGCTCTGAGTACTATGGGACTTAACATCTGAGGTCATCAGTCCCCTAGAACTTAGAACTACTTAAACCTAAGGACATCACACACATCCATTCCCGAGGCAGGATTCGAACCTGCGACCGTAGCGATCGCGCGGTTCCAGACTAAAGTGCCTAGAACCGCTCGGCCACATCGGACGGCCCTTTAAGTGGGTCGCCTCCATTATTCCTAATTAATTCATTATTCTCAACCAGAGCTTTCGGTACGTTATTATACTGGCTCTTAGAAAGTTTGACATTTCCTCGCTTAATACATTCTTGCGTCTGCCAGTACTAATTTTACAACATATCTGTGACGCGCTTCCTTGAGCCTTTGCCTAACTTCAGTATTTCCTGATAGTCCTGTTTGGTATGAGACACATACACTGCAGCGCCAGTGGTGTACAAAACTTGAAGATGAAAGTAACTTTCGCATTGTGTGTCACTGCCGAGTAACATAGCTCCATGATACTTAGAAAGAACTGGTACAGTATAGTGCAGAAGGCAAATGAAAGAAATACGCAGTGAGACAAACAGAAATGACACTTTTATTCGAAGACAGTAGTTACACTGAAGTCATCGCAATGGTCCCCTGAGTATTACAAAAGGCGGGGCATGGTTCTTAATATGGTGTGTGATCACCACGGGCGGCAATGCATGCTCTGTAACGCGGTCCCATGCTGGCCACAAGGTTGGCAAAGAGTTCTTATGGGAGGGCATTCCACTGCCTCACCAGCGCGGATGAAAATTGCTGGATGGTCGTTAGAGCCTGTGGACTTGCTGCAGTACGCCTCCACAACACATTCTGCACGTGCTCGAGGAGATTTAAGGAGAGGGAACGGGTAGACCAGTCCATTGCCGAATACCCGCACGTTTCAACAGTTCCTCCACCTGGGCTGTTCAATGCAGTTTTGCATTGTCGTCAATAAATACGAATGCGCCCTTGAAAAGGCGCATCTGGTGGAACAGTGCAGTATCACAATTAAGTTGACCAATGACTGCACCGTGGTCAAAGATTTGGAAGTGAGTACTCCCACGGAACTTTATACTTCCCCACAGCACAACACCTGCACCACAAATACGATCATGATCGACAATTATGGCGAAAGGTGGAAAAGCTTAATGCACCTAGGAAAATAGCTGAATGTGATGGTTTTGATGCTTCAGGTGTTATGGCGTTGCGAGCATAATGTTGAATGAGCGTAGTGATTTCCGAACTTTTGAACACGGTCCAGTCACCAGCCGTTATTGCGACGCTGTACTCGCTCCCCATGTGTATCTTTACAGGAGCCTGTTCGGTCCTGACTTCGTTTTCATGCATAACAATTCGCGAACGCATCGTACAACGCAGGTGGAAGAGCTCTTGGAACGAGAGGGGGTGGTCGACAACAGTCAACTACAGCAGCAGAAGACCGCTGTAGTTCAGTACATCTTCTTCCAGTAGTAATCCATATGCCCTCGCATTCCTGCAGCAACAATTCATTAGCCTGCATACATCACCCCCAACCTCCTTACCAGACAACTTATCCGCCCTCACTGTCTCGTTCCTTATTAACCCAATGAGAGATTCTTTTAACGAATTCGAAAGTAGTATTTTATCTGCAGATTCTAAAAATAACCCCAAAAAATGTTGGTCGTACGTAAAATCTATGAACGCTACAAATAATTCAATACCTTCTCTTGCTGACAGTACCGCTAATGTAGCTGATGATGATAAACAGAACGCTGAAATTCTAAACCTAGCTTTCAAAAACCATTCACGCTTTCAATTATCGAACAAACTGTTTAGTGTATCTGGGATTGTAAAACAGTTAAGATCCGTAGACGCCAGGAAGGCATCTGGCCCAGACAGTATCCCCGTTAGATTATATGTTGACTATGCTACTTATATAGCACCATTCTTATCCACCATTTTTCAGAAATCATTGGAACAGCGGAGCGTTCCACGGGACTGGAAGAAGACCCAGGTCATAGCAATCTATAAAAAGGATAGAAAATCGGATGCACATAATTACCGGCCAATTTCACTGACATCGATTTGTTGTAGAATAATGTGAATCATGTGTTCAGACATAATGATCTTTCTAGACTCTGAGAAGTTCATCTGCAGAAAGCAGCACGGTTTTGGGAAACAGCGGTCATGCGAGACACAGCTGGCCCTCTTTGTGCATGATATACAACAAGCTCTAGATATCGGCTCCGAGGCTGATGCCATATTTCTCGACTTTCGAAAGGCGTTCGACTCACTTCCGCACTGTCGCTTGCTCAAAAAAGTGCGCGCTTACGCTCTATCCGATGTCATATGTGGTTGGATAGAAAGTTTTCTAACAGACAGGGAGCAGTATGTGGCCCTGAACGGGGTGAGTTCAACAGAAACATGCGTAACTTCAGGTGTGCCCCAGGGCAGCGTAATAGATCCGCTGCTTTTTACGATTTACATAAACGATCTGGTTGATGGTATTGACAGCGGCATTAGACTGTTTGCCGATGATTCTGTAGTCTATAGGAAAGTAGTATCACACGAAAGTTGTGAACAAATCAATGAGGATTTGCAGAAAATAAATGCGTGGTGTAATGACTGGCAGTTATCTCTCAATATTAGTAAGTGTAGCCTACTGCGTATAACAAGGCGAAAATCCCCATTATTCTACGAGTACAAAATGAATGCCCAGTATTTGGAAGCGGTAACATCCGTCAAGTATCTGGGTGTGACTATTCGAAATAATCTCAAATGGAATGATCAGATTACACATGTAACGGGTAAGGCGAACTCTAGATTGCGGCTTATTGGTAGAATCCTGAAGCAATGCAGTCCTTCAACAAAAGAAATTACTTACAATACGTTAGTTTGTCCAGTCTTAGAGTATTGTTCGTCTGTATGGGATCCTTACCAGTTGGATTTGATTCAAGAGATTGAGAAGGTCCAAAGAAGAGCGGCAAGATTCGTGACTGGTACATGTAGCCATCGGACGAGCGTTACAAATCTCATAGAAAGTTTGAAGTGGGAAACACTTGCAGATAGACAACGCGCTAAACGGAAGGGGCTACTAACTAAATTGCGAAATCTGCTCTTGACCGAGGATGTAGAGCATATATTATTACCAACAACTTTCATATCGAGCAATGATCACTATTCAAAGATAAGGGAAAGGGCTCGTACTGAGGCGTTCAGACAGTCGTTTGTCTCTGGCGTGATCCGCGAGTGGAACAGAATGGGGGGAAATACACTCCTGGAAATGGAAAAAAGAACACATTGACACCGGTGTGTCAGACCCACCATACTTGCTCCGGACACTGCGAGAGGGCTGTACAAGCAATGATCACACGCACGGCACAGTGGACACACCAGGAACCGCGGTGTTGGCCGTCGAATGGCGCTAGCTGCGCAGCATTTGTGCACCGCCGCCGTCAGTGTCAGCCAGTTTGCCGTGGCATACGGAGCTCCATCGCAGTCTTTAACACTGGTAGCATGCCGCGACAGCGTGGACGTGAACCGTATGTGCAGTTGACGGACTTTGAGCGAGGGCGTATAGTGGGCATGCGGGAGGCCGGGTGGACGTACCGCCGAATTGCTCAACACGTGGAGCTTGAGGTCTCCACAGTACATCGATGTTGTCGCCAGTGGTCGGCGGAAGGTGCACGTGCCCGTCGACCTGGGACCGGACCGCAGCGACGCACGGATGCACGCCAAGACCGTAGGATCCTACGCAGTGCCGTAGGGGACCGCACCGCCACTTCCCAGCAAATTAGGGACACTGTTGCTCCTGGGGTATCGGCGAGGACCATTCGCAACCGTCTCCATGAAGCTGGGCTACGGTCCCGCACACCGTTAGGCCGTCTTCCGCTCACGCCCCAACATCGTGCAGCCCGCCTCCAGTGGTGTCGCGACATGCGTGAATGGAGGGACGAATGGAGACGTGTCGTCTTCAGCGATGAGAGTCGCTTCTGCCTTGGTGCCAATGATGGTCGTATGCGTGTTTGGCGCCGTGCAGGTGAGCGCCACAATCAGGACTGCATACGACCGAGGCACACAGGGCCAAAACCCGGCATCATGGTGTGGGGAGCGATCTCCTACACTGGCCGTACACCACTGGTGATCGTCGAGGGGACACTGAATAGTGCACGGTACATCCAAACCGTCATCGAACCCATCGTTCTACCATTCCTAGACCGGCAAGGGAACTTGCTGTTCCAACAGGACAATGCACGTCCGCATGTATCCCGTGCCACCCAACGTGCTCTAGAAGGTGTAAGTCAACTACCCTGGCCAGCAAGATCTCCGGACCTGTCCCCCATTGAGCATGTTTGGGACTGGATGAAGCGTAGTCTCACGCGGTCTGCACGTCCAGCACGAACGCTGGTCCAACTGAGGCGCCAGGTGGAAATGGCATGGCAAGCCGTTCCACAGGACTACATCCAGCATCTCTACGATCGTCTCCATGGGAGAATAACAGCCTGCATTGCTGCGAAAGGTGGATATACACTGTACTAGTGCCAACATTGTGCATGCTCTGTTGCCTGTGTCTATGTGCCTGTGGTTCTGTCAGTGTGATCATGTGATGTATCTGACCCCAGGAATGTGTCAATAAAGTTTCCCCTTCCTGGGACAATGAATTCACGGTGTTCTTATTTCAATTTTCAGGAGTGTATTACTTTGGCGCGAATTGTGCCCTCCGCCACACACCTCTTGGTGGCTAGCGGAGTATATATGTAGGTGTATGTAGATGTAGACTCTGTCTTCCCTCACGTCAGCAGCGCATTGCGCTCTTCGTTGTCCATTGCATCTCCCTTCTCTAGTCTCTGATATCAGGTACGTTTACGGCGCCACGAGACGCATTCCCTCACCACAAGCGGCGGCTGAGAGGCGGTCGCCGCCCCCAGCCGCCCCTGAGCGCCACCGCCTCCGCCTCCGTTCGCCGTTAGCAGGGCCCGGGCCACGGCTTCAGCCACAGCTGTGGAGCGGGTTCATCCGCCGGCCATGACTCTCCGCCCCCGCGCTGCCGCCTTTCACTGCCGCTGCAGCGTCCACTTCCCACCTCCGGCGGACACCGACCCCTGTGCGCCGAGATCTGCCCTGCTCTGGTATGCGCTCGTGCCACGTGCCCAAGCCGCGCTTCTCCCCGCAAATCTCCCGTCCGTTTCAATATTCTCTCGTTTCCGCAGTCTGCAAGTCTGCTGCAGCGTGTACCCTCCGTAATTCTACAGACGCTGAAGCAAGTGCTGCCCTGAGATCCAAATCTCCCAAGCCACCTTAACGTTTCTTCCAGAGGGAATGTCAGCTATCACAATAGGAAGTGAAGAGAAACAGTTTCTAAATTCAAAAGAGGAGATTGATAATTTTAAAAAGAAATATAAAAATGAACACTGTGTGACATTATAACCCTCGTGCATCACTTTAAATCTGTAATTGGATTGGAGACCAAGCCCCATGCATTTATAGTGAAATAGTGAATAGAAACTGCAGTGTCAGTCCCATTATTTTTCTGATTATTGTTCTTTGGAGTAAATCAGGACATAACAAAATGTGTCTTGGACCTAGGAGAATAAGAAACAATGCTTATCTGGCTCAAACGTTTTATTGAATACAAAAACTAGAAACATTGCATGAAAAGTTTCTTTTTATTCTGTTTACCAAATAAAAATTTTATATCTCTAATTACTTAATTGTAATGTTAAATAGGTGACTTGGTGTAATTGTTAATACGTTAAGTCACTGATATCGTGTTTAACGATTACGACTTTGGATCTATAAGTCATACCCATAGAGCAACCAAGAGTTTTCGAACAACGTTTCCATGAGTAAAAAGCGACACCTCATCTGTTACATTAAAGATGTTTAATCGACCCTATTTGTTTCAAAAAAAAGCATCAACATAACGTTTTTCTTCTAAATAATAAATTATATATGCACACGATCTAAATAACTCCTTTCTTTTTTTACATACTTTAGTCACAACATAATCTACTGGGTAGAGAAAAGTGCCAAGTGGTACATTACTTCCTTGAAATTCTTGGTCTTCTTCAGGAGAGACACTGATTATTATTGTTTCTGTTCACTCCACAAATTCCAAAAACTCAACCGTATGTTGTCAATTAGCTCACAAACATGTCAAGTTAAAGTATACTTTAAAACTGCGCTTTTGGTTAAAGAAAGGGGTTGCAAATTTTCTTACCATATAATTTTTGAGAATACTTGGTTGATAGAAGAGATAGAGAAGATCCAATGGAGAGCAGCGCGCTTCGTTACAGGATCATTTAGTAATCGCGAAAGCGTTACGGAGATGATAGATAAACTCCAGTGGAACACTCTGCAGGAGAGACGCTCAGTAGCTCGGAGTAGCTCGGCACGGGCTTTTGAGAAAGTTTCGAGAACATACCTTCACCGAAGAGTCAAGCAATATATTGCTCCCTCCTACGTATATCTCGCGAAGAGGCCATGAGGATAAAATCAGAGAGATTAGAGCCCACACAGAGGCATACCGACAATCCTTCTTTCCACGAACAATACGAGACTGGAATAGAAGGTAGAACCCATAGAGGTACTCAGGGTACCCTCCGCCACACACCGTCAAGTGGCTTGCGGAGTATGGATGTAGATGTAGATGTAGATGTAGATGCTTCGTAACAAGACAGGTATTTGGAGATTTTAGGAAATTTAGAGGGATTAAGATTAAAATAATGAATTTTGCAAACAGTTAGCTAATCATGTTAGTCCTAAATGTGCTAGAGTTAGAATACATCAAATTCTCTTGTTATTTCAATTTTTCAACTGGAGAGCAGCGTTCTATGCAAAAAGATGAGCTAAATTATAAAACGTATAAGTTGATTTGATTTTAAGTAAGCAGGTGTCTCCTTTGATCTTCTCGATACTGCTCTATATTACTGATGAGAAAATTAATTTCTTATGGGAAACAAGTGACAATAAGCATCAGAAGAAAATACACACTCTTATCAGCCAGCAACACCTCTTATCAGCCAGCAACATAAAGTTCGACACGTTTCCTTCATTATTGAACATACATTCTATCCAAGGGTTGGCAATCCCACTAACATTCTTTTTAATCCTGAAACAGCGCTTTTGAAAAAGGGGATAAAATATATCACATTCTCTAAACAATATAAACATTAAGAGCATAATAACCGATGTTTAAGTTTGGACGGAACGTTCCCGTTTGAGTAAATCAGAAGTTTGCAAAATTGTCTTAAAAACTAAAGACATAATCACCAAAGAAAAAAGTAAAAGACATAACGAACCCCAAATAGTTAAGAATATTAATGACAAGCTTACAATTACTAAAGTAATTGTAACAAAGGCACATAAAGGTAATACTTTGGTCTTTGTTAATGAAAGTGATTATATCTCAAAGACTTTAATGTTTTTCAGTGAAAATGGCATTACGGAAATTAACAAAGATCCAACTCCGAAATTTGAAAATACGATTAAAAAACTAATTGATGATAATAATTACTGTCTTGTACCAAACGTTAAACCTTTATTGAAGACAATGAATCCTCAATTACCTAAATTAAAATCCCAATTAAAGCTGCTTAAGCCTAATATCCGGTTCGTCCAGTTTTGAATGGTATTTGGAAGCTTTTTATGTTTTCCAAGAGAATTTTATCGTAAAGAACAGCTATGAACTAGCACAGTCAATCTACAGTATTGAAATTCCTGCCAATGGAAGGTTTGCCTCATTAGACATTAGATACCAGTGACTGAAACAATAGCTATTATTAAAAATAATTTACTTCACAATAATGGCTGGCTCTGAGAACTATGGGACTTAACGTCTGAGGTCATCAGTCCCCTACTTCACAATAATATTATGGGTACAGGAGAAATAACACAGTCCGTTGACAGCCATGAAAATACTCTTGCTTTCAGAAAGATTAGCAATGGACGATTCACAGGCAGGTACCATAGCTGACATCTTTGTTAATCATAAAGAATTACAATTTTTCAAAAACAGTCCCCAGATCACGAATAAAATTGTATATATAAAAGGTATGTTGATGATTCTTTATTGTTATGTGAAGTTTCCAGAGATGCAGTGGATTCACTATTCAACGTTTTAAATAACGTTCATCCTAATCTTGTTTTTACAGTAAAATTATA
The DNA here is from genome assembly GCF_023864275.1 of Schistocerca cancellata. Classification (NCBI taxonomy): domain Eukaryota; kingdom Metazoa; phylum Arthropoda; class Insecta; order Orthoptera; family Acrididae; genus Schistocerca; species Schistocerca cancellata. Next base: position 350,864,869 of record NC_064634.1, on the reverse strand, counting down.
GCATTAACTTTTTAGTTCTAACTATTTCAAATTGCATTCCAATGCATTTAAAGAATTGTTACTTAACACATTACAAGAGATAGAAATTTACGCTCACTACAAAAATAAACCCTCATCCATACTCAACGAGCAACTAGACTTTAGAGAAAAGTATTTCTATGATTTTTTTTTTTTTAATATTTACTACATAATATGCCTGTTCTTCCGTTCTTTCTTTATTCTTTCTTTTAGATTTTACGGAATGTCTTCATGATAGTAATAAACTTTTTGCACATTATTCTAAACTCTTGGATGCTAGGTTTTTATACTTCTTACTCATGACCATCTTAATAGGCCCAGTTTGTGGGCAGTGCGTCACTTCATGCAATATGACTATTGTGCCCTAGGCTAACTAAAGAACGCTATGTTACTTCAGTTCATATTTACTACTCCTTTATTTCTCCCAATAATAATTGTAACTTCATCCTTATTGCTATTTTACGGACTTTTCGTGACTGTACACAACTACAGTCACAGTATCGTTTAACTGTGACTGCTTGTTCATTTCTTTTAAGTTTATGACTACTTAGATGGCTCCATGATGTACTATATCGTAATTTTGTAACCTATATTTCTGTACATCTGGCATTTTGTACACCTGTTTTATGGAATAACTGTAAACAACTATGTTCACAGTATTTTAAACCTCAGTTTCAATATGCTCATTGTTTTATGTCTTTGGTTACTTTAATGGGTCAATGGGGTTTTGTGCCATATTTCTTTTGATGTAATTTACATTTTTTTCCTTTCTGATGCTTGAGGTATAATACTTCATCTTTTATCTTGTTAGTTGCTTGGTTAATGTGATCTGGGGGTTCTGATACATATTACGACAGTATTCCTACTTGCATGACAATAATTGTAACAACTAGTCGATGTTGCAACTTCGGAATCAGCTCCGGTGAAACGTCAGCATCGTCACTTCTACGCCGCCTCCACGATATATAACGGCGTCGATCAATCAGTATTTTCACTGTCACTACGATCTAAGACCAATATGCAATCACTTGCAATCATTTCTAAATGTCGACCAGCATTCCAGTACGTATTTAAAATCCAGCCGCTGTTGGAGCTCTCAGACCCTCTCCGGCTGGATGGCACATATCGGTATGACCACGCCATCTCCATGGTGACCATTAACGTCAAGTAACCGCCATCTTTGCTGCCATACAAACTACGAGTTTCCGATAAATCCCCACAGACGGCTCTCAGTGTTCTCACAACAGATTATGATATGTTATCTCTTTTAATATATTTTTAACACAGATTTACATAATGCTGCTTACAGCAGTCACTTTATATAATACTACACTCCTGGAAATGGAAAAAAGAACACATTGACACCGGTGTGTCAGACCCACCATACTTGCTCCGGACACTGCGAGAGGGCTGTACAAGCAATGATCACACGCACGGCACAGCGGACACACCAGGAACCGCGGTGTTGGCCGTCGAATGGCGCTAGCTGCGCAGCATTTGTGCACCGCCGCCCTCAGTGTCAGCCAGTTTGCCGTGGCATACGGAGCTCCATCGCAGTCTTTAACACTGGTAGCATGCCGCGACAGCGTGGACGTGAACCGTATGTGCAGTTGACGGACTTTGAACGAGGGCGTATAGTGGGCATGCGGGAGGCCGGGTGGACGTACCGCCGAATTGCTCAACACGTGGGGCGTGAGGTCTCCACAGTACATCGATGTTGTCGCCAGTGGTCGGCGGAAGGTGCACGTGCCCGTCGACCTGGGACCGGACCGCAGCGACGCACGGATGCACGCCAAGACCGTAGGATCCTACGCAGTGCCGTAGGGGACCGCACCGCCACTTCCCAGCAAATTAGGGACACTGTTGCTCCTGGGGTATCGGCGAGGACCATTCGCAACCGTCTCCATGAAGCTGGGCTACGGTCCCGCACACCGCTAGGCCGTCTTCCGCTCACGCCCCAACATCGTGCAGCCCGCCTCCAGTGGTGTCGCGACAGGCGTGAAAGGAGGGACGAATGGAACATGTCGTCTTCAGCGATGAGAGTCGCTTCTGCCTTGGTGCCAATGATGGTCGTATGCGTGTTTGGCGCCGTGCAGGTGAGCGCCACAATCAGGACTGCATACGACCGAGGCACACAGGGCCAACACCCGGCATCATGGTGTGGGGAGCGATCTCCTACACTGGCCGTACACCACTGGTGATCGTCAAGCGGACACTGAATAGTGCACGGTACATCCAAACCGTCATCGAACCCATCGTTCTACCATTCCTAGACCGGCAAGGGAACTTAATGTTCCAACAGGACAATGCACGTCCGCATGTATCCCGTGCCACCCAACGTGCTCTAGAAGGTGTAAGTCAACTACCCTGGCCAGCAAGATCTCCGGATCTGTCCCCCATTGAGCATGTTTGGGACTGGATGAAGCGTCGTCTCACGCGGTCTGCACGTCCAGCACGAACGCTGGTCCAACTGAGGCGCCAGGTGGAAATGGCATGGCAAGCCGTTCCACAGGACTACATCCAGCATCTCTACGATCGTCTCCATGGGAGAAAGCAGCCTGCATTGCTGCGAAAGGTGGATATACACTGTACTAGTGCCGACATTGTGCACGCTCTGTTGCCTGTGTCTATGTGCCTGTGGTTCTGTCAGAGTGATCATGTGATGTATCTGACCCCAGGAATGTGTCAATAAAGTTTCCCCTTCCTGGGACAATGAATTCACGGTGTTCTTATTTCAATTTCCAGGAGTGTATAAGGCACATATTTCTTCATCTATTATTAGCTTTCGTGTGATCGGTTGTACACTAAAAAGCCAAAGAAACTGGTACACCTGCCTAATATCGTGTAGGGCCCCCGCGTGCACCCAGAAATGCCGCAACACATGGACTCGACTAAAGTCTGCAGTAATGCTGGAGGGAACTGACACCATGAATCCTGCACGGCTGTCCATAAATCCGTAAGTGTACGAGGAGGTAGAGACCTGTTCTGAACAGCACGTTGAAAGGCATCCCACATATGCTCAATACTGTTCATATATGGGGAGTTTGATGGCCAGCGAAAGTGTATAAACTCAGAAGAGTGTTCCTGGAGCAACTATGTAGTAATTCTGAAGGTGTATGATGTCGCATTGTCCTGCTGGAATTGCCCAAGTCCGTAGGAATGCACAATAGACATGAAAGGATGCAGGTGGTCAGACAGCATGCTTACGTACGAGTCACCTGTCAGAGTGGTATCTGGACGTATCAGAGGTCAAATGTCACTCCAACTGCACACACCCCACACCATCACAGAGCGTCCACCGGCTTGAACAGTCCCCTGCTGACATGCAGGGACCATGGATTCATGAGGTTGTCTCCATAGCCATCCTCTCGATACTATTTGAAACGAGGCTCTTCCGACCAAAGCATCATGTTTTGAGTCATCAGCAATCCAGTTTCGGTGTTCATGGGCCCAGGTGAGGCGTAAAGCTTTGTGTCATGTAGTCATCAACTGTACACAAGTGGGCCTTCGACTCCGTAAGTCCATATCGATGATGTTTTATTGAATGGTTCGCATGCTGAAAGTTGTTGATGGCCCAGCATTGAAATCTGCAGCAATTTGCGGAAGGGTTGCACTTCTGTCACACTGAATGATTCTCTTCAGTCGTCGTCGATTTAGTCCTTGCACGACATTTTTCGACAGCAGCGATGTCGGCTATCTGATGTTTTACCCGATTCCTGATATTCACGGTACACTCGTGAAATGGTCGTACGGGAAACTCCCCACTTCATCGCTACCTCGGAGATGCTGCGTTCCATTGCTCGTGCGCCGACTGTATCACCACGCTGAAACTCATTTAAATCTTGATAACCTGCCATTGTAGCGCCAGTAACCGATCTAACAACTGCGCCATACACTTGTCGTCTTATATAGGAGTTGCCGATCGCAGGGCCGTCTTCTACCTGTTTATCATAACTCCGTATTTGAATACGCATGCCTATACTAGTTTCTTTGGCGTTTCAGTCTATATACACTCCTGGAAATGGAAAAAAGAACACATTGACACCGGTGTGTCAGACCCACCATACTTGCTCCGGACACTGCGAGAGGGCTGTACAAGCAATGATCACACGCACGGCACAGCGGACACACCAGGAACCGCGGTGTTGGCCGTCGAATGGCGCTAGCTGCGCAGCATTTGTGCACCGCCGCCGTCAGTGTCAGCCAGTTTGCCGTGGCATACGGAGCTCCAACGCAGTCTTTAACACTGGTAGCATGCCGCGACAGCGTGGATGTGAACCGTATGTGCAGTTGACGGACTTTGAGCGAGGGCGTATAGTGGGCATGCGGGAGGCCGGGTGGACGTACCGCTGAATTGCTCAACACGTGGGGCGTGAGGTCTCCACAGTACATCGATGTTGTCGCCAGTGGTCGGCGGAAGGTGCACGTGCCCGTCGACCTGGGACCGGACCGCAGCGACGCACGGATGCACGCCAAGACCGTAGGATCCTACGCAGTGCCGTAGGGGACCGCACCGCCACTTCCCAGCAAATTAGGGACACTGTTGCTCCTGGGGTATCGGCGAGGACCATTCGCAACCGTCTCCATGAAGCTGGGCTACGGTCCCGCTCACCGTTAGGCTGTCTTCCGCTCACGCCCCAACATCGTGCAGCCCGCCTCCAGTGGTGTCGCGACATGCGTGAATGGAGGGACAAATGGAGACGTGTCGTCTTCAGCGATGAGAGTCGCTTCTGCCTTGGTGCCAATGATGGTCGTATGCGTGTTTGGCGCCGTGCAGGTGAGCGCCACAATCAGGACTGCATACGACCGAGGCACACAGGGCCAACACCCGGCATCATGGTGTGGGGAGCGATCTCCTACACTGGCCGTACACCACTGGTGATCGTCAAGCGGACACTGAATAGTGCACGGTACATCCAAACCGTCATCGAACCCATCGTTCTACCATTCCTAGACCGGCAAGGGAACTTAATGTTCCAACAGGACAATGCACGTCCGCATGTATCCCGTGCCACCCAACGTGCTCTAGAAGGTGTAAGTCAACTACCCTGGCCAGCAAGATCTCCGGATCTGTCCCCCATTGAGCATGTTTGGGACTGGATGAAGCGTCGTCTCACGCGGTCTGCACGTCCAGCACGAACGCTGGTCCAACTGAGGCGCCAGGTGGAAATGGCATGGCAAGCCGTTCCACAGGACTACATCCAGCATCTCTACGATCGTCTCCATGGGAGAATAGCAGCCTGCATTGCTGCGAAAGGTGGATATACACTGTACTAGTGCCGACATTGTGCATGCTCTGTTGCCTGTGTCTATGTGCCTGTGGTTCTGTCAGTGTGATCATGTGATGTATCTGACCCCAGGAATGTGTCAACAAAGTTTCCCCTTCCTGAGACAATGAATTCACGGTGTTCTTATTTCAATTTCCAGGAGTGTACTTCATTGTAGTAACCGTCTAACATCCTGTATGCCTCATGGGATATCGCTGATGTAATTCGGTGTGCCGTGAGCGTAGTATCGCTTATTTAAGCAACCGCTGCAATGTTCTCCTCAGCAGTTAGCGTTCGTGGAGTCGTATTGTCCGCTCCATTCACAGCAACCGTCTACCACCATAGGTATAGCTTCTTCTTTAATGATTTGTTATGTAAGATGTATTTTCCATTTCACTACGTTCCTCTAATTCTATTGCATGCTCATATTTCAGAGTGAGGTCTGAAGATGGTCTAAGACAGACCGAAACCGGCCACCTCATAAAAAAAGCTAGTTTCTTGCGGTTGTAACTGTTGATGTTCATTGTTATACTTACCATGTATTTAAATTATAAAAACAACTGGCACTTACAAATAAAGTTCGAGGTAAGAGAATTCATCTCAACGTCCACTGACTGAGTGAACAAAACAACTGACAGTGACGTCAAAATTGAAATTCGTAGTTCCGTGTTAGATTAGTCCACTACCAGCGTAGATAAACAATCCATTGAATGAAATTATCATTTGTGCTCCGACACGATAGCGTTTCTATACTCTCTTTTATACGGTATCTCTATCTCTTCCCCCCTTTCTCTGTTCTGATCGCGAATGGCGCGTGGAAACGATGGCTATCAGTCTATATACTTTATTGTAATAACCGTCTATTTCCGTATTAGCTCTAATTTATCAGATTTTCTCGTACTGGACATTTCGCGAAACGTTCGTCGGAGGATGTAATACGCTGCCCGACTCTTCCCGAACTCGTCTCTTATAGTGTCTGCCTCTGGAATTCGTTGAGCTTCTCCGTAACTGCTCTCGCGCCGAGTAAACGAACCGCTTGACGAAACACGCCGCTCTCGTCTACCTCTTAACGTAATCCATCTAGCTGAGGTTCCCGGAATAGTGAGCAGTACTGAGAAATCTGTCAAGTAAATAACTCCTTTCTGGATAAATTCCACTTCCTTCGTACTTCTCCTATGAATACCAAGCTGCGTCTTTTTTTTCTGACTTATTTCATATACTCAGCTCACTTCACGTCTCACTGGATAATTATTGTTAGGTCTTTTACCGTAATTAATGTCTCCAGAGATAAGTCACCAATAGTGAAGAGTACAGAAGCTGATTTCCTCTCCAATTTGTATGAAATACTTTACTTTTATTTACGTTCGGGGTCGTCTGCCATTCTCTGGCACCAATCATTGATTCTCTGAAGGTCTTTCGGTAGTTCTCTACACTGGTGGTGTTGCTACCTTCCGAACATCATTGAACTTGCTACGTTATACGTGTTACCTCCATTACGCCGGTAGGCGCTACTGTACATGCCTGAACTTGCCTGCCTCTCACAGGCGGGAACCAGGAGTCCCAACAATGAAACTACTACGGCGTGTTTGTTGCAAGTTAAGCTAACAGAATATCATAAGATTAAATTTTAGCACGAGAAATTATGACCAAAAAAATTATGATCATTCTTATTACATTACATATGTCGCACAGTCCGATCACATTAATGTGACCACCACCTATATTTGACGTGTCAACGTGTAACAATCACTCACGAACGGCAGGTGGCAGCACTAGGAGTGGAGAGTATATACACTCCTGGAAATGGAAAAAAGAACACATTTGACACCGGTGTGTCAGACCCACCATACTTGCTCCGGACACTGCGAGAGGGCTGTACAAGCAATGATCACACGCACGGCACAGCGGACACACCAGGAACCGCGGTGTTGGCCGTCGAATGGCGCTAGCTGCGCAGCATTTGTGCACCGCCGCCGTCAGTGTCAGCCAGTTTGCCGTGGCATACGGAGCTCCATCGCAGTCTTTAACACTGGTAGCATGCCGCGACAGCGTGGACGTGAACCGTATGTGCAGTTGACGGACTTTGAGCGAGGGCGTATAGTGGGCATGCGGGAGGCCGGGTGGACGTACCGCCGAATTGCTCAACACGTGGGGCGTGAGGTCTCCACAGTACATCGATGTTGTCGCCAGTGGTCGGCGGAAGGTGCACGTGCCCGTCGACCTGGGACCGGACCGCAGCGACGCACGGATGCACGCCAAGACCGTAGGATCCTACGCAGTGCCGTAGGGGACCGCACCGCCACTTCCCAGCAAATTAGGGACACTGTTGCTCCTGGGGTATCGGCGAGGACCATTCGCAACCGTCTCCATGAAGCTGGGCTACGGTCCCGCACACCGTTAGGCCGTCTTCCGCTCACGCCCCAACATCGTGCAGCCCGCCTCCAGTGGTGTCGCGACAGGCGTGAATGGAGGGACGAATGGAGACGTGTCGTCTTCAGCGATGAGAGTCGCTTCTGCCTTGGTGCCAATGATGGTCGTATGCGTGTTTGGCGCCGTGCAGGTGAGCGCCACAATCAGGACTGCATACGACCGAGGCACACAGGGCCAACACCCGGCATCATGGTGTGGGGAGCGATCTCCTACACTGGCCGTACACCACTGGTGATCGTCGAGGGGACACTGAATAGTGCACGGTACATCCAAACCGTCATCGAACCCATCGTTCTACCATTCCTAGACCGGCAAGGGAACCTGCTGTTCCAACAGGACAATGCACGTCCGCATGTATACCGTGCCACCCAACGTGCTCTAGAAGGTGTAAGTCAACTACCCTGGCCAGCAAGATCTCCGCATCTGTCCCCCATTGAGCATGTTTGGGACTGGATGAAGCGTCGTCTCACGCGGTCTGCACGTCCAGCACGAACGCTGGTCCAACTGAGGTGCCAGGTGGAAATGGCATGGCAAGCCGTTCCACAGGACTACATCCAGCATCTCTACGATCGTCTCCATGGGAGAATAGCAGCCTGCATTGCTGCGAAAGGTGGATATACACTGTACTAGTGCCGACATGGTGCATGCTCTGTTGCCTGTGTCTATGTGCCTGTGGTTCTGTCAGTGTGATCATGTGATGTATCTGACCCCAGGAATGTGTCAATAAAGTTTCCCCTTCCTGGGACAATGAATTCACGGTGTTCTTATTTCAATTTCCAGGAGTGTAAATCGTGTCGGGAGACGGGAAGAAACAGTGCAGTCGCTTTCGTAAAGCGGAAACATACCGATTTATCTGAAGTCCAGAAAGGCATGATCATAGGTTTTCGTGCAAAGGGTGGAAGCATTACCGAAACGGCTAAGATTGTAAACGGTTCGCGTGCTGTCATGCTTAAAGTACACCGTGCGTGGCAAAATGGCGCTATTCAAATAGGCACCGAAGCAACTATTGTGCACCAAGATAGAAGACAGGGATGAGTAACGGCTGTGAAGATGTCTACGGGCCAACGCACGTCCAACTGTTGAGCAACTGACCGCCCAGATGAACCAAGGGGCTAGCAACTCCGTCTCCTCAGTGACCGTTCAGCAAACCTTGTTGAATGTGGACCTTCGCAGACCCCTACTGACTGCTGTTCGTAGGCGACGAAGGCTGTAATTTGCACGCCAATAGTGCAACTGGACGTCCGTTGAGTGGTGATTGGTGGCCATTTCAGATGCATCACGTTTTATGCTCCATCGGACAGATGGCAGTTGGCGCGTAGAGCGTCAGGCGTCTGAAAGCAAACACCTTGCAACAACGTTATGATCTGGGGAATGTTTTCGTGGCGTTCCGTGGATGATCTCGTCATTCTGCAAGGCACAATGGATCAACACAAATATGCATCAATCCTTGGGACCACGTCCATTCGTACATACAGTCTTTTTCTCGACACTGTGGCATCTGTCGGCAGGACAATGAAACGTGCCATAAGGCTCGCGATGTGCGTAATTGTTTCGAAGAGCACGAGGACGAGTTTTTTGTACTCTCGTAGCCACCAGACACTCTGGATCGAAAATCTGTGGATTTTCATCCGAGAGACCTAAGTCGGCTGCCCAGGGCACTGAAGTCGACATGGCTCCGCATCCCTGTCGGTACCCTCCACCATTCTTTCTGCACGTTCGCGTTGGAAAAGGTGGTATTGCAGATTTTTGACGCATAATCACATTAACGTTATTGAATCGTGTTTATATACTGTAAACACTTCTTGAAGTAATCCTGAAATAAATTTTACCTCTGTATATTTTGTGCCGGCCCCTGTGGCCGAGCGGTTCTAGACGCTTCAGTCCAGAACCACGCTGCTGCTACGGTCGCACGCTCTAAGCCTGCCTCGGGCATGGCTTTGTGTGATGTCCTTAGGTTAGTTAGGTTTAAGTAGTTCTAAGTCTAGGGGACTGATGACCTCAGATGTTGTCCCATAGTGCTTAGAGCCATTTTGTAAGTTTTGCTCTGTTAAGAACGGCGTGTTGAAGACTATCCGCAAGTAGGTCCTGATGAACGTAAACACAAATCTAGTCCAATATTGAAATTTCTTCGCTAATTGACGGGTCGTAAATGTGTCCTGCTTTCCTGAAGTCAAGGCAGCGCCCTGGTATCGTAATGGGTGGAATAATAAGTGCTATGAAAAAGTAACATAAGAAAATAACTGTTGGCACCCTCTGACTTCTATAGACGTTTTTCCTGGGAATCCTGATTCGCAATACCACACAAAATCGCTCCATGTAGCCACCACTCTAATGAAACTTCGGCACGAAGAGACACAGTTGCGTACTAATTTTTTATTTTTATTTTATTTTTTATTTTTTAATTATTTTTGTTTGATGGTCATGATATAAATTGTAATCCGTGCGCCACAATACAGTAGCAAATCACCATTGCAACCAAAATAAAGTGGAGCACCCCATTGAGAAAGTGATGTGTCGTGCGGTAATTTTCAGTAGCATTGGAAATGTTGCAACTATGTCAGGCCTGATCAGGATGGTCGACTCGTAAGTATACCACTCCGAAAGAAAGGAGCAAATCAAGTAGTAGAAACATGTGGATTCACCACCAACGAAAAAAGCGAACCGTCAGTGGGCCAGGTGTTGTTGAGCTTTTTGGGACTGTCTTGGTGTGGTGCTAACTGATAATCATCGTGAAGGCAAAACCGCCATGAGAGCGTACTACCGAAATCTGGCGAAACTACCGGAGGCCGCCATTACTAAGTGTCACTTGGTGTTGTCCAGGGGGTTGCTATTGCCCCACAACGCTCCTGCTCATTCCGTGAAGGACATAATCACTCTTGCTGTTTTTTTGGGCTACAAGATAATGCGTGATTCCTCTGTATTTTCGAAGCATGGCACCCAGTAGCACCTTCCTCTTTTCTCAAATGAAGAAACCATTCCGTGACACTGAAAATTGGTAATTTATGTTTCTTTTTCTCTCCTTCACGTTGATCCATCAGTAGTCATCCACTATAAAATGTACTATGACTGATTTCTGTTTTGCAGCTCTTGTTTTTTCTTTTGGGACTCGTCGAAGTAGAGAATTCAGTGTTCGCCTAAAATTATACGCACGTGGGCTACCGTAATGGCTATCAGCTGTCAGCATCCCAACTGTAACTATCATCAACTTCACGTCGCTGATCTGAAGAATGTATTACATACACGATCCAGCCACATTAATGGGAGCCTCGCCTTTGTTCGCTGTCAACTCATAGACGGCAAGTAACAGCAGTAGCAGTGGAGGGTATATAAATTGTGATGGGGAGACGCGGAAATCAAGGCAATCGTTGTCGTAATGCGGAAACGGGGCGATTTATCTGACGTCTGGGTATGATCATTGGCCTTCGAGCTAGGGATGGAAGCATTTCCGAAACGGATAAGTTTGTAAACTGTTTCCATGCCGCTGTGATCACAGAATACCATGCATGCGAAAAGGGGGCTGCCCAAACTGGCGCCGAGGAATCTACCGTGCACCATGGGCCATAGATAACAGGGAGGTTTCGTGGTATTCTGAAAGGTGCAGTGGATCAACACAAATATGTATCTAAACTTGGGGACCACGTCCACGTTCTGTTTTTCCTCGGCACGATGGTATCTACCAACCGGACAATGCAACTTGCCACACAGCTCACAGTGTACGTCCATGGTTCAAAGAACGCCAGTGTGAGTTTTTTGTACTCCCCTAGCCAGCAAACTCCCCTGACTTAAACCCAATAGATAATCTGTGAGACCATCTCGATCAGGCTGTTGGCGCACTAGACCTTCAACCGAGAAACCTAGCACAGCCGGCCACTGGCGGCCGAGCGGTTCTAGGCTCTTCAGTCTGGAACCGCGCGACCGCTACGGTCGCAGGTTCGAATCCTGCCTCGGGCATGGATGTCTGTGATGTCCTTAGGTTAGTTAGGTTTAAGTAGTTCTAAGTTCTAGGGGACTGATGACCTCAGATGTTAAGTCCCATAGTGCTCAGAGCCAAACCTAGCACAACTGGTCACGACATGGCTCCACAACCCTGTCGATATCTTCTAGATCCTTTGCACTGCAAAAGCTAGTTATTGAGGCTTGTGACAGGCGGTCCCACTAATGTGACTGTACCGTGTAGATTTAAATCTCGAGCAAACTACAATTATTTCATAAACACGCCAACAGCTTACACAAAAACATACGTATGCTGACAGCTTGAGATGACCGTATTAGCAACGCTGACGGCCTCCAACATGAACTTAACGAACCCCTAAGAATATTCCATCTGAATGGACAAAACAATAAGAACATTCAACGAACTGTGAGGAAGGTAAAATGTCTGTCTCTCGATTTTCAAGAAACTCCCGTGCATACTCGTCAGCCGTGGATGCATCAGAGGAAAATCAGAAAGGCTACACAAGTAAACACCCTAACAGCTACAAGTTACCTGCAGACTGGTCGCCAACGATCCCAGTCAAAGGGACGGCTTCTGCAGTATAAACAAGCGGTCGCAAGACAACTGCCATTCAGCATCGACATCTCCCTTAAACAAAGCGCAATTTCTGGGTAGAAGCTACAGATTCGCTCTTGTGTGCTGAGAGCTTTCCAGAGTTCCGCAGGTAATAATTACCTTCCGAACAGCCACCCATGCATAGGAATATTTACTTCCAGCTGTATAATCTCGATATCCAGTGACATCCCAGAATGTGACATCGGTGATCACGTGACAACTACAGGAAGACGGTGCTTAGGAAAGACCATCCGCGGAATCTATGTAGCAGTTAATCGCCCTGAGGAGGAACATTGCAAAGTCGATCGAAACGGTGATGGTTTAGTTACTTTAGTGTTTTGTAATGGCTCGGCCTAACATCGAAAATACGTTCCTCAAATAGATATGAAATGTATGCTGGTGTAGTATATAATCTCATCTTGGATATAATGGAATATACTCAAAAGAAAAGTGCAATTGCACGTCTGGGAGATGGCGTTGGAGTAATTATCCGCCAGTAAGGTCAGAATAGATTCTTGATAATTAATCTGAAGGATGAAGGTAAACAAGAGCATAAAACATTATCGAAATTTAATATGGGGGCGTTCTTCATTAAAAGAAGGAATATTGCTAAGGAGGTCTGCAAATAGTAAAGTGACGAAGAACGTTTAAATTTCAGTACCATGTGTAAAAGAACACCAAAAAAAATTCATTTTCCTTTTAGTTGACAAGACATCAACATACACACATCAAAAAAGGTTTTGCATCACTGCGGTTCCCGTAACTCCTGAAGATAGACATTGGCTGTGGATATTGTATCACAGACAAAGTCCCTTTGAATGTTCAGAGATGTTACTAAACACACCCAAAGATGTAAACAACCATGCATGAGCAGCGCCTATTACACGGAGGGGTAGGGGGGGCGGGGTCCGACAGCAGATCAATTGCAGTCATTCCACCAGGAAGGAGCTACACGACTAGGCTGTAGTTCAACCAACATTGTTACTTTGTGCCAGGAAGAGCTCTCAGCAAGTGAAGTGTGCAGGCGTCACAGAGTGAACCACAGCGATGTTGTTCGGACGTGGAGGAGATACAATATGCATTTCTGTATTTGTTTATTCAATTATGTGTACATTGTCACTGTGTGTTGCCGATGGCTAAATTGAGTACACTCTCAAAGGCCAAATAAAATAAAATAAAATAAAATAAAAAATAATAAAAGAGACAGCAACTGTCGATGACATGCCTCGCTCAAGCCGCCCAGTGTCTACTACTGCAGTGGATGACCGCTACCTACGGCTTATGGCTCGAAGGAACCCTGACAGCAACGCCACCATGTTGACTAATGCTTTTCGTGCGGCCACAGGACGTCGTGTTACAACTCAAACAGGCTACATGACGCGCTATTTCACTCCCGACATCCATGACGAAGTCCATCTTTGCAACCACGATTCCATGCAGCGCGATTACAGATGGGCCCAACAACATGCCGAATGGACCGCTCTGGATTGGCATCACGTTCTCTTCACACATGAGTGTCGCATATGCCTTCAACCAGGCAATCGTCGGAGACGTGTTTGAAGGCAACCCAGTAAGGCTGGACGCTTTAGACACACTGCCCAGCGAGTGGAGCAACAGAGAGGTTCTGTTTTGGAGTGGCATTATGTGGGGCCGACGTACACCGCTGGTGGACATGGAAAACGCCGTAACGGCTGTACGATACGTGAATGCCATCCCCCGACCGATAGTGCAACCACATCGGTAGCATATTGGCGAGGTATTCATCTTCATGGACGACAATTCGCGCCCCCAATCGTGCACATCTTGTGAATGACTTCCTTCACGATAGCAGGATAGCGTCATCACTCGACTAGAGCGGCCAGCATGTTCTCCAGACATGAACCCTATAGAAAATGCCTGGGATAGATTGAAAAGGGTTATTTATGGGCGACGTGACCCACCAAGCACTCTGAAGGATACGCCGACTCGCCGTTGAGGAGTGGGAAAATCTGGATCAACAGTGCCTTAATGAACTTGTGGATAGTATGCCACGACGAATACAGGCATGGTTCAAATGGCTCTGAACACTATGGGACTTAACTTCTGAGGTCATCAGTCCCCTAGCACGTAGAACTACTTAAACCTAACTAGCCTAAGGACATCACACACATGTCCGAGGCAGGATTCGACCGTAGCGGTCGCGTGGTTCCAGACTGTAGCACCTAGAACCGCTCGGCCACCCCGGCCGGCGAAATGACGTTTATGTTGATCTCTATTCCACTTTTCTGTACAGGTCCCGGAACTCTCGGAACCGAGATGATGCAAAGCTTTCTGTGGTGTGTTATGTAATAGAAGGTTGCTGGCCCAAAAGGAGTATTAGTCTCCCAGCCACCAGCCATAACTGAAAAGCATCAATCGGAATTAAAGAAAGATGTGTCAAGTTACTACGTTACGTAATAAATTAATGGTTCCGTCTTTAGCGTTAGTAACTTACATACTGCCGGGGAAAAATGCAACACCAACAAGAATGAGATCATTTTACTGACTAGTGAGATGACAGGTATTCATCATTGTAGGAGTATGTGTTAAAATGTTCAGACCAAATAAAACAAATGCCACTCACTGTAAATGGTACCCAAAAAGTCGCGTCGGTACACAGCGCATCCCCCTCTGGCGAGAATACAGATCGTGGATTCTCCCATGTCACGTATCATAAAGATGCCGAATGTCATCCTGAGACCGACTGACCCAATCATCTTCAGCCTTTTGTTACAATTCGGCAATGGTACTTGCAGATCCTGGAAAGCCAGCAAATCCCGCTTAATCATGTAACATACACATTCAAATAGAGAGATCAGGTGATCTTGCTGGACAAGTCAGTTGCTGTACACGCCGAAGAGCACGTTCGTCGCAGCATCCGGATGTGGATATGCAGTGTCCTGCCGGAAAAAACACATCGCCTTCCTTCGAAGATCTGGCAGTAGCACGGGGATAACAACGTGTGCAATATAGAGGACACTGGTTGCTCTACCCTGCTGAAACACGATATGTGGCTGCAAATTGTAACTGTTGGTCCACCCACCATGAAGCATGGGATCGGACCTGTATGTCGTGGGTGAATGCACTCTGGAATAGACAACTCACCACTTCAACGCCATACACGTGTACGTTCATCACTCTCACACAGACAGAAACCACTAGAACCACTGGAAACGACAGAGCGCCATTTCACGCTTCGGTCAACTCTTTCACGACGTTCTTGGTAATGTCGCGGTGCCAGTGGTAGTCTGGTCAGGGGCACATGTGATCTTAATACTGCTGCAAGAAGGCGCTTCCCAATGGTCCGTGATCACACAGTATCTGTAACATGCCCCTTAGGATGAGTGTTTCAGACGCTGTTCACCTCTAAACTCAGCACATTTACTGCCAGCAGAAACGAAACACAGGGAGCACTGGCAGACCACTAGAGTACCCTCTGACTGCCGGCGACCGTGACAAATGAATCACTAACATTACAACCTCTCAATATGCAAATATTATATGCTGTTGCCACTGAACACGGTCCTTGAGTGAGTTGCAATTTATTTCCAGTAGTGTATTTTATGATACGGAGTAAGGGCGAGGTCTGACTTGAAGAAATTTGACGGTTAAAGAGATTTGTTACATGACTTCAGAAACAACACAGTTAACTCCCGGAGACGAAGCGACAAGTAGCGATCAGAAAAAGCCTCCCCTTTGCTGTGCCATTCCTCCGCTGATACTTCTCCTACCGTCGTCGAATTCCTCTCAGAGTGATTCTTCACGGTTCCCTGATCTTCAGAGACACCGGCAACCGCAAAGGTAAGCAGACGGAGAAAGGAAAAGAGGTAGAGAAAAAAATTATGAAGAAGCAGCGGAAGTGCAGAGTGGAAGAGAATGTTAATTCGCTTCGGTTGGCTGATTCCAGCGCCGCGAGGCACCACCTAGAAGGAGTATCCCGGGTATGCATAGCTAAAAATACCGACAGGAGTACGTTGTCGACGGAGCGGAACGTGCCAGCCGGAAAGCGTTAGTTTGCTGACGACGTTACGCACACTGGTTCAAAATGGTTCAAATGGCTCTGAGCACTATGGGACTTAACATCTGAGGTCATCAGTCCCCTAGAACTTAGAACTAATTAAACCTAACTAACCTAAGGACATCACACACATCCATGCCCGAGGCAGGATTCGAACCTGCGACCGTAGCAGTCGCGCGGTTCCGGACTGCGCGCCTAGAACCGCTAGACCACCGCGGCCGGCCGTTACGTACACTGTTCGGCGACAACGCAGCCACAAAATCATCTGTAGTGAAATTGCTGAACCTCCTCCTAACTAAACGACAATTTTGATGCAGTTGCCAATGTAACTAATGATGATATACTGAACCGAAATGGAGAAGGAAGAAATTTGTGGGCAATTTGACATAAATAAGGAATAGGTTAATGGAAAACGTTCTGAGAAATCACAGAAAGCAGAAAGGGGAAGTGAAATAAAAACTTTAGGTGGAGATCAAGGGATGAATATATTAAGCAGTTTCAAATGGATGTAGACTGTATAGTTCACCGGAGATAAAGACGCTTGCAAAAGAAAGACTAGCGTGGAATGATGCATCAGTCCTGTTTTCGTTCGTACGCACGTCAACAACAATTTTGATTTTTGATTTCAGGAAAACTAAATTTCCTCTTGGAGCACTAACCGTGGAAGTCAAACCTCCATAGGCAATTTCTGGGTGTGGATGAACGTTTTATGAACATATGCTTCATCTACAATCAGAAACAACTGAAATAAGTGCATTTTATATCTCTACATAACCTCCATCCTCCTTTCACAACTCACATAAATTATAGTTTATAGTTTCCTTATCTACTGGATTAAAGAGATACCTGGAACGACAGTACCAGTATTTAGTAAAGTAATACTGAATCTATGTTTCCGTCATTTGTCCAGAAAATATGTGGCCCATAGGAGATATTTATCTGTTTCCCAGTTGGTGTGGTATCTAAACGTGAGGTCCGATGAGTTAGCAAATACTAATGTACACTATCTGAACAAAAGTATACCTACACCTGGCTGAAAATAACTTAGAAATCCGTGGCGCCCTCCATTGCTAATGCTGGAATTCAGTATGGTTTTGGCCCACCCTTAGCCTTGATGACAGCTTCCACATACGTTCAGTCAGGTGCTGGAAGGTTTCTTGGTGAATGGCAGCCCATTCTTCACGTAGTGCTGCTCTGAGGAGAGGTATCGACGTCGGTCGGCAAGGCCTTTCACGAAGTCGGCATTCCAAAACATCCCAAAGGTGTTCTGTAGGATTCAGGTCAGGACTCTATGCAGGCCAGTCCATTACAGGGATGTTACTGTCGTGTAACCACTCCTCCACAGGCCTTGCATTATGAACAGGTGCTCGATCGTGTTGAAAGATGCAGTCGCCTTCCCCGAATTGCTCTTGAACAGTGGGAAGCAAGAAGGTGTTTAAAACATCAGTGTAGGCCTGTGCTGTGATAGTGCCACGCAAAACAACAAGGAGTTCAAGCGCCCTCCATGAAAAACACCACCACACCATAACACCACCGCCTCCGAATTTTACTGTAGGCACTACACAAGCTGGCAGATGATGTTCGCCAGGCATTCGCCTGCCATCGCATTGTGAACCGTGATTCGTCACTCCACACAACGTTTTTCCACTGTCCAATCGTCCAATGTTTACGCTCCTTACTCCAAGCAAGGCGTCGTTTGGCACTTACCGGCGTGATGTCTGGCTTAAGAGCAGCCGCTCGACCAAGAAATCCAAGTTTTCTCACCTCCCGCCTGACTGTCATAGTACTCGCAGTGGATCCTGATGCAGTTTGAATTCCTGTGTGATAGTCTGGATAGATGTCTGCCTATTACACACTACGACCCTCTTCAACTGTCAGTCAACAGACGAGGTCAGCCTGTAAGTTTTAGTGCTGTAAGTGTCCCTTCACGCTTGCACTTCACTATCACATCGGAAACAGTGAACCTAGGTATGTTTAGGGGTGTGGAAATCTCTCGAACAGACGTATGACACAAGTGACACCCAATCACTTGACCACGTTCGAAGTCCATAAGTTCTGCGGAACGCCGCATTCTGCTCTCTCATGATGTCTAATGGCTACTGAGTTCTCTGATATGGAGTACCTGGCAGTATGTGTCAGCACAATGCACCTAATGCACCTAATATGAAAAACGTATGTTTTAGAGGGTGTCCGGATACTTTTGATCACATAGTGTATGCTTTTCAGTTATTTCTAATGTTTATTTATGACAGTTTTACTGACTTCGCAAAAGTTATTCATTAAATCTCTGGTCCTTTTGTGTATGAGAGAGAGAGAGAGAGAGAGAAGGCGCTACAGTCTGGAGCCGAGTGACCGCTACGGTCGCAGGTTCGAATCCTGCCTCGGGCATGGATGTGTGTGATGTCCTTAGGTTAGTTAGGTTTAATTAGTTCTAAGTTCTAGGCGACTGATGACCTCAGAAGTTAAGTCGCATAGTGCTCAGAGCCAAGAGAGAGAGAGAGAGAGATAGACAGAAGAAGGCAGACAGGAGGGAGATAATTTGTTTACAGCCCATTTTGCTGTTTTCTTGTAGGCCAGTGATGCATTTTGCCGTGTCATTTGTAACATTCAGGCAGTACATCTGTAATAAATAGCCACTTTTGTGCTTGCCATCCATTTTTGTGCTGCCAGACCTCCAACTATACATAAGACGTCGTTAGTATTAGCGCATGACATAGCAGAATGCTATGCTCCTGTCTTGTTAAACAGCACATATCAGCACGATCGACATTCAACTCAATACATACGATTGCAGTCTGTCTGGAAAGTACATCCACTTACTCCGTTCCAGTTCAAAGCCATATCTCTTCAGTTGACTTCAGAAGGCAGGAAGTTTTACATGAATGCAAGATGACACTCAACAACGTCGAGCTCCCCATTCATGGCTGTATCCTAAGGTTATATGTGTCACGCTAACCGACATTACCAACTACTGCAGTACCTCTTGATGAAGGATGTGATATACGGCATAGAATGGAGCAAATACGAAAAAAGCAAGGGCCAGCAGGAGTTCAAGTAGATCAAAACACACTGACTTAACCAGCCAGGCTTCGATTAGTCTCCATGGACGTGGGAAAAAATCGAATAGAATTCGCACAATGCATGGCGCATTCAGAGATTTTCTTCTAAAATAGAGAAATACTGCAGTTACTCCGATATACCCCAGACCATCCAACGCATCGTGCACGACCGTACATCAACATCGTATACACATAAAGGAATCGATGAAACTGACCCCGGATGTGCTGTTGACAGAGCTGAGAAAACAAATTTAATATTATGTTTCACCAATAAAATATTGCACCATACACACTGATGAGCCAAAAAATTATGAACACAGTGTTAATGGTGTGTTGATCCACGTTTGGAGCTCACTACAGCACCGTTCCTACGTGGCGTAGATTCGACAGTCCTTGGCGGTTTCCCAGAGGTGTGTGATATCAGATGTTTGGCCACAGAGCAGGCAGTTCCTAAATTTCGGGAATCTGACAGTCAACGTCTTCTACACAGCTCAGATAGTGTTGACAGAGTGCAATCTTACCACCTAACTACACTATCAAAATCATTTGAACATTTCTATGTAATGCACAGTTGCCCATTAGATGTCACGACAGACGGGCCAACCAGTATAAAAGAAGGCCGGGTGTTTTGTGTTGTCAGTAAAGAAGGGACAGTAGCAGAATGGGTCGATCAAGAGAGCTCAGTAACGTGGACTACTCACTGGGTGTCACCTGAGTTACAGATACGCGAGAGACGTTTCAACACTCATAAAAGTGCCCAAGTCGACTGTTGGTGATGTGATTGTGGAGTGGAAACGCGAAGGACCAATCACAGCTAAACAGGGAGCAGGAAAAAATTTGGAAATTTGTGGCAAGTTCCTAACGGACCAAACTGCCGAGATCGTGTCTAGGCTGACACACTAGTTAATCTAACTTAAATTAACTTACACACCTATGCCCGAGGAAGGAGTCGCACCTCCGACGGAGGGAGCTGAGCGAACCGTGACAAGGCGCCTAAAACCGAGCGGCTACCCCGCGCGGCAAACAGAGACCAGGCAGGCTTCACGCACTGACGGATACGGAACGGCGAGCATTGCGGAAACCGCACGAAATAAATGGAAGGAATCACTCGTGAGTTCCAAGGTGCTACCAGCAGATCAGGTAGCACAATGACAGTGCATAGAGAGTTGAAAGAGAGTGAAGTATTGTGGTCGAGTTGCTCCACATAACCCACTTATTTCTGTATTCGGTGTTAAGCCAAACTTTAGGTGGCGTAATGAAGGACGCCAGTGGACCGTGAAAGACTGTAAATTAGTGATCTGGAATGACGAATTACGCTTTACTCTGTTTCCGATGGAAGGGTTCAAAAATGGTTCAAATGGCTCTGACCACTATGGAACTTAACTTCTGAGGTCATCAGTCCGCTAGAACTTAGAACTACTTAAACCTATCTAACCTAAGGACATCACACACATCCGTGCCCGAGGCAGGATTCGAACCTGCGACCGTAGCAGTCGCGCGGTTCCAGACTGTAGCGCCTAGAAACGCTCAGCCACCCCGGCCGGCCGATGGAAGGGTTTGGGTTTGGCGAATACCTGGAGAGTGTTAGCTGTCACCGAGTGAAGTACCAGCAGGTAAAGAGGGAATAGGTGGTGGATATATATGGGGGTGATTTTTGCGGTTAGTGTGTGGTGCAACCATTGCGCTTCAAAAAACGTTAAATGCAGAAGGATACAAACACGTTTGACGGCGTTGTGCACTGCGTACCAAAGGCGAACAGTTCGGAAATGACTGTTGCTTGTACCAGCATGACAATGCATCCTGCTATAAAGCAGCATTTCTAAGGCAATGGTTTGTGGACAGCAACTTTCTGGACCTGAACTCAACTGGTTTGGGTTAGAATGTCGACTTCGCTCCAAACCCCAGTGAGCAAAATCATAATCATCTCTGGTTTCGGCTCTTGACGAAGTCATTCAGACACCTCACTGAAAGTGTCCCCAGCAGAGTTCAAGCCGCCATAAAGGCGAAGGTTGGATGGACCACTATTAATACTTTTAATCAAACAGTGTTTGTGGGAGGAAGTAAAATGCTGCCTGGCCCTTCTTCGAACGCTCGCTCTCGGTATTTTAACAATAAGCCTTTCCGAGATGCAAAGCGCATGTATCGTATTGTCCGGCAATGGAATTTGTTGTGCATCGCCGTAACTCCCGCGTGTCAAGTAAACGATCCCGTGACGAAACGTACCGCTCTTGGTTGGATCTTCTCTGTCACTTCAGTTAATGCTACTTTGCAATGGTCCCAGACTGATGAACAGTCCTTGAAAAGTGATCGAATAATGTTTTATGAGCCACTTCTTTCGTGAATGAAATGTTTCCTTAAAATTCTTCCAGTGCATCTCAGACTGCCATTTCCAACAGCCTGTCTTCCCTTTCCATACAATACTGTGTTTCAGATAAATATTGTTAAGAATTTCCTAGCGGTTTCCATATCAATATCTCATTACAATAGAGGCATTTTTGTTGAAGGAAGCTTGCCTATCAAAATCCTTAAATATGCATACCTTGTTTAAAATTTAGTTTTGAGGCGTAGAACATTCTGTCGAAGTAGCAATTTCCATTCGTTTTGATCTGAAATTTTCCTTGCAGTTTTAAATTTAAATTGTGCAAGTCTTTTGTGGTGGTGTTTGGTTTTTTGGGGCGCTCAACTGCGTGGTTATCAGCACCCGTACAAATTCCCAATATTTACTCAGTCCATTCTCGCCACTCTCATGAATGATGGTGTAGTGATGAGGGCCACACAAACACCAAGTCACGGTGCGGAGGAAATCCCCAACCCGGACGAAGTCTTTTGTCATATCAGTCATGAAGGACAAATCGTGCGATTATATATACTAAAAAAACTGTTCCCAATCTTAATTTTTAATTATTAAATACTGAAGAAGAAGCCCTGAAACTGTTTGAGAGTCTTGGATCAGGGTAGCAAACCTATCTCGTTCTTTATTTTTCATCAGTCGACTGATCTGACGCGGCTCGTCATGTCTTCGTCCCTTGCACCAATCACTTGATCTCATAGAGCTACGTGCACCCGACATCCTCGATCACTTGTTAGGTATATTACAGTCTCTGCCCACCCTCACTGCTCTTTCTCTGCACGACATAGAAGAACAAAGGGGGACATTAGTTTACTAAACTACATAATAAAATCTGTGGTGAAGCCTGCACATTTAATGAAATTACTTACTTTTTGGCACATGTTTATATAATTTCCATGTTTATTACTTTGATGCTTAATACACTTCGTATTATAAAATGGGTGTGATCCATCTTGGGTTCAACATTTTCATTAGATGGTGGATGCCGAATACCCGCTCCTTCTACATATTTGTAGATCTATGCGTATACAAAAATGACGTTTGGTGACTGCATGGTGCGGCCGCAAAAATATTCGTCGTGAGTCGCGAGTTTTACATCAGTGACGTACATGAAAGAGCACTGACGGTCACCTATTTGTGGGCTCTCTCAAATTAAATAGTCGAAATTTTATGAAGCACAATGAAATACTGACGCACAACAGTCATGAACAGCACAAGAAATCGCACCAGAGACTGACGTGTCCCTCGCAAGACGAGTTTCAGGGTATTACACATCTGTCACCATTTGTCAGGTCATCTCTCTCTTTGTACAGAACCTTGTAAGCGCTACAACCTGTCGCTTACTGAGCGACTGTCAGTAGCGCCTCGCTAACTTTCCACGCGTGGGTTGCAGGAGCGGCGAATGTTCGTTCCACAATTTACGAGTATTGTATCCCACACATAATAGTCTTACGCTAAGTCCGTAGACTGTGAGAAGCTAGCCACGACCAACATGGTGAGAATACACAAGCGCTAAGCGCTTACGAAGTTCGTGGTGAACGCCCGGACAGAGCAGGTAGGTATCTCCATTCAGCGTGCACACACACCCACACAGTATCTCGGGTGGTAGCTGCCTTCAAAACGTAATAACACAAGACAGCCCTCGCCTCAAGTATAGCTTGTTGTCACCTCCACTTTTAAAATGCTACAGATACCTTGAATTTTAAAATGTAAAAAATCTTTTAGTATCTGTAGAATAACAATAGTTGTTTACGTCAGTCCTTAGCGTATAGCTTCAGCATAACACGCAAGAAACTGAAATTCAGAGAAACACACAATAATAACGTATATTTTTAATCATTATCTGACCCCCTGCATCTTCCTAATTGCTTGGCCAAAGGGACTCATAAAACCTCTACCCAAAAATAAATTTGCAAAAGAACCTGACTATAGGCCCATTAGCATTCTACCAGCGTTTTATAAAACTTCAGAACATAAAATTCAAGGACAGCTTACCAGGTACTTAACATGAGATAACATTCTGGTTTATACCTATCTGATTTGGGAAAAATAACAGCACAGTTGCTCTTATAAAAGTAAATTACGAACTGAAATAAGTATGGAAAAACTAGAGGTGACTATTACGTGCTTTTTGGATTGCAGCAAAGCTTTCGACGTTGTCGACTTTGACATTCTGTTTGCTAAACACAAAAGTCAAAGCTTTCCTTGAACTGCTGTACAATGATTCCACCCTACATAGAGCCAACAGTGTGAAATGATCGGAACAAAGAGGTCACAATGGAAGAAAGCAGTATCAGGGATCGCACATGGATCAGTATTGGGCCTTTTACTTGTCACATTCTGTGTTAGTTATGTGTCGACTTACATCTCCCATTGCAGATATCAGTTGTACGTTGGTGAGGTTCAGCTACACATAGGTGCAACCCAACAAATCTGCACACAGCCGTCCAGAACGTAAATGCCGACTTATTTCCTTTATAAGAATGGGAGCAGAACATGGGTTTGAAACTTAACCCACCTAAAACGTAAGCAATCTTAGTGGCTCACAAAAGACTTACTACTCCTCAGTTCAGAGAATCTCTTCCACTCTCAATCCTAAACAGCGCAAAAATCACCTTTTCTTCTACTGCAAAGAATATTGTATAATTTTGGACCATCACCTGGACTGGACAAACACGTAACTGCAGTGTGTACAAAGGTGTTAGCACCACTTCATTAATTACATAAATATAAAAAAAAAAATTTCTCTCGTCCGTAAAAAGAAAGACGTAGAGTCACCAATACTCCCCATCTTTGATTATGGTGATGATATTATCCAAGGATTTTTGTATGAGAGCTCACATCCCCAGGAGCTAGTTATGAGTGCTTGTGTGCGATGCTTTGGAGATGTACGATACTTCGACCATATCAGTCCTGCCCATGAACAGTTATCACGGTTACGTGCCGAAAAGCGTAGAGACTGTCGTAAGCTGTGTTTACTCCATCGTCTTCTCAATTTCTGCGCTCCTTCCCATTTACCTTCAACCTTTACACTACTATCTGAATAACACTGCAGAAATACTAGCTCTCAACAAAGTAAATTGCACTCTGTACCACTACAGACCACTGTCATCTACTCTAAATCGTTTTCTGAATGAGGAACAGCTTTGGAAAAATCTTCCTCGAAATATTAGAGAAATTAAAATTCTTTTAAACTCTAAAAGACAGCTAATGGCCCACCTTCTATCACAATATCTAACCTTCCTTGTAGCTCACTTTCAGCAACCCTCCTTCCCCCACTGCCTTTCCCCCCATTTGTCCACAGAGCTATATATTGCAATTCTCTTCTTTCCTAGCAGCCATTGTCACTTTCATTTCAATTCTTTCCTCTTCCATTACACATTCCACTTCTCCTGATACCAAAAACAACTTGAAAAGTGCTAAACTAATCAGTATCATTCTTAATGCATCTATTATTTTATTATTGTAATTGCTATTATTATCATTATTATTTAGGATTATTACTTTTTGATAATAATGTAAATTATTTGTACTGGGTTTGTTATGTAATAGTTAATTAAGATAATTTTGATCTATCCATTATTTTAAAATAATTATTAATTTTATTATTATTATTATTGACATTTTTTTCTCAGACTGTTAAGTCTGGTTAAAAAATGGAACGTGACGCGGACCTCGATCAAGCGTGACTTCCTTGTAACTGTATGGTATATGTTATATTGCATTTAGGAACTTTCGGGAAATTGAACATGTATCAATAATTACAGATTTTTGTAGTTGTATATATATGTTTGGATGTAGCTGTATTGCATTGATGTACTGGTGGATATTGTGAGGTATGACTCCTGTAGTTGATAGTATAATTGGTATAATGTCAACTTTATCCTGATGCCACATGTCCTTGACTTCCTCAGCCAGTTGGATGTATTTTTCAATTTTTTCTCCTGTTTTCTTCTGTATATTTGTTGTGTTCGGTATGGATATTTCAATTAGTTGTGTTAATTTCTTCTTTTTATTGGTGAGTATGATGTCAGGTTTGTTATGTGGTGTTATTTTATCTGTTATAATGGTTCTGTTCCAGTATAATTTGTATTCATCATTCTCCAGTACATTTTGTGGTGTGTACTTGTATGTGGGAACGTGTTGTTTTATTAGTTTATGTTTTATGGCAAGTTGTTGATGTATTATTTTTGCTACATTGTCATGTCTTCTGGGGTATTCTGTATTTGCTAGTATTGTACATCCGCTTCTGATGTGATCTACTGTTTCTATTTGTTGTTTGCAAAGTCTGCATTTATCTGTTGTGGTATTGGGATCTTTAATAATATGCTTACTGTAATATCTTGTGTGTATTGTTTAATCCTGTATTGCAATCATGAATCCTTCCGTCTCACTCTATATATTGCCTTTTCTTAGCCATGTGTTGGATGCGTCTTGATCTATGTGTGGCTGTGTTAGATGATACGGGTGCTTGCCATGTAGTGTTTTCTTTTTCCAATTTACTTTCTTTGTATCTGTTGATGTTATGTGATCTAAAGGGTTGTAGAAGTGGTTATGAAATTGCAATGGTGTAGCTGATGTATTTATATGAGTGATTGCTTTGCGTATTTTGCTAGTTTCTGCTCATTCTAGAAAGAATTTTCTTAAATTGTCTACCTGTCCATAATGTAGGTTTTTTATATCTATAAATCCCCTTCCACCTTCCTTTCTGCTTAATGTGAATCTTTCTGTTGCTGAATGTATGTGATGTGTTCTATATTTGTGGCATTGTGATCGTGTAAGTGTATTGAGTGCTTCTAGGTCTGTGTCACTCCATTTCACTACTCCAAATGAGTAGGTCAATACTGGTATAGCATAAGTATTTATAGCTTTTGTCTTGTTTCTTGCTGTCAATTCTGTTTTCAGTATTTTTGTTAGTCTTTGTCTATATTTTTCTTTTAGTTCTTCTTTAATATTTGTATTATCTATTCCTATTTTTTGCCTGTATCCTAGATATTTATAGGCATCAGTTTTTTCCATCGCTTCTATGCAGTCGCTGTGGTCATCCAATATGTAATCTTCTTGTTTAGTGTTTTTTCCCTTGACTATGCTATTTTTCTTACATTTGTCTGTTCCAAAAGCCATATTTATATCATTGCTGAATACTTCTGTTATCTTTAGTGATTGGTTGAGTTGTTGATTTGTTGCTGCCAGTAGTTTTAGATCATCCATGTATAGCAAATGTGTGATTTTGTGTGGGTATGTTCCAGTAATATTGTATCCGTAATTTGTATTATTTAGCATGTTGGATAGTGGGTTCAGAGCAAGACAGAACCAGAAAGGACTTAATGAGTCTCCTTGGTATATTCCACACTTAATCTGTATTGGCTGTGATGTGATGTTATCTGAATTTGTTTGGATATTAAGTGTGGTTTTCCAGTTTTTCATTACTATGTTTAGAAACTGTATCAATTTAGGATCTACTCTGTATATTTCCAAAATCTGTAGTAACCATGAGTGGGGTACACTATCAAAGGCTTTTTGGTAATCAATGTATGCGTAGTGTAGGGACCTTTGCTTAGTTTTAGCTTGATATGTCACCTCTGTATCTATTATCAGTTGCTCTTTACATCCTCGTGCTCCTTTGCAGCAGCCTTTTTGTTCTTCATTTATAATTTTGTTCTGTGTTGTATGTGTTATTAATTTCTGTGTAATGACTGAAGTTAATATTTTGTAGATTGTTGGTAGGCATGTTATGGGGCGATATTTAGCTGGGTTTGCTGTGTCTGCTTGATCTTTAGGTTTCAGATAGGTTATTCCATGTGCAAGTGTATGAGGGAATGTGTATGGGTCTGCAATGTAACTGTTAAATAATTTAGTTAGATGTGAATGCGTTGAGGTGAACTTCTTTAGCCAGTAATTTGCTATTTTATCATTTCCAGGGGCTTTCCAATTGTGTGTAGAATTAATTGCTGGGGTGACTTCATGTTGCAAAATTATCACTTCAGGCATTTGTGGTATCATCTTGTATGTGTCTGTTTCTGCTTGTATCCACCGTGCATGCCTCTTATGTTGTACCGGGTTTGACCATATGTTGCTCCAGAAGTGTTCCATGTCTGTTATGTTTGGTGGATTGTGTATTTTAATGTGTGTGTTATCTATTGTTTGGTAAAATCTCTTTTGGTTTGTGTTGAATGTTTGGTTTTGTTTCCTTCTATTTTCACTTTTTTTGTATCTTCTAAGTCGTTTGGCCAATGCTTGTAATTTCTGCTTTTTTTCATCTAATTGCTCTATTGCTTCTTGTTGTGAGATTTTACCTAACCTTTTTCGTTTTTTTTCTGATATTTCATTTCTTATAAATTGTGTTAGCTGTCTGATGTCTTTTCTCAATTTTTCTATTCTTATCTGTAGCCTGTGTTGCCATGCTGGTTTTGTGGGTTTCTTCTGTGTGTTGGTTTGTTCTGATCTCTGCCTAGTGTGTATATTTAGTGTAGTGAGTGCTCCTATATAAACCAGTAGTTGTAACTCTTCCATAGTTGTATTTTCATTTATTTTGTTGTGTATGATTGTGTTGATAGTTTTTATTGTTGTTTCGACTTGTGGGTTATTTGGCGGTCTATGCAAGAATGGTCTAATGTCTGTATTTGTGTCTTTGTATTCTATATATGTCAGCTGAAATTTCTCTTCTATATCTAACACATGTGTCTCTTCGTGTTCTATTTGTGCTTGTTCTGGTGGCTGTCTTAAGATTTCGTTTTCCTCTGATTGTTTAATTGATGCGTCTTGGTCTTTGTTTGTTTGCTCTGGGATGTTTGAGTCCATTACTGTATTTTCTTCTTCTTCTGATTGCACATTATTTTGTTCCAGTATTTGTTGTACTTGTTGTTTGATGTTTTCTAATTCTGACTGGGGTATCCTGTTATTTTTTATTATTACACGGATCTGATCAGCTAGTCGTTGTTCTGTTAAGAATTTTAATTCCGGGTATCTGGTAATAAATGTTGTGTATACTTGTGATCTGTATCCAGTTGTGTTGGTTCCTAGGTTTGTTGCTTAGTAATAACAGAACATGAGGTGTCGATTAACTTCATCTGACCATCTCATCCTCTGTCTTTGTTTTCCTTCTCGGGTGGTTGCAGGAAGCATATCCTGCAAAACACCTCTATTTGGATTTAAATCCTTTTCCAGTTGGCTAGCAGTGTCGTTACCATTGTGGGCGGGCATAGGGTTCAAGCGTCGTCCCCGACCATGACGGCGCTTGTCCGAGGCTTCTTTAGTTCTGTCCTGAACCAAGTAATCACACTAAAAGGGGGGTTAGCCCTATTAGTGGTTTGTTCTTTTCGTCGCCTTTTACGACTGGCAGAACATACCGGAGGCCTATTCTTTTCCCGGGCCTCCACGGGAATTATTATTGTTATTATTATTATTATTATTGTTATTATTGCCTACTACTATTTTTATTGGCAACGGCCTTGCCGCAGTGGATACACCGGTTTCCGTGAGATCACCGAAGTTAAGCACTGTCGGGCGTGGCCGGCGCTAGGATGGGTGACCATCCAGCCGCCATGCGCTGTTGCCATTTTTCGGGGTGCACTCAGCCTCGTGATGCCAATTGAGGAGCTACTCGACCGAATAGTAGCGGCTCCGGTCAAAGAAAAAAACCATCATAACGACCGGGAGAGCGGTGTGCTGACCACATGCCCCTCCTATCCGCATCCTCCCTGAGGATGACACGGCGGTCGGATGGGCCCGATGGGCCACTTTTGGCCTGAAGACGGAGTGCTTTGCTACTAACCTAATTATTATTGTGACTGTTCTGTAATTTTTTTTGTATGTGTTGTTCCTGGTCAGATGTCGGGCTAAATCAGCAACAAATAAATAATTTGAAAAGCATTCACCGAGAACTAGGAGAAATTACGTGTGTCATGCAATTTATTTAATATCTGTAATGGTATCAATAGTCTGTTCCTATCGTTGTGGGTATTTCGCTTAGCACTACGATTGTGAACTCTATCCAGCTTACTACAACTACAAGAGAATGCAAATAGGGTGGGGGTGGTCGAAGGGCATTGAAATGCAGATGTCATCCGACATCCACGCACAACTAATGGCATAAAGTTACAAAGAAACAGAAACAGAGAGGTAAAATGACAAAAGAAGGAAACAAATACTTAGTGTCGCCATCTTAGATGACGAAGAACCCGGGTTCCATCTACGGTACTTCCTTAGATTTTTTCGGAAGTACGGAGGTCTGGTGCAGCGTCCGCTCACACCTTATGAGACTAAAAGAGGAGATGCTTGAATAAAGAAGCAGCGGCATCACTGGGATTCATCTACTGGTAACAACGGCTGGAGGGATTGCTGAGAAACTGATCATATGTCCCAGGATCGTAGATCGATTCTCAACTGATTTATACGCAGCAGTCGACCGGTCGGAACAGGACTAAGGCCTAATCCGTCATTGGTGTTTACTTTTTACTTTTCTCGCGATGATTTTGCTTGCAACCAGTATTTATAAAGTATGATCAAACAAATACAATTGCATACATCAGTAGACACAGAAGAAGATTATTACTGGATCATTGTAGCATCTGAAGAAGGCAGTTCGTAAGCTGAAACCGATAACGTGAAGAACATTAAAAAGAAACCACCACCACACCTAAACGGATACACGTGTATTAAGTCTCTTGGTGCGGGGAGTGGCAACTGACCCTTAACATAGATAAATGTAACGTATTGCTAATACACAGAAAGAAGGATCCTTTACTGTATGATTATATGATAGCGGAACAAACACTGGTAGCAGTTACTTCTGTAAAATATCTGGGAGTATGCGTACGGAACGATTTGATGTGGTTTGATCATATAAAATTAATTGTTGGTAAGGCGCGTGCCAGGTTGAGATTCATTGGGAGAGTTCTTAGAAAATGTAGTCCATCAACAAAAGAGGTGGCTTACAAAACACTCGTTCGACCTATACTTGAGTATTGCTCATCATTGTGGGATCCGTACCGGGTCGGGTTGACAGAGGAGATAGAGAAGGTCCAAAGAAGAGCGGCGCGTTTCGTCACAGGGTTGTTTGGTAAGCATGATAGCGTTACGGAGATGTTTAGCAAACTCAAGTGGCAGACTCTGCAAGAGAGGCGCTCTGCATCGCGGTGTAGCTTGCTGTCCAGGTTTCGAGAGGGTTCGTTTGTGGATGAAGTATCGAATATATTGCTTGTCCCTACTTATACCTCCCGAGGAGATCACGAATGTAAAATTAGAGAGATTCGAGCGCGCACAGAAGCTTTCCGGCAGTCGTTCTTCCCGCGAACAACATGCGACTGGAACAGGAAAGGGAGGTAACGACAGTGGCACGTAAGGTGCCCTCCGCCACACAACTTTGGGTGGCTTGCGGAGTATAAATGTAGATGTAGATGTATATGTCGAATCTTTCACAGGTGGTTCTAGACCTCAGCTGTTCAGTACAGAATGTCAAATCAAAGACAAGTGTAATGTGCTGCCATTACATAGAAAGATAGATCCCTTATCATTTAGCTACAATACAGCAGGTCAGCAACTGGAAGCAGTTAATTTCATAAATTATCTGGGAGTACGCATTAGGAGTGATTTAAAATGGAATGATCATATAAAGTTGATCGTCGGTAAAGCAGATGCCAGACTGGGATTCATTGGAAGAATTCTAAGGAAATGCAATCCGAAAACAAAGGAAGTAGGTTGCAGTACGCTTGTTCACCCACTGCTTGAATACTGCTCAGCAGTGTGGCATCCGTACAAGATAGGGTTGGTAGAAGAGATAGAGAAGATCCAACGGAGAGCAGCGCGCTTCGTTACAGGATCATTTAGTAATCGCGAAAGCGTTACGGAGATGATAGATAAACTCCATTGGAAGACTCTGCAGGAGAGACGCTCAGTAGCTCGGTACGGGCTTTTGTTAAAGTTTCGAGAACATACCTTCACCGAAGAGTCAAGCAGTATATTGCTCCCTCCTACGTATATAGGATAAAATCAGAGAGATTAGAGCCCACACAGAAGCATACCGACAATCCTTCTTTCCACGAACAACACGAGACTGGAATAGAAGGGAGAACCGATAGAGGTACTCAAGGTATCCTCCACCACACACCGTCAGGTGGCTTGCGGAATATGGATGTAGATGTAGATGTAGATCTTTCATCCGTCTAAATTTCCAAATTGTTATTTTATTGGGCTACCAGTTTCGGCAATATATTACGCCACCTTGTGGCCCCCCGACCGACGTGTAGGAAGATTCCAACCTCACTTACGGTCAAAATAGGGACTAGAATTCAAAGACTGGTATCGGTAGATCTTTGAGAGTTATCACTTCAAGCATTACCTGTCGGTCTCAAAAATCTAGAGATAACAATCTTTGAATGCTGGCCCTTATTTTGATCAGAACTGAGGCTGGAATCGTTCTATACCTTGGTCATGGGACCTGAAGATGGCGTAATATATCGCTGAAACTGTTTGCGCAATAAAATAAAAGTTCGAGAATTTAGATGGTTGAAAGGTGTCCGATCTGAGATTCTACACATGTATTACGTCACGACCAATTTTGTCCGAAATAACATCAACAGGACACAGTCATCATATGAGATCTCAACAGAGTCGTGCCTATATAGTGACGTTAAAAGACTTATAATTATCTTCCGTAAAGTTAAAAGTAAATTCTGGACCACGACGATCATATAAACACTCTTTGGTCCCCCTCGCAAAATTCAGGCAACTTGGCATGCAGTGTACACTACAGTAGCGCCGTAGAATAGACTAGACTAGCGTACGTAAAAGAACGCCAAGATGACCCCAGAAGAGCTACACATTGTGTTATGGAGGGAATTCAAAAGTGCATCTAAGCCGGAGGTAGAATTTATGAAAATAGACTTCTAAGTTAATTATTTGCATTTGCTTAACATCTTCGATGTGCATTTGTTTCGGTTACAGTTTTAATACATCTTATAAGGAACTTTTATTCCAATTAGTATACACTACCATCTCATAAAATATTTACCATTTCTCCTGAAAATACCTGCAGGTAGCGTAAGGTCAGTCCTAGCAAAAATGCGAAAGAAAAATAGCCTTTACAGTTTTTTGCACCAAGTATGTGTTTGGTTTACCCGATGTACGGAAACCACGAAAAACCTGAACCTTCATGGCTGGTCAACGATTTCGCCTTCTGTCCTCTCGAATACAAATCTAATATCCTCTCCCCTTTCTCTCTCTCTCTCTCTCTCTCTCTCTCTCTCTCTCTCTCTCTCTCTCTCTGCCTCTCCCTCATACATACACACACACACACACACACACACACACACACACACACACACACACACATGCATAATACAGACATTCCCTCATTCTTTCCCTTTCTCTCCCGTTTCTTTAATTTCTTAATCACAGCACGACCAAGTTCTACAGCGTGACGGATGCAAATGCGGAAGACATGCTACACCCAAACCTCTTGTCAAACACATGAGTGCAAATAACACGTACACAGAAGGACCCATGTAGGAGTAAGAGCCGTAGTGGACTGATCTATGTCACCAGACCAGTGCAGGACTCTTGTCATGGGTTACTTGACTGGAGGACAGATTTTGGTGTAATAAATGCACACTGAAATTCACACAGGGGCACTTTGGGGTCCGGCAGCACCACCGTGATTCTGGACAACAAGATGACTGGCCATCGCCAGCAGCAGACATGGGTTCGAATCCAGGGGAGGGCTAATATTTTCAGTTACATATAAGCCATGTGAAAATAAGCGTGGTAGCCCGAAACCGGTTGTGGCACTAATTAAAACATTTAAAAAGTATTTGTGGCATCATTCACCGACTATGGTTAACGGCCGCTGAGTCCACAATATCCAGTATTGATAAAATAACATTAAAAGAATTTCGTTTGGTCACCAGTGTCTCCACTGAACCTCCCAGCCCATACTTACCACCAATCACCAAACCGAGTGCTACCAGTCTTTTAAATACGTTTGATCAATTCTTCAGCATCATTGATAGTTTTCTATAATTTTAACCCGTAATTACCGTATTATCCTCCAGCCATCAGCTACAGTTTTGAATTGAATTATTCGTTGTACAACAGTGCGAGGTATTTTTGTGCTTAGCGCTAAAATAATTTTCTTATGACTTTTGTAGTTGTGTACTTATTTCGGTTGAAGTTCACTGAAGATGAGATTAAAGCGCAGTCGACGATAGAGTGATGACTGTGTTACTTACTAACTTCCGCTCCCAGCATTTAGATCAAGCAGTTTATGCGAAATCGCGGAAATCTTAAATATGGATAGCTAGGTAGAGATTTAAACTCCTATACTCCTGATAATTGGCCTCATGTCCTACTGCTTCTGCACGTCGCCTGTTGGTTTCAGAGGAGTTAATGCGAGTACTTAAATCCAATTCTTTACTAACTTCCGCTCCCAGCATTTAGATCAAGCAGTTTATGCGAAATCGCGGAAATCTTAAATATGGATAGCTAGGTAGAGACTTAAACTCCTATACTCCTGATAATTGGCCTCATGTCCTACTGCTTCTGCACGTCGCCTGTTGGTTTCAGAGGAGTTAATGCGAGTACTTAAATCCAATTTTTTAATAAGGAGCCGGCCGTTGTGGCCGAGCGCTTCTAGGCGCTGCTGCTACGGTCGCAGGTTCGAATCCTGCCTCGGGCATGGATGTGTACGATGTCCTTAGGTTAGTTAGGTTTAAGTAGTTCTAAGTTCTAGGGGACTGATGACCTCAGATGTTAAGTCCCATAGTGCTTAGAGCCATTGGAACCTTTAATAAGGTGTAAGAGAAACGCTGAGAGAATTTAAATGAGAATCGTGGCAGAAAGACGACATAAGAAGACTTGTGTCGAAAAAAGAATGCGCAGTCTTTATGCACGACTCGCGTAGGTATAATGAGAGTAAAAGGGATCATGAGTTTTAAAAAAATAGTGTGCATTTCTCTTGGAGTGACCCTCGTATGTTATGTAGCTAAATTTTTTCACCAAATTTTATTGTTGTTGTTGTGGTCTTCAGTCTTGAGAAAGGTTTGATGCAGCTCTCCATGCTACTCTATCCTGTGCAAGATTCTTCATCTACCAGTACCTACTGCAGCCTACATCCTTCTGAATCTGCTTAGTGTATTCATCTCTTGGTCTCCCTCTACGATTTTTACCCTCCACGCTGCCCTCCAAACTAAATTGGTGATCCCTCGATGTCTGAGTACATGTCCTACCAACTGATCCCTTCTTCTAGTCAAGTTGTGCCACAAACTCTTCTCCCCAATTCTATTCAATACCTCCTCATTAGCTATGTGATCTACCCATCTAATCTTCAGCATTGTTCTGTAGCACCACATTTCGAAAGCTTCTATTCTCTTCTTGTCTAAGCTATTTATCGTGCATGTTTCACTTCCATACATGGCTGCACTCCATACAAATACTTTCAGAAACGACTTCCTGACATTTAAATCTATACTTGATGTTAACAAATTTTTCTTCTTCAGAAACGCTTTCCTTGCCATTGACAGTCTACATTTTATGTCTTCTCTACTTCGACCATCATCATTTATTTTGCTCCCCAAATAGCAAAACTCCTTTACTACTTTTAATGTCCCATTTCCTAATCTATTTCCCTCAGCATCACCAGACTTAATTCGACTACATTCCATTATCCTCGTTTTGCTTTTGTTGATGTTCATCTTATACCCTCCTTTCAAAAGACTGTCCATTCCGTTCAACTGCTCTTCCAAGTACAGACATTCATTTTTCCATCGCTCAATAAGCGAATGCAGTAGGATGATATTCTTACAGAGCACCCTTTAGAATGCACTGAACAACTGCCTGTGGAATTAATACAGGGCGTTTCAAAAAGAAAGAGCAGATTTCAAACATTTATTTCTCAAAAACTACAAATGATAGAAACACAATTCAAACGTTTCTTGTCAGAGAAAGGTTCAAAGTTTTTCAATGGTCCGCGCAGAAGTTCCATGCAAATCCGCAGTGGCGCTGGCGTTTGTTTGTAGGAAAATGGCGACGACACCACAGGAACGATCATTTTGTGTGCTGCAATTTGCAAAGTTAGAGTCCATTGTTGGTGTGCAACGTGCATTCCGCCGTCAATTCAACAAACAGCCGCCTCGTCATAAGCAAATTTATGAGTGGCATCACAGATTCGTAGAAGATGGTTGCATCTGCAAGCGAAAAAGCACGGGTCGTCCACGCACATCGGATGAAAATGTCGAGCGTGTCCGTGCAGCTTACGAAAGGAGCCCTAGAAAATCCACGACACGGGCAAGTCACGAACTAAACATGTCTAAAACAACGGTATGGCGCGTTCTGAGTAACCGTCTGCACATGAAGCCGTACAAACTGCAGTTATTGCAAGCATTGCGTCCTGACGACCACAACAAAAGGTTCGAATTTTCAACTGCAATTCTACAGGACATGGAAGAGGACAATTTTGCCGAACGATTAATTTTTTCAGATGAATCAACGTTTCACATTTCTGGTAAAGTTAATCGGCATAACGTACGAATTTGGGCGAGTGAAACTCCGAGGGACGTTATTCAACATGAAAGAGACTCACCAAAGGTTAACGTCTTTTGTGCAATTTCGGTAAACAAAGTTTATGGACCTTTCTTTTTCATGGAGAAAACTATCACAGGAACCATTTACCTGGACATGTTAGAAAACTGGCTATTTCCTCAACTTCAGGAAGATTCAAATCACTTCATCTTCATGCAAGATGGCGCCCCACCACACTTCTCTGAACCTGTACGACGGTACCTAAATAACACCATTCCAGGACGGTGGATTGGAAGAGCAGGAGCACAAGATCAATGTCATCGTCTGTGGCCTCCCAGGTCACCAGACCTTACTCCCTGCGATTTTTATTTGTGGGGGTACATAAAGGACTGTGTTTATGTCCCACCTATGCCCGCTACTCTTCAAGAGGTACGACATTGAATTGTTGCGGCCGTGAATTCGGTAACTAAAGACCAGTTGCGTCGTGTGTGGCAAGAAATGAGATACCGGTTTGATATTTGTCGTGTAACAAATGGTGCTCATATTGAGGTACAGTTTTGATATTTGTTGTGTAACATTTGGTACTCATATTGAGTGAAGGACCGTTGGAATTGTGTTTCTATCATTTGTAGTTTTTGAGAAATAAATGTTTGAAATCTGCTCTTTCTTTTTGAAACGCCCTGTATATAAATGTAGAGGAACGTGATAAAAATCTGTTTGTAGCGTGCAATACATGTCTGTATTTTCGAAAATATTTTCTGGCAAAATATAAAGAAACCAGCTTGAGTTTCAATTTATTTGAATGGACATTAAGAAAAATCAATGAAAGGAACTGCGTCGCATTACCTTAGGATGCAACCTCACCGGACAAAATTTTAGCCATCTCGACAGAAGAGCTCCGTTGTCACTTTGGAGCGCTGTAGATAGTGGGGAAATGGTGCCAGGCAGTCATGTGACCGTCCACCGCTGACGTAAGTCATGGCAGTGGGGTGGTGTGTATCGCGCCACTTTGTACGGGAGTTGCACAGAATTATGGAAACATCGCGATAAATGTATGCTTGAACACTAATGCAGATGCTAGTCAAGCCTGCAGATTGCGCTGTTGTACCTCACAAGTGACGCCAACCGTGCAATGTCGTCAGTACGTTGCAGGCCTCTGTCGTGCTCAGCAACGTGTTCTGTGTAGTTGTCAGAGCATTATGTCGGGGCTCACTGCATTCGGATGTAGGCAAATTGCTGGTACTCGCATGGTGACTGCTTCCGTAACAAAGGTAAACAAAGTGTTTGGTGTTTGTGGAGGCACCACATGGAAAACTTATACTGCATACAGGGAAAGCGGAAATACACTCCTGGAAACGGAAAAAAGAAGACATTGACACCGGTGTGTCAGACCTACCATACTTGCTCCGGACACTGTGAGAGGGCTGTACAAGGAATGATCACACGCACGGCACAGCGGACACACCAGGAACCGCGGTGTTGGCCGTCGAATGGCGCTAGCTGCGCAGCATTTGTGCACCGCCGCCGTCAGTGTCAGCCAGTTTGCCGTGGCATACGGAGCTCCATCGCAGTCTTTAACACTGGTAGCATGCCGCGACAGCGTGGACGTGAACCGTATGTGCAGTTGACGGACTTTGAGCGAGGGCGTATAGTGGGCATGCGGAAGGCCGGGTGGACGTACCGCCGAATTGCTCGACACGTGGGGCGTGAGGTCTCCACAGTACATCGATGTTGTCGCCAGTGGTCGGCGGAAGGTGCACGTGCCCGTCGACCTGGGACCGGACCGCAGCGACGCACGGATGCACGCCAAGACCGTAGGATCCTACGCGGTGCCGTAGGGGACCGCACCGCCACTTCCCAGCAAATTAGGGACACTGTTGCTCCTGGGGTATCGGCGAGGACCATTCGCAACCGTCTCCATGAAGCTGGGCTACGGTCCCGCACACCGTTAAGCCGTCTTCCGCTCACGCCCCAACATCGTGCAGCCCGCCTCCAGTGGTGTCG
This sequence comes from Schistocerca cancellata, assembly GCF_023864275.1. NCBI lineage: Eukaryota > Metazoa > Arthropoda > Insecta > Orthoptera > Acrididae > Schistocerca > Schistocerca cancellata. The sequence continues at coordinate 350,826,642 of NC_064634.1, read as the reverse complement.
CGACAGGCGTGAATGGAGGGACGAATGGAGACGTGTCGTCTCCAGCGATGAGAGTCGCTTCTGCCTTGTTGCCAATGATGGTCGTATGCGTGTTTGGCGCCGTGCAGGTGAGCGCCACAATCACGACTGCATACGACCGAGGCACACAGGGCCAACACCCGGCATCATGGTGTGGGGAGCGATCTCCTACACTGGCCGTACACCACTGGTGATCGTCGAGGGGACACTGAATAGTGCACGGTACATCCAAACCGTCATCGAACCCATCGTTCTACCATTCCTAGACCGGCAAGGGAACTTGCTGTTCCAACAGGACAATGCACGTCCGCATGTATCCCGTGCCACCCAACGTGCTCTAGAATGTGTAAGTCAACTACCCTGGCCAGCAAGATCTCCGGATCTGTCCCCCATTGAGCATGTTTGGGACTGGATGAAGCGTCGTCTGACGCGGTCTGCACGTCCAGCACGAACGCTGGTCCAACTGAGGCGCCAGGTGGAAATGGCATGGCAAGCCGTTCCACAGGACTACATCCAGCATCTCTACGATCGTCTCCATGGGAGAATAGCAGCCTGTATTGCTGCAAACGTGGATATACACTGTATTAGTGCCGACATTGTGCATGCTCTGTTGCCTGTGCCTATGTGCCTGTGGTTCTGTCAGTGTGATCATGTGATGTATCTGACCCCAGGAATGTGTCAATAAAGTTTCCCCTTCCTGGGACAATGAATTCACGGTGTTCTTATTTCAATTTCCAGGAGTGTATATCGTCCGCTACGTCACAAATCCGACTACATTGCGTGTTTAGTGATCGAGACAGGCAGTCACTGAAGATGATGGTGATGATAAATGAAGGATTGACAGATGCGAAACTTACTGTAGAACTGATTGTCGCACTCGCGGACCCTGTCAGCACACGAAGGGACATTCCTAAGCAGGGAAATGCAGGGTGAGCTGGAATTTCAAAACATCTCATTACTGATGAAAATGCCCGTAAGGGGTAAACTTGGTGCCATAGCCATAATACCTAGCCGGTGGAGCAATAGGACAATGTATGTTATTTGGTCGAAGCACTCTTGTTTCACACTGATTCCAACTTCTCCCAGAGTTTACAGCCCTACAGTGAAACATGGGAAGAAGAAGGGGGGGGGGGGGAGTGGTTCGGTGATGTTCTGGGCACCCATATCGTGTGGTCTTCCATGGGCCCCCTGGTTACTCAGCAAGATCGACCATTCTAACTGATGAGAGTCATCCCATAGTTCCATGTTTGTTCCCCAATAGTGATGCTGTGTTCAAGGACTGTTTTCTTGAGTACGAGGATGAATTGTCGCTTTGCCCCTCGCCGCCACAATGTCAATGTTATTTAGCCTTTGCCAACTTTGGAGAGAAGGTTGCGTGATCGCTTCCAGCCTGAACATGCGACTATTTTGCAGGAAGAATGGTATAATGTCCTCTTGAAAACCATACAGTACCTGTATTTAGCCATTCCGAGACAACTGCAAGCTGTCGTGTTTAGGCGTGTCTATATTTTTGAGCACCCTCTGTATATGAATGATATGTAAGTATTAAATGTAATTATTGTTATTATTGCTACAATCGCTCCTTGTTTTAATAATTTTATCTACCAATATACGTTGGATCCTCGTGGAGACTTGAAGGTATGCCAGAAAGGAGCCATTTTTCTCATCATGCGCATGACCACACTGTGAATAAACACGCAATTTGTTGCTATATCGACACGGTCTCACCAACCTATTTACGAGGAATGATGTACCAATCGTAGATATCCTACGCAATGTACAAAGCCCAGTAATACAGGGAACACAGACGTGTCACGCCATGTCAGCGACAATATGTTTCAAACGTGACAGGAATTTTCCTGTCACTTCCTGCAGGTCTATCTCAACTAGCATCCGAGCGAACACTGCGAAGTGAACTGCAAGCAGTGAGCGTCTGGATTCAGACACCTCGCACAAGGTTATCGCCCTCAGCGGCAATTAAAACTGTATACTTTCAATGTGCCAAACAAAACAGAAACTGGATAGAAGCGGGCTGGAGGCGCTATTCCGTCGCATTTCAAAACATCCACCGACGGTCCAGTGTGGTGTTTAACTCGTTGTATGGATGGCATCGGTCAGGCTGAAAAGTTCTCTGTGATGTTTTGGGACTGTTATTTGGGTCCGTTCATTCAGAGCACCGCGAACAACAACCAGGGTGCGATCTTTCGGTCACCAAGTGTTGTCCTATCTTCTCTTACTTCAGGACGAGTGTATTATGGATACTCTCCTCTTCCAAGATAACCACAGCTGTGTTCACGAGACATACGTTCCTGGTTTGGTGAAGACTCAGACACCATATGGCAGTACTGCTAGCCTCTAGATTACCCGACCTTAATCCCATGGGAAGTGCCTGGGACTATAGGAACAGCGGCCGGAACGTAGTATCCCCATAATTTGGTAGCTGGGATTTGACAGTGTAAGAAAGCAAGATTTCTGAGGGTTCTCTATCTGAGAGACTATTTCAGGCAGTTAATTAATGTTCTTGAAAGTCTGTATAATCGTACAGATAGTAATAGAAACCAATGAAGAGCTGAGTAAACCGAGAAACCTACTTCATTGCTGCAGTCTGTCACCATTAGTGTTTAATATTTATACTGATAACATGTCCGCCCCCGGTAGCTGAATGGTCAGCGTGACGGATTGTTACTCCTCTGGGCCCGAGTTCGATTCCCGGCTGGGTCGGGAAATTTTCTCCGCCCAGTGACTGGTTGTTGTGCTGTCCTCATCTTCATCCTTTCATCCTCCACCGACTGCAGGTCGCCGAAGTGGCGTCAACTTGAAAGACCGGCACCCGGCGAACGGTCTGCCCGAAGGGGGACCCTAGCCATACGATTAAATAAATAAACTGATAACATGCTACGAGAATGGATGGATGAGAAGTACGGTTTTAAAATAGAAAGTGAGAAAAGTCTAAGCACTCCTTTATTTTCTGAGAACAAATAATCTTTCGGTAAACCGAAGATACACTACCCTCCCGGTACTCAGACATGCCCAAATTGCCAATAAAAATAATTTGTAGATCTCCGCAAGCAAGAGCAGGGGAAAACATCCTATAAGAATTAAGAACGTCACTTATGGAGAAAATAATAGAGCAAGCAAGTCATTTCAACTATCTAAGCTGTGATATGTCGTATGAGAGAACGACACAGTTAAGAAAAAACCAAGAAAGTACGGACGAATCTATGGAGCAAGAAGAGTCTTTAATGAAGTTTTATAGAACAATGGCAGTACCTGATTTAATATATTGTAACGGAAGAGAAATAGCAACAAAAATGGTTCAAATGGCTCTGAGCACTATGGGACTCAACTGCTGTGGTCATCAGTCCCCTAGAGCTACTTAAACCTAACTAACCTAAGGACATCACATACACCCATGCCCGAGGCAGGATTCGAACCTGCGACCGTAGCAGCAGCGCGGCTCCGGACTGGAGCGCCTAGAACCCCACGGCCACCGCGGCCGGCAATAGCAACAAATACAAGCAGCAGAAATGAGATATTTAACATCAGTAAAGGATAGTACAAGTCACGAGCTAAACATGTTTACTCTGAGTGACAAAATAACTGATTACAGGAAAAAAATAGGAAAGTCAGGCCGGCCGGAGTGGCCGTGCGGTTCTAGGCGCTACAGTCTGGAGCCGAGCGACCACTACGGTCGCAGGTTCGAATCCTGCCTCGGGCATGGATGTGTGTGATGTCCTTAGGTTAGTTAGGTTTAATTAGTTCTAAGTTCTAGGCGACTGATGACCTCAGAAGTTGAGTCGCATAGTGCTTAGAGCCATTTGAACCATTTTTTTAGGAAAGTCACACAGATGGAGAAAAATCGAATTCCCAGAATGTAGTGATCCTAAGCACCAAGGGATAGAAGAAACGTCGGCCGACTGAGTAAAAGATGGAAGGTGGCCGGTACGGGTCAAAGACCCAATACTTGTAGGTAAGAAAAGATACAGAGGTTTCAGGCTGCATTACGCAGTTTCAGTGTGATGCCTGCTGGCGATGCTAATTTTTTGCCGGTGTGTTTACTTTATATAATTCAACGTAAACATAAAGATAGTATTCCCTAAGTGTCTGTAAACAGAACGCAGTAGATTATTTTAAACCGCTTAAGGGCGAAACCATATAAAAGGAAATGAAACTTTAATGACTGCGTCAGAACAAAGTTCCTAGAGTTAACTAGTATAATAATTATAAACAGTGTTAATTACAAACAGTGTTGAATATATGAAATGTTTCTCTGCAACTATTAGAATGGCAAGCGGCCACTTGTCCATTTTGATTGAATTAGCCTGCTTAGATGAACTAGAGGTGAGTGCCAGAATAATCTTAGCTGTACCTGTTGTCACTTTGTCCCCTCGCTGACTAATTTAAGCTGCAGTTAAACTCTCAGTAGCACCGCACCTATTCTAATTAACACCGCTGTAGGGAGTGCGCTGGTTACCACAGTCTGTGCAAATTACGCTCCTCCCCGGGGCTACTGTGCTTACGGAAGCACAACGCCGAGACGGGAAGTGCTAAGGGTACCCTGACTTAATTAAGACGGTCTACGTCACGCTGCAACGAGATTCATTATCGTAACTTCAATTTCACTATGTTTGCTTATTCAGTTATTTAATAACTATTAAATGTCCAGGGTCTGTCGATTCCGGAGTTTCTGATCATTCATTCACTTGCGGGTAATACAACTGAAAGAATTCCCAGTAGGCTTCGAACACAACTCTGCCTTATACCACTCCCTAATATGAGGCATTGTCCCTCTCATAATATTAAGATTAATGAAGCACCAACTACTGTTGTTGCTGTTGTTGTTGTCTTCAATACGAAGACTGGTTTCATGCAACTTCTCACTGTACTGTGGCCCGCTGAAGCCTCTTCATCTCTTCACAGTTAATCCTACCTACATCCACTTATACCCGATCACCGTATCTGAACCTTGGTCTTCCTCTACAATTTTTATCTCCAATATTTCCCTCTATTACCAAATTAATTATTCCTTGATGCCTATGGATGTGCCCAGTCAATAAATCCTTTTAGTCAACATGAGCATCACAGCTATTTTATCTATGATTTGTAAGTGTAGCTCTTCATTAGTTAATCAACCTACCCACCTAATCGTTTGCATTCCAGAACCTCTACTTCTCTGCATAGTTTAAGATCTGAGCTTCTCGTCTATATGAGCCTACACACCAGATAAATACTTTCATGAAAAACTTGCTAAAACTTAAATGTAAATTGGATGTTAACACACACTGGTGAGACAAAACATTATGGCTACGTGCTTAACAGCTTTTTTCTCAGTCTCTGGAGCGAAATACATCACTGCTTCTAAGTATTACGGATCTGAATGCTTGTTGGTAGGTTTGTCGAGGTATGCCGCATTAGATGTCTACGCACAGGTCACGTAATTCGCGTAAATAAAGGGCCTCTGAGTCGGGCTCACGACGATGGCGCCCGATAGCAACCCAGATGGATTACGTTGGATTTACATCAGGCGAATTTGATCGCGGAGACATCAACATAAGTTTACTGTAGTGCTCCTCAAACTTCTGTAGCACGGTTATGTTTCCAAGACACGGACAATTCTACTGCTGAAAGATGGCATCGCCGTCGGGGAAGACATCAAGCACGAAAGGATGCAGTTGGTTCGCAGCTGTCAGCGTTGTTTCCGATTACTACCACAGATCCCATGCTGTTGCCACCAGCCTGCGTCCGTGGCGCGCTGCACGTTTCAAGCCCCGTTCACCTCGATGACGGTATTTGTGGAGACGACCATCGCCCTAGTGTAACAAAAATGTGATTCGCCCAAACATCTGACGCGTTTCCATTGATCTACGATCGAATCCCGATGGTCCAGTGCCCACTGCAATCGTAATTGATGATGTCGTTGGGTCATCATGTGAAGACTGACGGGTGATCTGTTGGGGAGTTTCATGACCAACAATGGTGTGCTCCGGAACGCTTGTGTTCGCATTACGCTCTTTCGACAGAGATGCCACGGATCACCATCTATCCTACTTTAGAGAGCAGCAAGCCTCCGAACGCCACGTTCTGAGAAGAGTCGTCGTGGACGTCTAACCATTTAGCGCCTACTGGTAACTTCACTGTTCTTCTTCGTCACACCATAGCTGCGCACGACAGCAGCATGAGAGCATTCGACCAGTTTCGCCATTTTCGAGATACTCGTTCACAGGCTCTACATAATAGTAATCTGTCCTTTTTCTAAGTCGCTTGCTTATCTCAATGGATTTTCCAATTTGCAGCCCATATCTTCGCCAGGGTCATGTCTCATGTGTTCCGCTTACATACTTTTACTACCGCGTCACATGTACGCAACGCCACACGGTGTTTCTTCTTCTCATGGAAAAACATCTATGTACGAGGTGCATTCAAGTTCTAAGGCCTCCGATTGTTTTTCTAATTAACTACTCACCCGAAATCGATGAAACTGGCGTTACTTCTCGACGTAATCGCCCTGCAGACGTACACATTTTTCACAACGCTGACGCCATGATTCCATGGCAGCGGCGAAGGCTTCTTTAGGAGTCTCTTTTGACCACTGGAAAATCGCTGAGGCAATAGCAGCACGGCTGGTGAATGTGCGGCCACGGAGAGTGTCTTTCATTGTGGGAAAAAGCCAAAAGTCACTAGGAGCCAGGTCAGGTGAGTAGGGAGCATGAGGAATCACTTCAAAGTTGTTATCACGAAGAAACTGTTGCGTAACGTTAGCTCGATGTGCGGGTGCGTTGTCTTGGTGAAACAGCACACGCGCAGCCTTTCCCGGACGTTTTTGTTGCAGTGCAGGAAGGAATTTGTTCTTCAAAACATTTTCGTAGGATGCAGCTGTTACCGTAGTGCCCTTTGGAACGCAATGGGTAAGGATTACGCCCTCGCTGTCCCAGAACATGGACACTATCATTTTTTCATCACTGGCGGTTAGCCGTGGCACCCACTTGGATGACATTATTCGCATTTTCAGGTCGTCATCCAGGATTGTGTGCACAGAACCCACAGAAATGCCAACTCTGGAGGCGATCTGTTCAACAGTCATTCGGCGATCCCCCAAAACAATTCTCTCCACTTTCTCGATCATGTCGTCAGACCGGCTTGTGCGAGCCCGAGGTTGTTTCGGTTTGTTGTCACACGATGTTCTGCCTTCATTAAACTGTCATACCCATGAACGCACTTCCGACACATCCATAACTCCATCACCACATGTCTCCTTCAACTGTCGATGAATTTCAACTGGTTTCACACCACGCAAATTCAGAAAACGAATGATTGCACGCTGTTCAAGTAAGGAAAACGTCGCCATTTTAAGTATTTAAAACAGTTCTCATTCTCGCCGCTGGCGGTAAAATTCCATCTGCGGTACGGTGCTGCCATCTCTGGGACGTATTGACAATGAACGCGGCCTCATTTTAAAACAATGCGCATGTTTCTATCTCTTTCCAGTCCGGAGAAAAAAAACTGTCGATGAATTTCAACTGGTTTCACACCACGCAAATTCAGAAAACGAATGATTGCACGCTGTTCAAGTAAGGAAAACGTCGCCATTTTAAGTATTTAAAACAGTTCTCATTCTCGCCGCTGGCGGTAAAATTCCATCTGCCATACGGTGCTGCCATCTCTGGGACGTATTGACAATGAACGCGGCCTCATTTTAAAACAATGCGCATGTTTCTATCTCTTTCCAGTCCGGAGAAAAAAAATCGGAGGCCTTAGAACTTGAATGCACCTCGAACATATTCCGCAAAGCACCGTACGACGCACGGCGGAGGTTATCTAGCACCACTACTAGTCATTTCCTTCCACTCCACAACAGAGCGATGGAAAACCGACTGTCTTTAAAAGCCTTCGAGTCCTAATTTATCGCATCTTACTTTCATGGTCCTTTCGCGATACATAGGTTGGCGCCAGTAGAATCGCTCTGCAGCTCACATCAAATGCCGAATCTCTAAATTTCCGCAATAGTGGCTTGCGAAACAAATGTCGTCTTCCTATCAGGGATTCCCACTTGAGTTCAGGAGGCATTTTCGTAATACGTACTTGTAGATCGAACATACCGATAACAAAAACTAATAGCACGCCCCTGAATTGCTTCGATGTCTACCTTTAATCCGACCTGCTGTTGATCCCGAAGACTCGAACAGTACTCAAGAATAGTGTCACACTAGCGTCCTACACTCTGCCTTTTGTGGATCAGCTGCACTTCCCGATAATTCTTCCAACAGAACGGAGTCGAGCTTTCGCCTGCCCTCCTATCAACCTGACGACCTCACGCCAGTTTATATCGCTCTACAGTGTCAGGCACAGCTATTTAATCGATGTGACTGTGTCAGCTGCCCCTGCTATTGCTGTATTCGAACTTTAGAGGACTGGTTTCCCTACTCATCTGCATTAACATATATTTCGACGATGCAAACATTTAATCAAATGGCTCTGAGCACTATGGGACTTAACATCTGAGGTCATCAGTCCCCTAGACATAGAACTGCTTAAACCTAACTAACCTAAGGAGATCACACAACCTTGCCCGAGGCAGGATTCGAACGTGCAACCGTAGCAGCAGCGTGGTTCCGGAATGAAGCCCCTAGAACCGCTCGACCACAGCGGCCGGCTAAACGTTTAATCATTTTTAATTGAGTTTATTAACAGAGTTACTTTTTTATTCTAGTTTTCTGTCATACTTTTTTGTTTTGATTCTTGCTCTGAGGTAACAAAAGTCGTGGAATAGCGGTATGCATAGATGGCGGTAGTATCTTCTGGCGATGTCAGAAGATGATGGGTACGAAACTCATTGAAACGCGACAAGACGACGCCACCACTCGGCTGATAATCCGAGAAGAATTCATCATCTATAATAAATGAATTAGGTGCTTCTGTTATTAACCAAATATGGAAGGGACGATCTGAAGGTTTCCGTCTGAGGCCATTGCTGCGGAGTATATGCAACCCAGCTCCACTCCGGTGTTGGTACATAAGCAACGACATGTAGACAAGCAGTTAATGTGGCCTTCGAAGAGAAACTTGTTCATTGCAACTTATATTATAAATTATGTCACATTTAATGATCTTCAGGCAGGCATCGATTCTTTGTACTTCCTTATGATTTATCGTACAATAGTTCCATAGAAAACGTAAATATTTAAACTGGGGTAAACGACCGACAAAATTAAACACGAGAGTGTTAAAACACGTGCAGCTCCACAGTCCACAATTCTAGAAACTAAGATTAAAAACAATGTCGCCAGCAAAGCGTCGTCTTCTTTCGTAGACTTCAGGTAGTATAATGCAATAATGTTTCATATGTTTTTGCATGTAAGATCGGAAGTCCTACTGAATACCGGACATGGCTGTATAGTTGGCACACTATCATTTATTTTGCTTCTAGATGCTTTCCACGCGGATACAGAAAACGCTGTCAACACCGTTAGTACAGTTGTTATTCGTGTACAAACTATAACATTAAAAAAAAACACTCTGATCAGAACTTTACGCTGCCCACAGCAATACTTTCTAGAGTACGCATTAATAAGTTCTGAATATGGGGTACCCATGTTGAACCACATCTACAAGTACATAGGAAACAGTGATCAGGAAAATGGAGAAGGAGTGAGATGGCATCAGTAGTCGCCGGCATTACTTGATGCCTCACCAGTCAAGCAGACACAGCAATTGTAGGACCGAATGCGGAAAACCTGTTTTAATCTTGAACTTAATAATTAAATGAAGACTAAAGCATTACTAGATATAGTCATAGCGGTCATCGAGAAAGTAAAGTGGAACAAGAATTTGGAAACGCATGCTAAAAATATGGATAATGTTGTTCGAAACGAGTATTTACACCTTCAATGGAAATAATAAAAATTGTTGATCAAGAGAGAAACGTTGACATAAGCTTGTCGTAAGCCCGGATAAACGAAACTGTTAATGGTATACCAAAGCAGAGGTGACTAATTTCAAAGTATAATTTCTGCACAAGGCTGACTAAGGCCAGCTGGGAAGATGTGTAACTCATGAGGTTCGCAGACAATGTAATGTTACTGAGAGGTAGTAACGACTCAACAGCTGTCAACTCGATTCTTCCATGACAATATTAAACACAACAACACACTAAACAAGTACACCTTCAGGTCGTCCTTATGACACGATACACACTTGGTTCTTCGCAATTGTTCAGAAAAATGAGAGTGCATCAAGTACAGGAGGATTTCCGTTACCTCCACATAGCTCTGAACTCCCGTTGTTTAGCACTGAGTTGACTTCGGCAATGAATTATTAATTTCTTCATATTCCGAGGGTGCTGATTCCGCAGCTTTATGTTTAATTAACGAGAAGCCACTCCTGCTACTGGTAAGAACTTTGAAACTTCCTGGCAGATTAAAACTGTGTGCCCGACCGAGACTCGAACTCGGGACCTTTGCCTTTCGCGGGCAAGTGCTAGTTCTGCAAGGTTCGCAGGAGAGCTTCTGTAAAGTCTGGAAGGTAGGAGACGAGGTACTGGCAGATGTAAATCTGTGAGTACCGGGCGTGAGTCGTGCTTCGGTAGCTCAGATGGTAGAGAACTTGCCCGCTAAATGCAAAGGTCCCGAGTTCGAGTCTCGGTCGGGCACACAGTTTTAATGTGCCAGGAAGTTTCATATGAGAGCACACTCCGCTGCAGAGTGAAAATCTCATTCTGGAAACATACCCCAGGCTGTGGCTAAGCCATGTCTCCGCAATATCCTTTCTTTCAGGAGTGCTAGTACTGCAAGGTTCGCAGGAGAGCCTCTGTAAAGTCTGGAAGGTAGGAGACGAGGTACTGGCAGAAGTAAATCTGTGAGTACCGGGCGTGAGTCGTGCTTCGGTAGCTCAGATGGTAGAGAACTTGCCCGCTAAATGCAAAGGTCCCGAGTTCGAGTCTCGGTCGGGCACACGGTTTTAATCTGCCAGGAAGTTTCATATCAGCACACACTCCGCTGCAGAGTGAAAATCTCATTCTGGAAACATACCCCAGGCTGTGGCTAAGCCATGTCTCCGCAATATCCTTTCTTTCAGGAGTGCTAGTACTGCAAGGTTCGCAGGAGAGCCTCTGTAAAGTCTGGAAGGTAGGAGACGAGGTACTGGCAGAAGTAAATCTGTGAGTACCGGGCGTGAGTCGTGCTTCGGTAGCTCAGATGGTAGAGAACTTGCCCGCTAAATGCAAAGGTCCCGAGTTCGAGTCTCGGTCGGGCACACGGTTTTAATCTGCCAGGAAGTTTCATATCAGCACACACTCCGCAGCAGGGTGAAAATCTCATTCTGGTAAGAACTTTATTCAGGGCGGTCGTGGACTTAATAAGTTTCTTATTAGCAACTGGAATACCTTTTCATTAATTCGACAATGAAGCTTAAATGATGCGAATAAACGGAAAAACGGAAACTCTCACTACCAAGGATGGCATGTAGCTTCACTTTAATGTAAGACGGTAAATACTTACGTTCTTTAAAGCCACAGTGTATTCTCTAATTCTGTAACTATTTGACAAAGTGAACGAAAAAGGTAATTATTAGCTAAGTGCCATACTTAGAGACAATTCAACCTGTCATGAAAACTGTGAAGTATATCAAGCAATCGTTAAACTAACGAACTAAAATATGTTTCTGCCACTGTCCACTTTACTACGGTGTTAACCCCAGCACCCAGTACGTTAGTTTACCATGAATGGACTACCAAGTGGCCGAGTTGTGGATCCGGCAACATGAACATTTTCTTCATAACGTTTTCGTTGCCCACCAAGGCAAGTGCTCATTCTCGTCCACCATTCTAGGCACGGGAAAGGTCATCTGAATGTTAGCAACATTTAATAAATAAACAAAAAACCGTTACAGGATTGAGAGATAGACGACATGCTTGCCTCAATCTCTCGACACCACCGTCCCTCCTCCTTCCACCCCCCCACCCCCAACAAAAAATCGAAGTATGTAAGAGGACCCAAGGACCCAGAGACAGGGGGCCTGTAATTCTTGAAATGGAAGGCGGTAGCCTCATTCTGCATGACTTCGGACACTACCTACAAGCGTGCTAAACCACAGGTACGCAAAAAATTGAGGAAAAATTGTAAGGTTACCCAAGTGGAAATACACTCCTGGAAATAGAAAAAAGAACACATTGACACCGGTGTGTCAGACCCACCATACTTGCTCCGGACACTGCGAGAGGGCTGTACAAGCAATGATCACACGCACGGCACAGCGGACACACCAGGAACCGCGGTGTTGGCCGTCGAATGGCGCTAGCTGCGCAGCATTTGTGCACCGCCGCCGTCAGTGTCAGCCAGTTTGCCGTGGCATACGGAGCTCCATCGCAGTCTTTAACACTGGTAGCATGCCGCGACAGCGTGGACGTGAACCGTATGCGCAGTTGACGGACTTTGAGCGAGGGCGTATAGTGGGCATGCGGGAGCCCGGGTGGACGTACCGCCGAATTGCTCAACACGTGGGGCGTGAGGTCTCCACAGTACATCGATGTTGTCGCCAGTGGTCGGCGGAAGGTGCACGTGCCCGTCGACCTGGGACAGGACCGCAGCGACGCACGGATGCACGCCAAGACCGTAGGATCCTACGCAGTGCCGTAGGGGACCGCACCGCCACTTCCCAGCAAATTAGGGACACTGTTGCTCCTGGGGTATCTGCGAGGACCATTCGCAACCGTCTCCATGAGGCTGGGCTACGGTCCCGCACACCGTTAGGCCGTCTTCCGCTCACGCCCCAACATCGTGAAGCCCGCCTCCAGTGGTGTCGCGACAGGCGTGAATGGAGGGACGAATGGAGACGTGTCGTCTTCAGCGATGAGAGTCGCTTCTGCCTTGGTGCCAATGATGGTCGTATGCGTGTTTGGCGCCGTGCAGGTGAGCGCCACAATCAGGACTGCATACGACCGAGGCACACAGGGCCAACACCCGGCATCATGGTGTGGGGAGCGATCTCCTACACTGGCCGAACACCACTGGTGATCGTCGAGGGGACACTGAATAGTGCACGGTACATCCAAACCGTCATCGAACCCATCGTTCTACCATTCCTAGACCGGCAAGGGAACTTGCTGTTCCAACAGGACAATGCACGTCCGCATGTATCCCGTGCCACCCAACGTGCTCTAGAAGGTGTAAGTCAACTATCCTGGCCAGCAAGATCTCCGGATCTGTCCCCCATTGAGCATGTTTGGGACTGGATGAAGCGTCGTCTCACGCGCTCTGCACGTCCAGCACGAACGCTGGTCCAACTGAGGCGCCAGGTGGAAATGGCATGGCAAGCCGTTCCACAGGACTACATCCAGCATCTCTACGATCGTCTCCATGGGAGAATAGCAGCCTGCATTGCTGCGAAAGGTGGATATACACTGTACTAGTGCCGACATTGTGCATGCTCTGTTGCCTGTGTCTATGTGCCTGTGGTTCTGTCAGTGTGATCATGTGATGTATCTGACCCCAGGAATGTGTCAATAAAGTTTCCCCTTCCTGGGACAATGAATTCACGGTGTTCTTATTTCAATTTCCAGGAGTGTAAATGCCACAAAGAGAAAAAGAAAAAGTCTGAGGTCCACTGCTGAATAAGTAAGAACTGATTCTTCTGTGTAGTCATTCTCTCTCATTATTGTTACACTATATTATCTATGACAACTAGTTTGAAACTTCTGCGGAAATCTTTTCTGAGTACCTATATTTTGTTATTTGCTCTGGATGCCATTGCATTTGCTCTTTATCTACATCTACACACGTTCATACTCCGCAAACCACTCGCAAGGTCAGGGACGCGGCCAATTCCCATTTTATCAGTTGTAACAAAATAATAAGCATCCCGTTGCATAAAAGAAATTTAATTTCTTTACTGGTTTCGGTACTGTTTTGGCATGATGTCTGCACATGTTGTTTCGTTTCTTTATACTATTTTTGTACAGACGCTCTGAACCACATGACCACGGTATTTTGCTGCATGCCCCTTGTTGCTGACACGCGCCAATAATGCAATAGGTATAACCTACTGAAGAAGAGCATCGAGTGCCCGAAATCTGGAAATAAATCAAATTTATTTTATCCAACTGGTTGCTTATTATTTGGTTGTACACAATTACAGTAACTGAGGATGGATAAAATACTAAATATTATCACTTATTAAAGATTCTTCCATTTCTATTCACAAATAAAGGGCAGAAGAACGATTGCTTAAACGTATCGCGCGCGCTGTATTTACTTTAACCTACACCTAAGGGAGCAATATCTTGGGAGTTGGAGTATTTTTGTAGACTCATCACTTAAAGTTGTTTATTGAAAATTCGAAAGTTGATTTTCACGGGATAATATGCTTCTGTCTTCAACAGTTTGCCTGTTCTGTTTGTTCAGCATATTCGTAACGCACTGCAGAGGGTCAAAAAACCTTTCGTGCTGTCCTCTGTTACTCTTACCTGGTACCAGACCACACACTTGAGCCATATCCTAGGATTAGTCGCTGCTGTAAGCATTCACCATTGTAGAGTGATTGCATTTCCCTAGAATTCTATCAATGCGTTGAAGCCTAGCACTTGCTTTACCTACGACTGAACCTATGTGATCGTTCCATGTCGCATACCTATAAATAATTACACCCAAGTATTACTATGAGTTGGCTGATTCCAGTCACTACTCATTCGTATTGTAGTTATAGGCTACTGTACTTTTTCGATTTGTTACATGTACAGTTTTACATTTCTGAACATTAAAAGCAAGTTCCCAAATTGCACCACTTTAGAATTTTATCAAGATCTAAATGAATGTTGTGGAAATTTTTTCAGACAGTACTTCATTATAGACAACAGCATCGTCTGCCAAAAGTATGAGGTTACTATTAACATTGCCTGCAATGCCTTTAACATACAAGTTAAACAGGAGGGTCCCCAACATACGTCCTTTCGATATACAGTTAGGTTATTCCGAACAAAGGTTTTTTATATTACTACTTTATTATTTCAATGGGTCAAGTTGGTCATGTTAAGTCTTATTGTAAAAATATTTGGTAATTCACGTTCTTTTCCTCCCTCAATTCCTTCGTTTTTCGCGTTTCTGTCGTAGTCGACCCTCTCTTCCTGCCTGTTGATCGCCCCGTTTTATCCCGTTAGTCTTCATCTACTTCTAAAAATACGTCTCTGTTAAACCATCTCCCCTTTTGAATTTTAGGGTTTGTTGATTTTCTTTCGTACTTAAACATGAGGTGATCGGCATTTTGTATCGAAAAATTAAAATATCTTTGTAATCAAACTGCTGTTTGTTACTTGTCTAATGTGGTTCCAAAAGTTTCCCCGTCCTTTCCTTTTTTAGGGTGTACTTAATTTTTGGACGTTCGGTGCACTTTGTGAGGTTAGGTTGAGTAACTGACATACCCCCGTGAATGTCAAATTGTCCTGTATCGGTGATCTTACCTATAAAATGGTAGCCCCCACCCCGTAGGATAACATGAATTTAAGTGCAGGTGTCACACAACGGATAGCTTAAGTACTTGAATTAATTAAACAGCGGTGGCGCAATCATACATGAAACAAGAGTGCTATAACTCGCGAAGAGGTTAAAGATCGGGAATTCACTCAATGTCACAATGTTTACTAAAACACCTTATTCGATACAAGTCCCTGTAGGCTTAAAAATAAAAGCAAGTGAACGAAAACAAGAAACCGTTACGTTCATTAAATATTAACAGACGTTATAATGGAATTAAAATATCAGCTCCTTGGCATAGAGCAAGTAAGGAGTCTGAGGTTCGCAGGAGTCTCGTAATAATTGCCAAATGTTGATCAAGGAGGAAAGAAAACAAAACATAAATAGTCATACATGCACCTACACTAAAGAGCCAAAGAAACTGGCACACCCACCTAATATCGTGCAGGATCCCCGCGAGCACGCAGAAGTGCGGTAACACGACGTTGCATGCACTCGAATAATGTCTGAAGTAGTGCTGGAGCGAACTGACGCCATGAATCCTGCAGTCCTGTCGATAAATCCGTAAGAATACGAGGGGGTCGAGATCTCTTGTGAACAGAACGTTGCAAGGCATCCCAGATATGCTCAATAATGTTCATGTCTGGGGGGATGTGGGGGGGGGGCAGAGGAAATGTTTAAACTCAGGAGAGTGTTTCTGAAGCCACTCTGTAGCAGTTCTGGACGTGCAAGGTGTTGCATTGTCCTGCTGGAATTGCGTAAGTCCGGAAATGAATGGATGCAGTTGATTAGACAGGATTCTTACGTACGTATCACCCGTCATAGTCGTATGTCATATCTAGACGTATCAGGAGTCCCATATCACTCCAACTGCACATGTCCGATACCGTTACAGAGCCACCACCAGCTTGAACAGTCGCCTGCCGACATGCAAGCTCCGTGGATTCATGAGGTTGTCTCCATACCCGTACGCGTCCATTCGCTCTATATAATTTGAATCAACTCGTCCTACCAGGCAACATATATCCAGTTATTAACACTCCAATGTTGCTCTTGACGGCCCCGGGTGAGGCGTAAAGATTTTTGTCGTGCAGTCATCAAGGGTACACGAGTGGAACTTCGGCTCCGAAAGCCCATACTGATGATGTTTCGTTGAATGGTTCGCACGCTGACACTTGCTGAGGGCCCAGCATTGAAATCTGCAGCAATTTGCGGAAGTATTGCACTTCTGTCACGCTGAACGAATCTCTTCAGTCGTCGATGGTCCCATTCTTGCAGGGTCTTTTTCCGGCAGCAGTGATGTCGGAGATATGATGTTTTACCGGATTTCTGATATTCCCGCTACACTCGTGAAGTGGTGGAACGGGAAAATCCCCACTTCATCGGTACCTCGGAGATGCTGAGTCCCATCACTCGTGCGTCGACTATAACACCACGTTCAAACTCACTTAAATCTTGATAACCTGCCATTGTAGCAGCAGTAACCGATCTAACAACTGCAGCAGACTCTTTTTGTCTTATATAGGTGTTGCCGACCGCAGCGCCGTGTCCTGCTTGTTGACATATATCTATATTTGAATACGTGTTCCTATACCAGTTTCTTTGGCGCTTCAGTGCATTATTTTGATTGAGCACATGTCGAGCTCTCGATTGTTAATAAACATACTTGAATTAAAAACATGCAAATCTTAAAGTCAATTGTAAATTCTCTCTTACATTCTATTATCTCTGTTTGCGAATGCTGCGGTTGCTCATCGTACTTGAAGCTTACAGGGGTAGCAAATAAGTGCGATGACTGCTGCAAAATTTAAGTTACGTGGTGGCACTGGAGGCTGCTCTACCCGAGAACCTGGAATCGAAGTACCTCTTGCGCCCTGGCATGGAAGGTGTTCTGCCCAGAGTACTTCCGCAAGAGAAAGAAAGAGACTATCGAGGAACATCTTTAGCATGAGTCGCAAAAGGTCAATGATGTTTACGGCATTGGATGTCCCACATGTTATTTGTCGTGTAACCATAACATTAGCTGCTAATGGCTACAGGAGGAAGGACTGGAGGTATCCAATGGTGAGCACAGCATGAGAGTACGGAGTGTAGTTGAACTGCTTAGTCGGGGAGTAACTCACAACAGTGCTACAGAGCTAGTGTGATACAAAACAGAGCAATGGCAACGGTAAACGAAGAAAATATTGCATTATATGTACAACAACAGTTACGTAAGGAATTTCGCAGAGTGAGAAAAAAGTGGTAAATGAAATATCAGAGTTTCTGAAAGATGAGTCAGCACAGTTGAATGTGTGGTGTCGTATACACTCGACTGTGCAGACAAGGTACCTGAGGAGTACAATGATGACGATACGTGCTTAACAAGAGAAAATGATTTGAAACGGATGTCGAGCCTTATCGTTCATCAGCCTTGTTGGACAGGGAGCCACAACTCCTGTAAGAAAGGTTAATCGTTGTCCAAGGAGCGAGTACTAAACATAATTATGTAGCTGGAAGATTATCCGCAACATAGTAAAAAAATGTAACCATATTTCGAATAAGTCCTTAGACAAAAACTGGTGTTTGCACGTTTCAAGGATAGTCGATACAATTTACAGGATGTGCGTGATACTGCCCTATTCGTTACGTACATCAAATTGCGTGGGACGTAGATTACAGTGACTTCAAAGGAAGTATAACTTCAAACAGTGCTACAGAACTAGAAAACGTGAATATCGAAATTTTAAACAGAGCAAACTGCGGAATCATCCCGAAAGTTTGCAGATGAGTGAAAAACAAGCTTATCCCATCGTTCAGTAAGGAATTTGTTTTCAACTCCGATCTATCAGGATTTGAATGCATACGAAATTAATTTTGGAAATTAGAGGTACCAGTAGGGTTGTATCAAGATAAAATAACATCAACGTCTTATCGCATTCGTATAGTACTATTCCAACTGTTAATCTGGATGGCAAATTGGATGGAAAGTTATTTACTGTGCTGCGAGAAGTTGGAGGTGCTCGGTCCCCTAGATTCTTTCTCGTGTGAGTGATCTTGCAAGGGCAGTGCGGAATATTTACGTCACAGTAAGCAAGAGTGCGAAAATTGGCGTAAGAGAACTATGAAAATGGTATGAGCACTGCTTTTTACTTTTAGTTGATTCCTGTTCTGCGTATAAAAATAGTACTCCGTTAGAGCAAACTATCCCGCCTAAACGTGTGTGACTTTGCAATTTATACAGCCTGGAATTACTGGACAAATTCAGCTTGTGGAAGTTTTTTCTTTCGTGCCTATAAAACATATATCCCACGATCTGCAGTTACGTATTAAAAGATGCCCAGTTTCACGATAACCTCCACGACGGACTGTTTAGCATTCGGTAGCTTGCCATGGATAGGTTAAAGTTAGTTATAGTGGGGATTAGTGAAGTTCGGTGGCAGGAGGAACAAGACTTTTGGTCAGGTGAATACAGGGTTATGAATACAAAATCAGATAGAGGTAATGCAGGAGTAGGTTTAATAATGAGTAAAAAAATAGGAGTGCGAGAAAACTACTACAAACAGCATAGTGAACGCATTACTGTGGCCAAGGTAGACACGAAGCCCATTCCTACTACGGTAGTATAAGTGTATATGCCAACTGGCTCTGCAGATGATGAAGAAATTGAAGAAATGTATGATGAGATAAAAGAAATTATTCAGGTAGTGAAGGGAGACGAAAATTTAATAGTCATGGGTGACTGCAATTCGAGAGTAGGAAAAGGGAGGGAAGGAAACATAGTTGGTAAATATGGATTGGGGGAGAGAAATGAAAGAGGGAACCGTCGGGTAGAATTTTGCACAGAGCATAACTTAATCATAGCTAACACTTGGTTCAAGAATCATAAAAGAAGGTTGTATACATGGAAGAATCCTGGAGATACTAGAAGGTATCAGACAGATTATATAATGGTAAGACAGAGATTTAGGAACCAGGTTATAAATTGTAAGACATTTCCAGGGTCAGATGTGGACTCTGACCACAATCTATTGGTTATGAACTGCAGATTAAAACTGAAGAAACTGCAAAAAGGTGGGAATTAAAGGAGGTGGGACCTGGATAAACTGACTAAACCAGAGGTTGTACAGAGTTTCAGGGAGAGCATAAGGGAACAATTGACATGAATGTAGGAAAGAAATACAGTAAAAGCAGAATGGTTAGCTCTGAGGGATGAAGTACTGAAGGCAGCAGAGGATCAAGTAGGTAAAAAGACGAGGGCTAGTAAAAATCCTTGGGTAACAGAAGAAATATTAAATTTAATTGATGAAAGGAGAAAACATAAAAATGCAGTAAATGAAGCAGGCAAAAAGGAATACAAACGTCTCAAAAATGAGATCGAAGGCAAATGCAAAATGGCTAAGCAGGGATGACTAGAGGACAAATGTAAGGATATGGAGGCTTAACTCACTAGGGGTAAGATAGATACTGCATACAGGAAAATTGAAGAGACCTTTGGAGAAAAGAGAACCACCTGTATGAATATCAAGAGCTCAGATGGAAATCCAGTTCTAAGCAAAGAAGGGAAAGCAGAAAGGTGGAAGGAGTATATAGAGGGTCTGTACAAGGGCGATGTACTTGACGACATCATTATAGAAATGGAAGAGGATGTAGATGAAGATGAAATGGGAGATATGATACTGCGTGAAGAGTTTGACACTGAAAGACCTGAGTCGAAACAAGGCCCCAGGAGTAGACAACATTCCATTAGAACTACTGACAGCCTTGGGAGAGCCAGTCCTGACAAAACTCTACCATCTAGTGAGCAAGATGTATGAGGCAGGCGAAATACCCTCAGACTTCTAGAAGAATATAATAATTCCAATCCCAAAGAAAGCAGGTGTTGCCAGATGTGAAAATTACTGAACTACCAGTGTAATAAGTCACAGCTGCAAAATACTAACGCCAATTCTTTACAGACGAATGGAAAAACGTAGAAGCCGACCTCGGGGAAGATCAGTTTGGATTCTGCAGAAATGTTGGAACACGTGAGGCAATGCTGACCCTACGACTTATCTTAGAAAACAGATTAAGGAAAGGCAAACCTACGTTTCTAGCATTTGTAGCCTTAGAGAAAGCTTTTGACAATGTTGACTGGAATACTCTTTTTCAAATTCTGAAGGTGGCAGGGGTAAAATACAGGGAGCGAAAGGCTATTTACAATTTGTACAGAAACCAGATGGCAGTTATAAGAGTCGAGGGGCATGAAAGGGAAGCAGCGGTTGGGAAGGGAGTGAGACAGGGTTGTAGCCTATCCCCGATGTTATTCAATCTGTATATTGAGCAAGCAGTAAAGGAAACAAAAGAAAAGTTCGGAGTAGGTATTAAAATCCATGGAGAAGAAATAAAAACGTTGAGGTTCGCCGATGACGTTGTAATTCTGTCAGAGACAGCAAAGGACTTGGAAGAGCAGTTGAATGGAATGGATAGTGCCTTGAAAGGAGGATATAAAATGAACATCAACAATAGAAAAACGAGGATAATGGAATTTAGTCGAATTAAGTCGGGTGATGCTGAGGGAATTAGATTAGTAAATGAGACACTTAAAGTGGTAAACCAGTTTTGCTATTTGGGGAGAAAAATAACTGGTGATGGTCGCCGTAGAGAGGATATAAAATGTAGACTGGCAATGGCAAGGAAAGCGTTTCTGAAGAAGAGAAATTTGTTAACATCGAGTGTAGATTTGTCAGGAAGTCTTTTCTGAAAGTATTTGTATGGAGTGTAGCCGTATATGGAAGTGAAACATGGACGATAAATAGTTTAGACAAGAAGAGAACAGAAGCTTTTGAATTGTGGTGCTACAGAAGAATGCTGAAGATTAGATGGGTAGATCACATAACTAATGAGGAGGTACTGAATAGAATTGGGGAGAAGAGGAGTTTGTGGCACAACTTGACAAGAAGAAGGGACCGGTTGGTAGGACATGTTCTGAGGCATCAGGGATCACAAATTTAGCATTGGAGGGCTGCGTGGAGGGTAAAAATCGTAGAGGGAGACCAAGAGAGGAATACACTAAGCAGATTCGGAAGGATGTAGGTTGCAGTAAGTACTGGGAGATGAAGAAGCTTGCACAGGATAGAGTAGCATGGAGAGCTGCATCAAACCAGTGTCAGGACTGAAGACAACAACAACAACAACAACAACAACAACAGCTTGCCATGATATTCCATCAGCTCTCATCACCCCATTATAAATTATATGATTCTATATGCATTTTTCAATAGTGGATACCTAACTCAAGTCCTGCACGGTTTGTAACTCCCAATGATTTCGCCTTCGATATTGATGATGCGAACCTTCGTCATCACTGTGGCGTCCCATTTTTAATTTAGTTTTCATGGTGCAGGTTAATGGCATGATTTGAACATTTCACGAATGTCGGCTATGTCCATTTTGTGAAATGTAATACATACATACCAAAGAAGGTTGATCTTTGCACCTCCCTGACACCTATTTTCTGTCGCCATCTTTTTGCATTTGGTGAGTCACTAGCAGCTAATATTTTTGCTGTCGTAATTGTTAACACAATACTTTAAATGAGCCTTAGTCAAGATTGAACTTGCGACATCGCACTCAAGGGGTTCCTTGTAACATTGAGACCAAAACTGAAGCTTTACTCTGGCTCTGAGAAACGGTCACTTGTGTATGACAGTGATAACCAATCACAGTGATTCTTCCAAGTTCGTACCAGTCAGATCCATTCTAATAAGGAAACAATCTCCCTTCTACACTTGAGCTTGATACGAGGTTTGGAACTTTAATAGTGGCAACTATTTATTTACAGCTTGCACAAAACAGATAAGTGTGTCAAAATTTTACTGACCTTCAAAGTAGTTAACAGCATTGTGTATAACCCGTTGCCAACGATGTGGAAGTCGTGGGATACTCTTAGCAGTGCCAGCTGTGTTGGCAGTTCGAGCGGCCCTGTCTATTGCCCGACGAATTTGTAGCATGTAGCAGTTCTGGAGCGAATGCCGTGAAGTGTTTGATTCAGTTTAGAAATCGTGTTGAACTCACGAGGGCTTAAGTCAGGGGAGTGCAGTCGGTGGTATAGCACTTAGCAGCCCCGTCAGTCAAACAAATCAGTAACAGCTTGCACTGTACGTGCTTGAGCATTGTCCTGCAAAATGATGATCAGGTCCTGCAGAAAGTGTCATCACTTCTGTCTCTATGCTGTTCATTTTTGGAACACAAACTACGATCGCTGTGTCACGACAGATAAACATTTCATGGTCCACCGTTTGGCAAGAGCTGTGAACAGTTGTAAATGACATCCGTGCAAACTTCATGTTATTCAAGAATTTTTGCCCAGCAACAATGAGCAACGTTTGTAACCTGGAGCTTAAATATGGTAAGCAATTAACAAATGTTACCTTCTCTTGTGGAAATTAAAATGTGTTTGAGCTTATCCATTACTGATATTTTAGAACCTGTAACTGTTAATTAAATGTAAACTGCAACCAGTGACTTTTTAGAATGGTTATTTATTATTCCATGAACCGGTTTTCGAAACAGTGATGCAACTTCCAGAAAACCATCTGAAGATCTACATCTACATATATACTCCACTAGCCACCGAGCGGTGTATAGCGGAGGGGACTATTCGCGCCAAAGTCCTATTTCCTCCCTCTGTTCCACTCGCGGATCGCACCGGGGAAAAACGACTGTCTGAACGCCTCAGTACGAGCTGTAATTTACCTTATCTTTCAACGGTGATCACTGCGCGATTTGAAAGTTGGTGGTAATAATATATGCTCTACATCCTCGACGAAGATCGGATATTGGACTTCAGTGAGCAGCCCCTTCCGTTTAGCACGCCGTCTATCTACAAGTGTGTCCCACTTCAAACTTTCTATGAGATTTGTAACGCTCGCTCGATGGCTAAATGTACCAGTTACGAATCTTGCCGCTCTTCTTTGGACCTTCTCAATCTCGTGAATCAGACCCAACTGGTATGGATATGAGCGTACGGCATTGTGGGCCGGGAGTTCCCCATTCGGGGAAGATCGGCCGCCGAGGGCAAGTACTTACTGCATTCGACGCCACATTGGGCGACTTGAGCATCGGAGATGGAGATGAAATGATGATGAGGGCAACACAACACCCAGTCCCTAAGCGGAGAAAATCTCCTGCCGCAGCCAGGAATCGAACCCGGACCCCTTGGCGTTGCATTCCGCCGCGCTGACCACTCAGCTAACGCAGGCGGCACGCAACTGGTAAGGGTCCCATACAGACAAACAATAAGACTGGATGAAATAAAAGTATTGTATTTGTTGACGGACTGCATCGGTTCAGGATTCTACCAATAAACCGCAATCTAGAGTTCGCCTTACCCGTTACTTGTGGAATCTGATCGTTCCATATAGCCACACCCAGATAATTGACGGATGTTACCGCTTCCAAAGACTGGGCATTTATTTTGTACTCGTAGATTAATGGGGATTTTCGCTTTGTTGTACGAAATAGGTTACACTTACTAATATTGAGAGATAACTGCCAGTCATTACACCACGCATTTATTTTCTGCAAATCCTCGTTGATTTTTTCACAACTTTCGTGTGATACTACTTTCCTGGAGACTACCGCTTCATCGGCAAACAGTCTAATGCCGCTGTCAATACCATCAACCAAATTGTTTGTGAAAATCGTAAAAAGCAGCGTACCTATTACGCTGCCCTTGGGCACACCTGACGTTACGCTTGTATCTGTTGAAGTCTCCCCATTCAGGACGACATACTGCTCATGTCTGTTAGAAAACTTACTAATCAACCGCATATGTCATCGGGTACAGCCTGAAAAGGTTCGAAACCCTGTTCGTGGAATAACAAATAACTATTCAAAAAATTGAATGGTTCCAGTTTTATGTATTTACATAAAATGTGTTTCTTTCAATGGTTTATTCGTCATTTGACTTCCGCCTATCCTTACAAAAGTCTCCAGAAAAGTTTCGTTGTCCTACGATCACACGTTTTTTTGTGAGGGTCCTTCTCAAATAGCAAAAGTATAATTACAGCCAACCTGCATTTTGAATTACGTTCGTATCAGTACTGTGTCAAACACAGGTTCTTTTCGTGTGGAATCCTCCAGACGCGTGTGCGACGGTCCGAATGCCATATGCTGCTCCGTGACTCTTTCCTCTATACAGTCCCCCGTCCACTGCGCCACCGAACCACGACGGCGTGTTTTGCACCGCTATAAGTGACGCCCAGCATTCGTTGTTGTGCTCGGCTGCTTCTGGAATCTCAGGTAGCGCGACCAGGAAAGGGGAATAGCACCGCCGCTCGATGGACAGTTCTCTACAGCCGATCATTCCGGCTAAGTTCCAACGGTAGGCCTGTGTATTAGTCTCACGAGAATGTTTGAGGAGTTAAATTGCAGTTGGTTTAAAGAAAATGCCTTTTTATGCATGCTGTACATCGAAATTTTTATTTTTACTTAAGCGCCCAGACGCGTTTCGCCTTTTTTACGAGGCATCTTCAGTGGGTGTCCTGAACTTCAGTGGCAGCAACTACGTGGTTCGGTATCGCGTGCGGAGCTGTAACTTCTCCCCCATCCTCACCAACCCCACAAAAACATCAAAAAATTGTTTTTGGGCAAACACTTCTTTCACACAGGTGGTTAAGTAAGCACATAGGTTATGTGAAACCATGCCTTGTAAAAAAAAGGTGAAACACGTCTGAGTGCATAAATAAAAATAAAAATTTCGATGTGCAGCATGCAAAAAAGGCATTTGCTTTAAAACGACTGAAATTTATATACAGCTGCTGCGAAAATGGCCTCTACAAGAAACATGTTTGACGAGTTGTTCATACAGTACACTGTTAACGCCAGAAAATTTAAGAAACTCTGGATTTAGAGCCACTCTGCCGTTTCCATTTACTACAACAAAAAGTTCGAAATTGTTACATCGTGAAGCAGCAGTCTGACATTTAGCAAACTTTATTAAGTGTTCATTACATAACACATATTAATGGACTGAAATTTAATTGCATTCGGAGCTGATTACCGTCGTAGCGCCTGTATGATATATAGCTTCATGGAATTGAAACACTCTTGTGTGCTTTGTGGCAGAAGCTTTCAAATGTCCTCATGAGAATTTTTTTTTTTTTTTTTTTTTTTTTTTTGTCCCGTCTCAAACAAATGTTGCATCAGTTCATGGAGAATGCTGGCTGTAAGCTGGTACGGAAGTTTATATCTCCCCATCACATCTTAGATATGTTGTGTGAGTGAGAAATCAGGGGACCGAGCAAGCCAGTGAACAATTCTTAAAGTGTATGTGTCGTGAACTTCAGTGGCGTAACTACTTGGTTCGGTATCCCGTGCGGAGCTGTAACTTGTCGCCCACCCCCCCCCCCCCCCCAACCCTACAAAAAGATCAAAATATTATTTTTGGGCAAGCATTTCTTTCACACAGGTGGTTAAGTAAGCAATTTATAATGTCAACTATCTTGTGAACAGTTTTCATGAATGAAAAAAAAGGAAAACGCACTTTTTACAAAAAACACCATATAATTGTTTATTAATGAAGCTGTACAACTAACCAAAGACCTTCTTAGTGATATGTGACTTTAACAGGTAGCTTAGAATTTTTGCCTCCTAATTTTCTCTTCTGCAAATTCTGAAACTGCATCATCGAAGTAGGTATCTTAAGCAAAACTACACTGCTGTCCAAAATTAAAGCAACGAAAGAAAATGTTGTAAGGTTACGTTTATTTTGCACGAAACAGTATAAACAGGTGATAGTAAAGTAAAACCAACGTAAAAAATACAGAACGCAAACAAATGCAACATGCATAAAGATAGACAATTTTTTTCTATGTAACGGAGTTGTACACGCATTCCAACAAATGGGTAATGTGCTCGGTATGGGATGCGAGCACCTCTGGCAGCAGTACAGGCCTTAAAAAGACGGGGCATGCTGTGAATGACGTCATCAGCCTTATGTTGACGCAATAACGCCCATTGTTTCTGCAGAGCTGCTCACTGTCTTGGTGAGTGGTTGGTGGACGCTGACGTCATGCAAACCGTCTCCCTAGTGCATCCCAGACATGATCTATGGGATTCAAATCGGAGGAGCGAGCAAGCCGCGCTATGCGTGCAATATCTTCCAAGAAAACATCAACCACCTGTGCTCTATGAGGTCAAGCATTATCGTATTCAATACGACGTATGGACCCACAGCACTTTGCAACAACCGCAAACGAGATCCCAAGATACCGTCACGATACATGACAGCAGTTAAACCTTACCGATTCACCCGTACAATTTTTTGAAGAGGGTGAAACCCCCTGCTATACCCGCAGGAGAGAACAGATAGCTTAATTTATGGAGCCGGCCGGAGTGGCCGTGCGGTTCTAGGCGCTGCAGTCTGGAGCCGAGCGACCGCTACGGTCGCAGGTTCGAATCCTGCCTCGGGCATGGATGTGTGTGATGTCCTTAGGTTAGTTAGGTTTAATTAGTTCTAAGTTCTAGGCGACTGATGACCTCAGCAGAGCCATTTAATTTATGGAAAGGCGCCGAAATAAGTGGCTGTCAGTTGCACTCGAACATACTATTTTTTTCATTTGACAAACATTACAAGAGTAAAGAAAACATTGAAAACAGAGCAAGCCAAACAATAATTTTAGGACTTAATTCCTGGCTAAATACGCCATTCAATCTCGCTCATCAAGGCCAAAACTACTTCAATTTAAAACCCGTTGACGGCCAATCACTTAAGACTCAAAAACAAGAATTTGAATTTTAAAAGGCAGAAAGCCTCATCTTAAACCATTTCTCTAAATTAGACTGAAGGCCCAAAAAATCTCACGCCTTAAGGGCAAAACAACTTTAATCTAAACAAACAACAAGGACAAATAAGAAAAGGCAGCGCATCTAACGGCGCTCAGAAGTTTCCAAGGGTCGGCATGGAATTCAAACACTAATGCTCGCTTAGGTGAGACAGGCAGTCGGCCCAACATATTCTCAATCCGACAGCAACGCAACAGACGGACAGTCAACGGACCAAGCGACAGGATAACTTCCGCTCCATCCGGCCAGCACACAACAGGGAGTTCAATGGAACAATGCAGAAGGTATCGGCCCCAACAACGAATTACACATTCAGCTGTCAAACTACACGCCATGCTGGACAGCCACAACACGACGAGGAAAATACACTGCCCGAATTTACGTCAATGGCCATATCAGGTAACTGGAACGTTAACGGCCACAAGGCAGCAGATTCCGCTGGTGCACTTCGATTCAAAAATAATCAAGTTAAACTCCACATGATGGCGGCTAGAATTTCGCCAACTTGAAAACACACGTTTTTGCTCGCGGGAATGTCCCAACAGCCCACAACGAAATTCAAACGACACAATGTGAACATTTGGGGCTGTCTGGCAGATTAAGTAAGTGTGGTGTCACCGCCAGACACCACACTTGCTAGGTGGTAGCCTTTAAATCGGCTGCGGTCCGTTACTATACGTCGGACCCGCGTGTCGCCACTATCAGTGATTGCAGACCGAGCGCCGCCACACGGCAGGTCTAGAGAGACTTACTAGCACTCGCCCCAGTGGTACAACCGACTTTGCTAGCGATGGTTCACTGACAAAATACGCTCTCATTTGCCGAGACGATAGTTAGCATAGCCTTCAGCTACGTCATTTGCTACGACCTAGCTAGGCGCCATTACGTTACTATTGATACTGTAAAACATGTACCGTCAAGAGCGACGTTCACCATTTATGGATTAAAGTTAAGTATTCCAGGAGCTACGTACGTTTTTTGCTAAAGTCTAATTTCCTTGTCCTGTTCCAGACCTCACGCTAGCCTGCGTGAGCTACAACGCGTGCCTTTCGGCTTCCTCTCATACCGGTGTTGGCTCTCCTGCCAACCCACAACATAAGCACTCAAGTTTCGTGCCCAGTATCGGTGAGCCATGGACCTCGTAGCAATGGGAACAGCCCCTCACACTCCGACGGCGCGTGGACGCTGCCAGGCCCCGGCCAGACACGCGCCACGGAGTCTTCCTCGCTGCTCCAATCCCGCCGGCCAACTGCCCAGCCCCGAAAAGGACCAAATATATGACGGCCGATGAGACGACCAACCGAACGACCAGCCAACGGTCGTCCCGCTCCAATCTCCCACCGTCGGACAGTGCTCGCCAGCGGCCGACGAGCACTGGCTGTCCCCGACTTCACTGCTGCTGCGTGCCGACTGCACTGCTGATCCGTCTCCATCTGACTGACAGACAAACGACGACCCGGAAATTCTATCGGACGACCCAGAGATGGTACGACAGTGCAC
The DNA here is from genome assembly GCF_023864275.1 of Schistocerca cancellata. Lineage (NCBI taxonomy): Eukaryota > Metazoa > Arthropoda > Insecta > Orthoptera > Acrididae > Schistocerca > Schistocerca cancellata. Next base: position 350,797,858 of record NC_064634.1, on the reverse strand, counting down.
TTATCGATACGCGCTGCTGCTGCCGCTCACGAGAAAGTAAGGCAGGAAGTTAGTGACGCCAGTAAACGGAATAATAAAACGAGGCGGCAGTACCGTAATTGAAGATGACAGAAAATAAATGACCTGAACACGAGTCGTGTACAGCTCAGAGGGGGTCGAGCGGTAAACATAATCCCTGTCCACACCATTAGGGATCCTCCTCGATATTGGTCTGTTTCCTCAATACTGGGGCCCCGAATTCGTCCTCCACGTTCCCTCCAGGTATGACTCCAACGACAATCACTTTCCAGACTAATCTGTGAAAACAACTTTGGCCCATTATTCGACCGTCCAGGTGGCATGTCGATGCCTCCACTCTAGACGTTCCCTTCTGTGAAGACGCGTCAGTGGCAGATATACAGCAAGTCTCAGATAATAAAGGCCACTCTGCTGAAGCCTTCTGCATACCGTTTGCCTCGATACGGCACTTCCAGTAGATACTGCGTGCTGACATGCCTGTTGCCATGCAGTACTAAGGCGGTAATGTCCTGCCCTTACAACCAAACAACGGTCCTCTCTTCTGAAGTCACACATGATCGGCCCTGCACTGGTCTTCAAATGGTTCAAATGGCTCTGAGCACTGTGGGACTTAACTGCTGTGATCATCAGTCCCGTAGAACTTAGAACTACTTAAACCTAACTAACCTAAGGACATCACACACATCCATGCCCGAGGCAGGATTCGAACCTTCGACCGCAGCGCCTAGAACCGCTCGGCCACTCTGGCCGGCCACTGGTCTTCGGAATACTGTTTCGATGTTTATAATCTGTCGCCACATCCGAGAAACAACAAAACCTTCAAATTAAGCCATCGGGCCAAATCATTTTGCTATGTCATGTTTCCTTTCTTTCTATGGCCCTCCAACGCAGAGAGTCTGGTAGGCATTTTCTCTGTGCCGTGCTGCACCGTCTGCGACTGTGTACAGAGAGGTTTCGTATGTGAGGCTACCCAGAAAACTCAACTTTCTATCATAAGTGCCCTGACTTCAACATTGGCACGGTTGTCCGTTAACCGGAATGCCATCTTCCGTATGCAGAACGCGATCGTACGGACATCTGGTGATGTATGATTATATCGTGAATTAGCCACAGGTCGGGGAAACAGCGGTTTGTTGCTTCAATTTTCGACACCAGTGTATATTCGATTGACAAAACTGTCAAGATAGAAAGTGATACTTGAATCACATTGGACCTAAGATAGTTCTCAATTAGTGCGAATTGTGAAAAATCTCCTCTCACACTACGCTACCGTAGCACATAAAGTTAAGAAACAGATTCAAGAAATTAAACTCAACCACGGCGTATAGGAATCTTAGAGATGTCTATCATCTTCGGGATATCTCGTCAGCACTGTCAATCAAACTTTTTACAGCCGTCGGAAGTTCCATTTGTGAGGCTTTAATCAGATTGCTGTCCTCTGAAAGAGCAAAACAGTGGTATACGTTCCACAGTTTCCAACGTGTATTGATTTGTTGTAGAAACCTATCGACGCGGTCTAACAGTGACCTTCTCACTTCCTGGTGCAAAGTTAGCTTCCATAAGGTCATTTACCTCACTGTCGCAAGTACAGCAACAGAATATTTTTGTTTACACGCTACTTTAGCGATAAAATGAGTTTATGGATGCAGGAAAATCAGGCCCAGTCCATACGCTCTCTACTCGCCCGTCCGCCACTAAAAGTATTACGAATGAAATGACGAAAAACAAAATGTTTTCACAGATCGTGCCGTAGAAAGTAGGAAATCTTGTCACTCGCATTGAGCTCGTAGCCGGTACAGACCTCAAGCTCCGCATTCACCCTAGGTGAACTTACATTAACCTGCGGGAATATGTTGTTTCATACACTGGTAAGGCAACAGGGTTTTTTTCATTTTTGTCAGACACTGGTGACCGCTCAGTCTTGCTTCAGCAACCGCCAAATCAGACCTGTTGTCATATCCAGTACCGTAGCTCCATACACAGTGATTTCAACAGTTTGATACATATAACTTTCGACAGTCACTGCTTCCTCCGACCTGTCACCAGATGGTGTACGGATCTCATCTTTAAAGACAACAGAATACCACTCACTGGACCAGTTGACTCTATCTCTGTGCCATGCAAGTTTTTGTTGTCTGTGGCATGATGTCAGCGGTAGATGAAAACTGAAAACTTCGAGATTTCAATCCGGCTTCCAGCAATCTTATGACGACGATTCGTGGTGACACTATGTCTCCAACTCGTGCCCAGATTTCAGCTTTTTTCATGGCATAGCGCCCTTATCAATCTTCAAGACGCAGTCACTCGATCACTAATACGATCTTCTCGTTGTGACGCCAGGGGCGAAATTATTACCTATTCCTAATTCATCACAATGTCGTGCAAACATTGTTTCTCAAAGCCAACTACTTTCGCCAGATGCATACGCTACACTTTACCACACCATTACCTTACCGCTCTCCTCACACTTCAGTCAAAACTTTGAAATAAGTATTATTTTAATAACCACAGCATCAGCGACTTTGTTATGTATTTTTATTTAAGCTAATACGCGTTTCGGGCTTTCATCCGTCTTCAGTGTCCGCCCCCGGCAGCTGAATGATCAGTTCGGCGCTAGCGGCCGTGCGAAGCGGAGGTCCGATACTTCCGCCTGTGCGGCGTGTGCGAGTTTTGTTTACTTGTGGACTTAGTCTGCGCGCGGGCTAGTAACAACGATCATGGCGAACAAGTACAGGAAAACTACGTTACGATTCAATTTCTGCAAAGACTACGAACGACCAAAGGCTTTAGCAGTGAAGCGATTCATTCGAGAGGAAGTCAAGATACCGCCAAACGATATTGTCGGAATTCACCTGTCCATCATTAGTCCCACGGTTTATGTTAAGATGGTAAATGACGCGGCGTGTGAGAGAATTCTACAGGCGACAAAAGCAGGTCTCCGATTTTGCCGTGGTGACGGGAATGTCGGCACGGTTACTGTAGAACATGCTGGTCTGGGTGTACGGACAATACGTGTTTTTGAGCTGCCATTTGAGCTCCCGGCTGACGAAGTTATCGAGGCTTTTAAGCCATACGGCACGGTACATGGTCACACGGCAGAACGCTGGACACAATTCGCCACGTAACCCGTTCTTAACGGAGTGCGACAGAGCACTGTTGATCTTCAGAAGCATGTACCGTCCTATCTGACAATTGGTGGTTGTCGGGCGGTGGTGATTTACGGTGGTCAACAACGTACATGTTCTGGCTGTGGCCAGGAGGGACACCTCAGGTCGAACTGCATGCAACGGCGGATTACGCAACAGCCTTCAGATGTGCGGGAGCCGTCGCCGGCGATGACAGTACTACCGATCACCTATGCCAAAGCCCTCACTGCGTCCGCTGATGACTAAAAGGAAGATGGCACTCTCAGAAACCTTGTAGCAGTCGTCGGGATGACAGAGGATGCTGCTCCATCGAGTATACAATCTACGGCGACAACATCAGATGAGACCGAACTCCCACCAAGCACACCGATAGTACGCGAAGCAGTTCCAGCTACTACGGATGCTGTCCCGTCTGGAACGCACTCTGTGACGACAACATCAGTTTCGACCGAACTCCCGCTAAGTACAACGATGGGACTCGAAACACTTCCAGTTCCTACGGATGCTTTTCTGTCGGGCAGCCGTGATTCCCTACAATCTGAGGACACGGAAGGAAGGTCACGCAAACAACGTTCCCCGAAAAGGAGGAAACGGCGGCGTCGCACGACATCTCCTCGGGATGACTCCCCTTGCCCCGACGACGATGTGCCTGTGGACCCAGACGACACAACAGCCTCTACGAAACAGGATGACGCAATGGAAACTGTTCGATCAGACCGGCAGCGGTCTGTCGCATTAACGGTACCGGGACGTGGTAATGCTGAAGAGGAATCACAGCCAGTTGGCTCTCCAGACGCAGATGCTGTGGCTGTGGACACGAATATATCACTGCCTGAAAAGGTGTGGTATGACGATATTGAGGAGGCACCGGACGTTGTACAGAGGCAGCCGGCACCCACGAAAACGGTCTAATAATTGCTGAAGGTGAAGGGAGAGAGGCGGGAGAACGTCTTCTAACTCTGCCCCCAGCGCCGATGCAGGGAGATGTTGTTGGGATTCAACGCCATGCGAACCGTATTGTGACATTAAATATAAATGACGTGCGTTCACCGGTCAAAATACACCTAATGAAGGAAACGATTTGGGTATCTGATGCGGATTTTGCTTTGCTGCAGGAAGTCCACATAGCTGCACTCCCATACATCGCAGGCTACCAATCCTATTCGTCACATGGAGATCACAATGGGAGTAGGGTGGCAGTTTACGTGCGCGATGGCTTCCCAGTGGAAAACGTGCGCTATCTTCCGTCGGTCAGGGGAATGGCTTTCACGACGTTTGGGACACACATCATCAATCTTTATGCACCGTAGGGAAAAAAACGGCGGCGGGAAAGGGTGCGATTTTATGCAGAAGACATTTCCCCACTATTCCATTTGACGTTATGAATGTCAAATAATTGGTGGAGATTTCAACTGTGTTCTCAGCCTGAAAGACCAATGGCCGCAGGCAAACATCAGTCAGGAGTTGCGAATCGTTGTCAACGACCTTGTACTTAGTGACACGTGGGAATTACGACATGGAGATGCACCGGGATACACCAATGTGACAAGTCATTCGGCGAGCAGATTAGATCGCATTTATATCTCACGGGCTCATGCAAATGATGTCCTGGACGCGGAATGCTGGCCATTGGCATTTTCCGATCACAGCGCTTACATCTGTACGATGCTTCTTCCCCGTAGAGAGGTGTGGCACAGTAAGGCCCCGTGGAAACTAAACATTCAACATCTACATGATCCTGAATGCCGTCAACGGATCCTTGAGACATGGACGATGTGCGAGCGAAGGGTTGGAAGGTATACGACGATGCTTGATTGGTGGCTGACTTGTGCTAAACCGGCGCTTCGCCGTACGTTCATCTCATATAGCAAGGAGATGGCAGAATGGCGCCGTCGTACGACTGACTTTTATTTTGCAGGGCTTCGCGACCTGGATGATGGTCCGCCGGGACAGGACATCTGGATCGAACGCAAAAGGATAAAAGCTAAACTAGTGGCTTTAGCTCGGAAACATCTTCAGGGAACTATGGTGCGCGCCAGATGTCACGATACGATAAGGCACGAGATTCCTTCCATGCACCACGTCGTGAATGAACGAAAGCTCCGATGACGCGTTTTGGTACGGGAATTAATTACCCGCGAAGACCGAAGAGTGACGCGTCAAGCGGACATTGTCTCAGCATTGGTCTACCATTACCAACACATCTATCGGGAAGAAGCAGCCCCTGTCGATGACCTGGACCGTATAGCCACGCACGTCTCCCGTACACTGACGGTGGAAGCCGCGGGAACCTTACTGGAAGCCATTAGCTGTGAGGACGTACATGATGCGATCGCACAAGGTGCGTTGAATCGGTCCCCAGGCATTGATGGGCTTCCTGCTGAATTTTACCGAGAATTTCGCAATGAAATGGCACCGTGATGGACGGAAATGTACAACGAGATGTTAAATTCCGATGCCCCTATTCCATCGGCTTTTATGAAAGGCCTCTTGCTGCCAGTACATAAACCTAAGCCGGGGATTACGGTCACACATTATCGCCCCATCACCCTGCATAATGCCGACTATAAGATCTTTGCACGGTTGCTAGCGTTCCGATGTATGTTAATTCGTAGCGTTCTCTCTCCAGAACAGGCGACACCGGGATGATCGGTGAATTTGCAAACAGCTACTGGCGAATGCCCTGATGTGATAGCGCTAGCAGAGGAGTGCCGGCTTAAAGCGGCGATGGTGGCGGTTGATTTTGACAGTGCTTTTGATAAGGTGCGCCACAACTATCTGTACGCTATACTGGAACAAATGGGATTTCCAGACCGTTTTACTGGTCTCATTAGACGGATTTATGGGGGTGTACAATCCTTGATACAGGTTAATGGGCGTATAGCAGGGCCCATTCAGATTCGGTGATCCATTCGCCAGGGTTGCCCTCTTTCGATACTGCTGTTCACGATAGCGTTGGAACCATTAATTGGGAGGCTAACAAATTCTCTTTCTGGGATGGAACTACGGGGCTACACCTTCAAATATCGTGCCTATGCGGACGACCTCCTGCTGCTCGTTCGTTCTGAGGAAGAGGTGAAGACGGTCCTTCAGCTGTTGTTGGACCACAGTGTGACGGCGGGTAGTGCAGTGAACATGAACAAATCGGCGGCAATGCCGGTTGGAAGGGGCCTTACGCCGGAAGAAATCAGTCCGTTTCCTTATGTGCAACGATTCCGCTATCTCGGCATAGACTTCACCTCATCTGTAAAACATTCTGCGGTAGTTAACTATCTACGTATTTTACGGACAACACGTACCATGGTCCGACAACATCTCCTACGGCGCCTTGATCCTTTGCAGCGAGTCGAGTATCTGAACACTTATGCGGTTTCTCTAATGGTGCATATTTCGCAGGTCCTGCCCCTACCACTCACGCTCGGACGTCGACTTCAATCAGCACTAGGCTATTTTGTGATGACTGGATCGCCCCTCAAGGTGCGATACGAAACGCTCACGCTCCCTACGGACAAGGGGGGGGGGACTCGGACTTCCGAATGTTCACTGCCGAGCGACGGCGCTCCTTCTAGCCACGATGTACAACCAATGGCGTAGCGGGGGTGATTCCCTTACATCCCGCCTACTGGATCTCCTGGTTCCAGCGTCCCTCACACCTCCGGTGGCGGTGGGCAACATTACGCCACATTTTGCTCATGTATCAACATTTATCGTGGAACTTAGTTGTATCAGAGACGAGCTTCCACGCACGAGACCGCCACGCGTGAAGGATTTTTATGCTTGGCTGCTACGACGGATAAGTCGTAATGTCATTGAACTCAAACAGCCCAGGCTGCATTGGCCGAAGATTTGGATACACATGCACCAAAAATTCCTTCCTACCTTCGTTCGGGCACTGTGGTTCTCTGTGGTAAGTTCAACACCATCCAACGGCTCCATGCAATTGGACTAGTGGACACTCCACTATGCCCAAAATGTCGCCAAGTGGATGACGACCATCACCGCTTAACTTGTATCGCGGTGGAGAACGTCTGCCTCCTAGGAAGACAGATGGTAGCTTGCTACCTCCGTGTGACCCCGCAACGTATTACACCTGCTTCCTTCTTACATCCGGAGAGTGACCACTTTCCGGCGACTAAATCACAGTCGATCATGTGGGTCAAAGGTTGGACGATCGCGTACCTCTATGGGGATGCTGCCAAGTCGCGACTTGACTTTTGGTATTTCTTGCAGCAAGCCCACAATGAGGTTCATAGATGGTCACACTATCGGAAAAATTTTGCCAACTATCTTCAGGCAGTCTTCCTCGACCCACCACGCAGTTGGGATGTGCCGGGTGCAGTCGGTGTGCACATTTGACAGCTGATAATGAACCTCACGCTTCTCTCACCAGTCAATATGCAATGCACATACTATACGATCAAATGATCTACACGTTCCTTTTAACAGAGTGATTTTTTGAAAATAAATAAATAAATAAAATAACATCCCCGTTCCTTTAAATTTGCGATTTGTTGTACAACGATTTTTTTTTTTTTTTTTTTTTTTGTGCAGAGGATGCGTTTCATTTAGTGTTTGTGAACTGCCTAATTTTGTGTCCAAATAGTATACCAATAAATAAATCTTCTTCTTCTTTCGATTTCGGCCATCTTTGGACCACGTTCAACAATTCACTTGCCCGGCTTTTTGATCTTTTTTTCTCTCTTCCCAATATTTCCTCATCATTTTCGAGTGGTTCCTCCTCCGCTCTTCCGACCATTTCCTGTTATTATTCTTTAGTTTCGTTTCTTCTGGAAAACACTTAATTTCGTTCACTATTTGTCTAAACTTTTCCCTGTCCCTGATTGACTCACGGGTGACATTAAAATAGGCCAAATCCTTTTTCACCATCTGTATCCATTTATTGTTGGTTTTTTCGTTCCTGTTACTATGTTCAAACACTTTTCTTGTTAGTCTGTTTCCATCCATCCTCGACAGGTGACCATAAAACGTTAGTCTGCGTTTACGCATTGCCTCACTCACTTTCTCAATAGTTTTGTATATTTCCTTATTACTCTTTAGCTTGTACTCTTCTCCAATCTTTCTCGGTCCTAATATTTTTCTCAAAATTTTCCTTTCTTTCTTTTCCATGTTTTCTATTTCCCCCTTTTTGTTAAGAGTTAGGCACTCCGATGCATACAGGCATTCTGGTCTAATGACAGTTTTATAGTGTCTTAATTTAGCTTGAATCGAAATGTTTTTTTTGTTATATATGTCTTTGGTTTTTTGAAAAGCAAATTCCATTTTCCTTGCTCTCGCCTGGTTTGCACTCTTGTCTAAACCATTCACTTGAATTATTTCACCTAAATACTTAAATTTTTCTACTCTCTTAATATTGCCGTATTTAGTAATAAGATTTTTCCTGTTATTTCTATGATTAGACATATACACGGTTTTTTCAAATGAAATCTGCAGTCCAGCTCTGGCCGAAACTTCTTGTAGTTTCTCCAAGTAGTTCTGAGCTATATCTTCGTTTTCTGTAATTATTGCCAGATCGTCTGCAAAAGCTAAACAGTCCACTTCTATTTTTTCTTTTTTTGTTCCAATTCTGATGTCATTCTTGGTGCCTTTGAGTTCTTCTTTCCATATTCTCAATATCTTTTCCAGTACGCAGTTGAAGAGGATTGGGGATAAACCATCACCTTGTCTAACACCTGTTTTAATTTCGAACTTCCTTGAAATTTCACCCATAAATTTAACTTTGGCCTTACTGTTTGTTAGCGTCTGTTTGATAATTTGAATTGTTTTCTTATCGACCCCAAATTCTTCCAATACTTTCAGTAATGTTTCTCTATCTACCGAGTCGTATGCTTTTTTGAAATCTACAAATACTATTGCAAATCTCTGGCCTCTTGAGATTCTGTAACGAATTAGTGTTTTTAGGTTAAATATTTGTTCAACACAGGATCTACCTTGTCTAAAACCTGCTTGATATTCACCTATTTTTTTATCCAGAACTGGCTCCACGATTTGAAGTAATTTCCTTGACAAAATTTTGTATCCTACTGGTAGTAGCGAGATCCCTCTATAATTATTAACATTCATCTTATCCCCCTTTTTGTGTAGTGGGTGTATCAGGGCACACTGCCAGTCTTCAGGAATTCTTTCTTCGTCCCAGATCTTCTTAAACATATGTTCCAAAACTTGTGGGAGGTTGGTATCCATTATTTTTAGGATTTCTGGTACTATGGAGTCTTCACCTGGGGCTTTATTGTTTTTTAGACTGTGTATTATGTGTTTTATTTCTTCAGCGTCTGGAGGTTTTGACTCGGTATTAGTATTTCGGTGGTTTTCAAAACTCATTTTATCTTTGGGTGGTTCACAATTTAGTAGATTCTCGAAATATTTTGCTAATATTTCACAATTAGTCTTGTTTGTCAAACCTAGCTTGTTCTCTTCATCTTTAAAACATAAATTTGGGGATTGGTATTTGGTTAGCTGTTTTCTAAAAGTTTTGTAGAAATCTCTAGAATTATTTCTTTTAAAGTCTTCCTCAATCTGTTCTAGGTTATCCTGAAATTGTCTTCTTTTTTTATTACGGAAAAGCTTAGCTGTTTCTCTTCTCTGGATTTTAAAATTGTCAAGATCTTGAGGATCTTTTGTGGAGTTCCATTTCTGCCACAATTTCTGTCTCTTCTCCAGGTTCTCATCACATTCATTGTCCCACCATGGATGTCTTCTTACTCTTTTCACGAGACAATTTTCTTTTGCTATTTCAACTATTTCGTTTTTGATCTCCTCCCATCCCGCTTCCTTATTTATTGTGGATAAATAAATGTTGTATAGAAAAAATAAAAAAAAATAAAAAAGAAGAAAAATGGTCAGCGCGACAGAATGTCAATCCTAAGAGCCCGGGTTCGATTCCCGGTCAGGGACTGGGTGTTGTGTTGTCCTAATCATCATCATCATTTCATCCCCATCGACGCGCAAGTCGCCGAAGTGGCATCAACTCGAAAGAATTGCACCCGGCGAACGGGAGGACCCAGTCACACGACATTTACATTTATTTTTTATCCATCTTCAGTTAGCGTAATACATATTTGAGTCTTCAGCCGGGTCGCAATTAGAACATTGATTCCAAACTGGATGCTGCAACTGACCTGTTCAAAATAATAATTTTGTTTAGCTATTGCATTCAGCTAGTCGTACATTTACGATGTACTGCTGTTCAGGTGTACTTATTGTACTTTCTGCTCTGCCTGTTGTTAGTCCGATTTTCGTTCTTATGCATGAGGCAGAAACGCTTCTTTAATTCTGTTTTGCATAAAAACAGCCCAGTATCCGCTATTTTGCCAAGTAACATCTTTGTTTACATCCAAACATACATCCATGGTCAAAGATTACATTTTGCTTAGAGGTTCCGTTAAGGCTACAGTCATATTTTGTTTTCAGTTTCTGTATGACTAAGAAGAACTGAAATTGTTCCGCATTAATGTGGTGAGTTCTTTATATGATTATTAAATAAACGCATTAGTTACAGTTGAGAGTATATGGTATATTATAAAAAATAAAAATAACATAGTACATTTTATATAGAAGAACTAAATTTTTTTCATATTTTTTTACTTCTCTCGCAGTTCGAACGACATTTATTGACAATAAAGAAAGAACGACGTCCTTACATGCTACATTTATTGAGAAATGGTGTTCAAGAAGCTTGACGCCCTGTAAAGTAAGTGTGTGGTGTAGCACCATTTCCCCAGGAAGAAAATAAGAGGTATGAGGAACAGTATCATTGTATTAATGTACTAAACATCAGGAAGATAATAGGTTATAGGAGCAGAAAATTTGTATTACCAGTCCCCCAGGAAGAAGATATTAGTTAAGAGGAACAGAAACTTTGTTTCAATGTACGATAAATCAGGAAGAATATAATGGTTAATGGGAACAGAAAATTTGCATAAATGAACTTAGTGAACAATCTGAAGCTATCCCCGATGGCCAAAAAAGAGCCAATCTCTAGGTGCAGCCCACACTCAACAGAGGAGATGATAAGAAAACCATTGTATGCACTGGATACCGCATGCTGCGTTATTCTTTTCCATGCCTGTGCCTCGTGTGATTATATGTGAGCATATTATGGAAAACCATTGCATACCCTGTATAACCAGATGCTACGTTATGCTTTTTCATGGCTGTGCCTCGTGTGGTTATATTTGAGCATATTATGGCCATTGCTAACAATAATGAGTTTTCTTGCCCAGCTTCAATCATTAGGGGGCCACTTGGGGACGCATCTATTTCACTCTGTTGGTACAGGGTGTTTCAAAAATGACCGGTATATTTGAAACGGCAATAAAAACTAAACGAGCAGCGATAGAAATACACCGTTTGTTGCAATATGCTTGGGACAACAGTACATTTTCAGGCAGACAAACTTTCGAAATTACAGTAGTTACAATTTTCAACAACAGATGGCGCTGCAAGTGATGTGAACGATATAGAAGACAACGCAGTCTGTGGGCGCGCCATTCTGTACGTCGTCTTTCTGCTGTAAGCGTGTGCTGTTCATAACGTGCAAGTGTGCTGTAGACAACATGGTTTATTCCTTAGAACAGAGGATTTTTCTGGTGTTGGAATTCCACCGCCTAGAACACAGTGTTGTTGCAACAAGACGAAGTTTTCAATGGAGGTTTAATGTAACCAAAGGACCGAAAAGCGATACAATAAAGGATCTGTTTGAAAAATTTCAATGGACTGGGAACGTGACGGATGAACGAGCTGGAAAGGTAGGGCGACCGCGTACGGCAACCACAGAGGGCAACGCGCAGCTAGTGCAGCAGGTGATCCGACAGCGGCCTCGGGTTTCCGTTCGCCATGTTGCAGCTGCGGTCCAAATGACGCCAACGTCCACGTATCGTCTCATGCGCCAGAGTTTACACCTCTATCCATACAAAATTCAAACTCGGCAACCCCTCAGCACCGCTACCATTGCTGCACGAGAGACATTCGCTAACGATATAGTGCACAGGATTGATGACGGCGATATGCATGTGGGCAGCATTTGGTTTACTGACGAAGCTTATTTTTACCTGGACGGCTTCGTCAATAAACAGAACTGGCGCGTATGGGGAACTGAAAAGCCCCATGTTGCAGTCCCATCGTCCCTGCATCCTCAAAAAGTACTGGTCTGGGCCGCCATTTCTTCCAAAGGAATCATTGGCCCATTTTTCAGATCCGAAACGATTACTGCATCACGCTATCTGGACATTCTTCGTGAATTTGTGGCGGTACAAACTGCCTTAGACGATACTGCGAACACCTCGTGGTTTATGCAAGATGGTGCCCCGCCACATCGCACGGCCGACGTCTTTAATTTCCTGAATGAATATTTCGATGATCGTGTGATTGCTTTGGGCTATCCGAAACATACCGGAGGCGGCGTGGATTGGCCTCCCTATTCGCCAGACATGAACCCCTGTGACTTCTTTCTGTGGGGACACTTGAAAGACCAGGTGTACCGCCAGAATCCAGAAACAATTGAACAGCTGAAGCAGTACATCTCATCTGCATGTGAAGCCATTCCGCCAGACACGTTGTCAAAGGTTTCGGGTAATTTCATTCAGAGACTACGCCATATTGTTGCTACGCATGGTGGATATGTGGAAAATATCGTACTATAGAGTTTCCCAGACCGCAGCGCCATCTGTTGTTGAAAATTGTAACTACTGTAATTTCGAAAGTTTGTCTGCCTGAAAATGTACTGTTGTCCCAAGCATATTGCAACAAACGGTGTATTTCTATCGCTGCTCGTTTAGTTTTTATTGCTGTTTCAAATATACCGGTCATTTTTGAAACACCCTGTATATACGTGGAGTATGTGTAAGTTGTGAATTATCTCTTACACTTGATATTCGTCTTCAACTATACGTAGGGCAAACGTAGATTTACTTAAGATTTTTAAACGAAGGACATTCATTTGTTCCCAGAATCGTAGGCTAGAATTTTCTCACAGCTTGGCCAATGTATGTTGTTGTTAAGTTTGTGTATTCCTGATAGAATGTATGGATTGCTGCTATTTTTAACAGCATGGATGGCTTTCTCCTGAATTTTATTATTTACGTCAAAACTAGTTCTGACATTTGTTTCTCAAAAAAGGTTTCCTGCTTTATATGACAGCTTTCCTAAAAACTGCATATTCACATATTTTTGTGTTAGCTGATATGTGGTTAGCTGAAATGTTGGTTATGTGAGAATTTATTTCACTATGTAGCTGTTTTGTTAGTTTTTGACTGTAACAACTATTGTAAGCAGTCGCTTTAATGGTGTTTAGTTCATCAGTCTAGTCATCTGCTTCTAGTGGGATTTTATGCATTCTGTTGAGTGCTGGTCCATATAAAGCCATTTTGTGCTTATCTGGGTAGCATGGGGTTTTATTGATTGTGTCGTCTGTGTATATTGGTTTCCTATATACTTGTAATTTATGTCTGTTGTACGAGCAACTTACGGAGAGATACAGGAAGTTTAAAACTGTGACTGTCTGATGTTCAACAAAGAAGATGATATTCTGATGCATTTTGTTCATTTCTTTTGTTAGGCCTTCAATTTATTCTGTTGAGCCATAAAATAAGATCGGTATATCATCAACATATCTTTAATAATATATTGTTTTGTTAACTATCTGGTGGTAAGTCTAGTTATGCTCTGATATTATCGCTTGCGGTGATTATTTTCTGTACGGTCAATACCACGGTTCTATCGCATCCGATTGTTACTTTGTGCCAGGAAGGGCTCTCAACAAGGGAAGTGTCCAGGCGTCTCGGAATGAACCAAAGCAACGTTGTTCTGACATGGAGGAGATACAGAGAGACAGGAACTGTCGATGATGTAACGCAACAATACATGGATCCCTGCAGCGACCCTGACCGTTGCTTCGCAACAGTTCAAGGCGAGGCGATTGGCGAGTAATGTGACTGTCTTTTTCTTTGTCAGCGAAAACTGCAGAAAACCGTGAAAACCAGGAAGAGCACGGAGCCACAACTGCAATGAGAAGGTAAGACATCAACAAACATCTGAGTTTGGCCAGTCTGTGACACCCAAAAGGCAAGTATAAAATAGGATACAACTTTCGCAAGACCCACAGATAAATCTCAAAGGCATGTAGATGTAAAAAATATGAAGATCTTCGACACATCACTTATGTTCATGGTAATTAGATCTTGGCGAACCAGTCATCGAGGCTGTTTATCACGGCTTGTCTGAGGTAAGTTGTGCTCCAGAAGCCTGAAGTTTATAAATCTAGCAACTACAGGAAAATCTTAACGCTACAAGTTATTCATTGTCCTATGATATTTCCATGTCGAATGTACCTCTACATTCTGTCGTGTAGACAATTTTCGACAAGTAGAGTGCTTCTATATAGTCTTTTGGAACATGAGTTTTCCATGACGTATCATAATAAATAAAATGTTGTATAAGAATTTGTAGCACACTGTAGCAGATTTCACGCTTAAAACTGTATTTATTTTCAGAAACAGCCTGTATATCAAACAGTTGGAATATTAACTGATTGAAGTGCAAGTTCAAAATATTTCAGCTGATGTACAATTAAGTTTGTCGTCTTTGCGCCAGCGCTGTTTGTATGCTCAGTCCCAGTTCAGTGCGTTAATAGTGAATCAGTAAAGTTTGCTGGGACTGGAAACGCTAATATTTTAATTTATCTCGCCTCCAACTTAGGTAATCAAACGTATCTGTCCGCAATAAGCCTGTCACGATTGTCATGATAGCCTGATGCTGGGTTTAATTTCGACAACACACATTTTATAGCAGAAAGAATACTTTGTTCTTGAATATGACACGTCAAACATTCCCGTCTACGATGATTTCATTTACTGCCCCATACGCAGGTGATGTATCGCTAGTAACAGTATGGCCATCAGTTGGTGGCCACCATCGATCCCGCCACATACGAGCGATTATAAAATCAATTACAATAGCTATTTCTAATCCAGTTGTGTTAGGCAGTTCTGTTATGGAAACTGAACTGCCATATTTAGCAGGAGTGGTTGTTGATCCACTTACGTTGACCAATAAGGCTGCTAGTAAAATAACTAAAATCTTTTCAAAATTTATTAAACTTGTTTTGGAATGCTTTTCTTGATAAATATAATCTGTCCACTGAAGCAGTCCTCAGACCAAAATTATCTGCAACTTTTATACAAAGGTAAAACATATTAAAAATGTCAACAATTTGAAGTCTATCCTCAGTTAACTCATTTTTTATAGTAAACGTTCCTCATTTTCCTGACTCCTTCTTTCCGTCTCATTTTTTATTACGTTTCAAACAGTTCTTTTAGTAGTCGGGAAATTTTTTCGAAAACTGATGCAGTGTTAACTCAGTGGACTCGTGTTCGCGAGGACGACTGTACCAATCACCACACGGCCTTCCATATTTCACGATTGCTCTACAGCGTTTAAGGCGAATGCCGAGATAGTTCCTTTAAAAGGACACGGCCGATTTACTCCCCACCCTTCCACAATCCTAGCTTCTGCTTCGCCTCAAATGGCCTACCGGTCGACAACTTAATCTTCCATTTGTCGATAATACATACATTCTGATTCTTTGCTTTTGCTTAGAACGTTACAATTCAGTTTTAATGCGACTTAACCTTGTAGCTACCGATATCTCCTGATATTTATTCTGTGAGATATTCTCATTCTATTTTTAGCCTGAGGGTTAGAAGGCTTTGATCTATCTACACAGGTTAGACTTTTAAGACAAAAGTTATCAAAATCGGTAGCTTCTATCTACGTTTCAGAAAACATTTCTTTCATTAAAGCCAATTGCACTATGTACATATTTACAATGTGTATTTTTCAACTACATTATGAAGTCTTCAGCTCCTGTTTCTTTTATTAGTCTTGTAATTTAACTACATGTATTTACACAATAGCTCTGCCACCTCGATGTGTCTATTAAAATTTTATTAGTAAAAGTCTCGCTGGTTCCCGCAACTCTGCAGATGTTTCAGGGAGATAACACATGTCTGCGACATAAAAATTGTTTTAAATTTATCAAGTGATTTTTATAGTGTTTTCAGCGCTGATTTCGGGAAAAATAGTTATTTCACGAAATGCTTGTCTAGTTTCAGCTTTTTTCGATATTTCAGCATTCTAGTGAGTTTGAATTTTGGCTTTTAGGATCTCCATAAACTGTTATTTAGCCGTTTTTATACTAGATATACGTAAAATAAAGAGTAATTAGGAGAAACCAGCAGTATTTTCACGTCAGTGCCTGTCTGTTGCGCTGCCCCTTCCCCCGCCATCACCAAGCAGTGAGGTTCTGCTATTGTCCTTCAGTTCACAGTACCTCTTCACTCTGTGCTGTTCACGTGTTTTGTTGTTACTAGTGCTTTAACGTACATTTCTTGTGTAGTGAAGTTGTTTTATATTCAATGGACAATGGCTAGCAGAGCATGAATAAACTCGACAGATTGCTTCTGCTATATTTGTGGTAACTATACCGTTAAAAAGTAACAAAGAAACATTTCCGTGGGTTTTTATTGAAAAAGTATGTTTCGCCGATTTTGGTAGAAAGTTAGGCGATCAAGACAAGCCTTGGGCCCCACTCAAAGTTTGTTCAGTGTGTGTTGAAGAACTGAGGCAGTGGTTTCAATGTAAAAAGCAGTCCTTATGTTTTGGAATGCCACTGGTTTGAAGGGAGCCCAAAAATCATAGTGATGACTGCTTTTCTTGTTCTTGCAATGTACGAGGTTTTAATCTGAAAAACAAAAAGGATATTTCTTACCCTAACATTCAGTCAACCATTCGCCCTGTTCCTCATGGACCTGAAGTACCAATATCCTCTCCTACAGATTCTTTGGATGATATGGATGGTCACGAGGTGATAGTGAAGAACACAGAGGTTGCTACAATCCTGGCACAACCGATCCCATCCATTCTCACAATCTGAACTGAACAATTTAGTTAGAGACCTAGGCTTTTCTAAAGAATTGGCAGAGGTTTTAGGATCTAAATTGAAAGATAAACATATGTCGACTCCAGGTACATCCTTTTCTTGGTATCGATCGAGGGAAAAGGAGTTTGTATCTTTCTTCTCTCAAGAGGGTGACCTGGTGTTTTACAGTGATGTCCTGGACTTACGGCACGTTTCAAAATAGAATATGCTCCTGATGAGTGGAGATTTTTTATTGATTCTTCAAAACGAAGCCTTAAAGAAGTACTTCTACGGCAATAAGTATGCTTCTATACCAGTTGGACACTTGGTTCACTTACAAGAATGTTACGAAAACCTTGAACTGGTTTTAAGCAAACTCTGCTATTCAGACCACAAATGGACACTATGTGGTGATTTAAAAGTCATTTCAATGCTGCTTGGTCAACAAAGTGGCTATACATAGTTTCCTTCCTTTCTCTGTGAATGGGATAGTAGAGACAGAAAGAAACACTACATAAAATAAGCTTGGCCCTTCAGAAGAATCTTACAGGTAGCGGTTAAAAATGTTGAGAGGAAAAGCCTTGTGGCTCCCAAAAAGGTGTTACTTCCACTACTTCACATTAAGTTGAGGCTGATGAAACAAGTTGTTAAGGCATTGCCAAAAGAAGGGGAGTATTTCAGATATTTTTGTGGACAGCTTCTTGGTTTATCCGAGGCACAGCTAAAGGAAGGAATCTTTTCGTACCAGATATTAGAAAACTAACGACAGATCCCAACTTTGTGGACAAAATGGAAACTTCCGTGCAACCTTGGTCATTTCAGTGAAGAGCAGGGCGAAAGATTCCACCAAGACATCAAAGAAATGGAAAGAAGATATCAAGGAAGACGGAACGTCAACATGGTAGCGGACTACTGCTTTATGATAAGAAGAGAGCATCCTAAACGAGTCCACAGCCGGAAAAGCAATAAAAGAAACTTCTACAGAAAGCAACAGCGTTATTTTAAGGACTTATGAGCTTAAAGAAAAATGGAAGTGTACTGGAAATGTAGTTTAGAACATGATTCATAAATAAAATTTTATAACGTTGGAAAAATGCGATACATTTCTTAAATGTTGTTATTATACCCGTTTGTAAGAAAATGTGACGTGAGAGACAAAAATGGGTTGCAGTTTTTAAATCAGCTCTGAGAAGTACATAAAAGTCAGTTATAAAAGACCTGTGCAATTCAAGTGGACTTAAGCAGAGCGCTAGTATAAGTATGCCCTGAAACCTCAAATTAAAATTACCTCATCTGGTTTAGTGTTTTAAAAAATTTCTCATGAGTCAGGTATTTTTAGTGGATACCTCAGAATCAGTGTGTAGAATCCTATACTCATACTGTTACTAGCCCGCATCTCGTGGTCGTGCGGTAGCGTTCTCGCTTCCCACGCGCGGGTTCCCGGGTTCGATTCCCGGCGGGGTCAGGGATTTTCTCTGCCTCGTGATGGCTGGGTGTTGTGTGCTGTCCTTAGGTTAGTTAGGTTTAAGTAGTTCTAAGTTCTAGGGGACTGATGACCATAGCAGTTAAGTCCCATAGTGCTCAGAGCCATTTGAACCCATTTTTACTGTTACTAGTAATTTCCAAGAATTCCCACTTCTAAAGCACAAGCTTCAAAATGC
This sequence comes from Schistocerca cancellata, assembly GCF_023864275.1. Lineage (NCBI taxonomy): Eukaryota > Metazoa > Arthropoda > Insecta > Orthoptera > Acrididae > Schistocerca > Schistocerca cancellata. The sequence goes on along the minus strand of NC_064634.1, from coordinate 350,779,100 downwards.
TGATCACTGGATAATAAAAGAATATCAATGATCAAATATTTGTATTTGTTATTAAAGTAAGTGGCGAAGTATCCTCCTGTTTCACTTTACAGAGTGATTCGTGCACCATGAATAACGTAATGTCCACGTGGTAGTAGCGAAAATCTCATTGCTTTGCTCTGTAACATATTTCATTCCTTAATATCACGTATGTAATTCCGATTAAATTCTACACTTATGTTTATTAATAAAAGAAATTAATTTCCTGCATGAGTCCCTGATCATTGTGAATATTTTGTGAACAAAACCGTCTAGACCCCTAGTAATTTTTTTTTATTTATTACGTCTTTTCCTCTACTGCCATCATCAGATATCAAAAGACTTGGTAGTTATAAAAGATCGTTCTGTGTCAGTACCAAAACCTTATAATAGCTTTAGAACTATAATTAATTGTACTTCTTAGTACTGACGAAGAACTTTCTTTTATAAGTTCTAAGCTCCTCGATCCCTAACGATGGCAGTAGCTGAAACGTCGTAACACATAACGAAATTTTAATGAGCGATTTAGAGATTTTTATTCACAAAAAACTACACTGATCAGCCGAAACATTATGACCACCTGCTTCATAGGGTGCTGGTCAACATTTTGAACGCAATACAGAACTGGCCCTAAGAGGTATGGATTCGCCAAGTCCTTGTTAGGTTTCCCGAAGTATATGGCACCAAATGTCTAGGCGCAAGTCACACAGTTCCCATAAATTATGGATCTGAGGCTTGTGGACGCAGACATGGAGAACGATCCAACATAGATGTGTTCCATCAGTTTCAGATCGGGCAAATGTAGTGGCCAAGACTTCAATGTAAATTCTCTATCATGCCCATCGAACCACAATAGAACGATTCCGGCCTTGTGAGAAATCAAGTAACCTGTTGGAAGTTGCCGTTGCCATTTCCAGTGGGGAACACATGGAGGCATCCGTGTGGTTTCCAACAATGTCCATGTAATCCATAGCCGTCATGGTGTCTTCGATTACTATCACAGGCCCCATGGAAACCCAGTAAAAGTTCCTCATAGCATAACACTGTCTCCACCAGCAGGCGTCAGTGGCGTAGTGTGTATTTTGGGTGGATGACGTACACGATCACCGACCTGGCGTAGCAAGGAACGTGATTCGTCTCCTTGCCGACAAGTTTCCATTGACGCATAGTCCAATCTCGATGATCCTGTGCCCATTGTAATGGGACCTGACGATGTCGTTGAGCCAACATAGGAGTCTGTACGGCTTGTCTGTTCCGAAACCCCATATTCAGGAATGATCTCTTACAAAGGGACTATCAGACCTGTTAAGCACGGATTTCGATGAGTGTTAAATATATCGTAGTGGTGCCTGTCCTGAGTACGTGGCTAGCGGCTTTTCATACGACGGCCCCTAATTTCCGAGAACAAGCTGGAAATTTTATGGATACCTCTTATGCCAGCAATATCCGTGAACTTTCGATCGAGCAAGCGCGGTGGAGTGGTTAAACTTAACGGGTAAAGGTACGAACTTTGCAGGTGCACTTTTTTTCGAGTTTTATAGCACAAAATATTATTAAATAGTATGTGTCAAGCAAAACAAGTGAAAAGTGATCATTTTCGTGGCAATATTTTCATTAATAAATCAGTCGTTACAGCAAACGTTGTTGAAATGTGTATTCCGTTTGTTACAGAATACGTTGCAGAATCTTCTCACTTGATATCGCTTCCATCACTTGCATGTTACAACGGTATTCTGGACGGTATTTGTTTTAGAAGCAACCGAAACACAAAATTCGTAGAGCACCACAATTTAACGAAAGTTACTGCCTTGCAAGCACACGGATTTTTCAGAAACGATACCGGAAAACACAGTCCGTTTGAATTCAGTAAGGTTGTTCTTTCTTCCATCAACTTCGCTGCGAACCACGTGTATTTGATCATTTCTGTGAAAGGAAGTGTACTAAACTGATGTGGATTAAATAATGTATTTTTATGGAATCTTTTCCTCGAAGCGATTTCTCTATTAGTCTTTAGCAAGGCGGAAGCATTTTTAAATTTTTTCCGTGAAAAATTTAGCCTCCCTGTGGAAGTAAACATCCCACGGTGAGCTAATCCGTACCGCCTGCGTAGCAGCCGTGAACCTTAGCCGGTGGCCAGGCGTTCTTTGTCTAAACATGACTATTCCTACGAGTATAGAGGAAACCTGTTAAAATTTAACGTGGATTTTCTCGAAAAATAGGGGCCGTTGCCAGAAGAGCCGAAAGGCACGTGCTAAGGACAGGTCTCTGAAATATGTCGGAGAGTTATCAAAAGCCGTGATTAGCAGGTCTGATGGTCTCCTTGTAGGCAGTGTGCTCCGAAACACTCGTGACTGCGTCAGCCACAGATCACCACCTAACCTGCCTTACAGAGCGGCTAAGTCACAGATCTCCACGTTCTGTTATGGAGTGTAGACAGCCATCTACCATCATCCACTCGTGGTTTCACCGTCATTCAACCATTTTCCGTACATAGTCACGACAGTAGTACGGAAACAACCGCTCAGCTCCGCTGTTTCCGAAGTGCTCATTCTCAGGTACTGTCTGCCTTTGTTAAAGTACCTTATGTCAATGGAGTTCTCAATGTGCGGCTGGTGTCTTTACTTACCACGCCTCATGACCAATAGTTACGGGCTCTGAGCCTTTCGTTCTCGCGTAGTCCATAGAAGTTATTCTTCGCTATTCTTATTCGTTTGTTAGATATTTTACACTTGGCGCTAGAGGGGGTAGTGGGGGAGGAGGGGTGGGGAATCTGAGAGGAGCACCAGAGGCGCCATAAAGGGCGTACCTCAATTAGTAGCATCCCCATATGCACCCAGGATGAAAGGGGGCCCACATGCAATATTTGTGTACAGTGCGTCTCACAATCAATACCGAAAACTGGCACGGGTGAAAGTGTTCGCGACAAAAGGGAGGAAGGGGAACGAAGGGAGGGGGGTGGGTTCGTCAAATGGTAAGTATGTGTAGAAAAATGCAAGGATGGTTGACATAGTGTTTAGTGTATCTGGGTATGTAAAACAGTTAAGATCCTTAGACGCCAGGAACGCATGTGGACCAGATGGTATCCAGTAAGATTATATGTTGACTATGCTACAAATATAGCACCATTCTTATCTGTCAGAGATCAATGGAACAGCCGGCCGCGGTGGTCTCGCGGTTAAGGCGCTCAGTCCGGAACCGCGGGACTGCTACGGTCGCAGGTTCGAATCCTGCCTCGGGTATGGATGTGTGTGATGTCCTTAGGTTAGTTAGGTTTAAGTAGTTCTAAGTTCTAGGGGACTGATGACCACAGAAGTTAAGTCCCATAGTGCTCAGAGCCATTTGAACCATTTTGATCAATGGAACAGCGGAAAGTTCCACGGGACTGGAAGAAGGCCCAGGTCATATCAATCTATAAAAAGGGGAGAAAAACGAATGCACATAATTACGGGCCAATTTCACTGACATCAACTTGTCGTAGAAACATGGAACGTATTTTGTGTTCAGACATAATGACCTTTCTAGACTTTGAGAAGCTCATCTGCAGAAACCAGCACGGTTTTAGGAAACAGCGGTCATGCGAGATACAGCTGGCCCTCTTTGTGCATGATATACAACAGGCTCTAGATATCGGCTCCCAAGGTGATGCCATATTTCTCGACTTTCGAAAGACGTTCGACTCCCTTCCACACTGTCGTTTGCTCCAAAAAGTGCGCGCTTACGGTCTATCCGATGACATATGCGGTTGGATAGGAAGTTTTCTAACAGACAGAGAGCAGTATGTCGTCCTGAATGGGGTGACTTCATCAGACATAAGCGTAACTTCAGGTGTGCACCAGGGCAGCGTAATAGGTCCACTGCTTTTTACAATTGACATAAACGATCTGGTTGATGGTATTGACAGCGGCATTAGACTTTTTGCCGATGATGCTGTAGTCTACAGGAAAGTAGTATCACACGAAAGTTGTGATCAAATCAATGAGGATTTGCAGAAGATAAATGCGTGATGTAACGACTGGCAGTTATCTCTCAATATTAGTAAGTGTAACCTACTGCTTACAACAAGGCGAATATTCCCATTAATGTACGAGTACAAAATAAATGCCCAGTCTTTGGAAGCGGTAACTTCCGTCAAGTAGCTGGGTGTGACTATTCGAAATGATCTCAGATGGAACGATCAGATTACACAAGTAACGGGCAAGGCTCGTGCTGAGAAGTTCAGATAGTCGTTTTTCCCTCGCGCGATCCGCGAGTTGAACGTAGGGGCGGGGGGGGGGGGGGGGGGGGGGGGGGGGGGAAATATGACTTTGGCGCAAATTGTGCCCTCCACCACCACACACCGCTTGGTGGCTAATGTATATATGTAGATGTAAATATAGAAAATGTTTTTCGAACGCGCCCCTGACCATATATTCCACAGATATTGAAAGCTTCGCCAGACAGTTTGTCGAATGATCCTTGAATTCTCTCAGTGCCGTTACTGTGAACTCATATTCGCTGATTTCATGGCGATAGTACATTGATTCTTTACATTTAACAACAATGATGTAAGTTCACTTCTGCTTTAAGACCAACTGCAACACTTCATTTCTTACACCTTTCACTCGTAAGAATTACTGTTGTCAGGCCCTTGAGAATGCAATATCTGTAATGAAAAATTTCTCTTTTTATAAGTGGGGTTGAAGCTGCCAGCGCAACGTTTTGGGTTTAGTGTCTTTAGCGCCAGCTTTGAAAGTACCCAAAGTACAAGTTTTTAAATCCTACCACCGAAGCATGCTGCGGCCAAAAATTACTCGATCTTTGTGGTATCAATAGCTACGATGTCACGGTGTAGGTATAAGTTCTTATGTTGGCACTACGACACCGATGACAGCGCCCTCTAGCCGGCGCTGTGCAGCTCTACGAGCGCCGCTCCAGATTCTGCCCATTGGTTTCGAGGAGACGACCTAGCAACATTGTTTCTACTTCATAGGGGGCTGGCCATTACAGACTTTGTTACTTCAGTTACTTCAATTATAGTTTGTCCAACTACTAGTAGCAGTTAGCGTTCATACCTGTACGACTTCGCATCTACCTGCTCATTTGTACTCAAAGTTAAGTACTATCAGTTGTATGTGTTCATACCCCAGTAAAAGAACTTCAATTTACACGCAGTACCGAAACATTTCACCTTTTCCTGCTCCTACTCACTTCCTACATTCGTCATACACTTCAGTTTACAGGAGCAGGCCCACGCGCCGCCTTCCAGACGGGATACAAAAATCTTCTCAACTCATTCGAAATATAGGGATGTTTCTTCATCAGCCTCTAAAGCTCCTTTGAAGACTAAATTTAAACTTGGTTCTTTTCCGCACATCACTGCATACGCTACTGTTGACGGATGATCCAGCATAGTCTTGGCCGCACCGAATGCTCTTGTCCAGTCCATATCCTTCTGTAGATTCATTTAACTGATGTTCGAATCCTAATGCTGATTTATCTATTACCTGGAAACAGAGGAAAATGGTTCGCAGATCTTCAGCTCTGAAGAATGTCTAGAGCCATTCGTGCTTATTGTAACATAGAAAAAACACTTGACGTTACAGATCGATATTACTAATGTTTCCACTTTTTTTCCATTTTGATGTTTCATCTTTTTCCCATAAGCAAATGATGGTGTCATTGAAGCTCCAGCCAGGGAGGTAGGGTATTTTACGGGGTTGCATCAAAACCGACTAAAATGTTAAAATAATTTTCCAAAGAACGATGTTCCACGGCGTTTTTTTAAGCATGATGTGATAGAGCAAAATTGCTTTCAGATTTGAGAGGCACATGAAGAAGTGAACGACAAAAAGTAAAAACAACGTCACTGACATCTACAGTTTGTTTTTCACACTTACCTGGGTACTCTTCAGGCCTGAAACGGTGTGTCACATGATGCCTGGCGTCGCACAGATTATTCGCATGCTGTCTCCTATGGACAAATTGTGTATCTGCCTGATTAAGTTCTTTGATTATAGATATTACAGAACACCGTGTTAGCATGCTAATTGAATATAAAGGCACAGTAACTGTAAACAGTTACTGAAATATTTGTTTTTATTCATAGCTAGTTTTCTGGTATTTTCAGGTAGATAGTCACCTGGGGTAATTGCAAGTAAGAACTTAAGTTTGAAAAACAAACAAACTTTTTTTATTTTAGTAACATTTGCTTATTTTGAATCGGTTTATTGGGACGTCTTCAGGAAATTGTTAGTTAGAATTTGTGTGTAGGCGACCAAACATTCCATACAAATATGCTATCAACACAAAGGGAATCTTTGATCAGTATATTAGGTGAGAGATGTTATGCATGGAACATGGTAGTTAGTTGGTTACGTGTTCTACATATCATTTGAACCATTCTATTATCGAAATAGTGTGGAACTGATTTGCAAGATAGACAGTCTCCAACACTGTACGTGATGAAAACATACAAAATTAAAGTATGTAAGTTGTACGAATGTAGCACTGAAAGTTGTAAGGAAAATAAAATAAGGTATAATGATAATTCTTCTGCGGTGTAAGTTTGGGGATCTGAATGTGATCTGCGGGAATGAGATCTGAAGGGTGTAATGGTTGACTCGATCAGGGGAAGTTTAAGAGGGGGCGAGGGCAGAGGGCTGCGATGTTTAGCTGTAACTAATCATTTAGTGTTAGGTGAGGGTTTCTTGTTTCAGCTAAACACTTTCGTAGTAAAATTTTTTCGCGTTGTTGGCTATATGTAGCATTTCTGTACTTATGTATCTGTGACACGAAGAAGTGACGGAAGAATCCAGAAATATGATCACATATTTGTAGCGTGATTCTGGATACTGGTTCTGAGACAAGAAGTTTCAACACACTTTTATGTATCGCCCTGTGCGCCCACTATAAACAATGTATATCACATTGGGAATTGGGATACGACAGCTTTATGACAGTGTCCCCAACTGAATCAGTGAATCCATCCAGACCAAACGGGGATGCAACACTGGGATACGACAGCTTAATGACAGCCTCCACAACCGAATCAGTGCGTCTGTCGAGACCAGACGGAGGAGCAACACTGGGATATAACAGCTTTGGGCAACGTCCCCAGCTGAATCAGTGCATTCATCTAGACCAATGGGATGCAATGCTCAATTGGTAAGCGGGACCAAATTCTTTTTAAATTTGACTTGATTGTGTAATACCTTGGAAAACATCACATATTCAACCCATGACTATTAATTTTGTTTCCTGTTCCCGTCCTGGGTGCTTCACTTTTCTTGTCAGGCAGTATATTTAAGTGTTTACTATCTTTGTATCACAGACTCAGTAGGCAGCAACCAGTTACAAGCATAAACACCATCAGATAACTTACGGGAATGCAGCTGAGTTACTCCCCCGACAGACACCGATATTTCAACAGGTGAACACATGTCATGGAGATTAAGCTAGCAGGTGGACTTATACAGTCGGAGATTTTTACTTAAATTGTGCCTAAATTCTTGTACTGCCCCTGGAAAAACAACATAGGACCAGAGGTAGCGCAACACGATCATCTTTTATTAACTAAAGCCCTTCCACACAGCGTACTCAACTATGATTTCCATACATTCCAGTCTCTGTCTTTCTGTACAATTTTTACGTCTCATAAATATCATGAAAGCTGTACACTTGAGTTCCGACACGTGTGCTATCTTCCTATCCCTTGTTCTTGTCAAAATTTTCCACATGTTCCATTTGCCGCTAATTATGTGATGAACTTCATTTGTTAGTCATTACACTCATCTTCAATACTCTTCTACCCCAAAACATCTCAGACACTTCAGTTCTCTTCTTTTCGTTTTTCCCACCGCACACGATATACTCCCATACAATGTTAAGCTCCTAATGTACAGAAATCTCTTCCTCAAATTAAGGTCGATGTTCTGATAAGGAATGCTCTCTTTGGCAGTGATGGTCAGCATTTCATGTTCTTGCTTCCAAACTAGCAGAATCCTTTTAGTTCGTCTTCTTCGTGATTTCCAATCTTGATGTTAAGTTTATCACAAAATTAGATTTTTTTGCTACTATTCATTACTACTGTCTTTCTTTGATTTACTGTCAATCTACGCTCCAAACCAAAAAAGTAAAAAACGCACAATGAAGTTATTATCCAAATGGGATGGAAATCGGTAGATGTGATGTAAATGTACAGACAAACAAAATATTACAATTTCCGAAATATTTGATGATTTATTCAAGACAAAGAGCTTCATAAAGTGAGCAAGTCCATAACTACTTTGCTGTACCACTGGCCCATATGGAACCTGTTATTCAGCTTGGCACTGATTGACATAGGTGATGGTTGTCCTCCTGAGGAATATAGTGCCGAATTCTGCCCAACTGGTGCGTTAGATCGTCAGAATTCCGAAATGATTGGAGAACTTTGCCCATAATACGTTCTTAGATGGGAAGAGCTCCGGCGACCTCGTCGTCCAAGGTAGGGTTTCGGAATCACGAAGATAAGCAGTAGAAACTCCCTTCGTGTGCGGAAGAGCATGATCTTGCTCAAATGTAAGCCCAGGCTGGCTTTGCCACGAAAGGAAACAAAACGGGCCATATAGCATCGTCGACGTAGCACTGTGTCGTAAACGTGACTACCAAAGAGGTCTTGCTGTGAAAAGAAATGGCACCCCAAACCATCAGTCCTGGTTTTTTGGGTCTTATGATGGGTGACAGTCAGTTTGGTATCCTACCACTATTCGAAGCGTCTCCACACACCTCTTCAGCCAGGAATCTCATTCCCTTTAACTGAATTATCTTTAGTGATGAGTCCCACTTCCAACTGAGCCCCGACGATCAGCGAAGACGTGTCTGAAGATGCCCGGACAGCGGTGGGTTACCAGCCCTCCATGTGACCAGACAGGCTAGAGTCACTGACTAGGATGCCATATCTTTTCATAGTAGACCCCTTCGTTTGTCAACTTTGGCATCCTTACAGCACAGAGGTACGTCGACGATATTAAGCGCCCCGGTTTGCTTCCCTTCATTGCAAGTCATCCTGGACTTGCACTGCGGGAATATAATACCCTCTCAAGCTCTCCCAATTTGATAACATTCGCAGAATCATGGGAAGGGCCCTTCAACCATCTCGCGAGTTGGCACATTATCCCTCAGGAAGACATCCAACGTCTCTGTCAATCACTGCCAAGCCGAATACTTGCTTCGATATGTGACAGAGGTAGACCAAAGTGGTTATGGACTTGCTTAATTTATGAACCTCTTTCTCTTGAATAAATCATCAATTTTTTCTGAAACTGTAATCATTTGTTCGTCTGTACGTGTAATCACATCTGTCGATTTCCGTCCATTCGGATAATTCCTTCGTGCTGCGCCATCCCATCTTTCTTTAATCAATCTTTTTTAATCTGAGCTCTTCGTTCTTGGACTTCTAGTTTAATTTGTCACTCTTGGTTCTTGTACTTGTACATTACCCGTCTTTCTAAATAGACGGCTCATAATTTCCAAATAATGTCGGACATGTTGCTCTGTTTTATATCGGCGAACACCTTTTCTTGCTCGATAAATCCTATGAATGTGTCTTTAATTTCGTTAAGAATCTATTCCATTACCAAGCGCAGCTTCGGATCGGCAACGGTGACCTTTACCTCTCTTAAAGCTAAACTGTTCGTCATTTGCCAGATCGTCAATTATGTTTTCCAATCTTCGCTCTGCAGACGCTATCTTTTGTTTCCTGGTTGAAGCTGTCGTTCCTACCGAAGATTTAAGTTGCTATGTAAAGTAATCTGTCTAGGATAAAAGCAGCATAAATAGACCAAGATGGAGAGGGGTGGAGTCGGCGTTTATTATTTTTGAGAGTATCTGATTATAAGGGAAGCAGTGCTGTAGTAGTATATTGTGTGGAAGAGAACAGTGTAAATGTTCTGACTTCCCAATCTCAAGATGAAACTGAAAAGCCTCGAAAACCATTTGTCTTAGTAAATAAATGTTTCCTCAGCTACTGATCGCAGTTATATTTATTCATTTCATTAACGGTAATTTATTTATTTCATTAACAGTATAGAACAACCTACCGCTTTGAAATGTGAGGTGGGTCGGATGCTACTAAATCTAATAGCAAAGACTTCTTATTGTTACAGCCTTATTGGTATACAGTTGTTAATGCTATTTTAAATAATTTAAAGAACATAATGTATAGAAAATTTCTCCAAGGTTACATGGAATTTAATGCTTTACGATTGTTAAACTGGTCCTATAAAATTTGTTTCTGTCTAGTTGAGAAGAACATATAATTTATGTAATGCAAGGGTCAAAACAACGCAATACAGTAAGTGCGGCAAAAGTAAATTCCAATATACAGAAGGAAGTGATATGCTAAATTTGGGTATACAATATAGTCTAAGAAGCTTGTTAGTTGATAATAGCCTATTTCTACCTATTTCATGAGAGAAGCTCTCCGTAGAACACCGAGCTGTTCTAATCCGTAATTGTTTGTTTTATGTAGGTTCTTTGTTTTTGTGTGTATTGATATATTACTTGGAGTGTTATATTTCTGGACACTACATGATGCTCAGTAGTTGTTGGTTTGTCTAATTTTTCATAGTTGTGGTATATTCTGTGTGATACTATAGATACATACACCTGGTGTTAGATAGATTATACACTCCTGGAAATTGAAATAAGAACACCGTGAATTCATTGTCCCAGGAAGGGGAAACTTTATTGACACATTCCTGGGGTCAGATACATCACATGATCACACTGACAGAACCACAGGCACATAGACACAGGCAACAGAGCATGCACAATGTCGGCACTAGTACAGTGTATATCCACCTTTCGCAGCAATGCAGGCTGCTATTCTCCCATGGAGACGATCGTAGAGATGCTGGATGTAGTCCTGTGGAACGGCTTGCCATGCCATTTCCACCTGGCGCCTCAGTTGGACCAGCGTTCGTGCTGGACGTGCAGACCGCGTGAGACGACGCTTCATCCAGTCCCAAACATGCCCAATGGGGGACAGATCCGGAGATCTTGCTGGCCAGGGTAGTTGACTTACACCTTCTAGAGCACGTTGGGTGGCACGGGACACATGCGGACGTGCATTGTCCTGTTGGAACAGCAAGTTCCCTTGCCGGTCTAGGAATGGTAGAACGATGGGTTCGATGACGGTTTGGATGTACCGTGCACTATTCAGTGTCCCCTCGACGATCACCAGTGGTGTACGGCCAGTGTAGGAGATCGCTCCCCACACCATGATGCCGGGTGTTGGCCCTGTGTGCCTCGGTCGTATGCAGTCCTGATTGTGGCGCTCACCTGCACGGCGCCAAACACGCATACGACCATCATTGGCACCAAGGCAGAAGCGACTCTCATCGCTGAAGACGACACGTCTCCATTCGTCCCTCCATTCACGCCTGTCGCGACACCACTGGAGGCGGGCTGCACGATGTTGGGGCGTGAGCGGAAGACGGCCAAACGGTGTGCGGGACCGTAACCCAGCTTCGTGTAGACGGTTGCGAATGGTCCTCGCCGATACCCCAGGAGCAACAGTGTCCCTAATTTGCTGGGAAGTGGCGGTGCGGTCCCCTACGGCACTGCGTAGGATCCTACGGTCTTGGCGTGCATCCGTGCGTCGCTGCGGTCTGTTCCCAGGTCGACGGGCACGTGCACCTTCCGCCGACCACTGGCGACAACATCGATGTACTGTGGAGACCTCACGCCCCACGTGTTGAGCAATTCGGCGGTACGTCCACCCGGCCTCCCGCATGCCCACTATACGCCCTCGCTCAAAGTCCGTCAACTGCACATACGGTTCACGTCCACTCTGTCGCGGCATGCTACCAGTGTTAAAGACTGCGATGGAGCTCCGTATGCCACGGCAAACTGGCTGACACTGACGGCAGCGGTGCACAAATGCTGCGCAGCTAGCGCCATTCGACGGCCAACACCGCGGTTCCTGGTGTGTCCGCTGTGCCGTGCGTGTGATCATTGCTTGTACAGCCCTCTCGCAGTGTCCGGAGCAAGTATGGTGGGTCTGACACACCGGTGTCAATGTGTTCTTTTTTCCATTTCCAGGAGTGTATATTGATTGAGCATTTAATTCATGGAATACATTAATTTTAGCTTTACATGAAGAATAAACTGATGGTTGTAATTTTGTTAGTACATCAACATCTACATCTACATGGATACTCTGCAAATCACATGTAAGTGCCTGGCAGAGGTTTCATCGAACCAGATTCACAATTCTCTATTATTCCATTCTCGTACAGTGCGCGGAAAGAACGAACACCTATATCTTTCCGTACGAGCTCTGATTTCCCTCATTTTATCGTGGTGATCGTTCCTCCGTATGTAGGTCGGTATCAACAAAATATTTTTTCATTCGGAGGAGAAAGTTGGTGATTGGAATATCGTGAGAAGATTCCGTCACAATGAAAAACGCCTTTCTTTTAATGATTTCGATCCCAAATCCTGTATCATTTCTGTGACACTCTCCCCCATATTTCGCGATAATACAAAACGTGCTGCCTTTCTTTGAACTTTTTCGATGTACTCCGTCAGTTCTATCTGGTAAGGATCCCACACAGCGCAGCAGTATTCTAAAAGAGGACGGACAAGGCTGTCCCCTTAGTAGATCTGCTACATTTTCTAACTGTCCTGCCAATAAAACGCAGTTTTTGGTTAGCCTTCCCCACAACATTTTCTATGTGTTCCTTCCAATTGAAGTTGTTCGTAATTGTAATACCTAGGTATTTAGTTGAATTTAAGGCCGATAGATTTGACTGATTTATCGTGTAACCGAAGTTTAACGAGTTCCTTTTAGCTAGCACTCATGCAGATGACCTCACACTTTTCGTTATTTAGGGTCAACTGCCACTTTTCGCACCATTCAGATATTTTTTCTAAATCGTTTTGCAGTGGAAATACAAAATAGTTCTTTGGTACTTAAATAACTCAATACATTATATTTTCAGTTTTATACAAGGTTTATTCAGAAAACATTTGATAACATAAAGCACGTGGATTGTAGCTTTATATAAAAACAGAGAATACACTTCTGCCTGTACATAATAAGACGAATAATACACTACTGCTTGTGTACAGTATACTATAAACAATCTACAATGTGTCATTGGGGAGGAGGAGTCTTGGAAAAAAGTTCTTCGAGGCTTCTCCTCCCAAGCTAACTCACCTTATTACTAGAGTCTTAGTATGCGGAGTCACTGATTGTATCGCAGCTTTGTTGTATGTTATATGTATTTATACGTCGTAAATTACCTGTATATACATATATAGACAGTTCCGCGTTCTTACCCTAGACGGGCACATCGGGCCGGACCGCCCGCCTGCAAATGGAGACCTCGGATGCTGTACGGAGGGGCATCTGGTCAACACACTGCTCTTCCGGCCGTCCTCGGGTTTCCTTGATCTTGGAACCGCTACTAATCGGCCGACTAAATCCTCAGGTAGCCTCACGAGGCTGAGTCCACCCCCATACTAATTCTCCTACCAAGCCGCCCGGCATGGTATTCAGACGTGCTGACTGCTCAGAACTATATGCGTAAGTACCCCAACGAAAACTGTGTTGTTTCAATTTAAGTAAATGGTAAACAAATTTGCAATTGCTATTCATCAACCAAAAATTCAGTTTTGAATCTCACTTGTTTTTCGGCTAATTAAAAAATGTAGGGTCGTGTTTCCGGAATGTGTGGAGTGAATAGAAACAGAAATGAAGAATCACCTGTCATGGCTCTTAACACAGGAGATAATGCCGTGATTACGGTATATGGAAAAAAAAACAGGCAGTCATTGACATTGCATGCTTGTATAATATGTGCCGGCCGGGATGGCCGAGCGGTTCTGGGCGCTACAGTCTGGAACCGCGCGACCGCTACGGTCGCAGGTTCGAATCCTGCCTCGGGCATGGATGTGTGTGATGTCCTTAGGTTGGTTAGGTTTAAGTAGTTCTAAATTCTAGGCGACTGATGGCTCAAATGGCTCTGAGCGCTATGGGACTCAACATCTTAGGTCATAAGTCCCCTAGAACTTAGAACTACTTAAACCTAACTAACCTAAGGACATCACACACACCCATGCCCGAGGCAGGACTCGAATCTGCGACCGTAGCAGTCCCACGGTTCCGCACTGCAGCGCCAGAACCGCTAGACCACCGCGGCCGGCGGGACTGATGGCCTCAGAAGTTAAGTCCCATAGTGCTCAGAGCCATTTTTTGTATAATATGTTCTTTTATGGCAAAGGGTTTGTTGATACTCCGTTTCTTCAAAAAGAAAATCCGATTAAATATGTTTATTTTAGCAACTAAGGAATCAAATTTTTGTCAAGGAGATAAGGCTCGAAAGCTCTTCATAACTTCTGACAGTACCACTTGTAGATTCAAAGACATCGTTTTTAAACATGATGTCAGTGACTTAATCTTTTTCCAAACAAACCAAGTTCATTAATTTATTCCTACAGTAAAATAAACAGAGATAAAACTTTTTTGTGTAGAACAGAATAAAGAGCCACATTTCTTTTTGAGACAGATAAATTTTGTTTCTTATTTTAATATATTCAAAACTGATCTTGAATGTCCCTATTTACCCGAAAAATAGATAAAATATGATTCATTGATGAGCCTACTTACACTATGTGATCAAACGTAAACGGACATCCCCAAAAACATACGTTTTTCATGTTAGGTGCATTGTGCTGACACTTACTGCCAGGTACTCCATATCAGCGACCTCAGTAGTCATTAGACATCGTGAGAGAGCAGAATTGGGGGCTCCGCGCAGCTCACGGACTTTGCAAGTGGTCATGTGATTGGATATCATTTGTGTCATACGTCTGTACGCGAAATTTCCACACTCCTAAACATCCCTAGGTCCACTGTTTCCGATGTGATAGTGAAGTGGAAACGTGAAGGGACACGTACAGCACAAAAGCGTACAGGCCGACCTCGTCTGTTCACTGACAGAGATAGCCGACAGTTGAAGAGGGTCGTGATGCAGAGATCTATCCAGTCCATCACAGAGGTATTCTAAAGTTCATCAGGATCCACTACAAGTACTATGACAGTTAGGGAGGCGATGAGAAAACTAGGATTTCAGGGTCGAGCGGCTGCTCGTAAGCCACAGATTACGCCGGTGAATGCCAAACGACTACTTGCTTGGTGTAAGGAGCTTAAACATTGGACGATTGAACAGTGGTAAAACGTTGTTTGGAGTGACGAATCACGGTACACGATGTGGCGATCCGAAGGCAGGATGTGGGTATGGCGAACGCCCGATGAACGTCATCTGCCAGCGTGTGTAGTGCCAACAGTAAAATTCAGAGGCTGTGGTGTTATGGTGTGGTCGTGTTTTTCGTGGAGGGGCCATGTACCCTCTGTTGTTTTGCGTGGCACTATCACAGCACAGACCTACATGATGTTTTAAGCACTTTCTTTCTTCCCACTGTTGAAACGGGGATGCCGATTGCATCTTCGAATTCGATCGAGCACCTGTTCGTAATGCACGGCCTGTGACGGAGTGGTTATACGACACTAACGTCCCTGTAATGGAGTGGCCTGCACCGAGTCCTGACCTGAATCCTATAGAACACCTTTGAGATGTTTTGGAACGACGACTTCGTGCCAGGCCCCACCGACCAACATCGATGCCTCTCCTCTGTGCAGCACACCGTGGTGAATGGGTTGCCATTCACCAAGAAACCTTCCAGCACCTGATTGAACGTATGCCTGCGAGAGGGGAAGCTGTCATTAAGGCTAAGGGTGGACCAACACCGGACTGAATTCCAGCATTACCGATGGAGAGCGCCACGAACTGGTAAGTCACTTTCAGGCAGATGTCCGGATACTTTTGATCACGTTGTGTATCTTTCTATGTAGAGTGAGCGATCCGTCTGGATTTTATTTCTTATGTTATATAGTTTTTGTACGTAATAAATTAGACACAAAAACCATACATCATTTCTTTTGGTTTTTATTTTTCTTTTGAAAATTATCAATTTTTTGGGTTCGGTGCCTCAATCGGTAAAACCGGAACCCTTGTAGGGTCACTTCGTTGCCTGTCTGTCTGTACGAGTGTTAAGGTGGCGTTTATCTTAGGTACAGATAACGATATCGTATTGAAATTTATGCCAAAAACTGAGGTCAACGGTCCCTTGGCAGTTTACAAGCTTTAAGCTTCTACATCAATAGAATCAAAAGTTACGGTTATTTATGTCACATATTTCCGTACTTGCAAATTCACTCGTCAAAACCTGTAGGTTATTTCCTTTTGAGCTAGAATCATAACATTCGGTAAGAAGCGAAGTTTCACAGTGCAAGTAAAGGGAAAAAATTCCGAAAATTGTCAATTTGTAATTATATCATTTTTGGCCTTTCTTTCTCCGTCTTTCTTTCAGTCTGTCGGTCTGTAAAGAATCCTTTTCCTCAGGAACTAGGTAGAGGTATGAAGTTGAAATTTATGCCAAATATTAAAGTCCGCTGTCTCTTTTAAGTGTAAATCATTTAAACTCCTAAGTCAATGCTGTCAAAAATTACGGCTATATGTGTCACATATCCTGCTACAAACTCAGTAATAAAAACGTTTAGCTGAACTCTCACTATACATGCCAGTCTCGGTGGTCCATCGGTAAAGCGCGCCTCTAAACCGTGAAGTCACGAAATGGAATCACGGTCTGACCACGACTTTTCCTCTGCTCGTTTTAACTCCAACCTTTCGCTCTCAATGGTGACTAGAGTCGCCGGAAACAACTCAGGGTTCGGACTTCACGTTAAACTGTAGGTCTCCTTTCCCCGGTTGGGTAACTGGGGTCGTTTAGGGACACAAAATTCATGGTAGTGGCGTCCAGTATAAAGACTTGCACCAGGCCATTGAACCACACGCAATTATTATTATTACTATTATTATTTGTATTCAAATTAAGTTTGAATGGAACCCTCAGAGCTCGATTACTACTCGAAGTCATCCGGTTCTTAAAAATAATGCGAAGTAACACAAAAGGCAGGATTGTGTTCACGATATTAAATACTGTACATTTTTTGTGTAACACATTCTGTAAGACATTGCTGTATAATGATAAGAAGACAAACACCACGTCATGTAACCTAAAATTAGAAAAAAATAAGAATTGCTGCTAGACTCAAAATTGAACTCTGTAGATCGAGTATTGTAACGTAAAAGTATGACCAGTGCACTAACTGATCAAACCATGTGAATCAAGGTACTGGTACCAGTCGTACATGAGACAGCAGTGTTGCCTTTCTTTCGAAAATATGAATGGGATGAAATATTTTAGAGTTATTTTGGTACTGTTGGTATGCTAATGATCGTGTTGGAGCGTCCTAGTGCACGAATATTCGTTCACTCTGTAGAGTAGACGTACACTGAGTGTCAGTCCCAAGTCCCGCAAAATAAAAAAAGAAAAAAATAGAAAATAAAAAAAAGTCGCACACTTCCCGACCAAAGATCCTAGGCCCCTACATATGATCCCCCAGATATCGACAGCCCAGGTAGGTAGTGGCGCCACAGCAGTGCCATGTCCGCCAAAATGAACTCCGCAACAGCTCACAGATAATTACACAACCCACAAGGAATGGAAATGTCTTACACCTTGTAACTAGACACATCAAAGTAAGTTTTGGCATCACCCTGGTTCCCAGAACTCCTGAAGACAGACGCTGACTGTGGATATCTTACCACAGACATAGTCTCTTTGAAATGTTCAGAGACGTCACTAAACCCGCCCAGAGATGTAAACAACCATGCATGAGCAGCGCCTATTGGATGGAGGGAGTCCGACAGCCGATCAGTTCCAGTCATTCCACTAGGAAGGAGGTACACGGCTCGTGTTGTCTGTAGTGTAGCCATGCCTAGACGGTCAATACCGCGGTTCGATCGCGTGCGTATTTTTCCAGGAAGTGCTCTCAACAAGGAAAGTGTCCAGGCGTCTCGGAGTGAACCAAAGTCATGTTGTTCGGACATGGAAGAGATACAGAGAGACAGGAACTGTCGATGAAATGCCTCGCTCAGGCCGCCCAAGGGCAACTACTGCAGTGCATGACCGCTACCTACGGATGATGGCTTGAAGGAGCCCAGACAGCAACGTCCCCATGTTGACTAATGCTTTTCGTGCAGCCACAGGAAGTCGTGTTACTATTCAAATTGCGTGCAACAGGCTACAGGACGCGCAATTTCACTCCCGACGTCCATGGGCAGGTTCATCTTTGCAAACACGACACCATGAAGCGCGGCACAGATGGGCACACAACATTCGAATGGACCGCTTAGGATTGACATCATGTCGGAGACGTTTCTGGAGACAACCCAGTGAAGCTGAACGCCTTAGACACGCTGTCCGGCGAGTGCAGCAAAGTGGAGATTGGCTCTGAGCACTATGGGACTCAACTGCTGTGGTCATTAGTCCCCTAGAACTTAGAACTACTTAAACCTAACTAACCTAAGGGCATCACACACACCCATGCCCGAGGCAGGATTCGAACCTGCGACCGTAGCAGCAGCGCGGCTCCGGACTGGAGCGCCTAGAACCGTACGGCCACCGAGGCCGGCAAAGTGGAGATTCCCTGCTGTTTTGGGACCGCTATGGTCGCAGGTTCGAATCCTGCCTCGGGCATGGATGTGTGTGATGTCCTTAGGTTGGTTAGGTTTACGTAGTTCTAAGTTCTAGGGGACCGATGACCTCAGATGTTAAGTCCCATAATGCTCAGAGCCATTTGAATCATTTGAGCTGTTTTGGGGTGGAATTATGGGGGGGGGGGGGGCGATGTACGCCGCTGGTGGTCATGGAAGGCGCCCTAACGACTGTGCGATACGTAAATGTCATCCTCCGACCAATAGTTTAACCATATCGGCAGCATATTGGAGAGGCATTCGTCTTCATGGACGGCAATTCGCGCCCCTCATGTCATGTGAATGACTTCCTTCAGGCGACATCGCTCGTCTAGAGTGAGGGATCTACGCCGAATAGCCGTTGACGAGTGGGACAATGTGGACCAACAGTGCCTTGATGAATTTGTGGATAGTATGCCACGACGAATACAGGCATGCATCAATCGAATAGGGCGTGCTACTGAGTATTAAAGGTACCGGTGTGTACAGCAATCTGGATACCTCCGAAGGTATCGCTGTTTGGTGGTACAACAAGCAATGTGTGTTTTTCGTGAGCAATAAAAGGGGCGGAAATGAAGTTTTGTTGATCTCTCTTTCAATTTTCTGTACAGGTTCCGGAACTCTCGTAACCGAGATGATGCAAAACTTTATTTGAAGATGTTGTTGTATTGGTCTTCAGTCCTGATACTGGTTTGATGCAGCTCTCCACGCTGGCCTATCCTGCGCGAGCTTCTTCATCTCCCAGTGCCTACTGCAACCTACATCCTTCTCAATCTGTTTCGTGTATTCATCTCTTGGTCTCCCTCTATGATTTTTGCCCTCCACGCTGCCCTCCAATGGTAAATTTGCGATCCCTTGATGCCTCAGAACATGTCCTACTACGCGATCCCTTCTTCTAGCCAAGTTGTGCCAAAAACTCCTCTTCTCCCCAATTCTATTCTCTTCTTGTCCAGACTATCGTCCACGTTTCACTTCCATACATGGCTACACTAGACCCAAATACTTTCAGAAACGACTTCCTGACACTTAAATCTATACTCGATGTTAACAAATTTCTCTTCTTTAGAAACACTTTCCTTGCCATTGCCAGTCTACATTTTATATCCTCTCTACGGCGACCATCATCAGTTATTTTGCTCCCCAAATAGTAAAACTCCTTTTCCACTTTAAGTGTCTCTTTTCCTAATCTAATTCCCTCAGCATCACGCGACTTAATTCGACTGCATTCCATTATCCTAGTTTTGCTTTTGTTGATGTTCATCTTATATCCTCCTTTCAAGGCACTACCCATTCCGTTCAACTGCTCTTCCAAGTCCTTTGCTGTCTCTGACAGAATTACAACGTCATCGGCGAACCTCAACGTTTTTATATCTTCTCCATGGATTTTAATACCTACTCCGAACTTTTCTTTTGTTTCCTTCACTGCTTGCTCAATATAGAGATTGAATAACATCAGGGAGAAGCTACAACCCTGTCTCACTCCCTTACCAACCACTGCTTCCCTTTCATGCCCCACGACTCTTATAACTGCCATCTGGTTTCTGTACAAATTGTAAATAGCCTTTGGCTCCCTGTATTTTACCCCTGCCACCTTCAGAATTAGAAAAAGGGTATTCCAGTCAACAGTGTCAAAAGCTTTCTCTAAGTCTACAAATGCTAGAAATGTAGGTTTGCCTTTCCTTAATCTATTTTCTAAGATAAGTCGTAGGGTCAGTATGCCTCACAAGAATGTACAGTAGCAAAAAGACCGGACTCCAGAGGACCATGTGGCACTAGCGAGAAGGGAGACTATCGTGTTCGGCGTATGGCTCTGGCGCATCGTACTGCATCTGCACCAGCAATTTGAGAGGCAGCTGGCCTCACAGTCTGACAGTGAATGGAGGGCAGTTGAGCGCCTGCAACCGATTTGCTTGCGTGCAGAAGACACTGGACCTACACCTAGAGTTATGCTCCGGGGTGTGCGTAGTATGACAGCAGGTGCACTGTCGTGCTTATCTCACACACCCTGACTTCGTCTGTCTGGTGATTTGAACTGTTGTGCTGTTATTCATGTACAGCATTCCAGGGTTTTTTCCCAACAGGATAACGTTTGCCCATATGGTGCTGTTGTAACCCAACATGCTGCACAGAGTGTGGACGTGTTGCCTAGGCCTCCTCGATCACCAAATCTGTCTCCAATCGGGCACATATGGGATATCACCGGATGACAACTCCAGCGTCATTCACAAACAGTATTAACAGTCCCTGTATTGATCGATCAAGTGCAGCAGGCATCGAACTTACATCCGGCACCTGTACAACATAATGCATGCACGTTTGCATTCTTGCATTCAACATCCTCGTAGTTACATCGGTTTTCAATGTACCAGCATTTTACATCTGCAACGACTTATCTCACACTTACATTAAGCTATGAGCTTACAATGATAATCGCTTAAATACGAGGGTCATTCCAAAAGAAATGCACACTATTTTTGTAAAAATACAGTTTTAATTCTGCATGTGTGAAAGTTTTACCTTGTGTAGACACATCTTTCCCTCTTGTTTTCAAACTTAGTTCAACATGATCACGTGAATGGCGCCGTCACAGCATGTCTTCATGATGGTTGCTACACTTAACGTTCGTCAGAAGCAACGTGCTGTCATAAAATTCCTGTGCTGTGAAAACGAGACAGTGGGAAACATGCACAAGAGGTTGAAAAAGGTGTATGGAGATGCTGCTGTCGATCGCAGTACAGTTAGTCTGTGGGAAAGCAGCTCACGTGATGAAAGCGGACACGGAAATATTGAAGATTGTCCTTGCAGCGGCAGGCCTCGTACTGCACACACTCCAGACAATGTGCAGACAGATACCGAATTGGTGACTGCTGACAGACGCATCACAGTGAACGAATTGTCACGCTACGTTGGGATAGGTGAAGGAAGTGTTTGCAGAATACTGAAAGTGCTGGCGTTAAAAAAGGTTTGTGCCACGTGGGTTCCCAGGATCTTGACAGTGGCTCATAAAGAAACAAGAAAAACGGTATGCAGCGAATGTTTGGAACAGTACAAGAATGGTGGAGATGAATTTCTTGGAAGAATTGTACAGGTGATGAAACATGGCTCCATCATTTTTCACCACAGACGAAGAGGCAATTAATGGAGTGGCATCATGCAAATTCACCCAATAAAAAAATAATTCAAAACCACAGCTTCTGCTGGAAAAGTTATGGCTACGGTGTTTTTCGATTCCGAAGGACTCTTGCCTGTGGACATCTTGCCAAGTTGAACCACCATAAATTCTCATCCATATGTGACGACACTGAAGAAACTTCAAGCTCGACTGAGTCGTGTTCGACCACATCGGCAAAACCAGGACTTTTGCTCTTGCACGACAACGCACGGCCACGTCAGTCAAAAAACACTGGAAGCGATCACAAGTCTCGGATGGACAACAATGAAACCCCCGCCGTACAGTCCTGACCTGGCTGCATGTGACTATCATCTCTTTGGGAAACTGAAAGACTCTCTTCGTGGAACAAGGTTTGAAGATGATGACTCCCTTGTGCACGCTGCCAAACAGTGGCTCCAAAAGGTTGGTCCAGAGTTTTACCGTGCGGGTGTACAGGCACTGGTTCCAAGATGGCGTAAGGCAATTGAGAGGGATGGAAATTATATGGAGAAACGAAAATATTGTTCCTGAAGGATGTATCTATACGCTGTAACACTTTAAAACGTGTAGAATAAAAGATGGATTAAAAAAAATTTGTTTGCATTTCCTTTGGAGGGACCCTCGTATGTTATCTAGACAAATTTGTTCATCAAATTTTATTATCATGATTTTTTTTTTTTTTTTTTTTTTTTTTTTTTTTTTTTTTTTTTTTTTTTGTCGATGCGCTTTTTTCTCATTAGCGTTGGTGCTAATACTGATCCTTGTGGTAGCTGAATTTTGTTATGGAACAACGAACTAGTGTTTTTGCTACGGACGCTTGAGGTGTCGATCTCTTTTTGATATTCCCCACGAGTGTCTCAAATACAGGGCTATTACAAATGATTGAAGCGATTTCATAAATTCACTGCAGCTCCATTCATTGACATATGGTCACGACACATTACAGATACGTAGAAAAACTCATAAAGTTTTGTTCGGCTGAAGCCGCACTTCAGGTTTCTGCCGTCAGAGCAGTCGAGAGCGCAGTGAAGCAAAATGGCGACAGGAGCCGAGAAAGCGTATGTCATGCTTGAAATGCACTCACATCAATCAGTCATAAAGTGCAACGACACTTCAGGACGAAGGTGCAAATGGCTCTGAGCACTATGGGACTGAACTTCTAAGGTCATCAGTCCCCTAGAACTTAGAACTACTTAAACCTAACTAACCTAAGGACATCACACACATGCATGCCCGAGGCAGGATTCGAACCTGCGACCGTAGCAGCCGCGCGGTTCCAAACTGTAGCGCCTTTAACCGCTTGGCCACCACGGCCGGCTCAGGACGAAGTTCAACAAAGATCCACCAACTGCTAACTCCATTCGGCGATGGTATGCGCAGTTTAAAGCTTCTGAATGCCTCTGTAAGGGGAAATCAACGGGTCGGCCTGCAGTGAGCGAAGAAACGGTTGAACGCGTGCGGGCAAGTTACACGCGTAGCCCGCGGAAAATTGGCTCATGCCACAACTAGAGACCGACAGCGCCGACTTCATCTTTCAACAGGATGGTGCTCCACCGCACTTCCATCATGATGTTCGGCATTTCTTAAACAGGAGATTGGAAAACCGATGGATCGGTCGTGGTGGAGATCATGATCAGCAATTCATGTCATGGCCTCCACGCTCTCCCGACTTAACCCCATGCGATTTCTTTCTGTGGGGTTATGTGAAAGATTCAGTGTTTAAACCTCCTCTACCAAGAAACGTGCCAGAACTGCGAGCTCGCATCAACGATGCTTTCGAACTCATTGATGGGGACATGCTGCGCCGAGTGTGGGAGGAACTTGACTATCGGCTTGATGTCTGCCGAATCACTAAAGGGGCACATATCGAACATTTGTGAATGCCTAAAAAAAACTTTTTGAGTTTTTGTATGTGTGTGCAAAGCACTGTGAAAATATCTCAAATAATAAAGTTATTGTAGAACTGTGAAATCGCTTCAATCATTTGTAATAACCCTGTATTTTGGGGCAGTCTCCTGGTAATAACATAACGTCAGCCGCTGCTGCAGGAAAGACTGGATGCCGAGTGCCGCGGTGTGCACAGCGAGTGCTATCTGCGGCGTGTATCGCCGCCCGCGTCCCGACCCATCGAGTCTCGGCAGCGGCTGAGCGCCGAGGTCAAGGCGCCGCTCGTGGCCGTGGCCGTGGCCACGGAGTGGAGAGGAAGGCGCAAGAAGCGCGCTGGGGGGCGGCGAGGCGCGGCGAGGAGCGCAGGCAGGCAGGCAGGCAGGCAGGCGGCGGCCTGAAAGTGAACGTGGCGCGCCGCCGGCCGCTGACCCCGGCTCCCTGCCGGCTGACTGCCGCCTGCCGCTGAGGCCGCTCTCGGGCTACGTCACGGCGGAGCAATTCCCAGCCCACCTGAGGGACCCCTCCGGCACAGCATCTGCGTGGCAGGCCCAGGCAGCCATCGTGATGACATCATGATCACTAACCCCTGCGTCTGTACTAACGCCATGGATATGGGCAGGTCTGTTTGTACACACATCAAAGTTTTGCATCATATGCCAACTAGCTCTGCAGATGACGAAGAAATTGATGAAATGTATGTTGAGATAAAAGAAATTATTCAGGTAGTGAAGGGAGACGAAAATTTAATAGTTATGGGTGACTGGATACCGATAGTAGGAAAAGGGAGAGAAGAAAACACAGTAGGTGAATATGGATTGGGGCTCAGAAATGAAAGAGGAAGCCGCCTCGTAGAATTTTGCACAGAGCATAACTTAATTACAGCTAACACTTGGTTCAAGAATCATGAAAGAAAGTTGTATACATGGAAGAACCCTGGAGATACTAGAAGGTTTCAGATAGATTATATAATGGTAAGACAGAGATTTAGGAACCAGGTTTTAAGTAGTAAGACATTTCCAGGGGCAGATGTGGACTCTGACCACAATCTATTGTTTATGAACTGTAGATTAAAACTGAAGAAACTGCAAAAACTGCAAAAAGGTGGGAATTTAAGGAGATGGGACCTGGATAAACTGACTAAACCAGAGGTTGTACAGAGTTTTAGGGTGAGCATAAAGAAACAATTGACAGGAATGGGGGAAAGAAGTACAGTAGAAGAAGAATGGGTAGCTCTGAGGGATGAAGTAGTGAAGGCAACAGAGGATCAAGTAGGTATGAAGACGAGGGCTAGTAGAAATCCTTGGGTAACAGAAGATATAATGAATTGCATTGATGGAATGAGAAAATACACAAATGCAGTAAATGAAGCAGGCAAAAAGGAATACAAACGTCTAATAATGAGATCGACAGGAAGTGCAAAATCTAGGCGCGCAGTCCGGAACCGCGGGACTGCTACGGTCGCAGGTTCGACTCCTACCTCTGGCATGGATGTGTGTGATGTCCTTAGGTTAGTTAGGTTTAAGTAGTTCTAAGTTCTAGGGGACTGATGACCACAGAAGTTAAGTCCCATAGTGCTCAGAGCCATTTGGACCAAGTGCAAAATGGCTAAGCAGGGATGGCTAGAGGACAAATGTAAAGATGTAGACGCTTATCTCACTAGGGGTAAGATTGATACTGCCTACAGGAAAATTAAAGAGACCTTTGGAGAAAAGAGAAGCACGTGCATGAATATCAAGAGCTCAGATGGAAACCCAGCTCTAAGCAAAGAAGGGAAAGCAGAAAGGTGGAAGGAGTATATAGAGGGTCTATACAAGGGCAATGTACTTGAGGACAATACTATGGAAATGGAAGAGGATGTAGATGAAGATGAAATGGGAGATAAGATACTGCGCGAGGAGTTTGACAGAGCACTGAAAGACCTGAGTCGAAACAAGGCCCCGGGAGTAGACAACATTCCATTAGAACTACTGACAGCCTTGGGAGAGCCAGTCCTGAAAAACTCTACCATGTGGTGAGTAAGATGTATGAGACAGGCGAAGTTCCCTCAGACTTCAAGAAGAATATAATAATTCCAATCCCAAAGAACGCAGGTGTTGACAGACGTGAAAATTACCGAACTATCAGTTTAATAAGTCACAGCTGCGAAATACTAACGCGCATTCTTCACAGACGAATGGAAAAAGTGGTAGGAGACGACCTCGGGGAAGATCAGTTTGGATTCCGTAGAAATGTTGGAACAAGTGAGGCAATACTGACCCTACGACTTATCTTGGAAAATAGATTAAGGAAAGGCAAACCTACGTTTCTAGCATTTGTAGACTTAGAGAAAGCTTTTGACAATGTTGACTGGAATACTCTTTTTCAAATTCTGAAGGTGGCAGGGGTAAAATACAGGGAGCGAAAGGCTATTTACAATTTGTACAGAAACCAGATGGCAGTTATAAGAGTCGTGGGGCATGAAAGGGAATACTCTCGTTCAAATTCTGCAGGTGGCAGGGGTAAAATACAGGGAGCGAAAGATTGTTTACAAATTTTACAGAAACCAGATGGCAGTTATAAGAGTCGACGGCATGAAAGGGAAGCCGTGGTTGGGAAGGGAGTGAGACAGGGTTGTAGCCTCTCCCCGATGTTATTCAATCTGTATATTGAGCAAGCAGTAAAGGAAACAAAAGAAAAATTCGGAGCAGGTATTAGAATCCATGGAGAAGAAATAAAAACTTTGAGGTTCGCCAGTGACATTGTAATTCGGTTAGAGACAGTAAAGGACTTGGAAGAGCAGTTGAACGGAATGGACAGTATCTTGAAAGGAGGATATAAGATGAAAATCAACGAAAGCAAAACGAGGATAATGGAATGTAGTCGAATTAAGTCGGATGATGCTGAGGGAATTAGATTAGGAAATGAGACACTTAAAGCAGTAGAGGAGTTTTGCTATTTCGGGAGCAAAATAACTGATGATGGTCGAAGTAGAGAAGATATAAAATGTAGACTGGCAATGGCAAGGAAACCGTTTCTGAAGAAGAGAAATTTGTTAACATCGAGTATAGATTTAAATGGCAGGAAGTCGTTTCTGAAAGTATTTGTATGGAGTGTAGTCATGTATGGAAGTGAAACATGGACGATAAATAGTTTGGACAAGAAGAGAATAGAAGCTTTCGAAATGTGGTGCTACAGAAGAATGCTGAAGATTAGATGGGTAGATCACATAACTAATGAGGAGGTATTGAATAGAATTGGGGAGAAGAGGAGTTTGTGGCACAACTTGACAAGAAGAAGGGATCGGTTGGTAGAACATGTTCTGAGGCATTAAGGGATCACCAATTTAGTGTTGGAGGGCAGTGTGGAGGGTAAAAATCGTAGAGGGAGACCAAGAGATGAGTACACTAAGCAGATTCAGAAGAATGTAGGCTGCAGTAGGTACTGTGGATGAAGAAGCTTGCACAGTATAGAGTAGCATGGAAAGCTGCATCAAACCAATCTCACTACTGAAGACCACAACAACAACAACTTTCTTGAGACCACCGCTGCCAGCAGTCGTGTGCAGTGGCAACATTCCTGTCAAGTCTTTCCGCAGCTTCTTACAGCGCTATTACATGACCTCGTTCAAACACAGTGAGATAATGGCGTCTTTGTCGCCTTAAAGGTATTAGTGGCTGACATCAGCTCACCACGTCCATCCTCAAAGTCAACTGAAGCTCACTGCCGTTACAGCGTTAAAGCAGACACCTGATTTGCATCCACTGGCACGAAATTTGAATAAACATCATCTTTCAGATGTAGTGATACGCCTAGCAACGTCCGTTTACGTCGCACAACTCCTTTTTTTCTGCTGTCAGCTGTTTCATTAATTATTATACGTCTGACGCCTGAAACGATCTCAAAGAGATTCTGGTACGCTGACATAGTGCCAATAGCTACCTAAACGAAAAATCTAGGTGAAGGAGAAAACACCTGCTGTGCATACCGCGGTACTAACCGTCAGTCCCTCCAGTACCCAACCAGCAAGTGACGTCATTTTTCCTAGTAGGAGACTAACCAAAATGAATATTTGTGGCAGTCCTGAGGAATGTCGTAAGAAAATCTGTATTTCATAGTCTCCATATCCAAAAATGTACTACGTCATTCTCCGTCAAAGTTCTTCTGCCACAAAGATCAGTATTAGCTCGGATTTTATTAAGCTTTACACTTTTGATAACCCCAGAATGACCTCACTGATTACGAGGAATCAGCTGTCCAAACAAACCCACGTGAAGGAGAATGCTTACTGTAACAGCTTAATGAATATTATAAGTAATGGCAACTATTCCTAAATCCAGTCGAAATTGAAAGTTTCGCATCGCACCTCAGTAGTCACCTACCAGAAGCAAATTTGGTAATTCATTTTGAAACAAACTAACAAATCACCAAAAACTGTCACCAGTGTGTTGGTACCACACTTAAACGGTATCTAATAAAATTGTAGAACGTTGGCAACTCTCTGAAAAAATACTAAATGCCAGAAAAAGCATAATAAGTAAACTGGCAGGACCATTATAAGAGCGTAAGCAGATGTTCTACGCACAGCCTGACAACACATGGTGTATTCTACACCGAAGTATCGTGCATTGGCATGATACAGAATACAATAGGAGTTCCAGCTTCCAATTAAATACACTCCTGGAAATGGAAAAAACAACACATTGACACCGGTGTGTCAGACCCACCATACTTGCTCCGGACACTGCGAGAGGGCTGTACAAGCAATGATCACACGCACGGCACAGCGGACACACCAGGAACCGCGGTGTTGGCCGTCGAATGGCGCTAGCTGCGCAGCATTTGTGCACCGCCGCCGTCAGTGTCAGCCAGTTTGCCGTGGCATACGGAGCTCCATCGCAGTCTTTAACACTGGTAGCATGCCGCGACAGCGTGGACGTGAACCGTATGTGCAGTTGACGGACTTTGAGCGAGGGCGTATAGTGGGCATGCGGGAGGCCGGGTGGACGTACCGCCGAATTGCTCAACACGTGGGGCGTGAGGTCTCCACAGTACATCCATGTTGTCGCCAGTGGTCGGCGGAAGGTGCACGTGCCCGTCGACCTGGGACCGGACCGCAGCGACGCACGGATGCACGCCAAGACCGTAGGATCCTACGCAGTGCCGTAGGGGACCGCGCCGCCACTTCCCAGCAAATTAGGGACACTGTTGCTCCTGGGGTATCGGCGTGGATCATTCGCAACCGTCTCCATGAAGCTGGGCTACGGTCCCGCACACCGTTAGGCCGTCTTCCGCTCACGCCCCAACATCGTGCAGCCCGCCTCCAGTGGTGTCGCGACAGGCGTGAATGGAGGGACGAATGGAGACGTGTCGTCTTCAGCGATGAGAGTCGCTTCTGCCTTGGTGCCAATGATGGTCGTATGCGTGTTTGGCGCCGTGCAGGTGAGCGCCACAATCAGGACTGCATACGACCGAGGCACACAGGGCCAACACCCGGCATCATGGTGTGGGGAGCGATCTCCTACACTGGCCGTACACCACTGGTGATCGTCGAGGGGACACTGAATAGTGCGCGGTACATCCAAACCGTCATCGAACCCATCGTTCTACCATTCCTAGACCGGCAAGGGAACTTGCTGTTCCAACAGGACAATGCCCGTCCGCATGTATCCCGTGCCACCCTACGTGCTCTAGAAGGTGTAAGTCAACTACCCTGGCCAGCAAGATCTCCGGATCTGTTCCCCATTGAGCATGTTTGGGACTGGATGAAGCGTCGTCTCACGCGGTCTGCACGTCCAGCACGAACGCTGGTCCAACTGAGGCGCCAGGTGGAAATGGCATGGCAAGCCGTTCCACAGGACTACATCCAGCATCTCTACGATCGTCTCCATGGGAGAATAGCAGCCTGCATTGCTGCGAAAGGTGGATATACACTGTACTAGTGCCGACATTGTGCATGCTCTGTTGCCTGTGTCTATGTGCCTGTGGTTCTGTCAGTGTGATCATGTGATGTATCTGACCCCAGGAATGTGTCAATAAAGTTTCCCCTTCCTGGGACTATGAATTCACGGTGTGCTTATTTCAATTTCCAGGAGTGTATAATCAGTAGTTTAACACTTAATTATATATAATTCCGATCACTGACGTACTTATTGCAGTCCTGATGGGTCGAGCAGTACTGCCTGCTTGAGGCGATAAGCTTACAACATTCATGTCAGCCATAAAGTCGATATCAATATCCCTGTGCAGCCGAGGTACTAGACAGCCTCTTGTTATCATTGGACTGTGACACCTTGACAGTAGAAACATATGCAAACTGCCGAAAAGGACTTTTGTACGTTGCTAGCAGTCTCCACATTTCCAATGATGAAACGTTGTGACCAGTGCCCACCGCGAGATTGAATACCAAGAGGAGGAGTTGCCGATACGTAAAGAGAAAGTGAAGTGCTATGCCATGAATGGCTGGAAGACGCCGAAGGGCAGGTTCAGCCGCTTAATTGGAAAGGTTTATCCTGCCCTCCACGAAGTATAAGAGCTGTGTGGAAGACATTGTATCTGTTATCTATAGATGATTGTAATGGAGCGCGCGCGCGCGTGCTTGTGTGTGTATGTGTATGTGTGTGTGTGTGTGTGTGTGTGTTTGTGTGTGTGTGTTTGTGTATAGTGTAATAGTCATGTTCGTGTTAGAGATGATGAGAGGAGAGCAGGGGAGAAGGTGAAACTGACGGGAACCGTTGTATCCACCTCGGCAAGGCCGTTGACTTTTCAACAAGTGGTGTGGTACAGAAAATAAATAAACGACTTTGATAAGGGGCAAACTGTTGCAGCCCGGCCCCTGAGAAGGAGCATCTGGGAAAAGTTGAAGGTGGTCAGCTGTCAGCGTGCTACTGTCGTGAGCATCTATAGAGAACAGTTGAAGGACGGTGAAACCACGAATAGTAGACAAGGTGGTGGACGTCCACGCTTCATAACAGAACGGTGAGGACAGAGGTTTTCACGTTCTGTGAAAGAGCGTAGACTTACGATCTGTGGCAGATCTGACAAGAGTGCAACTACGGTGCGGACACAAGTGTTTCAGCGTTCAGCGCATACTGCTGACACGGGGCTCTGCACCAGACGACCCCTACATGTTCCCATGCTGACCCAATGACACAGTCAACTACAATAGCGGTTGACAAAAAAGGAATGAGATAGGAGCCTGGATCAGTGTAAAGGATGAATAACGTTTCTTGTTACACCAGGTCGATAGTCTTGCCGTCATCTAGCGAAACGCTGCTTCAAACATGCGCCGAACTAATCATGCAGGCCACTGGAGGTAACATTATGCTATGCGGCAACTGACGACATTACCAGAGAGCACCTGCATCGATTCATGCTTGATATCTTTCAGAAGGCATCATTCAGCAGAGTAACTGTCCAGTCACGACAGTCGTTCCGTAGTGGTTCGGAGAACGTCATAGTGAATTGATGACGATGTATGGTCCACCAGGTTCGCGTGATCTGAACCCGAGGGGACACATCTGGGGCGTTGTTGGGCACCACCTCCGAGCCTCCAAACCACCAGCCCGTAATTTACAGGAACTGCGTTACGCGTGTGAGACATCTGGTGCCTCGTACCTGCAGAAAGCTACCAATAACTTGACAAATCTGTACCACGCAGAAGAACTTCTGTATTGGGTTTCAAATAGGGACCAATACGCGCTGAAGTAGGTGGTCATAAAGTTTTGGCTCATCAGTGTATATGAGGGACTTACTACATTTTCATGATGGGACTTATAATCGCAGCGGATGCTAAACTTAATAAATCACCATTAAAGAAAATAAAACCCAAAGATTCTGTTTTAATCAATTTGTCAGGTCTGGAGAATTTGTCAGGTCTGAAGCTGCGGCTTAAGTGTCCACCATAAATTGAGTTAGGCCAGTTTATAATCGCCACATTCGGTCGAGAAATCCATAGCAATATCCTCTGAGTGATGTTAAAAGAAAATATTTAAACATAACGCAAAGACATGGTCTTAAAAATAAAGAGATGAGTACTGCGACACTCAATTTTGCGTAATGACACGTATGGTTAAATCTGAAAATTTATGTGTCCACTGTCTTTCCATACACTGTCAACGACTGGAATTGGATGGAGGGTACTGGTACTACCATATGAGGAATCCTAACCAAACAGGTGATTTGGGTACTCTCAGTTTATTGGTCGTCGAAGTAATCGCCGACCGTAGGATAGACAAGACGCGCACTATCAGCGCACTCGATCGTGGCTAGACTATGGGAGCCTGATACATGACGCTACAGCTCCTACGTTGTGTAGGCAAAGGAGTCTCTCATGCCACTGTGTCACGGCTGTTACGTTACTCGCTGCGGGAAGAACCGCCATCACTAGACTCTAACCCATAACACTGTATTGATGATAGGGGTCATCGCCTAATATCGTGAGCTGTAACAGCAGGTCAGAAAAGTACGCTACAGGCGAAGAGAATTATTATATTCAATATTTATGAGAAACAAGAGGGAACCATACGACGGAAGAACAAGAGAAAACTGCTTGGATTAAAAGAGGCGCAAAAGAGGAATGCAGTCTCTCTCTCTTCTGGTGAACAACCTGTACGTCTTAGAGAGAAGAAAGGAAACAAAAAGAAGTTCACAATTAAAATTAAAATTCGGACTGAAATAATTTTGGTGATAAGATTAGCCTTTGACAAAAACTGTTACTGAATGGAACGAAGAAAGGATTGATATTAAACCAATGAAAGACAAAAATATTAATTAGCAGCAGAAATACGATTAGTAACAAATTTAGCATAAAACTGAAAACATTGTTCAAAAAATGGCTGTAAGCACTATGGGACTTAACATCTGAGGTCATCAGTCCCCTAGACTTAGAACTACTTAAACCTAAGTAAGCTAAGGACATCACACGCATCCATGCCCGAGGCAGGATTCAAACAAGCGACCGTAGCAGCAGCGCGGTTCCGGGCTGAAGCGCCTAGAATCGCTCGGCCACATCGGCCGGCTGAGAACATTGTTGTACACTTCCAATGAATTCTAGTACCTCGGAAGTAAAATAAACAATTCTGAAAGAGGAAGACGCAAAAGAACGCTTTAAAGACCACGAACATCACACACGTTTTAGAGAAGATTTATATTGTTGTCATATGTATACCCAGTCGCGCACAAAAAGCTGGAGGTCACATGGCATGACCTTAGCGTCACTATAGCGACAAACTGGGCTGGCCTCGCAAGATGAGACAGTTGAATGAACGAAAAAAGACAGTATGTGTCAATGAGCGAGCAGTCACAGTGCACTATGGTGTTGTTGTTTATTATAATGTGGTCCAGAGACAATATATGGTGAAGAATCATCGGAAAACTGGGAGAAGGACGAAGTGTGACGAGTGTAGCCCTGAAGTTTGATACTACTGAAAGCACTACTTCACGTGCATGGGGTGTGTGGTGAACAACAGGCACCCTTCCCAAAGCTGAGGAGATGGTCGACCACTGTCAACTACATTGCGCAACAGGCAACCCGTCAAACAGCGGATGCAGGTCCAATCACATTTAACAGGACTGCA
Organism: Schistocerca cancellata; assembly: GCF_023864275.1. NCBI lineage: Eukaryota > Metazoa > Arthropoda > Insecta > Orthoptera > Acrididae > Schistocerca > Schistocerca cancellata. The sequence goes on along the minus strand of NC_064634.1, from coordinate 350,745,864 downwards.
AGGCACGTAATCACTCGCTCCACAGTAGCACAACGATTGGGCGACGACCAGTATCTTGTGTTCCGTTGACACCCTCACATGGTGGCACAGTTTGCGATGGTCCCAAGAGCATACTCGTAGAGATTGGGCCGATGGAGAAGACTGTGGTAGGGTGCTCTTCTCGAAAGAGACCAGATTGAGTCTGAGGAGTGATTCTGGATTGTACCGTTATATGTCCACAAGTGGAAAGAATATAATGCACCCAGAAACATTGTCGAACACGATCATTTTGGTGGCCCCGATGTTATGGAGTAGGGTGGCTGAATGTTGCGTGGGCGTACTGACTTCCGTATCATTCATCGTGGTACTCTTACTGGTCAGTGTTATTGCTGCACTGTACTTCTTCCCCATGTGCGTCTTTTCAGGGGTTCATTCGACCCTGGCCTCATTTTTATGGATGAAAATGCGCGACGGCACCTAGCAGCACAGGTGGAGGAGCTCTTGCAACGAGTGGATGTTCGGACAATGGACTGGCCTGTGCGTTTCCCGGACTTAAATCCCATTTTGCACGTGTGGGTTGCGTGGGAAGACGTATTGCAGAACGTCTACATGCAGTAACTGTCAACCGCGCTGATGGAGGACTGGACCGCCACATCACAAGAATTCTTTATCAATGTTGTGGCCACAGTGGAAACACGTTGTAGGCATGCATTGCCGTCCGTTGCGATAACACAGCCAATTAAGAGAAATTTCATCCTTTTGTAAGGTCCAGGTGAGCAAAATTAGTCGCAGAGACTTCAGTGTAGTTAATGTATCTGAATAAAGGTATCATTTATGTCCTTCTGACTGCATACTTCTTTCAATGGGAATAACCCTTTGAATTACAGACCTATATCACTCACCTCAATTTGCAGTAGGATTTTGGAGTATACACTGTACTCGAACGTTACGAATCACCTTGAAGAAAATGACTTATTGATACATAACCAACACGGATTCAGAAAATATCGTTCTTGTGCAACACAGCTAGCTCTTTATTCCCACGAAGTAATGAGTGCTGTCGACAAGAGATCTCAGATCGATTCCATATTCCTAGATTTCCAGAAGGCTTTTGGTACCCTTCCTCACAAGCGACTATTTATCAAATTGCGTGCATATGGAGTATCGTCTCAGTTGTGTGACTGGATTCGTGGTTTCCCCTCAAAGAGGCCTCAGTTCGTAGTGATAGACGGTAAATCATCGAGCAGAACAGAAGTGATATCTGGCGTTCCGCAAGGTAGTGTCATAGCCCCTCTGCTCTTCCTGATTTACATAAATGATCTAGGTGATAATATGAGCAGCCCCCTTAGATTTTTCAGATGACGCTGTAATTTACCGTCTAGTAAAATCATCAGATGATCAGTTCCAATTACAAAATGATCTAGAGAGAATTTCTGTATGGTGCGAAGAGTGACAATTAGCACTAAACAAAGAAAAATGCTAGGTCATCCACGGGGTTACTAAAAGAAATCCGATAAATTTTGGGCATACGATAAATAGCACAAATCTAAGTGCTGTCAATTCGACTAAATACCTAGGAATTACATTTACCAGCAACTTAAATTGGAAAGACCACATAGATAATATTGTGTCGAAGGCGAAACAAAGACTGCGTTTTGTTGGCAGAACACTTAGAAGATGAGACAAACCCACTAAAGAGATAGCCTACATTACACTTGACCGTTCTCTGCTGGAATACTGCTGCGCGGTATGGGATCCTTACCAGGTAAGATTGACGGAGGACACCGAAAAAGTGCAAAGAAGGGCAGTTCGTTTCGTGTTATCCCGCAATAGGGGTGAGAGTGTCACTGATATGATACGCGAGTTGGGGTGGCAGTCACTGAAACAGAGGCGGTTTTCTTTGCGGTGAGATCTATTTACGAAATTTCCATCACCAACTTTCTCTTTCGAATGCGAAAATATTTTGTTGACACCCACCTACGTAGGGAGATATGATCATGATAATAAGAGAAATCAGAGCCCGAACGGAAAGATTAAGTCTTACTTTTTCCCACGTGCCATTCGAGAATGGAATAGACAGAGAAGTAGTATGAAAATGGTTCGATGAACCCTCTGCCAGGCACTTAAGTGTGAATTGCAGAGTAACCATGTAGATGTAGATGCCAATTACCTTCTTTCTATGTATGGTCCAAGAGTCATAGAGTCATGTTATTTGGCAGCGATACATCATCCGAAAGTTACTTCCGTCATTAAGTTTTGCACACCAATGTAAAATCAATGGCAACGAAGCACCAAGAAAAATGAGACGAGGTTATCGATTTAGAGAAAGTAATATTTGTGGAAGGGAAGTCTACGAAACAAGTGAAATAAGGAAAAAGAGTAGCGTACAGTTTGAACAGACATGATGGGTACAGACTTCCATTTTCCATGTTTGCGCTACCGCGGAAGTCGATAGACAGTCTTGGGAGCGAGGAACATAAGCATTTAGCAGGAAACAAACGAGGCAGTTCAACAATGATAGTATTTTGAATTCCTTTCCTGTTTCGTAGTCTGCTTTCAATATTTACCCAGTAACGAGAGCACACCAATGGCAGCAAGAAGTTTTTCACCGAGCGACTCCATTTCTTCGAAGTAACGCGACAAAACAGTCTTTTATAAATGAAAGTAACAATCTTTTAACAGTTGTCAGACATCCGGCGACACCAGTGGAATCCCGAAGAAGATCCCGGCAGATGGACTGAAATATCGAGCATTGGAGAAGTCTGAAGAGGAATACGACGCAGCCTAACGACTCACCAGATTTTACCATAAAAAACAGTGTTGCTCGCTAAGTCAAGTGAATTAGTATAATCATCAGCAAAGCTCCAGTACCTTAAGGAAACGAACTTTCTTGCATAAACCAGCTTTAAACGTGTGACTACTTTATAAATGAGTTAATGTATTAAATAACTGACAATAAGAATTTAAGAGAGAAAAAGAGAGATTAAAATTCATTGGAAGTCGCTAACTGCTATCATTATGAAATACTGGATGAATATGTTCTGGTTAATTTTCTCTCCATTTTAAGCAAAAGCTAATTTTTCACGCATCTCAATGTTTGTGACATTGTATCTCCTGACCTACGTGTCATACAATGATATGATTTTGCAGGTACACTCAGCGGTATGTGCGGATAATCTCTGCAAACTGTGTTGCAAATAGAGCTTGCAGAAAGGAAGTACTAAATCAAAACGTCACGGTAATGCACAGGTTTCATTGCACGAAGAGCGAAAATATGGTAAGAGAGAAACTTTTTTCTTCACATCATTTTGTAGGGAGTGTCAATGATAAAAATTTCTGTAGAAGTTTTAAATTGCGTGTTAAGTTGGTTGGAAGTCGTTATGTGCTCTCATTCTCAAATTCCGGATGAATGAAATCCGGGTATTACCACGCCGTCGCTTACGCTGCCTAAAGACAAATACGAAGTTTCTGAATGTAACACTTACCTTATTGTGTTACGCGTTTACCACAGGATTGCAGTTCTTAATGAGTAAATTATGATAGCATTTTAAATTTATAAGTTCTATCAATAATTATTAAATAAAACTGCCACTGGGTTCCGGAATATTAACATAGGTATCCCTTAATACAAGAAACTACACTACTGGCCATTAAAATTGCTATACAAAGAAGAAATGCAGATGATAAACGGGTATTCATTGGACAAATATATCATACTAGAACTGACATGTGATTACATTTTCACGCAATTTGGGTGCATAGATCCTGAGATATCAGTACACAGAACAACCACCTCCGGCCGTAATAACGGCCTTGATACGCCTGGACATTGAGTCAAACAGAGCTTGGATGGCGTGTACAGGTACAGCTACCCATGCAGCTTCAACACGATACCACAGTTCATCATTGTGTATTGTGACGAGCCAGTTGGTGGGCCACCATTGACCAGACGTTTTCAATTGGTGAGAGATCTGGAGAATGTGCTGGCCAGGGCAGTAGACGAACATTTTCTGTATCCAGAAAGGCCCGTACAGGACCTGCAACATGCGGTCGTGCATTATCCTGCTGAAATGTAGGGTTTCGCAGGGATCAAATAAAGGGTAGAGCCACGGGTCGTAACACATCTGAAATGTAATGTCCACTGTTCAAAGTGCCGTCAATGCCAACAAGAGTTGACCGAGACGTGTAACCAATGGCACCCCATACCACCACGCTGGGTGATACGCCAGTATGGTGATGACGAGTGCACGCTTCCAATGTGGGTTCACCGCGATGTCGCCAACCAAGGATGCGACCATCATCATGCTGTAAACAGAACCTGGATTCATCCGAAAAAATGACGTTTTGCCATTCGTGCACCCAGATTCGTCGTTAAGTACACCATCGCAGGCGCTGCTGTCTGTGATGCAGCGTCAAGGGAAACCGCAGCCATGGTCTCCGAGCTGATAGTCCATGCTGCTGCAAACGTCGTCGAACTGTTCGTGCAGATGGTTGTCGTCTTGAAAACGTCCCCATCTGTTGACTGAGGGATCGAGGCGTAGCTGCACGACCCGTTACAGCCATGAGGATAAGATGCCTGTCATGTCGACTCCGTATTACCCTCCTGAACCTACCAATTCCATATTCTGCTAACAGTCATTGGATCTCGACCAACGCGAGCAGCAATGTCGCGATACGATAAACCGCAATCGCGACAGGCTACAATGCGACCTTTATCAAAGTCGAAAACGTGATGGTACGCATTTCTCCTCCTCACACGGGGCATCACAACAACGTTTCATCAGGCAACGCCGGTCAACTGCTGTTGGTGTATGAGAAATCGGTTGGAAACTTTCCTTATGTCAGCACGTTGTATGTGTCGCCACCGGCACCAACCTTGTGTGAATGCTCTGAAAAGCTAATCATTTGCATATCACAGCATCTTCTTCCTCTCGGTTAAATTTCGCTTCTGTAGCACGTCATCTTCATGGTCTAGCAATTTTAATGGCCAGTAGTGTAATTCCTGAAAATGTGTGTCTGGAGCAAGCACTGCACGGAAGTGAATGGCGGATTGTGGAAAAGAAACGTGTTCGAGATGTGGTTTCAGGAAAAAAGCTGAAAATGATTTGGAGTGATCAACCAGAAAAAGGAAATTACCCCATAGGAACAGTCAGGAGAGAAATTTGTGGAAAACACTAGCTAGTAGAAGGGACGGTATGATACGAGACTCGTTAAGACGTCAAGAAACAGCGACTACGTTACTGTGAGGGATCTTAGAGGGGACGAAGTGAAGAGGAAGGAAGAGATCAGGATATATCCGAAAAAATAACTGAGGAAGCTGGGTGCTAGTGCTTCTGTGAGAGAGGAGGAATTCATGGCAGTCCAGGTAAAACCTGTCAGAAGCCTTACGACCAAAACAGGAGGCTACGACGATGTTTCTGCAGTGGAACCGCCAAAATAAGCCAATAAATAATTAACGCTCTAATCGCTGCAGCTGATGCTTATGTTGATAAGGCCCTGTGAAAGGTCAATGAGATGATGTTAGTTTCCAGACGGCGTCGTCCCACAGCGACAAGGTTCTACGTCCCGTGAGACCAGCCGAATATTAGCGAAATTAAATTTACATAGAGAACGCTCCATTAAGGAAGGGCTATTTTCGGAAGAGCGGCGCTGTCACGGGAGGAGCTGGGTGGGTGGTATACCCGCACTCTTGACGGGTCGGCGCCCTTTTTGGTTCGTCGTCCGCACGGGCTGCGAGTCTGACGCCTAATAAAGCCATTAGCGGTCCGCAGGTACACGGAGCTAATAGCGGTGCACAGTACTCTCCTGCTCCATACTGCAGCATGCGTCTGGCTCTGCGTGCGCGCAAACACTTCGTCGCTCGTCCGTGTGAGTGGTAGCGTCTGCTGCAAATGGTAGCACGCAAGCCACAGGTTGTCCGTAATTAAAGGTCCAGGTTCAGAACACTGTAGAAAGAGAACTACTGCTCGTAATGAAACTAATTTGAACAGCATATCATTAACGCATGGGGAAACGTCATGACACAAAAAAATTAACAATTATTTCATCAACTGGGGGCGTTGTAATCGTCTTAACGTAAATGGGGCCGGCTAAAAATGACGCATGAATCACAACACGACGCCTATGGTTTGAGTTGCACATTACACCATCAGTACTCTTCAAAGTACAGTCATGAACAAGTTCGGCAGGCAACAGTTGTGGCATTGTTAGTTAGGTATGTCCAACCACCACGGCAAGGTAGTACCACATCGGATGGGAAAAATCGGTTTTTAATTGTTCTGAGGCCAAAAACAGCATAAAAAGTAGAATGATATCGATTTTTAATTGTCCTGAAGCCAAAAACCAAACAAAAAGCAAAATGACATCGGTTTTTGGTTGTCCTGGGACCAAAAACTGCATAATAAACAAAATGATATCTATGTCTCATTGTCGCGAAGCGGGCACAAGATATGTTCAGTATGCTGTCCACCGTTTTCTCCGACAAGTTGAAATCGAGAAATAGCATGTTCCACAACAGACCGGAATGCCTCGGGGGTCACGTTCAAAACGCGTTGCGCAATGCGTACTTTCAATACAGCTACGTTCGTTACCGGAGCGTTGAACACAACATCTTTCAAATAACCACACTGCTAGAAGTCACACGAGTTAATATCAGGTGATCTGGGCGACCAGGCTGTAGGAAAATGATGGCTGATAATTCTAGCATTTCCCAAATGCCTCTGCAGCAGCCACTCCACTAGCTGTGCAACGTGCGGAAGAGCGCCATCTCGCATGAAAATGATCCTACCCACGCTGTTGAAGTGTAGGAATGATCTAGGTGCGCAAAAGATTCTCATAGCGTTTACCAGTGACAAGGCAGATAACAGAACCCCCAGGACTCATCTCCTCGAAAAAAAAAAAAAAAAAAAAAAAAAAAAAACTACAGCCCTACGATAATCGATACCGTCAACTCTCACCACGCGGGAACCCTTGCAGAATGAAATGTTACCGGTTGATGTGCGTGTGAATTTTCTGATGCCCATATTCTGCAGTTCTAAGCACTCACATGTCCTTGGAGATATAAATGGGCTGCGTCTGCCCACAGAATGTATCATGGTCATTCATTGTCCATTTCCGTGCGAGCAAGAAATTCCAGAGCGAACTTTTGTCTTGCTGTCAGGTCAGAATGATACTGTACCTCCTGAACAGGGTCGGCCGAAGTGGCCGAGCGGTTCTAGGCGCTACAGTCTGGAACCGCGTGACAGGTACGGTCGCAGGTTTGAATCCTGCCTGGGGCATGGATGTGTGTGATGTCCTTAGATTAGTTAGGTTTAAGTAGTTCTAAGTTCTAGGGGACTCATGACCTCAGAAGTCCCATAGTGCTCAGAGCCATTTGAACCATTTGAACCTCCTGAACATGTGCGATTTTATATGGATAGCAATGCAGGTAGGGGTTTTATGCACGTTACTCACAGGCATACCGAACTTTCGAGTAATTCCCCAAGCACTGCCTGTTGGCACACCACCACCCGACTCCTCCTGCAATTCTGTGGCTACGTCATCGACAAATATCGGACTTCCAATGAACCTGTCTTTTCGAGTTTTGTAGTCATTTCCTCCAGACTCTTAGTAGACACCGGAACAATGTCTTTCCTTATACCCTTGAGTGCCCCGAACTTCTGCAGTGCTACCGTTCTGGTAAAAGGGCTTTATAATCAACGCGTGATCCTTCATGGAGACTGTCAGTCGGGTGTCTCGGATGCAAAGTGGGGAAGACTCGTGTGCCGGACATCTGTTGGCGTGCATATTCTGATGCTTACAGCGCCATCTATTGGCAAAATTTTAGTTTGATTTTTTATCACATTTTCCCTGCATCAACAATACGCTGTTGAAATGTGACGTCATTCTGATCAGTGGCTTCATTTCTACACCATGTTGAAACTGGGCTGTAAATACGGACACGCTGTATCTTTTGGTCCGATGTCACTAATCACTGGTCCAAGTGTGGTGCTCACGGAGACATGAAATTCCCCTCCCAAACAACATTTAACTAAAAGCGTTATTTTTTACACACACGGTGATTTTGCTAAACGGGGAAATGGGGATAAATGCAAGAAATGGTCCCCGAGAGGATAAGGAGGAAAATAAGCCATCTGAATACATAGTGGGAAATGCATTCCAAGGGAGCTAGTGATAAATGCTCTTTGATGGTGACTCTATTATCAGCAGCAGTCAATATGGGGTTTGCCAGACGCCCGTGTAGAACTTTCTCTACTGCTGTCACTATCTGCATCACTTACAACGTGTGCAGGGCTTATTACCTAAGAATTTCCCTCCACGGCGACGGTTTCCTTGCTGGTTCCTCGCACAGGCCACTTTTCCGCAGATGAGGCTAACTATTCTGGTGGCAGTATCGTCAGCCTTCACAACTCTCACCTGTGATCTGTGGAGGGACCTGATGACATGGGAACAGCGAAGCATCAGCACTGGTTCAGCCTCAGTGGCCAGAAATTAGTGGCCATCGCGTCAATCCTTCCACAACGCCTCACAGGCGAATCGTGTCTGTACTCTCAGTGGGTGCTGGAATACTTGCCTTAGGTGGTACAGAGGTTAATGTTGCAGTTTGTAACCTCCCCACACGAAATATTGATGAATAATTAATGTGATTCTTATTTAGTGTAACCTCTCTACAGCCGGCCACGGTGGTCGTGCGGTTCTAGGCGCTGCAGTCCGGAACCGTGGGACTGCTACGGCCGCAGGTTCGAATCCTGCCTCTGGCATGGATGTGTGTGATGTCCTTAGATTAGTTAGGTTTAAGTAGTTCTAAGTTCTAGGGGACTTATGACCTAAGATGTTAAGTCCCATAGTGCTCAGAGCCATTTGAACCATTTTTTAACCTCTCTACAGAAATTCTTTTTCATTTATAACTTCCCTACAAAAAATAATAAAAAAATGAATATTATTGGGTTAATGATTCTAATTTAAGTATAACCTCACAGAACAAAATTGGTTCCCATTTATAATTTCCGTACAGAAATGCATTCACATTTAATGTACCCACAAAATTCTTTTCTCATTTAATGCAAGCTCGAAACAGAAAAATTCCTAAACCTCGAAATAAAAAACAAATTCAATAACCTGGTAAATTTTGGACGACAGCAGTGCTGCGTCATGGCCCTGTAAGATCATTCTGAATAAAAAAGGCAAAAATTCTTACCTCAATAAAAACGGCGAATATATCTGCTCTTATATAAAATTTTTCCGGCACAGCTCTGTGCAATGCTGGCCTATACATTTGTTATTTATGAAAGGAAGTAAATGATTTTTCTTTTGCAACAATCGGAATGATCATGCATTAAAAAAAAATACTAAATTCTTTAAATTGAAATGAATGCTTGTTAGAAATTAGACAAAGATTATTATTAGGACATTTTTAAAAGATTTACATGTGAGATTACATAATATGCGCGAGGCTGCTTTTTTACCTTATACAATAATACTCAGGCTCCGGCATCGCTGCACCGCGACCGGCCCAGCTAACATGATACACCAGACAGGACTGACAAGCGCAGACAGGCGACTGCTCGCAAGCAACAACTTACTGCTACTGCTACACAGTTCGTACAGCAGTCAACACTGCTCTTTGGTCTCAGATTCTCTTATAGCTTACATATCGCAGGCAGCACATACCTCTTACAAGTTATAAGATGGTGCTCCTCCTAACTGCCCTCTTGAGTGCGGAGCTAAAACCACTAGTACAAACAGGACATTCCAATTGCCTGGTGTGTTCTCACACTGAAACAGTATCCCAAAGACCATGGTAGGGCCGACCACGTGTGATATCAAAAGGAGAGAGCCATTATTTGAGAGTAAGGGCATGACGGTACCATCTTAATAATGCACGGTAACTGGCATTTGACATCCCAGCATCCACTTGTGAGGTAACGGGCAGGTTGTGGCGGCCTGAAAATATTCTGAGTTCCGATTTGGCGGCCACTGCTCGGGCCGCTCGGCAAGCTGCGGCTCATTAGCAATCACATGATGCCGCACAACGGCCAGACAACGTGGTCCATCGGATGTGTCGATGAAGGAGACATGGCGGGAGTGACAAATACGGCGGACTTTGTGAACTCTTGTAAGTAGGCTGTTTAGGTTTTCTTATTGGTAACACCACGTAGCGCTCTGTATGAAAATCACTGCTGTGCTGTGTGCAGTCTGTGGCTAGTTTGCATTGTTGTCTGCCGTTGTATTGTTGGGCAGCTGGATGTTAACAGCGCGTAGCGTTGCGCAGTTGGAGGTGAGCCGCCAGCAGTGGTGGATGTGGGGAGAGAAATGGCGGAGTTTTGAAATTTGTTATACTGGATATTATGAACTGCTATGTATATTATGATTTTTCAACACTATTGAGGTAAATACATTGTTTGTTCTCTATCAAAATATTTCATTTGCTAACTATGCCTATCAGTAGTTAGTGCCTTCAGTAGTTTGAATCTTTTATTTAGCTGGCAGTAGTGGCGCTCGCTGTATTGCAGTAGCCGAGTAACGAAGATTTTTGGTGAGGTAAGTGATTTGCGAAAGGTATACGTTAATGTTAGTCAGGGCCATTCTTTTGTAGGGATTTTTGAAAGTCAGATTGCGTTGGGCTAAAAATATTGTGTGTCACTTTAGTGAATGTTTCAGTACGTTCAGTTTTGCTCAGCTGTTTGAAAAGCAAATAATGTAAGAGATTTATCAGCACAGTAATTCGGAAATTTTTCTAAGGGGACGTTACAATCTTAATAGCAGACATTTCATAGATCACATAGAAATTAATAGTAGCCAGACGAATCGTGATACCTCAAATAGAAACATGTACATTACGATTATTTGCACGACGATTCTCATGATGTAATAGATTTTCAGTATACTTATTAGTTTAAAGTTTAGTATCTGTTAATTGTATAAGTAACAACCAGCAACGAATTTCCAAAATCTAAACGATTCATCCGATTTTGTCGATCGACGTGTCTTCAGAAGGCTATTAGTGTAAGCCAAAATTGGTATAAATTACAGGCATGTACCTTGCATAATACATGAGTCATTGGAGGTCCAAGTGGCCGATTACTCTCGATAGCGTCAGGCCATAAGTACTCCACAGTTACACGAAAAAACGGTAGCAGCATGCTTATAAGTATACACTATTCATGAAGAAATTGGTTAAATATTTACTGTGTTTTAAAAAGCACAGCGACATTAAGCTACTGGCCTACCCTTTGTTCTATTCCTTTGATATATGTTTATTTAATTTGTTTATGTATCTAATAATGTGTGTTAGAGCGTGTTTATGGTCCAGCCATATTTTTATTCAAAAATGGTTCAAATGGCTCTGAGCACTATGGGACTTAACATCTACGGTCATCAGTCCCCTAGAACTTAGAACTACTTAAACCTAACTAACCTAAGGACATCACACTACACCCAGTCATCACGAGGCAGAGAAAATCCCTGACTACGCCGGGAATCGAACCCGGGAACCCGGGCGTGGGAAGCGAGAACGCTACCGCACGACCACGAGCTGCGGACCATATTTATTTAATTTCAAGTTATTTAAATGTAAATCCAGTATTTCGAATGTGTTTCATTATGTTCGTGTCGGTGCGTTGGCTTGAAGACATGGCGTGAGGGCTCTAGCCAATCACAGCGCTTGTGAATGGGACTGGATGAAGGTGGGAGAACAGTACGAGAGAGGACAGGAGAGTTCTGGACGGGACAGGACAGGACAGGACACGGGAAGGCTGGACGTGGCTGTGCGACGGACGCACGGTCGCGAGAGACACTTGGAGAGTTTGGAGCGGTTTGTGGGTGATCGCGAGAGATAGAGATAGAGTGCCGACTTGTCAACTTTTGAGATTTCCAAGGTTTCTACAGCGAAGACGTAGTATGCGTTTAGAAGTGAATATCTTGCGAGCTATGTTGTCGTTAATAACTAAGTACGTGCAGTAGGAATCTATTGTTTCCCTGTTATTCAACTTATATTTTATTTAATTGCTGGACCATCGACACCAATAAGTGCTTTGCAGAAATATACCACATTCTCAAAAGTACTTCTACTATCGTACTCATCATTTAAAGTCGTTTAGTTTGTATCTGCAGACTTTATTTAATTGTAATCTTTCGTTTATAAAATTTCTACGTTACATTTGCAATTGCCAAGTGACCATTCGATTCATGTGCATATTCATATTGTATACTGTAGGCTCAGCAGCATTTGGCTTGTAATGCGGCAACTACGTATCCCAGGCCATAGACAACGAAACCAGCCTAAACTTTTAATATTTCAACTCTGAGTCTGAGGGTACGTAGTTGAGGGCCACCCTCATTTCATTTAATATTTTAGAAATCCCGCACACTGGACGTTTTGTATCGAGATAAACGATCTACGCCGGCCGTAGTGGCCGAGAGATTCTAGGCGCTACAGTCTGGAACCGCGAGACCGCTACGGTCGCAGGTTCGAATCCTGCCTCGGGCGTGGATGTGTGTGATGTCCTTAGGTTAGTTAGGTTTAAGTAATTCTAAGTTCTAGGGGACTGATGACCTCAGAAGTTAAGTCCCGTAGTGCTCAGAGCCATTTTTTAAACGATCTACAATTAGCTTCGGGAGAGTAGCCGTTATTGTCGGAGATCTTCTGTATGTTTACCTCTGATATGTCTTCACAGAAGGAAACGTCTAGAGTAGAGTCATCAACACGGTACATGGACGGTCGAACAGTGGGCCAATGCTCTTTTCACAGATCTGTCCTGATTTGGTCTGGAGAGTGATTCTCGACGCATTCGCACCTGGAGTGAACGTGGAACACGATTTCGGAATACAAACATTGTGGAAAGAGACCGATATCGAGGAGGATCTTCAATGGTGTGGGCAGGGATTATGTTGACCAATCGAACACCTCTTCATGAAATTGTACGTGCGTATCTGCAAGGTTTAACTGCTGCCGGGTATCGCGACGAGATCTTGGGACCTCATATGCGGTTGTTGCGAGGTAGTGTTGGCCCAGACTTCGTATTTATGGGCGATAATGCTCAACCTCATTGTGTGGCCAGAGATTAATGGTAGCCGCGTCGATCCCTCTACAACGGCTCACAGGCGGAACATCTACACTTTCAGCGGGTGACCCCGCTTCCCTGTGCTGGAAGACGTGCCTTCGGTGGTACGAAGGTTAATGTGGCTATTATATGATGGTGCTGCTTCGAACTGCCCTCTTGAGAGCGGAGCTAAACCACTAGTATACAGACAGAACATTCCAATGGCCAGGTGTGTTCTCACGCGCCCTTTCAGTCACCGAAATGTACAATGTCAAAGATCTTTTGTCTCCTCTTTCCAGTGCATGTGGCTCCCATGGGAGGCATTTCTGATAGTACGCACTTATTACCCTTTTGACTCATTGTCCTCAGAGAGGAGGTTTCCTGGAGTTTGTCCCCATCTAGCAAAATCCCCGTGCGTATGGATTCCCGTATTTTTTGGGGTAACATTTGCAGAATGAAGCAACAAGAATAATTTCTAAAAGTGAGAAAAGTGTAATGAAATTACAAGCGTCGTTTAACACATATTATTTTCCTGTTTCTTTCCGGAGGGCTAGGTGGACACATTTACAATCTGGCTGGCTACAGAAAACATTCCCTGCACTAAAATGCGTCCATTCACACGGTCACTGTAGCTGTTGCCAACAACAAATCTCATATGATTCGCTTGTTCACAGATGGAAGATGCGAATTACAGGAATTTGCGGGAAGGAAAAACGAAGGGCTAGAGACGCTGCCCTTAGGATAAAGTAACAAAAGTACACACATTCCCAAACATCGGTTCAAAAATTCAGTGGTTCAAATGGCTCTGAGCACAATGCGACTTAACTTCTCAGGTCATCAGTCGCCTAGAACTTAGAACTAATTAAACCTAACTAACCTAAGGACATCACACACATCCATGCCCGAGGCAGGATTCGAACCTGCGACCGTAGCGGCCACGCGGTTCCAGACTGTAGCGCCTTTAACCGCTTGGCCACACCGGCCGGCCAAACATAGGTGTAAACGACTGAAAGATATTAGTTTACTAACTGAAACATACAGTATAAATTACAGAAATCAATATTTTTATCACATATTAGTTTATTAAAATACATTTATACAATTGCAGGTGGAAGCTACCACATTTCCAGATACGGCATTCTCATCATTTTCTTCCTCGCTTAGCATTAATCTCCAGAAATGTGTTCATTGTCTTAGTGCTAAGTGAAATATTGACTCGTAATGGCGATTGCACACTTCAGTTTTATATTTGTAAACAATGAGGTCGTCAAAGTTATGAAATTGCTATATATGAAAGTAGTGTCCGTTCCCGAAAGATCAGATACCATTGATGACTGTGCAACTTCGCTAGAATGAAATTACAAGTTAAATCGACACCCTAGCTCCAAACAGGCGTTGATATACATCATTGGGGACATGTTGAGAATGTGTGCCCCGACCGGGACTCTAACCCAGGATCCCCTGCTTAAATGGCAGACGCTCTATCCATCCTTTTTTTTTTTTTGTATTTGATCGTAACGGACGTCACATAACATCCGTTGAAGTTCGTTGTTGGTCCCTTCACTCAGTTCTTTTTATTACAGAGACCAGCCAGCTCTCTGTTCGAACACGCTGAGCTACCGTGCTGGCGTCCATCTGAGCCACCGAGGACACAGAGGATAGTGCGCCTGCAGGGACTTATGCCTTGCACGCTCCCCGTGGGACCCACATTCCCAACATGTCCACACTACTACATACGTAGTGCGCCTTAGATGTTTGCCCATCACACTCATTACTCGTGGCAGATTAATCTAACAAGTCCCGTTCGATTTGGGGCATAGCGTGTGCGTTCGCACATGATGGTCAATGGCCGGGTAGCCATATTTTGACTATATAGAAGGTCGTATCTGTTCCCGAAAGAACAGATACCATTGATGACCGTGCAGCTTCTTGAGAATGGAATGATAAGTTAAATCGACACCCTAGCTGCAAACAGGCGTTGATGTAAATCATTGGGCGAACTACGAATATAATGGTGTGGACATATTAGAAATGTGGGTCTCACGGGGAGCGTGCGAGGGATAAGTCCCTGCAGTCGCACTATTCTCTGTGCCCTCGGTGGCTCAGATGGATAGAGCGTCTGCCATGCAAACAGGATATCCCGGGTTCGAGGCCGGCCGGAGTGGCCGAGCGGTTAAAGGCGCTACAGTCTGGAACCGCGTCACCGCTGCGGTCGCAGGTTCGAGTCCTGCCTCGGGCATGGATGTGTGTGGTGTCCTTGGGTTAGTTAGGTTTAAGTAGTTCTAAGTTCTAGGGGACTTATGACCACAGCAGTTGAGTCCCATAGTGCTCAGAGCCGTTTGAACCGGGTTCGAGTCGCCGTCCGGGCACACATTTTCAACACGTCCCCAATGATGTATACAACGCCTGTTTGCAGCTATGGTGTCGATTTAACTTATCATTTCATTATGAAATTGCGTAACTTACATACTTCATACATCTTTGGACACATGTTTTTCTAACGATGTGTCTGAAATTGATGCTAATGCGATGTACTTAGCGCCGATGAAAACGAAATGTTATTAATATTATTGTTATTATATTAAAATATTTCATATATCTTATTCCTGCTATTAAAAAAAATTTGGACATATATGACTTGCTTGCGAGTGACGGCAAGCTATGTACTGATTTGCAAAATTTGAGGACGAGATACTGTAGGTCGCGTAACATAACCTACTGACTACTGGATGGAAATGAATGAAAGTGCTAGAGCATATTGCCAGAAGTATCCCATCATGTATAGAAAGTTGCATGTCACATGGCGTGAGGTCAAACTTGACTGTAGCGCCAAATGAGGTTGACCCCGCAACACGAGGCAGTTGAAGGAACGGGGAAAGGTAAAGCGTGACAATCAGCAAGCAGTTACGGTGCATTATGGTGGCGTTCGTCATTAAAACGTAGCCCAGAGGCAGCATGTGCGTGACTTCTCACGGGGGATAGTCACTGGGAAGCTGGAACAAGAACGAAGTGTGAAGCATGTGGCCCAGGAGTTCAGTATTAGTCACAGCATTGTACTTCTAGCATTGTGAATGTTCCGAATCACAGGCAGTACTGCCCGAATGAGAGGAGGTGGTAGACCATGGTCAAATACGGCAGCAGATGACTGCTACGTTGTGTAACAGGCCACCACGGGTACACGTCAAACTGCTAAGGTCATCAGTCCCTAAGCTTACACACTATTTAACCTAAATTATCCTAAGGACAAACACACACAAACACATGCCCATGCCCGAGGGAGGACTCGAACCTCCGCCAGGACCAGCCGCACAGTCCATGACTGCAGCGCCTTAGACCGCTCGCCTAATGACACTTGCAGATACGCCTTTCCGTCCTGCTTCATGTCTACATCGTCCGTCCGAAAAGTTTCGAGACTGATTTTATTCCTGGCGTATTAGCGGTGTCAGGGCAGTACCCACGGTGGCAGCTTAAACTAACAACCGTAAACAACAGATGTGCTTTCGACCAGTCAGTTGTGAGAAAGCAGTGGTAGTTGGACGTTCACAGCAGTGTGTCAACGTTGTTGGATCACAGATCGCAGTGGAGTAACAAATTGAACATATCTAAATCAAGTGTTCAGAGAGAGAACTGTGTGCGATATTTGCGCCACATACCTTGACTCTCGAACAAAATGCAACGACTCGTGGACGCGTGCTGCGACATAACTGAAATGAAAAACGCGGACAGTTCATCTCTGGAAACAAAATTACAAAGTAGTGAAATTCACATGAAGAGTCAACGCTTTGACGACGTAATCCATATTCAAGCCAATGGGTCGCGCCAGTTGAACATCTCAAAGAAGGGCTTTTCTGACGGTTCACATGGTTGTCTAGACGTTCTGTGCTTTGTACTCGAGTGAGGAAAGGGGGAAAGCCGACCGATTGAAACCAACACCGGTATTTTCTTTCTGAATAACCGGTATTTTTCGGTATTTGTTTTGACTCAGTTAAGGGTTCTTTTTTTGTTGTTCATTTTCACTAATGACCGGATTTCAAACCGGCGTATAAATTTACCATAGACGTAGAGCTAAAATTTTTGGTTTTCAAATAAAACGTCTTTTAAAAAATGAGTAATGTTAATTGGTAAAATTTTCATTGCTTTGAAACATTGGATTACAGTAAAAATTGGGCTAAGCGATCAGTCCCATTTGAATAACAACGCCTGTAGTTGGAAAGAAGCTACAAAAACGTAAGTGTCAGTACAACACCGTAGGGACAGTAATGTCCCTGTTGCATGTGTCGTGCATTATTGCACGGGACGCTCGTACGTGCAGTGTGCAAGGCTTGCCCCCACCTGGTCTATAACGCAGTTTCTCACTACCGTCTTCGGACATCAGTAATATTAAGATGATACCGTCCCTCGTTTGTGGAAGTATTATACGAAGTGCGGTAGCAATGAAGTAAAATGCTCTATTACTTTTAAAGGATTAAAAACGTTGGAAGCACAATAGACTTGCCGCATTATATAAGGAGAAAACAGCCACAAGGTTTTAAATAATGAAAACTGCTTCATGTAATCTCCCCCCTCCTTCCTACTTGCAGCTATTGTCTACTATAAGTGATGTCTTTTATGAAAAATTTGAAAGGCGCGAAGATTACAATAAACTTTCTAGTTTACTTAGCCTCTCATGTTGAGTTGGCTCCAGTTCTTGTATAGGGGTCTGATTCTTCAATCTGAAATTCTCACATTTTAGGTCCTCACCGTTGAATTGAACTAAATAAATTTGACGATTGTTGTAGAATTTTTGTTTTTACGTTAACATACTTTCTCACATTTTAGTATATCATACAGTGTTTCGATTTTTCACGTTAACAGAGCCGAAATTACATTATTCGCACAAAATACAAAAATACGTTTGGTCACATCAGAGGCATGTTTACGACTCACACACTCTGGGAGAATAACCATATTCCATAGGGTTTCCAATTTTCTTAACAAACGAATTTCTACTAGTCTCTGTTACATTATTACTTCCGATTATTATTAATTAATATTAATATTATTATTAATATAATTTTAACTGTGCATTGAGAACTAACAGTTTTTGATTATAACGTCGAGACTAAAACATTTTATAAAGTAATTCAGTTTCATAAATGTTTGCTTGAAATATAACGTACTGTGTATAAAATTATATGAAAGTTTTCACAAAAGCAACTGAGATAATATTGACCTGTCCAAAAATCGAAAAATAATACTGGTATGGTCGACTACTGTTGAGGAAAAATGATGCAAGAGGAGGCTCCTCCGTTACAAACAGCTACTTATTATTTTCTGCTTAGCACAACGCGTTTCGAGAATAGATTTTCATTTTTCAAGTGCATTTGTACATTTGTTTACATCAATATGTTTGGTGATATTTCCATGTGTGACTTTATGCCCTTCTTGCGTCTTTTCGTAGTTGGAAAGCTTTGTGCCTCCTCCATTATACAGAATATCGCAAACACGTAAGTTTCGATTACACGAAGGCTGCACAATTTTTAATGTACGTCGACTGCGGCCGAGAAGATATAAAGAAAATCCAAAGAACTAAGTTTGTAATTCCTACTTTTGTTTTTGATTTAATGTTCCACCAGAATTTATTGTGTATATTAACTAAAGAAAATGGATTATATGTCTTAGTTTTAAAGTTTTTGACTGTCAGTAAGTAAACTAGTATCTAAACTAGTGAACTATTACTAAGATATTAAAAAACTATTGAAAGAAGATAGTTTTGCGGTTCTTAGCAAGCGGCGTATCGCCATAGCATAAGGGCAAGAGACCACAATATAAAGATGATTTCGTAGTCAAATATTATGTTGAGATGTTACGTTCAAAAATTTAAAAAAATTGGATGTCATAGACAACTGGTGTGTTAAGTTGCACAAAAGAAAACTTTTACTAAAAGTGCACCATGGCACTTAACATACGCGATTTTGAAAATGTGCGCCATCTCTCCCGGATTTTCCCTAGCCCACGTCTTAATTTTTGTCTGATTTTTATTACTCTACTCTCGAAAGTTTCTGAACTGAAGAGAATGACTGGTGTGTGGTTGGTTTGGTTTTGTTTTGGTTTAATGAGCAGAAAACAACTGGGGTCATACGCGCCCAAGTCAGAACTATAGCACACGATGACAGAGAGGAGTTAAAAATAAGACTATACCTCAGTCCCAATTGATGTAATAGAAGTCAGCTAAAGACACGCACGTGGAGAAAGGGCTAAAAATGTCACCATGAAGAAGCGGAGGTCCAAAACTAAAAATTAAATGGCCTTCGCCATATAGTTTTGGCGGATAAAAAGTGAAACGCGGGCGACAACCCGTGCGTCATTTGCTAAAATGGCCGATAAATCTGACGGCAAACCCAAGCGGGAACGTAAACGGTTAAAAAATGATCATTCCATCAGGAAGTGGCGGACAATTAAAACATTGGAGGACTGTTCACAAAATGGTGGGATAATACCACTTAGCAAATGACGATGGCTAAAACGGCAATGCCCAATACGCAGCCTAGTTAAAATGACCTCCTTCCGGAGGGATGGCCGAGAGGAGGTCGTCCAAGCCGCTGGGAGAGGCTTAATAAGTCGGAGCTTATTCCTGTGAAGGGAGGACCATTATCGATGCCAAAGTGACACCGCTGACAGATGGAAACACAGATCATCGGAGGGAATATAGGTACTCGTTGGCTGAGGTACGAGAACTGCAGCCTTTGCAGCAGTGTCAGCAGCCTTGTTTCCTGGCAGACCGATATGACCAGGAACACACAGAAACATCACACTATCTCCACCAAGAGTGAGCAAGTGACAGTTTCCCACGACCAGCTGCAGTAACGGATGGGCGGTGTACAGCGCACATAGACTTCGAAGGGCTCTGAGTGAGTCTGAGCAGAGGACACATTTGAAAAGGCTTTGTCGCCAGACGTACTCCGTGGCCTGATACAAGGCGAAGAGCTCGTCTTTAAATACTGAGCAGTGTGCCTGAAGCCGATATCGGAAGACAAGGGTACCAATGACGAAGGCACAACCGACCCCGTGGTCAGTCCGAAAGCCATTAGTGTATACAAAGGTACTATCGCGAAGTTCCATGTGTGGTGACCTGTCAATCTCTCAGAAACTCATGACCGGTTGCTCTAAATGTGTGAGACGTCAGAGCAAAACGGACAGCCTGCTGTCTTGGGTTAGCTTGTTGAAAGATAGAGTCATCGAGACCGCGAATATGGTGCACACCAACTGGCCTCGCCACATTAGGTATGTGTTGGCTACTGTCCAAATTATGGGCCATACGAACAAGAGATGATTGTATTGCGTACCCAGTGGAACCTCATGCCCTCACGCCACGTGCTGGGCCCATAAGACGATGACAAACTCAGTCTGGCAATGTCCGACCTCGTTGTAGCCTCGACGTAAGGATACGTCCATCGTGATGCTCTCCGCAGACGACGAGGTGGCTACCCCGTGTTCAGTGTTGTCGCTGGCTGCACCTCTGTCGGCGTCCTTCTGTAGCCGCGCAAAGGGAAGAACAATACGCATCAGGCTGACAGTCTGTGGTGTTCCACACGTCGACGCAGTGTCCGTGTGAATTCGTGGCTTACTGCAAACAAGCCCGTATTCTGATGCAAGGTACATGACATGTACAATCCCTCACGGACGAGTGAACGATACGTCTGTCTGCTTGGACAATTGTTGTCCAGAAGGTGCTGAGATACTTTATGGCGTTGAGCCCACCTGATCATACCGATTCCATATTCGCGTGGCAGTCATGGGATCCCGACCAACGTCAGGAGCAACATCATGGAACTATAAAGCGCATTCTGAACTTGTTGTAGTCGTTGTGGTCTTCAATCTGAAGACTAGTCTGATGCACCTCTCCATGCTACTCTACCGTGTGAAGCCTCTTTATCTCCGAGTAAATACTGCAACCTGCATCATTCTGGATCTGCTTACTGTATTCATCTCTTGGTCTCCCTCTACCATTTTCCCGACCACGTTTCCCTCCAGTACTAAACTGGAGATCCCTTGCTGACCCAGAATGTGTCCTACCAACCGATCCCATCTTCTAGTCAGGTTGTGCCACAAATTTCTTTTTCTCACCAGTTCTGTTCAGTACTTCTTTATTAGTTACGTGATCTACCCATCCAACCACCACCATTCTTCTTTAGCGCCACATTTCAAAAGCTTTTATTCTCTTTTTGTCTAAACTGTTTTCATCCATGTTTCACTTCCACATATGACTACACTCCATACAAATACTTTCAAAAAGGCCTTTTTGACACTTAGATCTATACTCTATGTTAACAAATTTCTCTTCTTCATAAAAGATTTTCTTGCCGCCACCAGTCTACATTTTATATCCTCTCTATTTCGGCCTATTTCCTCTCTATTGCTGCCCAAATAGCAAAGCTCTTTTACCACTTTAAGCGTATAATTTCCAAATATAATTCTCTTAGCAGCATCTCATTTAATTCGACTAAATTCCATTATCCTCGTTTAGCAGTTGTTGATGTTCATCTTATATCTTCCTTTCAAGACACTGTCCATTCCATTCAATTGCTCTTCCAAATCCTTTGCTGTCTTTGATACAATTACTATGTCATCATCAAACCTGGACTTTGATTCCTACTCCATATTTTTTTTTTTTTTTTGTTTCCTTTACTGCTTGCTCGGTTTACTCCATATTTTTTTGTTTCCTGTACTGCTTGCGCGGTGTACAAATTGAATCGGGAATAGGCTACAATCCTGTCTCACTCCCTTCTCAATCATTTCTTCGCTTTCGTGCCCTTCGACATTTTATAACTGCCGTCCCGTTTCTAAACGAGTTGCAAGTAGCCTTCCATCTCTCGTATTTTACCCCTGCTATCATCAGCATTTCAAAGAGAATTTTCCAGTCAACATTGTCAAAAGCTTTCTCTAAGTCTACAAACACTATAAACGTATGCTTGTCTTTCCGTAACCCATCTTCTATGTATTGCGTCGCATGTTCCTGTCAGCACCTACTTTCTTTGGAACTGAAATTGTTATATTCTTCTTGAAATCCGAGGGTATTTCGCTTGTCTCATACTTCTTGCTCAACAGATGGAAGTGTTCTGTCATGTCTGGATCTCCCAAGGCTATCAATTGTTTTAATGGAATGTTGTCTACGCCAAAGGCCTTCTCTCGACTTAGGTCTTTCAGTGCTCTGTCAAATGCTTCATGCAGTATCTTAATCCTATGTCATCTTCATCTACGTCCTCTTCCATTTTCATAATTTTGCTCTCAAATACATCCCCCTTGTACCAACCCCCTATACACTCCCTCCAACTCTCAGCTTTCCAACTTTGTTTAGGACTGGTTTTCCCTCTGACACTTGAAATTCATACAGGTGGCTCTCTTTTCTCCAAAGATCTCTTTAATTTTCTTATAAGCGGTATCTATGTTTCCACTAGTGATACATACACTACTGGCCATTAAAATTGCTACACCAAGAAGACCTACAGATGATAAACGGGTATTCATTGGACAAATATATTATACTAGAACGGACACGTGATTACATTTTCACGCAATTTGGGTGCATAGATCCTGAGAAATCAGTACCCAGAACAACCACCACTGGTCGTAATAACGGCCTTCATACGCATGGGCATTGAATCAAACAGAGCTTGGATGGCGTGTACAGGTACAGCTGTCCATGTAGCTTCAACACGATACCACAATTCATCAAGAGTAGTGACTGGCGTATTGTGACGAGACAGTTGCTCGGTCACCAATGAACAGACGTTTTCAGTTGCTGAGAGATCTGGAGAATGTGCTGGCCAGGGCAGCAGTCCAACATTTTCTGTACCCAGAAAGGCCCATACAGGACCTGCAACATGCGGTCGTGCATTATCCTGCTGAAAAGTAGGGTTTCGCAGGGCCGGCTGCGGTGGTCTAACGGTTCTAGGCGCTTAGTCCGGAAATGCGCGACCGCTACGGTCTCAGGTTCGAATCCTGCCGTGGGCATGGATGTGTGTGATGTCCTTAGGTTAGTTAGGTTTAAGTAGTTCTAAGTTCTAGGGGACTGATAACCACAGATGTTAAGTCCCATCGTGCTCAGAGCCATTTTTGGTTTCGCAGGGATCGAATGAAGGGTAGAGCCACGGGTCGTAACACATCTGAAATATAACATCCACTGTTCAAAGTGCCGTCAGTGTGAACAAGAGGTGACCGAGACGTGTAACCAATGGTACCCCATACCATCACGTCGGGTGATACGCCAGTATGGCGATGACGAATACACGCTTCAAATGGCTCTGAGCACTATGGGACTTAAGTTCTGAGGTCATCAGTCCCCTAGAACTTAGAACTACTTAACCCTAACGAACCTAAGGACATCACACACATCCATGCCCTTGGCAGGATTCGTACCTGCGACCGTAGCGGTCGCGCGGTTCCAGACAGTAGCGCCTAGAACCGCTCGGCCACTCCGGTCGGCTTATACACGCTTCCAATGTGCGTTCATCGCGATGACGCCAAACGCCGATGCGACCATCATGATGCTGTAAATAGAACTTGGATTCATCCGAAAAACTGACGTTTTGCCATTAGTGCACCCATGTTCGTCGTTGGGTACACCATCGCAGGCGCTCCTGTCTGTGATGCAGCGTCGAGGGTAACCGCAGCCATGGTCTCCGAGCTGATAGTCCATGCTGCTGCGAACGTCGTCAGACAGTTCGTGCAGATGGTTGTTGTCTTGCAAACGTCCCCATCTGTTGACTTAGGGATCGAGACGTGGCTGCACGATCCGTTACAGCCATGCGGATAAGATGCCTGTCATCTCGACTGTTAGTGATACGAGGCCGTTGGGTTCCAGCACGGCGTTCCGTATTACCCTCTTGAACCCATCGATTCCCTATTCTGCTAACAGTCATTGGATCTCGATAACCCGAATAGCAATGTCGCGATACGATAAACCGCAATCGCGATATGCTACACTCCGACCTTTATAAAGTCGGAAACGTGATGCTACGTATTTCTCCTCCTTACACGAGGCATCACTTGGAAACTTTCCTCATGTCAGACACGTTGTAGGTGTCGCCACCAGCGCCAACCTTGTGTGAATGCTCTGAAAAGCTAATCATTTGCATATCACAGCATCTTCTTCCTATCGGTTGATTTTCGCGTCTGTAGCACGTCGTCTTCGTGGTGTAGCAATTTTAATGACCAGTAGTGTACTTCTAAATCCTTACATTTTTCCTCTAGCCATTCCCCCTTAGCCATTTACAAACACACCATGTTAAAAAAGCTGCTTCTCACACGAGGCATAAACCGATAGCCTCGCAAACAACAGTTGTTGTTGTTGTGGTCTTCAGTCCTGAGACTGGTTTGATGCAGCTCTCCATGCTACTCTATACTGTGCAAGCTTCTTCATCTCCCAGTACTTACTGCAACCTACATCCTTCTGAATCTGCTTAGTGTGTTCATCTCTTGGTCTCCCTCTACGATTTTTACCCTCCACGCTGCCCTCCAATGCTAAATTTGTAATCCCTTGATGCCTCAGAACATGCATTACCTACCGGTCCCTTCTTCTTGTCAAGTTGTGCCACAAACTCCTCTTCTTCCCTATTCTATTCAATACCTCCTCATTAGTTACGTGATCTACCCATCTAATCTTCAGCATTCTTTTGTAGCACCACATTTCCAAAGCTTCTATTCTCTTCTTGTCCAAACTACACTCCTGGAAATTGAAATAGGAACACCGTGAATTCATTGTCCCAGGAAGGGGAAACTTTATTGACACATTCCTGGGGTCAGATACATCACATGATCACACTGACAGAACCACAGGCACATAGACACAGGCAACAGAGCATGCACAATGTCGGCACTAGTACAGTGTATATCCACCTTTCGCAGCAATGCAGGCTGCTATTCTCCCATGGAGACGATCGTAGAGATGCTGGATGTAGTCCTGTGGAACGGCTTGCCATGCCATTTCCACCTGGCGCCTCAGTTGGACCAGCGTTCGTGCTGGACGTGCAGACCGCGTGAGAGGACGCTTCATCCAGTCCCAAACATGCTCAATGCAGGACAGATTCGGAGATCTTGCTGGCCAGGGTAGTTGACTTACACCTTCTAGAGCACGTTGGGTGGCACGGGATACATGCGGACGTGCATTGTCCTGTTGGAACAGTAAGTTCCCTTGCCGGTCTAGGAATGGTAGAACGATGGGTTCGATGACGGTTTGGATGTACCGTGCACTATTCAGTGTCCCCTCGACGATCACCAGTGGTGTACGGCCAGTGTAGGAGATCGCTCCCCACACCATGATGCCGGGTGTTGGCCCTGTGTGCCTCGGTCGTATGCAGTCCTGATTGTGGCGCTCACCTGCACGGCGCCAAACACGCATACGACCATCATTGGCACCAAGGCAGAAGCGATTCTCATCGCTGAAGACGACACGTCTCCATTCGTCCCTCCATTCACGCCTGTCGCGACACCACTGGAGGCGGGCTGCACGATGTTGGGGCGTGAGCGGAAGACGGCCTAACGGTGTGCGGGACCGTAGCCCAGCTTCATGGAGACGGTTGCGAATGGTCCTCGCCGATACCCCAGGAGCAACAGTGTCCCTAATTTGCTGGGAAGTGGCGGTGCGGTCCCCTACGGCACTGCGTAGGATCCTACGGTCTTGGCGTGCATCCGTGCGTCGCTGCGGTCCGGTCCCAGGTCGACGGGCACGTGCACCTTCCGCCGACCACTGGCGACAACATCGATGTACTGTGGAGACCTCACGCCCCACGTGTTGAGCAATTCGGCGGTACGTCCACCCGGCCTCCCGCATGCCCACTATACGCCCTCGCTCAAAGTCCGTCAACTGCACATACGGTTCACGTCCACGCTGTCGCGGCATGCTACCAGTGTTAAAGACTGCGATGGAGCTCCGTATGCCACGGCAAACTGGCTGACACTGACGGCGGCGGTGCACAAATGCTGCGCAGCTAGCGCCATTCGCCGGCCAACACCGCGGTTCCTGGTGTGTCCGCCGTGCCGTGCCTGTGATCACTGCTTGTACAGCCCTCTCGCAGTGTCCGGAGCAAGTATGGTGGGTCTGACACACCGGTGTCAATGTGTTCTTTTTTCCATTTCCAGGAGTGTATTTATCGTCCATGTTTCACTTCCATACATGGCTACACTCCATACAAATACTTTCAGAAATGACTTCCTGACACTTAAATCTATACTCGATGTTAACAAATTCCTCTTCTTCAGAAACGTTTTCCTTGCCATTGCCAGTCTACATGTTATATCCTCTCCACTTCGACCATCATCAGTTATTTTGCTCCCCAAATAGCAAAACTCCTTTACTACTTTAAGTGTCTCATTTCCTAATCTAATTCCCTCAGCATCACCCGACTTAATTCGACTACATTCCATTATCCTCGTTTTGCTTTTGTTGATGTTCATCCTTTTTTCAAGACATCCTCCTTTCAAGACACTGTCCATTCCGTTCAATTGCTGTTCCAAGTCCTTTGCTGTCTCTGACAGAATTACAATGTCATCAGCGAACCTCAAAGTTTTTATTTCTTCTCCATGGATTTTAATACCTACTCCTGAATGTTTCTTTTCTTTCCTTTACTGCTTGCTCAATATACAGATTGAATAACATCGGGGAGAGGCTACAACCCTCTCGCACTCCCTTCTCCACCACTGCTTCCCTTTCATGCTCCTCGAATCTTATACCTGCCATCTGGTTTCTGTACAAATTGTAAATAGCCTTTCGCTCCCTGTATTTTACCCCTGCCACCTTCAGAATTTGAAAGAGAGTATTCCAGTCAGCATTCTCAAAAGCTTTCTCTAAGTCTACAAATGCTAGAAACGTAGGTTTGCCTTTCCTTAAACTTTCTTCTAAGATAAGGCGTAAGGTCAGTATTGCCTCACGTGTTCCACCATTTCTACGGAATCCAAACTGATCTTCCCCGATGTCGGCTTCTACCAGTTATTCTATTCGTCTGTAAAGAATTCGTGTTAGTATTTTGCACCTGTGACTTATTAAACTGATAGTTCGGTAATTTTCACATCTGTCAACACCTGCTTTTTTAGGGATTGGAATTATTATATTCTTCTTGAAGTCTGACGGAATTTCGCCTGTCTCATACATCTTGTTTACCAGATGGTAGAGTTTTGTCATGACTGGCTGTCCCAAGGTCGTCAGTAGTTCTAATGCAATGTTGTCTACTACAACAGTAATAATGCGATTTCTTCATGAGAAACGAGCTGTGCATTCTTTCCTTATACAGGGTGTAATCAAATTCTCTTTAGAGCCTTTAGCGACTTTTAATGGAGATCAAGGCGGCTCATTTCGCGCTTCACGCAAATTCCACAACACACGTTGTTCTATGATTCCTATTGCTTGTCCTCCGACGAGGAAACATTACCAATGAGTGAGTTAGTAGTTTGTGAAATACTGCTGTGACACTGGTAACAGGCTTTGTTCATTATGTCAAAATTTGTCCATTACGTGAAAGTTCACTGTTTTTAGCCTGTGGCATATGCCAGAGACCACTTCACTTTGAATATTTTTATGTTACGATTCACAAATGCAGTATAAATGAGTGAAACGAATGAATGTGTCGTCAAATAAGTAGCAGCAGTATTTCATTATTAACAACACTGTTGCGCCTTTCTCTCTCTCTCTCTCTCTCTCTATCTCTGAATTTTAAGCTGACTATGTTAAAGCGAAGTACATCCACTGATGAGCCAAAATATTACAACCATCTACGTAATAGTAACTTTCTGGCAGATTAAAACTGTGTGCCAGACCGAGACTCGAACTCGGGACCTTTGCCTTTCGCGGGCAAGTGCTCTACCAACTGAGCTACCCAAGCACGACTCACGCCCCGTCCTCACAGTTTTACTTCTGCCAGTACCTCATCTCCTACCTTCCAAACTTTACAGAGGCTCTCCTGTGAGTCGTGCTTGGGTAGACACTTTCCCGCGAAAGGCATAGGTCCCGAGTTCGAGTCTCGGTCCGGCACACAGTTTTAATCTGCCAGGAAGTTTCATATCAGCGCATACTCCGCTGCAGAGTGAAAATCTCATTCTATCTACTTAATAGCTTGTTTGTCCGTCTTTTTAGCGAAAAACACCAATGATTCTGAGCACTTTGTTTGTAGGTTTGTGGGGCTATTTGTCATTAGATGTCTATGCACAGGTCATGTAATTCGCGTAAATAACAGGCCGCTGATTTGCGTACGCGGTAACGACGCCCGATAGCGAGCCAGATAGGTTCCATATGATTATCAGGCGAATTGGGTCGCCGAGACATCAACGTAAGAGCACAAGCACAAGAGAAGGTACAAACCTCTCTGGACAGATCACAAACTCAAACCATTGTTGTATGGTGCTGGCTCCAAGACACGGACAGTTGTGCTGCCGAAAGTCGACATCACCGTAGAGGAAGACACCAAGCATGAAAGGATGCAAGTTGTTCGTAGCTGTCAGCGTTGTCTTCGTCCGCCCCCGGTAGCTGAGTGGTCAGCGCGACGGACTGTCAGTCCTAAGGGCCCGGGTTCGATTCCCTGCTGGGTCGGAGATTTTCTCCGCTCAGGGACTGGGTGTTGCGTTGTCCTTATCATCATCATTTCATCCCCATCGACGCGCAAGTCGCCGAAGTGGCGTCAAATCGAAAGACTTGCACCAGGCGAGCGGTCCACCCGACGGGAGGCCCTCGTTACACGACATTTCATTTCAGCGTTGTCTTCGAGTCAGCGTTGTCTTCGAGTCAGCGTTGTCTTCGATTACTTCCACAGGTCCCATTCAAGTGCAGGAGAATGTCTCCCACAGTACAATACTGCTCTTACCAGCCTGCGTCCGTGGTACGCTGCAAGTTACGAACCGCCGTTCACCTCGATAGCGGCTTTTCTGGTGACGACCATCGATCTAGTATACCAAAAATGTGATTCATCCGAAGAGCCGACACGTTTCTATTGGTCGACGGTCGAAACACGATGGTCATGTGCCCACTACAACAGTAATTGACGATGTCATTGGGTGAACATGTGAACACGTAGGGGTGGTCTGGTGCGGAGCTACGAGTTCAATAGGGTACGATGAACGGTGTGCTTCGAAACGCTTGTGCGAGCACCAGCATTTGAAGAGCTGGGGACGTCCAGTCATTTCGCGCCCAGTAGTAATTTTACTGTCCTACATCTGTGGTGTCACCGCAAGGACCACACTTGCTAGGTTGTAGACTTCAAATCAGTACACATCGTACCCGCGAGTCGCCACTGTCGACGTTAGCAGACCGAGCGCTGCCACTCGGCTGGTCTTACGAGACAAGCTAGCGCACTGGCCACTTCTACAGCCGACTTTAATAGGAATGGTTCACTTGTTATAGCTTCAGAGATGTCATTTGCAGAGACGCTCTTTAGCATAGCCTTCAGCTAAGTCAGTAGCTACGACCTAGCCAGGTGCCGCATACAGTTTACGCATTGACAATTGATCTATATATGTGAAGCAATCAGAATTGTAAAGAAGTATTCGCACTTTAGTCTATAACTGCACTTGTAAATATTATTTTACAAAGTCGAGATCTACGTTCACCGCTGATGCTGAATTAAGGCTAAGTATTTAATAGTTTTCCTGTCTACTAACTTTCTAATCACTCAAGATGTTCCAGATACATCCCGTCAAGTGTAGTTTATTGATTCTCACGCCAGCGTACGTGATCAACGCGTGCAGTTAATGGCCACCCCTCGTGATCAGACTAAGAGTCAAACTGCGTGGCCCAGTCGGGTCACCCTTTTTCCATGAAGCCCATAGTTCCGCCTCATACATAACATTTTTTTGTAGATATCC
The DNA here is from genome assembly GCF_023864275.1 of Schistocerca cancellata. Lineage (NCBI taxonomy): Eukaryota > Metazoa > Arthropoda > Insecta > Orthoptera > Acrididae > Schistocerca > Schistocerca cancellata. Next base: position 350,716,018 of record NC_064634.1, on the reverse strand, counting down.
ACAACAGCAGCACTTGAGCATTCGACCAGCTTCGCCGTTTTCGAAATATTCGTTCACAGGCTCGGCATAATAATAATCTGTCCTTTGTTATAGTCGCTCATCCTAACGTATTTCTCCATTTGCAGCCCACGTCTTCGCTAGGGTGATCCCACGACCGTGTCTGTTCCGCTTACATATCTCCTGTCACCTCGTCACGTCCCCACAACGCCACCAGGTGGCATCCAACGTCGCAGTGGACAGTGGTCATAATGTTTTGGCCAATCAGTGTATGCGGGAGACACGCTATTCTTCAGCGTGATGTGACGAAATTGTAAATTGAAAATTACTAATTTTATTTCATAATAATTCTTCATTTGCTGTGGTTTACTCATTTTGATTTTGAAGCGTATCGACTTCATGACATGTTTGCAGAAGTGTCCGCCTCCTCTTCCTTTGCACCCTGCTACTCGGAGGGCGCTGGTTGTCACACCGCTGTGCAGTACTTGGCGCTCGGGCATTATGCGGCTGCAGTTCGGAGGAGAGTGTGACAAACAACTGGAGCGCGGAAAAAGGACAACATACACACCCATGCCCGAGGAAGGACTCGAACCTCCGATGGGGGTAGCCGTGCAACTGTGGCAAGGCGCCATATACCACGCGGCTACACAGCGTGGCTTGTCAGTTGTTCCGTGCCATCATGATGGTGTTGAAATTCTAGTGGCCAGAATTATACACATGATTTTGCTTTCAGGCAGGTACATTCGGATTCACAGTTTTACTCAATTCATATTTTCTATGGTTTTTGTCTATGGTTAGTGACAAGAGTAACAACGCAAACTGAAGGTTAAATGCAACTGCATGTCATGAAAGACACAGAAAAATCAAACACCCTCAGAAACAAGCCTTGGATGTCCAATGGTAGCGACAGGCGGCCGTGTCATCCTCATGCCTTAGGCGTGTGGCATGTGGTCAGCACACCGCTCTCCCACCCTTTGTCGGTTTTCGTGACCGGTGCTGAATCAACGAAGCAACTCTTCATTTGCTTGAAGGACACACAGCCATTTGATATTTCCATTTGCAAGGGCAATAGCGGTAAACAGAGTAGTAGTTTGTAACCTGCTGACTATCTTTTGAACTAGCACTTGCATATACATAAAAGTTTAGTGTAGTTCGACACCAAATTTGATAACTAGTTTTAAAGGATAACGCGATTTGATAAGATTAGTGATAGAGAGAGCAGTATTACGTAGGAGCACATCAATCAAGGGAATCATGTGATATGCTTGAACATTAACTGTGGATTGTGAACTGGAACTGGCGGTTTACAGTTCCTTTATTTCAAAGCGCAGTACAAACCATCTAAGCCGATTCTGTAAACTACGTAGGTGTCCTTTAGTAGTGGTTATTCCTTAGTGTTTAATGACCTACATATCTCTATCTTTTTCTCTATATTAGTAAAAATTGTTAGTCTTCACCGCCAGAAGAGCTAGGGCAAAAGTGCATCCGTCTCAAAATTTCCTCAGGATATGAAAAATGGCTTAGGAAAGATAGATTCCAAGGGCGCAAGCTAGTGCAATGTTTCCCTGAAAATACCATACTACACTGTTCATATGAGCTCATCAAGCGGCTTCATTCGAAATTCCAACAAGGATACCATTCCACTTGGCAATTTTTGAGATTTTGATAAAGGAAAAAATAAATTATTTAATGCATGTAAGTAATCTAAATTGCCAGAAGCTACAAATGCACAACAATATAAGGTACAGTTGAGCTATTGTGACTGTGCTAACACATAGGAATGAACTAACTTTACATCTTTTCTGAGCAAAATCTTACAGCCACATCAAAGAAAATAGTATGCCACATGTGGTAAGTGCGTCGTTTGAAGTGAGACAAACTGCTTGAAAGTCGAATCACTGAAGTACATTTCGGATAACGCATGCTAGAGAATAAATGCTGTGTGAAACGAAGATTCACATTTAGCACACGAATTTACAACCCGATAATCTGATAAAAAGAAAGCTCATTTGAAACGAAACTAAAACGCGCGGAACGCTTCAATATGCATCCTCCCCGTATTACATCATAGTACTGAAGATATCTTAATTCTGGAGTCTACACCTACAAGAAAATGCGTCTTTTTTGTAATCCAACGCATTTCGTTTTATTGAAATAAAACATCAGTTGGCGTATGAAAGTTAATTACAATTTGTCTTGCTTTCTAGAGCGGAAAAACAGTTCGCTACAATTGATGTTGATTTTCCTCTCGGTATTCACTCACATCAGGAAACGCTGTCTGCTTGCGAGTTTTTGAAGTATTTCTTCTTTTGACACTGTTGATCTGGCCTAATAAAACACTGCTTCGCAGAACTATGTACATTTCTTAATATGAAACACAACACAATCTTGCACCGCTAACGTTTGTTTGTGTCTTTCTCGCTAAATATACCTCGTGCGTTTTTTGTAGTGTAACCAGCTTTACCATTAGTTTTTCCTTTGATATACAAATGTTCTCTTCCTCTTACTATCATGTTCTCTCAAGCACTGACGCGAATTATCTTACAGTTAATTCATTACTTGTTTAATCATTACATGATCCTCCATTCTGATGTTATGTTGTTTACATTTCCTTTTTTTTTCACACAGCACATATTCACTTGGTTTACGAGTCATGAAAGAACACTAACCGGGAAGCACTGAAAAGTTTCAAATTGATTAAACAGTGATAAGACAGAGATTTGGGAACTAGGTTTTAAACTAAGACATTTCTAGGAGCAGTGTGAGCTTTGAATATAATTTATTGCTTATAAACTGTACATTCAAACTGAAGAAATTGCGAAAAGGTAGGAAATCAAGCAGGGATGGCACAGATAAGTTAAAAGAAACAGAGATCATACACAGTTTCAAAGGGAGCAGAAGGCAAGCAACGAAACAGGAAATTGTAAAACAATACTGCCGAAGATAAATGGGTAACTGTCAAAAATGAAATAGTGAAGGCAGCATAGGATCAAATTTATACAGAGACAAAGCCTCGAAGAAATCCTTGTATATCAAGGCGACATTGAATTTCATTGATGAAAGGAGAAAATATAAAAATAAAGCAAATGAAATAGGTCAAACGGAACATGAGTTACATAGGTCTAAAATATGAGACTGCCAGAAGGTGTAAAATGCCTAAACGGGAATGATTAGAAGATAAAACAAGTCCACTGAATTATGTACAGGGTGTTACAAAAAGGTACGGTCAAACTTTCAGGAAACATTCCACACACACAAATAAAGGAAAGATGTTATGTGGACATGTGTCCGGAAACGCTTAATTTCCATGTTAGAGCTCATTTTAGTTTCGTCAGTATGTACTGTACTCCCTCGATTCACCGCCAGTTGGCCTAATTGGAGGAAGGTAATGTTGACTTCGGTGCTTATGTTGACATGCGACTCATTGCTCTACAGTACTAGCATCAAGCACATCAGTACGTAGCATCAACAGGTTAGCGTTCATCACGAACGTGGTTTTGCAGTCAGTGCAATGTTTACAAATGCGGAGTTGGCAGATGCCCCTTTGATGTATGGATTAGCACGGGGCAATAGCCGTGGCGCGGTACGTTTGTATCGAGACAGATTTCCAGAACGAAGGTGTCCCGACAGGAAGACGTTCGAAGCAATTGATCGGCGTCTTAGGGAGCACGGAACATTCCAGCCTATGACTCGCGACTGGGGAATACCTAGAACGACGAGGACACCTGCAATGGACGAGGCAATTCTTCGTGCAGTTGACGATAACCCTAATGTCAGCGTCAGAGAAGTTGCTGCTGTACAAGGTAACGTTGACCACGTCACTGTATGGAGAGTGCTACGGGAGAACCAGTTGTTTCCGTACCATGCACAGCGTGTGCACACACTATAAGCAGCTGATTGGCCTCCACGGGTATACTTCTGCGAATGGTTCATCCAACAATGTGTCAATCCTCATTTCAGTGTAAATGTTCTCTTTACGGATGAGGCTTCATTCCAACGTGATCAAATTGTAAATTTTCGCAATCACTGACGAGAATCCGCACGCAATTGTGCAATCACGTCATCAACACAGATTTTCTGTGAACGTTTGGGCAGGAATTGTTGGTGACGTCTCGATTGGGCTCCATGTTCTCCCACCTAAGCTCAATGGAGCACGTTATCATGATTTCATACGGGATACTCTACCTGTGCTGCTAGAACATGTGCCTTTACAAGTACGACACAACTTGTGGTTCATACACGATGGAGCTCCTGCACATTTCAGTCGAAGTGTTCGTACGCTTCTCAACAACAGATTCGGTGACCGATGGATTGGTAGAGGCGGACCAATTCCATGGCCTCCACACTCTTCTGACTACAACCCTCTTGACTTTCATTTATGGAGGCATTTGAAAGCTCTTGTGTACGCAACCCCGGTACCAAATGTAGAGACTCTTCGTACTCGTATTGTGAACGGCTGTGATACGATACGCCATTCTCCAGGACTGCATCAGCGCATCAGGGTTTCCATGCGACGGAGGGTGGATGCATGTATCCTCGCTAACGGAGGACATTTTGAACATTTCCTGTAACAAAGTGTTTTAAGTCACGCTGGTACGTTCAGTTGCTGTGTGTTTCCATTCCATGATTAATGTGCTTTGAAGAGAAGTAATAAAATGAGCTCTAACATGGAAAGTAAGCGTTTCCGGACACATGTCCACATAACATATTTTCTTTCTTTGTGTGTGAGGAATGTGTCCTGAAAGTTTGGCCGTACCTTTTTGTAACACCCTGTATAACTAGGGCGAAGACAGATATCGCATGCAGGAAAATTAAACAGACATTTGGAGAAAAAAAACATTTTCGAGTATCAAGAGCTCAGATTGAAAAACCAAAACTAAGCAAAAAAAGGGAAAGATGAAAGGTGGAACGATTATATAGAGGGCCTACACAAGGGAAATGAACTTAAGGGCAGTATGACAGAAAGAGAAGTGGAAGTCGATGAGCATGACATGGGAGACAAGATACTGCAAGAAGAATTTGACAGAGTACTGACAGGCCTAAGTCGAAACAAGACGAATGGAATAGGCAACATTCCCTCAAAATTACTATTCTTGGGAGAGCATGCCATGGCAAAACTGTTCCATCTGATATGCAATAAATATGAGACAAAAGAAATATCCTCACACTTCAGTAAGAATGTAATAAGTCCAATTCCAAAGAAAGCCGGTGCTGACAGGAGTTAATATTACCAGACTGTCAGTTTAAGATATGTTTACGAGATAATAGCGCTGATTATATAAGGAAGAAGAGAAAAACGTAGAAGCCAACCTTGGGGAGGATCAGTTTGGATTCCGGAGACATATAGGAACACTCAGGACAATACCGACCTTACTACTTGGCAAAACTACTTTTATAGCATTTGTAGACTTAGAGATAGCTTCTGACAATGTTGATTGGAATATATTCTTGAGTTTTGTCGGTACTTGGGGGTAAAACGCAGACGACGCTGAAAGAATTAGATAAGGAAATGAGACACTAAAAGTAGTAGATGAGTTTTGCTTTTTGAGCAGTAATACACTCCTGGAAATGGAAAAAAGAACACATTGACACTGGTGTGTCAGACCCACCATACTTGCTCCGGACACTGCGAGAGGGCTGTACAAGCAATGATCACACGCACGGCACAGCGGACACACCAGGAACCGCGGTGTTGGCCGTCGAATGGCGCTAGCTGCGCAGCATTTGTGCACCGCCGCCGTCAGTGTCAGCCAGTTTGCCGTGGCATACGGAGCTCCATCGCAGTCTTTAACACTGGTAGCATGCCGCGACAGCGTGGACGTGAACCGTATGTGCAGTTGACGGACTTTGAGCGAGGGCGTATAGTGGGCATGCGGGAGGCCGGGTGGACGTACCGCCGAATTGCTCAACACGTGGGGCGTGAGGTCTCCACAGTACATCGATGTTGTCGCCAGTGGTCGGCGGAAGGTGCACGTGCCCGTCGACCTGGGACCGGACCACAGCGACGTACGGATGCACGCCAAGACCGTAGGATCCTACGCAGTGCCGCAGGGGACCGCACCGCCACTTCCCAGCAAATTAGGGACACTGTTGCTCCTGGGGTACCGGCGAGGACCATTCGCAACCGTCTCCATGAAGCTGGGCTACGGTCCCGCACACCGTTAGGCCGTCTTCCGCTCACGCCCCAACATCGTGCAGCCCGCCTCCAGTGGTGTCGCGACAGGCGTGAATGGAGGGACGAATGGAGACGTGCCGTCTTCAGCGATGAGAGTCGCTTCTGCCTTGGTGCCAATGATGGTCGTATGCGTGTTTGGCGCCGTGCAGGTGAGCGCCACAATCAGGACTGCATACGACCGAGGCACACAGGGCCAACACCCGGCATCATGGTGTGGGGAGCGATCTCCTACACTGGCCGTACACCACTGGTGATCGTCGAGGGGACACTGAATAGTGCACGGTACATCCAAACCGTCATCGAACCCATCGTTCTACCATTCCTAGACCGGCAAGGGAACTTGCTGTTCCAACAGGACAATGCACGTCCGCATGTATCCCGTGCCACCCAACGTGCTCTAGAAGGTGTAAGTCAACTACCCTGGCCAGCAAGATCTCCGGATCTGTCCCCCATTGAGCATGTTTGGGACTGGATGAAGCGTCGTCTCACGCGGTCTGCACGTCCAGCACGAACGCTGGTCCAACTGAGGCGCCAGGTGGAAATGGCATGGCAAGCCGTTCCACAGGACTACATCCAGCATCTCTACGATCGTCTCCATGGGAGAATAGCAGCCTGCATTGCTGCGAAAGGTGGATATACACTGTACTAGTGCCGACATTGTGCATGCTCTGTTGCCTGTGTCTATGTGCCTGTGGTTCTGTCAGTGTGATCATGTGATGTATCTGACCCCAGGAATGTGTCAATAAAGTTTCCCCTTCCTGGGACAATGAATTCACGGTGTTCTTATTTCAATTTCCAGGAGTGTATAATTTAAGATAGCCGAATCAGAGAGGGTACAAAATGTAGACTGTCGATGGCAAGAAAATCATTTATGAAGAAGCGACATTTGTTGACATAGAATGTAAATATTAGTGTTAGGAATCGTTTCTGAAAATATTTGTCTGGAATACAGCTTTATGGAAGTGAAGCGAGGAAGATTAGCTGTTTAAACAAGAATACAATAGAAGCTACTCTCTACGGGAGAGTGTTGTTTAGTTGATGGGTACTAATGAGGAAGTACTGAACAGAATTGAGGAGAAACTTGTCTAAAAGAAGGGATCGGTTGACGGGACAAATTCTGTGGCACTAAGGCATCGTAAATTTGATACTGGAGGGAAGTGTGGGGGATAAAAGTTGCAGAAGGAAACCAAGACACGAGTACTGTAAGCAGGTTCAAATGGATGAGGGTTGCAGTGGTTATTCAGAGATGAAGAGAATCACACAGGGTAGATTAACGTTGAGAGCTTCATCAGTTCAGTCTTCGGACTGAACACCACAAAAACCACTGAAAGGCCAGGGAAAGAAAAAAAGTAAGTCACTTCATCTTCGAAGCCGGGTTACTGCTACAGCTCAGCTTAGACTATAATATGTGTCTGTTTAGTGGCTAAAACTGGAAAAGAGCCAAGCGAATCTTGAGACACTAGCACTCAAAATTTTGCTGTAAGGAGAAAAAACCAGATTGGTCAGGTTTTCCGAGGAAAGAAGCAGGCAAATAAGTGGTGACTCTTTCGGCCACGAGACAGAAAGGCAAACAGAATTCTGATATAGTCGTCGTTCCCCCCACCCCTCTCCCCGTCCCCACCAGAAAATTGGACGCAAGGAAAAATAAAAATGAGGTGGTTATCTTCATTTACTTCCCAAAAAGAATGTATCACTGCCAGATTTAACAACCAGAGACATTTACTTTAAGCGCCAACTTTCGATGTAGTTGTTCAGTTTCCATTTTCTTGCTAAAGGCGAATCATTTTTCTGTGGTTATTCTCAACGCATTTCGAAACAGGGTGCAGATGAAGTGACGTCATTCCTTTTTCCATTTAATCACTCATTACGTGGATGAGAATATTGATAAACTCTATGCAAGGTGTCTGAGAGGGAATATTCAGTATTCAGACATACGTCAAGAACGATTATTCGAAGCTAAAACATTCAGTAAACATGGAGTCTAAAATGCGTACCTTAAGGCCTAATGGCACGTGTTCAGTAGAAGAAACGTTTTTCTCATAGCGAATACGAAGAAGTGCTCATAGTTGTTAAGGTATACATTTCAAAGCCCACATTTACTGGACTTTTTAATTTCGAATGACAGTACTTGTCATACCCCTGAATACTGGCCATTCCTCCTTCTTCATCCTAAATATTTTGTGATTCTGCCGGTGGTAAAAAAAAAATTTTTTTTCATCGACTTCCACATCATTCATCATGTAACTCAGTCAAATTAATGGGCTGAAGAAACAGCAAATTACATTTCTTGTGCTTGGCCATTCGTACTTACAGTGCGATAAAAAATGTTGGATCATGAAAAACAAAGGTACTGGTGGAAACACCTGAAGATTGCAAGGAAATGGTCGAAGTAAACAGATTTAAGACGTTTGCTTTCACTGTTATCAGTGTTAATCAAGAAATGGAGAAAACTGTTGGACTCAAAATACGTTTCAAAGTGCCCCTTCAAAATTCAGCTTATTAAGGTAACATCGTCTGCATCCAGCTACTGCCGTATTCTCAAATGTCAAGAGGCTTAATACGAAGGAATGCGAAGTGGCTTCATAACTGCACAATGACAATGTCAACCAGTGGACAAGCTGTTTGAACTGTCCGTATCTGCCTGTATTGGTATGTTAAACTTCAGAATTGCTTACTTGTCTAATGCAGTTATCTAACGTTCGTTGTAATCTAAGTGCCCGCAGCTCGTGGTCGTGCGGTAGCGTTCTCGCTTCCCGCGCCCGGATACCCGGGTTCGATTCCCGGCGGGGTCAGGGATTTTCTCTGCCTCGTGATGACTGGGTGTTGTGTGATGTCCTTAGGTTAGTTAGGTGTAAGTGGTTCTAAGTTCTAGGGGACTGATGACCATAGATGTTAAGTCCCATAGTGCTCAGAGCCATTTGTAATCTAAGTCGAACAACTCCGTTCTTTATTTCAGATCTCTCTCCAATACCTAAACTAAAATATAAAAGTTTGGAAATCCTGGTTACGTTTTGCACCCTCGTGCACTAATGTTCTTCAGTCAGCTGCCCAACAGCTAACTATACGTGATATGATACTTCCCGACATATTAAAACTGTGTGCCGGACCGAGTCTCGAACTCGGGATCTTTTCCTTAGTAGATAAACTTCGAGATCAGTATAACTAGTGGAGCTGCGTCAGGTATCCTACATGTGCACATAATCGTTGAGGCTTTCGTGTCCACTTGTTGACGTCGTAGCTGATTACGCTGTTGTCAATGAAAGTGAAGAGAAACTGAAGCACATGCCGAGTGGAATGTGCATTCTAATGAGCAGCCATTGTGGATTGGGAGTAAACCGAAGAAAGATTAATTAAATGATCATTAACAGGAATAAATTAGTAATGAATATAACATCAAATAGGTGACCAAGAGGTAGACGAAGTGAAGGAATTCTGCTGCCTTGGAAACAAAATAATACACGACGGCCGAAGCAGGCACATAAAAGGCAAACGAGGGCAGGAAAAGGGCATTAATGGGCCAAATGTGTCTGCTAGTACCAAAAAAATCGGCATTAACATGAGGAAGTAGTTCCTGATTATTTACGTTCACAGCATTGCGCGGATGCGAGCCGTGGACTGTGGTAAAATAGGAAAAGTTTGCAATCTAAGCATATAATTTTTAGTGCTATAGGACGCTGAAAGTCTTCTGGTTGCGAGTTTAACGATACAAATCATGTAAACTCGTCAATGTCTTCTGTTCACCTCCCAGAACGGTATCAGTGTACGCCGTCTGTCTGCGTCAAGAATAAATTCCATCTGCGAGTGTGGGAAAGTATTCTAAACGTTTGTCGCGCGGGTTTAGCCGAACTATCTAAGGCGCTGCAGTCATGGACTGTGCGGCTGGTCCCGGCGTAGGTTCGAGTCCTCCCTGGGGCATGGGTGTGTGTGTTTGTCCTTAGGATAATTTAGTTAAGGAGTGTGTAAGCTTAGGGACTGATGACCTTAGCAGTTATGTCCCATAAGATTTCAAACACATTTGAACATTTTTTCTAAACGTTCACGTAGCATGTACTTGAGACGGGGCATGGGTACCAGCTCGGTATTCAGCTAGTGGGATGCGAGAAACCGCCTAAATCCACATCCAGGCTAGCCAGCCTCATCGTTAATCCACGGGAAGGATTCGAATCGGGGCCGGCCCGAGTCCCGGCGCCGAAAAAGGTCGCTTAACGCGCACGGCTATCCGGGCGAGTAAGGATGTTTAAAATCGTATGGGCTGATAATATAAGAAATGAGGAGATTTTCCACAGAACCGGTGGGGATGGAGACATGCGCGAAGAAAATGGTCACTAGAATGGAAACTTGATAGTACCTGTGTTACGACCTCAGTGAATAATGAATGTCCAAGGTACACTGAGAGAACTGTAGATGGTTGAAGCTGTTGAGAAGACAGAGATTGAAATATATTCGATAGGGATGTAAGTGCTACTCTGGGATGAAGAGTTTGGCGCAGGAGAGGAATTCGTGGCCGGCTGCACCAAATCTGCCCACCACTCCCACCCCTTCCCGTATCGCAAAAGAAAAAGGCAGAACCGTAGGTTCAAAGTTTACGTTGCAATTCCTATAGTCACTTGACTCTCGTGCAGCCTTCCGTAACAGATGTTGTCCGCAGAGACCTACGTCACTGGATACACAAAAGAGGCACAGTATGAGTGCACTCTGTCAACATCACAAGCGAGTGTAAACAACTGTGCGCAAACTAGAAACACGGAAGTAAATTCAAGCTTGCGGGAGATATCAGTTGCTACTTCAAAAGCATGTCGTTAGAAACAACGCAGATATAAAAATGCGAGCAAATAGAAAGAGCTGGGGCTTGTCATGTCGCAAGTGCATTGACCTACCTGGGCATCTGCTTCACAAACGTTCCTCTACAGTCTGCACCGCACGGAATATCCAAAGTAAACTGCACGTCACTAGTACTTAAATAGTTTACGATAACGAAACAAGATTTCCTACAAACAGCGGTTTCTGTAAGAGTTAGTTATGACGCAAAGGTAAGACTCGTAAGTTCGGTAACAGCCAACATATTCAAGCATAAATGTTTTTAGAAATATCATTTCAAACATGATTGAACAAATTTAGATAAGGGAACTAAGAAAGACAGTAATATTATGATGCCGTCAGTAATGAGATGATTTGAGAGGAAGACTCAGCATGGAGTTAACGAGAAGGGCGTGCGGGACAGGGGGGTATAGAAAACCTACAGGTGCCTATTTCAGCTCTTCTACTTTTTCCTCAGGGTGGAAGACAGTAATGCATTGTTATTTTAATTACGGTCATTGTAAGAAGTAACAATACGATAAAAATGGCTGTTATTGAACCTTCCTGCCTCGTGGTCTATCAAACATTTCCGTTCCCCATGTTTCGTCCACAGCTGCGCTGAACGTCTTACAAAGTGTTCGTCCTTACGCCAAGTCTTGTCAACTCTCAGCGCAACTATGGACGAAACACAAGAATTGGAAAAGTTTAATGGACCACGACAAAGCAACGCAGTTGATTAAACAGCAGCTATGTCTTCCGTTAATGAAAGCCTTCACTGTGTGATGAAAAAAATATCTTCCGCCATTTCACATTTCAGTGTAGCGTGATGTGGGACATACAAAATTATTCGTAAGTACCTCCAGGGTTTCAGACGACGAGGGCGCAAAAACCACAAAACGTACAGAAAACAGACGCACGTTGGTGGATAGAGCACCCCTAAAACTTCGTAGCCCCCATTAAAAGCGCACAACATGGGCTCATTCTGTGGTAAATGTCAATATTTGCACACAGTTCGTCGACTTGATTTGTCCGGGAAGGAGCAACGGCATCCCACTTTGCAAATATATTCATTGGGTTGCCTATCTGCAGGCGCGAAATGTAACGAAGCGACGATACGGAGTAGAGGGTTAACAATGCAGCTTGAAGAAAGCACAACACCCAGGTGCAGTCTGTTATTATGACAAATCTGCACACTGTTAGCAGCCTTCCCTCTCCAAGTGGGGCACTTGTACACAGCAATGTTATGCAGCAAATTCCCACTGATAATCTGATAACCTATCACCGGACTGATTCGTCCTGATGGTACTCAAAGGCTTCGTGATGATGAAACATCGGCTGTAAGTCATTTAGGGAAATATCTGGCGTAAGTGATTGTAGGGAAACCATGTAAAATCTAATCCTCGATGAATCCATTTAGTTTTGAAACCCGCAGCTTCTTAGTATGCATCCAGTGTCTTAGACTTTCCATCAGTTCGCTATGAAATTTTTTATGAAAAGAAGCGAGGCATATCTACACTTCCACGAAAAACAAAATGACATAAGGCACGGAAATGGAGTGTAATGGCATTGTTAGTCTTGTTATACAGCTTTGTGCACTGTTACTTTGTGACGTCATCTATATCCCTGTTTTTGGCGTAGTAAATAATAAATATAAAATTAATTTATAGCAAAAAGGTTATCTGACGCGTGCGTAATAAGAGTTTAATTCTATACGTCTCGCGCATGCGCGCCGCCCTCTGTGAGGCAGACCGCGAAGCCCCCGCGGTCCGCAGTCTCTAGTCACACGACGAGGCCCATACATCGGGCTTAAAGTGAATTTTCTAGAGCTGGTTTAATAGAAGTGACAAAACCTTATGGTTATGCATCAAGTTTTATGAAGTTGACTTAGGACACGGCCTGTTTTAGGCAAACATTTAAATAATATTTTATGTAAGCACTACACGTTGCATCCTGTAGGATGACCATATCCAATATAATTTACTAGCGCATTATAATATTAACTTGTTGCACATTCTGAAGAAGACGTTATTACTAACGTTGAAACCTGGGTAAACGATAAAGTTAACCTGCAACTGTAGGCTGTATATCCTTATATAGACTGCGCATCTAGCGGCCATGGCATTTTGCGCGCACTATACACTAGGGCTGTAGTCCCTACGGCTGTGCAGTTTCGTACCAAATATGTTTACACAGTACCCCGTCAATGTACTCCATTATATTTCCTTTGGTACGTCATAATAGCCTTACCGTTTTTCTGTACACTATCGCATGTATGTTCAGAAATGATGCTGCATTAATTAAAGCTGCTGCACTGAGAAACAATTAAAGCAAATCACACAATTTGAGGTTTGCACCTGCAAACATCTGTAGCGTCGGTGCCAGTGTAGAACGATATGGTAAGAGTGAACAGAAACTTCGGATTGATCAAGTTCGTTCCCTCATTGGTTGTTACCGGATATTCATATTTTGGATCTGCAGCTCTTGTCCGTTCTTTCTGCATCTGCAGTTAAATTACAGGATATGGGTTCCCGTTTTTTATTAATACGCTTTTTTTCGTTTTAGCCAAACATGTTTCAGCACCTCTGTGCTACCATCAGTAGGCTTTTGTTTATCGAAAACTGTAAAAAGTGAAAATACTTTAGGTTATAACTGATTTAACAAAGTGAGGCCTCAAGAAAGTTTTCTTCATTTTTCTTCTTACCGTGAATTTACATTATATGGTTTTGCAGGACCAACTGTATGGTGTCCTGCACTGATAGCTTGTCATCTGCAAGCCCAACGATTTAAATGTAAATTTCTTCACGAGTTAACACATCTCTCGATTTTTAAAAAACGGGATTTTTGCCTCTCAAAATGTTCTGCGTATATATTTAATACTACTCACGTTTTGTTGTGACTGTTCCTTCTTCTATTAGGTTCCGAGCACACTGCACACGCATATTAATGTACTTTGTCTAATTTCTTTCTTTATAAATGCCTTTTTACTTCGCAAAACGTGATAAGCACTATGGTGTTGTTTCCTAACCCGTCGGCGTTCATTTGTTCTCGAGAGAGTTTGGCACCGAATTTGAATTTTGCTTATTTTCTCTCTCTCTCTCTCTCTCTCTCTCTCTCTCTGTGTGTGTGTTTGTGTATGTGTGTGTGTGTGTGTGTGTGTGTGTGTGTGTGTGTGTTGGGTTAGGTGGTATGATGGAGCATTTCTGAAATCGATGACTGGCCTTAAAGGGGTACATTCTCTGTGCGCCTTTGGTAGGGATTGAAGACTGGATGCCTTTTAGATTTTTTGTGTCATTCCTTTTTTCCGGCCTTTTGAGAAGCCGCTCTCTTATTATGATCCACATACAGCTAGTTTGTGAATTTCGTGCACTCGGTTTGGATCAACACTTTCGGCGACTGCGTTTGAAATTCAGTTGAAATTAAGCATTAAGCATTCAATCCTGATGATTTGTCCGTGTTTCTTAAAATTAGTTGCATTATGTTCAGTAATTACTGGAGGTAAATACTTATGCTGTATGAGTTAAATTTGAAAGTTTACAAAGAGCGATGCCACTGAACAACTGATGAGCGGAAACGAGCTATTTTCACGCTGTACCCTGTGGCAATCCGAAGGAATGACTTGGATTCCGCGAATGCCTGTAGAATGTTACCTGACACATGTGTAGCGCCAGCAGTGAAGTGCAGAGGAGGTGGTATTTTTCGTGGTTACGCTTTACCCCTTTATTGCGCTTAAGTATGACAGTGCACCTGTCATAAAGCTGCTTCTGTAGGCGATGTTTTTTGGACAATAACATTCATGAAATACACTGACCTGTCCAGAATCGCGACTTGAACCTAATAGGACACGTTTGAGATGAGTAAGAACATCGACTTCGCGTCAGACTCTTGCTTCCAAAATCACTACCTTAGCTGGTTTCGGATCATGAGGAAGAATAGGCTGGCATTCCTCCACAGACATTCGGACACCTTATTGAAAGTGGCCCAGCACAGCTATTGCCGTCACAAAGGCGAAGAGTGGCCGTATTCTATATTAATGGCCACTAACAGGTGTCAGTGTACTTTTTAATGGATAGTGTAAGTTAAATTTGAAAGTTTGTAAATATTTAATGGCAGGGCACTTGTGTAAAAAATCACTTTGTGAAAATATTTTTCCAAGCTGGATTGCATTAAACAGCTCGTTTAAATTGTTTTGAGTAAAACTATTGAGCGACATTACGTGTTCTTTCCAATAACTGTTAGTAGTATGTCTTTTAGGACCTCTGCACACTTAATTTATGTTTCTGCCTCACGTGACCGCGGTCAACTACGTACCCATGACGTCAGAAGCCCTGCTCTCCTTATCAGTTAGCTCATCACTATCACCAGTGACACGATGATCCTCGTCAATATCATCATCAACCCATGACCCCTTTTACTCTCACCATCCCCCGTCTCTCCAACCCCTTATTTCTAGCCAATCAAAATCCAAGACGGCGGGCCTAACCAAGTTGTGCTAGTGGGAAAATAAAAAAGATGGCGGAACCATACCACTTACGCTTTTTAACCCACTCCCCATTACTGCCTCTCCAGTCGATTTCCACACACTATTACAATGAGGTAGTCAGTCTCGTAAAAATTTGCGCCAAGTACGAAGAACAAAGTAAAAAATTACGTAATCTGCACTTGAATAGGCGTCAAGGTCAAAGATATGTAGTATTTTCCGTAACTTTCGCTTGAAAGTTGCAGATATTTGCGTGAAACTACGTACACATACATAACTCGGTATTTAAGATGCGTTACATTACAAATTATGAGTAAAAATACCTCCAGGTACAAAGATATGCATTACTTCCGTAAATCTTTACATGAAATTGAAAGATACTTGCCGGTCGGTGTGGCCGTGCGGTTCTAGGCGCTTCAGTCTGGAACCGCGTGACCGCTACGGTCGCAGGTTCGAATCCTGCCTCGGGCATGGATGTGTGATGTCCTTAGGTTAGTTAGGTTTAAGTATTTCTAAGTTGTAGGGGACTGATGACCACAAATGTTAAGTCCCAAAGTGCTCAGAGCCATGTGAACCATTTTTTGAAAGATATTTACGCACACGAACACACACACACACACACACACACACACACACACACATCTTAATTTCGCTTAATGTTCGAAAAAAATCTCGATTTAACCTGTTGCTCCAAGTTAAAAAAAATATTTGATGGTAGTCGTTACTTAGAGACACAGTGGAGGAACATGTTATGGACAACAGTGCCGTCACTTTCTGGAAGACAGAGGTTGTGGAGCCGAATGCGAGATTTATCTCCTCACGTCTCAGATATCTAATAACACACAGTTCTGCCTAGTGTGCTAACAGAGACAGAGACAGACGACACATGTTAACTCGCTAATGTTATGTTGCATGTAGCGCAAACTATATATTACAAAAGGAACTAGAAGCAGAAAAAGAATGCAAGCGAAAAGTAATTTAGACATTAAATTTATTATATTTTTTACATACAATATTTTTATTCATTATCTGAGCAATTACAATGGATCGCTAAATTTCAGCCGAAAAGGGTATATCAAAATATCGAGTAAGGAAAAGTGAGTTCACATCACTTATAATTAACAATTTCCTCAAACGTTTTTCAGGTACTTAAATTTTTATTTCTCCAGGTATCTGTATTTTTACAGATATTTACAATAAATTCAATGATCAACACTTTTCATGCGGCAATGGTCCCATGCCAATACATTCACCTCATCCAGAATTGGTACTTTATCCAGAAGTTGTTTAACAGTCGAAACAACGTGTTGCTTTGACCGAATAACAAACTGCACAGCGGATTTTATTTTCGAATCCAGTATACATTTCCTATAACTGTCAATGGATGACCTATTAACACAAGGTCTCATATACCCTTAGCTCTGCACATTATGTGTCCGCCTCAAGAAATATCCAACGTGTTTTGGTTTATCACCGACTAAACTAAACCTATCGTTTATTTTTCGTTAAAAATAACTTCGACAGTTAATGCAGCTGCACCATTTCTGATTTCCCAGGGAGTTACTAACCTTACGTACGCATCTTCCGTGCATTCTGCATGGTTTTTCCAAACGCACAATTATTCATCACTTTGAAAAAGTTCTTCTCGAAATCAACTTGCATTCTTGCATTATTGTACATTAATCACAATGTATGACTTCATCTAGAGAGCTCGCCTGATTGATAAAATTCGATTAATCTTTTTTAAAAGATTGTTATTTTGCACACTTAAGAGCAGACGCACTCTCTGGAAGGACCCATTCAAAATTGGGCACTACAAGATTTTCGAATATTGCCCAGACTGTTCACACGAAGATAAATAATGCAAGGTTCATCGATTTTGTCAACATAATTGGCTATGGATCTGTTGTTGTCAATAACGTGTCTACAAGAACAATGGACAATACTGCCTCTAGTCCCTCTTCCAATTAAATGAAGTTATTCCTCGAAAGCTTTCTGAGGTATAGGCAAGGAGTAGAATGGCAGTTTTCCAATGCAAATCAAAATAGACTCAAAGTGTTGTGCTCTTTAATACATTCCATGCTCCACAAGCTTTTGGGAACTCAACCTCTGCAATTGTTTTGCTTATTAATAGACTTATAAACTTTTCGATTGAAGGTAGGCAATCTTCCAGTATAATCGATTCGTAGCTCACATATTCATACGGAAAATTTAACTGATCGATAAATCGGAAATTGCGGGCCGTTGTGGCCGAGCGGTTCTAGGCGCTACAGTCTGGAACCGCGAGACCGCTACGGTCGCAGGTTTGAATCCTGCCTCGGGCATGGTTGTGTGTGATGTCCTTAGGTTAGTTAGGTTTAAGTAGTTCTAGGTTCTAGGGGACTGATGACCTCAGAAGTTAAGTCCCATAGTGCTCAGAGCCATTTGAACCCATAAATCGGAAATTCATACTGCACTACCCCTCTTGGTACAATACACCAACACTTTCCATAAAATATTTGTATTTACCAGTATTAGATGGCAGAGGAGAAAAGCGACCTGGATTTAATTTAATTCTGTTGTTACTACCTGCTGTGTTTTGCACACAAATGTCCATGGTCAAGAAATGCCCATCGTAATTGCTGAGATTGTGGAGTATAATGATCATTTTATACTAAAACCTGTAATTCACATTATAACAGGGATGTGTTGTGACTCGGTACGCACCATTGTAATGACTGTGGTCTCTGCGCATAGTATCACCTTCCGCAAACGATTCCCTGTAAATGTGGCAGACCTCTGCCGAGCGAAGGGTTAATTCTTCTCTAGGGCTTATTTCTAGACTTTACATTGTAATAAAAAGTGATTCGCGCTCTCAGCAATTACATACACCTGTTCAGTGAACCATTCCATGCAGTCGCTGCCTCTCTTCAATTTAAATTCGAAAATTACTGGTCATAGCCACAGTGTATACAGTAGGCAGTGCTGAATGGTTTATGCAAATGTAACTGGTCGGAATATGAACCAGAGTCACTGCTATGATTGGAGCTAGCAACTGGAAGCAACACACATTCTGTAACAACGTAAATTACAAAGGGTAGCTTCAGTTTTTTGCCAATCTTTATAAATCTTACAAACTTTCACAAGCTGTGACATTGTCTCTTCTTCCTCTTTATAACAATCTTACTTTTGTCGTGTTCTTCTTTTTATTGCTTTTTATTTCTGTAATGCCTTTTATATGTCATAAGCTTATTACAGATTTCATTTGTTGTATCCCCCTTTATTTTCGCTGTTTCCGTTAATTATTGAAAACTAGTGTATGCTGACATTAGCGACATTTGGTGAACTTACACAAACATCTTGTGGCTACTGTACGGCAGCCTGTTTTAGACAGTAGTGCTACTGATAACACGACTCGTGCATATGATGTTATTTATATGTATTTGACGATGCTGGTGCTGATTCCGCATTTAACATTTGACGATGCCACTATGGCTGCAGTACATTAGGATTTTGTTTTTATGAAACAGGTATGTCTCTTTATATTTATAGCGCAAAATGTAAATTTTGTCAGTACTACTTTTCATTATGGTCTATGTATTGTTCTTAACCTGTAGACAATTTTCGAGTGTATTTATGTTTTTCCCATTTTTGCTGCAGATCTAAATGGTTCAAATGGTTCTGAGCACGATGGGACTTAACTTAGGTTAGGTTAGGTTAGTGTTTAACGTCCCGTCGACAACGAGGTCATTAGAGACGGAGCGCAAGCTCGGGTTAGGGAAGGATTGGGAAGGAAATCGGCCGTGCCCTTTCAAAGGAACCATCCCGGCATTTGCCTGAAAAGATTTAGGGAAATCACGGAAAACCTAAATCAGGATGGCTGGAGACGGGATTGAACCGTCTTCCTCCCGGGGACTTAACTGCTGTGGTCATCAGACCCCTAGAACTTAGAACTACTTAAACCTAACTAACCTAAGGACATCACACACATCCATGCCCGAGGCAGGATTCGAACCTGCGACCGTAGCGGTCACGCGGTTCCAGCCTGTAGCGCCTAGAACCGCACGGCCACTCCGGCCGGCTGCTGCAGATCTGATGATGTTCATTAAAGACCGAAACCGGTAATCTGTCAACAAAAGTTTGTGACCTTAGACGTAAATTAAAGGAAACTTAATCTTACAAACTGTTTCTTGCCGTTAGTCAGTATGTTGTTGACCGATATAAATTGTGCACAGTCAACTAAAGGTGAGCCTAGTATTTCCTATGAATGAAAATAACGGAGACAGCATTCACATACTACACTTGGAAGGTGACATACAGTAATGCTACTTTGTATAAGACCTGGAAAGTTTTTCATGCTATGCAAATGACATGTATTAGCAACCTGCAACAGTTCATGTTTCTCCGAACAGTGTTTTGTAATATGCAGTGTCTATCCCGGGATTCTTAGTCATATCTCCCATCATCTTTGACCGTACATGCGTAATCTGAATACTGGATGCTGTAGTCATTTACAGAGATGCCTTCTTTCCATTTTTCGGAAATGTGAACGTGTTTCAGCTCTGCAGCGAATGGCATGCTGTTAAAGTCTGATTTCTTTACCTGTACCTAATATTTAGACACTGGCTGTGCATTCTGATTTACAGTATACCATCATGGTAAGACTAATCACTTAAGACAATCATCATCCTTTGACTTGTTTCGGTTTTATCCGCTGTCCCTCTGGGCAGTATCATGTATACTCTTGCATAAAATCCATTATTTTAATTGAAATTAACAGCCAGTCGAACTATTTGCTTGAATGTCCAGCTGTAATCTCCAAGTTTTCTTTACATCAATGATATGAGCTGAATACGGATTATCAATAATTCTAAGTGGTCTTAAACTCGTATTCTTTCTGTTGAGATACATTTACTTTTCTTCGTCTGACACGAACAAGAGAAACTTGCAGGCTAACGAAAAACTGATTTTGAGGGGTTGGTCAATTAGACGAATTTTTTCTCGAAAACATGAAAACAGGGATTCATGAAAAGTCTAGGCTCCTTAAATCCAAGCTTATTATCTGTCACACTACTACATACTGAACTTCTAAATGCAGACTCGACAGCAACTACTTCAGTATCATCTAATTCAATGTGCTTTGCTGCCAGTTCACTCACTACCACAGTATTGCTAGGTTCGACGACGAAGTTCAGTACAAAAGGGTCTTCTTCTTTGACCAATGCAGATTCTACACTACTTGCAGATTCTCTACTATTCAGTCAGAAGGTAGTAGACCGTAGCTTCTCCTCTGCTCGATCGAGTACTGTTTGCTGATTATGCAATACTGCATGAAAAACTTTGCTGAGCTGCATTCTTAGATATGACAGGGAATGCTACCAACACGTCTAACAAATACTTGATGATAAACTGCACAGGCAGACAAAGACTCACCTTTTTGTCACGCATGTCCGATTTCGGTATGCTTACGGAGCAACGATGCTGTTCACTAAAAGTGCTTTCAGAAAATGCAACATCGAATGGAAAACTCACTTGTATGTTATCAGTAAGCTAGAGTTGTAAACCTGTTAATAGCAAAACACGTATTTGTCGGACTTAATTTTTTTTTTTTTTTTTGTTACAGATGAGAAAAATAGTTGGGCGATGTTGATCACACAATGATATGACGACAGTGTCTTCCATGAGCAGAGTTCCTAATTTTATGCTTGAACCTCCCACCCGAATAATTCCGAATACTTTCGAATAATTCCGAACCTTCCTGCTAAGTCAACAGGGGTTTCTTATCTCGTGTGTGTATTCCTGCTGAATCTGAGCCTATACATGCACATGCTTATATCGTGTGAAACGTCTTCTCATATAGACCACATGAGTTCATAGGCATGTTCCGACAGGCAAATTCACTTCTCGTTTCGTCTTTCTCAAGCAACAGCAGCAATACTGCAGCGTTTGGCCTTGAGCAGAGGTGGCACTGTGCGTTAAATTTTATGATACGGAAAAGTACTTGTGGTGGACCGGATCAAAATACCGACATTTGTTTTTATTTTACACAAACGGCACGAAATCTACATCAATGAGGCACGCAGACATTACACAAAGAATTCCAGATGATGAGATTAACTCAGAGCTCGGACTCTAAAAAGCCTGGCTGACACAAGCAAATAAGTATCGGCTAATGATAATTCTCTCTGCAGCAGTCAAAACATTGCTGCCTAATGCATATGTTTGAAATATTTACTAAAACTTTAACAACCTATTCTTTTCAACCGATTATGTTCCAAGCAGAATGTGTATTAAATTCGTATGTTTCCACTATGTGCAACAGCAGAAAAAGTCAAAGTCCACTATGGAAATTTGTTACAACAAAATTTAAATCTATAGCATTTTATTCTTTTTCCTTTGGTTTCCTCTGTAATATATTATAATGATGAGGCAGATAAAGGAATAATTTTGTGGACATATGTATGTCAGATTAATGTTGAGGCAGAGGTGGAAAGAGAGACATGAAATTTACTATGGTGCATAAATAATAGAAATGGTGACGCACAAGTGAAAGTACTGTACATCACGTTCTTGATGAAATTTAATGATGAGGCACAGGTAGAAAGAGAGAGAGAGAGAGAGAGAGAGAGAGAGAGAGAAGAAATGATTACTTTGTACGAGATCAGATGTGTAAGGAGTATAGGTGGAGTACTTGTTACTGGAGTACTTGTTACTGGATTACTTGTTACCGGTGTACTTGTTACTGGAGTACTTGTTACTGGAGTACTTGTTACTGGATGACTTCACGTTTACCCGTTTAACTGATTACACATACCCGTTTATTCATTTAGCCGTTTATCCACACAATTACTGGATTACTTTGTAAGAGAGATAACATGTATAAGGAATACACAATTCAACGTATGAAATACTGATTAATGCGCGCGTACGAGTGGGCGTTTCTCTTTGTCTCTGTGTGTGTGTGTGTGTGTGTGTGTGTGTGTGTGTGTGTGTGTGTGTGCGCGCGCGCACGCGCGCATTTCTGACTTTGATGTGAAGTCTACGAAAGTAATGCTTATCTTTGAACTTGGCGACATTATTACGAATAATTTTAATACTACGCTGATTAATCACAAAGTTTTTTAGATGTACACAAATTTATAAAAATATCTTTGACTTTCAATGAAAGTTACGGAAATATTGCCTCTTTCACTTTGTCGCCGATTCGGGCGAAGGTCACGTAATGTTTTATTGCATCTCGCGGAACACGACACCATTGTCACGCTATTGACTTCCTCATTTTAGTAATACACTGTGATTGACTGCAGAGGAGTATTAAGGGAGGGGTTAGAAACCACAACTGCCATCTGAGATGTTTTCATTTTTCTATAGCACAACTACGTCACTTTCGCCACGTAGAATCTTAGTTGACTGGAGATAGGGGAGGAAGTATTGGCGGTTCGGGTAGGAAGGGGAGGGGGGGAGGGATCGTGACTCGATTATGTCATTGCTAAGGATCATGGTGTCAGCTTTAAGAAGAATGGGTCTTGTAACAACAGGGGTAGGTCAATGATTTGGATCAGTATTATTTAAATTAATGTGTAGTACTTCTCAGGCCTGAATAAAACATGACACACTGATGACATGTCGCAACTCTTTGAACAAAGAAGATTATTATTTTTTGTATAATTTGGCATAATAAAATTACCGTAATAATTGTTCATTAGTAGGTACATTATCTGCTGTCTCAGCAAAGACCTAATTATTGAATTAGGTGGCCAATGATTTCACTTCGTCATCATTTCTTCCACAGCTATTTTCAGAAACTAACTATCCTCTATTTGTGTTTGCTTCTTGTTTAATACGGTTAGTATTGCGAATTGTATAGATTAATTCTTGCAGTACTTTGTTTTCTGTTCATGCAATTTGTGTTTCGATATTTTTATAACAGACTGGAAGCACAGAGTATCTAAAACAAGGAGAAGAATTAATACGTTCAGTAAATTAAATAAAGAGGCAGTAGCGAACGCGAAATGCTTAGCTCCGGAGACGATCACATAGAAGAACTGTGACTCAGTTTTAGAATACTGTATTTGACCATGCATTTGACAGATACGTACCTAGTAGAAAAGTTCATGATGGATGGTACCCTCCATTGTATACATTCACTGTAAGCAAACCTCTAAAGAAACAGAGACTACTGTATAACAACTGTAAAGCAACGCATAGGACTATAGGTAAGGAAATGGTGAACGAAAGGCGTTTGACTGACAAAAGCAATACTTGAAACCTTCAGTGACTACCATGACCGACCACTGACAAATATTCCAAACCTTTTACGAAACCTTAAGAAGTTCTGGTCATGTGTGAAGACTTTTAGTGGTACCAGAATTAGCATCCACTTACTCATGGGTAAGACAGGAACTGAAATTGAGAGTAGTGAAGTAAAAGCTTAATTCCACTTCCAAATGTTTCCTTAGAAAAGAAAATCCAGGGATATTGCCCCAATTTAAATCTCGCACCATTGCAAAGGTGATTGATATAGCTGAAACTGCTAAAATTAGACGAAGCTCCAGGGCACGACGGAATGGTTATCAGATTGTATACTGAATTTGCGGGTGAATTAACCCCTATTTAACCACAATGTATCGTAGATCCTTAGAACAAAAGACCACGCCTCGAAGAAGGAACGAAGCGCAGGTGAAGCCCATCTACAAGAAAGGCAGTAGAAGTGATCCGCAAACTTACCGTCCAGTGCAGTTGATATCCATTTATTGCAGAATCTTAGAACATATTGTGTGCTCAAAGATAGTGAGGTTTATCGAACAGAATGATCTTCTCCATGCCAACCAGCATCGATTCAGAAGAAATCGATTGTGTGAAACTCATATCGCAGTTTTCTTACATGATAATGATGAAGGCGGTTAGGTAGATGCAGATTTCTCGATTTACGAAAAGCCGTACGGGGTAACAAGCAAAATTTGTGTTTGGGTTCGGGATTTCTTGGTCGGCGGGACGCAGTGTGTCATCTTGGTTCGAGAATCATTGCCAGATGTAGAAGTAACGTCAGGAGTACCCCAGGGATTTACGTTGTAACACTTTTGTTCACTTAGTATAATAATGATCTTACAGACAATATTAATAGTAACCTCAGAGTTACGGCAGATGACGCAGCTATCGATAATGAAGTACAATCTGAGAAAAATTGTACAGATTTTCAGTAGGGTTTGGATAAGGTTTCAGAGTGGTGCAAAAATTGGCAAATTACTTTAAATATTCAGAAATGTAAAACTGTGTTCTTCAAAAAGCAAAAAAAAAGTGGTACCCTATGACTACAATAGCAACGAGTCTCAGTATGAAGTGGTCAACTCACAGAAATACCCGTGTATAATCATTTGTAGGGATATGAAGTGGAACATTCACATAGGCTCAGTCATAGTTGAAGAGGTGGGGAAGTGCAATAAGTGTATAAAAGAGATCGTTTGCAAATCACGAGGGTGATCCATCGTAGAATATTGATCAAGTTCGTGATACCCGTGCTAAATAAGACTGACAGATGATGTTGAAGGGATACAAAGAATGGAGCACGAATGACGTATGGGGAAGTGTCACAGAAATGTTGAAAAACCTGAAATGGCAGACACTTGAAGGTAGACGCGAATTATACCGCAAACGTCTTATTAAAATGTTTCAAGAACCAGCTTCAAATGAAGGATCTGTGAATGAGCTACATCCCCCTGCATATCACTCCCCTAGGGATCCTGAGGACAAGATTAGTCTAATTACCTCGCGCACAAATGCAACTCAACAGTCATCCTTCAAACGTTCCGTATGAGAATGGAACCTAGAGAAGTCTTGGTAAAGTCCTGGTAACTGGTACAGTGGGAAGTACCCTCTTTCAGGCACTTCACAGTGATTTGCAGAGTGCCAATATAGATAAAGATGTAGATGTGAAATACTCTACAACACTGATGGCAGTGCAACTTTAGATTTGTCTTTTTCCCTGATTTGTTTAATTTCATGCTTGGTTTTTTTGTAAGATGAAACAAGAGACGACTTGCTGAAAGGAATACATTTCAGGTAGAGTTAAATTTTCCCCCTATAGTCTTTGCTCCAAAAATCTCTTTCCAGCGTTCTACATGTAATTTCTTTTCCAACACAATGACAGAAATATGTTATGATTACGCATCTACATCTACACCCGCAAGTGGTGGTATTTCAGATACGACTACTTTTTTCACCCTTCCCTTCTCCATTCACGAGATGGGCCTGGGAAGTATCACTGCCGGTAAAGTTGCGTCAGAGTCGTAATGTCTCCGACTTTCTCGTCGCGATCATTTCGCGAGACGCACTTTGGAGGAAGTAATAAGTTGCCCGATTCCTCCTAGAACGCGCCGTTTCGGAATTTCCGCAGGTAAATCTCTCTCTGATGTACAACACCTTTTCTGTGGCGTGTGCCACTGGAGTTCGTTGAGCATTTCCGTAACTCTCTTCCACTGAGTAAACGATGCTATTGCAAAACGCGCAGCTCTTCGTTGGATCTTCTCTATCTCTGCTTTTAATCCTACTTGCCGAGGATCTCACGCTGATGAATGAGCCTCAATAATTGGTTGAACGAATGTTTCATAAGACACTTCTTTTATGGAAGTATTAAGCCCCCCCCCCCCCCCCAACACCCACCCACCAATGGATCTCAGACTTGCATGTTTTTCCTGTTATGTGTATTATGTAACCATTCCACTTTGGGTTGCTCCGGATATTTACTAGTAGTCAACAATATAAACGAACAGCAGTGTGTCTCTTCCCTTATGTATGCGCAATACATTACATTTATTTACTCTCAAGGTGAACTGCCAGTCCTTGAGTGAATCGTCGATCCTCTGCAGCTCTTCAAGCAGTTCGCTAGCCTTCTGGCCTTGCTATCTTTCGAAACAGCGCGTCTCATAAATGCGGCGACAAACTCCGAGGTGTTTCAAATAATGTTTTGAGGAACAAATCGAGTATAGGAATTCGTAAGCCCTCGGGGAAGATCAGTTTGGATTCCGTAGAAATATTGGAACACATGAAGCAATACTAACCCTACGACTTATCTTAAAAGCTAGATTAAGGAAAGGCAAACCTACGTTTCTAGCATTTGTAGACGTAGAGAAAGCTTTTGACAATGCTGACTGGAATACTCTCTTTCAAATTCTGAAGGTGGCTGGGGTAAAATACAGGAAGCGAAAGGCTATTTACAATTTGTACAGAAACCAGATGGCAGTTATAAGAGTCGAGGGACACGAAAGGGAACCAGTGGTTGTGAAGGGAGTGAGACATGGTTGTAGCCCTCCCCGATGTTATTCAATCTGTATATTGAGCAAGCAGTAAAGGAAACAAAAGAAAAATTCGGAGTAGGTATTAAAATCCATGGAGAAGAAATAAAAATTTTGAGCTTCGCCGATGACATTGTAATTCTGTCAGAGACAGCAAAGGACTTGGAAGAGCAGTTGAACGGAATGGATTGTGTTTTGAAAGGAGAATATAAGATGAACATCAACAAAAGCAAAACTAGGATAATGGAATGCAGTCGAATTAAGTCGGGTGATGCTGAGGGTATTAGATTAGAAAATGAGACAAAGTAGTAAAGGAGTTTTGCTATTTGGGGAGCAAAATAACTGGTGATGGTCGAAGTAGAGAGGATATAAAATGTAGACTGGTAATGGCAAGGAAAGCGTTTCTGAAGAAGAGAAATCTGTTAACATCGAGTATTGATTTAAGTATCAGGAAGTCGTTTCTGAAAGTATTTGTATGAAGTGTAGCCATGTATGGAAGTGAAACATGGACGATAAATAGTTTGGACAAGAAGAGAATAGAAGCTTTCGAAATGTGGTGCTACAAAAGAATGCTGAAGATTAGATGGGTAGATCACATAACTAATGAGGAGGTTTTGTATAGGATTGGGGAGAAGAGAAGTTTATGGCACAATTTGACTATAAGAAGGGATCGGTTCGTAGGACATGTTCTGAGGCATCAAGGGATCACCAATTTAGTATTGGAGGGCAGCATGGAGGGTAAAAATCGTAGAGGGAGACCAAGAGATGAATGCACTAAGCAGAATCAGGAGGATGTGGGTTGCAGTAGGTACTGGGAGATGAAGAAGCTTGCTCAGGATAGAGTAGCATGGAGAGCTGCATCAAACCAATCTCAGAATTGAAGACCACAACAAGCGGAAACCCTACCCAACGACACTACAGAACGTCGAAGTTAATGTTACAGCTTAAAGCCAAGCGTCGGCAGGCCAGTCGGGAACAAGAGGGCAGTGAGGGCTGTGAACAAGACCTCAGCCAATTGCACTCTGACCGACCCCTCTTCAGGACGACAACGCGACACGAGCGGCTTCTATGCGAAGAGAACATAAGCGCCGCTCCCGACTACCCTCGGTCCAGTTGTACAGCAGCTTGAAGACTAGCAAGTAGATCGAAGCGTCAGAGCTCATTGCTTTCCTCGTACACTCTATGTAACTCAATCTTGGAATTGTTAAATTGAAAAACATTGATTATTTTGCATGTCACTCTTTGCTTGCAACATATCTATGTCATTCTAAAAGTTCAGTATTGCCATTGCTCATTTCGTAATAAACTCATTAACCCGATTTGTTTGCATGTTGTCTAGCGACCCGAGAAAGCAGGTTTCCTAGACGTCCCACATTCGACAACTAGGCAGCATACAACAGTTAACACGCACCGGCGATTGCCTCCAGGTCACCTCTTCAGCAGAAAACATGGTTTTTTACGCTGGGCGGCCGGGGTGGTCGAGCGGTTCTAGGCGCTAAAGTCTGGAACCGCGCAACCGCTACGGTCGCAGTTTCTAATCCTGCCTCAGGCATAGATGTGTGTGATGTCCTTAGGTTAGTTAGGTTTAAGTAGTTCTGAGTTCTAGGGGACAGATGACCTCAGAAGATAAGTCCCATAGTGCTCAGAGCCTTTCCTTTTTTTTCTTTTTTTTTTCTTTTTTTTGCGCTGACGGACCGTACGTAGAATGTTTCGCAGTGTTGTTCGTTACTCAGCGATCACACATGGTTGCCACTGCAGCCAGTGGAGACGATGCAGCTAGCTGCTGCCTACAGGCCTTGTCTCCTATGAATGCAATGCTATGTTGCCTTGGTGGAGGATGGTTTCGGACATGAGTTTCCATCTGCATTTATCTCGCGTCTACCGAAAAACATTGTAGATTTTATACGGTTCCAGGAGAAAAACAAACTACCGATGGAAACCAGTGCCCAAAACCGTCATCCACCGAGGTAACAGAGCATCTCATTCGTAGGAGACAAATCGGTCTACGCAGCAGCTAGCTCCATTTTCTCCACTGGAGATTGTGACAATCAGTAGCGACCACCGAATAACAAACAGCATTGCGGAACGTCTCCCCCACGGTAAAAAGTGGCGCTTGCTGTCGAAGGGATGGCCTACTGGCAGGCGCCAGCGCCTATAACCTCAACGCTCCGTAGCGTCTTTGAATGACGTTTTCGGTCACGGGTTCCTATCCTCGGTTTGTTTCCCAAGACATCCTGTATAATCCCTCGAAATTTGTTGCAGCATATCTCGGACACCCATTGGATAACAGCATCGTCCACAGATATCTCCACGAAGCTTCCAGTGTTGTCAATAAGGGGCAGACGAATGGAAACGAGACAGATGATAACCAATAATAAGCTATTTATTATTTCAAAACTAATCGCCGTAACTTTTAATACGTTTATCCCCTTGCGGGACAAGATGCTCAACACCTTCACTGAAAAATACTTACAGTTGCCTACGGAAACATGATCGCACTCAGGTATGCACCTCTTCCTCTGAAGTAAATCGACGGCCACAAATAGATTTCTTCAGGGCTCCAAAAATATGGAAATCGCTTGGAGAGACATTGGGATTGTTTTTCGGATATGTAAGGGCTTCCCAGGGAAACTTCTGGAGGGCATTTCTGTTGTCCAAGTTGTTTCCACTACGGTGCAGAAGTTGCGCCGGGAATCCCTTACACATCGCCCATATTGTCCCGGTATCTCACCATGCAATTTCCATATTATTGGAGCCCTACAGATAGGCATTCGTGGAAGCCGATTTCCTCCGAACAAAGAGGAGCACTCATGGGTACAATCATGGCTCCTCAGGCAGCAGCAAACATTTTTCCATGAAGGCACTGACTGTATTGTCTCATAGTGGCAAAAATATGTTAACAGCTATGGCGACTTCTTTTGGAATAATAAACTGTTTGCTTGCTTTTTTCCGTCTGCCTCGTTTTCATTTGACTACCCCTCACAATCAGTCATTAACGGGAATCTTTACACTAATGGCTTTATAGCACTCCCTTGGGACATTCTAAACATTAATCGTACCTTAACTGCGCTACCAAAGTAAGTTGTTGTAACTACCAGCTTCATGCAACACAAAATTCTCGTAACTTCTCTGTGTTACTGTATATCCGGCAGTATAGGCCTTACATTTACATTTATCACGATTCTAAGCGGGGCAAAAGAATTTCCGTAAAAAGTACACATAATTTCTCAAATACATGATGTCGTAGAAATAAAATCCCTCCTCTTTTAAATGCTTTAGCGCCCTAAATATTTCTTTCTTTAAAAGAGATTTGCCAACACCTTTTCCTCAAAAAATCAGTCGTGAAGGACCATCGAAACAAGAGCATCACACAGTTGCTGTGAGTTCTTCGAGCAACGTCAATTTCTTTCCAATCAAGGAGGGAAGAGAGAGGAATTCGGTGATCACAAATGAGGCGAACAATTAGGGCACACCACTCATTCAGGTAACAAACGTCTGACATCCTGCGAGGACAAGCAAGATGGCGAAGTGTAGCAGCAAATGAATCTATTATTATGGGACAATGTAATCATTTCGCGGCACACTGATTCTCACTCGGTGACTACTGACCGAAAGAAATTTTGAAGGAATAATTCAGTGTTCAGGTACGTATGTTCTGCTACGTAGAAAGAACGCCAAAACCTGTGCCTTCATCACCAGGTGAAGATTCGTGGAGTTACATTACGGTAAACCAGAATTTACTTTGCGTCGATGTATTTCTAATCGGTTTACCAAGTCCAAGTTTCTCCTTACTGCACGTGAAACTAACAGCAGATTTGGTTGGTTTGGGGGAGGGAACCAGACAGCTAAGTCATCGGTCCCATTGGATTAGTGAAGGATGGGTAAGGAAGTCGGTCGTGATCTTTCAAAGGAATCATACCGGCCTGAAGCGATTTAGAGAAACCACGGAAAACCTAAATGAGGATGGCCTGACGCGGGTTTGAACCGTAGTCCTCCACAGTGCGAGTGAAGTTTGCTAACCACTGCGTCACCTCGCTCGGTAAGAGCAAATTTGGAAAAAGAATTACAGTACTGGGAGAATAAACGCGAACTTTACAGTATTCGTTGACACTGTAGTTCTACATTTGCATACATTATCTACCGATGGGATAATTATCGACTATTTTCAAGAGTCTACCAGTTCAGGTTTTTAAGCACTTCTGTGACGTTTTTGTGGGAGTTAATCCCGTAATTAATAGCGCAATACCTCTTTGTGTATGTTCAGCGTCCCCTGTTAGACCTATCTGGCATAGGATGTAAGGAAGTATTTGATATGGATCCCAAACAATTGAGCAGTTTTCTAAGAGGGACACACAAGAGATTGTACACATACTTCTTTGTAGGCTGACTGAATTTTCCCAGTGTCCTATTAATAAACCGAAGTCGTCACCTAGCGTACCTACGACTGAGCCTGTGTGATGACTATTTTCGATATCCCTACAAATTGTCACAGCCGTGTATTTGTGAGTTGATGTTCCAACACCGACACATTGTTGTTCTGGTCATAGGATACTATTTACTTCGCTTTATGAAGTTCACAACGTTACATACCTGTACACCTAAGGCAAGTTGCCAGTTACTGTACCATATGGAAATCTTATCAACATCTGTCCAGGTATTTATGCAGCTTTTTCAGGTAGCACCACGTTCTAGATAACTTCATTATTCATTGATATCGTCTGCCAAATCACTAATCCACAACATGAAAAACAAGAGAACCAACTCACTTTCCTGAGGCGCACATGAAGATATTTCTGTATCTATTGAAGACTCTCCATTGAAGACAAAATGGTATCAAAAAATCTTCAACACGGTCATAATTTTTTCTTACACCCCTTAAGATAGTACTTTCTTAATAAATGCAGATTTTGGACCGAGTCAAATGCGTCCTGAAGTCAAGAAATATTGTATTCATATGGTTACCTAGCTCGATGACTTTCTGGATGCCATGTGAGAGAAGCGCACCTTCATGATGTTTTCAGAATCAATTCTGGTTAGTATGCTCGAGTCTCTTCATTACGTTTGGACTCTAAATAATGTTCTAGGAAATACAAGCAGTTTTTACAAGCAGGACCATCCAGCCAAAATACTTTTCAAAGGAATTTGTTTTGTACTGATGGATTATTTTCCGAGAATGCTATGCGTGGGGAGGGCAGTAACAGACAGA
Source organism: Schistocerca cancellata (assembly GCF_023864275.1). Lineage (NCBI taxonomy): Eukaryota > Metazoa > Arthropoda > Insecta > Orthoptera > Acrididae > Schistocerca > Schistocerca cancellata. Next base: position 350,684,096 of record NC_064634.1, on the reverse strand, counting down.
GATCTCTGCGTTCTGTTAGAAGCGATATAGCTACACAGTTGTTAGTAGTTCTTTTCTCTTTATAAAGTGGTGGGCCGACTTTCTGGCGCCACTTTACGTGTGGTGAACAACCTCTCGTCTAAAACGTTGTAAGAGGTCTCCTCATTGGTTGATCTACCGAAAAATAGAAGGGGAAGTCAGGAAACCAGTCTCCGAGAAATACTGACTTTAAGACTAGTGGAGCAGACTAGTGATTAAGAACTGCCTATGTGGAAATCAAACGACTGGTTAACATTGTAAAACTTTTGCTAGGAGAGCATATTGTTGTCTTGTTAACAAAGGTATTACTGGCCAGCATTCTGCAGAGTCTTTTTCAATGGTGCAAGGGAATTGCGTGAGCGTGGAGAAAGGAGAAAGAACTCTGTGGTGGAAGGAAGACTTCATCTGGAGAGACGGAACAATACACTTGATCTAGATACACGAAGGAGAGGACAGCGCCTGCAGATGTACCAAGGGGCTGTTCTAGCAAGCAGGTGCTGATGTGCTGCAGTTTGCAGCATATTATCGTATTCGTAACTTTCCATTTCTGACTGCAGAATATGATGAGGAATTGAAGATTGTATGAGCAATGTATGAGATTCACAAAGCGTTTGTTGACTCTTTGTTAGGGTCGATTACGTTCCGCGAATATTGTTTTTCTTGAGAGACTGAAGGTTCATTCATGACTCGATAATTGACGTTTTTGATATGTCGTAGTTCTCCATTTTTCTGGTGGATTCAGGAAATTACTTTATGTCCACAACAGATCTGTCATCCCATAACTCATTTGTAGATTACGGTTTCTTGCCACTGACCAAAACCATCCCGTCTTTGCTGGGACATTCAAGTGGTTGATTAGTACTGTTCGAAACATTCAAGTGGAAGATTAGTTCTGTTCCATGTCCATAATTATCAATTTTCCTATTCTGTTTTTCCTGAGACTGAATAACTCCTTTAATATCTTTTTTTATTTTTGCACATGTTAGCAGGGAGCTTTATAATAAACACGAATTAATATGGACCATTGTTTCATTTGATAATTAGATGACCACATAGATTGATAATTCTGTGAGGTTCAACGCCCAAGTCTTATGTTTGTTAGGACCGCCCCGCTCCTGTTAATTACACACTTTATTTTGTTTTCTGGTTACTTGTGCCCACTGTTTATCTATCTTACGGAATCAGAAAATATCTTTCTTGCTGTTTACTCTCACGATGTTATGACTGCTGTAGACAGGGGCTCTCAAATGAATTCCGTATTTCTAGGTTTCCAGATGACTTTTGACACCATTCCTCTCTAGCGTTTTCTAATCAAATTGCGTATCTTTGTAGTTCCTTTTCAGTTCTGCTTCTGGATTAGTGATTTCCTATGAGAAACACCATAGTTTGTAGCAACTGACGGGCAACCGAACTGATTTTTAGGAGTTCCCTAAAGAGGTGTCGTAGACACTATGCTGTTCTTAAACGATATATTAGACAATGTGAGTAGCTCTCTTAGATTGTTTTCAGATGATGCTGTCATTTATCGTCTAGAAAAGTCATCAGAAGATCGAAACTAATCGCAAAATGATGTAGAGAATATATCTGTACAGTCTTTTTAACTGATTCAAATTTAGGTTCTTGGTGAAATATTGTCTGTTGTATGAACTAAACGAAACACTTTTTGGCCGTGTTTCACAAACTTTATTATTATTTTACGACCTAGGTTTCAGGTTGTAACCCGAACCCTAGGTCGTACAGTAACAATAAAGTTTGTGAAACAAAGTTGAAGACTGTTTCGTTTAGTTGATGCAATATTTGAATAGTGCAAAAGGTAGAAACTGGCCCTGAACAATAAAAAGTCAGATGCTGCCCAAGAATTCCGTTAAAGTTTTGTTACAAGATAAATCGTTCGACTTTAACGACTGTCCAGAATGATTTCATAGTATGTAGCAATGCTCAAGGCCAACATTTTGAGCGCTTGGTATTACAACCGTGATACTGAATAGTTGAACCGTACCTGACTGACGTGCTTCCTTATATTTGGTATAATACGTAATAATGAACTTGAACTGAATTCATCACATAGCGAGTACTGTGGGGAAGGCAAATCAGCAACTGAATTTTATTAGTAGAACATTTCGAACGTGCTTCAGAGAATGCCTAAACGACGCTTGTTCATCCTCTTCTGCATATTGCTGAGCGGTACGGGATCCTTACCAGATAGGATTGACGGAGGACATCGAAAATGTTTTGTGTTATCACGAAATAGCAGTGTCACGGATATTATAAGCGAGTTGGGATGTCTACAACGGCTTGTTTCGTTGTGGCGAGATCTTATCACAAAATTACAATCACCAACATTCTCCTCTGAAAGCCACGTACGTAAGAAAAATTTACCATGGTTCAAATGGCTCTGAGCACTATGGGATTTAGCCGGCCGGGGTGGCCGAGCGGTTCTAAGCGCTACAGTTTGGAACCGCGGGACCGCTACGGTCGCAGGTTCGAATCCTGCCTCGGGCATGGATGTGTGTGACGTCCTTAGGTTAGTTAGGTTTAAGTAGTTCTAAGTTCTAGGGGACTGATGACCTTAGAAGTGTAGTCCCATAGTGCTCAGAGCCATTTGAACCATTTATTGAACTATGGGACTTAACGTCTGAGGTCATCAGTCCCCTAGAACTTATTAGAACTACTTAGACCTAACTAACATAAGGACATCACACACATCCATACCCGAGGTAGGATTTGAACCTGCGACCGTAGCGGTCGCGCGGTTCCGGACTGAAGCGCCTAAAACCGCTCGGCCACACTAGCCGACAATTGACAATGGTAATAAAGTTAGAGAAATCAGAGGTCGCAATGAAAGATTTAGGTACTATTTTTGCCAACGTGCTATTCGAGAGTGGAACGATCGAGGTATATTGTGAGAATAGTTGTATCAATATTCTGGCAAACACTTGCAATTGCAGCATAATCTTCTATATGTACTAAATTTACCGCCAACAACTACACTCCTGGAAATTGAAATAAGAACACCGTGAATTCATTGTCCCAGGAAGGGGAAACTTTATTGACACATTCCTGGGGTCAGATACATCACATGATCACACTGACAGAACCACAGGCACATAGACACAGGCAACAGAGCATGCACAATGTCGGCACTAGTACAGTGTATATCCACCTTTCGCAGCAATGCAGGCTGCTATTCTCCCATGGAGACGATCGTAGAGATGCTGGATGTAGTCCTGTGGAATGGCTTGCCATGCCATTTCCACCTGGCGCCTCAGTTGGACCAGCGTTCGTGCTGGACGTGCAGACCGCGTGAGACGACACTTCATCCAGTCCCAAACATGCTCAATGGGGGACAGATCCGGAGATATTGCTGGCCAGGGTAGTTGACTTACACCTTCTAGAGCACGTTGGGTGGCACGGGATACATGCGGACGTGCATTGTCTTGTTGGAACAGCAAGTTCCCTTGCCGGTCTAGGAATGGTAGAACCATGGGTTCGATGACGGTTTGGATGTACCGTGCACTATTCAGTGTCCCCTCGACGATCACCAGTGGTGTACGGCCAGTGTAGGAGATCGCTCCCCACACCATGATGCTGGGTGTTGGCCCTGTGTGCCTCGGTCGTATGCAGTCCTGATTGTGGCGCTCACCTGCACGGCGCCAAACACGCATACGACCATCATTGGCACCAAGGCAGAAGCGACTCTCATCGCTGAAGACGACACGTCTCCATTCGTCCCTCCATTCACGCCTGTCGCGACACCACTGGAGGCGGGCTGCACGATGTTGGGGTGTGAGCGGAAGACGGCCTAACGGTGTGCGGAACCGTAGCCCAGCTTCATGGAGACGGTTGCGAATGGTCCTCGCCGATACCCCAGGAGTAACAGTGTCCCTAATTTGCTGGGAAGTGGCGGTGCGGTCCCCTACGGCACTGCGTAGGATCCTACGGTCTTGGCGTGCATCCGTGCGTCGCTGCGGTCCGGTCCCAGGTCGACGGGCACGTGCACCTTTCGCCGACCACTGGCGACAACATCGATGTACTGTGGAGACCTCATGCCCCACGTGTTGAGCAATTTGGCGGTACGTCCACCCGGCCTCCCGCATGCCCACTATACGCCCTCGCTCAAAGTCCGTCAACTGCACATACGGTTCACGTCCACGCTGTCGCGGCATGCTACCAGTGTTAAAGACTGCGATGGAGCTCCGTATGCCACGGCAAACTGGCTGACACTGACGGCGGCGGTGCACAAATGCTGCGCAGCTAGCGCCATTCGACGGCCAACACCACGGTTCCTGGTGTGTCCGCTGTGCCGTGCGTGTGATCATTGCTTGTTCAGCCCTCTCGCAGTGTCCGGAGCAAGTATTGTGGGTCTGACACACCGGTGTCAATGTGTTCTTATTTCCATTTCCAGGAGTGTATTTTAATCTACTATTCTTTCTACTATACTTCACACTTACAGTAAATAAGACTTTGTTATTTGATATTTTTCCTGCTGTTGCAAGATTAATAGCCAGCACTGTATATGTAGATTGCTCATCCACGGAGCTAACAAAGGTCACGGGATACCTGCTAATATCGTGTTGAATCTCCTTTGTCACGGTGTAATGCAGAAACTCAACATGGCATCAATTCAACAAGTCTCTGGAAGTCCCCTACACAAATACTGATCCGTGCTGATTCTATAGTCGTCCATAATTGCGAAAGTATTGCCGGTGCAGGATTTTGTGCACGAACTAACCTCTCGATTATACCCCATATCGGGCGATCTGGGTGGCCAAATTATTCTTTCGAATTTACCAGAATGTTGTTCAAATCAATAACTAACAGTTGTGGCCAGTTGATGTGGTGCACTGTCAACCATAAAAATTCCATCGTTGTTTCGGATCATGAAGTCCATGAATGAATGGCTGACAATGGTCTCAGAGTAGCCGAACATCATCATTTCCAGTCAATGATTTCCCAGTTGGATCAGAGGTCCCAGTTCTTTCTATGTAAACACAGCTTACACCACTACAGAGCCACCCCCAACTTGCACAGTGCCTTGTCGACAACTTGGGTCCGTGGGTTCGTGGAGTATGCGCCACACTCTAAAGCCACCATCAGCTCTTACAAACTGAAATTCAGAGTCATCTGACCAGGCCACAATTTTCCAGTCGTCTAGCGTCCAATCGATATCGTCACAAGCTCGGGAGAGGCGCTGCAGGCGGCGCCGTGCTGTTAGCAAAGACGCTCGCGTCGGTCGTCTACTGCCATAGCCCATTAACGCCCAATTTCGCCGCTCTGTCCTAACGGATACGTTCGTCGTGCGTCCCACATTGCTTTCTGCGGTTATTTCACGCAGTTTTGGTTGTCTGTTGGCACTGACAATTCTACACAAGTACCATTGTTCTCGGTCGTTAGGTGAAGGCCGTTGGCCACGGTGTAGTCCGTGGTGAGTGGTAATACCTGAAATTTTGTGTTCCAGCCACATTCTTCACACTATGGATGTCGAAGAACCGAATTTCTGACGATTTTCTAAATGGATATCCCATGCATCAGGCTGCCTCTACCATTCTGCGCACAAAGTCTGTTAATTTTCGTCGTGAGGTCATAATAACGCCGGAAATCTGAAATGAACCACCTGGGAACAAATGACAGCTCCTCCAATGCAGTGCACTTCTATATCTTCTGCACGCCATACAGGCGCCATCTGCATATGTACATTTCGCTATCCCATGAATTTAGCACCTCAGTGTATATATCTGTACTTCAATCACAGTGCTCTAAGCCCATCTTTAGGCTCAGATATTCTTGGAAAGTATTCTGATTATCCTTTATTATGGCTTCGATTATCAAGTACAACGTCAGAATTACTTGAATGATTTTTTGTTTCTTTTTGTATTTGTGTTCTTGTGTATATTACTATGTTCATCTCTTGACAAATGAATCTACAGAGGGGTCCAAAAAATGTATCCACTGATTAAAAGTCCATAACTGCCAAACAAATTGACGGAGTTATCTCATCTTTGGTAGTGTAATAGTTTGTAGTTCCGTCAATCGCCACACAAGCGTTGTATTGCGTTGTTTTGTTTTGTCAGATGACAGTCGCCAGATAGTCAGTGTTTTGTTCTTAGTTGCACATAGTTACTCGAGTAAACATGGCTGGCGCAAGGCTTACATTCGATGAAAGGAAGTTAGTTATGAAGTGGTATTTTAAGCACGAAAACATTAATGAGGTTCAACGGCAATGGCGAAATGAATATCAGACAGAGCCACCGACACGTTTAACTATTCGTCGTATTCGAAACAAATCTGAAGCCGAAGGCTGTGTTAAAGATGTACACAAACAACGCTCTGGACGACCTGTAACAGTAACAAGTCCAGCTAACTCCCGTCGTGTGTTACAACAATTCACTCGCTCGCCACAGATGTCTGTGAGACAACGTGCCCGTGAAACTGGAGTGAGTCGCTCATGTGTTCAGTGAATTTTGAAGACAGCAAAGTGGAAGTGTTACATCCCAAGTTTGCTACACGCAATGAACGAGGACGACCCAGATCGTAGAACGGAGTACTGCGAGTGGTTTTCTAACATGGTGCGCAACGATGAAGAGTTTGCAGAGATGATTGTGTGGTCTGATGAGGCACAGTTGAAACTCAATGCTACAGTAAATCGCCACAATTGCATCTACTGGGCCGCCGAAAATCCGAACGTCCATGTAGACAAAGCCGTGAATTTGCCAGGAGTAAATGTGTGGTGTGGGTTGTCTTACCGGGGCTTGATTGGGCCATTCTTCTTTGACTGAGTGACCGAGCGGTTCTAGGCGCTACAGTCTGGAACTGTGCAACCGCTGCGGTCCCAGATTCGAATCCTGCCTCGGGCATGGATGTGTGTGATGTCCTTAGGTTAGTTAGGTTTAAGTAGTTCTAAGTTCTAGAGGACTGATGACCTCAGAATTTACGTCCCATAGTGCTCAGAGCCATATGAACCATTTTTTTATCGGTGAGATGTACCTTCAGAAGCTTCAGGCATCCATTTTACCTGCCGTCTGAGATTTGTATGGAGACGGAAGAGTTTACTTTCAACAAGATGATGCCCCAGCCCATTACCATAATCGTGTTAGGGCGTATCTCGACGAAAATCTACCAGGAAGATGGATAGGCCGTAGAGGTACTGTGGAGTATCCACCACATTCCCCAGACCTAAATTCTCTGGACTTTTACCTGTGGGGAACACTAAAGGACGTCGTTTAACGACAAAGGCCACGCACATTGGATGAACTTCCAGAATCCATCGTACATTCATGTGCAAATATCCAACTGAACACGTTGCAGTCAGTATTTCGCGCTGCAGTTCGGCGGCATCGTTTGTGTGTGGTTAATGGTGACCATTTCGAGCACCTACAGTGATATCTTTAAGTTGGACTTTAAGCTACACTTTCACCAAAAATGAGACAACTCCGTCAATTAGTTTGCAAGTTATGGACATTTAAACAGTGGATACATTTTTTTGGACCCCTCTGTATTTCTCCACAATATCGGTCGACAGTGAGAGTGTTTTGAGGCATGCATGCTGACGAGTAATGCATTGTTGGAATGTGAGAACAGCCTAGATATTGAGGACAGTGGTCACCCGTGGTAGCGGTACTGAAATCTACATCTACGTCTACATAGATACTCCGCAAGCCACCGTACGGTGCGTGCCGGAAGGCACCCTGTTCCACTACTAGTCACTTCCTTTCCTGCTCCACTCGCCATTAGAGCAAGGGGAAAGCAACTGTCTATATGCCTTCCCTTCAGGGGTTCTCTTTGAGTTCCCGAAGCGTCTCCGTAACAATTACGTGTTGTTTGAACTTATCGGTAATAAATTCGGCAGCCCGCGTCTGAACTGTCTTGTTTCAATATAACCTGGTACGGATCCCAAACACACAAGCAGTACTCAAGAATAGGTTGCACCAGCTTCCTATATGCGGTCTCCTTTACGGATGAACCACTCTTTCCTAAAATTCCCCAGTAGACCGCAGTCAACCATTCAACGTCTTTACTACGGGTCTCACATGCTCGTTCCATTTCGTATCGCCTGGAAACGTTACACCCAGATATTTCATCGACTTGACTGTGTCAAGCCGGACACTATGGCACACTCCCAAAATCGTACTATGCGGCGTGGAGGTTTTGCTGGCCAGGGGCTGACTGCGTGCTGCTAATTGACTAATGACGTCATCACAAATATGGCTTAAGACAGATTCACATGCTAACATCTATCTACGCACATCTCTTATGCGGAAGCAAATCGCCGTGTGTGGACGTGAAATGTGCCACTTATTTGACCACGAGGAGACACGAAATTACCGTAAGTTGGCTCATTTGTTTGTGGCAAGTAAAGAATATTACAGCTGAGAAAAGGGGTTGGGGTTGTTTTGGAGGAGGAGACCAGACAGCGAGGTCATCGGTCTCATCGGATTAGGGAAGGTTGGGGAAGGAAGTCGGTCGTGCCCTTTGAAAGGAACCATCCCGGCACTTGCCTGGAGCGATTTAGGGAAATCGCGGAAAACCTAAATCAAGATGACCGGACGAGGGATTGCACCATCGTCCTCCCGAATGCGAGTCCAGTGTGCTATCCTCTGCGCCATCTCGCTCGGTGCTGGGAAAAGATCTGCAATATAAAATACAACTGTTTTACGGCAGAGATCATTCAGAAAACTATAAACTTCCTGATATCTAAAACTCAAGTAAAAACTTACCTTATCATCAACCAGGATCGTTATATTTGAGATTGTAAATTACTGTCAGCACTAATGTTCATATTACAGCCTACAGATTTTTAAGGGTTTTCCATTTTCTAGACAGGTCATACAGTTATCTGACATCAGAGAAGTTACCTTGATGATTAAGATGAAGAGGTTGATAAGAACAACTCAGTGGTGAACGATAAATAGCGGCGACTTATTTCAATAAATAACCTATTATTAATCGGTATGTTGCGACAGCATGCTTCACAGTGTATCCCAAAACACCGCGAATAGAAACGGGTTTTCTCTGTGATATCGCACGTTTTATTTGTGATAAAAAGGTACGGTCAAGTATTTTCGATAGCCTTTGTGCTAGGAACCATATGTGTATTCAACAGACCGTCTGTTTGTCACTATCCTACAGTATAAGGCCAAAAATGGATTTTTAGTGAATTTCACCAGCGGAGAAAAACCCATTCCAAGAAGGCTATGAGCAGCAAATGGTTGAATCTTTTTCCATATCCGTAAGATCTCGATCTCTAACAGCCTTGAAAATTTCCCAGTTGCAGAGGCCCAAAATTACCCGAATTGTACACGTAAAATATGCACATAAAATTGAATAAATTGATTAATGATAGGTATACCCGTGGTAAAACCATGACTTACTTAGACTGACGAGTATACCCGTGAATGAATGATTGAATGATGCATTTGCCTAAATTCATGGAGAGTCCCTGAGAAAACAACCCCCCCTTCCCCGCAAAAAGCATTTTTTGCCGCTTTTCCGCCATCAGCTGAGTACCAACCCGATTCGCAGATTGCAAGTTGGCTGTGCACACAAATTTGCTGTAATTTTTACGACATATTCCTAAGAATCCGGTCTCGAACAGTCTTGAAACTTTTCTGGATAGGTTCAAAGTTACTCTGCTTGTGCACCTAAAATGCGCAAGTAAGATGCTGTGTGAGGCGAAAACGACGCTTATGAAGTGCCGCAGCACCGAGAAATATGCTGTAAAGTGTCTCAGGAGGGTTCTCGGAGCTCCATATTGCAGTACAGAAGCACATGCAAAATTGTTGTGTACGTAAAATACGTTTTGCGTTATTTCAGTTTCACACAAGTAAACTATCAAAATTTTACTGATCCATCGAGGTCTTTCCATATGAAATGCCCTGCTGTGGCAGGGAAAAGAAGGGAACCAGCGGAGAAATGCTGCTGTCGCAGGACAAAAAAGGTCAATACGTTCTTGTATATTTAAAAGACTCTACCTTCCTCAACACCTTAAAAGCGCTCTCAAAAATTCTGGTCTGCGAACATATTCACACTTTTTTATGCTGGTAGTGAAACATCCCCTTTGGATAATTAATGCCGCGCGGGATTAGCCGAGCGGTCATGGGCGTTGCAGTCATGGACTGTGCGGCTGGTCCCGGCGGAGGTTCGAGTCCTCCCTCGGGCATGGGTGTGTGTGTTTGTCCTTACGATAATTTAGGTTAAGTAGCGTGTAAGCTTAGGGACTGATGACCTTAGCAGTTAAGTCCCATAAGATTCCCCACACATATACATATACACATAAAATTAATGAATGACTGTGCTGGTAAAACTCTTACCTTATTTGATTTTCAAACAGCTGAGCAAAACTGAACGTACTCAGACATTACTCTCTTTACTTATTCTAAATAACACTAAACTGACACACAATATTTTTAGCGCAACGCAATCTGACTTTCAAAAATCCCTACAAAAGAATGGCCCTGACTAACAATAACCTATACCTTTCATGAATCACTTACCTCACAAAAGTCTTCGTTACTCGAACTACTCCAATACAGAGAGCGCCACTACTGCCAGCTAAATAAAAGATCCTAACTACTGAAGGCACTGACTACTGATAGGCACAGTTAGCAAATGAAAGATTTTGATGGAGAACAAACAATGTATTTACCTTAATAATGGCTGGCGCTGAGCACTATGGGACTTAACAGCTGTGGTCATCAGTCCCCTAGAACTTAGAACTACTTAAACCTAACTAACCTAAGGACACCACACAGACTGAAGCGCCTAGAACCGCACGGCCACACCGGACGGCCCTTTTAATAATGTTCAAAAGTCATTTTATATATATATATATATATATATCTCAGTTCATGATGTCCAGTATTACAAATTTACTTCTTCTGGCGGGCACAAGTCCAGATCGTCCGCTCCTAAAATTCTGCCATCTCTCTCCCCGCATCCACCACTGCTGGCGGCTCACCTCCAACTGCGCAACGCTACGCGCTGTTCTCATACAGCTGCCCAACACTACAATAGCAAATATTCCAACAATGCAAACCAGCCACAGACTGCACACAGCACCGTCAGTGATTTCCATACAGAGCGCTACGTGGCGGTACCAACATAAAAACCTAAGCAGCCTATTTACAGTAGGGAAAGAGGCAGTGGTAGCAGGAAAGAGACCGATAAGTAACAAATACTGTGGAAGACAGTAGACAGCGAGTGTGGTATAGAAAGAGCGAAGGAGGCAATGACAGTGTATGAGAAAGATAGGGACACAATGACAGTGGAACATACACTCCTGGAAATGGAAAAAAGAACGCATTGACACCGGTGTGTCAGACCCACCATACTTGCTCCGGACACTGCGAGAGGGCTGTACAAGCAATGATCACACGCACGGCACAGCGGACACACCAGGAACCGCGGTGTTGGCCGTCGAATGGCGCTAGCTGCGCAACATTTGTGCACCGCCGCCGTCAGTGTCAGCCAGTTTGCCGTGGCATACGGAGCTCCATCGCAGTCTTTAACACTGGTAGCATGCCGCGACAGCGTGGACGTGAACCGTATGTGCAGTTGACGGACTTTGAGCGAGGGCGTATAGTGGGCATGCGGGATGCCGGGTGGACGTACCGCCGAATTGCTCAACACGTGGGGCGTGAGGTCTCCACAGTACATCGATGTTGTCGCCAGTGGTCGGCGGAAGGTGCACGTGCCCGCCGACCTGGGACCGGACCGCAGCGACTCACGGATGCACGCCAAGACCGTAGGATCCTACGCAGTGCCGTAGGGGACCGCACCGCCACTTCCCAGCAAATTAGGGACACTGTTGTTCCTGGGGTATCGGCGAGGACCATTCGCAACCGTCTCCATGAAGCTGGGCTACGGTCCCGCACACCGTTAGGCCGTCTTCCGCTCACGCCCCAACATCGTGCAGCCCGCCTCCAGTGGTGTCGCGACAGGCGTGAATGGAGGGACGAATGGAGACGTGTCGTCTTCAGCGATGAGAGTCGCTCCTGCCTTGGTGCCAATGATGGTGGTATGCGTGTTTGGCGCCGTGCAGGTGAGCGCCACAAACAGGACTGCATACGACCGAGGCACACAGGGCCAACACCCGGCATCATGGTGTGGGGAGCGATCTCCTACACTGGCCGTACACCACTGGTGATCGTCGAGGGGACACTGAATAGTGCACGGTACATCCAAACCGTCATCGAACCCATCGTTCTACCATTCCTAGACCGGCAAGGGAACTTGCTGTTCCAACAGGACAATGCACGTCCGCATGTATCCCGTGCCACCCAACGTGCTCTAGAAGGTGTAAGTCAACTACCCTGGCCAGCAAGATCTCCGGATCTGTCCCCCATTGAGCATGTTTGGGACTGGATGAAGCGTCGTCTCACGCGGTCTGCACGTCCAGCACGAACGCTGGTCCAACTGAGGTGCCAGGTGGAAATGGCATGGCAAGCCGTTCCACAGGACTACATCCAGCATCTCTACGATCGTCTCCATGGGAGAATAGCAGCCTGCATTGCTGCGAAAGGTGGATATACACTGTACTAGTGCCGACATTGTGCATGCTCTGTTGCCTGTGTCTATGTGCCTGTGGTTCTGTCAGTGTGATCATGTGATGTATCTGACCCCAGGAATGTGTCAATAAAGTTTCCCCTTCGTGGGACAATGAATTCACGGTGTTCTTATTTCAATTTCCAGGAGTGTAGTAGACATTGATAGAACACTGGCAGGAAAAGAGTGAGGGAGACAGTGCTAGTGGGAAAGAAATAGAGAGAAGCAGGAAATGGAGAAATGGAAGTGGGTGAGAGCCAGTGATGATGAGATGTGGACTCTATGACAGTGATAACTAGGAAGAGGTAGTTTCAGTGAGAAGAGACAGCAGCAGTGGGTAGGAATGAATAAGCAGCAGTAAGAGAGAACAAGAGGGTGATAGTGACTGTGAGAGTAGGCGGTAGTAGTAGGACGGAACGAGGGCGGCTGTGACTGCGAGACAGAAGACAGCGACAGTTGGAGAGCCACAAAAAGATAATGACGATGAGTTGTCCATCCATAATGAGTGAGTGAGGATGGGCAATTGTGAGTGTATGGGTATGAGAGACTTACAGCGGTGGATTAGTGGGTGTAAGCGAGTTACAATTAAGGCAGCTGTAGGATTTAAATGTGAGGTGTATATTAAAAACAGTGCGAATGCGTTGGCACGGCAATATTTTCGCGGAAATTTTTAAAGGTGTTGAGGAAGGTGGGCTGATGCAGCTGGTACCCTACTTTTCAATTAGTCTTTTAACAAACCGGAGGATATTCCCCTATTTTGTGTTCCGATAGGAGCATTTTTCCGTTGGTTCAAATTGATTTCTATGTGTTAGTACCATAGCACCTGTGAGAACCACTTATCAGTGACGTCACAGAAACAGCCGGCAGTAGCTGCTTCAATCTGCTAATCTATAAGTTGCCCCATCCCACATCTCTGAAGTCTCTGCTCCATGATGCGAGTTGCAAAACACTATGTGAATGAATGAATGATGAAAAAACACATCGGAAAACAGAAGTTACTACTCTTGCGGCGACCAGTAACAGAGTAACGAGGAAATAAAGTCTTTGAGGCCACTACACCACAAGGTGTGGTGAAAGGTAATCTGCCACATAGATATAAATTAACTTCATAGAAGAAAAGTTAGTAGCAATCAGTGTCTTGACAGTCTACGTCTTAGACGTTTTTCTTAATTCTTTCCCCCAAGCGTAGGAGCAATATTGAGTACAGAAGTACTATCTCTACAATGAAACTTGACGTTTATGGATAAATCGGTTCAGTAATTATGTTACATTAACTTGGAGTTTATCTACCGTGGAACTGACAGGTCTAGCAAACACAGGTATCGTCCCAAAGGGACACAGCGACCGTTGTAATTAACGAACAATGAAACCACGACGCACAAAGTGGTGTGTTGACAATGGTGCCAAGCGACGCTTTAGAACTCTGATGTGCTGTCAGCAGGGCAATGAATATCAGAGGATGCTCACGTTTGATGAATGGAACTAGTCAAATAAATCATATAAAACGCGTGCTCTGGCTGTTTTTCTATACATTGATAGTTCTGGCTTGCAGGTTCGATTCTGAGAGGGGAAGAGAGGAGAGGCAGAGGTTTACGATAGTCTGTTTGCCCCCTCCCCCCCCCACCCTCCCCCTCTCCGAATATAACCAGCCTTAACCCTCAGTTTTAAGGAGACACAGATGCTCAAGATTCAAATAATAATTATTATTATATTGAAACATTTTGTACCATTTATTTATATGACCTTCAGAGAAGTGATGAATGGTGCAGGCTCTGGCAGTTGACTCTGAATGTAAATAAATGTGACATGTTGCGCATACATAGGAAAGAAAGTCGACTACCGTACAGCTACACTATTGATGACAGATCTTTGGAAACAGTATCTACCGTAAAATATCTTAGAGTAACTATCCAGAGGGACCTTAAATGGAATGACCATATAAAACAAATAGTGGGAAGAACAATGCCACACTCACATTCATAACAAGAAACTAAAGGAATATAACTCATTCAGGAAAGAAATGGCTTATAAGGCGCTTCTTCGACCGATTCTTGAGTGTTGTTCATCTGTCTGATATCCCTACCACGTAGGACTGATAGAAGAGAGAGATAATATCCAACGAAGAGCTGTACGTTTCGTCACGGGATCGTTGAGACAGCGCGAGAGCATTACGGAGATGCTCAAGAAAGTCCACTGGCAGACGGTACAAGAGGGACGTTGTGCATCACAGAGAGATTTACCGTTGTAATTTCGAAAGAGCACTTTCCGGCAAGAGTCGGATAATATATAACTTGTCCCCAAATACGTCTCACGCAGTGACCACGAGAAGAAAATTCGAGAACTTAGAACCAATACAGAGGCTTACCGAAATCATCAGGGTTCGAGGACTCAGCCAGTGGTGTAAAAAGTACTTTCCGCCACACACCATTAGGTGACTTGCGGACTATGATGTAGTTGCTATCAGTGCTTGCTAAATCGTTTCAGCGTAACTTCGAATAAACTGCGGTTCAGACAAACGCATCATTTGCAAAACAAAGCACCGGACCAAAAATTTGAGAAGCACCTTATTGTGAGACTGTTTTAAGAATTTATAATTTATAAGAAATAATATCAAAGTATGCACTCTCCATTATCGGTATTTCGCGTAGTTGTAAGACTGTGAACACAGGTCTGTACGCTATAGCTGTGCGAGGATATAAATAAGTTGAATGTTATACCTCTGTCGTTTCTGTCCACTTTCGGGGAAGTCAGTGTTCCTGTTAATTTATAGCGTTCTGTGCCTCAGTCGGTAAAAACGAAATCCTTATAGCATCACTCTGTTGTCCTTCGTCGGTTGGCCTCTGTCCCCCATCTATGTGATGTAATTTGATACTCATAAACTCACTCATCTACACACATTATTAGGTTTGTACAGAACCATCAGAGCACTAATACTATTCGCACTTGTCCACTTGTTTCTTAGTGTAACATCTTTTATCTTCTGTGCTGCCTTTACTCGACTTCCGTGGTTTTCCAATTCCACTAGTGGACTCAAGAGCCGAGTCAGTTTTTTTAAAAAAAATACACTTTGCTCGTTCCACATGATGATGATGATGACATTTGGTTTGTGTGGGGCTCAACTGCGTGGTTCCCAACGCCCGTACAAAGCCACAATCTGTCCCAGTCTTACCCCTTTCTCGAATGATGAAGACAACGTAAATACCCAGTCCCCGGGCAGTGAAAATCGACGTCCCAGCCGGAAATAGAGCTCAGGACCCCGTGATCCAGAGGCAGCAACGCTAGCCACTAGCCCACTAGCTATGGACTTCGCTCTACCAGGCAAAGCCCTTTTCACCATACAAAATTATTTCATATAATATAAATAGGGTATTAGCCTTCCATTAGAAAATATTAAGCCTAATAGAAAGTTCTCTTTTACAAACGTGGATGTAACAGCAAATACATTTGACAACGTGTAACGCCGGAAATGCATATCCTCCTATTTCCATCTGCTGCACTATAAATTTTTTTCCTTATTTTGTTACCTGATTATATGACATTTCTGTGTCTTTATATATTGTAATTGTTTTACTATTTGTATATATATGCATTTATGTCGATGTATAATTGGTTTGTTTTGTGAATATTATTTGTATTTATACGCTGGGTCTGGGCTAGGGAAAACTATGCTATCGAACGAATACATCGATAGGTCGTGTGGAGGACCAAAGTGTTTAGGATCTTTGGTAGTGTTAACTCTGTCGCGTGGAGCGCGGGCAGAGGAGAGTCCGGCTGGAGTAGTGCAGTGGAGCAGGTGTGTTTGACGCTCCCGCGAGTTGCCGCGCTTTCGGGGTTGGGCAGCATGTAATTGCGCTCGACTTGCTATGATAGTTTCTGACACGGTGTCGCGGACGGGAAGCATTAGCTGGCGCACATCAAGAGCCCGTTTCGCCTGGTGACCGTGTCGAGAAGAAGGCGCGCCAACATCCAGCTTCTGCAACAGCGACGGCCGACAATGAGTGACTGTCGCCACCTCCTCGATCGGCGGCTTCAAACCTTCAATCAACCAACAAGGAAGACTGGAAGCACGTAAAGCCTTAGAACTGTATGGCAGGCCTCAGCTTTTCAAACTGTTCAAATCACAAAATTACAGCAACGTAGCATGAACCTTTGTTGCTCATTGTCCCAATTGCATTACCAAGCAGGGTCCCTTCCTTTTCCGGAATGAACCCGAGTGTCGTTGAAATTCAAACGCCAGCATCATTCGATTTCACTGCTTTAATTTCAAAGTTCAGTTAAGGTATTCATAGCTGGCTACAATATTTAGGTTACACAAGCACAAATTAAGAGTGCGAGTTTCGTTGCCGTATTTTAGCTTACCTGTGACTGCAGCTCAGCTTCGTACGTACTAAATTTCACTATTGTTAATTGTTCAGAATCATTTAATTCAAGTTCAAAGTTAAATCTCTTCTTTCTAAATTGCGTAGATTCAAGTAGCTTTTGAAATGATTGTTGAGGTAGTCCAAGACTAACCGTATCTTACTGAATTTCGATGTGCTTCAGAAAGAAAGCTCACTATTAACTTTAGTCACTAAATTAACTTTCGATTTTCCGGTTTTATTAATTCTTTTGCTAAATTAAATCAGAGTGTAGCGAAATTTATTACTTCTGACAAACTTTCAGTTTTCACACTACACGTGTCAACCTTCCGTTGCCACGCTTCTAGTGCTAATTATATGTGTAATAACCTTTCTTTATCAGTTACTATAGTAATTGTCCTTAGGACTGGCGACCGTAATTTCCCCCAAATCTCAAATATCTAATTACCGCTAGTTAATTGTTAACGTAACGGCCGCACATTTACTTTCTTTATTAACTTTACCGCTTTTCAAACTTAATTTCCACCAGTTTCATTTGCATTTTTCCTTTCATTTAGATGTAACCCTTTCCTCCCTCTTTACCGACAAATTAACTTCGGTGACGATTGCTTTTCCCAAAATTCCATTAGGTACACGCGGTTTAATTTTTCACTGTCATTAAGGTCGATAAGTGAGGGGGAGGTTACAAGCGGACCTATTCATATGAAGTGCATTCAATAAGTAATGTAACACTTTTTTTCTAAAAGCAAATTGGTTTCATTTATTTCTGTCCACTCTTTTGGCAAAAAAAACATTATTTTTCAAAAATATCTCCGTTCAATACGACGGCCATATGCCACTTTACTGGTAGGGTCTGGATGTCCGCATGGTACCACTTATGAGGTAACGGGCGAGTTGTGGCGCCCTGAAAATAGAAAGTTCGGAACTGGCGTGGCCGCGCTGGAGCCTCTCGGTGGGCCGTGGCTCATCGGCGGTCGCGTGGTGCCGAACGTTAGCCAGGGTCCAGGCCGACAGTGTGGCTGGGAATCCCATGGTGACGCTGTTTAGATGAAGGAGACATGCCGGGAGTGCCAAAGATGGCGGACTTTGTGAAACCATAATAGCAGACATTTCACAATTCATATAGAAATTAATAATAGCCGCCCGCATCTCGTGGTCGTGCGGTAGCGTTCTCGCTTCCCACGCCCGGATTCCCGGGTTCGATTCCCGGCGGGGTCAGGGATTTTCTCTGCCTCGTGATCGCTAGGTGTTGTGTGCTGTCCTTAGGTTAGTTAGGTTTGAGTAGTTTTAAGTTCTAGGGGACTTATGACCACAGCAGTTGAGTCCCATAGTGCTCAGAGCCAATTTTTTTTAATAATAGCCAGAGGAATCATGTTACATAAAAAAGAAACATGTACATTTCCATTATTTGCACACGATTCTGATGGTGTAATCAGATTTTCTATATCTTTATTACTTTAAAGTTTAGTATCTGACTGTAAATTATACAAGTAACACCCAGCAAAGAATTTGCAAAATCTAAACAGTGCACCCGATTTCGTCGATGGACGTGTCTTTAGAAACCTATTAGTGTAAACCTAAATTGGTATGAATTACAAGCATGTAACTTGAATAGTACATGAGTTATTGGAGGTCAAAGTGGCTGATTACTACTAATCGCGTCAGGCTATAAGAACTCCACAGTGACACGAAAAACCGGTAGCAGCATGTTTATAAATATACTTATTCGTATATATCTTTGTTTATATCCGATATATACTACTCATGAATAAATTGGTTAAATATTTACTGTGATTTATAAACCACAGAGACATTAGGCTACTGGCCTACCTTTTGTTCTATTCCTTTGATATATGTTTATTTGATTTGTTTATGTATCTAATAATGTGGGTTAGAGCGCGTTTATGGTCCAACCATAGGAAAATTTATTTAATTTCAAGTTGTTTAAATATAAATCCAGTATTTCGAATGAGTTTCGTTCGTGTGGGTGCGTTGGCTTGAAGACATGGTGCGAGCACTCTAGCCACACACAGCGCTCGTGAATAGGGACACTGGGTGGTAGCGGGAGAAGAGTCCTGGGCAGGACGGCACAGGATGGGAGAGTGGCGCAGGATGCGACGGACGCACAGTAGAGGCAGAGACTTGGAGAGTGTGCAGCGGTTTGCACGTGGTCGCGGAAGATACTTCATAATGCTGACTTGTGCACTTGTGAGATTTCCGTGGCTTCTACAGTGAAGACGTAGTGTGCATTTAGAAGTGAATATCTCGCGAGCTACGTTGTTGTTCGTAACTAATTACGTGCAGTAGGAATGAATTGTTTCGGGTTTCCGGGTTCCATACCCGGCGGGGTCACGGATTTTCTCTGCCTCGTGATGACTGGGTGTTGTGTGATATCCTTAGGTTAGTTAGGTTTAAGTAGTTCTAAGTTCTAGAGGACTGGTGACCATAGATGTTAAGTCCCATAGTGCTCAGAGCCATTTGAACCAATGTATTGTTTCCCTGTTATTCAACTTATATTTTATTTTACTGCTGGACCATCAACACCAATAAGTGTTGTGCAGAGCCGGCCGGAGTGGCCATGCGGTTCTAGGCACTACAGTCTGGAACCGAGCGACCGCTACGGTCGCAGGTTCGAATCCTGCCTCGGGTATGGATGTGTCTGATGTCCTTAGGTTAGTTAGGTTTAATTAGTTCTAAGTTCTAGGCGACTGATGACCTCAGAAGTTAAGTCGCATAGTGCTCAGAGCCATTTGAACCATTGTTGTGCAGAAGTATACCACGTTCTCAAAAGTACTTCCACTATCGTACTCATCATTTAAAGTCGTTAAGATAGTACCTGCAGATTTTATTTAATTGCAATCTTTCATTTATAAATTTCTACGCTACATTCGCAATTGCTGAGTGAATAGGAACCTTTGACCATTCGATTCATGTGTATATTCATATTGTACACTGTAGACAGCAGTATGTGGCTTTTAATGTGGCAACTACGTATCTCAGCCCCTACACAACGGAACCTGTCAAAACTTTTAATATTTCAGCACTGAGTCAGAGGGAACGTAGTTGAGGGCCACACCGTCACACATTTAATTATTATGTTGAAACCCCGCACACTCTACCAATCGACATCGGACGCAACGTCTTTCTGCATCAATAACCTCCCAATCGTCCATGTACTGCTTCCCTGGGAGTGCATACTTCATTGCCCACACAGATGCAGTCGGAAGGAGTGAGATCCGGGCTGTAGGGTGGATAAGGAAGAACAGTCCAATAAAGTTTTGTGCGCTGACTTGTGTGAGTACTTGCATTGTCTTGGTGAGGGAGAAGTTCGTTTGAAAAACTGAAGTCATTTTTTCAGTTTGCTAAGGATAGCTTAATACCCTTCAGAGATCATAGTTGCATCATCAGGGAAGACATCAAACAGAATAACTCCTTCAGAGAACAAGAAGACCGTCGCCATGACTTTAGCGGCTGAGGGTGTACCGTTGAACTTTTTCTTCGGAGGAGAGATGGTGTGGCGCCACTACATAGACTGCCGTTTTATTTCTGATTCGAAGTGATGAACCTATCTTTCATCGCCTGTGCCGCCGTTCGACAAAAAATTGTCAAAACTGTCGCGATCAGCTTCGTAAAGCGCAAGCTATTCCGCACAGATTCTCATTCGTTGCTACTTATGGTCATTGTTAGGCAGAGAGGAACCAGCGGGCACACACCTTTGAGTATGCCAACTGGAGGACGAGTGTGTCAGCTCTGGCATCAGAGACGACGAGTGAAGTGTTCGATTGTGATCCGTCGATCATCTCAAATTACAGTATCCGCACGTTGCAACACTGCCGGAGTCACAGCTGTGTGGTCTGGCCATGCGCGCAGGAGGTCAGACAGGTTTGCCCAAACTTTTTGATAAAAAACGCTCGCCCAACAACTCACCGTGCTTTTGTTAACTACCAGGTCCCCGTAGACATTAAGCAAGCGCCCGTGAACACATGCGTTGCTCTGATTTTCCACCAAAATAAACTCAATCACAGTTCTCTGCTCAGACCGCACCCCCATTATAGCGCCATTTTCAAGCGACATACAACGCCGCTACCTGTCGTAACTTCGTAAGACTACAGCGTCTGAAGTGGGAAAACTCCACGATGACCCACAAGTTTAACCGAAATTGGCCGTGGAAAAAAAATATTACGTTACTTACTGAATGCCCTTCGTAGATTTAACAGCTATTCTAAGAGAAAAATATTACTTAATTCTTAATGTATTGTATAGCTTAATTCACCTTGTGTGGTTTTATTCACTACATTCTACTAGCGTGCGTATAACGTATTTGTCAGTGTCAGATTTGTTCTTCGGTATGCAGATAACACCGTTTTCCTCACCCTCTATCCTACACTCCAGAAATCCCAAGGGGGCCGCCTCAATCGCTTTGCCTCCTGATGTGAACAATGACTCGTTAATATTGACCCCATCAAAACTCAAGCAATAATTATAGGACGCACCACGTGCACCTTCCGTCTCCACGACTTCTGCCTGACGATTTTTTTTTTTTTTTGTCATCAGTCTACTGACTGGTTTGATGCGGCCCGCCACGAATTCCTTTCCTGTGCTAACCTCTTCATCTCAGAGTAGCACTTGCAACCTACGTCCTCAATTATTTGCTTGACGTATTCCAATCTCTGTCTTCCTCTACAGTTTTTGCCCTCTACAGCTCCCTCTAGTACCATGGAAGTCATTCCCTCATGTCTTAGCAGATGTCCTATCATCCTGTCCCTTCTCCTTATCAGTGTTTTCCTTTCCTCTCCGATTCTGCGTAGAACCTCCTCATTCCTTACCTTATCAGTCCACCTAATTTTCAACATTCCTCCATAGCACCACATCTCAAATGCTTCGATTCTCTTCTGTTCTGGTTTTCCCACAGTCCATGTTTCACTACCATACAATGCTGTACTCCAGACGTTCATCCTCAGAAATTTCTTAAGGCCGGTATTTGATATTAGTAGACTTCTCTTGGCCAGAAATGCCTTTTTTGCCATAGCGAGTCTGCTTTTGATGTCCTCCTTGCTCCGTCCGTCATTGGTTGTTTTACTGCCTAGGTAGCAGAATTCCTTAACATCATTGACTTCGTGACCATCAATCCTTCTGTTAAGTTTCTCGCTGTTCTCATTTCTACTACTTCTCATTACCTTCATCTTTCTCCGATTTACTCTCAAACCATACTGTGTACTCATTACTGTTCATTCCGTTCAGCAGATCATTTAATACTTCTTCACTTTCACTCAGGGTAGCAATGTCATCAGCGAATCGTATTATTGATATCCTTTCACCTTGTATTTTAATTCCACTCCTGAACCTTTCTTTTATTTCCATCATTGCTTCCTCGATGTACAGATTGAAGAGTAGGGGTGAAAGGCTACAGCCTTGTCTTACACCCTTCTTAATATGAGCACATCGTTCTTGATCGTCCACTCTTATTATTCCCTCTTGGTTGTTGTACTTATTGCATATGACCCGTCTCTCCCTATAGCTTACCCCTACTTTTTTCAGAATCTCGAACAGCTTGCACCATTTTATATCGTCGAACGCTTTTTCCAGGTCGACAAAGCCTATGAAAGTGTCTTGATTTTTCTTTAGCCTTGCTTCCATTATTAGCCGTAACGTCAGAATTGCCTCTCTCGTCACTTTACTTTTCCTAAAGCCAAACTGATCGTCACCTAGTGCATTCTCAATTTTCTTTTCCATTCTTCTGTATATTATTCTTGTAAGCAGCTTCGATGCATGAGCTGTTAAGCTGATTGTGTGATAATTCTCGCACTTGTCAGCTCTTGCCGTCTTCGGAATTGTGTGGATGATGCTTTTCCGAAAGTCAGATGGTATATCGCCAGACTCATATATTCTACACACCAACGTGAATAGTCGTTTTTTTGTCACTTCCCCCAATGATTTTAGAAATTCTGATGGAATGTTATCTATCCCTTCTGCCTTATTTGACCGTAAGTCCTCCAAAGTTCTTTTAAATTCCGATTCTAATACTGGATCCCCTATCTCTTCTAAATCGACTCCTGTTTCTTCTTCTATCACATCAGACAAATCTTCACCCTCATAGAGGCTTTCAATGTATTCTTTCCACCTATCTGCTCTCTCCTCTGCATTTAACAGTGGAATTCCCGTTGCAATCTTAATGTTACCACCGTTGCTTTTAATGTCACCAAAGGTTGTTTTGACTTTCCTGTATGCTGAGTCTGTCCTTCCGACAATCATATCTTTTTCGATGTCTTCACATTTTTCCTGCAGCCATTTCGTCTTAGCTTCCCTGCATTTCCTATTTATTTTATTCCTCAGTGACTTGTATTTCTGTATTCCTTATTTTCCCGGAACATGTTTGTACTTCCTCCTTTCATCAATCAACCGAAGTATTTCTTTTGTTACCCATGGTTTCTTCGCAGCTACCGTCTTTGTACCTATGTTTTCCTTCTCAACTTCTGTGATGGCCCTTTTTAGAGATGTCCATTCCTCTTCAACTGTACTGCCTACTGCGCTATTCCTTATTGCTGTATCTATAGCGTTAGAGAACTTCAAACGTATCTCGTCATTCCTTAGTACTTCCGTATCCCACTTCTTTGCGTATTGATTCTTCCTGACTAATGTCTTGAACTTCAGCCTACTCTTCATCACTACTATATTGTGATCTGAGGCTATATCTGCTCCTGGGTACGCCTTACAATCCAGTATCTGATTTCGGAATCTCTGTCTGACCATGATATAATCTAATTGAAATCTTCCCGGATCTCCCAGCCTTTTCCAAGTATACCTCCTCCTCTTGTGATTCTTGAACAGGGTATTCGCTATTACTAGCTGAAACTTGTTACAGAACTCAATTAGCCTTTCTCCTCTTTCATTCCTTGTCCCAAGCCCATATTCTCCTGTAACCTTTTCTTCTACTCCTTCCCCTACAACTGCATTCCAGTCGCCCATGACTATTAGATTTTCGTCCCCCTTTACATACTGCATTACCCTTTCAATATCCTCATACACTTTCTCTATCTGTTCATCTTCAGCTTGCGATGTCGGCATGTATACCTGAACTATCGTTGTCGGTGTTGGTCTGCTGTCGATTCTGATTAGAACAACCCGGTCACTGAACTGTTCACAGTAACACACCCTCTGCCCTACCTTCCTATTCATAACGAATCCTACACCTGTTATACCATTTTCTGCTGCTGTTGATATTACCCGATACTCCTCTGACCAGAAATCCTTGTCTTCCTTCCACTTCACTTCACTGACCCCTACTACATCTAGATTGAGCCTTTGCATTTCCCTTTTCAGATTTTCTAGTTTCCCTACCACGTTCAAGCTTCTGACATTCCACGCCCCGACTCGTAGAACGTTATCCTTTCGTTGATTATTCAATCTTGTCTTTAAGGCAGTGGTTTCCATTGCCTTCTGCATCCTCATGTCGTTGATCATTGCTGATTCTTCCGCCTTTAGGGGCAATTTCCCACCCCTAGGACAAGAGAGTGCCCTGAACCTCTATCCGCTCCTCCGCCCTCTTTGACAAGGCCGTTGGCAGAATGAGGCTGACTTCTTATGCCGGAAGGCTTCGGCCGCCAATGCGATTTATGACCGTCCTATTCAGCTAAGACACTGAAATACCGCGGACTAACGTTCAACCGGTAACTAACGTGGAAACCTCACCTACTAACAGGGAGCCCATAACAGACTAAAAGTACTAACCGACCAAATATGAGGTCTAGACCCAACCATTGTCCATCACATGTACAAATCCCTGATCTGCACCGGCCATTGCTGTGCTAATGTTGTATGGATATCCCACCCCCCATCCCAAGTTCTTCAAACGCCATGCACTCTGTCTCGATCTCCGAATTCGTTTACCTTTCCCCAAAAGGACCGTTTAAGGAATCATCAGATTCCCTCCTCTCCCTACTGACTTTGAACGCCTCTGAACCATCATGCCATTCACAATCTTGACAACAACAATCCTATACTCTCCCCCTACTTTCCAATCCTCTTATGCTGCCGCGTCTTTACCACCAAATCTCACCAGCCCTCCACCTTCACGCCCTCCAACTACTCTCCCAAAAAACTTCAACCATCACTCCCTCCCAGACCATTACTCCACATCGACATTTAGTTGTCCTACCAGCTACAAGGCCTCCCCACCCATTCCACCCCATCAGAGCTACCTCTCCACCCCCCCACCCTCCCACATTTACTTACCTTTCTTTCCACCTGTCTTCCTTTCCTCCCTCCCCGTTCCCCATCAACTATTAGTGCCCCTCTGCTCCACCCGTTCTTCTGTCCCAACAGCCACTCCTACCCCCTCACTACTATACATCAGTCCTCCACTCTTATACCACCACAATCCTACGTTCCTCACCGCCCAGCATTTCCCCATTCAGCAACACAACAGCCTGCCTGTCCGAGGGCAGGTCCTTCCGGTATTTAGTGACAGAAAGTCGGTCAGTGTGGCCGAGCAGTTCTAGGCGCTTCAGTCTGGAACCGCACGACCGCTACCTTCGCAGGTTCGAATCCTGCCTCGAGCATGGATCTGTGTGATGTCCTTAGGTTAGTTAGGTTTAAGTAGTTCAAAGTTCTAGGGGACTGATCACCTGAGATGTTAAGTCCCACAGTGCTCCGAGCCATATTTTTAGTGACAGAAAAAGTGCTTCTTTTAAATATCAGTGTTTCGACATCCCGCTATGAATATTTTTAAATGTGCACTTACCGTGTTTTCTTTTACATTTTAATATTACCGTGTTTAACTACCACTGCAAGAGATCACGTCTCTCATGTATCAGAAAATTTCCATTTTATTTTTTCCCTCAAAAAAATTTTAATACAATGCAAATATTTCCCCTACTTGTTTCTTGTCTCAGTAAATTCGCTGAAGAGAGAATTACTTGCAACGCTATCACCCCAACAACCTGCCCATATGCGGAGTGGTGGGGGGTGGGGGGGTGGGGGAGGCAATGAAATAGCAACACAGAATAAAATCAGGTTTTATTGTAGGCGGCAGGTATGGTCCTCCTTTGAAGAGGTGCCTTTTCCTAGCTGCAATGTTTGCTAGAGCCAGCCAGGCCGCAAACCAATCAAAGCGGGCCAATCTCTTCCCTTACTTTCATCTTCGCCTTCTAGCTATGACACACAGCCGACAGCGGCGTGGAATTTTGCGGCAATCAGTGCATATACACTTACATGCATAGACATCGGAGCAGACAAATTGTGGAGAGTTGATCAGGCATAAGTGACGTAAAATACGTCATTAACGTTTGCCGATCAGCAACAGAGGCTTAGTTTCTTAACGCGTGAACTGTCGTGAGGCCGCTGGCGGTCAGACACTCCACAACGTTTAGCACAGTATACGAGTATCTTTGGAGGATGTGTAAAGCTGCAAAAATCAAAATTCAAAACGTCGATCAAGATATTGCGCCCTATTTCCTGTACACCGGCGTCAACTCAATAGAGAAATACAAACTAATGCACTGTACTGCATCATACACGGTGCCAAAAACGGTGGAGCGTGTAGCCGTCGTTGGGCACACAGCGTCAGGAGCGAACCTCTACCACGTCCAATGGCAGCGTCGCGGCAGTCGGTGTGTTACTGCCGCCCTCTCGCAGGACGTGTGTGAGAACACACGTGGACGAGGAACTGGTGACGTGGTGACAGCGTGAAACTGCTAGGCTCACTGCACTGCGAAGAGTGAAATGAAGAATCTGGCATATCAGATATTTTTCCTCTTGGAGAGGAACATGGCCAATGAGGTGCGACATCGTTTTTACGGCACAAAGATTACTTAGGAGCAGCCATATTACATAGAGTTAAAATTCGTATTTGGTTCCTTTCGTATATTGTAAAGTATATGGTATGCATGTATGCTGTTTCAAAGCATCAGCAAATTGAGGACCTCACGAGAAGTCGTCGTTACAGATACGATTTGTTATAATAAAATGGCAGGAAATTAGACATCGGTACCTAAAGACTTGCCATGTTCGGCGTTTTTAGCGTTATAACTTACTAAGGCACAATGATGATCTATCAAAAAGGCGTCGTTTTGGTAAAATTTGTCGTTGTTAAATGTCAAGTAACGACAACTCAGATTAAGTCTTCGGACAGTGTATACAGTTTATGTTGGTCATACTGCTATGCCAAAGCTGTAGCGCAGTTGATAGCATTGTGAGCTGCGAAGAGAAATGTAGCAGCCTTGCATCCGCATCCTTCCGAATATGTTTCATTCTCACGTTTCATTTTATAAAAGATTCTGGGTATTTGTTATTAATTTAACAGAAATATATCTGCAATTTTATATGTTATTTATAATGAATAATGTATCTGCTGCACTTGTTCCAAAGGCCAACGACTGCAATGTTTCACAGAGGCCAGATGTCTAATCGTGATTGCCAATCCGTCAGAAAGTAAATGCAAGTTACTCTTGAAAGTCTCCACTACTATGAAACTTTGTGTAAAATATACTCATGAACCAGAACATTGTGCAAATGTGTGTGAAATCCTATGGCACTTAACTGCTAAGGTCATCAGTCCCTCAGCTTACACAATACTTAACCTAAATTATCCTAAGGATAAACACACACACACCCATGCCCGAGGGAGGACTCGAACCTCCGCCGGGACCAGCCGCACAGTCCGTGACTGCGGCGCCTGAGACCGCTCAGCTAATTCCGCAAGGCACTGGAACATTGTGACCACCGACCTAATATCAATATAGACCTGTACAGGCGATGGCAGCGTGACCTGGCGGGGAATGATTGCTAGTCAGAAACACGCACCGTGCATGTATTATCACTGAGCGTGCTGCCCGTGTTTACAATGGGTAAGGCGACCGTTGTGCCTGAGTTTCAGCGAGGGCAGATTCTGACGGCGCGGAGGCTGTAACATTATGTGATTGTCTTATCATTTTAAATCATTCACTAATCGAGCAGTCGCTCGGCAACAGCTACAGTTAGCAAATAATGTTGCGGGGTTGTAAAAGGTGAACGACCTGTGACGTAACTTGTTTATTGTCGAAGCGCCGTCAGAGATGCAGTGAGTTATTGACTTTGAAGACCGCGGCGCGAAAAACAGACAGAAGAAGAACACTTTTACACATTTTTTTTTTTTTTTTTTTTTTTTTTTTTTTTTTTTTTTTTTTTTTTTGAGGTACGAGATATTCTCGATGAACAGTTACTCATTCTTCTCTTGTCTCCTGTAACTTGTGTCGGACGCGCATGTCTTGCCGCCCTATTATTATTGTTAAAATTAATATTGTTCTACATAAAGTAAATGTGTAATACTAAAAGTGCCTAGCAGTAGATTTATTGTGCGACGTGTATGTGAAAACGTCAAAGGAATTGTTTTCATGAAGAGAAGTGCCAGTCAAAACGGCATCCATGTTAAATCCTTCATTGCAGTGTAAGTTCTTCTATTAATTGCCATAAATTCAGAGTTAAATGGAATTGGTGTATGGACTATTCATTTACTATAGAATCTATGTCTCACTCCTTCATGAAGTTATTTAATTTTCTTTATGTTTCTGCCAAATAGAGAGTTCACAGTCACGAATTCTTTCGTCGAGATCGGACGGAAGTTGCATGCGGCTAAATATTTTCTCCGCGCCATACTCTACTGATAAATGCATGATAAACTACGGTCCCTTAGGAAATTCATGTTGAGCTATCCAAAATAATTATATTTTGAATAGGTATTTACTCTCCTCTGCAGTGCAACTTCCGACTGACCAGACGATCCAACAAGAAACAGCCGCAAACGGTCGGCGTTCGCAAATATGTTTCCACCGCTGATTATAGCTATATGTTACAGCACAAAAGTAAACATATTGTTATAATTAGCGACTACGAACGGGGACGTTTATAACTGTATGTTTATGTATACTCATTACGTAAACATATCGTTATAAGGCTCGCCAAGAACATTTCCGAAACTGCTCGACTTGTCGGATGTTAGAGGATTTCTGTGGTGAGTGTCTTCAACACGTGGCGAATCCAAAGTGAAACCACGTCCATACGTCACGGGTTTGAGTGACCACCCCTTATTAAAGATGTCGGACGTCGTAGACTGGGCAGAGTTGTAAAGATACGACAGGCGGCGAACTGCGGCAGAAGTAACATTAGACTTTAATGCTGAGCAGACTCCAACCATGTCTGAACACACAGTGCTACGAAAACTCCACAACGGGCCTCCGCAGCCGACTACCAACGCATGTGCCAATGTTAACACCACGATGTCAGCAACTACGATTGAAATGGGCACGTGACCATCGGTGCTGGATGTTGGCGCAGTGGCGGTGCGTTGCGTGGCCCGATGGATCCCGATACCTTCTTCATAATGCAGTTGGGAGGGCGCGAATCCGTCATCTTACAGGGGACCAGCTCCGTAACAGCTGTACAGCAGGCGGCGGGTCTATTACGCTCTGGAGAATATTAATGTGGGCATCCACGGGTCAGTGGAGTCCGTCCAAGGCACCATGACGGACAAGGAGTACACTTGCTGCAGACCACGGATACCCCTTCATGATGATCATATTTCCCGATGGCAGTGGCATCTTTCAACAAGATAATACGACATGTCACAAGGTCAGGAGTGTGATGGAGTGGTTCGAATAACACAGTTTCGAGTTCCAATTGATGTGCTGGACCCCAACACGCCAGATCTGGACGCGATTGAACACTTCAAGGGTGTGGTTGAACGTGACGTCAGAGCTCGTCGCCCCCCACAACGCGATTTATCGGAATTATATAACTTGTGTATGCAGATGTGGTTCCAACTCTCTCCAGCTACCTACCCAAGCCTCATTGCTTTCATGCCACGACGCGCCGACGCAGTTAACCGTGCCAAAGGTGGACACACTGGCTATTAGGTAGGTGGCCGTAATGTTCTGGCTGACCGGTCTATAGAACCTGTCTCTTGGTTTTATGGTCTACCTCACGTTTCTTTCTTGCAAGTAAAATATTTTTCAGTGATGGCGAGGAGCTTCGAAGGAAATCTCCTCTTCAAAAATGGTTCAAATGGCTCTTAGCACTATGGGACTTAACTTCTGAGATCATCAGTCCCCTAGAACTTAGAACTACTTAAACCTAACCAACCCTAGGACATCACACACATCCATGCCCGAGGCAGGATTCGAACCTGCGACCGTAGCGGTCGCGCAGTTCCATACTGTAGCGCCTGAACCGCTCGGCCACTCCAACCGGCAATCTCCTCTTCCATTCAAATAAAATCACGCAATTAATCTCCATACTGAAATCTATGTAATGAAGTACGTTACTTCAGAATTATGGTAGTCAATGTAACAACGAGAATACGGATATCACTCATACGCTTGTATCTGAAACCGTTGTACAGAATTTTGCAGTGTTCTCTTTCCAACATTTTGCTGTTCAAGTTATCGACGAGTCCAGAAACTTCCTCACGATTTTCTCCGCTCTTCTTCGACAATCGCTAACAGATTTAACGCAGCTATTTTACGGGCGTCCATTTTCCTAAACAAAATGTGTGATTTGAACGCCAGATGCGGTCGGGAACTTTGTTGGACAACGCTGCGGTTGCAAATAACGATGAGACGCACGTTTCGTGAGACGTAGCAGGCCGTTTCAGTGCATGCAACAATCACGACAGATATCACGTCTGGCGTTCTTCGCGATGACAAACACGTCCCGTGTGAGGAGGGCCTTAATGTTTGGGAGAAGCTTGGTTCACTCTCGGCTTACCGGAAAGCGATGTCAAAATGAAGTTTCACTCAGTGCAATGGACGCCATTTTGTTTTCACGACTTTTAACTTGCAGTGTCCTATTTCTAGATAACGGAACATTGAAAATTTATCCAAACACGTCACCCTTGGTACGAGTTATTATCATGAAATGTCAGTTAATTTTGGCAGTCAAAGCCTTCAGGAGATATTATGACGAACAACACTGAACCCTAAAGCTGTGTGTGGTTGCTATAGCGTAGTAGCTAAGGCTGTGGATTACAGAGTCGAAGGAAGTAGGTTCATATCATACTACTGTGCTATTTTTTCCGTCTGAGCGTTTTTAACACGTTCTGGGACTTTCTTATGAAAGTACGTTCTGCAATATTCGACGTTTTTTTTCTTATAATGGTGTACTATCTCAGGAATAGGTTACTTCGACTTTGCGACTTTTATCTGATTAGACAACGAAGGATAAAATTGTTGTGAGTCAATCCAACAGCAATGACATAAATATTCCTTGCTTGTCATAAACATTTGGCTTCTTTTTCAAAATATGTTGTGATTTCTGAGAATGTGGTTAGCAGGAACCAAAGAGGACAGTTCGTAATGCTAAGAGTGAAACAAGCAGCAATAAAATTCATATCCTTGCTTTTCACAAATATTTGGCTGTTTATTTCCAAACACACTATGTGATCAAAAGTATCCGGACACCTGGCTAAAGTTCGTGGCGCCCTCCGTCGGTAATGCTGAAATTCAGTATGGTGTTGGCCCACCCTTAGCTTTGATGACAGCTTCCACTCTCGCAGGCATACTACGTTCAGGTGCTGGAAAGTTTCTTGGGGAATGACAGCCCATTCTTCACGGAGTGCTGCACTGAGGAGAGGTATCGATGTCGGTCGGTGAGGCCGGGCACGAAGTCGGCTTTCCAAAACAACCTAAAGGTGTTCTGTAACATTCAGTTCAGGACTCTGTGCAGGCCAGTCCATCACAGGCATGTTATTGTCGTGTAACCACTCCGCCACAGGCCGTGCATTATGAACAGGTGCTCGATCGTACAAAAAGATGGCTTTGAGCACTAGGGGACTTAACTTCTGAAGTCTTATAACTACTTAAACCTAACTAACATAAGGACATCACGCACATCCATGCCCGAGGCAGGATTCGAACGTGCTACCTTAGTGGTCGCGCAGTTCCAGTCTGTAGCTCCTAGAACCGCACGGCCACCTGGGATCGTGTTAAATGTTAAAAGATGCAATCGCCATCCCCGAATTGCTCTTCAACACTGGGAAGCAAGAATGTGCCTAAAACATCATTGCAGGCCTGAGCTATGATAGTGCCACGCAAAACAACAAGGGTGCAAGCCCCCTCTATGGAAAACACGACCACACCATAACACCACCGCCTCCGGATTTTACACACGCTGGCAGATGACGTTCACCGGGTATTCGCCATACCCACACCCTGCCATCGGATCGCCGCATTGTGTACCGTGATTCGTCACTCTACACAACGTTTTTCCACTGTTCAATCGTGCAATGTTTACGCTCCTTACACCAAGCGAGGCGTCGTTTGGCATTTACCGGTGTGATGTGTGGCTTATGAGCAGCCGCTCGACCATGAAATCCAAGTTTTCTCACCTCTCGCCTAACTGTCATAGTACTTGCAGTGGATCCTGATGCAGTTTGAAATTCCTATGTGATGGTCTGAATAGATGCCTGCATATTACACATTACGAGCCTCTTCACTTGTCGGCGGTTTCTGTCAGTCAACAGACGAGGTCGGCCTGTACGCTTTTGTGCTGTACGTGACCCTTCCACTTCACTATCACATCGTAAAGAGTGGATCTAGGGATGTTTAATACTGTGGAAATCTCGCGTACAGACATGTGACACAAGTGACACCCAATCACCTGACCACGTTCGAAGTCCCTGAGTTCCGCGGAGCGCTCTATTCTGCTCTCTCACAATGTATAATGGCTACTGAGGTTGCTGTTATAGATGGATGGATGGATGAAGAGGGTTTTAAGGGCACACGACGGCAAGGCCTTCAGCGCCCGCTCAGTAGCAGATTGAGATGGGTGTCAAGAAAAGACTCAGATAAGATAAAACAGAACGTAAGACACAGGAAACTAGCTTGGAAAAATATGTGCCTACCCACACCGAAGCGTGGGACGAAGCATTCCGCCAGCAGTAAAACATGGACAACTCAGGAAGAAAATGGTAGAGGGAGCTAAAGCAATATAGCAGATGGTAGTGGCTGGCTGGCCGCAAGGAGAAGGGGAGGAGCCAGCCACTGTGCAATACACTAAAACGTCCAGCCTAAAAGTTTAGGCCAGAGTCCAGACACATCACAAAATTTTAAAACCCTAGACACACTCTTCTCATCGTTAGCTAAAACACAAGGCAGATTCCCATCAACTTGTGCTTCTGCCCTTGCATCAGGTATAAAATGCAGTCTGTTAAAATGTGCCGGACAGAGATGTGCACACCATAAGCATCACAAAAAGGGGGGATCCTCCCGCCGTAATAGAAAGCTATGTGTGAGAGGACAGTGCCCAATCCGAAGACGTGTGAGGGAGAGTACCTGGCAGTAGGTGACAGCACAGTGCACTTAAAATGAAAAACGTATGTTTTTGGGGTTGTCCGGATACTTTTGATCACATAACGTATCTTGTGATTTCCGAGGACATGGTTAGGAAGGAACCTAAGAGGACAGTTTAAAATGCTGCGAGTGAAATATTTAGCTGCTATTCCTGCCTTTTGCGAGGTTCTACTCACACAGGGAAGAAACTGGTGTCAGTTTCATGCTCGCCTTACTTGAAATGTGCGTACTCGTCACTCTGGCGTCACTTTGCCAGTAAGCTTATCGTGTGAGTAGCTTCTTTCGTTCAGACAACCAGGTGGCTCGGCTCACCTGTCAGTGTTCCCAGGCGGCCCCAGGTGCCGGGTCCTTGGTCCCTGCCTCTGGTACCGTAAAGCCGCCGCAGCCGCACAGAACCGTTCGGCCGCGGTTTTGCCGCCGGCAGCGGCGCCAGGCCCGTGTAAAAAGTGCGGCCAGTCACACCACACCGCCCCCCTTCCCACAGAGTTTCTTCCGCCGAGCGCCGCCGCTCATACGTCGCCTGCACACGTTTTCGGACATCACTTCTAAATGGCTCCCGTCCCCGTCCCAGCTGCCAATAGCCGTACCATCTATTTCCTGGCATGCTTCGTTGATTTCAGCGTAGGCCCTCAGCTGCGAAATACACTGCTGGATATTAAAATTGCCCAGAAACAGGGCCATGTTTTGGGTCTACAGGATGATCCACGAAGATATGCAAATAATTTAATATGTTGAAACTTCCTGGCAGATTAAAATTGTGTGCTGGACCGAGACTCGAACTCGTGACTTTTGCCTTTCTCGGGCAAGTGCTCTACCAACTGAGCTACCCAAGCCTGACTCACGCCCCCTCCTCACAGCTTTACTTCTGCCAGTACCTCGTCACCCACTTTCCAAACTTTACAGAAGCTCTTCTGGTAGAGCATTTGTCCGCGAAAGGCAAAGGTCCCGAGTTCGAATCTCGGTCCAGCACACAGTTTTAATCTACCAGGAAGTTTCATATCAGCGCACAATCAGCAGCAGAGTGAAAATCTCAATCTGGAAACATCCCCCAGGCTGTGGCTAAGCAATGTCCCCGCAAGATCCTTTCTTTCAGGAGTGCTAGTTCTGCTAGGTTCACAGGAGAGCTTCTGTAAAGTTTGGAAGATAGTGGCAGAAGTAAAGCCGTGATGTGGGGCCGCGAGTCGTGCTTGTTTAGCTCAGATGTAGCCGGCACGGTAGTTCACCGTGTTCGGTCAGAGGGTTAGCTGCCCTCTGTAATAAAAAAAACTGTGTTAATCGATCAACAACGAACTTAAATGTTTGTCTTACGACGCCCGCCTCGAGCAGATGCAACAAACGATAGCGAACAAAATGAAATTAAAAAAAAAATGGTAGAGCACTTGCCCGCGAAAGGCAAAGGTCCCGAGTTCGAGTCTCGGTGCGGCACACAGTTTTAATCTGCCAGGAAGTTTCATATCAGCGCACACTCCGCTTTAGAGTGAAATTCCCATTCTGGAATTTAATATATTATTCTACAAGCATAACTAAAGACAAGAGTTCATATAAAAAATAGGTACGCAAATGTTTAGTTGCGGAGGTACCGCTAATAAAAGATTTTGCCTAAAATTTAACAACTTCGCTAATAAGAAGCCATCGCAAAACTGTACGAGGTTAAAGTAAAGCACTATTTCCATTTCTTTCGTTGTTATTCGTCTGGTGAATCTAATAAAACGAGTCCCAGACGTGTATCCGCATTAGTTTTCCAGAACATCCAAAGAAGCAAAGATTATTATACAAGCAAATTTGTTTACTTTCGATTAAGAATAAATAAAAGTTTATGTCATTGTTCGCAACCGTTAGTGCGTTGATTAAGTCGTTTCCTACCCTTGAAACGAGTTAGTTTTCTGTATTGTTCAGTGGAAGAACACAGTAACTACAGTGAATTTAATTGAAACCACATAGTAACTTTTGTAGTTGTATATTATGTATGGAATAGGGATGAGTTTCAAATTTACGACAGAGGATTACGCGAGATACGGAGTTTTTTACAAATATGATGTGCAGTTAATGTATATCGCGTACGTTATCCAACTCGGAAGATTCCAGATGCACGAGTAACGGAGTATTTCCAATGTTACGGGAGACAGGTTCTCTACCTGGCGTTCACAATCCGTACGAGCGCTCGATACGTGAAGACAATGTTGAAGATTTTATGGATGATGTTCAATGTAGCCCGGGACCCAGTACACTACGTATCTCTCAACGTTTATGTTGCGAGGTGCCGCGGCTAGCAGTGTATTTAACACTACATTCTTCTAGAATCTTCATATGGAAATGATGCTCTAAGCCCCCCCTTTCTAACTCCGACTTTTGCTGTTGCACATGGATTAACAAGAAACGCGAACTGACTGTAATCGACCCTGCAAGTGGAGTAGAAAAGAGTTTGGCACCTGCAATAACTTAATTTGATAGAAATTAAGTTGATAAAGGAAAGTTTCATTAACATAGTAAGAAATGAAAGGGTGGCTCTACCGATCAACAGAATGAAAGTTCTGTCCAAAATAACAATTTGATTTATTATAACTCAAGCCGCACGGGATTAGCCGAGCGGTCTAAGGTGCTAGTCATGGACTGTGCGGCTGGTCCCGGCGGAGGTTCGAGTCCTCCCTCGGGCATGGATGTGTGTGTTTGTCCTTAGGATAATTTAGGTGAAGTAGTGTGTAAGCTTAGGGACTGATGACTTTATCAGTTAAGTACCTTAAAATTTCACACACGTTTGAACAACTGAACTCAAAACAATAAACAAAACACATGAAACATTTACAATACGTCAAATTGGATACTCAAATAAATGCTGTGAAGGTGAAGTTGTCCGTAAACTAGATTCTGACATTTATGACCAAGTGGTATGTGGAGCCAATTCCTTGCAACTCAAATCTTAAGAGAAAAGCCCAGCCAACCCAACATTAATTGCTGCTACAGTAGTGAGAACTCAGACAATGAACACCCAAGACAGAACCACGTTAGAAAGACGGGAACATTCGCACTCTGCTGAGCTCTGATTGTCACGTAGCAAAATTCCCTAATCTGTCGGTACTGCGGACATACATTACCAAGCTGTCTTC
This sequence comes from Schistocerca cancellata, assembly GCF_023864275.1. NCBI lineage: Eukaryota > Metazoa > Arthropoda > Insecta > Orthoptera > Acrididae > Schistocerca > Schistocerca cancellata. Next base: position 350,647,757 of record NC_064634.1, on the reverse strand, counting down.
TTAACTGTAAGGACACAATCTGGATGGCATACCGGAGGCGATGGCTGGCTGCTTCGACGTCCTGTCGTGGTGATGATAATGCCGTGAGTATAGCCCTAAACAAATTATCCTGGTCTGGTTGTTCCCAGACTAAAGACTTCCTAGCAACACAAATACGCCTCTGAGGGAGACGAAGAAGGCTCGCTACACAATCACTGACGGTACAGTGATTGATTTTAACAAGTGAAGTGACATAGTAACTCCGATACAGTCAACTTCAGCCAAAACTGCTCAAGACGGACAACATAGGCCGCTTGTAAGCAGAACGCTCAATTGCCAACTGTACTCGGAAAAATACATTGAAGTAGAAACTTCAGCAACTTCATCAAACAGTTACAATTAAATGAAAGTATATTAGACAGCCAACGGAAGGCAGGCTGTCCAGAGCAGCGAGAGCTCAGTCTTGTAACCTACTCCGACCGAAAGGCAGGAGCCGACTCGTCAAGAGCACCCGTACAAGCCGAACACAGAACATTTCCGCCCCCACGACAGTGGCCGTGCTTAAACGTTCCAATCAGCAACTCGAAAACCGGCGGAAAATTCCATTCTATTGCCGAAGCACTACTATTCCACCAATGGAGATACTTGGCACCAATTTCTGCGCCGATTTTGCTACGTCACGGAGCTATCCCCTGAGCAAGCCAATCACAGTTATGATTTTGCATAAAGCGCGGGAATTTCCCCGCCAAGACTGCCTGGGAACACAAGTCATTCCCACTCCTCGCTGGTAGCCCGTCAGAAAGTGTTTCACTAAGTTTCTGTGAAGTAACGGAATCTCTAGCCCCAGCCGCTCCTTCAGGCCCCTGTGGGCGTGTCGCCCCCGCTCTTATGACAACGTCGGCGTCTGGAAAGCATCCACTTGACTCCCTCACACCCGTCGGCATAGCCCTTTCAAGATCAGCAGAATCCACCTGTCACTGGACCACCCAGGTGACGAGAGACGCTGCGTGGGAAGTCCGCGTGTGAAGCAATAGAAACTTTTCACCACATGCAATTAGAGAAGAAAATATTCATATCTTCTGAGTTCTCAATACTAGCCTTGTAATGACAATACTCGGCCATACTTCCCCAAATCGAATTACTCAGAGTAAGATATAAATATGAGAGGGGGCAAGTCACTTGATGCATCGAAAGGCATGCCACCTCTCAAGGTATTTTACAGTCTAAGGTATGGCGTACACTGAAGTACAGTAATCTGTATCCTTACCATAAACAAAAGTGCACCATTTACATCCTGAAGATCCTGTCCTTCGATTGGAGTTCTGCAACTGCTTAAATACTGATCGGCGGTTACACAAATACATTTTATTTACTGATGAGGCACAGTTTACTCGAGATGGTATAAACAATTTACATGACGAGCACGTATGGTCTGAAGCAAACCCACATGCAAGAGAGCAACGCAATTTCCAACAGCGATTTAGCATAAATGTGTTGTGCGGTATAATCGACACACACTTTATTGGACCATTCATTTTCCCAGGACGTCTAACTGACGAGACGTACGTACAATTCCTTCAAGAAGAAATGCCCAGCTTGCTCGAAGATGTTCCACTTGCTACGCGATTGCAGATGTATTTTCAACATGACGGCGCGCCTTTATATTTCACCAACGCCGTTACTACTGGTATTAATAAAAGCAGATTATCTGACACATTCATACACTTTCAGCTAACGTTATTATCATCATTTTTCAAAAATTGAATTCTTTACAACTTCTGTTGAAAACTTATCACAATTGTCCGGAATTTAAAAAACAAATTGGGCCAAACAGTTAATAAATTAAAAATTTCACGAAATTACGTCTTTGCTTCTCTGGATGTTTTGGAAAACTACTTCAGATAAACGTCTGGGACATGTTGTATTAGATTCACCAGACCAACAACAACGAAATAAATGGAAATCGTGCTTTACTTTAACCTCGAACAGTTTTGGAATGGTTTCATATTAGCGAAGTTGCTACATTTCAGAAAAAATCTTTTATTAACCGTAACTCCGTAACTAAACAATTGCGTACCTATGTTTATATGAACTATTTTCTTTAGCTTTATTTGCAGAATAACATATTAAAATATTTGGATGTCTTCGTGAATCACGCTGTACAGGCTGGACCAATGATGTACACCCGACCACCAGAGATTTTCTGATTAAGTCACACATACACTTATGTAAGAAAAGTCATCGGATAGCGCTATCCACTTAAACAGATGGTTGTAGTATCTCATACACAAGATATAAAAGAGCAATGCTCTGGTGGAGCTGTCATTTGAAGTCATGTGACTCACGTGACGAGGTTTCCGATGTTATTATAACCGCACGACTGGAATTAACAGACTTTGAAAACGGAATGGTAGTTGGAGCTAGACGCATTGGACATTTCATTTCTGAAATCGTTAGGAAATTCACTATTCCGAGATCCACAGTGTCAAGAGCGTGCCGAACATATAACATTTCTCGCTCTTTCCTCCACCATGGACAATGCAGTGGCCAACGGCCTTCACTTAACGTCTGAGAACAACTGTGTTTGTGTAGAGTTATCAGTGACAAGATAAGAGGAACACTACGTCAGATACCTGCAGAAATCAATATGGGACGTACGACGAACGTATTTGTCAGGACACTGCGGGGAAATTTGGCGGCAACGGGCTATTGCAGCAGACGACCGATGCGAGTGCCTTTGCTAATAGCACCACATCGCCTGCAGCGCCTCTCCTGGGCTCGTGACCGTGTCTGTTGGACCCAGACGACTGGAAAACCGTGGTCTGGTCAGATGAGTCCCGATTTCAATTGCTAATAGCTAATGGTAGCATTCGAGTGTGGCACAGACCTCAGGAAGCCATGGACCCAAGTTGTCGCTAAGACACTGTGCAAGGTGGTGGTGGATCCATAATGATGTGGGCCGTGTTCACATGGAATGGACTGGATCCTCTGTCCCAACTGAACCGATCATTGAGTGTATACCATCTGTAGCCATTCATGGACTTCATGTTCCCAAACAGGTATGGAGTTTCTATCGATGACATTGCACTGTGTATACCATCTGTAGCCATTCATGGACTTCATGTTCCCAAACAGGTATGGAGTTTCTATCGATGACATTGCACTATGTTACCGGGCCACAGCTGTTCGCAGTTCGTTTGAAGAACAGTCTGCACAATTCGAGTGAATGGTTTGGCCACCCAGATCGCCCGGCACGAATCCCATCAAACATGTGTGGGACATAATCGAGAGGTCAGTTCGCGTACAAAATCCTGGTCGGGCAACACTTTCGCATTTAGGGTCGGCTATAGAGGTAGCAAGGCTCTGTGTTTGTGCAGGGGACCTTCAATGACTTGGTAAGTACATGTCACGTCGAGTTGCTGCACTGCGCAGGGAAACAGGAGGCCCGACACGATAATAGGAGGTATACCATGACATTTGCGACGTCAGTGTGTAGCCGTTAAGAGCAATTTTCGAATTAAGGGGCTCCGGAACGCCCTATACTTGCAATGTTAAAATAACGCTTATAAATTACATCTTTCCTCACAAAGTATTTGAGGTAGGAAGTTGAACTTTTTACAGATTATTTATTGGAATATGGGCTACAACTTAACACAGGGATTTTACAAAATTTTAGTTCAGTCATTAAAGATGATTTTTTTTCAATTGTAATGAAAATTCACAACATTTTTTTGCAATTTTTTATTTATATATTCAAAAATATACAATTTTTTTGGAAAAAGGCTGTGTTAAATTATGCAGAAGTTACTGTGTAACATTTACTGAAAGTTTGAAACAAATATGTTTGGAAGATCCTTAGAAAACATGTAATTAGTATGAGAAAATAAAAGTTTTGGGAATCGAGCGACAAAGATTGGATTAACTTTTTAGTACATTCCAGGTCCATAGGATGGATTATCTTCATCCTCTGCAAACTCCTCCTCCAGCTTCCTCTTGTTCCTCCTCCTGTTTACTCTTGCTTGTATTTCTAGACTCTTTACAGCCCTGTCTGCAGCCCGAAGGCGTTCCTTGTCTAAAGCAAGCATCGCTCGTACCATGTTATAACCTATCTTCATTCCCATATTTCTAAATACCTTGCACCTTACAATGTTGCCATCATTGAAAGTCGCAACAGCAACTTTACTTTTACTCATTATTATACTTCAACAAAACAGAGACTCAAGAAACAGAATTAATTACGAATATTTTCGAGATAACGACAGAGTAAATAAATATGAAACAATCGACAATCACACCAGCGATATATATTGAACTATCACAGGTTAGCCACAACACATACTTTATCTCACATCACTAAAATGTACCTGATGAACACGGACGTTAATAATAACACCATTTGACAGCAGTTTAACAGCGCCACAGTGGGTCACGCCCATGTAGAACACATTTCAAAAAAAAATTTAAAAGTAGTTGTAGTCTTCGGAATTGAATAAATTATATATCTATTAAAAGGTAATAGTCTGCAGATTCAGAAAACGCAAAAAAGTAAAAATTGAACTTTTCATGATTTTGAGCCTTTCCGGAGCCCCTTAATAGCTGTAGCAGAGGGGCATCGTAAAACGCACGGATATCCGAGTGGGTGAATACATTACAGTATTAAATTTTTGGGTGATCTGGTGGAAGGAAGGGTGCGAAATTTAGTATACAAAGTAGCCTTCTCTGGCAGCAATAATGGTTCTAGTTCAGCTAAACATCCAGTTGAAATGAGCTTGGATGGCAGATGAGAGTTCATCACTCCATATTATTTCAACTTTGTATCACGTTTTATGTCGTAGTAGCTTGCGAATGCTGGCTTAACATTCTTTGTACAATGCTTGATAGAAAATTTCTGGGCAACAACTTAGCATCCATTGTATGGTGGTAGTTCAAGGTTGTACGGGAAACTTGTGGTATTGCTTCACCTTGATGAAAATGAACGCCATGGAAACCTCGAATATAGGGAACAGCCACCGACCTCGTAAAGGGTCTGTGCAAACTACTGGATAAGCAAACTAGAGGTAGTGTCTTGTGCCTGGTGTTACCCCATACCATCATAGCAGGTGTTAGGTATTTATGACTGTAATGAAAACTATGTGGCAACATTCATTCTCCTTGTAGCCTCTACACACGGATACGTCCATCAAGATGCTATAGCCAGAACCGAGCATTGTTTGAAAAGACGTCATGTCAGTCCTGTGTCCGATGCTGTGTTTGGGCTCACCACTGCTGGCACACGTCTCTCTGCTGCTGCATTAAGGGACGTCGCCAAATGGTCGCCACCGCTGACAATCCGTGGTGCTATAGACCTCCTGCACTGTCCTCGTGGATACTTGTCTTTTTGCAACAAACATAGTTTCTGACTCAGGGTATGTGGCGTGGCTGTAGGATCCTGCACGGCCTAGCGGACAATAGCTACATACATACTCTACATGGCACCGTATGGCGCATGGTGGAGTGTATCTTGTGCCCATTTCCTTTCCCATTACATTCGTAAATGGAGCGACGGAAAAACGACTATCTATAAGCCTCCTTAGAAGCCTTAATTTCTCTTATCTTATCAGTTTCAGATGCCGGTTCTCTAAATTTTCTTAATAGTGCTCTGCGAGAAATATATTTGTCCTACAGTGCGCCATTGGGACCTTGCATGTCGTTCGGTATTGCCGTCTCGAACCCAGCTATTGCATAATTACATGACAGTCGAGGGGGATCCACCTCAGGCAGCAATATCGGAAAACGACAAACCATAATCTCTACAGGCAACGACCCTACTGCTGTCGAATTCCAACAACCGGTGGTAGATGTTTCTCCTTCTTAACACTGGGTGTGACACGATGTTCGCACAAATAACCAACATTATTATGTGATACTTGACAGAAATGCTAGATAATCTTCCTTTATACAGAATGTAAACATCGTTATCTGATGGGGTAGTGGTAAAATGCGTGCCAGGAGACTTGAAGATCACTGCATCGAATCCCGTTCGGACGATGGTTTCTTCTGTATGCGCTTTAACCTACCCTACGTCTCTCAACGACGTGAGGGGACGCCACAAGAGACGTGTGGTTTGCATTCCACGGTAAACTGTATGTCACCTTTGCCTCGTTGGAAAACGATGTGATGTGCGGTCGTTGTGATGGTAATTGCGCATAATGCTGAGACGCGAAGTTAGTCACCATGATCGGAAGACGCACTGGAACTCCCTATACAATCACGCGAATTTACTTTTAAAAGCTAACGAAACAAGTCTCGCAAAGGATAACGCTTTATTAAGTCTGACTTTAACAGGGAAAGCCCAATCTTTAAAAGTTAATAGCCATCCTTAAAATAAACAGATCAGCCACCACACGACACCACATTTTAGTTAAGAGAGGCATCTAACTAGCGAATGAAAATGCACGCTTTTAAAAAGAGCTATTTATTCCCCTTTACGAGCATTCAAACGCGAAAAGCCCCAGCAATATAGTAACGAATGCAAACATAGAAAACAGTTGTGTTTAATTTCTATATTGATACCAATTCTCGGATACCATAATGAATATCGCCAGTGGTCAAACGAAGAGCATATCAGAAAGTAATAATGAAAAGTGAACTCGGAAGAACAAACACCGTACACAGATGCAAAGTGGATCCTGCAAATCAAACGACTAAGTTCAGTGGTCAGTTACCGGGACGAATAACTCCGCAAAGTTAGCAAATACTGCGTCCGTGAATTATTACACGGAAAAGCATGGTTGGGCGAATCTCACTAAATAAACTTCCAGCTCTCGGCTGCGTCTCTCCCTGATGCGAGCGGCAGTTAATAGCGTACTGGCTCCTCCTTCGTGCGTGCGGCACGTGAGGGTACCAGCAAGACAGTCATTCATGGAGGTAGGGGGTAGAGTGTCTCTAAACAGAAATTCTTACTTCTCTCTCAACTTTTGGAAAAGCTCTAAATCATCTACCAATGATAGTAATGATTCCTAGCATCGTCGAATCTCTAGCCAAGTTTTGCAGAGATTGCGATTGCCACTCAAATGAAATTTGGAGATTTCGCCAGAGTGCCAGCAACAGTGAGACTTTTTGTTTATTTCGTGGACAGGGACATGGGCAGGAGCTAGCCGTCTTTCTATACCATCACACAAACAGTGTACAGTGTACAGTGTTCAGCACCTGGTGGCCACAACTGGAACTAATTTGTTTTCCAGCGGAAATCGGTTTCGTATTAACGCATTAGAATATCTATCAAGTTTCTCTGCAATTCGATATTTACAGCCCACATTGGACTTCCGCGAGTAGCTGCACTTTCATTATAGCCAACCGGTAATTCTTTCGCAAGTGTAACTGTTGACAAACAATCACATTGCTATGTACAAGGAATACGAATAGGAAACCCTCTGTTCAGAAATCCATCTCCAGAAAATAATGGAGTCATGCTCAAAAGCGTTGTATCTGTGTAAATAAGCGCACAAGCTTTTTTGTGTTGAGAGCTTTAAACAAGGCAGTGCTACTAACTTCATTTTGTATATAAAGCTGGCGGCCACGAGAAGAAAAGAACAGCCCACGTACGCTGTTTCCCGTTTGTTACACTACTGACAGGCTAGTTAAAGGGATACGACTCCCATTAGTTGCTGTTACCATTGGCTGAAGAGAACCGATCGATCATACGAGGTATACTTTGTTTCCGACTCAAGAAAATAGCTGTAATTACTCCAAGAACAAAACAAAAAGTTTTTGAAATATCCTAGTTCCTCATCGGCGATAAGGCCATTTGTCACAATGAATGATTTCTCGTGCCAATGAATCCTGAAGGTAGAGGAAATAAATACAGTGACGAACACGCAGAAGGCAGAGAGAGATACATACACTCGCTGAACCGACGTTTCAATAGTCCTGCCGTTCGCAGGACCATGATCGGGGGGAGGGGGGGGGAGGGGAAGGGGGGAGAGATAGAATGCTAATGATGAGCTATCTGCTTGACAAAAAAATTAAGTTCATAAATTGTAATAGAAGATATACAAAGGAAGTTAGTTGTACTTGCTTCATGAAAGACCTTTAGTGCCAAATGTAATAAGTTGTCTACTGACGTTGAAGACTGATTCAGAAGTAACTGGTCGATGCAAAAGCACAATTTTTGAAACACACCAATGCTAAAGACGCATGTACACGTCGCAGTTCCAGAATCGCCAGCGGTTATTTTACGTTGCTTTAGAATTTTGTTAACCACACAAGAAAATTGAACAGATAGTCTCCATAGAATTTATGGGCAGTTACTTTCCGACAACTTAAATTTCTATTCTGCCAGAAAGTCGCTAACTGAATTTATTCCTCGTAAATAACGTGAATGAAAGAAAACGTCATCCATATTGCTATTGTTTACTGTCACACGAAAGTTTCCCCTCATCATGTGCGTATCAAAGGAACCATTCTAGCCGGCCGAAGTGGCCGTGCGGTTCTAGGCGCTGCAGTCTGGAACCGCGAGACCGCTACGGTCGCAGGTTCGAATCCTGCCTCGGGCATGGATGTGTGTGATGTCCTTAGGTTAGTTAGGTTTAAGTAGTTCTAAGTTCTAGGGGACTAATGACCTCAGAAGTTGAGTCCCATAGTGCTCAGAGCCATTTGAACCATTTTTGGAACCATTCTGCTATTCGCATTAAGTTATTTAGAGAAACCACTGAAAACTTAAATATTGATGGTCGAGCGGGGTTTTGAACCGTCATCCACCCGAATGCTGATCCAGTGTGCTAACCATCGCACCACCTCGCTTTTAAATACTCATATTGTCTGTTTTTCCGAGTTACTCACAGTCCACGATTGACTTCCATACAACGCTGTGCTCCTAACGTAGATTTCAAGTAACTTCTTTCTTAATAGTAATAGACTGCTTTTGCAGCTTGCAACATCCACTTCTTATGTCCTCTTTGCTTGATCCATTATGCATTATTTGCTTCCAAGAACTTCCTTCACCTTCTTCACCGGGTAGTCCCCAAGTCTGACGTTACGTTTATTGCGAATCTTATTTCTGCTGCTCCTCAATACCTTTGTCCTTCAATCCATATTCTGTGCTAAACAGCTCATTGCGCTCAACAGGTGTCGTAATTCTTCTCCACTTTCACAGACTGTGGCAGTCTCAACAGAAAATCTTAACGTTGGTATCCTTTCACCTTGAATTCTAATCCCACTCCTGAAACTATCTTTTATTTTCGTTATTGCTTCGATGTACTGCGTGAACAGTGAAGGAGAAAGAGTACATGCCTATCTCACATTCCTCCGAATCTGATCACTTCTCTCTTGCTTTACCACTGTAACTGTCCCTGTTCTTGGACATACTTTATATTACTCGTTTTCTTCTGTTATTCTTGCTCCTTCAGCCTGTTTCCTTTCACTTTTTTCATTTCGTTCCGCGTTCTGGCCCTAGACGAGAGGATCGGACCCTACCGACCGCCGTGTCTTCTTCTACCACTACGTCAGCGCAAGCGGTATGGAGGGGCACATCGTCGGTATACCCTCGGTCGTTGTTGGGTTTCTTTCCTTGAAGCCGCTACCAATTATCCGAGTAGCTGCTCAGTTAGCGCCAAGAGGCTAAATGTACCACGCACCAATGCTCTCACAAGCAAGTATAATTGGCAGTAGCGGGAGTCGAACCCAGCTTCCTGTAATGGTACTCACCCACGCTGAACTCTTAGCTACGGAGGCAGACATTTTAGTTTTGTCCTAAACTTTTATTACACTACTGGCTATTATAATTGCTACACCACGAAGATGACGTGCTACAGACGCGAAATTTAACCGACAGGAAGAAGATGCTGTGATATGCAAATGATTAGCTTTTCAGAGCATTCACACAAGGTTGTCGTCAGTGGCGGCACCTACAACGTGCTGACATGAGGAAAGTTTCCAACCGATTTCTCGTACACAAACAGCAGTTGACCAGTGTTGCCTGGTGAAACGTTGTGATGCCTCGTGTAAGGAGGAGAAATGCGTACCATCACGTTTCCGACTTTGATAAAGGTCGGATTGTAGAATATCGCGATTGCGGTTTATCATATCGCGACATTGCTGCTCGCGTTGGTCGAGATCCAAAGACTGTTAGCAGAATATGGAATCGATGGGTTCAGGAGGGTAATACGGAACGCCGTGCTAGATCCCAAAGGCCTCGAATCACTAGCAGTCGAGATGACAGGCATCTTATCCGCATGGCTGTAACGGATCGTGCAGCCATGTCTCGATCCCTGAGTCAACAGATGGGGACGTTTGCAAGACAACAACCATCTGTACGAACAGTTCGACGACGTTTGCAGCAGCATGGGCTATCAGTTCGGAGACCATTGCTGCGGTTACCATTGACGCTGCATCACAGACAGGAGCGCCTGCGATGGTGTACTCAACGACAAACCTGGGCGCACGAATGGTAAAACGTCATTTTTTCGGATGAAAGCATGTTCTGTTTACCAGCATCGTGATGGTCTCATCCGTGTTTGGCGACATCGCGGTGTACGCGCATTGGAAGAGTGTATTCGCCATCGCCATGCTGGCGTATCACCCGGCATGATGGTATGGGGTGCCATTGGTTGCAAGTCTCGGTCACCTCTTGTTCGCACTGACGACACTTTGAACAGTGGACGTTACATTTCAGATGTGTTTCGACCCGTGGCTCTACCCTTCATTCGATCCCAGCGAACCCTACATTTCAGCAGGATAATGCACGACCGCATGTTGCAGGTCCTGTACGTAACTTTCTGGACACAGACAATGTTCGACTGCTGCCCTGGCCAGCACATTCTCCAGATCTCTCACCAATTGAAAACGTCTGGTCAATGGTGGCCGAGCAACTGGCTCGTCACAATACGCCAGTCACTAGTCTTGATGAACTGTGGTATCGTGTTGGAGGTGCATGGGCAACTGTACCTGTACACGCCATTCAAGCTCTATTTGACTCATTGCCCAGGCATATCGAGTTCGTTGTTACGGCCAGAGGTGGTTGTTCTGGGTACTCATTTCTCAGGATATATGCACCGAAATTGCGTGAAAATGTAATCATATGTCAGTTCTAGTATAATATATTTGTCCAATGAATACCCGTTTATCATCTGCATTTCTTCTTGGTGTTGCAATTTTAATGGCCAGTAGTGTAAAACAGATCGCTCTTCAGTACTCTCAAAATGAGAAAATTTATTGTGTGGAAGTGACTTGAGTCAACAAATAAAAATGTCAGAACCGAGAGTCCGACCTTCCTGCGTGAAACCAAACTAATAATCATTTGACAGACAGTAGTCCTGAAAAATGATCTCTCGGCGTGGTCGGCGACGCAAGTGACGGCCGCCCGCCACCTCGTGCTAATCGTCACGACCCCGGCCGGCTGAGACAGGCCGGCTCACGACGCTGCCGTAGTTTATCCCGCGGTAGCGCGCCAGTGAATTAATGGCATCGTGACGACCGCCCGGACTCGCTGTTATGGAGCCAATAAACGGCCAGTAAATTTGTTCCTCAGACGTGGCGAGGTCTGGACCACAAGGAAGGCAGAGACACGGCAGTATAATTTTATTGTGCTAGATGTGCAGCCGCGCACGCGGAATGTTAACGACCTACGCAGTTCAAGGTCGGGACCGTGCGAACCGCAACATCGAAGGAGTCAGCACTTCATAACCGGTTACAGCCTTGCCACGGTCTGAACGATTTGATACAGAGACGTATTTCTCGGACAGTTTGAGTTTTTTTTTTCTTTTTTTTTCACCATCAGTCTCCTGTTTCGTTTCATGCAGCCCCCCACTAATTCCTCTCCTTTGGCAACTTCGTCATCTCATTGTAATATTTGCACGAAATATCCTCAGGTATATATTGGATATATTACACTCTCTGTTTCCTCGTACAATTTTAACCCCCACTCCCCAACCCCAATGCACATCCCTCGAGAAAATGGTTCAAATGGCTCTGAGCACTATGGGACTCAACTTCTGATGACATTAGTCCTCTAGAACTTAGAACTACTTAAACCTAACTAACCTAAGGACATCACACACATCCATGCCCGAGGCAGGATTCGAACCTGCGACCGTAGCGGTCTCGCAGTTCCAGACTGCAGCGCCTAGAACCGCACGGCCACACCGGCAGGCTCCCTCAAGAACAACGTCAGTTATTTCCCGATGTTTTAACACATATCCTATCATCCAGTCCCTTCTAGTCAGTGTGTTTCACATGTCTCTATCCTCGACGATTGTCCTGAGAACCTCTTCGCGCCATAGGCCTCCTAATTTTCAACATCTATCTGTAACGCCATATCTGAAACACTTTGACTCGCTTCTTTTTCAGTTTTCCCACATCCTTTGATTCACTTCCACACAACGCTCGGCTCCAAATGTACGTATATCTTAGAATTTTTTTCTGTAATGCATGCAAGCGAGCCAGGTGGCGCTGTGGTTAGCACACTGGACTCGCATTCTGGAGGACGACGGTTCAAACCCGCGACCGGCCATCCTGATTTAGGTTTCCTGTGATCTCCTTGAATTGCTTCACGCAAATGCCGGGATGGTTCCTTCAAAAGGGCACGGCCGACTTCCTTCCCCATCTTTCAATAATCCGATGGGACCGATGACTCTGATATTTGGTCCCCTCCCCCAAATCCGCAAATCAAATGCACTCCGATTTTTGATGCTAATACACATCTTTTGACCAGGAATGACTGTTTGGCTGCGCTTGTATGCTTTTTACGTTCTTCTTCCTTCGTCCGTCATTTGCTATTTTGTTTCCAAGGTAGCAAAATTTCCTCACTTCTTCCACTTCGTGGTCCCCAATTTCAACGCTATGTTTTTCATTTCTGCTACTGCTCATACATTTGTCTTTTTTCGGCGTATTGTTATTCCATATTCTAATGTCATTAGAATGTTCACTTCATTCGGTATCTCCTGTAATTCTTTTTCGCTTTCACTCAGGATAGCAACGTCAGTAGCGAATCCTATCGTTAACATCCTTTCACCCTAATATTTAATCTCAATCTTGAAACTTCACATTGTTTCCACTACTGCTTCTTCGGTGTACAGTTTGAACAGTAGGTCAGGAGGACTGCATCCCACCACACCCTTCTTAATGCGAGCATTCGTTCTTAGTCTTCCACTGTTAACATTCCTTCTTCGTTCTTGCACATATCGCGTATCACCAGTCTTTCCGTATAGTTTACAACAATTTTTCTGAAAGTTTCGAAATCATCAACGATTTTACATAATCCAACAATTTTTTCTCGGTCAACAAATCCCTTTATTTTTTCTGAAATCTTGTTCACATTATCAACCGCAACGTTAGTCCTGCTTCTCTGGTAGTCAGACTGAGCATCATCTATCAGATCCTCAATTTTCTCTCCAGGCTTCTGTAAATTATTTTTGTCAGCAACTTGGATGCATGGGCTGTTAAGCTGATTGTGTGACACTTCTGCCCTTGGATAGCGGTGGATGTAAATTTTCCCGGAAGTCTAATAGTTCATCTCCAGATCATAAACACTATACACCCTACTCAATAGTCGCTTGGTTGCCACTTCCCCCAGTGATTTTACAAATACTGAAGAAATTTTATCTATACCTTCTGCCTTATTTGATCACAAGAGTTCCGAAGCCCTGTTAAGTTCTAATGCTAACCCAATATGTCTTCCATATCACTTTTCATAGTCCTGTATCACGTTACAAGTTAGCTCAGCATCCCTCGCAGAGCTCTTCAATGTACTCTCCTCTTGTACTCTTGATATGGACCCTTTGATTTTTAATTTCACCAAAGACTGTGTTGGTTTTCCTATTTGCTAAATCAATCCTTCTGACGACCATTTCTATTACAATTCCTTCATACTTTTCCTACATCCGTTTCTCAATAAGTGCTATGAACTTCCTATTTCCTTAGTTCCTAATTAATTTAAATGCTTGTATTCCCCTCTTCATATTTTTGTACTTCCTTCTTTCATCGATCATTTGAAGTCCGGAAGAAACAATATAGAAAGAAATGGGGTATTGTAGTACCGAGGAATGAGGAGGTGCGTCTGAAGTTCTATAGGGCTGTAGATAGTGCGTCAATGAATACCACAACAGGTCAGCTGAAAAGGAATGGACGTCTGCCACACGGCGGGTCTAGTCTAGAGAGATTCCCTAGCACTCGCCCCAGTTGTACAGCCGACTATGCTATCGATGGTTCACTGTCTACATACGCTCTCATTTGCAGAGACGACAGTTTAGCATGGCCTTCAACTACGTCATTTGCTACGACCTAGCAAGGCGCCATATTCAGTTACTATGAATGTATTCTGAACAGATAATATCGTGAATCATGTACCGTCAAGAGCGATGTTCATCATTAATGGATTAAAGTTAAGTATGCGTGAGCTAAAACGCGTGCATTTCGGCCTCCACTAGTAACACAAAAAACATCTTCACTAATCCACCCACTACACACGTACTTTGACCTGTGCATCTCTAACAGTACATGTTAGACGCGTAACAAACATTAAATATCTCATAAAAATTTCTTCACCATGTTGTAGATAGTCATTGCAATGGATCAGAAATAGCTTCATTACTCACCTTGAATAAATGACTACACTAATTGACAGCACTACACAACAGTAACTACATGTGCCTCGCATACTGTTGTGCATCGTATTCTTATTATTAAATACTATTATTGGTGTCAGTTGTCAGACACAAAGCATTATCAGACTGACTTTCTGCCATTTCAAAAGTAAAGAGCCCATTAATCAAGTAATTTAATGAACCAAATATGACGCCTGGTGTCTGACAGATTGGTTAGTTTGAGAAATTGCGCAGTAAAGCTTCAATAATATCACATAAATACAATATTTCTAGCACATCCATCCTGCTTTTTTATTCAGATATGTCATTGTCTTGAAATATTTCCAGAGTAACGACATGTTGTAAAAGCATGTATTATATCCAACGTTTTATTCTTCTGAATACGTCAGTGGGTACTTTTCTTTGTTTACTTGCAAAATGCACGTACGTAACATGGTTTAGCATTGACTTACAACTGCTTACTTGTTGGGCGAATTATCGAAAAATTACTGCGAAACCTCCCCAAAGTACAAATTTTTAAAAGGTTATAAGTACTTCAGTTTCCGATACTAAGATTTGGATTATCAATTTTTGCCATAATAAAGTATATTAATCACAAAAATTAATCTATGGTTGAGTACAACATAAAATTAAATTTAGATTTGCGTTACTACAGCACATAAATAATATTGAGGATGGCCTTTAACATTTCTGCCATGACACGTCACGTAGACTCACATAAATTATGGTAAGGGACGTATACCTGACTAGAAAAAACTTTCGAAGGTCGTTTATGTCCAGGAGCTTTTCAGGGTCTTTATCTGAGTCGTAGTTATCCACTTCATCCTCGGATTTGTTCAAATCGCCTCTGAAAAACATTTTTTTTTTTCGCATGAACACCGCACACGTTACCAATACTGGCAGCCATGGTTTTTTCTTTTTTTTCTGCACTTACCACTTTTTACATACAGACATCATGGCGAATTGGCCATTAGCGTCACACTGAAATTAGAGATAGAGATGCCATTTCTCGGTTCATCGTGGACTAACTAATATTAAGAAAGCACATCATCTACCATGTTTTGCACGCAATAACACTCTCATCGACTGTCGCTTACCATTGCTTGTAGCCGAGATATTCATATAAAAAAGATTGTTAGAAATAAGCAATGACCAATTATCAGTTCTTGGTGTAACAAAACAAAAGTAAGTATCATTTATGTTTCAAGATTTTAAAAATATGTGTTGAACGAAAATTCGTTTTCATTCTAAAATTTAGTTAGGCGCTACGATTGGTGACGGTGCGAGGTGGTGGTGTCGGTCTACTACATAATATCTGATATAACGGATCAAGCACTAGAGTCAGAATTTAAAGGAGCTTTGGAAAACTTAAGGTCAAATAAGGCAGAAGGGATAGATAATATTCCATTGGCATTTTTAAAATCAGTGTGGAAGTGACAACAAAACGACTACTGACGTTGGTCTGTAGACTGTATGAGACTGGCCATGTTCCGTCAGACTTCAGGAAAATGTCATCCTCACTATTCAGAAGACTGCAACAGCTGACAATTGCGAGAAATATCGCACAATCAGCCTAACAGGTCAAGCAGTCATGTTGCTGACAAAAATAATATAGAGAAGAAGAAGACCTGTTAGGTGACGGTCAGTTTGGCTTTAGGGAAGGAAAACGCACCAGAGAGGCAGTTCTGACGGTTGCGGCTGATAATGGAAGCATGACTGCAGAAAAATTGAGACACGTTCATAGGATTTGTCGACCTGGATAAAGCGTTCGACACTGTAAAACGGCGCAAGATGTCAAATGGTTCAAATGGCTCTGAGCGCTATGGGACTTAACATCTGAGGTCATCAGTCCCCTAGAGCTTAGAACTACATAAACCTAACTAATCTAAAGACATCACAAACATCCACGCCCGAGGCAGGATTCCAACCTGCGACCGCCGGCCGGTGTGGGCGAGCGGTTCTAGGCGCTACAGTCTGGAACCACGCGACAGCTACGGTCGCAGGTTCGAATCCTGACTCGGGCATGGATGTGTGTAATGTCCTTAGGTTAGTTAGGTTTAAGTAATTCTAAGTTCTAGAGGACTGATGACCTCAGCAGTTAAGTCCCATGGGGCTCAGAGCCATTTGAACCGAACCTGCGACCGTAGCGGTCGCGCGGTTCCAGACTGAAGCGCCTAGAACCGTTCGGCCACACCGGTCGGCCCGCAAGATGTCCTAAATTTTGCGAGAAATATGATTAAACTACAGGAAAAGACTGGTAGTATACAATATGTACAAGAACTCAGAGGGAACAATAAGAGTGGAAGACCAAAAACGAAGCGTAAAACAGGGATGTAGTCTTTTGCCCCGACTGTTCAATTTATACATCGAAAAGTAATGAAGAATTAAAATTCAAGGTCAAAGGATATCAATGATAAGATTCGGTGATAACGTTGCAGTCCTCAGTGAAAGTGAAGAACAATTATACGATCTGTTGAATGAAATGAAAATATAGTGAGAAGAGAATTTGGACTAAAAGTAAATCGAAGAAAGACGATAGCTCTGAGAAGTAGGAGATAAGATAATACCAAGAAACTCAACATCAGAATTGGTGATGACGAAGTAGGTGAAGTTAAGGTATGCAGCAACCTAGGCAGCAAAATAACCCTTGACGGACGGAGCAAGGTCGACATAAAAAGCAGACAAGCAGTAGCAAAAAGGGCATTTCTGGCCAAGGGAGGTCTAATGGTATCAAACATAAGCCTTAGTCTGAGGAAGAAATTAGAGCGTTTGGAGCTGAGCGTTGTATGATACTGTAGCATGAACTGTGGGAATACAGGAACAGAAGGTATTCGACGCATTTGAGATGTGCTACAGAAGAATGTTGAAAACTAGATGGACTGATAAGGTTAGGAATGAGGTTGTTCTCCGTATAATACGCTACTGGCCATTAAAATTGCTACACCAAGAAGAAATGCAGATGATAAACGGGTATTCATTGGACAAATATATTATACTAGAACTGACATGTTATTACATTTTCACGCAGTTTGGGTGTATAGATCCTGAGAAATCAGAACCCAGAACAACCACCTCTGGCCGTAATAACGACCTTCATACGCCTGGGCAATGGGTCAAACAGAGCTTGGATGGCGTGTACAGGTACAGTTGCCCGTGCAGCTTCAACACGATACCACAGTTCGAGTAATCACTGGCGTATTGTGACGAGCCAGTTGCTCGGTCACCATTGACCAGACGTTTTCGGCTGGTGGGAGATCTGGAGAATGTGCTGGCCAGGGCAGCAGTCGAACATTTTCTGTATCCAGAAAGGCCAGTACGAAACCTGCAACATGCGGTCCTGTATTATCCTGCTGAAATGTAGGGTTTCGCAAGGATCGAATGTAGGGTAGAGCCACGGGTCGTAACACAGCTGATATGTAACATCCAATGTTCAAAGTGCAGTCAATGCGAACAAGAGATGACCAAGACGTGTAACCAATGGCACCCCATACCATCACGCCGGTTGAGACGCCAGTATGGCAATGACGAATACACGCTTCCAATGTGCGTTCACCGCGATGTCGCCAAACACGGATGCGAGTATCATGATGCTGTAAACAGAACCTGGATTCATCCGAAAAAATGACGTTTTGCCATTCGTGCACCCAGGTTCGTCGATGAGTACGCCATCGCAGGCGCTCCTGTGATGCAGCGTCAAGGGTAGCCCCAGCCATGGTCTCCGAGCTGATAGTCCATGCTGCTGCAAACGTCGTCGAACTGTTCGTGCAGATGGTTGTTGTCTTGCAAACGTCGCCAACTGTTGACTCAGGGATCGAGACGTGGCTGCACGATCCGTTACAGCCATGCGGATAAGATGCCTGTCATCTCGACTGCTACTGATACGAGGCCGTTGGGATCCAGCACGGCATTCCGTATTACCCTCCTGGACACACCGATTCCATATTCTGCTAACAGTCATTGGATCTCGACCAACGCGAGCAGCAATGTCGCGATACGATAAACCGCAATCGCGATAGGCTGCAATCCGACATTTATCAAAGTCTGAAACGTGATGGTACGCATTTCTCCTAGTTTCACGAGGCATCACAACGTTTCACCAGGCAACGTCGGTCAACTGCTGCTTTTGTATGAGAAATCGATTGGAGACTTTCCTCATGGCAGCACGATGTAGGTGTCGCCACCGGCGCCAACCTTGTGTGAATGCTCTTAAAAGCTAATCGTTTGCATATCACAGCACCTTCTTCCTGTCGGTTAAATTTCGTGTCTGTAGCACGTCATCTTTGTGGTGTAGCAATTTTAATGGCCAGTAGTGTAGGTAGGGAAAGGAATATATAGAAAGCATTGACAAGAAGAAGGGACAGGACGGTAGGACATGTGTTAAGTCGTCAGCAAATGACTTACATTGTACTTTAGGGAGGTGTAGAGGGTATAAACTGTACGGGAAGACAGAGAGTGGAATACGTCCAGCAAATAAATGAGGATAGGTTGCAAGTACTACTCTGAGATGAAGAGGTTAGCACAGGAGGGCCATTCGTGGCAGGCCGCATCAAGTCAGAAGACTGCTGACTGAAAAGAAAGATGTGATTGTGCGCTGGGGTAATGGGCTTAGACAGTTTGGGAACCAATGAGGCACGATGACGTGAAGACGAAAACGCCATCGCGCCGTCGGAGAGACAAAGAGAAAGCGGCAGCAGTTGTGTTTCGGTAGACGCACCGTTGCCCAAGTTCAGGGTCGCGACTCAGCAGCTGTGGCGTCAGATGCACAACGAGCCAGTTCCGCCCAGAGCAGATAAGACCGCCGAGCACAGCGGGAGAAAGCGAGAGGCTTGGGCAGTGGTGATAAGAGGCGAGCCTGGCTGTGTGGGCGAGACTACTGTTGTGGAGCGGCGGCAGCACTCGCTCATCGCGGCCGCAAGTCGGTTACGGTCGCACTCGCGGCACGGCGCAGCACAGCGACCTGCGGCCGGCAGCGGCGGTCGTTGAACCCGGGCGTGACGTCACGGCGACGTAAGGCCGGCCGCGAGAAGAAGGTTGAGAAAGTGGAGCGTCACCGTACTCGCCACCATGTCAATGGCGGACCGCGCGCCAAGCCGAGCCCTGCGCAAATGGAACAGCAGCGCTCTGTGACACCTCAGAGCGCAGCTGTCGATCAGATGGAGGGACAACACTCTTAAATCTGACTTCTTGGTGTCTGTTTCGGGATACACTCCGTGACGTAATTATGTGACCCGCTTCTCCTACTTTGGCAACGAGGTGTTACGGACACGTCACTATCGTCATCAGCTTCAGGTATTTTGGGGGGGGGGGGGTGGAGGGGGCTGGAAGAGGAAAGGGGAGTCTTCGGTCTTCTGATTGGTTTGAGGAAGCCCACCACGACTCCTCCTGTGACAATATCTACATTACCGAAAATCGCACCAGATTTATGTATGGGTGAAGGACTCCACAAAGTATCCGTCTAATACGTGAGTTTATGTTTAAGGGTGTACAGATAATGGAAAATTGTCGGAATAAACATGGACGGGCGTATGAATCCATGAAAAGGAGACTACAATAAAGAAAAACAGATTTCCATTTATATGAACATAGGTAAGCATTCAAAAGTAAAAATAGGCAGTAGTTTAGGATGCTTCTATTGACGTGGAATGCCCTCTTTGTGCTAGGATATTTTCTTCTATTCTCCCTGTTTCGTCCATCGTGCGTTATTTTGCTTCAAATTTTGATCTGAACTGGACTATAGTCTGCTCAAATTCAACAAATACATACTCCACACTGTCACCCCCATCTCTGGAGATTAATTTCGTTCCCTCTAATATCAGAACGAAGTTGGTTGAGTAACTTCGAGGCAGTCCACTCTTCTGTGTGGGCGCGAGGACCTCCTTCTTCAGGTATAATCCATATCCCAGATACCGGGCTCAAAGTTTCCTCATGTTCATTCTCGTATGCTTCGCTGGTACTCTGAGTTCATAATTTACTTTAAAGGAAAATCTTTCTCGACTTCTATCGTACACCGCGTTTCCTGTCGGCGGAACAGAGGATGCTGCTCCTTCGGTGTAATCGTTTCTGGCTGTTACTTTCTGTCAAATATCAGGAAGAGCGCTTTATAGCGAGATAATATAGATTCCCCAGAGGAATTGGCCATAGACGGCCAATAATGACGCCACATAGCGAGACGTAAACTACCTCGTCACAAAGAAAACGAGATTACTATCACATTACGTTACGCGTCCTGGCTTATAAGTGCGCTGCTGTTTATCGATAAGTATCATTAAAGAATACATCGACTCATTGGAAGAGAATAAGTAAATAATTTCAAACAAACCTAACTAACCTAAGGACATCACACACATCCATGCCCGAGGCAGGATTCGAACCTCCGACCGTAGCGGTCGACCGGTTCCAGACTGTAGCGCCTAGAACCGCACGGCCACTCCGGCCGGCTTACAGGTCTACAATTAAAAAAGTATCGCCTTTGGTATTTTTTATTATCCTCCAGGCGTTTCATCGGGTAAACCATGTTACTGGCTTAGAAAAGCTTAACTGTTATGGAGTTAGGAATTTTAGCTGCACCTTCTCGTTATATTTGAGAGAAACAGCAACGTCCGTATTTATAGAACTAGAAAAACAAATTATAAATTATCTTTTTATGTTTGTCAGGGACTCAGAAGGGAGCTCAACACGCATCAACAAATCTTTTTTATCATTTATACAATAGTAAAGCAAGTTTTAAATCTAACATAGAATTATTCCTTCTATTCCACCTAGGAAATTTCATTTAAAATCTGATAACCTGTAAAAATACCTAATTTTATGTGTTGTTGCGTGAGTAGAATTGGTGCTCATTAATGTTAAATTTAAGCCAGTGGCCATTTACAAACATATAAATGGCTAATATGTAGCCATCTACTGAAACTAATCGTGTATACACATCTTGTAAACTGCCTCGCTCGATACTATACAGGGGACATTCAACTAACAGACTTTTTCTTGCGCTCCGCCTGGAAGTGTTTTGTTTACGTTCAGGCCTTAACGTTACCCAATGTGTTCAGCGTGACCTACACTCCTGGAAATTGAAATAAGAACACCGTGAATTCATTGTCCCAGGAAGGGGAAACTTTATTGACACATTCCTGGGGTCAGATACATCACATGATCACACTGACAGAACCACAGGCACATAGACACAGGCAACAGAGCATGCACAATGTCGGCACTAGTACGGTGTATATCCACCTTTCGCAGCAATGCAGGCTGCTATTCTCCCATGGAGACGATCGTAGAGATGCTGGATGTAGTCCTGTGGAACGGCTTGCCATGCCATTTCCACCTGGCGCCTCAGTTGGACCAGCGTTCGTGCTGGACGTGCAGACCGCGTGAGACGACGCTTCATCCAGTCCCAAACATGCTCAATGGGGGACAGATCCGGAGATCTTGCTGGCCAGGGTAGTTGACTTACACCTTCTAGAGCACGTTGGGTGGCACGGGATACATGCGGACGTGCATTGTCCTGTTGGAACAGCAAGTTCCCTTGCCGGTCTAGGAATGGTAGAACGATGGGTTCGATGACGGTTTGGATGTACCGTGCACTATTCAGTGTCCCCTCGACGATCACCAGTGGTGTACGGCCGGTGTAGGAGATCGCTCCCCACACCATGATGCCGGGTGTTGGCCCTGTGTGCCTCGGTCGTATGCAGTCCTGATTGTGGCGCTCACCTGCACGGCGCCAAACACGCATACGACCATCATTGGCACCAAGGCAGAAGCGACTCTCATCGCTGAAGACGACACGTCTCCATTCGTCCCTCCATTCACGCCTGTCGCGACACCACTGGAGGCGGGCTGCACGATGTTGGGGCGTGAGCGGAAGACGGCCTAACGGTGTGCGGGACCGTAGCCCAGCTTCATGGAGACGGTTGCGAATGGTCCTCGCCGATACCCCAGGAGCAACAGTGTCCCTAATTTGCTGGGAAGTGGCGGTGCGGTCTCCTACGGCACTGCGTAGGATCCTACGGTCTTGGCGTGCATCCGTGCGACGCTGCGGTTCGGTCCCAGGTCGACGGGCACGTGCACCTTCCGCCGACCACTGGCGACAACATCGATGTACTGTGGAGACCTCACGCCCCACGTGTTGAGCAATTCGGCGGTACGTCCACCCGGCCTCCCGCATGCCCACTATACGCCCTCGCTCAAAGTCCGTCAACTGCACATACGGTTCACGTCCACGCTGTCGCGGCATGCTACCAGTGTTAAAGACTGCGATGGAGCTCCGTATGTCACGGCAAACTGGCTGACACTGACGGCGGCGGTGCACAAATGCTGCGCAGCTAGCGCCATTCGACGGCCAACACCGCGGTTCCTGGTGTGTCCGCTGTGCCGTGCGTGTGATCATTGCTTGTACAGCCCTCTCGCAGTGTCCGGAGCAAGTATGGTGGGTCTGACACACCGGTGTCAATGTGTTCTTTTTTCCATTTCCAGGAGTGTATTTAAGGCTGCACACATTTCCACTCGTTCCTTCCACTGCTCAGAACATTCCTGTACTTCCTTCATTTTTTTTATTTCGAGGCGATTACCAAATGTCTATATGTTAAAATGTAATCCATAATTATGAATCACCTTGCAAATAATCGGCTCTAAAAATAAAAGTATGATAGATAAATGAAGCATTATGTTACATATCACAACAACTACATTTCACATTCAGTCGCAATGAATTAACTTCCCGCTAGGTTTGGAAACGGACTGCCTGCGAAAGTAAATGTGGATATGCCTCAACTTAAGAAAAATTCCCTCTCACTTACAACGTTTCTACTCATGAATCAAATTTAGCTACGTGATCTGGCTACAAAGAGTTGGTACAGAGTGGGGCTAATGAAAGTGGTCCAGAGATCAGAGTTCCAGGGTACAAAGAAACACAGCACATGGAAGGAAATACAGTAGTAACCTGACTATAGCAGATGTTGAAAGTGACCACCATTCATCTCTTGACACTTTTGAAACCCGATCATCAAGTTGCTAAAGTCAGATCCAAGCTGGACTGCTGAAATTGCTGCAGTCTCATCCCAAGTGCTCTGCTTCAGTTCTTGAAGACTATGAGGGTTGTTGCGATACACCTCCTCACACAAAGTAATTGCACACTGGCACATCAGGTTACCTGGGTGGCCAGCTTGGGCCATCACCAGACTGACATCTGCTAGCAGCTGTGTTAGGCGGGCCAGTTGTGTAAATGTGCTGCAAGGTTCGGCCGGCTTTATAGGCAGTTGCTCCCACCTGTCGGAAGTAACTGTAGGTATTTCCCTCCTACGTTAATGCTGCCACAAATTGTGTCCACTCGTATGGGCCACTTTCATTTGCCCCACCTTGTAGAACATTATCTAGACAGTGAACACTTACCTTTATTAGCCAACGACTTACAATGGGCATGTAAAAAGGAAAACTGAGTTTAAGCGAACATGAGCAACCGTACCAAACAGCCAACCAAGCATGAAATTGTTAAAGCACTGTGGCTTATAGCCCCGTGAAGTGCAAATGGGCATGTGGATCCCATCCGATACAATGATCCGCAAGTACAAGTTATCGAATAGGCAAACTTTCTACAGAACTTAGCATGCATCTCTGCCCCCTACTTCAGCACAAAAACCTTCCTCTTCTGAAGAAGGTCACAGGAAGAAATATGAAGTGTGATTGATTCCTACGAGGGTCATTCAATAAGTAATGCCCCACATTTCTTTTTAAAAAAACCCTTACTATACATAGACAAACGTCCTTGTTGGTGCTTCAAATGGTTCAAATGGCTCTGAGCACTATGGGACATAGTCCGCAGCTCGTGGTCGTGCGGTAGCGTTCTCGCTTCCCGCGCCCGGGTTCCCGGGTTCGATTCCCGGCGGGGTCAGGGATTTTCTCTGCCTCGTGATGACTGGGTGTTGTGTGATGTCCTTAGGTTAGTTAGATTTAAGTAGTTCAAAGTTCTAGGGGGCTGATGACGATAGCTGTTAAGTCCCATAGTGCTCAGAGCCATTTGAACCATTTGAACTATGGGACATAGCATCTGATGTCATCAGTCCCCTAGAACATAGGACTACTTAAACCTAACTAACCTAAGGACATCACACACATCCATGCCCGAGGCAGGATTCGAACCTGCGACCGTAGGAGTCACGCGGTCCTGGACTGAAGCGCCTAGAACCGCTCGGCCACACCGGCCGGCTTGGTGCTTAATTTATGTTTGTTCTGTTCGTAGGTGAACTTTAGAACCGTTCTGGCAGATGGCAGATCCGTAGTACAGCGTCACAATGGCGTCTACACACTTTACAAGCAGCGTGCTGTTATTAAATTCTTGGGTGCAGAAACAGAAACCGTGGTGGATATCCATAAACGTTGGTGTGCAGTGTATGGCGATGCTGCAGTTGATAGGAGTACATTTGGGCGGTGGGTAAAGAAAGTTGCAGCCTCAGGAAATGCAGGAAGCCACCCTCGGGACGTCCTGTCACAGCCACTGATCCGGACATGCTGAATCGTACAACCTCGGGCTTCCGTCTCTTTGGACCGCTTAAAGATTCTCTATGGGGAACACACTTTGAAGATGACGAGAATGTCAGCCATGCAGGGAAAACATGGTTACGCCAACGGGACAAGAACTTTTACCGGCAGGAAATACATGCTCTTCCACAACGTTGACGTACGGCAATAGAACGTGATGGAGACTACATAGAAAAACAGGACATGGACAAGCCATATTGACGTATGTCACCAAATTCTGACTCTTAACAATAAATATGTTCTGAGAAAAAAAAATGACTGTCATTACTTATTGAACGACCCTCGTACTATTGTTGATGTAGACTGCAAAAAGGTTAAAAGTTTCTACCAATTGCTGAAGACGAACAGTAGGTTTCGCTTCTAGTTATCGTATTCCAGCTGCTAATTGTATGTAAGCCTAATTCGTTAAAAAATAAAAATGAATGGCAAGGAAAAATGACTGAAAAGAATGTTTGAATGAAAATTCTTGGAACATACTCGTCTCACAAAGATCCGACATAATCATGTGGCACGTGTGTCCAGCACATGAAATTTACAGGAACTTCGCGATGCAGATCAAGCAAATAGTTAAGCGTCAAATGAACGTATGCAAATACTTCGAAATCATCGATCATAAGAAGCGCAGCTCGCACTTTTATCACAAGACGTACTAAAAGCCACGGACCAAGGCCGTCAGCTAGGTTCAGTACTTTTCGATTTTTCGAAGAACATTTGACTCAGTATCACACTCACTCTTATCATCAAAATTTGATCGTCTGAGGTGGTTGTTGTGGTCTTCAGTCCTGAGACTGGTCTGATGCAGCTCTCCATGCTACTCTATCCTATGCAAGGTTCGTTATCTCCCACTACCTACTGCAACCTACATCCTTCTGAATGTGTTTAGTGTATTCATTTCTTGGTCTCCCTCTACGACTTTTACCCTCCACGCTGCCCTCCAGTACTAAACTGGTGATCCCTTGATGCCTCAGAATGCGTCCTACCAACGATCCCTTCTTTTAGTCAGGTTGTGCCACAAATTCCCCTTCTCCCCAAATCTGTTCAGTACCTCCTCATTATTTATATGATCTACCCATCTAATCTTCTGTAGCACCACATTTCGAAAGCTTCTATTCTCTTCTTGTCTAAACTAGTTATCGTCCACGTTTCACTTCCATACATGGCTACACTCCATACAAATACTTTCAGAAACGACTTCCTGACACTTAAATCTATACTCGATGTTAACAAATTTCTCTTCTTCAGAAACTCTTTCCTTGCCATTGCAAGTCTACATTTTATATCCTCTCTACTTCGACCATCATCAGTTATTTTGCTTCCCACACAGCAAAACACATTTACTACTTTAAGTGTCTCATTTCCAACTCCAATTCCCTCATCATCACCAGATTTAACTCTGCTGCATTGCATTATCCCCGTTTTGCTTTTGTTGATGTTCATCTTATATCCTCCTTTCAAGACATTGACCATTCCGTTCAGCTGCTCCTCCAGATCCTATGCTGTCTCTGGCAGAATTAAAATGTCATCAGCGGACCTCAAAGCGTTTATTTCTTCTCCATGGATTTTAATCCCTACTCCGAATTTTTCGTTTGTTTTCTTTACTGCTTGCTCAATATACAGATTGAATAACATCGGGGATAGGCTACAACCCTGTCTTACTCCCTTCCCAACCGCTGCTTCCCTTTATGCCCCTCGACTCTTATAACTGCCATCTGGTTTTTGTACAAATTGTAAATAGCCTTCCGCTCCCTGTATTTTACCCCCGCCACCTTCAGAATTTGAAAGAGAGTATTCCAGTCAACATTATCAAAAGCTTTTTCTAAGTCTACAAATGCTAGAAACGTAGGTTTCTCTTTCCTTAATCTATTTTCTAAGATAAGTCGTAGGGGTCAGTATTGCCAAACGTGTCCCAACATTTCTACGAAATCCAAACTGATCTTCCCCGGGGTTGGCTTCTTCCAGCTTTTCCATTCGTCTCTAAAGAATTTGTGTTAGTATTTTGCAGCCGTGACTTATTAAACTGATATTTCGGTAATTTTCACATCTGTCAACACCTGCTTTCTTTGCGATTGGAATTATTATACTTTTCTTCAAGTCTGAGGGTGTTTCGTCTGTCTCATACATCTTGCTCACCAGATGGTTTGTCAGGGCTGGCTTTCCCAAGGCTATCAGTAGCTCTAATGGAATGTTGTCTACTCCCGGGGCCTCTTTTTTAACTTAGGTCTTTCAGTGCTCTGTCAAACTCTTCACGCAGTATCATATGTCCCATTTCATCTTCATCTACATCCTCTTCCATTTCCATAATATTGTCCTCAAGAACATCGTCCTTGTATAGACCCTCTATATACTCCTTCCACCTTTCTGCTTTCCCTTCTTTGCTTAGATCTGGGTTTCCATCCTAGCACTTGATATTCATAAACTGGTTCTCTTTTCCCCAAAGGTTTCATTAATTTTCCTGTAGGCAGTATCTATCTTACCGCTAGTGATATACGCATCTACATCCTTACATTTGTCTTCTAGCCATCCCTGCTTAGCCATTTTGCACTTCCGGTCGATCTCAATTTTGAGACGCTTGTATTCCTTTTTGCCTGCTTCATTTACTGCATTTTTGTATTTTCTCCTTTTATCTATTAAATTCAATATCTCTTCTGTTACCAAAGGATTTCTATTAGCCCTCGTCTTTTTACCTACTTAATCATCTGCTGCCTTCACTATTTCATCTCTCAAAGCTACCCATTCTTCTTCTACTGTATTTCTTTCCCATATTCTTGTCAATCGTCCCCTAATGCTCTCCCTGAAACTCGCTACAACCTCTGTTTCTGTCAGTTTATCCAGGTCCCATCTCCTTAAATTCCCACCTTTTTGCAGTTTCTTCAGTTTTAATCTGCAGTTCATAACCAATAGATTGTGGGCAGAGTCCACATCTGCCCCTGGGAATGTCTTACCATTTAAAACTTGGTTCCTAAATCTCTGTCTTACCATTTTATAATCTATCTGAAACCTTCCAGTATCTCCAGGCTTCTTCCATGTGTACAACCTTCTGTCATGATTCTTGAACCAAGTGTTAGCTATGATTAAGTTATGCTCTGCACAAAATTCTACCAGGCGGCTTCCTCTTTCATTTCTTACCCCCAATCCATATTCACTTACTACGTTTCCTTCTCTCCCTTTTCCTATTACCGAATTCCAGTCACCCATGACTGTTAAATTTTCGTCTCCCTTCACTATCTGAATAATTTCTTTTATTTCATCATACATTTCTTCCATTTTTTCGTCATCCGCAGAGCTAGTTGGCATATAAACTTGTACTACTGTAGTAGGCGTGGGCTTCCTGTCTATCTTGACCACAATAATGCGTTCACTATGCTGTTTGTAATACCCATACTCCTATTTTTTTATTCATTATTAAACCTACTCCTGCATTACCCCTATTTGACTTTGTATTTATAACCCTGTATTCGCCTGACCAAAAGTCTTGTTCCTCCTGCCACCGAACTTCACTAATTCCCACTATATCTAACTTTAACCTATCCATTTCCCTTTTTAAATTTTCTAACCTACCTGCCCGATTAAGGGATCTGACATTCCACGCTCCGATCCGTAGAACGCAAGTTTTCTTCCTCACGATAACGACGTCCTCTTGAGTAGTCCCCGCCCGGAGATCCGAATCGGGGACTATTTTACCTCCGGAATATTTTACCCAAGAGGACGTCATCATCATTTAAACATACAGTAAAGCTGCATACCCTTGGGAATAATTATGGCGGTAGTCTCCCCTTGCATTCAGCTGTTCGCAGTACCAGCAAATTAAGGCCGTTTTGGTTAGTGTTTCAAGGCCAAATCAGTCAATCATCCAGACTGTTGCTCCTACAACTACTGAAAAGGCTGCTGCCCCTCTTCAGAAACCACACGTTTGTCTGGCCTCTGAACAGATACCCTGCCGTTGTGGTTGCACCCACGGTACGGCTGTCTGTACCGCTGAGGCACGCAAGCCTCCCAAACAACGGCAAGGTCCATGGTTCATAGCGGTATCAAGCGAAATTCATGACTGAACTGAGGTTTCTTCGTTGTGGAGGACGCAGAAAGTTATCTTGGATCGAGA
Organism: Schistocerca cancellata; assembly: GCF_023864275.1. Taxonomy (NCBI): domain Eukaryota; kingdom Metazoa; phylum Arthropoda; class Insecta; order Orthoptera; family Acrididae; genus Schistocerca; species Schistocerca cancellata. Next base: position 350,618,567 of record NC_064634.1, on the reverse strand, counting down.
GTAATAAACATATGCAGAAGTAACTTCGGGAGTAACCCAGAGAAGTGTGTTGGGTCTCTGGCTGTTCATGTTGTATATTAATAACCTTTCAGATAATATTAATAGTGTCTTCAGACGATATAAAAGAAGTTACACATGTACTGAGTCAGGTGTCGATAAGATTTAGAAGTGGTGCAAACATTGGCAATTTGCTTTGAATGTACGGAAATGCTAAGCTGTGCCCCTCACAAAACGAAGAAAAGGAGTATACTATGACTATGATATCAGCAAGTCACAGATGGAATCGGACAACTGATACAAATACCTGGAAATATCACTTTGTAGGAACATGAAATGGGACGATCACATAGTCTCAGTTGTGGATAAAGAAGGTGGTAAAGCGGTTTCATTGGTGAAATACTAGGGAAATGCAATCAGTCTACCAAAGAAATTGTTTACAAATCACCCTTGGAGCCCATCGTAAAATATTGCTTAAGTTTGTGGGACACGTACCATATAGGTTTACCATGAGATATTGAATGTATACGTCAAAGGACAGCAGGAATGACCAAACGTTTTTAAACCTGCAGAGAGGCTGAAAGAACTGAACTGGCAGACGTCAACTATCCCGAGAAAGCCTAGTTACAAAGTCTCAGAAACCAGCTATAAATGATAACTCTAGGATATGCTACATACCCCAGTGCTACGTGGCCGTGTGCGGGCACTGATGGTGAGATATCGCTCTTCTTGTGGTGTTGTACATTGTGGACGTCCCGTACTGTAGCGCCTGGACACGTTTCCTGTCTGCTGGAATCATTGCCATAATCTTTAGATCCGACTTATGTGGCACACGGAGGGCCCGTGTTTGACAAGCCTCCAGTCGCCCTATTATTCTACCCCTCATAACATCATCAATATGTGTTCTTTGAGCCATTTTCAACACACAGTCACCGTTAGCACGTCTGAAAACGTCTGCACACTTACTCCCTGCACCGTACTCTGATATGTTGCCAACGCCACCGTGCGTCGACCGCAGGTCAAATACACCGCATGGTCATACCCCGAGGTGATTTAAACCCGCAAACCGCCCACCAGAGCGTTGTTTCACCATGTATCAGCATTATCCTTAATTTATGAGCATGAGTGTGTATTGGTGTCAGTGATCACGTGAACATTCTCACACGCGTAGACGAGGCTCTGGACGTGCACGCAGCACAGACACCCGCCGGGTACTTCGCATTGTAAGGGCAGCAGTGGCAGATTGTATATCTTCCACAGCACAGATACTACCAGATGTGTCAACACGAAGTGCTGTGAACCGGCTATTAGCCGAGGTACTACAGCAGACACGCACACCTCTAGCTGGTCTGCCGCTCACGCGACAGCACTGATGTGCACGGATCGACTGGTGTCGTCAGAGGGCCACTTGGAAGATGGAATGGCGCGCCGTGGTCTTCAGGAATGAAAGTAGATTCGGCTAGCACGCTAGTACGACGTAGACCTGATGAGTGCTGTCTCGTGGAGACATTCGTTCGTCGCACTGTCCCCATCCCACGCCTTATGGTCTGGAGTGCGATAACGTACAACCCTCATTCACCTCTGATGTTTCTGGGTGGGACGCCAATCAGCGCTCGGTACATGCAGAATGTTGTTAGGTCCGTCCTTTGGCCGTTCTTGCAACATGAAAGTGATTTGTTGATTCAACGGGCTAATGCTCGCCCACACACTGCCCGCGAAACTCAACGACTTCCGCAAGACGTGCAGCAACTTCCCTGGCCAGCATAATCTCCGGACTTGTTTCCAATCGAGCACGTGTGGGATATGATGGGACGAGAAGCGACTCGTGTGACGCGTCAGATGACAACTCTCATAGAACCACGTCAACAGATTGAGCAGGCATGGCGTAAGTATCCCAAGAAAGTATTCGCCATCTGTACGATGGACTGGATGTCGGAGTCAGCGCCTGCATTTCCACCCATAGAGACTACACCACGTACTAATATGGGTTATTCAGCACTGGTCGATACCTGGTGCCCCAAAACCGCGTATGATATTCATCTTTAAATGTAATCGTTTCATTTACTCCATATGCACTGTTACAACAAGAGATCTTGAGTGAACTGGAAACCTGTACAATAGCCTAGTAATTTTTTTCCAGCAGTGTACCTGAAAACCTAAACTGCCCTGAGCACATAGCTGCATTATGCAAGAAGGTTTTAGTGTCTCTCCATGCCCTACAAAAACATAAAAAGCTGGTCCTTTTGACCTGAAATAGTGAGTTTAAAAACGCCTCATTAGTTAGCTAGTTTCATTTTCCGTGGATCAATTGAACAATTCCTCTCTCGAAATGATGTGGAACGAGTCAGTTTACAGGAAATGTGGACATGACTGATGTTAACACTGATGAACGCAGTATTATTTTCTAAACCCCCTCAAGCAACTACACTTTTATTTTTTCTATTGGCTACCAATTTTAAGTAGAAATTCATCAATGGAACAGAAGGAATTGTCCAGGAGAAATGATTTTAAATTAGATTCAAAACCCGCTTTGCCACTTGTCAAACATTTCATGTTATAGGGCAAATGATCAAAAATTTTTGCTGCTGCATTTAGAATTTCCTTCTTAGCCACTGACAGCTTTAACAATGACCAATAAAGGTCACTCCCCCCGTTAGTGTTGTAGGTATGAACATCACTGCTCTTCTCAGATTGTGGTGGTTTATTTATCACGAATTTCATTAGTGTATATATGTATTGTGACGGCGTGGTTAAAATGCTTAGCTCCTTGAAGAGGTACTTACATGACGTCCGTGAGTGAACGCCAAGTATTATTCTTACTGCTCGCTTTTGAGCAAACAGTACTTACATTTCTGAGTGCTGAGTTATACCAAAAAATTACTCCATACGACATTATTGAGTGCAAATATGCAAAATATGTCAGAAGGATGATACATTTGTTTCCATTGTTAGCAATTGTACGAAGAGCAAAAGTAGCTGAACTTAGCTGTTTGAGAAGCTCAGTAATATGCTTCTAGCAGTCCAAATTTTCATCAACATGTACACCCAAAAATTTGCATCATTCTACCATTTTTACTGACTCCTGCTCATGTGCTACATCAATCGTTGGTATGTCTCTTTTTGTGTACAAAAGCGACTGAAGTGTGTCTTCTTTTAAAAAAATTATGGAGAGTCCATTTTTAATAATTCTTTGCAAAATATCATTTACCAACTCTTCTGTTTTTTTTTCTTCTAATAAGATTTTTATAGCACTAGTATCGTCTGCAAAAAGTACCAATTTTGCTTGTTGAACGTTAAGTGGAAAGTCATTCACATGTATAAGGGATAGGAGTGGACGGAAAAATTGAGCCCTGTGGGACTCCCTACTTTCAGTTTTTGATTGCAACAACGTTATCCTGTAAAGCCCTTCTCAGGATAGCTCAGGGCACATGGAAGCGATGATATTCACCTGTAAACTTTAAATCTGTGTCGTTCGATTTTTTAATGATATTTCACAACCTCCTGCGCAGCTATCGTGGCTAAGTGCGGAAAATGCAGAGATTTCCATACACGCTGTCTCCTCTGTAGTCTCATCAGTGTCCTGTCCCTCAAATCTCTCCTCGATCTTAACGATCTTGTCTTAAAAACACAGCAGAAACGCTCGTTCCCGTAAGGGTAAACTTATGTCCCGTTCTATCACTCACCCGCTTTTTGGAGCCCTTTTTAGTAACACGAATGACTGCACTTATTATTTTGGAGAACTGAATAACAGTGTCAGCTTGAAAGGGCAGTTAATGACGTATCTAGTAAACCAATCACAATGTTTCCCTTTGTTCATATATGTTCCCATTACCTCATTATAGCTACGTCTTTCCTTTAACATCTTCCCCATTTCCAAAAGCTCTTAGCTAATGCAGTGAATAACAAATTTCTCTTATTCAGAACTCACTGTTTCGACACATATCACTTTTGTAGACTTATAAATACATGTTGTGTCTGCCAGTATCATTATTATTATTATTATTTGCCCATCAGTTTTTCATTGTTTGCGAGAAATTAGTTCTTTTTTCACTCCACTTTGTTCCGGTTCTTTGGGCTTATGTCTCTGGTTTAACCTTACATTTTTTTACTGTTGTTCTAAAATTGTTCTTTATGTCTGTCTCTTCTATCGTGACTTTGGCTAAGTCCAAGTCATTTTTAACATTTTGGATCAATTCTCCTCCATTAGCGAGGGAATCTACGTATTTTACTATTCTTTTTGTTAGTCTGAGTTCGGGAAGCCTCATTATGTGCCCATAGAATTAGAGGCGTCTTTTCCTCATGTCTGTCTCTATGTTAGAATATTCTTCAATTTTGGATGTTTTCTGTAGGTTGTATCCATTCTCGGTCCATCTTGGTCCCAAAATGTTCTTAATTATTTTTCTTTCTTCTCTCTTTAGATTTTCTATATCAGTTTTCTTGTTTAGTGCCAAGGTTTCGCTGGCATATAACATTGATGGTTTAATTGGTTTTGTAACGTCTAATTTTGGCATTTAAAGATAAGTATTTTTTATTATTCAGGTTTTGAACTAATCCTAAAACTTTACGAGCTTTTTGTATTATTTCTTGTTGTGAATGTTTTTCAGAGATAATTTCTCCTAGACATTTAAAGTGTGATTGTTAATTTCTCCATATTTGGTTTGTAATTTGAAAATTTCTAAATCTGTTGTTGTAAACGCTGTCTTTTCAAATGATATCTGCAGGCCGACTTTCTCTGCGCATTCTTTTAAAGTTTCTGTCTGTTTTATAGCAATCTCACAAGAATCTGCCATTATTGTGAGATCGTCCGCAAAGGCTAGGTAGGGGATCCGTAGGTTACTTTTTTGTGGTTCCTAATGAAATTGGTTTCCAGCAATTTTCTTCTTCAAGTGTCTTTTCCCATTCTTCCGTGACTCTATCTAGAACTACAATGAACAACAAAGGCGGTAACCCCTCACCTTGTCCAACCCCAGTTTTTATTTCGAATGATTTGTAAAGTTTTCCCATAAATTTCACTTTGGATGTTGTATTTGTTAATTTTTGCCGAATATTTTTCTGTATTTTCCGATCCAATCCTTTTCTTCAATAATTCTAAATATTGTTGGTCTGTGGATTGAGTCATAGGCCTTTATAAAGTCGACAAAGACATATACTGTAGGCTTGCCTCACATCTTCCTTATTCTTGTGATTAATTTTAGGTTTAAAATTTTCTCTGGGCACGATCTGTTTTGCCTGAAACCCGCTTGGAAATCTGAGAATTTTGGTTCTAGCAGTTGCTGTGCTCTTTCAAGAACACAAGCTAATAATATATTATATGTGATAAGGAGTAGAGAAATTCCTCTGTAATTATTCACATCATGTTTGTCCCCGTTTTTATGTAATGGGTATATTAAGGCACACTTCGAATCTTCGAGGATTTCTTCAGTGGCCCATATATTTTGAATAATACTTACCAGCTCCTTTCTTGAATTGGCCCCAGACATTTGAGAAATTCGGCTACAATTCCATTCTCCTCAGAGTCTTTGTTATTTTTTAGTTTCTTTGTGTGTTTGATAACTTCTTCTGTTGGCGGCGCACAATCTTTTGGGTTGCGTGGCTTTGGTGTTGGATATTGGGAGGGTTTCTGTTGGTTCTAGGCAGTTTAGGAGTTTTTCAAAATATTCGGCTATTACTTCACAATTTTCTTCATCTCTTAGTGCTAAATTCCTATATGGTTTTCGAAAGCAAACATTTTGAGGTTTATACCCTTCAATTTGGTTTGCGAAGGGTTTGTAGAATCTATGAGTATTATAATTTTTAAAAAAGTTTCTACTGATTCTAGGTGCTGGGTTACATATTTTCTCTTCTCTTGTCTGATAATTTTATTCGGAACCTTCCGTGCTTATAGAAAGTTTTGGTGATTCACCTCATTCTTATTTGACGAAGACTTTTTTTGAGTAGTTTAACTGCCTTTTCACATTCTTTATTCTATCACGGCTGTTTGGGTTTCTTCTGTAACGGTAAATGTTCCTTGGCTATTTCCGTGATGTTTGTCTTGAATTTTTCCCAGTTATTATTATTATTATTACTATTCTTTGTTGTTATTGTTGTTGTTAGCACCAGCATCAGCAGTTGTTGTTGTGATCGGAATAGCATCAAATAAATACATATTGAAAAAGTCAAACACTACAGCATACAGAACTCGCAGAGAAAAAATTCATCCAGACTGCAGCAGCTAGGGACACAGTTCTGGTGAAAAAGAAAGGCACACAGATGCTTTTGGATAGAAGTGCTTCCAATACAAGGGTGAACGTTAGCATTGCTGCTGAAAATGAAGTAACAGACTGAATAGAAAAATTAACCAATTCTGAATTTTTCTTCTGCGATAATCCCTCTCAAATATCTTGTAGAAACACATATAATATAGTTTAAGTATTTGAAAGAACCACACATAATACATAGGAAATATGAATAGCAACAGCTTCAGTCACAATTTGTTCGTGTTTCCTTGAATGATGTTCGGGTACAAATCGTTTTAGTACGTTACTTATGTCTGCTCTTGAGTTCTTCAGTTCTTTCCACAAAGATATTAAATTCACAATGCAGCATGAGGACAACAACAGCATAAATTTCCTGGACCTTAGAATCACCAATCTCCAACCAAAGTTAAGTTTACCATGTACAAGAAACACACATACACAGGTGTAGCGACAGACAACTCATCATGCCATACCGGCACACACAAACTTACAGCATTTAGGACCGTGTTGTAGAGATTACAGACGTTTAACTTAGAAGACAACAACCTTAAGACAGAATTTGACGCAGGTAAAGTATTGCCATAAACAATAGGCACACAACAGCCAAAACAATTGATGATTTAAACACATAAATACAAGGAAATAAGACAACAAAGTACCACACTGAGAAAGAAGAGAAAATATTTGCCAGTATCCTATACCTAGGTTAATTTTCGTAAAAAAATTGCTAATCTATTTAAAGAAATTAACATAAGAATTGCTTTCTCAAATAATAATATTTGGTCACTTATTAGTCCACAACACAAAAACAGACGCCCAAAAATTGATCAACAGTGAAGTGCCTACTATGTAAGTAGAACAGGCAGCAATTTCAAGACCCGTTTCCAAAAACACACGAATTCCTTACAGTTCGAGAAATCAGTCAATGCGTAGCATACGTGGCAGCTAAACACATTATCAACAGGCTAGGAAACAATTTGGCAGTACAACACAATGAAGAAAATGCTAAGACATAAATCTATTGGAACAAGCAGAAATAAAGTTTCATGGAACTGGAAAGCCCGAATCCTTGTTAATTAAACGGATTCGTTAGCGATAATTATTTTAGTATTTTAAAGACGTATTTTAAATTCATTTCAACACATGTCAGTCTATTTAAAATTCTAATATCGGACACTACACAATAACTTTCATCTTTGGTCATCTCTTATTAAACTGCATCTGTGTTTTGAACGCCGTAAATAAATGTGCGCCTAGAGTGGCGTCGTATGTGAATACATAACAGATAAAGTAGCGTCTGCGAACATTAAAAGTTAAGAAGTTCTTCCTGAGTTTGTCAGTAAGTTCTTCATTGTTTTTCATAATATATTTCTTCATTTATTTCACGAGATACGAAACCTAACATCTAATCTTGTGGCAACAGAAATATACAATTCGCATCACCTTATTCATTAGCAGAAGTAATAACGTATTAAAACGATTTACACCTGATGATGGACTCACATGGTCCGAAATGCGTCGTGTGATTCAACAAAATACGAAGTAAGAGTGACTGAAAGCGTTGTAATTCATACTCCCACTGTACTGAATACAGTCACTTCCATAACTAAAAAATATGAAAAAAACTAAACACGTAATGCAGCTCTAAAAAGCAATATAAAGAGTGACAGTGAGGCTTGAGGTTATGGTGCCTGCGCATGAAACGACTGTCGTTTGTGACCTTTTTATGGCACAGTTATCTAGTGAAGGTCACACACGTTTGTCTAATTCCTGCCAGAAACTTTATGAAAATGATCTCACTTTTATGCTGTGACGCATGCATTATACAGGTTGATTTTTTCCACCGTGTACAAACTGCAGGGATTGATCGAGGTTTCCATGCTAGAGACCATTTATTCGCTCATACTTTGTTACAAAAAAAAAAAAAAAAAAAAAAAAAATGGCTCTGAGCACTATGCGACTTAACTTCTGAGGTCATCAGTCAACTAGAACTTAGAACTAATTAAACCTAACTAACCTAAGGACATCACACACATCCATGCCCGAGGCAGGATTCGAACCTGCGACCGCAGCGGTCGCTCGGCTCCAGACTGCAGCGCCTAGAACCGCACGGCCACTCCGGCCGGCATACTTTGTTACAGATACTGCGGTTTAATACGCACTCTGTCACGTAGCCGCAGCTAAGTACGCATGGTTTCCTCATAGAGTGTGTTACTGTTCCTCATACGTCATGCCGTCCTGCCATATCAATTAGTAATCTTGTGTTCGAGTTGTTTCTCGTGTTGACTCACCTCGTAGTGGACGCGATACGTCCTTGTACACAATGGTTCCGATGGTCCCGCATTCGAATCGACAGCTTGCCGACATGGTGTTTACTTACAGAAAGACAAATGGCAGCGGGCGGCGGCAGCAAGCTCGTATGACGGCACCTATTGCCGCCGGCAACAACCACAACATTCAATGTTCGTTACAGTGTTTCGCCTCATGTCTGAGACAGCGTCGTTTCAGGAAGCAGGAAATCATGAAGGGCGTACCCGAGATGTTCGGACACCGGACCTGGAGAAAAAATGTGGTTAACACTGTGGAAGGGGCCTGTCGTGTCAGTACCAAGTAGTTGGTCCGCCATTATAGGGTAAGTCATATGACCGTGTGGAACCTTCTCCATGACAATTGTTACTATCCTTGTCACTTACAGCGTGTGCATGGCTTAACAGCGACAGACTTTCCACATCGGTAGCGGTTTTGTAACTGGTTTCCGCATCAGGCAACCACGACTCGGGGATTTAAGTCATCCATCCATTCATAGATGAGGCCACCTTTACGCGGAGTGGTCTCATCAACTTTCATAACAGTCAACTGCGGGATAGTATGAAGAATCCGCTTGGTATGGTGACAGCGAATCATCAGCGTCAGTGCAACCGGAATATGTGGGCCGCAATAATAGGCGATCGTATTTTGGGACCAGTCTTCCTTGCATGTATCCTATCAAGTCAGAACTGTCGGCGTTTCTTGCGTGCGACTTTGCGTCCCATGCTGGAAGAAATGCCATTGATGATTCGAAGGGTTATGTGGCTACTTCACGATGGTGCTCCAGCCCACTTCGCCGTTAACGTTCGGATGCATCTCAGTCTTATCTTCGTTGGTTGATGGATCGGACGTGGGGATCCAGTTGCATGGCGTGTTAGTTCACCGTACCTCAACCCAATCGATTTCTGGTTATGGAGCCACTTCAAAAGTATCATGTATCCAGAACCCATTCCAGATGTGGAGACAATGGAGCAGTGTATTCAAGATGCCTTTGACACTGTTCGTATGCAGCCCGGCCTTTGTGAGACAGAACATGCTACGGCGCGTACACGCATGCGTTGAGGCACATCGAAACCATTTTCAACACGTTCTGTAACTGTGGCTACATGGTACTGCGCGTATTAGACAGCAGTCTTTGTAACACTGTGTGATTGAATAAATGATCTCTAGCACGGAAATCATACACTTTTTTACTCCGTATCCTCTCATCGATCAATCCCTAGAGTTTGTACATGGAGGAAAAAATCACACTGTATATTCAAGTTTAATATATTTCGAGAATGACTTTGTTTATAGAAATATGATATTGTCGAACGTTGTGGTACTCGCCCAAAGATTGAAATCATTACTGTACAGTCGAATAAATGGTCTATGAAGTCAAATGGCGGAACTTTCATCTAAAAAGTATTAGACGACTGTGCCCCAAACAATGGTTAAAATATCAAATCCATTCCTTACGTTGACATGCACCAACGAAAAGAAAGCAAAATTTCATCTATATCAGCTCCATGTATAGCAGTGGTAATTACCCCCTGGGAGGTAAAGTAATATTTTCTGAGGGGTAAAATGTAATGACTTTATTCTGTTTCAGTCACAAAACTAAATTATTTTCAAAATCTCATTACTGTTATAACAATTTGGTAAGACTCTGCTGTTGATTATGTAAGTTATGATTTTTTTTTCAGTTTGTAGCATTAATGGGGCGGAGGTTACAGGTTCCTCACATAGTCCACCCACTACATACATATGTTGTGCAATGTCCCATACATGACTGATGATAAAAATGAGTCATTTACGTAACAAATGCTAAATAAATCACGTTCTTCTCCAGGCTGTAGACAGGACCTACAATAGTCCAGAAAACGCTTCATTACTCACTTCGAAATAGATAAATGAATTAATTGATAGCACGACACAGCAGTAACTACTTAAGAGCTACTATAGTGCCGTACACAGTATTATTATTACTATTCGTGGCTGTGGTTAGAAACAAAGCGTTAACAGTCTGAAGTCTTCCAATTTCTGCCAGTTCAGAAGTAAGGAGTGTAGCAATCAAGTGATTTACGAATAATAAGAATAGTGCATACATTTCAACTTGGTTTAGTTTAAATGACGTTGCAGTGTGTCGGTCAAGCAAGTGCCGCAATGCGGAAGAGCAACGCAGCGAAGTTTGTTTTGTAACAAGTGTCTACTCTCACTGTGGGTAGCTGCTTTCCTATCTGAGAAACAATTGTGGGTAGCACTTGGCCGGCCGCGGTGGTCTAGCGGTTCCGGCGCTGCAGTCCGGAACCGCGGGACTGCTACGGTCGCAGGTTCGAATCCTGCCTCGGGCATGGGTGTGTGTGATGTCCTTAGGTTAGTTAGGTTTAAGTAGTTCTAAGTTCTAGGGGACTTATGACCTAAGATGTTGAGTCCCATAGTGCTCAGAGCCATTCGAACCATTCGGTAGCAATTGCGATGCACCTCGAACTACTTTGTTATTCATTCTAAAACACGCACACAAACTAAATATCATTCAGCTTTCATCATTTAAAGAATAAAACTGTTCCAAGGAAAGTCTTTCATTCTGCAGTTCAGTTAGGTGCTAATGCTGGTGATAACGTGGTGTTGGGGGATGGGGGCAACAGATAACCAGGAGGGGGTAATAAGGGCGGGGGTGCTAGCTAATGTCTAATTGCACGCAGGGGTAATGGTCTAAAAAACGTTGGGAACTACTGATCTATACTCTGTGCCCGAGTGAGAACTTTTGCTATTAGCACATTCGCGTTCAATCGACGACAGTAAAAATACTAGTGTTGATACGTGAGACCCCAGAACCGAGAGGATGTCTACATCAGTCGACTGCAGTTCAGCGGCGGATACCTCTGCGGCACGTCACACTGCTAGGAAGCCACAACGCAGCGGGGGGTCATTGGAAGCGCTCTCCGTAATCGCTGACGTCCTTGAGGTCTGCTTCGTAGGACGCCGACCGAGCGCCGTACGCGGAAGGCCGGAGAGAAAGCTGGCTGGCCCGCCCACACGCGAGCGTGGCGCCAGGCCATTCATCGGCGACTCCCGGTGACGCGCACAGTCCGCAGAAAAACGATTTCTTTTCGACGAAAAGTAAGGCTGCAGTCCGATAGACGGTGACTGGAGTGCACGACCAGGCAGGTGCTGGGCTGGGGTTCACGGACGGTGGCGGTCATGGCGAGTCGATTTCTCTTCCGGTATGACGTCTGGTGTGCTTCTGAGCTCCCGCCGCTGCCGTTGCGTCACGGGAATACCCGCCCGTATTCGGGTAACCAACTGACTGACTGACTGCATCACTGGATACGGTGCCCAGAGGTTCATTGGCACCGTATATCTACAAGGTGCATTCAAGTTCTAAGGCCTCCGATTTTTTTTCTAATTAACTACTCACCCGAAATCGATGAAACTGGCGTTACTTCTCGACGTAATCGCCCTGCAGACGTACACATTTTTCACAACGCTGACGCCATGATTCCATGGCAGCGGCGAAGGCTTCTTTAGGAGTCTGATTTGACCACTGGAAAATCTCTGAGGCAATAGCAGCACGGCTGGTGAATGTGCGGCCACGGAGAGTGTCTTTCATTGTTGGAAAAAGCCAAAAGTCACTAGGAGCCAGATCAGGTGAGTAGGGAGCATGAGGAATCACTTCAAAGTTGTTATCACGAAGAAACTGTTGCGTAACGTTAGCTCGATGTGCGGGTGCGTTGTCTTGGTGAAGCAGCACACGCGCAGCCCTTCCCGGACGTTTTTGTTGCAGTGCAGGAAGGAATTTGTTCTTCAAAACATTTTCGTAGGATGCACCTGTTACCGTAGTGCCCTTTGAAACGCAATGGGTAAGGATTACACCCTCGCTGTCCCAGAACATGGACACCATCATTTTTTCAGCACTGGCGGTTACCCGAAATTTTTTTGGTGGCGGTGAATCTGTGTGCTTCCATTGAGCTGACTGGCGCTTTGTTTCTGGATTGAAAAACGGCATCCACGTCTCATCCATTGTCACAACCGACGAAAAGAAAGTCCCATTCATGCTGTCGTTGCGCGTCAACATTGCTTGGCAACATGCCACACGGGCAGCCGTGTGGTCAACCATCAGCATTCGTGACACCCACCTGGATGACGCTTTTCGCATTTTCAGGTCGTCATGCAGGATTGTGTGCACAGAACCCAAAGAAATGCCAACTCTGGAGGCGATCTGTTCAGCAGTCATTCGGCGATCCCCCAAAACAATTCCCTCCACTTTCTCGATCATGTCGTCATACTGGCTTGTGCGAGCCCGAGGTTGTTTCGGTTTGTTGTCACACGATGTTCTGCCTTAATTAAACTGTCGCACCCACGAAAGCACTTTCGACACATCCATAACTCCATCACCACATCTCTCCTTCAACTGTCGATGAATTTCAATTGGTTTCACACCACGCAAATTCAGAAAACGAATGATTGCACGCTGTTCAAGTAACGAAAACGTCTTCATTTCAAGTATTTAAAACAGTTCTCATTCTCGCCGCTGGCGGTAAAATTCCATCTGCCGTACGGTGCTGCCATCTCTGGGACGTATTGACAATGAACGCGGCCTCATTTTAAAACAATGCGCATTTTTCTATCTCTTTCCAGTCCGGAGAAAAAAAATCGGAGGCCTTAGAACTTGAATGCACGTCGTACTCCTAAACCACTGGATCGATTTCTATCAGACTTGGTAAATGCATCTGGAAACAAGCAATGCGGGACTGAGAACCACGTACAGTAGCTCCCGTAAAGCCGTTGGCAATCGGACCGTGCTGTCGAACGTTAACGTTGAGCGTGTCAAGTTCAACGTGCTGCTGAACGCTCAGGAACGATGCAACTTGTGCATACGGTACGTGGGCCCCAAAATGGTATACGCGATTGCATCGTACTCCAGCGGCAGTTCAGGGATGTTTCTAGTTCGTAAATCACACTGTTTACTCAACGGGCTCGCTTAAAATTCCCACGTTAGCTCTATTAAAACGCACATTTCCTCCATCTTCCACGAAAAGGAAAGTACAATGTCCAATCAATAAGGACACATGATTATATTAGGTCCATTACAAACAGTGCGGTACAAATTTCGAATACTTCTCCACAAAAGATAAACTTTATTTCATCATTCCCATATTTTAGTAAAGCCCAAAGGTCAGTCTTACTTGATCAGTGTTCCTACCCGGTAGCAGAATCTTTGCAACATGTGAATTACGAAACGTAAAAGAAAAAGGAGCACAATATCTTTATACAAGTATCGCAAGCTGTCCTGCAGATTTAGCCAATCGAACAAATTCACCCGTCAAAAAAAGGTGAACTTATATTTACATAACATCAAATATTGTAGTATATACTTATATTAAACTAATAATAAAGTATGAGAACCTAATAAAAACGCGAATATTAGGAAGTGTCAATACGTGAACCATCGCCCTGTAGAGATACAGGACACTGACGCTACTCATTACGCTAAACCAACCACAAACCCCTAATATCCCTTGCTGAAAACCTTAATCGTAGATACGTTACTAATTGAAATTTAATTATAACAAATTGTAACAAGAACAATGTGTCGCTGCCTTCAAATAGCCTACTCTCATAATACGCAAGTTACAATAATTCTTTTGCCACGAATATGATGTTTCTCATTATTTTATTCGAACGAATCACACAGTTAACAACGGGTTTTCCATTGATTCTCAATTTGCTGGTGCTAAGAAACGGCATATATACATATAGCCTTGAAATGAATGCCAATATGGCGCCTCACAACTCTGTGCTGAAGGGAGACGGCGTGCGTGTGACGCAGGTGGTGTTGTGCCATCTCATTGGTCAACGCTCAGACGCACGCTCAGAATATCTGATATGCCAGATATTGCTCTGCACGTTCGGAAAGACTCTCGAACGTGCCATTTCACGCTATGAGGTCAGAAACACGGCACGCTCAACCCTCAACGTTCGGATGCACGGTCCGTGTGCCGACGGCTTAAGGGTGGGCGTGGTAGTGAAAACAGTGGCGGCTGCTGAGTAAGAACACAAGAGCGCATGAACACCCCAGCTTTTGATACCTTGCAGATTTATTGGTCATGTTTCTTTAAAGGCTGTTAAACGTAACATAGATACGATAATATGAAATATACGGCACTCCTATCTACCGCGCTACTGCTCATCTACACTCCGTGAAACATGTGTTAGGGTCGCGAGCACATCTTCAGTTGTGCACGTTTTAAGACGCTTTTGCACATGCACAGCTGACATGACGTAATTGTCTTATGGGTCAGAAACATACAGCTTTAATAGACAATGTGAATGGTTCGTGGCGTGCACAGGTGGGCGTTACCATTCACGTCAGTGTCAGAAGGCGGTAGCACAGGAATTTATCTCCATTCGTTTGGGAGTTGGCATACAACCAATCAGATGGAAGCACATTCCTCCTATATACCAACTATACAGTAAAACTATACATTAAAATTAGATCCTACGTTATTATTATTATTATTATTATTATTATTATTGGCAGTTGGTTCATGGTGTGTGTTCCTCTTGTCATGTCCTAGTTCATGAACCACGGGCAACGTATGAGTGGCCAAGTAAGTGGTCCTGACAGTCGGGATACCAGTTACTTTGGAATAAGGCTCGGCATCTCGGACATATTCTGAGTCGTGGTCACCTTTGTGCTCAGACGGCAAAGACTACCAAATCCACCGGTTAGTCCCTCAACCGTTAGGGATAAAACACAATGGAACCCGGGGCGCCGTGTGGCATTAGGCGAGCGGTCTAAGGCGCTGCAGTCATGGACTGTGCGGTTGATCCCGGCGGAGGTTCGAGTCCTCCCTCGGACATGGGTGTGTGTGTTTGTCCTTAGAATAATTTAGGTTAAGTAGTGTGTAAACTTAGCGACTGGTAACCTTAGCAGTTAAGTCCCATAAGATTTCACACACATTTGAACATTTTTTGGACCCGGGGCAAGTAAGGCTAGCAACCTGCTTCCCTGGTACTTTAAATATGATGATGGCAACAATCAGAGCAAAATGCCTCGGACCTTTGGAGGTGACGGAGTCCCACCTCTAATTGACAAACCAGGGACTCCTAAGATACGACTCGCAAACGAATGGTAAAGAGACGGGGAGCTATTAATATCAATGGGGGATACTCTGGGAAGAAGGTAGAGCTGGCAGAGGCTGCAAGTAAGATGGGTTTGGGCGTTTTAGCTGTTAGTGACATTCGGGTAAGGAGTGAGAAAGAAGAGGAAGTGGGAGAATACAAGGTCTACCTGTCAGGAGTCAAACCAGGAATAGCACAATGGGGTGTAGGGCTTTACATCAGGAAAGAAATGGAACCCAGCGTAGTTGCAATAAGGTATGTAAACGAACGACTGATGTGGATAGATTTGACAGTGTCTAGCAAGAAAATTAGACTTGTCAGTATATTCGCATTGTGAAGGGACAGATCAAGATAAGATGGGTAGTTTTTATGACGCACTCAGTGATGTAGTTGTTAGAGTAAAGGACAAGGACAGTGTTCTGCTCATGGGTGATTTTAATGCCAGGATTGGAAATTGAACAGAAGGGTATGAAAAGGTTATGGGTAAATTTGGAGAGGATATGGAGGCCAACAGGAACGGGAAACAACTCTTGGATTTCTGTGCCAGTATGGGCTTAGTAATCACAAACTCCTTTTTTAAACATAAGAACATTCACCGGTATACTTGGGAAGGCAGGGGAACCAGATCTGTCATTGACTATATAATAACAGATCAGGAATTCAGGAAGGCTGTGAGGGACACACGTGTATTCAGGGGATTCTTTGATGACACTGATCACTATTTAATCTGCAGTGAAATTGGTACTGTGAGGCCGAAAGTGCAGGATGTCAGGTCCATATGTAGGAGGATAAGAGTGGAGAAACTTCAGGATAAGTAAATCAGGCACAAGTACATAACAGCGATCTCAGAAAGGTACCAGTTAGTTGAATGTAGTCTATTACAGTCATTGGAAAAGGAATGGACAAGGTACAGGGACACAGTACTAGAAGTGACTAAAGAATGTCTTGGAACAGTAGTGTGTAAAGGTAGGATGAAGCAAACAGCTTGGTGGAATGACACAGTCAAGGCAGCCTGTAAAAGGAAAAAGAAGGCGTATCAAAAATGGCTACATACTAGAACTCAGGTAGACAGAGAAAGCTATGTTGAAGAAAGAAACAAAGCCAAACAAACAATTGCAGCATCCAAGAAGAAATCTTGGGAAGACTTTGGAAACAGGTTGGAGACTTTGGATCAAGCTGCTGGAAAACCATTCTGGAGTGTAATTAGCAGTCATAGAAAGGGAGGTAAGAAGAAAATGACATGTATTTTGGACAGGTCAAGAAAACTGCTGGTGAATCCTGTTGATGCCTTGGGCAGATGGAGGGAATATTTTGAAGAGTTGCTCAATGTAGGTGAAAATACGATCAGTAATGCTTCAGATTTCGATGTACAATGGAATAGGAATGATGATGGAAATAGGATCACATTTGAGGAAGTGGAGAAAATGGTCAACAGATTATAGTGCAATAAAGCGGCTGGGGTGGATGAAATTAAGTAGTAACTCATCAAATACAGTGGAATGTCAGGTCTTATATGGCTACACAGGATAATTGAAATGGGGTGGGAATCGGGACAGGTTCCATCAGACTGGACAAAAGCAGTAGTCACACCAATCTTTAAACATGGATACAGAAAAGATTGTAACAACTACAGACGTATCTGTTTAATCAGCGTTGGGGGAGGGGGGGGGGGGGAAATCTTCTCAGGTATTGTTGAAAGGAAAGTGCGAGTATTAGTTGAGGACAAATTGGATGAAAATCAGTGTGGGTTTAGGCCTCTTAGAGGTTGTCAGGACCAGATCTTTAGCTTATGGCAAATAATGGAGAAGTGTTACGAGTGGAACAGGTAACTGTATCTATGCTCTATAGATCTAGAAAAGGCATATGACCGGGTTCCTAGAAGGAAGTTATTGTATGTTCTACGAGATTACGGAATAGGAGGCAAACGTTTGCAAGCAATTAAAGGTCTTTACATAGATAGTCAGGCAGCAGTTAGAGTTGACGGTGAATTGAGTTCATGGTTCAGAGTAGTTTCAGGGGTAAGACAAAGCTGCAACCTGTCTCCACCATTGTTCATATTATTTATGGATCATATGTTGAAAACAATAGACTGGCTGGGTGAGATTAAGATATGTGAACACAAAATAAGCAGTCTCTCATATGCGGATGACTTAGTTGTGATGGCAGATTCGATTGAAAGTTTGCAAAATAATATTTCAGAGCTAGATCAGAAATGTAAGGACTATGGTATGAAGATTAGCATCTCCAAAACGAAAATAATGTCAGTGGGAAAGAGATATAAACGGATTGAGTGCGAAATAGGAGGAACAAAGCTAGAACAGGTGGACAGTTTCAAGTACTTAGGATGCATATTCTCACAGGATGGCAACATAGTGAAAGAACTGGAAGCGAGGTGTAGCAAAGCTAATGCAGTGAGCGATCAGCTTCGATCTACTCTCTTCTGCAAGAAGGAAGTCAGTACCAAGACTAAGCTATCTGTGCACCATTCAATCTTTCGACCAACTTTGTTGTATGGGAGCGAAAGCTGGGTGGATTCAGGTTACCTTATCAATAAGGTTGGGGTTACGGATATGAAAGTAGCTAGGATGATTGCAAGTACTAGTAGATGGGAACAATGGCAGGAGGGTGTCCACAATGAGGAATTCAAAGAAAAACTGGGAATGAACTCTATAGATGTAGCAGTCAGGGCGAACAGGCTTAGATGGTGGGGTCATCTTACACGCATGGCAGAAGCAAGGTTACCCAAGAGACTCATGGGTTCAGCAGTGAAGGGTAGGAGGAGTCGGGGTAGACCAAGGAGAAGGTACCTGGATTCGGTTACGAATGATTTTGAAGTAATAGGCTTAACATTAGAAGAGGCACCAATGTTAGCACTGAATAGGGGATCATGGAGGAATTTTATAAGGGGGACTATGCTCCAGACTGAAAGCTGAAAGGCATAATCAGTCTTAAATGATTATTATTATTATTATTATTATTATTATTATTATTATTATTATTATGGGCGGTGACTACAGCTGTACGAATTTCTTCATAATCGTAACAGTTACATAGCAGCTGCCATTTCACACTTTCAAGTCCACCTGAATCAAAAAATTTGTTAACATCTAAAATATATACTCGTGAACCACCACTGAAAGGAAAGCAGTTACGTAGAAGCACAACACCGTATCGTGTAATTTCAACCAAATTTTGAACATAGATTGCGAATATAATAGAGAGACTCAAAAGCAGAAATGATTCTGTACGCAGTAGACATGGTGATGGGATCAGCAGTAACAGAGAATGTGCAGGTGGGATTATAAAGATCGGGAAATTGGTCAAAGGAAACAACCTAAAAGTAAACAAAGGGAATTCAATTCAAATGACATTCGGATCACACTTCGTATTAATTAACTGAAAATCATCGAGTAAAACGGAAGTGAGGTGTTACAGGTCCTCTGCTGTTCCTAATCTATATATACGATTTAATTGACAATCTGAGCAGTCCTCTTAGATTGTTTGCTGGTGATGCTGTTAATTACTATCTAGTAGATTCATAAGAAGATCGAAACCAATTGTAAAATGGTACAGACAAGATATTTGTATGGTGCCAAAGGTGGCATTTGACTCCAAATAATGAAACGTGTAAGGTCGTCCACATTAGAACTAAAAGATATCCGCTAAATTTCGGTTACACGACAAGTCACACAACTCTAAAAGCTGTGAATTCAACTAAATGGTTACTAACAACTTAAATTGGAATCATCCCATAGATAATGTCGTGGGGAAGGTGAACCAAAAACTGCGTTTTCTTGGCAGAACACTTAGAAGATGCAACAGGTCTAAGACTGGCTACACAACATTTGTGTGTCCTCTTCTAGAGTGTTGCAGAGCGACACGGGATCCGCATCAGATAGGATTAAAGGAGGACATAGAAAAATATTCAAAGGTGGGCAGCCCCTTTTATATTATCGTAAAATACGGGAGAGTGTGTCATGGATATGATACGCGAGTTAGGGTGGTAATATTTAAAACAAAGGTGTTCTTCTTTGCAACGAGATCTTTTCACGAAATTTCGATTTCAAAATTTGTCCACCGAACGCGAAAATATTTTTTGACGCTCACCTACATAGGGAAAACTGATTCTTTTAGTAAACGAAGAGAAATCAGAGTTTACAAGGAAAAATTTAAGTATACATTATTTTCATTGTAATATTGTAACTCTAATTTTCTTAGCTGAAATCGGAGCTAATAGACAATGAAAGTGGGTTAAAAGCCGTGATCTGTCTGGGGACGTTAACCGTGGATTACTGGGCAACTGTTTCATCAGATATTTAGTCTAGGTTTACCAAGCAGACTAACATTAATGATAATCTTTTAATAGTCATACAAAACCGGTAAAATATATATATGAAAAGGAGAATTTAAATAAAAAGAAAGAAATCAGTTTATATTTGTAAATTTATTTTAAGACTGTTCATTGAAATTTCAGCATATTATACGTGAGTTATAACTGAGCTGGTGCCTTATTTACGATTGAAAAGAATGTGAGATTGTAATCTTACGGAACACATAAAATATGGAGCCAAGATTAGGAAAACTGCATACAACACTCCATTCATAAAATAACACACGAAGAACATTGAAACATAAGCAAGAAGAAATTAACCACAACCAACAGATTCAGTTTTTACCCAAAGAAATTACGTTCATACCACAATCCTGTCCGTCATGTAATTACCACACACTGGTATACTAAATTCATATTAACTCTTTGTGAAGTCTTCGCAAAAAGAATAGCTGAGGGCTACTTTGATGATTACACCACATGCTCCACGTGGTCAACTTGGTTTACACAAAGCGTACAACTCCACAATAATTTTGATAATTAAAATACATTAGATCGAAAAGCAATTGACAAAAGAAAAACCTTGAACAGGTTACTAACGTCTTACTATTAACCTGATGGGTCAAACAGTTATATAAGCACGTGGTACTGGTCTCGCAAAGTACACCCCACGTGGGTTGAACATAAAGAAAAGCATAAAGAAAAGTTGCTATATTAAAAAAATATTCTCAAGACGAGACGTTATAATCTCACGCACATTCGGATTTAAGATTGATGAACTTAGTTAGAGTTACTGATCAACACGTGGTTCCACTTTACTCACAAAGTAGTAACAAAGCAACTACCGAAAAATAATCTGAACTTCACACGATAATTACACTGCGCTGCAATTTAAGATAACATCGGATATTTTAGACCTAAACCCGAAATAAAAGTGATTAAATTTTCAGTTAGGCTGAACTTAAGAAATCCATTGTCCTACGGACTTAACAGACACGCGCTTAGCCGGAGATCTTACCACTTCAGACGCTCGCCACGGCCACCCTGCAACTGCCCTACTGCCGAGCGTGCTTCCTCAGGGTGGCTCACAAAGACCAACGGAAGTGGCCAGAGGGGCAGCTTCCTATACCAACATGACAACGGACGGACAGGACCATACTAAGGATAGAAACCTCTTTGCTTTTAGGAAGCGTAGCTACCTGTTCCGACGTTGGTCCTACTGTTCTCTAGCAGACAGCCTTGTCTGCTACCCTCAAGCATGCAACTAGAAATACATATGCTCATTCATCCTCTCACACAAAAGGGAAGGGGGATGACAGTATCTTATCATATACAGTATATAAAAGAAAGCGGATGTAGGTTCCGTATGAGACTGTGTGACATGAATTACATATAAGAATTACATATAAACTGTGCTTTAAAGTGTAGTAGTGTGACAGATCGTTCTTGTTTATGTGTAAAAGTAACAAGTTCCACTGCTCAGTCTCCTCCCAGATAGTCAGAAACGCCACAGTACATTTAGAAGAGGGATTTATTCCATAAATGTCAACAGATTTAAGAAATTAAACATGAAAGGAATCCAACAGAGACCTTTCATCATGTGCTTATCGAGAGTAGCTCAGTAGAGAAAAATTATGAAGATGTTTCGATGAACGCTATACCAGGCGTTTAAGTGTGAACTGTTAAACAGCCATGCAGATATAAATGTAGGAAAGAAGGGAAAATGTTACCCAATGATAATGTAACTCTATACAATGAAGCACTAAAAACAGTACGGGAATATAAATATCTGGAAATTACATTGCAGATAACAAGAATATCTATCGATATTCATGTTCAGGAAGGACCATGACATTATTGAAAGCAGCTGTCACGCGGGAAAAAATACGGGCTCTACGCAAAGAATAGAAAAAGTCAAGACGATGTTCATGAAACGGAAGTTTGGAGTGGCAGCAACCAGCGCTGTCCTGACTTACACGTGCACTTACGGAAGAACTTTTCTCATAGAGGACAACGGATTTCGACACTGCCTACCTTCCACTGAACCATGTCAGGAACTGATTAACATTATAGATCGGAAGAAGGAGATAGACCTAGAGTTCTACAATACAACCAGCTACACTGAATAACAGCTGGAGATGAGAACATAGGAATCAGAGATATGTAATAACAAGACTCGCAATACACTGGTTTCGCTATAAAATATATGTTGTTGTTGTTGTGGTCTTCAGTCCTGAGACTGGTTTGATGCAGCTCTCCATGCTACTCTATCCTGTGCAAGCTTCTTCATCTCCCAGTATCTACTGCAACCTACATCCTTCTGAATCTGCTTAGTGTATTCATCTCTTGGTCTCCCTCTACGATTTTTACCCTCCACACTGCCCTCCAATGCTAAATTTGTGATCCCTTGATGCCTCAAAACATGTCCTACCAACCGATCCCTTCTTCTAGTCAAGTTGTGCCACAAACTTCTCTTCTCCCCAATCCTATTCAATACCTCCTCATTAGTTATGTGATCTACCCACCTTATCTTCAGCATTCTTCTGTAGCACCACATTTCGAAAGCTTCTATTCTCTTCTTGTCCAAACCAGTTATCGTCCATGTTTCACATCCATACATGGCTACACTCCATACAAATACTTTCAGAAACGACTTCCTGACACTTAAATCTATACTCGATGTTAACAAATTCCTCTTCTTGAGAAGCGCTTTCCTTGCCATTGCCAGTCTACATTTTATATCCTCTCTACTTCGACCATCATCGGTTATTTTACTCCCTAAATAGCAAAACTCCTTTACTACTTTAAGTGTCTCATTTCCTAATCTAATTCCCTCAGCATCACCCGACTTAATTCGACTACATTCCATTATCCTCGTTTTGCTTTTGTTGATGTTCATCTTATATCCTCCTTTCAAGACACTGTCCATTCCGTTCAACTGCTCTTCCAAGTCCTTTGCTGTCTCTGACAGAATTACAATGTCATCGGCAAACCTCAAGGTTTTTATTTCTTCTCCATGGATTTTAATACCTACTCCGAATTTCTCTTTTGTTTCCTTTGCTGCTTGCTCGATATACAGATTGAATAACATCGGGGAGAGGCTACAACCCTGTCTTACTCCCTTCCCAACCACTGCTTCCCTTTCATGTCCCTCGACTCTTATAACTGCCATCTGGTTTCTGTACAAATTGTAAATAGCCTTTCGCTCCCTGTATTTTACCCCTGCCACCTTCAGAATTTGAAAGAGAGTATTCCAGTTAACATTGTCAAAAGCTTTCTCTAAGTCTACAAATGCTAGAAATGTAGGTTTGTCTTTTCTTAATCTTTCTTCTAAGATAAGTCGTAAGGTCAGTATTGCCTCACGTGTTCCAACATTTCTACGGAATCCAAACTGATCTTCCCCGAGGTCGGCTTCTACCAGTTTTTCCATTCGTCTGTAAAGAATTCGCGTTAGTATTTTGCAGCTGTGACTTATTAAACTGATAGTTCGGTAATTTTCACATCTGTCAACACCTGCTTTCTTTGGGATTGGAATTATTATATTCTTCTTGAAGTCTGAGGGTATTTCGCCTGTCTCATACATCGTGCTCACCAGATGGTAGAGTTTTTTCATGACTGGCTCTCCCGAGGCCATCAGTAGTTCAAATGGAATGTTGTCTACTCCCGGGGCCTTGTTTTGACTCAGGTCTTTCAGTGCTCTGTCAAACTCTTCACGCAGTATCTTATCACCCATTTCGTCTTCATCTACATCCTCTTCCATTTCCATTATATTGTCCTCAAGTACATCGCCCTTGTATAAACCCTCTATATACTCCTTCCACCTTTCTGCCTTCCCTTCTTTGCTTAGAACTGGGTTGCCATCTGAGCTCTTGATATTCATACAAGTGGTTCTCTTCTCTCCAAAGGTCTCTTTAATTTTCCTGTAGGCAGTATCTATCTTACCCCTAGTGAGACAAGCCTCTACATCCTTACATTTGTCCTCTAGCCATCCTTGCTTAGCCATTTTGCACTTCCTGTCGATATCATTTTTGAGACGTTTGTATTCCTTTTTGCCTGCTTCATTTACTGCATTTTTATATTTTCTCCTTTCATCAATTAAATTCAATATTTCTTCTGTTACCCAAGGATTTCTATTAGCCCTCGTCTTTTTACCTACTTGATCCTCTGCTGCCTTCACTACTTCGTCCCTCAGAGCTACCCATTCTTCTTCTACTGTATTTCTTTCCCCCATTCCTGTCAATTGTTCCCTTATGCTCTCCCTGAAACTCTCTACAACCTCTGGTTCTTTCAGTTTATCCAGGTCCCATCTCCTTAAATTCCCACCTTTTTGCAGTTTCTTCAGTTTCAATCTGCAGTTCATAACCAATAGATTGTGATCAGAATCCACATCTGCCCCAGGAAATGTCTTACAATTTAAAACCTGGTTCCTAAATCTCTGTCTTACCATTATATAATCTATCTGATACCTTTTAGTATCTCCAGGATTCTTCCAGGTATACAACCTTCTTTTATGATTCTTGAACCAAGTGTTGGCTATGATTAAGTTATGCTCTGTGCAAAATTCTACAAGGCGGCTTCCTCTTTCATTCCTTCCCCCCAATCCATATTCACCTACTACGTTTCCTTCTCTCCCTTTTCCTACTGACGAATTCCAGTCACCCATGACTATTAAATTTTCGTCTCCCTTCACTACCTGAATAATTTCTTTTATCTCGTCATACATTTCATCTATTTCTTCATCATCTGCAGAGGTAGTTGGCATATAAACTTGTACTACTGTAGTAGGCATGGGCTTTGTGTCTATCTTGGCCACAATAATGCGTTCACTATGCTGTTTGTAGTAGCTAACCCGCACTCCTATTTTTTTATTCATTATTAAACCTACTCCTGCATTACCCCTATTTGATTTTGTATTTATAACCCTGTAATCACCTGACCAAAAGTCTTGTTCCTCCTGCCACCGAACTTCACTAATTCCCACTATATCTAACTTTAACCTATCCATTTCCCTTTTTAAATTTTCTAACCTACCTGCCCGATTAAGGGATCTGACATTCCACGCTCCGATCCGTAGAACGCCAGTTTTCTTTCTCCTGATAACGACGTCCTCCTGAGTAGTCCCCGCCCGGAGATCCGAATGGGGGACTATTTTACCTCCGGAATATTTTACCCAAGAGGACGCCATCATCATTTAATCATACAGTAGAGCTGCATGTCCTCGGGAAAAATTACGGCCGTAGTTTCCCCTTGCTTTCAGCCGTTCGCAGTACCAGCACAGCAAGGCCGTTTTGGTTAATGTTACAAGGCCAGATCAGTCAATCATCCAGACTGTTGCCCCTGCAACTACTGAAAAGGCTGCTGCCCCTCTTCAGGAACCACATGTTTGTCTGGCCTCTCAACAGATACCCCTCCGTTGTGGTTGCACCTACGGTATGGCCATCTGTATCGCTGAGGCACGCAAGCCTCCCCACCAACGGCAAGGTCCATGGTTCATGGGGGGGATAAAATATATACAAACAACAAATTCCAAGAGCCGGCTGAAGAGCGTAAACGGGTGCTATGTTGACAAAGATGTGAAAAATACCACATAATAACACGCGAGAAGAGGCGGAAAACTATGATACGCTATAGCGAAGACTAAAACTTGTGATACATGTATAAATTTGTAGATTAATGTTCAATCTGAGCGCACTTTTCTCAGAAACAATAAAATATTCAGCAATCACTAGTAGTATTATTTTAATCGACCTTTTGTGGGGTAGAATACATCTGCTACCGTTTGAAGAGGAGCAAGTGTGCTGCAAAGACGGCGAAAGAGGTAAAGCCTGAAGCAATTTCCACCAAAAGTGGTACACTTACCACCTGCTGTCTGGAAAAAATTACTGGAGCAATAAGACATTCATAGCACCACCGTGGCTCAGGGTGAGAGTGACAAGATGAGACACAAAAGCTAACATATGTAAGAATGGAGCAGTTTCAGCCAAATGTGGTATATACATAACTCATTATTTGTTTAAAAATACTGTGTAAGTAAGGTTGGAGTTAGAGATGAGAAAGAGTGAAGTCTAAAAATGTTCGAAAACGACTTTTCAGTTCGTCTCTCATGAATTTCATTAATCTGAAACACTTTAAAGATATTTGTATTGTTTAGAGGTCCAACAACGTCCCGAGCACTGCAGTGATTTTCGACTTTTTGGTAAAACCCAGACTTTGCGACGAAAAAATTTTTAAAAAATTATAAAAAGAAAGAATGTGAATGGACGTGAAGATATGAGCACAAATATTGAACCTATTGAAAACGTAAGAAAGTGTTTGTTCCATGTTCAAGCAAGTTGAACCATTACCAAGGACGTTCTAGCGTTCTATTAGCCAGAAATAATTAAGGTTCTTCTCAGGATTCAGATAAAACTACGAGGCGAATTTCACTATAGACACAAGTGAAATTTCTGTGATACATGCGTACGTGGCCGAAGACACGCGTAAGATGCCAGTATTCCGTTACAAATTTTGCTCTTAACAGCTCATATTAGTTCTATGCCAGCTATTTATTAATGTCTTAAGATGTGTCCTATAATATCACCCCTTCCTCAAGTTACTATTTTCCACACAACCCTTTATTTGCTGATACAACCAACAAGCTCCTCATTTCTTATGGTATTTGTCCATTCAGTTGTCAGCATTCTTCTGTAATCCCACATTTCAGACGATTCGATTCACTTCTTTTCAGGATTTCTTAAAATTCTCATTCTCTTCCACACAATTCTGTCCTCCAGACGTATATTCACTGTAATTTCTACATCAAAGCAAGGCCTATATTTGATACTAGTGGACTAGCGAGGAAAGACCTCTTTGCCTGTTACTGTCTGCAGCTTATATCCTTCTTGTTTCGTTCAAAATATGTTATTTAGCTTCTTCGGCAGTAGGACTACAGCACTTTATCTACTGCTTGACTCCCACTTTAATGCTAAGTTTCCCGCTGATCGTATTTCTGAAGATCCTCATTATTTTTGTCTTTCTTTGGTTTACCCTTAGAATCAGTCCATAGTCTGTGTTCAGTTGACTTTTTTCTCGTACTCTATAGAGATCTTGTACTTATTTCTCACTTTCTTAATCCCACTATTGAAAATTTCGCTTATCTCATTCATTGGTTCTTCGGTATACAGCTTCAACAGAAGAGGAAAATGAATTTATTCTTCTTTTATGTCATTTTTAATCCGAGAGTATGTCTCTTGGTCTTCGTATCTTATTGTTCCCTCCTCGTAGATACTGTTTATTCCTCCTCTCTCCCAATAGTTTTTGAGTTTATGTTTGAATATTTTGAACATCCTGCACCACTTACATTGTCGAAGATTTCTTCTCGATCAACAAATTATATGAAGATGTTTCGGCTTTTCTTATTTCCCATACGAAGCGACCACATTATTCTCCCTCTCTGGCACCTTTACCTTTCCAAACCAATCTTCACGTAGCATATCCTTTTTTTTTTGTCTGTACGTTATTCTGGTGCGTTATACTTTATCACACTGCTCTTAAAATCAACGAGTTTCCTGTAGCGTAGCACAGGAAAACAATTCAGTTCTGATTTTACAATTGTGCTCTTTCACTGGTCCACAAAAATTTCCCACTGTTCGACACTGACAATGTTCCAGAGGAACTTGGTTCAAATCAGTGTCCAGCTATCCGTATATAGAATTTGATGTTTTTCTAAATTTCTTTAGGCGAATATTGGCGAAGACTACAACCGATTCCTTCTCACTTTCTCTACCAATTAGTCAGTGCTTAATAACGTCGTCATCAACGGGACGTAGAACTCTGAACTCTTTCTCTCTCTCTCTCTCTCTCTCTCTCTCTCTCGCTCCCTCTCTCTGCGTTGCTTCCTGAAGACCTGAGTCCGCTAGCGAGTAAGCCTCTCAAGTCACTTGAAGAAGCTACTTCTACAAGTCTCTGAAGTGGAAAAACTTCCAGTAAGTTGAATTCCACAAGTTTCATCAGCTTCCGGAAGTGGCTTCTGTCAGTTAGTGCAAAAAGGTTTCTTGCAACAGTCTGTAACTACCTCCGGAAGTTCCTGGTAACTTTGTCAAACGTGCAGAAGTTATTTGTTCACTACATTTTTGCGGCAGGTTTTAAGACAAACGATGCGGAGATGCGCAAAAAAATTCACTAATTTTGGGCTTAATATAGGAAATATATTAACAAAAACTTTCTTGAAAACTTACATATGTTCAGCTCTGTATCCATATCTTCACCAAGAAACTTATTTGTTTCTTAATTTTTTGTTCTTCGTTACAGTTCTGTTTAATAACAACAGTATAACAACAATGTAGACTGATTTCACTTTTAAACACGGTGTTATAAACTTCCACTTGCCTTTCACGCAAGACGACTGTTCTAGAAAGACTTCAACACTTTCTTGCAGGAAGTTCCTGAAATTAGCTTTCTTAAGCGACTTATAGAAGTAGACGTGCGCAAGTGATTGTTCTTACATAAACACCTTTGCAGAAGTCTCTTGTGGAAGTTACTTGCTACTGGACACGCACCTTTTTATTTTCTCCAGTATGCGCATAGCACTTTCAATTGTAATTTATCGCTACCTTTAAGAAAGCTCGAATGATTGACAGGAGAACCATCATGCAAACAGATCGCACGAAGAGTCGACTGCAGTGCAGTGCCTGCAGTCTGAATGGCGACGAGGTGGTCTCAGGCCGGCAGTGTGACGAGAAGGCTGTTTGCTTCCACGCCAAAACAAGTACAAGAGTGTGGGGGTCACACATCTTCTTGTTATTGATGATGGACATCAGTTTCAAATAGAATGAAAATTTAATCATTTAACACAAGTAGTGTAATGAACATCTTCACAAATTTTGATAAATATCAAACTGGTGCTTCGTGGTGTAATACATTCCATTTCAGACAGTGTATCTCCAAGCAAAACTTCTTTACCCCTTGTGCCTGACTACTGTATCTTCCAACAAAGAACCATTTCGCACGCAGGTACATGTGTGGCTACTAGATTTGGCTACTGGATTACGCTAATCAAAAAAATGGCTCTGAGCGCTATGGGACTTAACTTCTGAGGTCATCAGTCTCCTAGAACTTAGAACTACTTAAACCTAACTAACCTAAGGACATCACACACATCCATGCCCGAGGCAGGATTCGAACCTGCGACCTTAGCGGTAGCGCGGTTCCAGACTGCAGCGCCTAGAACCGCTCGGCCATCCCGGCCGGCGCAACAGGTTTCATTGATATGAATGGAAAGACAGAACAGGTCCTCACAAAGAAAGGAATCACGCAAGGAGTTGCCTTTCTCCAGCACTGTTTACTATACAGGGTGTCTCTAAATTTCCGTTACGCACTTCCAGTGGTGACTGGCTACGTATAATTTTGAATAGTATCTCCAATACGGCAAAAACATAACTTTATTTCCAATGATTACTTTTCTTGTTGCAACTAAAAACCTCTGTCTTTATTTTACCGACACCATTCTTAAAACCGTATGCTTTTAGCTGTGTTGCACAAAAAAGAAAATGGTGCGTCCTACAGCATACATTCACAATATTTTTTAATGAGTAGATCGTCAACATTTCTGAAAATACTAGTCCCCATATTAACTATAGATTAGTCTTCTGTATTCCTAAAAGCAAGTCGTGCATACAGACATTTCCCGTTCAAAATGTTCCTAGTCAGTCCTAGCTACAAACCCACGTAACTTGTAGGCCTAATCATGAGGCAGAAAAACATTGTTTACATGCACGACAGTTTCAAAGTAAGAAATTTGGGGGTTAAAAAAATGTTCAAATGTGTGTGAAATCTTATGGGACTTAACTGCTAAGGTCATCAGTCTCTAAGCTTACACACTACATAACCTATATTATCCTAAGGACAAACACACACACCCATGCCCGAGGGAAGACTCGAACCTCAGCCGGGACTAGCAGCACAGTCCATCACTGCAGCGCCTAAGATAGCTCGGCCAATTCCGCACGGCAAAATTGGGGGTAACTCTTGACTTTTACAAACGGACTAACATTTCTGTAACGACTTTCTAAATACTGATGACCAGTTCATTACACATTACAATGAAAATAAGTTGCAATGCGGTTTTTATTTTGTTCAAAATAGATAGTAAGACATTGTTTCCCTTTGTGTAAATAATAAGAGTAGCATTTAACGAAAACAGTTAATTAGAACATCAACAGTCCCTGAAGATGAAATTATACGGCGAACACCGGACGGAACAGAAATTTATGCAAGACTAGGGTGGAGGGGGAGGAAATTATGAAATTGTTTTTTTTTTTTATAACTGAGTCAGCGAGCCTGGAGTCGAGCTATTCCTTAATAATATGTTTTACAGGAGACACACCACACTTACTATATGCCACATGAATTAGGCTTCTCCGCTCACCACCTACTCAATATTTATTGCAGATAGATTACTACGATACTTAAAAGATATGTGTGAATCTTTGTAAGTGCTAAATAAGTTATATATTTTTATAGTATTAATGCAGTAATTGATGTTACTTTTTTGCTTTATTGTTATGAAATCGTATTCTCATTAATTTTTTCTATTATTGAAAACTGCAACTATTCAACTTAATTAGCAACAAGTTTGGAAATAACTGTATAAAACACTCACGAACCACATATTTATTAATATGTAAGTAACTTTAGTTTGACACTAAAAGTAAAAATATTATATAGAAAAATATTGGAACATCTGCAATATTCCTGATGGACATAAAAACATTAAAAGAAACGTTGTGGCTAGCTTTCCTCCGATGTGGAGGAAGGAAAAATAAAAATTATGATGTGTTCTATAGCGTGTTTTGAAAATAATTTACAAACTTCTAGCACATTCTTCGTATCAAAATACACGTGTCCAATTTACCTTAATTTTATAGTTACGGTGAGAGTTTAAGATCACTGCATTCAAGTTAAATATCTATGACTAAAGTTTGTGATCATTAATTAATTTTTTTTTGTAACATCGATAAAAGTCAATCTGCTGATGCACTCATTGTATTCTCAATAAAATTATGTACATTTAGGAACATGCTCATATTTGCAACTTATACTCAGTCAATCTCAAACGTTGAACACTGAGTCGTCTGATAAATGTTCTGTTGCATATTGGCTGGATGGTCAATTTCTGAGCGAGGCAAGGTGAAGCGGATGGTAACAGACGTAAGAGTCTACCGAAACGCATTTTCGGACAGAAGATGGCCATGTAAATACAATCATTAATACCATTTCTTTAGTGGAGACTGCGAAGATCACAATATTTCCTAATGTCGGAGCAGGCTAAAAGTGCGTTTTAGTAAAATCACTGTCATTTCTAGAAGCGGATCAGAATTCTACAATGAATAAATATCGATTTCAGGTGTCAAATGCCCACTCCCCTCCCTATGACCGCGAGTAAAACGTTTCTCTTCATATATCTGGACTAAAGCCTGAACACGCGCGCGGGGTCCCAGGTTCGATTCCCGGCGGGGTCAGGGATTTTCTCTGCCTCGTGATGACTGAGTGTTGTGTGATGTCCTTAGGTTAGTTAGGTTTAAGTAGTTCTAAGTTCTAGGGGACTGATGACCATCGGTGTTAAGTCCCACAGTGCTCAGAGTCATTTGAACCATTTTTGATGCGGGCGGTTCTTCCCCATTGCCGTGTATAAAGGCATAAGCGCTAATGTCGCGGTGACAGCTTTTATGAGCACTTGCCCACACTTCGTTGTAGTTATGCCGTGTCTGTCTTCAATTGTCTTCAACGCCGTCGTTTGCTGTTTTGGTCCTCAGTCCTAAGGATAGCTTGATGCGGTTTTCTGTTTGTATCACCTGTCAGCTGTTCTGTTCGTTTCAGACTAACTGCTGCGTCGCAGATCATCGCTTTCTGCCTATTGCACGAGTACTTAGGACTGTCCCTGCCAGTCTTTCCAAGCAGCTTCAGGCATTGTGAGGAACACTTTTGTTGCCAGCAGCGTTTGTAAGTAGGCTGTTTATGTTTTCTTATTGGCAACGTTACGTAGCGCTCTGTATGAAAATCACTGGCTGTGCTGTGTGCAGTCTGTGGCTAGTTTGCATTGTTGTCTGCCATTGTAGTGTTGGGCAGCGGCAGCTGGATGTGAACAGCGCGTAGCGTTGCGCAGTTGGAGGTGAGCCGCCAGCAGTGGTGGATGTGGGGGGAGAGATGGCGGAGTTTTGATAATTTGTAATACTGGATATTATGAACTACTATATATATTATGACTGTTAAGGTAAATACATTGTTTGTTCTCTATTATCATCTTTCAATTGCTAACTATGCCTATCAGTAGTTAGTGCCTTCTGTAGTTTTAATCTTTTATTTAGCTGGCAATAGTGGCGCTCGCTGTATTGCAGTAGTTCGAGTAACGAAGATTTTTGTGAGGTAAGTGATTTGTGAAAGGTACAGGTTAATGTTAGTCAGGGCCATTCCTTTGTAGGGATTTCTAAAAGTCAGATTGCGTTGCGCTAAAAATATTGTGTGTTAGTTTAAGCACAGTCGTGTATAATTGTTCTAAGGGGACGTTTCACGTTTCCATTCATCGATGGGATTGAGTTCAGTTTCCATGATAGTGCTGGCTGTGATGATAGTGGGATGTCTTGATATTAGTCTTTTTTGCTCCGCAGGGAATACATCATCCATTATTGGAAGGGCGGTGTAATTAGCAATCTTCTGGTATTAACGCAGTAGCGCGCTCTTCCTTTCGATATCAGAAGGTGGAATGTGGCTGAAGATAGGTAGCCAGTATGTGGGAGTAGATCGTATTGACCCAGTAACAATGCGCATGGCCTCCTTAAGATGTACGCCTATCTTTTTTGTGTGTGGACTATGAAGCCAGACAGGCACACAAAACTCTGCTGCTGAGTATACCAAACCGGTAGACTGATACCCGGAGAGAGTCTGCTGACGATCCCCAACATGAGCCGCAGAGTTTATGCAGAATGTCGTTTCTGGTTTTCAGATTAGCAGATGTTCGTGTCAAGGGCTCCTTAAAAGAAAGTGTCCTATCTAACGTGATCCCAAAGTATTTTGGGTGCCTATTATGATGAACTTTTCCGCCTTCAAAATAGACATCGGGGGGCTCTGGGTGCCAATCTCTTGGACAGATGAAAACATGTAACTTCTGTTTTATTTGAGTTGGGCTGTAACCTCCATATGCGGAAATAATAGCAGATCATATATTCAGATCAGAAGTTAGGATTTCTGCAGTTCTTTCAAAAGTTTTGTGTTGGGTATCTATTGCCCAATCGTTTGCATAGCAAATCTTTCTGGACCCTGTTGGAGGTATATCATATACACTCCTGGAAATTGAAATAAGAACACCGTGAATTCATTGTCCCAGGAAGGGGAAACTTTATTGACACATTCCTGGGGTCAGATACATCACATGATCACACTGACAGAACCACAGGCACATAGACACAGGCAACAGAGCATGCACAATGTCGGCACTAGTACAGTGTATATCCACCTTTCGCAGCAATGCAGGCTGCTATTCTCCCATGGAGACGATCGTAGAGATGTTGGATGTAGTCCTGTGGAACAGCTTGCCATGCCATTTCCACCTGGCGCCTCAGTTGGACCAGCGTTCGTGCTGGACATGCAGACCGCGTGAGACGACGCTTCATCCAGTCCCGAACATGCTCAATGGGGGACAGATCCGGAGATCTTGATGGCCAGGGTAGTTGACTTACACCTTTTAGAGCACGTTGGGTGGCACGGGATACATGCGGACGTGCATTGACCTGTTGGAACAGCAAGTTCCCTTGCAGTCTAGGAATGGTAGAACGATGGGTTCGATGACGGTTTGGATGTACCGTGCACTGTTCAGTGTCCCCTCGACGATCACCAGTGGTGTACGGCCAGTGTAGGAGATCGCTCCCCACACCATGATGCCGGGTGTTGGCCCTGTGTGCCTCGGTCGTATGCAGTCCTGATTGTGGCGCTCACCTGCACGGCGCCAAACACGCATACGACCATCATTGGCACCAAGGCAGAAGCGACTCTCATCGCTGAAGACGACACGTCTCCATTCGTCCCTCCATTCACGCCTGTCGCGACACCACTGGAGGCGGGCTGCACGATGTTGGGGCGTGAGCGGAAGACGGCCTAACGGTGTGCGGGACCGTAGCCCAGCTTCATGGAGACGGTTGCGAATGGTCCTCGCCGATACCCCAGGAGCAACAGTGTCCCTAATTTGCTGGGAAGTGGCGGTGCGGTCCCCTACGGCACTGCGTAGGATCCTACGGTCTTGGCGTGCATCCGTGCGTCGCTGTGATCCGGTCCAGGTCGACGGGCAGGTGCACCTTCCGCCGACCACTGGCGACAACATCGATTTACTGTGGAGACCTCACGCCCCACGTGTTGAGCAATTCGGCGGTACGTCCACCCGGCCTCCCGCATGCCCACTATACGCCCTCGCTCAAAGTCCGTCAACTGCACATACGGTTCACGTCCACGCTGTCGCGGCATGCTACCAGTGTTAAAGACTGCGATGGAGCTCCGTATGCCACGGCAAACTGGCTGACACTGACGGCGGCGGTGCACAAATGCTGCGCAGCTAGCGCCATTCGACGGCCAACACCGCGGTTCCTGGTGTGTCCGCTGTGCCGTGCGTGTGATCATTGCTTGTACAGCCCTCTCGCAGTGTCCGGAGCAAGTATGGTGGGTCTGACACAGCGGTGTCAATGTGTTCTTTTTTCCATTTCCAGGAGTGTACATATAGATTAAACAAGAGAGGAGCAAGAACGCATCCCTATGGTAAGCCAATATTCAATACTTTTGGAATGCTAGTGTCTTTTTCTGTAGTTGCAGTAAATGTCCTTTCACTTAACATGTTGTCAATTAGTTTTGTTATCCCTTTGCATGAGACAAATTGCAGTAATTTATGAAGCAGATCATTCCTCCAAACTGTCATACGCTGCACTTAGATCAACGAAAGCACTTGATGCTTTCTGTCACATTCGGTATCCTGCTTCAATAAATGTAGTTAAAGGTAAGACTTGATCAGTGTAGCTCCGTCCTGGGCGAAATCCAGCTTGCTCTAGTGGAAGGTTCCGGGAGATTACTGGAATAATCCGATTGTATAGAATTCTTTCAAGGAACTTAAAAATAGTGCTCAATAATGCTACTGGGCGCTAGTTCTTACGCCGGTCTGGTGAAGTACTGGGCTTAAGTATTGCTATGACTTTTGATTGCTTCGTTTTTTGTGGGGATGAACAAGATATCACTATGTCAGAGAAGAAACCCACCAGCCACGTTTTTGCGTAGTTCCCACCATGCAGAAGAAATTGTGCGTTGATTCCGTCACTTTCCGGGTGCCTTTCCGGGTTTTAGGATTCGAAGAGCAGCAGAAATTTCAGGTATAAAGTTCTTGAGAAGTTAGATGGTTCATTTGTGATCTTTTTGAGCAATGTAAGTTTGCGTCTGATATATCTTGTATGAGTTTTATCCCTTGGTGCTCTGGGTGTGGAAACGAAAGGAGAAGGCGTTCGCGCCTTACTCTGTATAAAGCTACTGATAATATAGCTATTACTACGAAGAGCGGAGTAGGTGCGAAAGTTATTCCTCATGATCCTTCAGTGTTTTGCGGATGGGTACTGAATTTTACACTTACTAATACTGATGCTAGTGCACATGGTAATGGTTGGGTTACTGTGGCTCTAGTTCGTGGTGGTAAAGTGGAGACTGTATCAGGGCTGGAGACTTTTAACAGCCGAGAAGTTATTGCTTATCGTACATTTCAGATATTTGGAGTTTATGACAGACATCGTGGTACTTCTTATTAAATGTCTACAATGCCGTTGGTTCTCAGGACAAGGAATCGTTGTAAAGTAAATGAATCAGAGTTTGTGTCCGTATGGCTTAAAGGTGCACTGAATTGTGCAAAGATTAAAGTTGTTGGTGATGTCACGCATTAATATAGAAACTGAAATAAAGCACCTGTCCTTTTAGCTGATATACGAGTGTTGTTCCTTACTGCAACTTTGTTTCCATCCAATTTCTTTAGTAATGACCATGCTTTTCTACTTGGTTTGAAAATTGAATGACTCAACAGTTTCAGTCCACCTAATTCGTCAGGCTGTATTGAGGTTATGAAGTAGGTTATCCGCTATTTCCGGGTCTCGGCTTTTTATAAATTCATCATGCTATTCATCAATAAATTCATTCCATCCTGAAATCCTTTTGGTAGCCCCTATGAATTGCCGTCTTTGCTGCACTCATCATAGATCCAACAAGCCTCTCATTTTTCTTTGCATTTGGGAAAATGAAACCAAGACATTTGTCTAGATTTTTAGAAAATGCAATCCACTTTGCTTTGCTGATGTCCCATCTAGGTCGTGTAAGGGATGAAACGAGTAGGATATTTGTCCCTATTTCAATTAAGATTGGGCGGTGTTGGCTGTGTGGGAAACTGGAAATTCGAAATTTGTGGTAAGGTCTTATGGCACCAAACTGTTGAGGTCATCGGTCCCTAAGCTTACACAGTACTAACTGAAACTAACTTAAACTAACTTGCGCTAAGGACAACACACACACCCATGCCCGAGGGAGGACTCGAACCTCCGACAGGGGGAGCCGCGCACGCCGTGACACGGCGCCCCAGACCGCGTGGCTACTCCGCGCGGCTGTATGGGAAACCTCGTAAAACGAACCACGAACTTTGGAGAGGTAATTTGTTTTCATTATTTGTCACAAAGCATAGATGGGGGCTATATTGCTGCCTCCAAGCTGCTGATACAATCGTTCCTGTATCCTCTCCATCAAAAATGAATTTGCCACAAGACATGGACTCACAAGGGTCTTCTCAGGACCCTCCGGCTATAAACTTTGGACTGGCCGTATAGGAACCAATGAGAAACAGCACAAATGAGAATAACGAGAAACTTAAGCAACAAAATTGGTGGTCACGAGACAGATGAAGTTAAGGAATTCTGCTACCTAGGTAACAAAATAACCAATAACTGAGGGAGCAAAGGTGAGATTAAAAGCAGACTAGCATTGGCAAAAAGGGCATTCCTGGCCAAGAGAAGTTTACAAGTATCAAACCTTAATATGAGGAAGAAATTTCTGGGAATGTGCGAAGGGAGCACAGCATTGTACGATAGTGAAACACTGATTAAGAGAAAACCGGAATAAAAGAGAATCGAAGCATTTGAGATGTGGTGCACCAGAATCATGTTGAAAATTAGGTAGACTGATAACGTACGAAATGACGAGGTTCTCTGTAGAATCGACGAGGAAGGAAATATACGGAAAACAATGACAAGAATAAGGGACCGGATGAGAAGGCATCTGTTAAAACATCGGGAAGTAACTACCATGCTATTAGAGCGAGCTGTAGAGGATAAAACCTGTAGAGGAAGACAGTGACTGGAATACATTCAGTAAATAAAATGGGGACGTAGGGACAAATGCTACTCTGAGATGAAGACCTTGACGCAGGAGAGGAATTCGTGGCGGGCCGCATTAAACAAGTCAGAACACTGAGGACTCAATAAAAGAAGACAGCAGGCGATACGAAGATGATGATGATGATGAAGATGTACTGGTTTGGGTTCACGGCAACCGGGTCTTCAGCACACTTAATACGAACTTCTGCGACAAAAATTTGTTGAAACTGGTAAAACAGTAAAAACAATAATGAAAATACATAAATATCCTCGCGCAGATTTAAAAGAAAATGCTAAGATCATGTTTACAATATTAACTAAAAATTTTAAAAGAAGATATTTACTGGCAAAATTTAAAATAGTAAACCATACAAATTTGGCTGGCGGATAACTAGACCAAAAGAGAATGAGTCACCTCACTGTAACATACTAAAATGGCTTATCCCTTCTAATATATTTCTATTGGATTAAATCTACTTCCAGGCACAGAACGTATTAATGAAAGTACTTTTCTGACTATCCATTAGAGTTATGTACACACTTTTTTACCTTAGTAATCGAGTAACAGCTCGTTCCGATATTATCCCCGTCCAAAAAAAAACATAGAGAATCAAAATGAAACAAAATTCAGTGGAAGACTCATTTCAACTGTCAAATATTTAGAGTGGTTGCGTGTGAACTGAAAATTTCTGTTACAATGACTTCTAGTTTAGTAAGAAGACCAAGAGCTTGCTAGATAACGAAACACTCCACAAACATTGTAGAAAAATTTATCGTACGCATGTGACACGCTATTTCGACGGAAACGGAGCGAAGAGAACTTGATAAACTCAGCAGGTTTGCAGTTTTAGATTACGGAAGATAACGCTGCTGGGGCATTGATATGAAACAGAGACCTCCACTGGCGAAAACAAACAATGTGGTCTAACATATTGTCTTACATTTCTATCGCCAGTAACACGTCGCAAGTGTCCCTTCTTACGTTGGACATAACTGAAGGTAATACTTCACAGTCGATTTGAGGAAAGTGATACCAGACAGATGGGTAAGTATTTTAGAATATGGCTAACGAATTCCCGTAACTAATTTGTCTACCAGCATACGGAAGTGTGTTTTAGTATTTTTTTGACGGAAAGGGCGTGTTTTCAACTCTCTGGAAGTTTTAGCTTACATAGGTATTTGGCTGTCCCGACCAAAAATGGTTCTACTGTAGCTTCTCCAAAAATTTAGCGCCACATCAAAGGCAGTCCCTCACTAAAGTGTGATAGAATTCTATGGGGCTCTCTCCCAATGCCGTAGGTACAGTCGGAACAATACATTGCGAGAAAGCTCTTTGGCCATGTCAGCAGGTTTCTAATGGATAAACGCGCAGTTAGTGTTAAATATAGCGCAGGCAATCTGGTACTGGTATTTTTAATTATGTGAGAAATCAAGTGATTTGAAGAAATTTTTTTTGCAGTGCTTTGAAACAGAATTTGTGATACGATTAAGGCAAATGTTAGCTCTCTGACAATGAGAGCTTTGAAAGATTTATTCACACTGGGGGTCATAATATAGAATTCATTTCTCCAGGAATAATAATGTCACTGATTAGGCAGTGGATCTTGCTTTTTACATCGTCAGTGAGATGATCACGAAAGGCACCAAGACAAAGCACTGATGTTAGTTTGGAAAGCCCACTATGATGGAGTTCTCATACGTCTCGGAGCCAGTCAAGCATTAAAGTTACAGTCTCTTGATGTCGAACAGATTTGGAGGTCTTCGGGCTTGTTTTCCGCTTGAACATTTAGATTCAAATGGTTCAAATGGCTCTGAGCACTATTGGACTCAACATCTTTGGTCATAAGTCCCCTAGAACTTAGAACTACTTAAACCTAACTAACCTAAGGACACCACACACACCCATGCCCGAGGCAGGATTCGATTCGAACATTTAGAAAGGGGGAAGTTTGTGCCCATGTGCTGTTATTGCCATCGTTACAGTTATGCGCTGTTTTTCACACCCTGATGTATTGATTTTAACTATTTTTGTCCCCTTCTCGTCAATCGTGTAATCACATGGCACATCAAACCAAAGTGGCATCCCTGTCAGTGTTTCGTATTTGGCCCATCTAAAAATTCGTCTCTTTCCGAAGTGTGCGACATACTCCTGAAATTCTTGAAGTTTTTTTTTTTTCTCAAAACCCACTGTAAGCCTTTAGCACACTGTTGTTCGGCATCGTAGTGATAAGTCTGCCCAAGTCATAAGGCGATGAACCAAACCACCGATAGCCTTAAACTCTTGTCTCGGTATGTTAGGAACTGCAGAAAACTCTTTTTGCTTTGTTTCTTATGATGTCCGTCGTTACTGGTCACCCATTCTTCCTCCTTTTCCGGACTAATTCCAAAACTTTTACTTCGACTTGGGGGTGTCTTCCTTTGCGAGGTCCAGTGAGTATCTTTCTAGTAGCGGTAGTTGCAAATAATACCAATGCCTGTTCCTTCCATAAGCGGACATCACTCTCAGCTAAACTGAACTCTCGTACCGCCCTCCTGTTGCCATACTTTTCAGCAGAAAGAATTACTTTACACTTCAAAGTAGCATCGCCCTTTGTCTTCTCAGCTTACCTTCCATTTCGCGACTACCTAATGCAAACACATTAAGCAGCAGTATTCTGAGGTGACGAAAGTCACGGAACAGCGATATACACATATACAGACGGCGGTGGTGTCATGTGCACAATCTATAAAAAGACAGTGCATTGATGGGCTGTCATTTGTATTTAGGTGATTCAAGTGAAAAGATTTCAGACGCGATTATGGACGCACGACGGGAGGTAACAGACTCTGTACACGGAAGAGTATTTGGAGCTAGACGCACCGGACACTTATTTTCGGAAATCGTTAGGGAATTCAATATTCCGATATCCACAACGTGGAGAGTGTGATGAAAGTACCAAATTTCAGGCATTACGTCTCACCACGGACAGCGCAGTGGCCAACGCCGTTCACTTAACGACCGAGAGCAGCGGCTTTTGTTTAGAGTTGTCAGTGTCAACAGACAACCAACACGGCTTGCAGTACATCTACATCTACATTTATACTCCGCAAGCCACCCAACGGTGTGTGGCGGAGGGCACTTTACGTGCCACTGTCATTACCTCACTTTCCTGTTCCAGTCGCGTATGGTTTGCGGGAAGAACGACTGCCGGAAAGCCTCCGTGCGCGCTCGAATCTCTCTAATTTTACATTCGTGATCTCCTCGGGAGGTATAAGTAGGGAGAAGCAACATATTCGATACCTCATCCAGAAATGCACCCTCTCGAAACCTGGACAGCAAGCTACATCGCAATGCAGAGCGCCTCTCTTGCAGAGTCTGCCACTTGATTCTGCTAAACATCTCCGTAACGCTATCACGCTTACCAAATAACCCTGTGACAAAACGCGCCGCTCTTCTTTAGATCTTCTCTATCTCCTCTGTCAACCCGACCTGGGTCGGATCCCACACTGATGAGCAATACTGAAATCTAGGTCGAACGAGTGTTTTGTAAGCCACCTCCTTTGTTGATGGACTGCATTTTCTCCCAATGAATCTCAACCTGGCACCCGCCTTGCCAACAATTAATTTTATATGATCATTCCACTTCAAATCGTTCCGTACGCATACTCCCAGATATTTTACAGAAGTAACTGCTACTAGCATTTGTTCCGCTATCATATAATCATACAATAAAGGATCCTTCTTTCTATGTATTCGCAATACATTAAATTTGTCTATGTTAAGGGTCAGTTGCCACTCCCTGCACCAAGTGCCTATCCGCTGCAGATCTTCCTGCATTTCGCTGCAGTTTTCTAATGCTGCACCTTCTCTGTATACTACAGCTTCATCCGCGAAAAGCCGCATGGAACTTCCGACACTATCTACTAGGTCATTTATATATATTGTGAAAAGCAATGGTCCCATAACACTCCCTTGTGGCACGCCAGAGGTTACTTTAACATCTGTAGACGTCTCTCCATTGAGAACAACATGGTGTGTTCTGTTTGCTAAAAACTCTTCAATCCAGCCACACAGCTGGTCTGATATTCCATAGGCTCTTAATTTGTTTATCAGGCGACAATGCGGAACTGTATCGAACGTCTTCCGGAAGTCAAGGAAAATGGCATACACCTGGGTGCCTGTATCTAATATTTTCTGGGTCTCATCAACAAATAAAGCGAGTTGGGTCTCACACAATCGCTATTTCCAGAATTCATGTTGATTCCTACAGAGCAGATTCTGGGTTTCCAGAAATGACATGATACGCGAGCAAAAAAAAATGTTCTAATATTCTACAACAGATCGATGTCAGAGATATAGGCATATAGCTTTGCGCATCTGCTCGACGAGCCTTCTTGAAAACTGGGACTACTTTTGCTCTTTTCCAATAATTTGGAACCTTCCGTTCCTCTAGAAACTTGCGGTACACGGCTACTAGAAGGGGGGCAAGTTCTTTCGCGTACTCTGTGTAGAATCGAATTGGTAACCGCAGGCATCAACGTGGGTCGTGCAACGAACGTATCCTTCAGAACAATGTTATGAAATTTGGTGTTAATGGGCTATTGCAGCAGACGAGAGATGCGAGTGGCTGTGTTAATAGCACGACGCAGCCTGCCGGACCTTTCCGGGGCTCGTGAGATATCGGTTTGACACTAGACTACTGGAAAACCCTGCCCCGGTCAGGTGAGTCCCGATTCCAGTTGGTAATAGCTGATGGTGGGGTTCGAGTATGGCGCAGACCTCACGAAGACATGGAGATAAGTCGTCAACAAGGCATTTTGCAAGTCTGATAACGGCTCCGTAAATGTGTGGACCGTTTTTACATGGAATGTACTGGGTCTTCTGGTCCAAGTGGACCAATCATAGACTGGGAGTGTTTATGCTTGGCTACCTGGAGAACATTTTCAGAGATTTATGAACTTCATGTTCCCAAAGAGCGACGGAATTTTTATGTTAATGCGCCATGTCACGGGGCAACAGTTGTTCGTGATTGGTCTGAAGAAAGTTCTGGGCAATTCGAGAGAATGATTTGGCCACCCAGATCGCCTGATATATAGCCCATCGAACTTTTAGTCGAGACTTCAGTTCGTGCACAAAATCCTGCATGAGCAATACTCTCACAATTATGTATAACTGTCGAGTCACCATAGTTCAGAATTTCTGCAGGGGACTTCCAACAAGTTGTTGAGTCCATGCAACAGCTAGTTGCTGCACTACACCGGGCAAAAGGAGGTTCCACGCGATACTAGGAGGCATCCTATGACTTTCGTCACCTCAGTGTTCAACAACGCATTGTGACGTAAAGAACAATTTGAAAGATGTTGCCCGTGAACGACGGATTCATGTTTGTACACGCACCCCAGTTTTGAATATTGAGCATGGTAAAAAAAAACTGCTCGTTTGATTCGCGTAAATAAGGCAGTTGCGAGTAGAGCTCGACCATCCTGAGACCACATGTGAGACCCTGCGAAACGGGGTTTCCGGAGTACGTGTTCGCAGCCAGCCGGCTGCTAGTCCACAGCGAACGCGCGGAACTGGCGTAGTGGCTTTTTACGGCAAAGAGGAAACAGTATCGGGGTAAATCGCACGAGGGGCGCGGCTCTGCGCGGGACAGTGTATGGACTGGAAAGCAGCGAAGACAGAGAGAGGAAAGGCTACTGTCGCTGCGCCTGGACGCGGCATTAATTGAGCGTCTAGGACTGTGCGTGTGCCACTTGCTGCGACTAGCCCGGCCGTGGCCGCGGCGGCGCGGGCAGACGCTGCCTCCGACGCCGCCTCAGCCGTCCGCGAGGTCAACGACCCCTCGCGGAACTGGGATGTGGATCATGCCTCCGCTCGCCGCTCGGCCGAGCTTCTGGGAACGCAGGAAAGTGATACGTCGCGCCGGCAGCCGTTACTCGCCCGTACCGTGAACTCGTCACTACTCCTCGACGCGCACCGCTCCAGCGAATATCCAGTCATAAGCGCTACCGGCAACAACTGCTGGCGTTCTTAGTGACTGGAAAAAAGGGCAACCCATTCCTGTTTTCTCGTTGAACAGACGCACAAAATTAGAGGCCTATATCCCTGACGCCAGTAAGTTGCAC
This sequence comes from Schistocerca cancellata, assembly GCF_023864275.1. NCBI lineage: Eukaryota > Metazoa > Arthropoda > Insecta > Orthoptera > Acrididae > Schistocerca > Schistocerca cancellata. The sequence goes on along the minus strand of NC_064634.1, from coordinate 350,575,074 downwards.
AATTTCATAGCTCGTTTTACGCTCGCATATCATCAACTTTCCGGAGATGCACACTTAACAAACAGAATTCAAAATGTTGTGCCAAATAATTGAGATAGAAATATTTTGAGACCGACAAGAAATCACAAAGAGTGTCCCACAAGGTTCAATTTTGGGTATTCCCTTGTTCTAAAATGTAGACTTTCACGGTCGGAAATGTCATGTCCTTTATAGTTATCCGGGCTGTTATGCCGTGGTCGGTTGATGTGGGTACCACTAAAAGAACTGTTTCAAAACGTTTGGAAGAGCACATGGGCAGCTGTAGAAGAGGAGAAACGGAACGATGAGCTGTTGCGGAGCATGCTTTCCAACCAGGTAACCACCATATTCGTTTTGAGGAGACGCAGGTACTAGCGGCCACAAGCGGATATTACGAAAGGCTCTACAGGGAGGCAATAGAAATCGCTAAACACCCTTATAATTTCAATCGAAAGGAGGATGGCGTGAAATTTAACGGTATATGGATGCCGGTGTTAAAGAAGATGTGTACCACCCGTCCACTACTGGGTGATAGCAACGGCGATCGACGGCGAAGGACAGCGGCCAATTGCACTGACGTTTTCAAAACACGTGACGTCACGCCGCGGCGCGAGAGCGCGCGGACACGGAATTTAGCGGCAGTCAGTAGCGAGCCAGTGGATGTGTTGGACCTTCCATCGAGCTACGGACCCCCTTGAAGATGTCTCCCGCAGTCGGAGACGAAACGTTGGGAATTGACACAGAATTCATCGACCGGCGACGACATAACAGCCCGGATAATTACATTGCACGTTCCCCTGTTCGTTATACACTGAACCACCAAAGAAACTGGTATGGAAATGGAAATTTGTGGTAAGTTCCTATGGGACCAAACTGCTGAGGTCATCAGTCCCTAGGCTTACACTCTACTTAATCTAACTTAAACTAACTTACGCTAAGGACAACACACACCCACGTCCGAGGGAGGGCTCGAAACTCCGACGGAGGGAGCCGCGCGAATCGTGGCAAGGCTACCAAGACCGTGCGGCCAACCCGCGTGGGCGAAACTGGTATGGGCACGCGTATTCAGACACAGAGGCAGAACTCAGCGCTACCGTCGGCAACGTCTATATAAGACATAAGTGTCTGGCGCAGTTGTTAGATTGGTTACTGCTGCTACAATGACAGGTTATCAACATTTAAGTGGGTATGAAAGTGGTGTTATAGTCGGCGTGCAAGCGATGGGACTCAGTATCTCCGAGGTAGCGATGAAGTGGGGATTTTCCCGTACGACTATTTCACGAGTGTACCGTGAATATCAGGAATCCGGTAAGACATCAAATCTCCGACATCGCTGAGGCCGGAAAAAGATCCTGCAAGGACGGGACCAACGACGACTGAAGAAAATTGTTCAACGTGACAGAAATGCAAACCTTCCGCAAATTGCTACAGATTTCAATGATGGGCCATCAACAAGTGTCAGCGTGCGAACCATTCAACGAAACATCATCGATATGGGTTTTCGGAGCCGAAGGGACCCTCGTACACCCTTGATGACTATACGACACAAAGTTTTACATCTCGCCTGGGCTCGTCAATCCCGCACGACACTGAACTCTTGACGACTGGAAACATGTTACCTGGTCGGACGAGTCTCGTTCCAAATTGTATCGAGCGGATGGACTTGTACGGGTATGGAGACAACCTTATGAATAAATTGACCCTGCATGTCAGAAGGGAACTGTTCGAGCTGGTGGAGGCTCTGTAATGGTGTGGGGCGTGTGCAGTTGGAGTGATATGGGACCCCTCATACGTCTAGATAGAGGACTCTGACAGTTGACACGTAAGTAAGCATCCTGTCTAATCACCTGCATCCCTTCATGTCCATTGTGCATTCCGACGGACTTGGGCAATTCCAGCAGGACAATGCGACACCCCACACGCTCAGAATTGCTACAAAGTGGCTCCAGGAACAGTCTTCTGAGTTTAAACACTTCCGATGGCCACCAAACTCCCCAGACATGAACATTATTGAGCATATCTGGGATGCCTTGCAACGTGCTCTCCGGAAGAGATCTCCACCCTCTCGTACTCGTTCGAATTTATGGACAGCCCTGCAGGATTCATGGTGTCAGTTCCCTCCAGCTTTACTTCAGACATTAGTCGCATCCATGGCATGTCGTGTTGCGGAAAGTACTGATTGCACAAAAGCGAGCAGAAGAGTTATGTGTGGTCTTCATCTACAGTCGTCACGTAGGTACCTCTTCAAGGGATTGGGAATTTTGACCATCACAATACATACATTCGCTAATGAGGTTCGTCATAAACAACCCACAACAATTTGACAAGAATAGTGACATCCATACTTACAACACTAGAAATATAAGTGACCTTCATTACCCATTATTAAAGCTGTCAGTTGTTTAGAAAGGAGTTGAATATACAGCGACAAAATTTTTTCCTCATTTTCCCAATATAATAAAGTGTCTGGCAGGCAGCAAAGTAAGTTTTGAATCTAACCTAAAACGTTTCTATTCGACAACTCCTATTCTATAGACGAATTTCTGCTTAAAAATTGGTAGCCTGTTAAAAAATTTTATAAATTTAACAACTATTGTCTAAGAATATTGGCGTGAGTAGAACTAAAAAAGAAAGTTCATTACGTTGACGCTAATCATGTGTCAAGTGTACATGTAAACTGACTCGCTCCACATTATTTCTACAAGGGAATCGTTCAAATAATCTATGGAACAAGTAACTAAATAACTCCTTCATAGTAATTACGAAACTCCGTAGATCAACCACCAAAAACTTATAATAAATACTTTTATATTCACAACTGGTTTCAGTTTTCAGGACGTCATCACGTATCCCGTATATCAACGGAGAGAACAAATGAAATGCATTACATACTTACCCCGTCAATACGACGTTATCTCGTGTACACGCTCACAAAAACTCTCCTAATACGATGTCACCTACTCATTTAGTCATTCATAACAGTTTACACGGCAGTATTAAAAAACTGTGACGTCAAATTACATAAAATCCATCCGGCTTCACTGAAATTAATAAAAGTACAATACATAAAATAATGGCATTCACAGTTTTATTACCTACGATGAAATAGTTAAACACGATTCATTTTTACGGTGTTATCTGTTGTCATGTAGTAAAATACATTACCTTGTCAATAATAAAATACACCGAACACTGTTAACCTTCGTTCTACATGAACAGTCGGGTTCTAGCATTCCATGTGGAGACTCTCTACATAATGACGACTACAATGCTGGTCTATACTCACAAGGCGAACCGAAGTTGAGGCAGTATAGTAGATGGAGAGGCTTTAAACTACGATATTTACTCTACGAGTCCAATGTTTAGTATCCTTACGATTGCACCTGTTCACCACCGTAGCGAGGTTATGACGAAATAGCACCCCGCGAAAGGCGCAGACGCAGAGGAGGAGCAAAATATGACAAAAAAGACGATTTAAGAATTTACCGCGAGATGTACCCCCATGTTCTTACCTTCTGACTCCGACAAGTAGCCTCCCCCTCGGCCCGACACTGTACACAAACACTGTCGTCACAGTGTACTTTCTGCCAAGTAGCGCCATAAGGAAATGACTACTACCGAGAAAGCGTTCAATGGGATATGTGTCACCAGTGGGCGTGGTTCATAAGTTGCCGCCTACACAGCTAGCTACTTTTTGCTGCTACTTCCTCCGATATTTTGGGATGTTGTAAGAATACAGATATACACTCCTGGAAATGGAAAAAAGAACACATTGATACCGGTGTGTCAGACCCACCATACTTGCTCCGGACACTGCGAGAGGGCTGTACAAGCAATGATCACACGCACGGCACAGCGGACACACCAGGAACCGCGGTGTTGGCCGTCGAATGGCGCTAGCTGCGCAGCATTCGTGCACCGCCACCGTCAGTGTCAGCCAGTTTGCCGTGGCATACGGAGCTCCATCGCAGTCTTTAACACTGGTAGCATGCCGCGACAGCGTGGACGTGAACCGTATGTGCAGTTGACGGACTTTGAGCGAGGGCGTATAGTGGGCATGCGCGAGTCCGGGTGGAAGTACCGCCGAATTGCTCAACACGTGGGGCGTGAGGTCTCCACAGTACATCGATGTTGTCGCTAGTGGTCGGCGGAAGGTGCACGTGCCCGTCGACCTGGGACCGGACCGCAGCGACGCACGGATGCACGCCAAGACCGTAGGATCCTACGCAGTGCCGTAGGGGACCGCACTGCCACTTCCCAGCAAATTAGGGACACTTGCTCCTGGGGTATCGGCGAGGACCATTCGCAACCGTCTCCATGAAGCTGGGCTACGGTCCCGCACACCGTTAGGCCGTCTTCCGCTCACGCCCCAACATCGTGCAGCCCGCCTCCAGTGGTGTCGCGACAGGCGGAATGGAGGGACGAATGGAGACGTGTCGTCTTCAGCGATGAGAGTCGCTTCTGCCTTGGTGCCAATGATGGTCGTATGCGTGTTTGGCGCCGTGCAGGTGAGCGCCACAATCAGGACTGCATACGACCGAGCACACAGGGCCAACACCCGGCATCATGGTGTGGGGAGCGATCTCCTACACTGGCCGTACACCACTGGTGATCGTCGAGGGGACACTGAATAGTGCACGGTACATCCAAACCGTTATCGAACCCATCGTTCTACCATTCCTAGACCGGCAAGGGAACTTGCTGTTCCAACAGGACAATGCACGTCCGCATGTATCCCGTGCCACCCAACGTGCTCTAGAAGGTGTAAGTCAACTACCCTGGCCAGCAAGATCTCCGGATCTGTCCCCCATTGAGCATGTTTGGGACTGGATGAAGCGCCGTCTCACGCGGTCTGCACGTCCAGCACGAACGCTGGTCCAACTGAGGCGCCAGGTGGAAATGGCATGGCAAGCCGTTCCACAGGACTACATCCAGCATCTCTACGATCGTCTCCATGGGAGAATAGCAGCCTGCATTGCTGCGAAAGGTGGATATACACTGTACTAGTGCCGACATTGTGCATGCTCTGTTGCCTGTGTCTATGTGCCTGTGGTTCTGTCAGTGTGATCATGTGATGTATCTGACCCCAGGAATGTGTCAATAAAGTTTCCCCTTCCTGGGACAATGAATTCACGGTGTTCTTATTTCAATTTCCAGGAGTGTAGATCCTGTACTTGATGGATCGAAGTACCCTTGCGGTTCTTTGCCAAAATGCATCGGTATCGCTGACGTGGATTCCCCGTAGTTCTGGAAGGGACAGATTGGCGCCTGGAGATCCTTTGGCGCGAAGGAGTGAGTCAGTCGGGCGAGTGCCTTAAGCGATTATGAGAGAAGTGGTCGAGGACAGAGTGATATTTGGAAGCTCAGGATTAATTTTGTGTTGCTATATAAGTTATTTAAAAGGCCACTGAACTGTGAGAAGTCGGGTATGGCAAATTCATGTAAGCTCGTGCGGTCGAAACAGGTAGGGACGTAATACTTGAATTCAAAGTGAAAATTAACTGTTTCGCAAAAATGTGTCTTCGTATTGCAACCCGTTTTTGGAAGAGAATGAGTTACAGACTTTTATTTATGATGACCGGTTTCGGTAAAACAGAGTTACCATCATCTGATTTGTGACTACTGTACATAAAGTTATAATATTAAATGATGAAAATGGCATACAGTGTCATAAACGTCCGCCGCTCGTGGTCTCGCGGTAGCGTTCTCGCTTCCCGAGCACGGGGTCCCGGGTTCGATTCCTGGCGGGGCAGGGATTTTCACCTGCCTCGAGATGACTGGGTGTTTGTGTTGTCCTCATCATTTCATCATCATCCAGTAAAGCAAAGATTGGGTAATTGTACGGGCGCTGATAACCACGCAGTTGAGCGCCCCACAAACCAAACATCATCCCACATCAGTGTCATAAACATAATACATACAGTGTACTATGCAAATGAGGCTTACCCAGTTGGAGCTGTAACTGTGCTCCATATCTTAATTAGCTGGATAGTTGACGTATCAAAGTTAAAACCAGCACTCACAATAATTTTCGCCACTCAGCTGACACGCAACGAAAGTAACTAGAGAACATGTTGACATGCTGTCAGAGATCACTTGTATATTCATGTCATCGTCAACTGCATATATAAATATGTAATTTTAATAAATTGTGGTATCTGGCACACAATTACAAAATTTTTGCAGCCGATAAAAGGTACGATATTTGCCAGAAACAGAAGGAGCCAACGTGAACGGGTAGCTAAAGCAATAGGTCAAAAAAAAAAAAAAAAAACACATGTCCTTAAAATTGCAATCTAAAAATGTTGTAACAAGTGATCATCACCATCATCATCACATCATTTATTGCACTGACAGGCCTTTAATGCCTACACCAGGAAACAAAAGAAATAAAAGGATAAATATCACTCTATAAAATATTATAAAAGAACACACTACAAAAGCACAATTAAAAAAAGTGTTCTGTCAGTCACAACAGAGGAGATGTAAGTACTGCAGATGATAATCCACAGTCGCCTGTGTCCAGCATCATCCTCTAACACTGACGGTCCCGCTTCTTTGAGGACTGTTAATACTCGATCTTTCCATCGCGTCCTTGGACCTCTCCCCTTCGGCGTTTTCCAGCAGGTTTAGTATGGAGGACTAGGTATAGGAGGGATCTGTCAGCTCGAAGGACGTGGCCAACCCACTGTACCTTCTTGTGTCCTAATATCTGTTCAACATGTGGCTTTTCAAAGCAATGGCTCAGGTCTTCTTTCGTTCTTTGATCACAGTTACCTTATACGATATTGTAGGCGGGTCCACAAATCTTTAAAAGTACCTTCCTCTCGAAGGCGCAGATTGCTGCTTCAGCTGTTGCTAATGCCATCCAGGTTTCACAACGATATAAATGTACCGGCAGTACTAATGTCATGTACAGACGGAAATTGTTCTTCTGTCATATCAGACGTGGCTTGGACAAATTATTGGAGCTAAAGAACATGAAAATGGCGTTCATTATTTTTGACACCCTTCTTTCGTCACTTCACTTGTATTAATCAGTGAGGAATCCAGATGCTTGAATTCTTTAACTCGTCCAAAAGTATACACGCTAACAACAATGGAAGGAAGAAGAGCATGACGGCTTGATGCAGCAAGGTACTTGGTTTTATTGTCATTCACCACCAGCCCAGTTTTCCTCACATTGTGTAGAAATCGGGAAATATCAGCGCATACGTGTTCCAGGGTGTCACCAAGAATCACAAAGTCGTCAGCAAATGTCAGGATTATGTGCGATTCCCCCCCTCCAGTTCTCTGATGCGACCAGTGTCACGGCTTACTTTTCCCAAAGCTATCTTGAATCGTCTTGGCACCAATGGATCTCCTTGTCTCAATCCATTTCGAGTACTGAATGGTGGCGTTAACTGATTGCCGAACCGTACTTGACGAGTTGATTGAGAGTAAGAAACCATAATTAGTTGGATATATTTCAATGGGATGTGAAGTTCCTCCAACGTTTCCCATGGCGTGGCGTGGTCTGTACCGATGTAAACTTACCGCAAATCAAAGAAGGTAAAGTATAATTCCAGATCGAACTCGTGAAATTTGCCCCAAAGTAAAAAATGTGGTCAACAATCGACCGTCCACGGACGAAGCCACATTGATAATGGCCTACAATTCCTTTACACAATCGTTCCATGCGTTTTAGCAGCAGCGTTGTAAAGAATTTGTAACCAGTTTTAGGTAATGAAACCCCTTTGTAGCTGGACACTTATGCAGCCTCGCACTTCTTGATGATGGGACATATAACTGCTCCCTTCCATTCTTAAGCAACTATTTCGGCTGCCCATACAGTATATATTAATAGATTCGAAGCATCCATCAATGTCTCATCTCCCAAGCGGAGCATCTCAGCTGCGAAACCTCTACCTACTGAAGAACTCTTGTTCTTGAGGCCCTTCACCGCATCACTAATTTCTTCCTCTGATGGTTCAGGAACTTCCGCTCTATCAAACTGGACCCATATCTGTGCTGCCACAGCTGTTGGAACGCCATGATTCAGTAAGGTCTCAAAGTGTTTTTTTTTTAATGGATGTGCCTGCTCTAACGGTGGTACCACTTCAGGAGTCCCATTCGTTAGAGCTAATGTACGTTATCGGTAGATACCTCTGCGAAGCTTTAAGCCCGGAAAAAGGAGCGCGACGACTTTGTCTCTTCAATTACTACCAATAGACGTTTATGGCGTCCCCGTTTCTTCTTCTTTACGAGCTCATCTGTGTTACGCTTCGCCTCATAAGCTATCCTTGCATATTCCAAAAGTTTTTCTAGCCTTTTAGCTTCTTCAGTGATCTTCCCATACAGATTTCCAACATATTTCACCGAATCAAGGTTTAATTTTTACTTTTTGGGTGTCAAACAAGCTCTCCTTTTGCCCTCACTAGAACTACATTCCGTAACGCCAATCACGCACCTGCCACGTTACTAGGATCCTCCGACGTTGTGAGTTATTCTACAGTTTTACTTTGATAAAGCTGTGTCACTTCTACATCTTTCACTTTATCCTTGTCACAATTACTTCGCCTCTTGGTAAGGCAGTCTCAGACGTAGTTTGACTACCACCAGAAACTGATCGTATTTCATGTCTGCCCAACGAAATGTCCGTATATGTTCGCCACTTCCATGATGTCCTCGTTCAACTAGATTTAATTATAAAACTTTTTGTAGCGGGTAGAAAATAAAATATATTCTAGCGACAGAGAGAGCATACGTAACCATACAGTGGTAAAACAATAAGCCAAAAAAGACAACATGTTGTTAAAACTGCAACATAAGTCGTATTTCAAAATCCTATCTATCTACGACACTACATAAAAAACAAAATAATCACACAGTAAAATTTGTTGACAATATGCTTACACAGTAGAAGCCTATTAGACGACGATATTGCAGTATAGAGCCTCAGATACCGATACAAATGGGAAAATGTGAAATCTCGAAACCAAGATAATTCTGTTGCAGTGGTGACAAAGAAAACTTACCGAGAAAGTAAAAATGTTAGATGGAACAGAAATGTTGTCTTAAGTATGACGTGTAATTACGCGATAAAACACCGAGAACAAAATATACGGTGTAGGTAAATAAAGGTCGCAGCAAAATGATTAGATCGAAAAAGGCCACAGTAAGCAAGGTTTTACAAAGACGATCTTGGCTGAGAAGTTGTCTTCCTTCAAACTGAATACTGACAGATCGCCCATTTCTACTCAATATGCTACTCAGTGTGCTCCCTGCCGCCGTTGGATAAGCAGCTGCAGCAGCAAGTCGTATACTCCTAGCTCACTCATTTGTTACATAGTTTAATTCTTAATTTCTTTGCGTGTTTTTGGTACTTGCATTGTTTAATTCATAAATTTCGGGCGTATTATAGTATCTGAGAGTTGTAGCATCGCGTTTTAGTACCTGAATAGTGTAAATTCGCGTAGTCGTCTGTCATCTGTTTTCGTTTTGAACGGCCAGTGTCGGTTGGTCACAGTCAGTGTGCTCCCTGCCGCCGTTGGATAAGCAGCTGCAGCAGCAAGTCGTATACTCCTAGCTCACTCATTTGTTACATAGTTTAATTCTTAATTTCTTTGCGTGTTTTTGGTACTTGCATTGTTTAATTCATAAATTTCGGGCGTATTATAGTATCTGAGAGTTGTAGCATCGCGTTTTAGTACCTGAATAGTGTAAATTCGCGTAGTCGTCTGTCATCTGTTTTCGTTTTGAACGGCCAGTGTCGGTTGGTCAGTCAGTGTGCTCCCTGCCGCCGTTGGATAAGCAGCTGCAGCAGCAAGTCGTATACTCCTAGCTCTACCACATAAATTTCGGGCGTATTATAGTATTTGAGAGTTGTAGCATCACGTTTTAGTACTCGAATAGTGTTAAATCGCGTAGTCTCCTTCCGCCGCCGAGCAGTGTGTCAGCAGTGCACAAGTGGCAGCATTACTGCATTTACTAGGCAATCTTGCATTTTAATAACCGCTTCAATTTTGTCGTTTTGTTTGAGCTCTCTGTAGATTAGTTCAGACGTTCTTTGCACAAGTTTTTAGCATGGATAGGGACTGCAACTGCTGTGTTCGGATGCAGGCTGAGTTGGCATCCCTTCGCTCCCAGCTTCAGGCAGTGTTGGCTTCGGTCACACAGCTTGAGGCTGTTGCCAATGGGCATCACTGTGGGGATCCGGATGGGGGTTTGTCGGGGACGGCCAGCTCGTCCCACGCATCCCCCGATCGGACTACGACTGTGGTTGCCCGGGATACTGCCCGCATTGAGGCTGATCCCTCACCTGTGGTAGAGTGGGAGGTCGTCTCAAGGTGTGGCAGGGGGCGAAAGACATTCCGGAGGGCTGAACGGAAGGCCTCTCCAGTTTGTCTGACGAACCGGTTTCAGGCTCTGTCTCAGGCTGATACTGATCTTCAGCCTGACATGGCTGCTTGTCCTGTTCCAGAGGTTGCCCCTCAGTCTGCAAGATCCGGGCAGTCGCAGAGGGTGGGCTTACTGGTAGTTGGGAGCTCCAACGTCAGGCGCGTAATGGGGCCCCTTAGGGATATGGCAGCAAGGGAGGGGAAGAAAACCAAAGTGCACTCCGTGTGCATACCGGGGGGAGTCATTCCAGATGTGGAAAGGGTCCTTCCGGATGCCATGAAGGGTACAGGGTGCACCCATCTGCAGGTGGTCGCTCATGTCGGCACCAATGATGTGTGTCGCTATGGATCGGAGGAAATCCTCTCTGGCTTCCGGCGGCTATCTGATTTGGTGAAGACTGCCAGTCTCGCTAGCGGGATGAAAGCAGAGCTCACCATCTGCAGCATCGTCGACAGGACTGACTGCGGACCTTTGGTACAGAGCCGAGTGGAGGGTCTGAATCAGAGGCTGAGACGGTTCTGCGACAATGTGGGCTGCAGATTCCTCGACTTGCGCCATAGGGTGGTGGGGTTTCGGGTTCCGCTGGATAGGTCAGGAGTCCACTACACGCAACAAGCGGCTACACGGGTAGCAGGGGTTGTGTGGCGTGGGCTGGGCGGTTTTTTAGGTTAGATGGCCTCGGGCAAGTGCAGAAAGGGCAACAGCCTCAACGGGTGCGGGGCAAAGTCAGGACATGCGGGGACCAAGCAGCAATCGGTATTGTAATTGTAAACTGTCGAAGCTGCGTTGGTAAAGTACCGGAACTTCAAGCGCTGATAGAAAGCACCGAAGCTGAAATCGTTATAGGTACAGAAAGCTGGCTGAAGCCAGAGATAAATTCTGCCGAAATTTTTACAAAGGCACAGACGGTGTTTAGAAAGGATAGATTGCATGCAACCGGTGGTGGAGTGTTCGTCGCTGTTAGTAGTAGTTTATCCTGTAGTGAAGTAGAAGTGGATAGTTCCTGTGAATTATTATGGGTGGAGGTTACACTCAACAACCGAGCTAGGTTAATAATTGGCTCCTTTTACCGACCCCCCGACTCAGCAGCATTAGTGGCAGAACAACTGAGAGAAAATTTGGAATACATTTCACATAAATTTTCTCAGCATGTTATGGTCTTAGGTGGAGATTTCAATTTACCAGATATAGACTGGGACACTCAGATGTTTAGGACGGGTGGTAGGGACAGAGCATCGAGTGACATTATACTGAGTGCACTATCCGAAAATTACCTCGAGCAATTAAACAGAGAACCGACTCGTGGAGATAACATCTTGGACCTACTGATAACAAACAGACCCGAACTTTTCGACTCTGTAAGAGCAGAACAGGGAATCAGTGATCATAAGGCCGTTGCAGCATCCCTGAATATGGAAGTTAATAGGAATATAAAAAAAGGGAGGAAGGTTTATCTGTTTAGCAAGAGTAATAGAAGGCAGATTTCAGACTACCTAACAGATCAAAACGAAAATTTCTGTTCAGACACTGACAATGTTGAGTGTTTATGGAAAAAGTTCAAGGCAATCGTAAAATGCGTTTTAGACAGGTACGTGCCGAGCAAAACTGTGAGGGACGGGAAAAACCCACCGTGGTACAACAACAAAGTTAGGAAACTACTGCGAAAGCAAAGAGAGCTTCACTCCAAGTTTAAACGCAGCCAAAACCTCTCAGACAAACAGAAGCTAAACGATGTCAAAGTTAGCGTAAGGAGGGCTATGCGTGAAGCCTTCAGTGAATTCGAAAGTAAAATACTAGGTACCGACTTGACAGAAAATCCTAGGAAGTTCTGGTCTTACGTTAAATCAGTAAGTGGCTCGAAACATCATGTCCAGACACTCCGGGATGATGATGGCATTGAAACAGAGGATGACAAGCGTAAAGCTGAAATACTAAACACCTTTTTCCAAAGCTGTTTCACAGAGGAAGACCGCACTGCAGTTCCTTCTCTAAATCCTCGCACCAACGAAAAAATGGCTGACATTGAAATAAGTGTCCAAGGAATAGAAAAGCAACTGGAATCACTCAACAGAGGAAAGTCCACTGGACCTGACGGGATACCAATTCGATTCTACACAGAGTACGCGAAAGAACTTGCCCCCCTTCTAACAGCCGTGTACCGCAAGTCTCTAGAGGAACGGAAGGTTCCAAATGATTGGAAAAGAGCACAGGTAGTCCCAGTCTTCAAGAAGGGTCGTCGAGCAGATGCGCAAAACTATAGACCTATCTCTCTGACGTCGATCTGTTGTAGAATTTTAGAACATGTCTTTTGCTCGAGTATCATGTCGTTTTTGGAAACTCAGAATCTACTATGTAGGAATCAACATGGATTCCGGAAACAGCGATCTTGTGAAACCCAACTCGCTTTATTTGTTCATGAGACCCAGAAAATATTAGATACAGGCTCCCAGGTAGATGCCATTTTCCTTGACTTCCGGAAGGCGTTCGATACAGTTCCGCACTGTCGCCTGATAAACAAAGTAAGAGCCTACGGAATATCAGACCAGCTGTGTGGCTGGATTGAAGAGTTTTTAGCAAACAGAACACAGCATGTTGTTCTCAATGGAGAGACATCTACAGACGTTAAAGTAACCTCTGGCGTGCCACAGGGGAGTGTTATAGGACCATTGCTTTTCACAATATATATAAATGACCTAGTAGATAGTGTCGGAAGTTCCATGCGGCTTTTCGCGGATGATGCTGTAGTATACAGAGAAGTTGCAGCATTAGAAAATTGTAGCGAAATGCAGGAAGATCTGCAGCGGATAGGCACTTGGTGCAGGGAGTGGCAACTGACCCTTAACATAGACAAATGTAATGTATTGCGAATACATAGAAAGAAGGATCCTTTATTGTATGATTATATGATAGCGGAACAAACACTGGTAGCAGTTACTTCTGTAAAATATCTGGGAGTATGCGTGCGGAACGATTTGAAGTGGAATGATCATATAAAATTAATTGTTGGTAAGGCGGGTACCAGGTTGAGATTCATTGGGAGAGTCCTTAGAAAATGTAGTCCATCAACAAAGGAGGTGGCTTACAAAACACTCGTTCGACCTATACTTGAGTATTGCTCATCAGTGTGGGATCCGTACCAGATCGGGTTGACGGAGGAGATAGAGAAGATCCAAAGAAGAGCGGCGCGTTTCGTCACAGGGTTATTTGGTAACCGTGATAGCGTTACGGAGATGTTTAACAAACTCAAGTGGCAGACTCTGCAAGAGAGGCGCTCTGCATCGCGGTGTAGCTTGCTCGCCAGGTTTCGAGAGGGTGCGTTTCTGGATGAGGTATCGAATATATTGCTTCCCCCTACTTATACCTCCCGAGGAGATCACGAATGTAAAATTAGAGAGATTAGAGCGCGCACAGAGGCTTTCAGACAGTCGTTCTTCCCGCGAACCATACGCGACTGGAACAGGAAAGGGAGATAATGACAGTGGCACGTAAAGTGCCCTCCGCCACACACCGTTGGGTGGCTTGCGGAGTATAAATGTAGATGTAGATGTAGATGTAGAAATATGAGCGAGTTGCCTAAATGATACATTTCATTTTCTGTGCGCATATTTTTCATCCATGTAACTCATTTAAGTAGTATTAGATTACAATATTAAATCTACGTTACAAATTACAAAATTTAATAAATCCGTGTAGAAAAAAGTCGCAGAAATGCAGTTTTTCTGATGGAGAGAGGGTGGGGAGAATATATCTTTGACAGTTCCGCCAAGTGCGCAGAATAACCCCGGTACGACTCTGTACTTGTTGTATTTTATGTGTAACTAGGAGCAATTGTGACAGTCATATATAAAAAAACTTCCATCTGTAAGCCTATGCCATAGCATATTTTGTGTATTACAACACTGGCGTTAACACTAATTAATTGCAAATAAGTAACGATTTATATTTATACAGCCTCGTCTATATGAAACAGTATATACTTTACGTTTTGTATGTACAGTGTTTTTATTTTACTACGACGTTTGAGGGATAGTACTAAACAGTAGGTTCACTGGTATGGGGCATCACTAGCTTAATGTAATACGAGGGTACTCCCAAAAGTAAGGTCTCCTATTTTTTTGTAAGTACAGAATTCTTTTTGTGTGGCAGTTGGTCACACTGCTATGAAGAGGTCCTCACGCACTGTGTGTAAACATGCGCACACCACGCTGAGGCGCTCACTCTTGGCTTGGCAGCCGTTGACATTGGAGCTCCCGTTGGCTGTTACCGCCAAGTGCGAAATGCGCGCAATTATTCGGTTTTTGAACGCAAAGGGCACAGCGCCGATTGAAATCCATCGCCAGTAGACGGAAGCGTATGGCGAGTCGTGCATGCATGTCACAAATGTTCCTAAGTGGTGTAGAGAGTTTGCAGCTGGTCTGACCGAAACTGACGACGAACAAAGGAACGGGAGACCGTCAATTTCTGAGGAGACAGTGTTGAAAGCTCAGCAAAGCATGCGTGAAGATCGGTGAATCACCCTGGATGATCTCTGCACGTTAGTTCCTGAGGTTTCCCGAAGAACTGCTCACAGAATTTCAACGGAATCATTGAACTACCTGAAGGTGTGCGCAAGATGGGGCCCCACATGCTGACTAAGGACCACATACGGCAACGAGCTGATGCTTCCCGCGGATTTCTTCACCGCCATGCAGCCGAACGGGACAACTTTCTCGACTCAGTTGTCAGCGGTGACGAAACCTGGGCATACCACTTTACACCTGAGACCAAGCAACAATCACGTCATTGGCAGCATCCTTCTTCGCCAAAGTAGCGGAAATTCAAACAAACACAGTCTGACGGTAAAGTCATGTTGTTGTTGTGGTCTTCAGTCCTGAGACCGGTTTGATGCAGCTCTCCATGCTACTCTATCCTGTGCAAGCTTCTTCATCTCCCAGTACCTACTGCAACCTACATCCTTCTGAATCTGCTTGGTGTATTCATCTCTTGGTCTCCCTCTACGATTTCTACCCTCCACGCTGCCCTCCAATACAAAATTGGTAATCCCTTGATGCCTCAGAACATGTCCTACCAACCGATCCCTTCTTCTAGTCAAGTTGTGCCACAAATTTCTCTTCTCCCCAATCCTATTCAATACCTCCTCATTAGTTATGTGATCTACCCATCTAATTTTCAGCGTTCTTCTGTAGCACCACATTTCGAAAGCTTCTGTTCTCTTCTCGTCTAAACTATTTATCGTCCATGTTTCACTTCCATACATGGCTACACACCATACAAATACTTTCAGAAACGACTTCCTAACACTTAAATCTATACTCGATGTTAACAAATTTCTCTTCTTCAGAAACGCTTTCCTTCCCATTGCCAGTCTACATTTTATATCCTCTCTACTTCGACCATCATCAGTTATTTTGCTCCCCAAATAGCAAAACTCCTTTACTACTTTAAGTGTCTCATTTCCTAATCTAATACCCTCAACATCACCCGACTTAATTCGACTACATTCCATTATCCTCGTTTTGCTTTTGTTGATGTTCGTCTTATATCCTCCCTTCAAGACACCATCCATTCCGTTCAACTGCTCTTCCAAGTCCTTTGCTGTCTCTGACAGAATTACAATGTCATCTGCGAACCTCAAAGTTTGTATTTCTTCTCCATGGATCTTAATATCTGCTCCGAATTTTTCTTTTGTTTCCTTCACTGCTTGCTCAATATACAGATGAATAACATCGGGGAGAGGCTACAACCCTGTCTCACTCCCTTCCCAACCACTGCTTCCCTTTCATGTCCCTCAACTCTTATAACTGTCATTTGGTTCCTATACAAATTGTAAATAGACTTTCGCTCCCTATATTTTACCCCTGCCACCTTCAGAATTTGAAAGAGAGTATTCCAGTCAACATTATCAAAAGCTTTCTCTAAGTCTACAAATGCTAGAAACGTAGGTTTGCCTTTCCTTAATCTAGCTTCTAAGATAAGTCTTAAGGTCAGTATTGCCTCACGTGTTCCAGTATTTCTACGGAATCCAAACTGATCTTCCCCAAGGTCGGCTTCTACTAATTTTTCCATTCGTCTGTAAAGAATTCGTGTTAGTATTTTGCAGCCATGACTTATGAAACTGATAGTTCGGTAATTTTCACATCTGTCAACACCTGCTTTCTTTGGGATTGGGATTATCATATTCTTCTTGAAGTCTGAGGGTATTTCGCCTGTCTCATACATCTTGCTCACCAGATGGTAGAGTTTTGTCAGGACTGGCTCTCCCAAGGCGGTCAGTAGGTCTAATGGAATGTTGTCTACTCCTGGGGCCTTCTTTCGACTCAGATCTTTCAGTGCTCTGTCGAACTCTTCACGCAGTATCATATCTCCCATTTCATCTTCATCTACATCCTCTTCCATTTCCATAATATTGTCCTCAAGTACATCGCCCTTGTATAGACCCTCTATATACTCTTTCCACCTTTCTGCTTTCCCTTCTTTGCTTAGAACTGGGTTTCCATCTGAGCTCTTGATATTCATACAAGTGGTTCTCTTTTCTCCAAAGGTCTCTTTAACTTTCCTGTAGGCAGTATCTATCTTACGCCTAGTGATATAGGCCTCTACATCCTTACACTTATCCTCTAGCTATCCCTGCTTTGCCATTTTGCACTTCCTGTCGATTTCATTTTTGAGACGTTTGTATTCCTTTTTGCCTGCTTCATTTACTGCATTTTTATATTTTCTCCTTTCATCAATTAAATTCAATATTTCTTCTGTTAACCAAGGATTTCTACTAGCCCTCGTCTTTTTACCTACTTGATCCTCCGCTGCCATCACTATTTCATCCCTCAGAGCTACCCATTCTTCTTCTACTGTACTTCTTTCCCCCATTCCTGTCAATTGTTCCCTTATGCTCTCCCTGAAACTCTCTACAACATCTGGTTCTTTCAGTTTATCCAGGTCCCATCTCCTTAAATTTCCACCATTTCGCAGTTTCTTCAGATTTAATCTACAGTTCATAACCAATAGATTGTGGTCAGAGTCCACATTGCCCCCGGAAATGTTGTAATATTGTAACTTTAATTTGGTATGCTGATATCGGTGCTAATTGACAATGAAAGTGGGTTAAAAGGCGTGATCTGTCTGGGGACGTTAACCGTGGATTACTGGGCAACTGTTTCATCAGATATTTAGTCTAGGTTTACCAAGCAGACTAACATTAATGATAATCTTTTAATAGTCATACAAAACCGGTAATATATATATATATATATAAAGGAGAATTTAAATAAAAAGAAAGAAATCAGTTTATATTTGGAAATTTATTTTAAGATTGTTCATTGAAATTTCAGCATATTATAAGTGAGTTATAACTGAGCTGGTGCCTTATTTACGGTTGAAAAAATGTGAGATTGTAATCTTACGGAACACATAAAATATGGAGCCAATATTGTGAGACAGCATACAACACTGCATTCATAAAATAACACACGAAGAACATTGAAACATAGGCAAGAAGAAATTAACCACAACCAACAGATTCAGTTTTTACCCAAAGAAATTACGTTCATACCACAGTCCTGTCCGTCATGTAATTACCACACACTGGTATACTAAATTCATATTAACTCTTTGTGAAGACTTCGCAAAAAGAATAGCTGAGGCCTACTTTGATGATTACACCACATGCTTCACGTGGTCAACTTGGTTTACACAAAGCGTACAACTCCACAATAATTTTGATAATTAAAATAAATTAGATCGAAAAGCAATTGACAAAAGAAAAACCTTGAACTGGTTACTAACGTCTTACTATTAACCTGATGGGTCAAACAGTTATATAAGCACGTGGTAGTGGTCTCGCAAAGTACACCCCACGTGGGCTGAACATAAAGAAAAGTTGCTATATTGAAAATATAGTCAAGACGAGACGTTATAATCACACAAGCATTCGCATTTAAGATTGATCTTAGTTAGAGTTACTGATCAACACGTAGTTCCACTTTACTCACAAAGTAGTAACAAAGCAACTACCGGAAAATAATCTGAACTTTACACGAGAATTATACTGCGCTGCAATTTAAGATAATATCGGATATTTTAGACCTAAACCCGAAATAAAGGTGATTAAATTTTCAGTTAGGCTGAACTTAAGAAATCCATTGTCCTACGGACTTAACAGACACGCGCTTAGCCGGAGATCTTACCACTTCAGACGCTCGCCACGGCCACCCTGCAACTGCCCTACTGCCGAGCGTGCTTCCCCAGGGTGGCTCACAAAGACCAACGGAAGTGGCCAGAGGGGCAGCTTCCTATACCAACATGACAACGGACGGACAGGACCATACTAAGGATAGAAACCTCTTTGCTTTTAGGAAGCGTAGCTACCTGTTCCGACGTTGGTCCTACTGTTCTCTAGCAGACAGCCTTGTCTGCTACCCTCAAGCATGCAACTAGAAATACATATGCTCATTCATCCTCTCACACAAAAGGGAAGGGGGATGACAGTATCTTATCATATACAGTATATAAAAGAAAGCGGATGTAGGTTCCGTATGAGACTGTGTGACATGAATTACCTATAAGAATTACATATAAACTGTGCTTTAAAGTGTAGTAGTGTGACAGATAGTTCTTGTTTATGTGTAAAAGTAACACGTTCCACTGCTCAGTCTCCTCCCAGATAGTCAGAAACGCCACAGTACATTTAGAAGAGGAATTTATTCCATAAATGGCAACAGATTTAAGAAATTAAACATGAAAGGAATCCAACAGAGACCTTTCATAACCCCAACGCTCAGGGAAAATACTGTGCAGGGAATTTTCTGGCCATGCTAGGACATTCCCAAGCAGGCTTCTCACACCCTACTTAAACCAAAAGTGTAAAAGAAAAGGCAAAAGGACACCAGCTACTTGCTAAAACACAATAATTTCAACACATCTTTAGAATCTACCAATTTCAAACAGAAAAAAAAGAACACAATCTGTGACACCTATTTAAAAGGTAGTGTAGACCTAATTCGGTCAGCAAGTAAAAACAATGGTTCCTGTGTCATTAATATGAAAACAATTTCTGGTTGTTACCCTTATGGAGTTCACCAGTATTTGCTCATTGCAAGAGCCAACTGATCACAGGAAAATTTATGACTGTTTATTAACAAGCAAAATTTATGAAAATAGCAAAGGTGCCACAGCAATTAAAAAAAGAACATCAAATAACATCGGTATTAAAAAGCAGAACATAACAATGCACAATCTGCAAAAGCAACAAAATGATAAGAGAAAAAACATGTTTCACAAAGTGGTTATCGCAAAAAAATTCTATATCGTATAAAACTAATAATTTGTAGAATTAAAATAACTATGTGGCACTCATTTAATCACTCTACTATATTTCAATTAGCTAGCAAACAATGAGCACTGTCATTATACTGAAACTACAATAATTATGTGATTGTTACCCTTAAGGGGTTCCTCACAGTAAATATGCCCCATGCAAAGGCTAATCGATCACAGTTCAATGAGAATAAAAAGCTATCTGACTGATAAACGAAGCAATGCCACAGCAATGAATTTGCGAAACAAAATATCAGAAATCTAATACATCACACAAAAACAAACATTGATAAATAAAACAGTACAATAGTCAACATCTAAAACAAAACAAAAACACCTATAAATAAAACACCTGCAAAATACAAGAGTCAAAGTCTAAAAAAGATAAATAGAACACCTGCAAAATACAAGAGTCAGTCTAATAAACACCAATAAATCGAACTCCTGCAAAACACACGAGTCAGAGTTTCTCTGACAGAAACACACGTATATGCACTGGACTAAGAACCGTATAATCACTGTTCACTGACACACTCAGTACTTCCACTGTTCGGAGGCACAATATAGGGGAAAGAGGGGGGGTTCGTCGCCGCAGCTGTCAGTAGGGATTTTTTTGTCCATCTGTTGCGTGCGATCCCGCCGTCTCTGCCCTCTCATGAAGTTTCTCCTGTGTCACGTCATCTCGATTTGGTTCCATGTTTGTGTTGTCAAATTCGTGCGGTATCCTCGTTTGATACGCCAGGTTGATATTCCTGGGCAAGGATGACACTTAATGGCTCTTCTTTTGTGCCACCCTTAGCGACCAGAGAACATCGAACCATGATTTACTGTCGCTTGACAGTGGGCATCCGTCAGGAGATGTTGATAGGCGTCATTGAAGTCTGCCAGTTACTCTGGACAGTATGTGTCAAAAGCCTCCACGCCCTTTGTGTTGTTACATTCTTGGGTTATCCTCAATTGGCTCGCCGGTTTGATATTCCTGGGCAAGGATGACACTTAATGGCTCTTCTTTTGTGCCACCCTTAGCGACCAGAGAACATCGAACCATGATTTACTGTCGCTTGACAGTAGGCATCCATCAGGAAATGTCGATAGGCGTCGTTGACGTCTGCAAGTTTCTCTGGGCAGTACCTGTCAAAAGGCTCCACGCCCCTTTTGTTGTTTCACCGCGGCCGTCTCGTCACCGTCACGTGCGTGTGGTGTGTTGCCAGCAGATGGATTTCCGCGCGGTGGACCGCTCGCCCATCTCAGGTCATCGCCTCGAGGAAGGGTCGCCCGGGGCGGCCGCCCATTAGCTCCAGGTACCAGGCAAAGTGTTTGCCGCGTACCTTCTTTTGTTGTCGGCCGCGCTCCCAAAGTGGCCTGGCTGACAGCGTGTCCTGCTGGGAAACCCGCCAGTTTACAACTAGTCCGGCTGCTCCCGCTGTCTCTTAAGAATTTTGCCGGTTCGCTTTCACGTTCTCAACTGCATTCACAGAAATTTTTCATCATCCTTATGTGATTACACAATGTCATACATAATACCACTTAGTATTGTCTTTCACAATTTTTAAGAACAAAGTGAGACTTAATATTTTTTTTAAATAAAAAAATTAGATGAATCGACAATATAAAATAAAATTTAAATGACTTGACAATGTAAAAAAAAATAAAAGTGAAATGACTTGACAGTATAAAAATAAAAATTTAAATGAACTGACAATATAATATTTAAATCCACATCACTAATGTGGTTCACTTACGTTTTAATAAATCAAATGCTATTTATTAATTCACTAAAATGAATAGGATTATGCCTTGTGCAAGTATAGATCAGGACAGCATAGGGTTCACATGTTATTTACACACACATACATGCACACCTGTTGTCTATTCTACAAACTAACTACCCATAAACATGCATTACTCAATATTCTACTTCTATCCACTACTAGTTAAGCCAATAAGCTACTTCAATACTATTTCAACACCGTGTATATACCACTACAACATTGTTCTAATTCGTCCTCTTCTTGACGCTCGCGGCATACGTCTTGTCACATGATAAATATGGAGAACTTTCCTTAAACATACACATTAAAAAGAACAATGGTTATTTACACGCCAAAACATTTATACCAGTTCGCACACCTGAAAAGAGACTCGCAATTATACATTTATCATACTCATATATTCACACATAAAACAGTAAGAAAATTTCACCTAAAATTACGTTATCACAACAATTAATCACGCAGATGACTCTGAGAAGGTTAAAAATATTTGCATTATACAGGTTATATTACATTTTCTTACCCATTTTGCTGCGATTTCGTTCCTTCTTTACGTTACCTTTCGCTTCCAAATCAGTTATTTCGCCTGTGGTGGTTATTCTGGATTCATTTCTCATGAATGGCAAAATTGTGGTCACCTCTATTCTGTAAAACAGTATCATCTTAACATATTGAACTTACAACAGACACAAAAGATACGAATCCTCCTGTAGTTTAAATGACAAATGTTTTGCTTTATCCTTATTACCTTAAACCAAGCTTTCCTTCGTTCCCATAATCAAAATTATTTAATCATCCTCTACCTTCAAGAGGGAAATTTCCTCAGTACAAATCATATAGGCTGCAGTGCATCCCGCACCAGCGAAAACAGTAAGCTGTAATGCTCACAGCATCAGCAAAACACATAAACGTCGCTTTTCTAGGACAAGTATTAACGCAGAATAATTTTTTAGGCTTTGGCTCAACATCAATCAAGACTACAAAAAGGATCCATATTTCCGTTCCATTCTCCATTTGCTGAAAAGCTGCTCGTATTTGACTACCACAATAATATTTCAGAGCCACGTAAATTACACAAAGCACAATTCTTCTTTCACCTTGAAGGGAATCAATATACTTACGAAATCCACAGACAGCACTTTACGTACTCAGCTATAAAGAACAAAAAAGACATATATCATCAATATTAACATATCATCGCATATTGGAAGCCAATGGTTCAACAATCGTATTATCGCATCCTGTTTTCAAGATTCCAAACTTACTCATTCCTTTCTCAGAGTTCTCCTATCTTAAAATATTCATACAGCACGCATACTATAGTAAGAGATCCTCATTTATACTGACAGATATAGAATAGTAATAGATAGATAGTAGCACTGAAAGCAGAAAATCGGAAACAAGGCTACTAACAGCTGGGGACCTGGGTTTGCCAGACCCATAATACCCACAGATCGGATATTCCCCTGAGTTTATGCACTAAGTCAGCAACGATCTTGCTTCTCTCAGGAGCGACTCCATTCAATTTACACACAAAAAAAACATAAACAGCATTTTACTCGTTCACAAAGAAACCTTTTATCTTCACGTTTGAATCAAACTAAATCCTAATTGCACAAGAAAAAAAAATTAAAACATCACTTCAATCCATCACATAGAAACATCTTTATCACTATTTTTACCAACATATTATTCAAAATGCATGTTACAAATTTAAACTAATCAATTGTCTCTCTTCACCGTCCTCGATACTCCTCACTGCTCTTTCTACTCAATGTATGGTTTTACGTTTGACACATGGTGTAGTCCTTTTGATTTCTTCGATCGAAGAGTTTCCACTTCTATGGCGTTTTTATGGGGAATCTTCCTTATCCGATACGGGCCGTTAAAGAGATTAAAAAATTTCTTGCAGACACCTGACCGTTTGTTAGACAGCTTGTGTGATCTGATAAGAACTTTTTGTCCTACATGAAACACTGTTTTTCTCACGTGTTTCTTATACGCCTTGACTCTGGCTTCTGCTGCACGCTTGATGTTGCGTAAAGCTAAGTCAACAGTTGCGTTCCGGCGTAGTCTCGGCTCTAGTGGCCAAGGCACCACCTCTTTGAATTTGCTTGGGGGCTCCTTGTTTTTTAGCACAGTGATTGGCGGAAGCTTTGTTGACGTATTAGGCAACTCATTAATTATGTTCTGAAATCCTTTTAGGTGTATGTCCCACGATCGGTGATCACGACTGCAGTATAACCTACATAATTTTCCTAATTCACGCATAATACGCTCACTGGGGTTCGAGCTGGGGTGAAAGAGATATATATATATAGGTTTAATTCTTCTTCTTCGAAGCATCCGCTGCCAGTATTGCGATCTAAATTGTGGTCCATTATCCGAGATAACCCTTTTCACGCTCCCAACTTCATGCAGAAACTGCTTTGCAAATGCAGTTGCCACTGCCCTTCCTGTGGCTCGCTTCAACGGAGTCAGACACACAAACTTGGAGGTTAGCTCCACCGCTACGAAAACATATGCAAAACCTGCTTTAGATCGTATTAGTGGCCCAAATAGATCCACGGCCGCGAGGTCACAAAGTTTGCTTGGTATTATCGGGTGCAATGATGCAGCATAAGTCACTGTGGCCGCCTTTGCTCGCTGACAAGGTCCGCACACTCTAAGTACACCACGAATACGCCGTAGCATGTTATTAAAATAGCATGTCTCTTTCAGTTTTTCACAACATTTCTGTGCTCCGAAGTGACCATAACTCAAGTGTATGTACCATATAATTTTGTTTACGAGTTCCTCCGGAATCACCAATACCCATCTGGAGTCGTCCGGGGCTCGTTTCTTGAATAATATTCTATTGCGCACTAAGTAGTACTGGCGTATTCCTACATTCTCCTTGTCCTCCCACTTCGTCTTTATATCTTTCAATACTGCGTCCTTATCCTGTTCGTCCGCTATACTCCCTAA
The DNA here is from genome assembly GCF_023864275.1 of Schistocerca cancellata. Taxonomy (NCBI): domain Eukaryota; kingdom Metazoa; phylum Arthropoda; class Insecta; order Orthoptera; family Acrididae; genus Schistocerca; species Schistocerca cancellata. The sequence goes on along the minus strand of NC_064634.1, from coordinate 350,550,625 downwards.
AGAGGTGGTAACAAAATTCTCGAACGCTACATTCTGTAAGTATAGGATGCTAAAATTATTTTCACCCAGTACCCTTTCTTCTGTGTGAAGCAAACCTATAGGAATGCGCGATAGAGCGTCAGCAATTACATTTTTTTGTCCAGGAATGTATTCTACAGTGAAGTTATATTCCTGTAGGTATAGTGCCCAGCGTCCTAGTCTCCCATGCGTGATTTTTGTGCTCATAAGAAATTGGAGTGCACGATGGTCAGTGTACACCTTGGTGGTCCTCCCAAATAAAAAATACCTAAATTTTGAGAATGCCCAAACTATCGCGAGTGCTTCGAGTTCCGTCACAGAATAATTTTTTTCACATCGAGAGAGCACCCTGCTCCCAAACGAGATTGTTTTCCAAGTTGTAATATCATCATTTCCTCCCGTTTGAAACAGTACCGCACCTAATCCTGACAATGAACTGTCCGTCATTAAACAGAATTCTTGTGTCAGGTCGGGATGCACGAGGATGGGAGCCTCTACCAATGCCTTTTTCAATTTATAAAATTCATCCTGTGCCTCTTGATCCCAGACCCACAAAGCGTTCTTCCCTGTTAGTCCACATAGACGGGGTGTACCAAGTACACTAAAATTTATAAATCGCTTATAAAAGTTACACAGGCCTAAGAATGCGCGCAACTGTTTTTTATTTGTCGGCATTGCACACTCCGCTATCGCCGCAATTTTCTCCGGGTCAGGTTGTATTCCATTTGCTGAGACAATATGGCCTAAGAATTTTATGTTCTCTTGTCCGAACTGTGACTTATCTAAGTTGACTGTTACACCTGCCTTCTCAAAAACATCCAGTAGTCTGTTCAGAACGTCATTATGGTCTTCCCACGACTTTTCCGCAATTAATATGTCATCCACGTAAATTGTCACTCGCTGTTTCAAATCATCAGGTAAAATGCTATTTAATCCCCTTATAAAAGCAGCTGATGAGACATTTAGTCCGAACGGGAGGCGCCGGAATTGGAAACAATTTCCGTAACACAGGAACGCAGTATATAATCTGCAAGATGGGTGTAGCACGATTTGCCAAAAACTCGAACGGAGGTCGACAGATGATAGTACCTTTACCCCGTGGAAACGTTGTAAGAGTTCCTCAAGGCTCTCAGGCCTGTCCGTTTCCGACATAATAATTGTGTTTATCTGTCTCGAGTCTAGCACCAAACGAACCGAGTTGTCGCGTTTTGGCACGACAAGCAAGGGTGAGTTGTACTAGCTTACTGCCCGCTCAATTATTCCTTGTTCTAACATCTTGTTTATTTCCTTCTCCACCTGGGCTTTATATGCCAAGGGAATAGGGTATGGTCTAACAGAAAACTTCTGATGTTCACGTACCCTGAATTGGTAAGTAAAACCCTTAATCGCCCCGGGAGTCTCAGAAAATACCCGTTCATGATTCCTAAGTAGGCAATACAATTTCTCCTTTTCCCTGTCCGTGGTTCTGACACCCGCGATGCTCTTTCTCAGCGCATCAGCAAAAGCAACATCTTTTCCCTGCTCACCAGACGTAGAGCACGACTCACTTACGTAGTTCACGAGTAGCTCCAGTCTGGGTTGCGACTCGGTTTGAGTTTGAAATTTTAGGCAACTAATTTCTGATTCGGCACATAATATGCATTCATCAAATACTAAATTAATTGGCTGATCCCCAACATGAACTGTCATTACTCCTCCACCCATGTCAATTACTGCATGGTGGGCATTCATGAAGTCATTTCCTAAAATCATTGCCACATTCAGCATTGGGAGCACAAAGAAATTGTACTCAAACTCTCTTCCCTGGCAGGTAAAATTAAGCCGAGTCTGCCTTCGGATTTCTATGCTCTTACCGTAGATTGCGCCCTTCACCTTTATTCCTCGCACTTGAAAAACGGGCCAAGTCCCAGTCCCTTCGCATTTTTGAAATGCTGCCTCGCTCACTATCGAGAAAGGGCTTCCAGTGTCAATGACACACTTAAAACATATTTCGTTTACTGCAACTGTCACGACTGGATCTATGCCAGAAATTTTAGCACTCGTAGTTTCTTGCAACAAATCTTCTCTAATATCTTCCCTCTCTATATACCGTATGCAGTCCTTTGCCATGTCGCTCATTTGTTCCGATTGGGCGCCTTCTGCGCTGATCGTTTGTCATTGCCGGTTTTGTTCATTTCCATTTGCTGGATTATGTCTAGGGTTAGCCGGCCGAATTTCAACATCATGAGGTGCTCCGCCTACAGTCCTATTCCCACCGTGTTCACCGTGATATCGATTCTGGTTGCCGTAACTGTTCCGTTCACGATTCTGTCCACGTCCTCGATCATTTCTGTTGTTCCACCTGTGTTCGCGACTGTTACCCCAGTTTCTATACGGCCTGTCCCGATTATTGTTCCGTTCGCGTCGCGACGACCAGTCACGCCGTTGATTAGTACTACGGCCACGACTGCGATCGCGCTGCTGTGCCCCGTAATAACTTTGTGCCTGATTAGGCGGGCATTCTGCTGTATTGTATTCCAACTCTTGGAGAAGTGTTTTAAACGTTTCCACGTCCTCTTTGCATCGTCCCGCAAGAATGACGTGCCGCAAGTGCATCGGCAATTTGGTGATGCATATCCTAATTAGTTCCGCAGGCCCGTATGGGTCGTATAGGAATTGATTTGCCTGCAGCATGTGGTCGAATAGGCGTGCAGGGCTGCCGAAACCAGACTGGTTCAAATTTGGCAGCATAATTATGCCATGTTTGACCCTATCTTGTGCCGCTTCCGACCAATAGGCGGACAGAAAGGCTTGTCGAAACTCCCGAGTGGAGTTGCAGTGACGCGCTGCCGACCTCATGCGAATCGCCGGTTCGCCTTCCAAGTAGCCACACATATATTCTATCTTATGTGAACTTGCCCAGTCGGGGGGAAGACAAAACTCAAATTGCTCGAGCCATGCACGTGGATGTATTCCTTTTTGCGAATTTCGGAATATCTCAAACTTTCTTACCGTAAGGAAATGTTTGAAATCAAATCCCCGCATTTCCTCCTGGCGTGGCCCTTGAATGTTTCTGTTTCTCTCATGTCTGCCCCTTAAATTACATTCTTCCCTGTCGTCAAAATCTCCCTCGTGGCCGGAGTCCCTCTCTGCACTGTTCGTACGGCTATTTTTAGTGCTATTGGCGAGTTCGGAATCACACGCCATGCGGTTTTCCAGATGCGCCACGCGTTCTTGTAATTCGCCTGTTACAGTTTTGTGTTGTCTGTTCACTTCAAACTGTCCCTTCTGAAATCTAAGAAGCGAACGCACTTCTTCGGTCTCTGCGGCCGCTACCGGTGTAGTATTGTTCTCGCTTTCCGTCAGCTTCATCGTGCCTACAGTGTCCGCTAATGCCGCAATCTTATCATCAATCTGTCTCTTGTCCTCCGCCCCAGTCTGCTTCAATTGTTCTATTTGCTGTTCCAACGCGTGGATCGCTAAACTGTTGTCCGCTATTGTGTTGCTAACGGACGTAGGACAATGCGTTTCCGCCTCTTGGACCATCGAGATTACCTGCTGGTGTTCCCTTTGGCATTCTTCCCTCAGCTCTTGGAAATTCCTAAGTAGCCGTTCTTCGCTTTCTTTAGATTCGGTATCGCCCCTCCGCTTGCTCTGTTCTAAAGCTTGCAGCCGATCATCGATTTGTTCAAATGTACGGCCTAATTCTTTCATAATATCACTTTTTATCTCACTTGCCAGATTGTTTATTCTTTGTGAGATATCATCCGACACTCTTTGCATCGACTTGTCGACTTTATTTGTCTGCTGGATTAGTTTTTCGTCTATTTGTTCGCCTAGCTCTCGGATCGATTTTTTAGATTTATGCGTCATTTGTTCGCCTAGCTCGCGGATCAATTTTTCGGATGATTCTTTTTGTTCTCGGAACGATTTTTCAAATGATTCTTTATTTTGTTGCAATAAGGCTTTCATGAGTTCTGCCAAATCAATTTGGTTAGTTGGAGGCAAATTAATTTGAGGCTCTGATGTGAGCCCGTTCGTCCTGTCTTGCATTTCGTCTGAAGTATTCCTCCTTGCATTTTCGGAACCGCCCGACGCGTTAACATTCGAAATTAAATTATCCCCTTGGTCCATGTTGCTTACGTTGTCGGACCGCTTACTTTTAGTTTGGTTACGTGTCTGCATTAGTGCAATTTATAACCGGTATGCGACACACTAATCAAAATAAATGTGTCCCACAAAAATTACGACAGTCACACGAAAGATACCCAACCTAGTACGCACTTTTTCACACGCAAAACAAATTTTTATCTTAGATCGAAACAGTGGAATTTACAAGCGAGAATAAAAAACACACAGGCATATAAAACACACAAGTATAAAAAACAAAACAAGACAAACAACGCAACACCGATCAACAACGCCGTGAATCTTTTGAAAGTCTGCTCAGAAACAACACAGAAGTTGTTTGAGCGCTGTAGGAAAAAAAAATTAAGATTATAACACGCTCGCAATCTAACGTTTCAGAGATTCCAGAGTCTAGCGGAATCACAGAACAGGGTCGCCATGTGTAATATTGTAACTTTAATTTGGTATGCTGATATCGGTGCTAATTGACAATGAAAGTGGGTTAAAAGGCGTGATCTGTCTGGGGACGTTAACCGTGGATTACTGGGCAACTGTTTCATCAGATATTTAGTCTAGGTTTACCAAGCAGACTAACATTAATGATAATCTTTTAATAGTCATACAAAACCGGTAATATATATATATATATATATATATATATATATATATATATATATATATAAAGGAGAATTTAAATAAAAAGAAAGAAATCAGTTTATATTTGGAAATTTATTTTAAGATTGTTCATTGAAATTTCTGCATATTATAAGTGAGTTATAACTGAGCTGGTGCCTTATTTACGATTGAAAAAATGTGAGATTGTAATCTTACAGAACACATAAAATATCGAGCCAATATTGTTAGACAGCATACAACACTGCATTCATAAAATAACACACGAAGAACATTGAAACATAGGCAAGAAGAAATTAACCACAACCAACAGATTCAGTTTTTACCCAAAGAAATTACGTCCATACCACAATCCTGTCCGTCATGTAATTACCACACACTGGTATACTAAATTCATATTAACTCTTTGTGAAGACTTCGCAAAAAGAATAGCTGAGGCCTACTTTGATGATTACACCACATGCTTCACGTGGTCAACTTGGTTTACACAAAGCGTACAACTCCACAATAATTTTGATAATTAAAATAAATTAGATCGAAAAGCAATTGACAAAAGAAAAACCTTGAACTGGTTACTAACGTCTTACTATTAACCTGATGGGTCAAACAGTTATATAAGCACGTGGTAGTGGTCTCGCAAAGTACACCCCACGTGGGCTGAACATAAAGAAAAGTTGCTATATTGAAAATATAGTCAAGACGAGACGTTATAATCACACAAGCATTCGCATTTAAGATTGATCTTAGTTAGAGTTACTGATCAACACATAGTTCCACTTTACTCACAAAGTAGTAACAAAGCAACTACCGGAAAATAATCTGAACTTTACACGAGAATTATACTGCGCTGCAATTTAAGATAATATCGGATATTTTAGACCTAAACCCGAAATAAAGGTGATTAAATTTTCAGTTAGGCTGAACTTAAGAAATCCATTGTCCTACGGACTTAACAGACACGCGCTTAGCCGGAGATCTTACCACTTCAGACGCTCGCCACGGCCACCCTGCAACTGCCCTACTGCCGAGCGTGCTTCCTCAGGGTGGCTCACAAAGACCAACGGAAGTGGCCAGAGGGGCAGCTTCCTATACCAACATGACAACGGACGGACAGGACCATACTAAGGATAGAAACCTCTTTGCTTTTAGGAAGCGTAGCTACCTGTTCCGACGTTGGTCCTACTGTTCTCTAGCAGACAGCTTTGTCTGCTACCCTCAAGCATGCAACTAGAAATACATATGCTCATTCATCCTCTCACACAAAAGGGAAGGGGGATGACAGTATCTTATCATATACAGTATATAAAAGAAAGCGGATGTAGGTTCCGTATGAGACTGTGTGACATGAATTACCTATAAGAATTACATATAAACTGTGCTTTAAAGTGTAGTAGTGTGACAGATAGTTCTTGTTTATGTGTAAAAGTAACACGTTCCACTGCTCAGTCTCCTCCCAGATAGTCAGAAACGCCACAGTACATTTAGAAGAGGAATTTATTCCATAAATGGCAACAGATTTAAGAAATTAAACATGAAAGGAATCCAACAGAGACCTTTCAATGTCTTACAATTTAAAACCTGATTCCTAAATCTCTGTCTTACCATTATATAATCTATCTGATACCTTTTAGTATCTCCAGGGTTCTTCCATGTATACAACCTTCTTTCATGATTCTTGAACCAAGTGTTAGCTATGATTAAGTTATGCTCTGTACAAAATTCTACCAGGCGGCTTCCTCTTTCATTTCTTACCCTCAGTCCATATTCACCTACTACTTTTCCTTCTCTCCCTTTTCCTACTACCGAATTCCAGTCACCCATGACTATTAAATTTTCGTCTCCCTTGACTATCTGAATAATTTCTTTTATTTCATCATACATTTTATCAATTTCTTCATCATCTGCAGAGCTAGTTTGCATATAAACTTGTACTACTGTAGTAGGCGTGAGCTTCGTGTCTATCTTGACCACAATAATGCGTTCACTATGCTATTTGTAGTACCCGTACTCCTATTTTTTTATTCATTATTAAACCTACTCCTTGCATTACCCCTATTTGGCTTTGTATTTATAACCCTGTATTCGCCTGACCAAAAGTCTTGTTCCGCCTGCCACCGAACTTCACTAATTCCCAGTATATCTAACTTTAACCTATCCATTTCCCTTTTTAAATTTTCTAACCAACCTGCCCGATTAAGGGATCTGACATTCCACGCTCCGATCCGTAGAATGCCAGTTTTCTTTCTCCTGATAACGACGTCCTCTTGAGTAGTCCCCGCCCGGAGATCCGAATGGTGGACTAGTTTACCTCCGGAATATTTTACCCAAGAGGACGCCATCATCATTAACCGTACAGTAAAGCTGCATGCCCTCGGGAATAATTACGGCTGTAGTTTCCCCTTGCTTTCAACCGTCCGCAGTACCAGCACAGCAAGGCCGTTTTGGTTAATGTTACAAGGTCAGATCAGTCAATCATCCAGACTGTTGCCCCTGCAACTGCTGAAAAGGCTGCTGCCCCTCTTCAGGAACCACGCGTTTGTCTGGCCTCTCAACAGATACCCCTCCGTTGTGGTTGCACCTACGGTACGGCTATCGCTGAGGCACGCAAGCCTCCCCACCAACGGCAAGGTCCATGGTTCATGGGGGGGGGGGGGGGGGGGGAATCGGAAAGGACTATTGTTGGCCGACTTTATGCCCACTGGGACCACAATTAACGCTGACAGGTACTGTGAGACTCTGAAAAAACTCAAACGAGGATTTAAGAATCGGAGAAGAGGAATGTTGAGCAAGGGCGTACACATTCTCCATGACAACGCTCGCCCACACATCGCTCTGCAAACCGTTGCTCTCCTGCAACAGTTTCAGCGGAACGTAATCACCCACCCACCCTATAGTCCTTACTTGGCGTCCAGTGACTAACACCTGTTCCCTAATAGAACATCTGGCCGGAAAGCGATTCAGCTCCGACGATGAGGTGAAAGAAGAGGTTCATAACTTTCTGAACAGCATGGCGGTGAGCTGGTATGACATGGGCATACAAAAAAATATTGCCACAGCCTCTACAAAAATGCATCGACAGAAATCGTGATTATATCGAAAAATAGCTAAATGTTCATACTGTAAACTGACGTAAAGCATTGTAGAAATAAACAGGTCTATTTACTTATAAAAAAATAGGAGACCTTACTTTTGGGATTACCCTACTACATAGCTACATAAAAGTTAGGAATATAATTACATGCATAGTATGTTATTACGTGGTAACAACCACAAACAATGAAAATTATTGTAAGAAGTGGTGGCTCCAATCACATCAAACACTCGCTGAAAAAACAAAAGTTGCATCGGAGTACGACTAATATGAACCGACTAAATGTTTTGCAATATAACACACACAATTTTAGTCGCTTATATAGACGAGCATAAAAAACATAAAAAAGGCACTGTAGCAACTAACTGCCTAATGCATAGCGCAAGCTTGGCTCCTTCTGTTCCGTAGTATTAAACTGTACCAGTAACATGGAGATGTACATTTTGTTACTATTGTGCATATTGTTTTTGTTACTGTATATTTAGATACTTCAAACGCAGTCAGCAAGCCTGCTCTATGAACAAGACTTTTAATTGATACAGTGCTTTTTAGTGCTCAGTCTGTCTAAATAAGCGAGGCAATTTTATCTACAGCCTGTTTCCTTTGTACTCGAATACTGTCTGGCAAATGTACACGACAAACTGTCAGAATCATTATGCCCATGACCTCAGTCCACTCAGGACGTTGCAGGCACACTTGCTGGGCTCCTACTGGTCTTCCCCGTGTGTCACGGTTCAGATGTTGCCCAACCACAGCATAGTCCGTGTCGTTGACTCGCTGTGTTTTTCCCTGGATCTCGAAGGTCTTACACGTTGTGTATATCATTGTACTCAGAATCTCATAGTCTACATTTCTTATAAGTTTAAAGATGTAGAGCCCTTTCCCCCTACGCCACCACCTCCACTCTCTTCTGTTTCAATTTTATGTCCCATTTACATTTGGTACCCGTACTGCTTCTTTGTTGTAGAAAACTTTTACCTACACCAACCAGATTTCACTACTTTGCACAGTCTTGATACCCAGGTCGTGAAATTATATCACTTGTCCCACTGCACCCGCTTCTTTTGTATCGTCAGTTCGTGGTTCCTCTTCTTCCTACTATTATTAATCGCTGCACTGGATATAGGCAAAACGGCAAGATACTGCGTGATCTAGCACTGTGTTCTTATATGACTAAAATGTTCATTATGAAATTTGGAATAGTAATAATTTTTTGCGTGGACATGGAGCTAAAACAGCTATTCTACACTTTGAATAGTGGTATCACGGACCTAAACAAATAACAATGTCCAGTAAAAGTGGGCTCTAAAACGAATACCTGAAGAGTTATGAGCACTTGTTCCTGGTTCATCTTCGCTACTCTGATGCACACCTCTTCTACTGCCAGGTTTTTGCTTTCCATATTTTGAGAGGTGGCAGTCTGGACCAAAGAAAGGGAATAATGTCCCGTGAACATGGACTCCGAAATGCGTAAGAGCTATGAGCACTTGTTCATCTTCGCTGCCGTAAAACTCGTCCCATGTACTGAACAAGAGCCCATAACTCTCAAGTTATGCATTTTAGAGCCTACTTTTGTTTCCTTGTGTTGCTCCATGCTACCACATCTCAAAATGTGCAATACTTTTTTTAACACACTGTATTTTAGTAATTCTTAGTTAGGTTGTCTGTATATCTTGTACGTAAGAATATGTACATGTTTATTCCTTTTTTGCAAATGAATTTTATTTTCTTTCTTTAGCAAACATTTTCATCTAGTAATCTTACACATCTTCAGTGGTTTCTGTCTCTACAATGTTCCGCATGTAATGAAAATTACTGAAGATGCCTATAAAATTAGATGAAATGTGTTTCCTTAAGAAAGAATGAAACATAGATATACGTGTGCGGTGCAACAGTTGCTCTTATTTCCAGCACGAAAGGCATATAACTAGTAAACTAACATTCTTGATTCTAAATATAACTTCTCATCTCCATTGCTCCTACTTAATATATTTGGTACAGTTGAGGGTGTACAATATACTTTTTTCAAAACGATGATGCAATTGGTTAATGATTTTTTGTAAAAGTCATTGTCATAAATTGTTAAAGCTTCTGGCTGCAATTATCATAAACAAAAAAAACATATAATCGTTCACGTCAGGGTAAAAATAACCTTATAAATATCACTTTGCCTGGGAGACACGAATCTGTAAATTCTTTTTTTTTTTTTTCCTTCTGTCTTCTATCTACTTTGATGAGTTCCTCTCCTGTGTCAACCACCTCATCTAAGAGTAGCACTTACTCATAACGTCCTCCATTTACTGTTGGATGGATTCCGCTGTCTTCCGCCAATGTTTTTGCCCTCTCCAGCATCCTGTAGCATCACGGAAGCTATTCGCTGATGCCTTCACACATCTCCTCTCATCCTGTTCCTTCTTCTAGTCAGTATTACCCACATATTCCTTTTCTCGTCACTCCTGTGGAGAACCTCACCATTTCTAATGTCACAAGCCCTTCAGCATTCTTCTGTAACACCACATCCCCAACGCTTAGGTCTCTTCTTTACGGTGTACCCATAGTTCCTGATTCACATCCATACAATGCTGTGCACCAGACGTACTTTCTCAGCAGTTTCTTCAAATTAATGTCTATGTTTGACACTGTTGGACTTCTTTAGTGATCTCTTTTCCCATGCTAGCCTGCTTCTTGCATCCTCCATGCTTCATCTGTCATAAATTATTTTGTTTCCAAGGTAGCAGAGTTTCTTCACATCTTCTACTACACTGTCCCCAATTTTTATGTTAAATTTATGGCTAATATCATTTCTGCTACTTCTCATTATTTTCGATTTTCTTTGGTTTTTCTCTTAGCCAATATTTTTTACTCTTTGGATCATTCGATTCAAGATGTCCTGTAATTCTTCTTCACATTCACTCTTCTTGTATTTCCGTTATTGGTTTTTCGATGTACAAGTTGAACCATTTTTAATTCGTCTCTTTTCTCTTGGTCTTCCAATCTTATTGTTGTTGTAGACTGTATGTTGCCCGTCTTTTCCTATAACTTATGCATATTTTTCTGAAATTTCAAACAAATTAAGTACTCGAATTTCGTTTCTATCTTCAAAAATACTATGGAGGCCTTGAATTTCCTTAAGTCTTGCCTCAGTTATAAACTGCAACGTCAGAACTTCCGGTCTGGTGCCTTTACCTTTCCTTAAGTCAAAACAAGCTCCATCTAACAGACCTTCTGTTTTCTTTTTCATTCATCTACATATTACTCTTGTCAGCATCTTGGTTCTGTAGTTGTCAAGCTGATTGTACGATAGTTCTCACATTAATCTGCCCTTGTTATCTTCGGAATTGTGAGGATGACATTTTTCCGGAAGTGTGACGGTATGGTTTAAAATGGTTCAAATGGCTCTGAGCACTATGGGACTTAACATCTTAGGTCATCAGTCCCCTATAACTTAGAACTACTTAAACCTAACTAACCTAAGGACATCACACAACACCCAGCCATCACGAGGCAGAGAAAATCCCTGACTCCGCCGGGAATCGAACCCGGGAACCCGGGCGTGGGAAGCGAGAACACTACCGCACGACCACGAGATGCGGGCTGTGACGGTATGTCTAATGTATAATGCCTAATCATTATTCGAATAATCGTTTCATTGCCATTACCTCCAATGATTTTAGCTATTCTGATTGAATGTTATCTATCCCTTTGCTCGCAAGTTGTATTGGACATTATAAAAACTGCGTTAGTAGTCCTATGAACCTCTAGATTGACCTAGCAGTCAGATTTTTTTTATTTTTTACTTATTTATTTATGTATTTATTTTAGAAACAGAGTAGGAACGTTTAGCTCAATAATAGAAGGCTCGAATATATTTTCTTGAGGTCTTTTTGGACACAACTATATGCAGCCCAAGGTAGTCTTGCCCTCTTTGATACAAAAAGCAAATTGACACACATTACAAGTTAATGCGCGTCCTAATCGAACAATAATTTTAATGAATACAGGTTGGGTCCTAACAGTCATAGAGAGGTTAAACAGGTCATATGACATCCAAAGCATTAAGAGTGAAAGATAGAACATGTGTTGTAAATCATTTTCTTAAATGTATTGAACTCGTAATAGAGCGTTTGTCGTATTTCGAAAGTATATAATAATCAAAATCATGCGCGAACTAAAGTGGAAACTAACACTCGAAAAAAGAAGAACATCCGTTGATTAGAGTGAAAAATGTGAAAGAAAACAATGTATTGAATTGGGGTTACTGCAGACAATACTTGTGCGCTAAGGTAAGGATAAGCAATAAAAATGAATATGAGAGGGGTTGGGAACAGATATCATATACAGAGGATATTTTCATATCATATTTAATATCAAATGCTCTTTCCTCGCGCTATACGAGCTTGGAATAATAGAGAATTGTGAAAGTGGTTCAATGAACCCTCTGCCAGGAACTAAAATGTGATTTGCAGAGTATCAATGTAGATGTAGATCTGACAAGAAGCCGTAGAACGTTCGGTGAACTTGTACAATATTTCCATTGTGTTACAGACTATACAGATACTAATGATCCTATGATAGTTTATCTATGATAATATAAACATGTACTAGGGCCGGTTCCCTACATCATGTATAGGCCGAGGCAGCGACAAAATACGCGGAAGACATTAAGCGTCACCTTGAACCTGTGGAGCGTGCACCCGCTGGTGTCTTCAGCCGCAGCGCGATTTCATCAGACCCCCAAAACGCATTCCTCTGCTGATGACACAGGCCGTTGCCCCGGCAACAGTCAATTTTCGGATATTACGGCGTCGCGCTAAACGTCAGCGCATGCGCGGACCACGAGACCTTACCTTGCCGCCTGCGGAGACTTCAATGCAAGGTCAGGTCAGTAACCTCCCTCTCCATTTCATTCGTGCCGATCGATGCTCATGACAAGTGCGTAGTGTGTATGTTTGTGTGTGTATGTGTGTGTGTGTGTGTGTGCGCGCGCGCGTGTGTGTGTTTCTTGAGTAGCTGCTGGAATAATTCGCTGACAATTATATTTATCTCTTGCAGCAGACATGAAAATTTCTGTAGATTTCTTTCTCCTTCTTTCATATTGCACTTTCGCTGCTAGTGATGCGCCTTTCTCTATTAAAAGCATTTTAGAATTCGAGAATTATGTCATTTAAATTTACAGTAAGTCGTTGAGATAACTTTAACTATCACTATACGGTTAGCAACCTGAAGAAATTATATTCATTAAAAGAAATAATATAAAAATATGAAGCGTAATATCTCCCCTACATTGAATATAAACAACGTATACCTTTTAAGCCCGTCAACAATCTTTATTTCTGCTTTTATTGCTTTTTTTTTAATTTCATTGATCTATACGTATATGGGAGCAAAATACCTGCTTCAGGACTTTAAAGTCTATTATTCATGTTCTGTTGAGGCACTGGTACCAGACGATTAAAGCATCTTGTGGAAGGAAAAGGGGAATGTATCTGCTGACAAGAACAAGTGCAGATCCTGCAGTAGTCGCACACAACAAAACTACTCAAAATTATTAAGAAAAGTTATTAAAAATCAAGGAACGTCTACATAATGTCAGAAATCAGTATTTCTGATAACGGACTTAAGGCTATATGAAATATGCCTTTGTCAAAGCCCCTCTTTAAGAAAGATGATAAGAGAAATGCCAGTAACTACCGACCTATTTCACTGATAACACCATTTTTTCAAAATGCTTAAGAGGTTGGTGTATTCTAGAATAGTACCTGACTGGAGCAACAGTAACATCCTCAGCAAATCACAGTTTGGAATTCAGAAGAGTTGGTCTACTGAGATGGCCATTTACACAGTCATTCACCTAATTTTACATGCATTTAATAAAAAGACAGCTCTGGTTAGTATTTTCTGCGACCTATCTAAGGCATTTGACTGTGTGAATCACAATATTCTCCTAGATAAATAGAAGTTTTATGGGACTAGTGGTACAGCAACCAATCGGTAATGTCATATTTAACCACAAGAAGAAACATTATTTTGAATAGAGAAAAATCATGTATGATGTTCCCCAAGGCTCAAACTTAATCTGCTATTGTTCCACATGTATATAAACCACCTTCCGCCTAGTATACAAGCAGAATCAGTTCATTTTGCTGATGACATTAGTACTGTAATTAGTCCAACCATTTCTAGAGAAAAACGGTAAACAATGTCCTTAAAAGCATCATTTACTGGTTTTCTGAGAATGGTCTCACCCTCAATTTCAAACAGACACGAGGTACTCAGTTCTGTACATCAAGCAGTGTTAGACCAATGACTAGCGTAACACATGGTGAGAAAATAATACGATGGAACCTTCAAAATTCTTAGGTGTCCATATTGATGAAAATTTAAAATGGAAAAAGCATGTTTTCGGTCTCCTAAACATCTTACTTTAGCCACATTTGTACTTAGAATCATTGCAAATCTCGGGAGGAGACAAATCATTAAACTGGAATATTGTGCATTTTTTTCATTCAAGAGTGTCCTATGGAATATGCTCTGGGGTAATTCATCCTTAAGAAAGTAAATCTTCATAGCTCAAAAACGTCCTGTAAGAGTAATGTGTTGTGCTCACTCGCGATCATCTTGTAGACACCTCTTTGAGTTAAACACTCTGGTTACTGCTTCACAGTGTATTTATTACCTCATAAAAGTTGTTGAAAATAATCCACTACAGTTCAAAAGGAACAATGATATACATAATTACAATACCACAAGGAAAAATGTTAGTCATTATACCGCATTAAGGCTGTCTTTAGCGCAAAAAAGGTGTGCACAACGCTGCAACAAAAGCTGTTGGTCATTTACCGACTCATATAAAATGCCGAACAGACAGCAAAGTGAAATTTGAAAACAAACTGAGAAAGTTTCTCCTTGACAACTCCTATTCCGTAGAAGAATTTCTATTATTGTAAAGTGAAATATGTCGTGGGTAGCAATTACTAACTCACACCTGTAAACTTAAAGAACGTGATAAATATCGGTCTTCAGCCATATTTACAAATGTGTAAATGATTCATACCACATCATCATGATTCACGCACAAATGAGCCATGGAACATGAAACTCACTAACTATAAACTGTCACTATTACAGTGTGAAATAAACGCTTAGAAAATTTCGGGAAAAGACTGTCAAATATTTTGTCACATGATTTGTCTAAAAGTAAGAAATAAAATAGATTACAGAAACATTTGACACGCCTTTGCGTGATGCTCGATATAATGTGCAGCAGCTGACATACTCATATCTTAGTGACGTAAGGAAACCACTGAGTTAAATTCCATCAGACAAATATCCTCTAGTACTCTTTGAATTTCTAAGATTCTAAGTTAAACACTGAACATTAAATTTCCCGTCACCACCTCTTTTATTCTGCTGTGTTCCTGTCTTTTTGTAATTCCTTCTTTCGTTGATCAATCAAAGTACTATTTCTGTTGTCCGAAGTTTCTTAACAGTTACCGTCCGTCTGTCCACATTTGTCTATCCAGCTTCTGTGAGTGTGCCCTTTCGAAATATGTCCGTTCCTCTTAAACTGAATTACCTACTGTGGCACTCACTGTCGCAGTATCTACAGCCTCAGAGTACTTCAAACGTGTCTCATCATTCCTTACTATTTCAGTAGCCCGCTTCTTTTCACATTGACTGTTCCTAACGAGGCTCTTAAACTTCCGCCTACTCTCATAATTGCTAAATTGTGGTCTGAGTCTACATCTGATATAGGGTACGCCATCCAACCCAACAAGTGATTTCAGAATCACCATGATGTAATCCAGGCTGATATCTTCTCGTGTCTCCAACCGTTTTTTAAGTATACTTCCTCCTCCTGTGATTTTGCAATTCGGTACTACATGCTGAAGTTCACTGCAGAACACTGTAAGTGTTTCACCTCTCTCTTTGATTCTACCAAGCCTATATTCACTCCAATATTCAACAAAGGCAACAGGAGCAGTCCACTAAATTACAGGCACGTGTCAGCAACGTTGATATGCAGCAGGATTTTGGAACATATATTGGGTTCAACCATTATGAATTACCTCATAGAGAACGGTCTGCTGACACAACAACCAACAATGGTTCAAAAAATGTCGTTCTTGTGAAACACAACTAGCTCTTTACTCACACAAAGTGCTGCGTGCTATCGATGAGGAATTTGAAGTTAATTTTGCATTTCTAGATTTCCATAAGACTTTTGACACCGCACCTCACAAATGGCTTGTAATCAAATTGCATGCTTACGACATATCATCTCAGTTATACGACTGGATTCGTGACATCCATCAAAGAGGTCACAGTTCGCAGTAATTGACGGAATGTCATAGACTAAAATGGAAGTGATTTCTGGCGTTCCCCGAAGTAGTTTTATAGTCCCTATGCTGTTCCTTATCTATATAAATGATTTAGGGGACAATCCGAGCAGCTGCCTTAGATTGTTTGCAGATCACACTGTCGTTTATCGTCTAGTTAAGTCATCAGAAGATCAAAATCAATTGTAAATCGATTTACGTAAGATATCTGTATCGTGCGAGAATTGACAATTGATCCTAAATAACAAAAAGTGTATCAACGTAAGCGTTAAAAGGATTCCGTTAAACGTCACTTACACGATAAATGAGTTGAATCTAAAGGCCTTAAATTCAATTAGTTACCTAGGAATCACAATTACTAACTACTTAAATTGGAAAGATCACATAGAAAGTGTTGTGGGAAGGGCGAATCAAACACTGCGTTTTACTGGCGGGAAACTTAGAAGGTGGAACAGATCTACTTAGGGGACTGCCTACACTACACACGTCCGTCCTCTTTTAGAATACTGCTGCGCAGTCTGAGATCCTTCCCAGATAGAGTTGACGGAGTACATCGAGAAGTTTCAAAGAAAGGCAGCACGCTTTCAGCAGTCGAAGAATGGGAGGAAAATGTCGCTGACATGATACAGAATTTGCGGTGGACATCATTAAAACAAAGGCATTTCTAGCAGCAGCGGGATTTTCTCACGAAAATTCAGTCACAAACTTTCTTCTCCGAATGCAAAAATATTTTATTGATACCGACTTACATGCGGAGAAACGATGATTATAATAAAATAAGGGAAATCAGAGCTCCCACGAAAAGATATAGGTGTTCTTTTGAGCCGCGCGCTGTTCGAGATTGGAATAATAGAGAATTATTGTGAAGGTGGTTCGATGAATCCTCTGCCAGACACCTAAGTGCGATTTGTAGAGCATCCATGTAGATGTAGATTTAGCATCGTCTTCAGTTCATTCTCCTACAACAGTGTTCAAATTCCCCATGATCCTCAGATTTTCGTTTTCCTTTACGTACTGAGTTAACCTATTAGTGTCTTCATATATACACATCAAAAAAAGTTTTGCATCAACCCGGTTCCCACAATTCCTGAAGATAGACGTTGACTGTAGATATTGTATCACTGTTCAGAGATGTCACTGAACCCGACCAAAGATGTAAATAACCATGCATGAGCAGCGCCTATTAGACGGAGGGGTCCGACAGCCGATCAGTTCCAGTTATTCCACCAGGAAGGAGGTGCACGGCTCGTATTGTCTGTGGTTCAACCATGCCTTGACGGTCAATACCGCTGTTCGATCGCGTCCACATTGCCTCGGGCAATGGATGTGTGTGATGTCCTTAGGTTAGTTAGGTTTAAGTAGTTCTAAGTTCTAGGGGACTGATGACCTCAGCAGTTAAGTCCTGTAGTGCTCAGAGCCATGTTTTGTTGCTTTGTGCCATGAAAGGCTCTCAACAAGGGAAGTGTCCAGGCGTCTCGGAGTGAACCAAAGTCATGTTGTTCGGACATGGAGGAGATACAGAGAGACAGGAACTGTCAATGACATGCCTCGCTCAGGCCGCCCAAGGGCTACTACTGCAGTGGATGACCGATACCTACGGATTACGGCTCGGAGGAACCCTGCCAGCAACGCCACCATGTTGAATAATGCTTTTCGTACAGCCACAGGACCTCGTGTTACGACTCAAACTGTGCGCAATGGGATGCTTGATTCGCAACTTCACTCCCGACGCCCGTGGCGAGGTCCGTCTTTGCAAGCGCGACACCATGCAGCTCGGTACAGGTGGTCCCAACAACGTGCCGAATGGACCATTCAGGATTGGTATCACGTTCTCTTCACCGATGAGTGTAGCATATGTCTTCAACCAGACAACTGTCGGAGACGTTTTTGGAGGCAACCCGGTCAGGCTGAACTCCTTAGACACACTGTCCAGCGAGTGCAGCAAAGGTGGAGGTTCCCTGCTGTTATGGGGTGTCATTATGTGGGGCCGATGTATGTCGCTGGTGGTCATGGAAGGCGTCGTAACGGATGTACGATACGTGAACGCCATCCTCCGACCGATAGTGCAACCATATCGGCAGCATATTGGCGAGGCATTCGTCTTCATGGACTACAATTCACGCCCTCATCGTACACATCTTAAGAATGACTTCCTTCAGTATAACGACAACGCTCGACTAGAGTGGCCCGCATGTTCTCCAGACATGAGCCCTGTCGGACATGCCTGAGATAGATTGAAAAGGGCTGTTTATGGAAGACGTGACACACCAACCCCTCTGAAGGATCTACGCCGAATCGCCGTTGAGTAGTGGGACAAACAGGACCAACTTGAATGAACTTGTGGATAGTATGCCACGAGGAATACAGGCATGCATCAATGCAAGAGGACGTGCTACTGGGTATTGGGGGTACCGGTGTGTGCATCAGTCTGGACCAGCACCTCTGAAGGTCTCGCTGTATGGTGGTACAACACGCAATGTGTGGTTTTCATGAGCAATAAAAGGCGCGGAAATGCTGTTTATGTTGATCTCTACTCCAATTTTCTGTAAAGGTTCCGGAACTCTTGGAACCGAGTTGATGCAAAACTTTTTTTGATGTGTGTACGTTCCCCTCCCTCCCCCCCCCCCCCTTCCATATTCTCCCTTTGACGTCGGCATGTATACCTGAATTATTGGCGTTGATCTGCCGTTTTTTCTGATGAAAATAATCCTATCACTGAATTCCGCAAAGTAACCCACTAACTGACTCATCTTCCTATTCACAACGATCCTAATCCAGTTATACCATTTGCTGCTGCCGCTGACATTACTCTACATACGTCTGACGAGTAATATGACCTTCTTTCCATTTCATTTCACTGAGTCACATTATATCCAGACCGAAGCTTTTCATTTCCCTTTTTAGATTTTGTAGCTTCCTTACCACACTCGGACTTCTGACACTCCAAACTCCAATCCTCTTTTGCCAAGTGAGAGACGACCATAATACTTTTTCACATATAGTCTATATTGGCGTGGATAAACATTATGTACTGCGTGTCTTCAATGCAGTGGTTTCCATTGTCTTGTGCACCCTCATGCCGCTGATCATTGCTGATTCTCATGTTTTTTAGGGACAGTTTTCCACCCCAGGGGTAAGAAAGTGCCCCGAACATCTGCCCACTTCTCCGACGTCTTTTAAAAGGCCGTTGACAGAATGAGGGTCACTTGCTACATCGGAGGTCTTCGGCCGCCACTGCTGTAGTTAAGCAGTGACTGGGACCGAACCTCGGACCCAGTAAATTTTATTCGATAGTCAGAGACGCTGCGCACAGACCACTGTGATCACAGAGTCAATTGATAACATACTTAAAATATTAAAATGCTTTCAAAATTTAAAAAAGAGCATATACAATTACGTAACACTCTGCAACGTCAGATACTTTATATTTTAGCAATTTTAAGTATTTTTTATAAAATGATGCGACAGTTTACCAAGAATTGTCACCATCCACCGCGTGGATCTACATACACTGACGGAAAAAATCTGAACAACAAAAAGAATTAATTTACAGTAATAAAATTTTGGGAGCACACTTTGGAGCTAACACAATTAAGTGATTAACATTGCAAGATCACAGATTTATGTAAGCGCGAGATAAGCCACTGCAAATGTGAAATGCTGGTACATTAATAACTGTTTCTACCGCCAGAATGCTGAATGCAAGCACGCAAACGTGCATGCGTTGTGCTGTACAGGTGCCGGAAGTCAGCTTGTGAGATAGAATTCCATGCCTGTTGTTCTTGGTCGGTCAGTACAAGGACGGTTAATGGTGTCAGTGGATGACTCTCGAGTTGTCGTTCGACTATTTCCCATCCGTGATCCAGCAGACCAAGGCAAATAAATCGAAACTCAGTAGAACATGTTGGGCTACAACAGCGGTATGTGCGCGAGATTTATCCTGTTCATGAATGGCAGCTCAACAGGACGAATCACCAGACTGACGTACAAATTTACAGTTAGGGACGTGGAATACCCACGAGAGTGCTCCTGCTGTCACGCAAATCGCACACCAGACTATAACTCCAAGTGTAGGTCTACGGTGTCTAGCACGCAGATACGTCGGTTGCAGGCCCTCAACTACCCTCCTTCTAACCAACACGCGGCCATCACTGGCGACGTGGCAGAACCATTTTTCATGAGAAAACACAACGAACTTCCACCCTGCCCTCCAATGAACACTCTCTTGGCACCACTGAAGTCGCAAATGGCGGTGGTTTGGGGTCAGTGAAAAGCACGCTACAGGGTGTCTAGCTCGGAGTTGTCCTTGAAGTGACCGATTTGTAACAGTTCGTGGGAAAACTACTGCTCAAATTCCAGAATGAGATTTTCACTCTGCAGCGGAGTGTGCGCTGATATGAAACTTCCTGGCAGATTAAAACTGTGTGCCCGACCGAGACTCGAACTCGGGACCTTTGCCTTTCGCGGGCAAGTGCTCTACCATCTGAGCTACCGAAGCACGACTCACGCCCGGTACTCACAGCTTTACTTCTGCCAGTACCTCGTCTCCTACCTTCCAAACTTTACAGAAGCTCTCCTGCGAAACACTGTCAGAGGTGGTAGGGCTCATGGAAACAAAATAATTCCAATAAACACAGTCCTAAAATGCACCCTTTCTGCTACAAATACGTGTTTACAGGAGGTGCTCAACGTGGCGTCCATTCATGACAGTGCATCCCTCGGCTCTCCGGCATAAGGAATGATGGAGTCTTTAAAGTATACCGGTTGTTGTAATACCTGCTGTCACGAATTGAAGACGCGTTCCTATAGTGACCGCACATAGTTGATTAGCGTGGCGTAGACTAATTCCCTCAAGTGTCCCGATCACCAAAATTCTAGGAGATTTAGGTCTGGGGAACGAGCAGCGAGAGGTATGAAACTTCTAGTGCTAGTTCTGCAAGGTTCGCAGGAGAGCTTCTGTAAAGTTTGGAAGGTAGGAGACGAGGTACTGGCAGAAGTAAAGCTGTGAGTACCGGGCGTGAGTCGTGCTTCGGTAGCTCAGATGGTAGAGCACTTGCCCGCAAAAGGCAGAGGTCCCGAGTTCGAGTCTCGGTCGGGCACACAGTTTTAATCTGCCAGGAAGTTTCTTACTGCTCAAATTGTTGCTGCAGATGCAGTACGATACGCCAGAGCGATACGCCAAACATAATCGCCTTCCCTCTAGGCAGTGCTACGTGGAAGTCTAGAGCCTAATCTTCTTGCGACAGTACGTTCTCGTGACCAGCGCTGCCAGCAGTCATGTACAGTGGTGACATTACTACCAAGACTTTCTTCAGTAAAGCAGAAGGAGTATCCATCTTCTCGTAGCGCTATTACACGACCTTGTTCACACTCAGTGAAGTTGATAATGGCGTCTTTGTCACCTTAAAGGAGTTCTTGACTAGCATCAACTCATCATGTCAAATTCCAAAGATAACTAACGCTCACGACCGTTACAGTCTGTATTAAAACAAGCCCGATTTCCATGCTCAACATGGCGCTACTAGCGCAACTCTTACGCGACTAGCTCGAAATCTGAATAGGCGTCATGTCTCAGATACAGAAACAAGCCAATTAACTTTCGTTTACACCACACAACTCCTTCTTGGTGTTGCGATCTGTTTTCCGTCAGCATATATACTACTGGCCATTAAAATTGCTACACAAAGAAGAAATGCAGATAATAAACGGGTATTCTTTGAACAAATATATTATACTAGAACTGACATGTGATTACATTTTCATGCAATTTGGGTGCATAGATCCTGAGAAATCAGTACCCAAAACAACCACCTCTGGCCGTAATAACTTCCTTGATACGCCTGGGCATTGAGTCAAACAGAGCTTGGATGGCGTATACTGGTACAGTACCTTCATCACGATACCATAGTTCATCAAGAGTAGTGACTGGCGTATTGTGACGACCCAGTTGCTCGTCCACCTGACCAGACGTTTTCAATTGGTGAGAGTTCTGGAGAATGTGCAGACCAGAGCAGCAGTCGAACATTTTCTGTATCCAGAAAGGCCCGTACAGGACCTGCAACATGCGGTCGTGCATTGTCCTGCTGAAATGTAGGGTTTCGCAGGGATCGAATGAAGGGTAGAGCCACGGGTCGTAACACATCTGAAATGTAACGTCCACTGTTAAACGTGCCGTCAATGCGAATGGGAGGTGACCGAGACCTGTAACCAGTGGCACCCCATACCATCACGCCGGGTGATACGCCAGTATGGCGATGACGAATACACGCTTCCAATGTGCGTTCACCGTGATGTCACCAAACACGGATGCGACCATCATGATGCTGTAAACAGAACCTGGATTCATCCTAAAAAATGACGTTTTGCCATTCGTGCACCCAGGCTCGTCGTTGAGTACACCATCGCAGGCGCTCCTGTCTGCGATGCAGCGTCAAGGGTAACCGCAGCCATGGTTTCCGAGCTGATAGTCCATGCTGCTGCAAACGTCACCGAACTGTTCGTTCAGATGGTTGTTGTCTTGGAAACGTCCCCATCTGTTGACTCAGGGATCGAGACGTGGCTGCACGATCCGTTACAGCCGTGCGGATAAGATGCCTGTCATCTCGACTGCTAGTGATACGAGGTCGTTGGGATTCAGCACGGCGCTCCGTATTACCCTCCTGAACCCACCGATTACTGCTAACAGTCATTGGATCTCGACCAACGCGAGCAGCAATGTCGCGATACGATAAACCGCAATCGCGATAGGCTACAAACCGACCTTTGTCAAAGTGGGAAACGTGATTTCACGCATTTCTCCTCCGTACACGAGGCATCACAACAACGTTTCACCAGGCAACGCCGGTCAACTGCTGTTTGTGTATGAGAAATCAGTTGGAAACTTTCCTCATTTCAGCACGTTGTAGGTGTCACCACCGGTGCCAACCTTGTGTGAATGCTCTGAAAAGCTAATCATTTACATATCACAGCATCATCTTCCTGTCGGTTAAATTTCGCGTCTGTAGCACGTCATCTTCGTGGTGTAGGAATTTTAATGGCCAGTAGTGTATATATTTCTTGGATTTAGGTGTTGTGCCGTTAAAAAATGTAGACAGAAATTATACCTTTATTAAAGGCTTTAATCCGCATAAGGAACTAATTTCAAAGTGCACTCACGGACTTGGTAACGCCTGACTGTAGGCAGATTAGAATGTTGTCGGCCGCCGGTTGGAGACTTCAACGCCAGGTCGGGTTAGTAACCTCTGTCTCCGAGCCCGCAGTGATCGCACTGCCCTGTCGCTGGCAATCTCCACCGGAGCGCGACACGGGCGTGGGTGAACGTTCGCTCGCCACCAGCCGGCTGGTGAGCGATATGATATTTGGAGCTGAGGTCAGTAACCAGCCGAGCCAGCCCCGCGCGTCCCGGGCGCTCGCCTTCCCGTTTGCCGGCCGGTAGTACCCGAGGCAGCCGCCAGGCGGAGGAGGGCCACTTCGCGCGAGGGTGGGGGGGAAAGTCAAGGTGAGGAGACCCCGGCATTGGAGGAGCTCTTCAGTGCTGCTAAGACTTGGCGGACGGCCGCATGAGGAAGGGTCTGCTCGAGGACGCGCGCGCCATGCCCTGTGTTGACAAGTGTCGGACATAACCTCGCCTACCGCCGCGCGTGTGCTAGTGACAATCACTTGAAACACCCAGTGTCTGCCCGCGTAAGCGTCGTTTCGCATCAGTGTCCACGCAGCTACTTTTCTTTACCAATTTTCACATTGTTTACTTTTACCAATAGGAGATTCCTCGGTGTCGTACTGTGCAAATTGTTGAACAGTGCTTCGTTTTTGGTGACACTGCATTCAGTTTCAGCAGCTGAGAACGCCTGTGATCTAATATTTCGAAATAGTCCGTGACAGTGCACGTGTTTGACAGTGACACAGCAGTTGTGACAGTGGAATGACCTTTGCTGCAGTCGAAAAGGAACAGACGCTCTCCAATGGTTTTTAGAGATTGTGTGTTGAGGCGGTGAAATTATTCGACCGTGTGTGACATTTGTTTGCGGATTGTGCGCTTTATTCAAGAAGTGCAAGGCCGCACATACTTTGGGATCAGACAGAACGTGTTTTGTTTTCGGGAGTAGAACAGTGTGAAGGTTTACGGTTGGAGCAGTGAGACGGTACGCTGACCAGTGAGAAATCGCGAGAGAGGAGGACAAGTGCGTTGGTGCGTGGAATTGTGACGTCGATCCCTGGCCAGCCGGCGGGAGCCACGTGCGTTTGTTTGTGAGCGCACCGGGAACGATTGTGCGCACTTCCGCGAGCCTTCGGCCGCGGCGGTTTCGCAAGACTTTGAACTTCACCTTGGCCGGCCGCAAAGTGTCGACGACTCCGGAACTACGCGGAGAGCGGAAGGTAAGTGAACCCACTGGGTCTCCTCAAGTCGCGGACGCTATACAGCGTGTTTGCCGTTGTCTTATTGGACAACGACGTATCTGACAAGAACGGAATGGTCTAGGCTATCACGGGGTTCGCCATTGCATAATATCTTTGCCGACGGAGGACATTGACCTTCCGTTCCCGTTACCTTCGAGAGCTCCGCGACGTGCTACTTTGCGCTGCTACTGACGGCAGAGCCGCTGGCAGGGCGGAGGACAGTTGACAGGCAGCAAAACAAATAGAGAAATCTCTGGGGTGAACAGCAGAATGAAACAAGTTCAGAAGTCGAATGCATAGTTTAGTTCCATGTCGCTTCAAATACCCAAAACACACACGCGCTCTCCATAATATGTGACACTGCAGACATTGAACTCCTCCTCATGCTTAAGAATGGTATCGTATACGCATTTTCTATTGCTTTAGTAAAGGTTTTCATGGTAACATGTTCAGCCCCCGACGTCGTATTTACCGACACTTAAGCACAACAAATCATAACAAAACTAAAACGTTTTACAGAGCTATTTGCCGCGCCGCAACTATACAAACTGCAGATTTTAGTAGTACCTCATTCAAAGGTGTCTCCAGTACGCTACATTTTCTGTACGATTTTTTGTGCGAAAGTTCCGAGGAATGTTATTTCAGCAACTAAATATACATTCACTGTTTTTGTCTGATGTAACATGGACCAACTGCCCCAAATGACCTTCATCAGAGGGGCAATATATTCAATAATAGTTCGTTGAAAAATCGAACTGACTCATTCACAACTTACCGCAGTAAGCAAAACATAGAGCTAATGAAAAAGAAAAAAAAGCATTATCTTAAACTAAGCGGGAAGGTTACTCCGAGACGTGATGTACACTTTTTGACTTAGTAATTGTATCATCATGTCCACGACACGGGAGATCCCTTACACATTTCTGTTGTAGAAAGATCTCCGTTTTATTAAGTCATCAAACTTGAATACGAATTTCAAGCAGCCGATGTTGGGAGGAAAGCCAGCGACATTGTAATTAGAATGCAGTCGCGAACTATATTTCCAGCGTCACTATTTTGTTATTTTGAAAATTTTATTGTGCCATTCTTCCAATTTACCACAGGGTCATCACCAGGGGCTATAGTTTCTAGAGTGTTATCCCGCGAACTAAGTGCAGGCAGTAGGCATACTTTTGATACTACTGAGCACACTTAAAAGTCGATAGTAAAAATAGAATAAAATGTTTTTAAAACTTGTCAGTTATTCTTTTCTCTCGCAGGTCGTATCTATCAAATAATTATGTGAAATTTTGTAGTCTACAATAAAAGACACCATGACAGCATCCATTATGTACCAGCGTAGGTAAAGGTCATCAGAAGTATTGAAAAACGACAAATCTCGAGTGGTTGTTGGCTCTATGACATTATCCATTATTATGTTTCAGTCGCAGGCATCAACGATTTCCACACTGGAAAAAATGCTGTAGTTTGTTTCGAATTGTATCCATTCACGTTACCTTTCCTAAATCAGTTTCCACCTAATCTGAGTGCCTGTTATTTGAAGTCTTAACAGGGTATCTGTTAACTCTCCTACGATAGGGAATAGGTTTCGTGTTCCACACATTGCACATTCGGCGTAGTGTAGTTGATAGATGTGAGTAAAGCAATTGCTGAGCAACAGTAAGCAATGACGCACAGTCGCCGAGTTTCCTAGAATTACGAAGGAAAACGAGTTTCGCAGAATCGTAATAGCGTGTAGGAGATGAACTCTAGTGTGGTGTACGGACGTTTTGCTACTTTTGTGAGAAGCTGAGTGTTAAAATGTTTCATTGTCGACTTGTGTGCCCACCTCGAACCCCTTATTCTCTTCGAAAAAAAGGTCTCTAATATGCACCATTCCTAAGAGAGATTCGAATACGTAAGAAAACTGATTGGCAATTATCTCGCCGCAGCAGAGCAGATTGTTACTCGTCTCGATGTCGGAGCAGGTCGTTTGCCGAGGCGCGTGACCTTGAAATGTGTCGGCTGTTGCATATGTCGTATGGTAGCGGTGCAGTCGCATTCAGCTAGCGCTTTTCAGCTAGAGGGGTGTGTAGGGGGTTGGGGCCGACGCGCTTTGTGGGTTTTCCCCGCCCGCGCGAATGCGGCGGGAGGTTTGGCGAGCCGACCAGCACTCCGTCACGTGCGGCGAGGCCGCCGTGGTCGTTGCTCTTCTGGCGAGCCGAGCTATAAGCGGCCGCGCGGCCGGAAGGTAGCTTCACACGCCAGGGAACACGGCTTCGATTACCGGCCGCACGCTCTGCCCGCCCCTTCGGCCGCGCCAGCCACGGACTCCAGTCTTCTTCTAGATGTACGATCGCTTCACGTAATACATCGTAAGCCTGACGAGAAAAAGACGAAAAAAAAATCAACGTTACTAATGGAAGCTTTGGAACATATTGCACCATAATCAAAATATCCATGGGTGTACTGCCGATCTACAGTGTCCAACGGGCACAATATTTCGCGCCGCGACCGAACCCAGTTCCCTCTGAGCAGCCATAGCGTACGGATCTCCGTGCCGGCACGTTCACAGGAGCTGAGTCCGTCAGTTCACCTGATGATGGCGACATGTATGAACGCCAAAATATTGTGCCCGTTGGACACTGTAGACCGGCAGTACACCAGTGGATATTTTGATTATCAAATACGCCGGGAGAAACTCAAGAATCATATTGCACCATGTCGCGGTCACTTTTCCGCAGCACTTTTACTGATGGTTGCAAATTTAATTTCTTTTTCTCCAAATTATTTTAAAGAGGCAATGATTCACCAGTTTTGAATATTTACGAAAGTATGACTGTACGGTACGTCACTTTATTAAAACTGCAATTTTCTTTCACACATTAGACCGTCCTCAAGCTCAAAAAGCGACATTAATTACACGACATGCACCTGATTATAACAACTTACATCTAGAGCCACTTTATTCAGTAACTTCGTCGAAATTATAGATTTCGGAAAAGTATCTAATTTCTGCCTTACGCAACACGTTAACTGGCCGAAGCAGCAGCATTCATTCTTTTTTCTCTATTGATGCATCCATTCCTTTAACCCTCTTCTTCTGGCGAACAGTTTGAAAAGTGTTATATTACAGTATTGTGTTGGTTAACACAAAGAAAGTTTATATTAATTACAGCGTTGAAAAGGCCATAGACCGATTATTCATAAAATCGCTGTTCATTACGACAAATACGAATATTACAGAAAAAAAATTTTGAATCGTTGTGGTTAGACAGTTCTCCTTTGAAATGGTACAAACACATACATGCATCCCAATTCT
Source organism: Schistocerca cancellata (assembly GCF_023864275.1). Classification (NCBI taxonomy): domain Eukaryota; kingdom Metazoa; phylum Arthropoda; class Insecta; order Orthoptera; family Acrididae; genus Schistocerca; species Schistocerca cancellata. The sequence continues at coordinate 350,522,739 of NC_064634.1, read as the reverse complement.
TCGAATCAAATCGTAACTTAGTAAAAATGGTTCAAATGGCTTTGAGCACTATGGTACTTAACATCTCAGGTCATCAGTCCCCTAGAACTTAGAACTATTTAAACCTAACTAACCTAAGGACATCACACAGAGCCATGCCCAAGACAGGATTCGAACCTGCGGCCGTAGCGCTCGCGTGGTTCCAGATAAGCGCCTAAAACCACTCGGCCACTCCGACCGGTCGTAATTTAGTAAATTTCTTGCAAGCGTCCCTGAAACCCCAGTTCGGCAACGCATATTTAGGTGTTTCCTCCGAAGTGTCTTTAAACAGCTTAATCCTACAACACAAAAATGTTACAGTGTTACTAAACCATCGTACATTTTGCTACTCCATATTTTATTCAAAGGAAGTCATAATTTATGGTTTATGCCCTAGCTAATTTCAGTTATAAGGTCTCTAATAGTATGTCATTTAGGAAGTAAGTACAAAATGCCCTGGTTTACTTCCTGTACTGACAGTACCAGATTGGCGGTAACCACGAAATGCTAGCAAAGTGCAATCCTAAATTTTCCGATGGTTCAGTCACCTAGAGTTTGGTCGATTTCCTGATGGTTCTTTGGAAATGGCCACCACCAACTTCCCGGTCATAGTTGTCCACCTTGTGATCTGTTGCTGATGACGCGGTCGTCGACGGAAAGCTAATCTCTAACTCATATTCATTCTTTACGGAATGTGATGCATTACGTTATGTCACTCATTATGTTTCGGGTGTACCGCCCACATTTTCATGAACAAACGCTCTTTATACATAATACATGGGCCATGAACAAAATGCACTGCACTGTACTCACTTGTGTGAAACTTGATATACCTCGTGTACTTGTGAAACCTGATGAAAAGTGCCGCTCAAAACTTGTCATTTTGGATAAACAGTCTAGTGGTGGCGCTGTACTTAACTTATTATTTCTTAATGATTATTGACGACAAGATAAACTGAACCTATAAAGACAGCTGATTTTTTCGGTACATAAAGACATCGATGTCGTCTTGCCGCTATTACAGACCCTAACGATGCAGTTGCATTCTAGTCAGTTACTTTTTTTGTAAGAGAGAATCAGAATTACACGTTATGCACGATATCAGATGAGAAAAGCCGATTTTTTTCAATAAGAAAAGCAGAGAGATAATTTCCTCGTTCAAAAATTTGCTTTTCACATCAGTACTTTTATTTGAACTGTCCCCTCAGTTATTCTTACATCGTAACGTAACGGAATACTATGATAACGCTCTTCTTAGGAAATATATCATATGTTGCACAAGAGTGCGGAACGTCGCATGCGTAGGCAACAGTCTAAGAATACTTTGTGCTGTTAGTCATTCAGCTCCGTCCCGTTATCAGCAAGCAGGAACGTTAGACAGATTGTGGAAGAGAAAGCGATTCTGATACGAATGTTGCAACGCTACATGGCGCACTAAGACAAAAATAGGGACAGTACAGCAAATGGTTGTAATAGGCCCTCATCGTAGGAGGCGCAACTTTACAATGTTACGCACCGTCTGTTGTTTGCCGTTGCCAACAAAGAGAAAGGCAAATGTCAAAAGGAAGCGAATATAGCGGACTTTTGCACTGCTAACCATCGTAAAAGAAGCTTATAGACGGTCTGAGAAAACATCTACGCTACACAGCATATTCAGTAATGCATCATTGCATATTTTAGTATGAGTAATAAACTCTTAATTAACATAGAAAACGATTACTAGAATCCTTTTTGTTTTACTTCCTTCATTGCAGATACAATTTTCATGCCTAGGTCACACGTAATGGCAATCAAGCTCTCGGCTCACTACCTACAACACCCATTAGCCGTTACCCTAAAGGACATGATGATTAATGCAGTTCATCTATTATGAAATACCGTAGTGGCCAATCCTGCTTTCAGAGGATGCTTGGATGAAGAAGAAATGCGATTGATGCTTCCTGTAAGAATTCGTTGCACTCATAGCCACTTAAAGAATTCCAGCCTGATATTAAACACTCCCTGATTTCCACACTCCTGCCTCCACTTTCGTCGGCGGAAGCATTAAATTATGGTAAATTCTGCAAACGGGATATCGTTGTTTTCTTTTCAGCGGCTATGTTAAAACGGACTACTCAACAGCCAAAAGCCAGTTCTCATCCTTTTTGCTCTACCGCTTTCGTCACACCCATGTCGGAGAAGGTGATTTTGGCACTGGTCGCGGCTCTTAATCTCCGTGAATGCGATTCACTCGCCCGGAGAGGCAAACAGGTGGTTTTTTTTCTGCTCCGGCAGGCGCCGGTCTGGAAACAGGGATCCTTGCTGCAGGTCGCAAGGGGTCGTTGACCTCCGCGCTTGTTTTACCCGCTAGAATTTCGCACGATGGTCGTCTGTCTGGCCTTTCTTTCCTTTTCATTTTAATTCTCGAATATGAAGGCACGTAAGGTATTACTGCAGCAGAACAGGTTACGATGACCCAATCATAAACTGCATTATACTTCCAGAAGAGCTGACTTCGTGACCGTCAGAATATTATGTATCACACATATTGCTTTCTGTGGAGTTCATAAAGGCACTTTTCCTCACACGTCGTTCTAGCTCCATCAATATACGCGCTTTGCTGGGAAACGCGAAATGGTAGATTGGCCATGAAGATTTCTACTAATATTCAGTCAGGAAATTTTCTCGAGACTTGGGAACATCTCAGGCGTGATATTCCAGACTAAATAGGTCGCCTTCAGCATGACTTTGGGGACATGCAAAAGCAAATGTAACCACTCTGTGACCATTCTCTATTCGGGGGGATATATACATCGTATGTGCTTGCACGATTTCTAAAAAAATGGTTCATATGGCTGTAAGCACTATGGGACTTAACATTTGAGGTCATCAGTCCCCTAGACTTAGAACTACTTAAACCTAACTAACCTAAGGACGTCACACACATCCATGCCCGAGGCATGATTCGAACCTTCGACCGTGGCAGCAGCGCGGTTCCGGACTGAAGCGCCTAGAACCGATCGGCCACAACGGCCGGCCACCATTTCGACTGTGTTATTCTCATCTAAACGACTCGGGTAATTGCCACAATACTAGTGACGTACTACGCTGAGCAGAACCTATGTTGTCCATTTCGATGATTTAGATGCAATGGAGCTAATTTCCAATGCTAATGTCAATGATAACAGTTATCGTCGTCACGAATACGCTATTGTATCACTCGTTATACTACCACAAAGTCTAACATGGACTCGCTGAAATACTTCTCCTCTTTTGGCCTGTGGTCCTGATCCGTGCATGAGCTCTCCCTTCGACTAGACTGCACCTAACCTCAGTCATGCAAGTGCACTCACCCGTCGGAGCAACCGCCCTCGAGTGGGGGCAGAACTCTTGAAATGCGTTATCGGGAGCCCGAGGCAGCAATGGCGCCTGCTTCCCGTCTCCAGGAATGAGGTTAGCTCTGCCTGCAGCTTCCCGGATTCCACAGGCAATCGCCATTAGCTCACCACTGCAGGCTGCACACTTAAAATTTCGTCATCGCTCGCTCGCTAGAGCCAAGCAACTAGGAGCGGCCCCCAGTGCACATAAATGTTTCGAATAGGTATTATTAGTTTTACGATATTTAAATTATTGTTGCGCTTCAATGTTTAACATTAGTAACAAAGAAGGAGACCGGCTTGGTTGCTGAAAACTCTGTTTTTCCATTCTTTACAATCAAAACTAGACTGTTTCAGCCCGCACGACCATTTTCAAGTGGTTTGAGGCTTATATCGAACTCTCGTCTTGACAACAAAACAATTATTTCTTCCTTACGTATTTCGACATTATTGTCAGAGAACAGAACGTAAAATGAGAGGCGCACAACGAGAAACATATTTACATCACACATTCAATACAATAGTACAGATACCAGAATTTACACCTACCAGAACACAAAGTACCGCGTCCAACTTAGTCTTACAAAGAATAAAGGTCAGCTGGTTCGTAAGCGACCAAGAACGGTGAAGGAAAAACAGCATCGTCAGAAGGCGCTAACTTACCGTAGATAGGACTGTCGTGAAAAGAATACTTGTCTTTCCGCTTTTGCAAAAAGTGACAGCCGCGCGGGGTAGCAGTACGGTTTAAGGCGCATTGCCACGGTTTGCGCGGCTGCCTCCGTCAGAGGATCGAAAAATGTTCAAATGTGTGTGAAATCTTATGGGACTTAACTGCTAAGGTCATCAGTCCCTAAGCTTAAACACTACTTAACCTAAATTATCCTAAGGACAAACACACACACCCATGCCCGAGGGAGGACTCGAACCTCCGCCGGGACCAGGCGCACAGTCAGAGGTTCGAGTCCTCCCTTGGACATGGGTGTTTGTGTTGTCCTGAGCGTAGCCTAGTTTACGTTAGATTAAGTATTGTGTAAGCCTAGGGACTGATGACCTCAGCAGTTTGGTAAAAAAAAATGGAAACCCTGCAAGCAGAACATCTGTCATATTTTACAGTGTTTTGAGAATTACGCAGCAAACAAAAATAAGCCGTTTCTGAGTTGACAAAGAATAATAAAAGTTTTGGCGGCCGGTGGGTTCCTTCTCTAGCATTTTCTGTTCCCACTTACGAATGGATGCAGCACTATCAGAAATGAAAATATTTTATTACGAATAATTACCGTGCCCATTCTTCCGATGTTCTATCTACGAGTTCTTCCCGAAACATGATCCCATCGAAAGAATTAGGATAAACTTCTTTTCGTGCAGCGATGTCAGAAATTCATGCTATTCATTATTCTGATGCTTCGAGTGTAATATAATAAGCGGAATTTTTCTCTATCGCTATTATTTATCCTATAGTTTTTACCTGTTTTTCCTAAATTACTTGTCATATAACTCTGTTTCTTTAATTTTCGTCCCATCTAGTATTCAACAATAAATAGAACCTACCGAGCTTTTCGTTGTTTCTAAAAAGCCGCACCACTGCAGCGCCTTTACAACTACACTGAAACACACACTGGTGCTCTCATTCATTCATCTGCTACCAAAAGATACACATATTTTAAAATTCCCCTTTTATTCTTTGCAATATGAAGTACGGGCATGAACATAATCTTTGTGTAGCGGTAAAACAGAAAAAAAGAGAACATAAGTTTCAACCACAAGGACGAAGTAGTTTAAATATTGTATAATTTGGGGCAAAGGCAAAATGTACAGGAGTAAAATAATAAACTGGTTGCCTCTGTTGTCCATATTGCTCCAAAGTCAGTTTTGGAACTACTACTTGTTAATTACTGTTCTTGGCAATACCAGCTGTTCTCCTGCACTCAAACGCACTTTTCAGAATGAAGATTGGTTTTTACAGAACAGACACAGGCACCATTTTCTTGAAATCGTTTGTTATGGGGCGTTGCCATTGAGGCTGCTATGATCGCAAACTCAGTTAACAAGGGCTAAAGTTCCTTCCGGATCTGTCATTAAAACAAACATTTTCCTCGAATCCTAAGCGATTTTCGCATCTCACTACTTTCAGTACGTGCTAATGTCACACCATTGTTCTCAGTGTTTGCGAATAATTTCTTAATGCCCAGAAATAACTATCTCTAATGGAAGTACGCCCAGTAGACGAATTCAAATCAACATTCAAACTGATTTGTTTCTCTAATACAGGTCTATAGTTTTAACATTGCGACTTGTTTTATGCATTGTGGTTTGGAATTCGCCCCTTCAACACGACGTTTTAAATGGAATTCCAAAAAGTGGTCTTCTTTTATCCTTTCTTCTATTGAAGGAGACACCGTAACATTGTACTTGGTAGACCTAAAGATGCCTCTGTCATCAAAGACAGAGTTCAAAGCACTTTTACGCAATACTGGGTAACTGCTTTACGTCGCATCTCAATGAAAGATGCTATCATTCCAGCTGTTGAATGAAGTTTGATCTGAGTTGATTTGATGAAATCGGAGAAATTGACACGGTTTCTTAAGAAAACACTCGACGACAGCGATTAGATCAGCCATGCTGTTCGTCACGTAATCCAGAAGCTGTGGATTAGGTCACAGTACGGTGTGGAATTTCCCACGCTCCGCCATACCACAACAGAACGTTCACCTCAGTTAGCACCCAATACCTAAACGGATATGACAGACGCTACATTAAACAGCTTAAGTCGGCTCGTCGGCAAGTTTACTGCCGCAGTTAATCGGCTTTTAATCGCAAATAACACGTAGCACACACGTTTGCGCCAATAAAATAGTTTCATAATCCCGAAAGAACGACATAATAACAAACAAAAACTAATATCGGATTAGAATGACACTGTTCAACATAACAACTGTTGTACCAGAAATTTAACATAGCGTATACGCAAGAGAGTTGGGGAATTTCTCCAGAACTATATATGGTGGCAGAATATTTTGCAACAGTTAGCTTACTGTATGGAATATTTCATAGAGTGCTACAAGAGATATTTTTTTTCGTGAAGAATGTTTTCCTGTTGTTCCTTTCTTTCAATTTACAGATGAAATTCCCGGCTTTCGTATTGACATTGCACATTAAAACCCTCTAAATTCTTGGCGACAAATCTTCATTTCGCTCTGACGGTCGGTAGCTCGTGGTATAGTGGCCAGCGTTGCTACCTCTGGATCACGGGGTCCCAGGTTCGATTCTCGACCGGATGGGGATTTTCTTTGCCCAGGGACCGGTTGTTTGTGTGGTCCTCATTATTTCATCATCATCATTATCATTCGTGATAGTGGCTAGATCGGACTGTGTAAAACTTAAGACTTCGTACGGGCGTTGATGACAGCGCAACTGAGCGCCCCACAAACCAAACTCCATCATTTCGCTCTGAGGACCGGTAGAGTGAGACTGCTGTATAACATGTTATTACGAATATTCTTGCAATTAAAGTGAAATGTAAGTAGAACTTCAACGGATTAACACGTTGTCAGTTTCGCCTTTTGCATTTTTGAAATATTCTTGTCACTGTTGATATCTCGGATTTCAAACAAACGGCGTATCTGCCTCATCAACCAACTCTTTAGATGTAGAGATAGGGCTGGCCGAGGTGGCCAAGCGGTTCTAGGCGCTTCAGTCCGGAACCGCGCGACTCCCGCCTCGGGCATGGATGTGTGTGATGTCCTTAGATTAGTTAGGTTTAAGTAGTTCTAAGTTCTAGGGGACTGATGACCTCAGAAGTTAAGTCCCATAGTGCCCAGAGCCATTTTGAACATCCTTTAGGAACAATATTTTCATATCTCCACGTAATTTCCATCCCTCTCAACTGCCTTACGCCATCTTGGAACCAGCGCCTGTATACCCGCACGGTAAAATTCTGGACCAACCTGTTGGAGCCACTGTTTGGCAGCGTGCACAAGGGAGTCATCATCTTCAAACCTTGTTCCACGAAGAGAGTCCTTCAGTTTCCCAAAGAGATGGTCACATGGAGCCATGTCAGGACTGTAAGGCGGATGTTTCAGTGTTGTCCATCCGAGTTTTGTGATCGCTTCCATGGTTTTTTGACTGACATGTGAACTCGCATTGTCGTGCAACAGCAAAACGTCCTAATTTTGCCGATTTTGTCGAAGACGACTCAGTCGAGCTTGAAGTTTCTTCAGTGTCGTCACATATGCATCAGAATTTATCGTGGTTCCACTTGGCATGATGTCCACAAGCAAGGGTCCTTCGGAATCGAAAAACACCGTAGCCATAACTTTTACAGCAGAAGATGTGGTTTTGAATTTTTTTTCTAGGGTGAATTTGCATGATGCCACTTCATTGATTGCCTCTTCGTCTCTGGTGAAAAATGATGGAGCCATGATCATGACCTGTCACAATTCATCCAAGAAATTCATCTCCACCATTCTTGTAGTGTTCCAAAAGTTCGCTGCATGCCGTTTTCCTTGTTTCTTTGTGAGCCACTGTCAACATCCTGGGAACCCACGTGACACAAACCTTTTTTAACGCCAACACTTTCAGTATTCTGCAAACACTTCCTTCCCCTATCCCAGCGTAGCGTGACAATTCGTTCACTGTGATGCGTCTGTCAGCAGTCACCAATTCGTTAACTCTCTGCACATTGTCTGGAGTGTGTGCAGTATGAGGCCTGCCGTTGCGACGACAATCCTCAATATTGCCGTGCCCGCTTTCATCACGTAACCTGCTTGCCCACCGACTAACAGTACTGCGATCGACAGCAGCATCTCCATACACCTTTTTCAACCACTTGAGGATGTTTCCCACTGTCTCGTTTTCACAGCACAGGAATTCTATGACAGCACTTGCTTCTGACAAACGTCAAGTGTAGCAACCATATTGAAGACGTGCTGTGACGGCGCCACTCACGGGAACAGGTTGAACAAAGTTTGAAAACAATCGGGAAGGATGTACCTAAACACTGTAAAACTTCCACACGTGCGGAATGAAAACGGTGTTTTTTTTACAAAAAAAGTGTGCATTTCTTTTGGAGTGACTCGCGTAGATAAGGATGTTGCTGTGTGGTCCCCTTGTGAGTGCAGTGTAGAGGACACCAGCCCGACCAGCCTCATTGTGCACCTGTACCCAAGTACGGGAGACACCTCGCTTGCGACTTTGCTGACACTGGCGACGCTCGGCAGAGCAGAGGCGAGCGAGCACGTGCGCTAACAGCTGACGGCGAGGCTGCTAGTACTCGCCGGGTGTGGAGCGCGCGCGCTGGGACGCGGGCGGCCCTGCGCTGCTGGCGACCTTGACGGCCGCGTCCTGGCCAGGGGCCAGCGGCCGGCCCGCCCAGGATCGCGGAAACACCGCGCCCGGCCCGACCGGACACCACTCTCGGGCGCCACGTCAACGACCTCTGCCCCGCGCGGCCCCCGGTGCACCCCTGCACTGCTCTGTGCGGTTAGCGGGTCTGCATTGACGATGGTGGCGCACTGGAGTTAAGTGTCGGGAATCTCGAAATATTCTCGGCGTACTCAGTACTCTATGATGTTTCGGGAGTGCGGAGTCGCTCGAATAGCCGTGCGTGTTATAGTCTGTCTGTAAACTCGAGAGCGAGCAGCGCTTTTGGTGGGGGAAATGGCCTTTCCCGGAAGAACCCTGCCACTAGTCTACAGGGCAACCCAAAATCAGTTGCCCGTTACCTATCTAGCGGTGTACAGGGCTATTACAAATGATTGAAGCGATTTCATAAATTCACTGTAGCTCCATTCATTGACATATGGTCACGACACACTACAGATACGTAGAAAAACTCATAAAGGTTTGTTCGGCTGAAGCCGCACTTCAGGTTTCTGCCGTCAGAGCGCTCGAGAGCGCAGTGAGACAAAATGGCGACAGGAGCCGAGAAAACGTATGTCGTGCTTGAAATGCACTCCCATCAGTCAGTCATAACAGTGCAACGACACTTCAGGACGAAGTTCAACAAAGATCCACCAACTGCTAACTCCATTCGGCGATGGAAGCGCAGTTTAAAGCTTGTGGATGCCTCTGTAAGGGGAAATCAACGGGTCGGCCTGCAGTGAGCGAAGAAACGGTTGAACGCGTGCGGGCAAGTTTCACGCGTAGCCCGCGGAAAATTGGCTCATGCCACAACTGGAGACCGACAGCGCCGACTTCATCTTTCAACAGGATGGAGCTCCACCGCACTTCCATCATGATGTTCGGCATTTCTTAAACAGGAGATTGGAAAACCGATGGATCGGTCGTGGTGGAGATCATGATCAGCAATTCATGTCATGGCCTCCACGCTCTGCCGACTTAACCCCATGCGATTTCTTTCTGTGGGGTTATGTGAAAGATTGAGTGTTTAAACCTCCTCTACCAAGAAACGTGGCAGAACTGCGAGCTCGCATCAACGATGCTTTCGAACTCATTGATGGGGACATGCGGCGCCGAGTGTGGGAGGAACTTGATTATCGGCTTGATGTCTGCCGAATCACTAAAGGGGCACATATCGAACATTTGTGAATGCCTAAAAAAACTTTTTGAGTTTTTGTATGTGTGTGCAAAGCATTGTGAAAATATCTCAAACAATAAAGTTATTGTAGAGCTATGAAATCGCTTCAATCATTTCTAATAACCCTGTAGTTCGTTCGGGTTCAGGGATTTTCTCTGCCTCGTGATGACTGGGTGTTGTGTGATGTCCTTAGGTTAGTTAGGTTTAAGTAGTTCTAAGTTCTAGGGGACTGATGACCGTAGACATTAAGTCCCATAGTGCTCAGAGCCATTTGAACCATTTTTTGTGTAGTTCGGCGTGCAGTGATATACGTCGTTTCAGTTCGTGGGATCTTAGTTGCCAATCTCAGTCAGTTGACTTTGTGTACTCACTGATATACTTCAGTATCTGGAAGTGATGGATAATCGCCCTGCATTGCAAGAAAATGTGCAGAATACGAAGGGGATATTTGCGCGGAACGAGCGATCGATCGTCTCTAACGTTATTACAGCTTGTGTTAAGGAGGCTACAGAAAAAGAACTGTTGGCTAATATTACCAGTCCCAATCAAAGGGCTGCAGTTTATGCAAACGTCAGCCTCGCCAAAATAGGACGCATAAGGAAGGAACGCGAAAACAAGGCGAATGGTTTACTGGAATCGCCGCAAAGGAAAACTTATAATTTAGGGAGGAAACCCATCGATATAGACAGTTTCACAACATCGGTCATTCGACAAACGATGGAGGACTTTTACATCAACCAAAAAATAATGCTCACATTACGGAAATTACTCACTGGCGTGAAACGAAAAATACATTTTCGTTGCAGAAAGATGTTATACACGAGACATTGCGTGGAATGGGATGTACCTGGAAATACTTTTCAGACATGTTTACGAAGGCAATGACAAAAAAAAGCAGTGCGAATCGAACTAATACAACACACGTAATTATAAATATCTGGTTACATTTTAAACACTCTTCGTGTTGCAAAAATTGTTAAGTTTTAATGCAGCCCTTCAAAGAAAACTTCTACCTTTTAGTAGAAACACAAAGTAAGAACAAGCCTTAAATTCTACAGACTGATTGCACTATATCTGGTTCGTCTTAGGAACAGAGGAACATACATTCATACGAATAGGCTTTCGGTTCTATGTTTGTAGTATAATCCTGATTATTTACTCTATAATGTTTTGTTTAGAAGAAGCTATCGTCTTTTGTTTTCCTTATACTCTTAACGCATTTGTCTAAAAATAAACGCAGACGGGACGTATCTGTACACGGCGTCGTCACAGATTTAAAGCGCGCGCCGCGGCAGGGACTGTACTACGTTGTGGAACAGCCTGTAGAAGCGCCCTGTGACGTAGCAGGGTAGGCAGAGTGGGGACTCGCGCGCTCGCTCTTCGGTTTACCGACAGACTACAAGCAGCAACATCCGCAGTTTGGATTGCACAGACCCCTCATAGAAGCCACCCTGCGGATCGACGTCGGTGGTCGGTGTCCCCAGATTGTATTTTGTTTCTAGGCAGTCTCCCACATCTCTCTGCCTGAATATCGGGCTGGTGCCCAAGTCTCGCCTCAGTTACAAGATTTGTAAACATTTAATAGAAAACTATGGCTAAGGCAGACTGTTGGAGTGCGTACATTCCGACTCGGGGCGTAAGTAGCTGGCGACAGAGAGGGCATCCTGCCACCCCTTAAACTAAACATGCGAATCCTGTAATAACGATGCCGACCTTGTGCTGATGCGGGACAGTGGCGTAAGGGAAAAATAACTTTCAGAAGTGCACATTTGCGCACCTGCCAGATATCTTCGCCGCCCGCGGTGGCCGAGCAGTTCTAGGGGCTTCAGTCCGGTACCTCGCGACTGCTACGGTCGCAGGTTCGAATCCTGTCTCGGATATGGATGTGTGTGATGTCCTTAGGTTAGTTAGGTTTAAGTAGTTCTAAGTTCTAGGGCACTGGTGACTTCAGATGTTAAGTCCCATACTGCAGCGCACTGATGCAGTGTACGATGTCCGTCTCCCAAGGCTCGCCCGAAGATGTCTGGTTCAAATGGTTCAAATGGCTCTGAGCAGTATGGAACTTAACATCTGAGGTCATCAGTCCTCTAAGACTTACAACTACATAAACCTAAGTAGCCTAAGGACATCACACACAGCATTGCCCGAGGCAGGATTCGAACCTGCGACCGTAGTGGTCGCGCGGTTCCAGTCTGAAGCGCCTAGAACCGCTCGGCCACAGCGGCCGGCGTGAGGTTGGATGAGGACATTCTGTTTGTGAGCTGGCGAAGACAACCAGTGTGAAAGCAAAAAAACTCGTTGTGATCACAGGCTGTTCTGTAGCTTAGGCTGAGATCAAGGCTCGGTTGGAACATGTTTGTGAGTTGGTGAAGCCAATAAATATGAATGCAAGGAGCTACCGAAAGTTTCTGGTACTCCGGAGGTAGGGAGATAGGTCAATGCATTCCATCTCCTCACAACTATCACAAACTTGCCTTCACTGAGAGGAAATCATGGCCTTAACCCTTTCAGACCGTCTGGCTACAGTTGTGTACATTACCTTTACTCTATCTTAGTTGCAACAGAAGTGTTTTTTTCTCAATAGAAACCTGAGGTACATTTTTGTTAACGTTCAATCTTTTCATCGTGCACAAGTGCTGCCAACTGTTGGGCATCACTATGAAAATATCAACAAATCAGTGTAGCAGTTCGCAGCAGCTTGTGACCACCAGAAGACGCAGTTGTGGTTAGTTCTCTATATTCCACTGTATAATCGAATAATTGTTATTTTGCAGGGCAATTATTGAACGATCATTTTACTATTTATTACAGTAGAGAATATTTTGTAATTAGTCATTTTAGTCCATAAAATTAAGCGAAGTGTACAGAATATGTTTTGAAAACGAATACATATTTTTGTATAAATCTTACTTCTAAAATCATTTAAAAATCGCCTACGAGCATTATCAAACAAAGAAAAATATTCCTCCCTGCAGAAATCATGACTGAATGGGTCAATGGGATTCCATGCGTAACCCTCAACTGATAGCCGCTGTCCCAGTTTATAAGGTTTTTTGCCATCCGTATATCCGCGGATGCCCTAAAAGAATTCCAATGTAGATACACATTAGCCGAAACTGATGTTTTTTTTACTCCATCGTGTGCCTGGTGGATGTTCAGCAGTAGTGAGCTTTATGGGTTGTAAAAGGCCATCTATAACTCATTTCAGTTCATCTCTCGAAATTATAGATTTAGGTCTATAGTGCTAAAACTGTATAGTTCTTCCTATCAGTATTAACTACTCCCACTGTTACGCCACTCTGTTACACAGCGAGAAAGAATAAAGTCAAGAACCAGAATACGAAAGTAAAAAGACTTTTCGCATCAGTGAGAACGGAAGACCTAGCATTGCTGGGAAGCTTCTAGGGAGGCGTGGTTCATCAGTGGAAGAAATCACTTACGAGACACTAGAGCGACCAATTGTGGAATATTGTCCCCGTGTTTGGAGTCTTTATCAAGTAGGCGTGACAACAGACAACTGACGAATGCACATACGCGCTATTAGGATCGTAATAGGTTCGTGTAGCCCATATCAAAGTTTAACAGAAATTACAGGGGAATTTAGAAAGGAATCCTTGGAAGAAACCCTGTTGTGTAAATTTAGAGAATCTGTATTCGAAGAAGACCGTGCGATCATTATGCTGCCATGAACCTACACGTCTTTTGAGATAACCTGGTACGTTACACGGTTATTTGGAAAGGATGAGTTTGTGTTCCTTGGAGGAAAGTATGTGCGTTCTGTTATCACGTGCTGCAAGTGCTACAATACAGTCGAGGAAATGACACTGCCACATAGTCTGGATTCTGAATCCGTCCCACAGGAAACATGGCAGTGATGCAGCATTAATTCTGATTCGTAGCGCCTGGCGGCTTTAATTCAACAGAAGGGATTGCTGTCTGTTGACCCTTTCACGTGTCTGACTCTCGCGTAACGCGTCAAGCCACGTACGAGGACATTGTGTACAAACACTGCAAACATGTAGAAGCATCGTCCCTGGCCCCTCCGCGTAACACGATACCTCAAGCGACACGCGATACGCTGCAGTCTTGGGCGCAGCTGGTGGATGCCAAAAGCTACCTGCCACGCTTCCCCCGCAACTTCAGAGGTGTTACAGTGCAAAATGTGCTCCAGTGTCTGACTCTCACTGGTGAAGTGACAATGGCGTAGTAATATTCGTAAATATTTCCGATAATGAAATAGCTTCCACCCTCGTTCCGTCGTCATTCAGAGACGTCGAAGATTTTTAGTTCATTTTTGTCTGTAAGAGCTTATGCTTTGGATCCAGGAGTCTATTTCCATAAAATACCTCTGGGTGTGTGATCAGGTCTTACATGACAAAAATACCAGCGTTTCGGTCGCTATTTCAGGCAGTCCACATCAGGATAACATTTTTTGATTTAATTCGAATGTAAAAATATCGATTAGCAATTCGTAGCCATTCCTGCAATGAGTGCGATGAACTAATTATTTCGATATTCGTATGAAATGATTTGAAGACGTTGGGTCTAAATAATAGTAAGGAACACGTCATTTGTTTTGAGAAATTGCGCAGTAAAGTTTCAATAAAATCTCATAAATAAGATATTTCAGATACACGCCGTGTAATTTTTTTATTCATGTAAGCCATTGTTTTCTACGGTAACGAGATATTTCTATCCTACCCAATATTTTATTCTTAAAAACTCGTTAATGGGTTCTTCACATTATTTACTTGCAAACTTAGTGTACTTAATATGGTTTAGCTTTTCCTTACTACTTTTCACTTGCTGAGCGAATTAATGAAAAATTACTGGGAAACCTCTTAAAAATAAAAATTTAAAACGCACTAATTGTTTCAATTTTTAGATACTAAGATCTGAATTACCAATTTTTGCATTCATTAAGTACAGCAACCCTGAAAATCAATTTTAGCCAGCACTTCTACAGATAATCAATGTTAAGGACGACACTTAGCATTTTTGCTATCATCCTATCAGGTTAATTTATGTAAACAATGGTAAAGGACGCAAGATCCTTTACTTTCTTAAACATATATTCATGTTTACCTGACTGACTATTTCCGAAGTGCCTTGGCGTTCAGGAACATATTCAGGCACTTTGTCTGAGTCTTAGTTATCCATATCATCGTCAGATGCGTATAAATCATCCTTGAAAAGCATTTTCCTGGAACGAACGCGGCACGCGTTGCTATAGGTGGCAGCCGCGTCTCTTATACTGACCACTGTTAACATGCCACGACATAGCTGCCATTAGCGAGAATTTGAAATCAGAGATACATCTGCCACTTTGCCCGCATCTCGTGGTCGTGCGGTAGTGTTCTCGCTTCCCACGCCCGGGTTCCCGGGTTCGATTCCCGGCGGGGTCAGGGATTTTCTCTGCCTCGTGACGGCTGGGTGTTGTGTGCCGTCCTTAGGTTAGTTAGGTTTAAGTAGTTCTAAGTTCTAGGGGACTGATGACCTCAGATGTTAAGTCCCATAGTGCTCAGAGCAATTTGAACCATACCCCTTCCCACGTTTGCCGTTCAGTAACTATTTTCCTCATCGGCTGTCGCTTATATTGTTTACAAGCGAGGTCTTCATTTGGCGAATTCGCAATAGCCTGGTTATCCGTATGCGACGAGCGTCTTGTGCCAGGCGCCACCTGTCTCGATTACCAGTGTAAGACATTGACTACTGAAACGAACAACAGCGCGCTCGTTCAGTACTTCCGTGACAAGCATTGCCTTTTCTCCGACAAGAAGTCAGCGTAACAGTATTATGATTGTCAAGTGTATTGTCCAGCGAACTACTGCAGTAGCGTTCGTTACCAACCAGGAAGCGAGAGACAACAAGAACAAGGCGATTGCACGCGACCTGTGGCACCACTTGACAATATGCTCGCACATTACGAGTTCTGTACCGCGCGCATGCGCTGTCGGTTGGGACGCCGCGCGCGTCGGCATATTTCATTCCGCGTAAGGAAAGGCACGGGGCCGTATGGACTGCGGCCGCAGAGTCAATGTGCTCCAAGCTCCCGGCGAGCGCGCATGATTCACGGTTCAGCAGGACGTGACACGTCAACTACCGCCCCCACCTCTCCCTCCCCCCACATCCAACTTACCAATCTACTGTCACGCCACACGCGATGGTTATCGAGGTTCACGACGCCTGCACTATAATGGCAGATGACCGCTCAAAGGTTTGATTGCTCCCACGTAAAAACACTGCAGTCGCACAAATAGAAGCGCGCCTCATTTTTATGAGGAGTGGGAAGGGCAAGAGAGAAACACACACACACACACACACACACACACACACACACACACACACACACACATAAAGAACAGATATGACATACATACGAGGGTGACTCCAAAAGAAATGCACACTATTTTTTTTTAATCCGTCTTTTATTCTACATATTTGAAAGTTTTACAGTGTGTAGATACATCCTTTAGGAACAATATTTTCATTTCTCCACATAATTTCCACCCCTCTCAACTGCCTTACGCCATCTTGGAACCAGCGCCTGTATACCCGCACGGTAAAATTCTGAACCAACCTGTTCGAGCCACTGTTTGATAGCGTGCACAAGGGAGTCATAACCTTCAAACCTTGTTCCACTATAGCGTGAGCGCTACGGTCGCAGGTTCGAATCCTGCCTCGGGCATGGATGTGTGTGATGGCCTTAGGTTAGTTAGGTTTAATTAGTTCTAAGTTCTAGGCGACTGATGACCTCAGAAGTTAAGTCGCATAGTGCTCAGAGCCATTTGAACCTTGTACCACGAAGAAGGTCTTTCAGTTTCCCAAAGTAATGATGGTCACATGGAGCCAGGTCAGGACTGTAAGGCGGATGTTTCAGTGTTGTCCATCCGAGTTTTGTGATCACTTCCATGGTTTCTTGACTGACATGTGACCGTGCATTGTAGTGCAACAGCAAAACATCCTGCTTTTGCCGATGTGGTCGAACACGACTCAGTCGAGTTTGAAGTTTCTTCAGTGTCGTCACATATGCATCAGAATTTATCGTGGTTCCACTTGGCATGATGTCCACAAGCAAGAGTCCTTCGGAATCTAAAAACACCGTAGCCATAACTTTTCCAGCAGAAAGTGTGGTTTTGAATTTTTTTTTTGTTTTTTTTTTTTTTATTGGGCGAATTTTCATGGTGCCACTCCATTGATTGCCTCTTGTCTATGGTGAAAAATGATGGAGCCATGTTTCATCACCTGTCACAGTTCTTCCAAGAAATTCATCTCCATCATTCTCGTACTGTTCCAAAAGTTCACTGCATACCGTTTTTCTTGTTTCTTTGTGAGTCACTGTCAATATCCTGGGAACCCACGTGGCACAAACCTTTTTTAAAGCCAACACTTTCAGTATTCTGCAAACACTTCCTTCCCCTATCCCAACGTAGCGTGACAATTCGTTCACTGTGATGCATCTGTCAGCAGTCACCAGTTCGTTAACTCTCTGCACATTGTCTGGAGTGTGTGCAGTACGAGGCCTGCAGCTGCGACGACTGTTCTCAATATCGCTGTGCCCGCAAGGTTACCCAAGAGACACATGGGTTCAGCAGTAGACTGTAGGTGGAGTCGGGGTAGACGAAGGAGAAAGTACCTGGATTCGGTTAAGAATGATTTTTAAGTAATAGGCTTAACATCAGAAGAGGCACCAAGCACTGAATAGGGGATCATGGAGGAGTTTTATAAGGGGGACTATGCTCCAGACTGAACGCTGAAAGCTGGCCGGAGTGGCCGAGCGGTTCTAGGCGCTTCAGTCTGGAACCTCGCGACCACCACGGTCGCAGGTTCGAATCCTGCCTCGGGCATGGATGTGTATGATGTCCTTAGGTTAGTTAGGTTTAAGTAGTTCTAAGTTCTAGGGGACTGATGACCTCAGCTGTTAAGTCCCATAGTGCTCAGAGCCATTTGAACCATTTGAACGCTGAAAGGCATAATCAGTCTTAAATGATGATGATGATGATGATGATTTGATAGGCCAAACCACGTCACGGAACAACAAACGCATCTGCTTTTTATTTGGACAATTAAGTTCTTTTTTGCACTAATTACATGGAAAATTTGGGTACCTCTCTCTCCAATCCGGCCGCTCATTGTGCATTCCTTACGATGACTCTCATACCTCGGAAGAGACTGAGCGCTTTCTCATAAAAGCAAGCCTCAAAGGTCACAGCCGATACCTATTCGGCACAAAGTTATTACTGAAATAAATTTTTGTAGCTCCGTCATATGTCACATCTTATGACAAAGTTGCGACCATTTATTTCAATGACAAGAGAAGTTGCGCACCTATTTCTCACTTGCAGCATGCTGCAAGCTCGTATAAAGTTATTGGGTGAACCTCATCTCGGATAGTACACACCGTCTACTCCAAAGTGTTCCGCTCGCCGCCAGAGGCGTGTTCTGCGCGCGGTCTCCTGCGGTGCTCTCCGCAGCAAGTAAACAGACAGGCCGAGACGCTGCATATTTCGAGGAGCTGTGAAGCCCCTGCCTGTCTCTCTGTCTCCTTTCGCCTCCTCGCTGCCCCGCTCGGCTGGCGGGCGCCTGTCGCCGATCGATATCGCACGTCCCCGACCTTGGCCGTGCGACCGACACTTTCGCGAGGACGCCGACAACAAAAGACGCCTCGCCGGGTGCAGGCGAGCACAGAACGGCTCCGCCAGAATGGAGCTTCTTCGAGCTGTTCCTTTTGCCGGCTCCTCCTTTTCCTTCAGCCGATTACTGGTCAATCTTCGTGTTGAGGAGATATTACAGGGCCACAGAAGAGCCACTTTCACTGCGACGCACGAACAGCGGATTAATCGCGAGAATCTGGGCGCGGTCGGCTCGTGGAGGGGGGTAGCCTTTGTGCTGCCTCGCTTGGACGCGATACTGGTGATTGCATTGTCCCCTTAGTGGCGTCCGCTGCTCTCTCTTCTCCCTTCCCTCCATCCCACCCTCACCTTGCCTGCACGGAATTGGGTATTGTCCGCCGGCGGGGAACGAACCCATCCGTCCCGGACTGGATTCGTATCCACGACCAACGCTCTTCTGTCATCGCGACCAGTGCCAGATACACTTTATGAAAAAAATCCTGATTTGTCGCTAACTTTAATAAATAACCAATTATGGTCAAACAGCACATTATCTTTCGGTATCTGCCTATATGCAACGAAAAATAAATAAATAAATAACCTCACAATTGGGCTCAGTGGTCACAAACTAGAAACAATCATATAATCGCAAAACAGTCTTCACATAACGTATACTTGCGGAAAGAGAATGAGAGTAATTGCAGCACGTAGGCCGGCCGGGGTGACCGAACGGTTCTAGGCGCTACAGTCTGGAACCGCGCGACCGCTACGGTCATAGTTTCGAATCCTGCCTCGGGCATGGGTGTGTGTGATGTCCTTAGGTTAGTTAGGTTTAAGTAGTTCTAAGTTCTAGGGGACTGACGACCTCAGAAGTTAAGTCCTATGGTGCTCAGAGCCATTTGAACCATTTTGCAGCACGTAGATCCAACTATTAGTATTTATACCCGGACTAACGTTTACTTATACATTAACTGCACCAAAGTTAAAGAATGCAGAAAACTACCCAGTTAATACAAAAGGGAACATGTTAGCAAGGCGAACACAGAATGAAGTAGCATTTTTTTTCGTTTTTGAATCAAAGATTTTGAAGTCAATAAATTTTTTCTGGGTTTGTGACGCATTGTCAGTACGCAAAATTACGAACGTTTCGGTCACTGTTGCATGTCATCTTCTTCAGGATATATAAAAAATTCTCGGTATTCTTGCCGCGTCAGTTCTGTGTAAAATCTCGTGCTTTCGACGTTTACCTCCATCCTCATCGTCAGGAGCTGACTGTCTTCACTGCTGCTGTGGTAGCCTCTACATAGCCCGAAGACAGCTTCTGATTCGTCGGCTTATGATTGGTCGGCGATTACGTACTGCTGTCGCAGACGGTGTCACTGTGTGCGCCGGTGGCGCCACCGCTTCCGTTTCAACGTAAACCTTGGAAGGAACGCCTCTACTGCTTCTCTGCATCAAGCGCTCGTTTCCATGCACAGCTCAGATGGTATCCGCTATCGCGGTTAAAGTTATTTTGGCTCATTCTTATTTCAACAGCCTCCTTAATAACAGAATCCCAGTACGTGGAGGCATGGGACAGAATTTTAGTTTGATCGAACAATATCAGAAGCCGTCTTCGGTCTATATACAGGGTGTTACAAAAAGGTACGGCCAAACTTTCAGGAAACATTTCTCACACACAAATAAAGGAAATATGTTATGTGGACAAGTGTCCGGAAACGCTTAATTTCCATGTTAGAGCTCATTTTAGTTTCGTCCGTATGTTCTTCCACCTACGCTCAATGGAGTACGTTATCATGATTTCATACGGGATACTCTACCTGTGCTACTAGAACATGTGCCTTTACAAGTACGACACAACATGTGGTTCATGCACGATGGAGCTCCTGCACATTTCAGTCGAAGTGTTCGTACGCATCTCAACAACATATTCCGTGACCGATGGATTGGTAGAGGCGGACCAATTCCATGGCCTCCACGCTCTCCTGACCTCAACCCTCTTGACTTTCGTTTATGGGGCATTTGAAAGCTCTTGTCTACGCAACCTCGGTACCAAATGTAGAGAATCTTCGTTCTCGTATTGTGGACGGCTGTGATACAATACGCCATTCTCCAGGGCTGCATCAGCGCATCAGGGATTCCAAGCGACGGAGGGTGGATGCATGTATCCTCGCTAACGGAGGACATTTTGAACATTTCCTGTAACAAAGTGTTTTAAGTCACGCTGGTACGTTCAGTTGCTGTGTGTTTCCATTCCATGATTAATGTGCTTTGAAGAGAAGTAATAAAATGAGCTCTAACATGGAAAGTAAGCGTTTCCGGACACATGTCCACATAACATATTTTCTTTCTTTGCGTGTGAGGAATGTTTCCTGAAAGTTTGGCCGTACCTTTTTGTAACACCCTGTAGAGGCTACCACAGCAGCAGTGAAAACAGTCATACCCTGACAATGACGATGGAGGTAATCGTCGAAAGCTCGAGATTTTATCCAGAACTGACGCGGCAAGAATACCGAGAATGTTTTATATATAAGTGCCGTCGCGGAAAACTTCGTTCCGATATTCTTCAGGATGTTTTTGTCCACTGTAAACAAATTCTACTACAAATGTCACTATCCGAGTAGTGACCATCGCAGAAATTCTCTCCAGTTTTCTCAACGAGCACAGAAAGTAAGGAGAGCTACAGCATTCGAAAGATGGTAGTCCTCTATCCTTGCTGAAGACTGAAGAAGCTACTGTACTCGTACTACAAGCTGGAGTGTGACTGACGTGTTTTCTAAAGTATTTCTCCAGTTTTCTCGGCCGCTGTATTCGGGCTTTTTCTGTCGGACAGTCATGCGACAGGCGCGGTAAACGCTGCCCGCGAACGAGGCGGTACCGTAACAGCGAGTTATCGCTCGCATGATTAAGCCACCATTACACGCTCGGCCTGGGCGCGCAGTACGCCGCGGTCGTTGCTCCAGACGACGCCCGCACTCGACGCGCGATCACGTAACGGCGGAACAGCGTACCTGCCAGTAGGACTGGTGATATTTCCAAAAATATCGGGAATCCCATATATCGATACTTAAGAAATATCACCCACGACCTTCGATATCTGAGTGAACTATCGATATAGAGGTGTGTCGACGGAAATAATATCGACGTACTAGCCAAAAAAAAAAAAAAAGGTGCACACAATAAGTTTACTGCCAGATTTAGAGCTGTATATTTGAGTATTGATTTATTATTAGATATTCTGTCCGCCCCGATAGCTGAGTGGTGAGCGTGACGGATTGCCGCCCTACGGGCCCGGGTTCGATTCCCGGCTGGGTCGGAGATTTTCTCCGCTCAGGGTGTTGTGTTGTCTCCATCATCATTTGATCCCCATCCGGCGCGCACGTCGCCCAATGTGGCGTCGAATGTAATGAGACCTCCACCAAGGTGGCCGGACCTGCCTCGCAAGGGGCCTCCCAGCCAACGACGCCAAACGCTCATTTCCATTAGTTATTCTGTGCATCAAAAAGCTAGTAGCCTGCTTATCCCCTGTGGCGATAACCACTTTGCTAACAATGATAACTTCAGGCAAGCAGCACAATAAAGGTGTCCGATGGGTCCGTCGTTCGGTTTCGTCAGATATCATATTTGTCTGGAACACTTCGTGTCGACGTCCCTGTTTTTTTCACTTATGCAAACGCCAGCGACCTAGCAGTTGTAGTGGCAAAATTGCGTAATGAAGTTAAAAATGGCATCTTCTGTTGTTAGCACCGAGCGCCGATTACGTCAGCATTTCCTCTCATACGTCTCCGCCCTCCCCAAAGTCCAGTCTTGTCATTTAGATTTTTGTTCGTCATTGCAATTATTTTTGAACAGTGCCTATATCTTGTCGCCGGCCGTTGTGGCCGAGCGGTTCTAGGCGCTTCAGTCTGGAACCGCGCGACCGCTACGGTCGCTGCCTCGGGCATGGATGTTTGTGATGTCCTTAGGTTAGTTAGGTTTAAGTAGTTCTAAGTTCTAGGGGAGTGATGACCTCTGATGTCAAGTCCCATAGTGCTCAGAGCCATTTTAACCATTTGATTTGATAAGCGTTAGTGATAAACGTTACTTTCAGTTCAGTTGTTGGCGATATAAATTGTAGTTATACTTGTTTTTATTTTTATCCGATGATGGATAGCTACAACAGGATCGCATCATAAGAAATAATAAAAACATTGTGATCTAGAAAATTTCTGTGTATAATTGCATGAGTTCTCACTATAACTGACGATAGTCGCAAATGCCTAGTCTCCTTTGTGCTATTATTATTATTATTATTATTATTATTGTTGTTCTCGCCTCTTGAAACGCTATAATTCCTACAGCAAGAATACTTAATACTGGCAACATTACCGCACATTGATAAATAACTTAGAGACACTGCTTGAGCTAATTGTTACGAAGTGGACTATCACTCACTACGGGTAACAATTTGGTCGAAATGACTTACCCGCGATTCACATGTATCACTGCGCATAGCAAGCACTTTTCTAGGGACAAAAGGGTCTGTTTCGAAATTAGATTCGCAGGAATAAATTTCGATCCCTTCAGACTTCGTAGTTGTGTGGCGAATTAATCGCACTTGCAACCCTGAAACGCTGCTATGGTAGCCCTGAAAGATGGGTGTTTTTCAGCGTCGATCGCTTCCCCAGACAACCAGCGTACGGCAGAGTTTGGTAACGCATGCAGAGTGTTTCAAAACAGATGCAGCCACCCGTCATTGCGTGTTCCACACGTACATAACGCGATTATGGCCGGACTGTTACGTCACGTACTCGACGCAATACTGTTATCGCAAGGAGAAAAAAGCTTAATAGGCAAGAAAGGTATCTTCCGTAGGCCTTCGTATCACTGAAATAAATATTTTGCAATCCGCTTCGCGAGGAGCACACACTGTCGCCTAGGTAATGACTTGCTTCGGAATTTGGGACTGCGTAGTAAAACACCAGCATGAAGTTGCAAAATAATTTGGTTGTTATCGTATGGAAACATTTATACTGAAGGAGGAAGTAAGAGATTTTTTTGTAATTGCGTCGAGTGCAGTTGCTTGTTTGCGTGGTGATTGGGATGGCAACAATTTTCTCGTCTATAGATGAAAAGTCCGAAATACAGGTGTATCAGTCGGCATACGTTAGCCAGTGTCGAGCCCTTTCATAGGCTGCTCTTGTGATGACCTGAAATGGACTACAATAATGGGAATGTCAAAATTACGAAAGTTGGGAAACAAGAAGCGGAGATAAATTTTTTTGTCGGTTAAGGCTGGATCCAGAGAACTGTTCCGGTCTCTGGCAGTCTCCTTCTCGTTCATACGACATGTCTTTTTCCCTTATTATTCAGCTCTTGATGGATGATTTCGTTCCTTAGTCCTTCAGTAGATTCTTTAAAATCTCATTCTTACTGATTGTATTACGTGCTTTTACTTCTTTCCGAATACCCAAGCTTCCCTTGCACACAGTATGATTTATGAAGTTTCTCTTCGGAATTAATTTCTCTTCCTTATTGTTTCACAAAGTTGTTGATATTTGTGAAGTTTATTTTTAGTGTCATTACTCCTATTATAAGAGATATCGTTCCCGAGAAACGTGATATGTGTGCCTTGTTCTATAACGCTTCAGTCAGTGAAAATTTTGCATCTAATAAGGTGTTAACCTCTGAGTAAAATTACTTTTGATTTTCTAGCTGTATTTGTTCGCTCGTACATTTAGGCTAGGGGCAAGAACAAGTAGCTTGTGTTATGTCTTGCCAAATATTAGTTGGCTTTTGCAAACAAAAAACTCGTCTCGTCCCCAGTTTTAAAACCATCACGTTTACCCATCCATTCCGGAAGGGTGATGACTGTGTACTCATCAGCTTCATCATCAGCCATTTATCATTCACTGACGAATAAAGGCCTCTTCTGGACTTCTCTATAAATTGCGATGTTCTATTTTTTTTTTTTTTTTTTACATTCGCGTTCAACATTTTTGTTTCCTTATGTTATCAATCTTTCTTGCGTTAGAGCTCCCATCATTCTATCTTTATATGTGCCCAACTTAGCTCCATTTGAGTTTTGTAACACTCATCATAACGTCCTCAACTCCTTTTCTTTTCTCTCACCCATTTGCTTCTCTGCCCCTTCTCGTTATATCCAACATGCATCTTTCCATTGATAGTTGAACGACTCTCAATTTTTTGAATTGTTTGACAATTTGACGTCCATGCTTCACTGCCGTAACCTATTACTGAAAGAATGCACCGGTTCTAGACCTTCAGCAGGGACTTTGTTTATGAATGGAACATTTGGTTTCCCCAAATCAACGCTCAGCTATCTTTTACACTTATGTTTATTGTATTAACTTGCCATCTACTTATTGTTCAAGCAAATACATTGTTTCTGTAGCTTCATTATTAACCTTTAGTATTCTCATTACCGTCTGCTGTACCCTCATTTATCATCTTTTTTGAAAGAATGTGTGGCCCAACGAGACGATCACCTAGCACCCTTACCACGCACTCAGTGAGAAACGTTGCAGATGCCTTGATTCATCAACAGCATGCTCTACGTCTGCATCTACATGACTACTCTGCAATTCACACTGACGTGCCAGGCAGAAGGTCCTTCGAACCACCTTCAGAGTGTTTCCTTACCGTTCCACTCTTGAACGGCGCGTTGGAAAAACGAACACTGAAATAATTCCGTGAGAGCTCTGATTTATATTTTATTGCGGTTATGATTTCTCACTATATTGGTACGCGTCAACAAGTATTTTAGCATTCGAAGGAAAAAGCTGGTGGCTGAAAATTCGTGAAAAACTCTCGTCGCAACGAAAATCGTTTTTGGTTTAACGATTGACACTCCAGCTCACGTATCATACCCGTGACTTTCTCTCCCCTGTTTTGCGATAATACAAAACGAGGTTGCCCTTTTTGAACTTTTTCATTGTTCTCCACAAAATCATGTTTGGTAAAAGATCTCGTATCGTTCGTCCAGTAGGCCTGTTGCATTTTCCGATACCACGCGGCAACACTCCAGAAGAGAGCGGACAAGCGTGGTGTAGCCAGCATCTTTGGTTGAATTGTTACGTCTTCCCATATTGTGCAGTAACATTCCAGAAGACAACGGACAGGAGTACTGTAGACAGTGTCTTTAGTAGATCTGTCACATCCTCCCACACCGTGCAGCAGTACTGCAGAAGGGAAGAGACAAGCACGGTGAAGACAGTATCTTTACCAGACCTCTCACCTATTTCCATACCGCATAGCAGTACTCCTGAAGGAACTGACAAGCGTGTTGTAGGCAGTATCGTTAGTAGACCTGTTGTATCTTCTCATATCTCTGCCAGTAAAACACTGTCTTTCGTTCGCCTTCCACACAATGTTACATACGTGATCCTTCCGATTTAAGTGGTTCGTTCCAAAGTATTTATTTACGGATTCTTCCGTTGCTTCTTAGAACGATTCCATATTTAAGGTTGAATAACAAGCACACGGAATCTGCCTGGGAATGTAATGTGGTAGTTTCCCGTTACTTTCCACATAGGCAGTAGGATGCCCAGACTAAAGTCAGCCACTCACGATGAGTCAGACGCTGTCTGTAGGCGCCCCTCTGGGGTTCAGTCGCTACTTGTACTCTTTTTGTACCCAAGGAGAGAAGGTGCCTCTTCCACCAGATCCCCGTACCGAAGTCCATCTTCTGCGCCTTCGCTGCCATTGAGGTCTTCACCGTATCCCTGGCAACGGGCCCTCACGATGTACAATCACCCGGGCCAGGTGAACCAAGGCTTTTTAACGAGGTGATACTCCTCCCCCTCCTCCTTTCTCAACCGGGCTGGGGACCGGCTATGGCGGAGTGGGAAGATTGGTTTGTGGGAGAAGACTGAGAGGAAGAAGGAGACCGAGCGGTTCTAGCCGCTATAGTCTGGAACCGCGCGACCGCTACGGTCGCAGGTTCGAATCCTGCCTCGGGCATGGATGTGTGTGATGTCCTTAGGTTAGTTAGGTTTAAGTAGTTCTAAGTTCTAGGGGACTGATGACCTCAGCAGTTAATTCCCATAGTGCTCAGAGCCATTTGAACCATTTGAAGAAGGAGATAAAAGATGATAGACGACATAAAGGGAAGAGGAAATTATGCTGACCTGAAGAGGATGGCAGAAGACCGGACAGCCTGGAGAACTACCATGTGAAAACCTGCATAGAACTTGGTTTGCATCAGATTTGAACCGTGTTTCATTCGGAGTTACACTAAAATGATTTCAAATACGTCTATACTAACTAGGATAATATTTCATACTGAAGGCAATGGGGAGTCGTATCGACACACATGCAATCATCTAGCAAACAGCTCAGTTGCAGAGCCACGTTTACAAGAACGTTTTTGCGGGTATTATTCGACCACAATGTTATTGCACCTTAGAGTGCGGACGCTTTGGTTGGCTCGTGAATTTTTGTAGTGTTATTTCACGAGGACACGGTGAACCATTTGGCAGTATATGTACAGCTGCCTTGAAATCATTCACAGTGCGACGCGTTCTCCTTAGTAATCACTGTACTTGTTTAGTGGAACATCACCGCGTCTTTGCAATAGCGACCGCCGGGCGCCAAGTGCAGCAATATCGTGGTAGGGTAATATTATCCTATACTCCTACCTTCGTCAGATCTCGTTAATTTTGAGGCAGACAGTACATTGGACTGGTGGATTTACTTTGTGTTGGGAAGTCGCAAGTGAGGCTGTCAGCGAGGCGTCGAGCGCAGCACGGTAGCAGCACCGGGCCGCGCAACCACGAGGAAGCGGGCGGCATCGCGGCGGCTGCCGCAACGGCCGCCGTGGACGTTGAACCTGTGGCCCGCGAGGAAGTGACGCGGTCGTTGCTCGCGCAGCCTCCCGCTCGATCACGGCGTCGACTCGACTCGCCCGGCCCGGCCACGATACATCGATACTCCCGCAACGCGCTCCAACTGCCATCAGATAGGGCGGCTGGTGCCGTTCTCGGGACCGGACCCGCGGCCGATAGCACGCGTGATAAGGTCGACACACACACACACTCCTTTGTGTCTGCGGCTTCATCGCCCGGCCACCGGCACTTCGCTCAGTCGACAAGAAACGCTTGCGTAAATGCCCTTCGGAACTGTGGTCACGTCACTCCGTTGTTCGTACGAAGGATCCGAGGCCGGTTCTTCCATCGCTGCTGAAGACAGACTTCGCAACAGTGGATGATACCACAAGGCGTGTCAAAAGACGCTCAAGAACTCTTAGACTGTGGAAACTTACCTTCGTGCTACTCCTTCGCGTTAATCCCACCTCAAGACATGGCGAAATTGTTTTTACGGGGGTTGCCCAGAAACTAATGCACCGTAATTTCTTTTTTCTCTCTCTCTCTCTCTCTCTCTCTCTCTCTCTCTCTCTCTCTCTCTCTCAGCCGTAAACAGTGCTACGAATGCGAAACGTTACGTAGTATTATTTGAAGTCCCCTGAGAGAATGCACCAAGTTTCCGTCACTTCCGACAGATAACGTGGCTGCAGGACAGTTTCAAAATGGCGCCTGTAGGTGATGTACGTTACAAGCAATTTCTCGTTGCAGAGCCGGCCGGTGTGGCCGAGCGGTTCTAGGCGCTACAGTCTGGAACCGCGCGATTGCTACTGTCGCAGGTTCGAATCTAGGGGACTGACGACCTCAGATGTTACGTCCCATAGTGCTCAGAGCCATTTGAACCATTTTCTTATGAATGTACAACGCACTGTTGCAAGAATTCTAAAAGGTATTATAGAAGTAGTGAACCTGGAGTACTATGCGGTGTACGGTGCGCTTTGATGAAGTCCGCGGTACCTTAGAATCGAAAACCGTTCACTTACTCTCTCGTATGCAGTGGAAATACCAAGGGCGATCAGGAAGTTTGCATTCGAAGTCTGAACCGTT
This sequence comes from Schistocerca cancellata, assembly GCF_023864275.1. Lineage (NCBI taxonomy): Eukaryota > Metazoa > Arthropoda > Insecta > Orthoptera > Acrididae > Schistocerca > Schistocerca cancellata. Next base: position 350,494,310 of record NC_064634.1, on the reverse strand, counting down.
ATGCCAATCAGGCAAAATCGTCATCAGCATTGAGGCCATCGTCCCATCGACGCACCCGTTTAGTAAAACACCGTATCCTGCTGCGTGAAGAGGTCTTTAACTGCCCGCTACACACCCTCGTTCTACAGGAATCGTCGACACTTCAAAGCCTTTTTTATGGTCCCGAAGACTTGAAAATCCCACGGGGAGAGATCAGGTCTATAGGGCGGGTACCTGAGCCTCTCCCACGTGAGTTCGTATTAACTTCTGCGATCCCACATTTGCAATACGGGGACGTGCATTATCATGAATCAGCAGCATCCGTATTCGTAATTTTTGCAGACGGTGGTTTTTGACAGACATGTTGCCCCATACATACTCTTCGTTCTCCGATGGATGTATTTGCCCATTGGCAGCAAAAAAGAAAAAAAGAAAAGTGGTTCAAATGGCTCTGAGCACTATGGGACTTAACATCTGAGGTCATCAGTCCCCTAGAACTTAGAACTAACTAAACCTAACTAACCTAAGGACATCACACACATCCATGCCCGAGGCAGGATTCGAACCTGCGACCGTTGTAGTCGCGCGGTTCCAGACTGAAGCGCCTAGAACCGCTCGGCTACAACGGCCGGCTCTTGACGGTGAAATGCTGCAAATGGATAAAAGGACAAAAGTTAAATTTCTGCATCCTATAATAACTTACAGCAAAGAACACCGTAACAATTTTTAAACTACACGAACAGAAGGTGTGAACGTGACTATCCAGTCACACAAGAAAGCCAATAATAGTGGTAAAAATAATAAACATGAAATTCAGCCTTTTTTGAAGCATTTGCTTTGGTGAGCAACGTGTCATGCCTTTTTCATTTAAATGTTAAAAACGTTTCACAACACCGATTTCAAAAGCATCCTAAGGAGTAAAAATTCGAAAACATCAGTGAAACTATAGAATGGAGACGGTCACAGCCAGTTCTCTATGTGAAGTAAGACAGTTATTCAAATAGTACTTCGTGAATGGAAGTGGATTGCCTCCGACGTAGATGAAATTTGTGAGCTGGTTCAGAAAATTCAAGTCACTGAAATATAAGCCCTTAAACCCAGCAGTTTCGTCGTTCATTACTTGTACAGTTCGTAAAGTGAATGGTACCAGAGACCACATTTGCGCTCAACAGCTCTCATTTTGTCAACTGATGTTAACGAAATAAATCTTTCCAAGTCGCGCCTTCCCGTTAACAGTTTTCGCTCATATATAACGCGCGGTTCCCTCCGTCCTGAATACCCACTCTGTCGAACGAAAGAGCGGAGGCACTTGGCGCGTCTAGCGCTACGGAATGTGGAACTAACCTCCCCATTGTCGGTAATATATGTCCGTCGGTCGCAGTTAGCGAACGGATGGGAGGACAGAGCAATTGGTGGCGCAGCGAACGCTCCATCGACAGTTCCGATTCCTCTCCCAATTAAAACGCACCGCGGTTTCAACGTTTACGATCTGCGCCGATCCATTCGGGACGAGAAGGTTCGTGTTCCCGCCTAACTGCCTGTCGATCCACGATGCATTTTTATCCGTTTAACCTCCCTCATCTCTACCCTCTCCCCTTGTTCTCCCCACCTCTCCGTTTCACCGCAGTGAAGAGACAATGCGCCTTGTGCAGCGTAATTTTTCCAGCTTGATGCACCTGCATTCGAACGCAGTTCCAGCTCATTTACAAGTCGCCACACACACACACACACACACACACACACACACACACACACACTCACACACACTTTAAAGGTGCCGCCAGAGAAACTCTTGCGCGGCGCTAGTTTGTAACGAAACGAAGAGCTATCTTTAATAAGCAGTTAACGAAGCAAGCTCCTCTTCTGAGTTAGCACACAGTCCTTGCATCTTCTCCTGTATACCACGCGCGTGTTCAGACAACACAAAGTATATACTGCGATGTTTTTGTTAAACCATTGCTGCTTCTAATATAAAAACGGAAATGTCAGTTTAGGGATTAGTCTGCCATGCAGCATCTAAAAAAGTTTCAAAAGGAATTCCAATGAACTGAACGCCGCGAGGAGCATCAAAATTTTTGCTCTGAGTTTCTTGATTGCGTTTCTCTTATCACACAGACACGCCTCTTTATTTTTCTGGTCATTATTAGTTATTCAAATATTAATCCCCGGTCAGGTCACCAGGTTCTCTGCAGGGCCGACGAGGACAGATGTATGTGGAAATCATTGACAAGAAAATGGGACAGGGTGAGAGGATTCAGGAAATAATTTCCATGGTAGTAGAGGGAGCTGCAGAGAATAAAAAACTGTAAGGGAAGACAGAAATTGTAGTATTTTCAAGAAATAATTAAGGACTTCGGGTGTAAGTTACACTCTGAATGGAAGCGGTTAGCGCAACAGAGCCGCACCAAACCATTCAGATGAGTGATGGCAAAAAAGAAAAAAGATCTGATCGGCAACTCAATCTTTCATGGCTACACTACCCAGCCGATTGGTAAGAAATGCTACGACCGAGAACTGTCTTCATACTGCGTTAGTACGTTCCGGTTGGCCGTCAGCGATATGCTTTCCTTTTTCTTTCAAGAGTTGGCTGTAGTATGATGAGCTACCTCGAACATACCATTGAAGGAAACCATCTGCAGGTGAAAGACTGTGGTGGCCTTAGCCTGCCTGTCGTTATGATTCGAGAATTACCTTGACATCCCCTGTTAACCAGCCAATCCAACCCTTAGTATTCAAAAATTTATTGGGATATTAATTTCCTTTTGGAGTTTACACAACATATTTTGTAGAATCTTCATTTGTTATCAGACGCACCAAACAAAACCACCTAACTAGCTCAGGGATGGACCGGAAGTAATGCGTAGAAAACATTACATTGACGAGAACACATTCTCTACATGATATGGATTTATTTGCTAGCACGACAAAGGAAAAGGTGGAAAGAGATCTGTCAAGAGAAACAGATTTTAGCAAAGGCCTAATACGTGAAGAGAGAAGCCAGTACAACTTATACAGTGAGTGCAAAACTTACACCTGCACCACCAAAACGGTCGTACTGGACAATGCTGCACGTACTCTCATATGGTGAGAGGTGGGAACACGTAATACACCGAGGAACATTGTCTAATCATCGTAAATCGCGGTCACTTCAATGTAATAAATGTCTTTGCGTAAAAGCGTCATTTCTGTTTGTCTCACTGCGTATTCCCTTCAGTTTCTGTACCAATGCTTTCTATGTGTGCTCCAAATTTCATCGAGTTGTCTTAGTTGCCCGTGACACATCATACGAAAGTTACTCACGTCCCTAAGTTTTGCACACGAATGTAGAATATCTGGGGTCTAGCTATGCGGAAATTGAGAAGGTTTCCTGCGGTAAAAAAAGAAAGAAGTATTTAGTAAGCAACACGTGTTTGACAGGAAAGAGGCTGGATGCACACGGCCGGTGGTTCGGCTGTCCGCCCTGTTTCGCCGCTCCACAGCTTCCGGACTCCAGCAGGTTTGGTAGAAAGTGTGCTACGCACCCCGCTGTGCGCATTACGCGCTGGTGCGTGTCTCCACAGCGGGAGTCCGCGGGCGACCACAGGCTGCGCGCGGTCGAGGAAAAAAGACAGGATCGCGAGCGCAATCTCTGCCGTGCAGCCGTGACGTATGATCTGGACCTTGACCTACGCGCGACTCACACTCTGTTGTGTAACAGCTCGATTGTAGAACCAGAATGCCGCGTCGTTCAGCACGGAGTACGATTAGCGCTGCTCTCCACGCTTTTCTATTCTGTGCAAACCCGTTCAAATGCGATTACTGCTGCAACCGATGTTCAGTTGAACTTGCTCATCGTAATGATGCCCTGATTAGTCCTACTGTTTAACCCCACACATTTCTCCTCATAAGCAAATTAATTATTCCTTGATGACTTAGGTTGAGTCCCGTCAATCTCTTCCTTCATTGTTTTCGAAACATTGTTGGAGAAAATCGGGTGATCACAATTTATATTTGAAATTAATTATAAAAACAGCCTAGATCGCAAGGCAACTTCGTTAAAGGGTGACCAGTTCTGACCATCACATAATCATCTTCAGACCTTCAACTATACTGATGAACAATGGATGTGCATGGAGCAGGAACCGCTGAATGATGATCCTGCTCCATGCACATCCCTTGTCCATCAGTATGGTTGAAGGTCTGAAGACAATCACGTCATGATCGAAACTAGTCACATGCTGATAAATGTTAGTCTGTTTTATAGTTAATTTCAAATCTGTTCCTTCGTTTAGTAAAGTTGAGCCAGAGAACCACTTGCTCCCCGATTTGAATCAGTACCTCTTAATTATGTGTTCCACCCATTTACCACTCCTCCATAGTACCACATTTGAAAAGTCTCTTGCATATAGGGCTACCATTCAGGCAGTCTTTCAGAAAAGACTTTCTAATACGTTAATTTTTATTTGATGTTACCGTCTTTCTTTTTTCTTGATGTTGTAATGTCCCTACTTCTGCTATCGTCAATTACATTGCTGCCCAAATCACGAGACTCAACTGCTGCTACTGTCTCATTTTCTGATCTAATTCCATAAGCGTCGTCAGATTTAATTCGATAGTACTCCGTCATCCGTGATATACGTTTCGTTGCTGTGCATCTTAGAATCTCTCCCCAAGACAGCATCTATTTCGTTTCACGGACATTCCAAATACTTCATTTCGAGTACTGACGGAGGGAAAAATATCTGTCTATATGCCACTGTGTTTGCTCTAATCTCTCTTACCTTACTCTCATGATAGCTACGCAAGTGGCGCCGGCATGGTGGCATTGTTTAAAAAAAATTGTTCAAATGGCTCTGAACATTATGGGACTTAACAGCTGAGGTCATCAGTCCCCTAGAACTTAGAACTACTTAAACCCAACTAACCTAAGGACATCACACACATACATGCCCGAGACAGGATTCGAACCTGCGACCGTAGCGATCGCACGGTTGCAGACTGAAGCGCCTAGAACCGTTCGACCACTCCGGCCGGCACATTGTTTTCCTCAAATAAATAATTCCCAAATGTGCTGTACAACAGTTCTCGAGAAGTCCGTCAGCTTTCTTCCAAGCATTCCCGTGTAAGTTCTCCGAGCATGTCTGGGGGCTCTGAAAAGAAGGGAATGGAAGGTTCGAGATGTGGTTTTACAGAACGATCCTGAGAATTACGGTAACTAATGTAATAAATCAGGAGCTTCTCCGCGGGATTGCCAAGGATAGAAACATGGCGAAAACATAGACAAGAAGAAGGAGCAGAGTGTTATTTCCTGATGTATTAACACATATCGACGTGCAGAGCGAAAAAACTGTAGGAGAAGGCCGAGATTCGAATATATCCAACAAATGAAACTCCGCTGCAGAGTGAAAATCTCATTCTGGAAACATCCCCCAGGCTGTGGCTAAGCCACGTCTCCGCAATATCCTTTCTTTCAGGAGTGCTAGTTCTGCAAGGTCCGCAGGAGAGCTTCTGTATAGTTTGGAAGATAGGAGACGAGGTACTGGCAGAAGTAAAGCTGTGAGCACGGGACGTGAGTCGTGCTTGGGTAGCTCAGTTGGTAGAGCACTCGCCCGCGGGAGGCAAAGGTCCCGAATTCGAGTCTCGGTCCGGCACACATTTTTGATGTGCCAGGAAGTTTCATATCAGCGCACACTCCGCTGCAGAGTGAAAATCTTATTCTGGAAGTATCCAACAAATATTTGGTACTATGGAGTGTAAGACCCTGAGTTTGAGGTTTGTCCAGGAGAGGAAGTCAAGGCGAGATGCGACAAACCTGTCAGATGGCTGATGATACAAGAAAGAAAACACTTCAGTGTCGCTATCCCTGGGCGACTGTGCCTTCCATCGCCTTCGACTAGGACCAATTTTTCACTCTGCATCGGAGTGTGCGCTGATTTTAGCACTTTGCACGCAAATTACACCTGTATGCCGGACCTGGATTGGAAATACGGAACCCTAAAATTTCGTGGGAAAATTTTCGGTTGAGCTATCCAGATACGACTTACGAGCCGACGTCACGGCTTCACTTCCGTCCTGTTTCAAATTGTGGCTAACGCCGCGTATACCGCCGCCGCACTGAGCTAGTGCCGAGTCAGCAGTGACCTTGACAGTGACGAGACGTTAAACCCGTTCGTATCCACGCCGTCCATAACCCGTGAGGCAACAGGTAGCGCTGTCGACCATCTGTCAGCTACCGTGTGCGGCGGACGGCAGAGAGTGACGGCTCGGAGAGCCCTGGAGGCGTCTCGGCGTGGGCGTCCGCTGCAGCAGCAGCAGCAGCGGCGGCGGCGTATCGGTCCGGCGCTGCTCGCATCTCGCGGCCACCCAAGGTCAACGACATTTTGCGAGGACCGGCAGTGGCGGCGGGCGGGCCAGGAATTTGCATGGCCGCTTGCTCCGCTCCGGCGAGGGCCGCTCCTCCGCGGTTCGTTGACACCTGAGCCGAAACACCGGGCCTGCGGGTTCTCTGCCCACGGCGCGAGCGCTCGGTTACCCCTGGCGTGGAGTCCCACGCTACACGTAAACACACTCTTCATTTGTCTTACCTCTACAAACAAAACCACTACTAACCAGAGTGATTCTGTTGCAGAGTACAAACTGCGGGGAACTAGCGCTCACAGGATAAGCAGCAGAAAAGGTCATACAGACATACGGTCCCAAATACGAGGGGCGTTCAACAAGCAGTGCAACAAATTTTTTTTTCTGAAAGTCTTTTGGTTTTATTCAGGATTCCGACACACCATATCATTCCCCACTGTTTTGGTTACAATACCCTACCTTTCAACATAATTTCCGTCCAATGCAACGGCATTGCACCACTCTACTGGCAGGGCCTGTACGCTCACATGGTACCACTGTACTGGTCGACGTCGGAGCAACGATTTGCTCCATCAGTTATCTCCCCATGAGCTACTCCCGCGGAGTGCATCTTTCATTGGGCCAAACAGAACGGTTCAAATGGTTCAAATGACTCTGAGCACTATGGGACTCAACTTCTGAAGTCATCAGTCCCCTAGAACTTAGAACTACTTAACTAACCTAAGGACATCACACACATCCATGCCCGAGGCAGGATTCGAACCTGCGACCGTAGCGGTCTCGCGGTTCCAGACTGTAGCGCCTAGAACCGCACGGCCACTCCGGCCGGCTCAAACAGAAAGGAGTCGTAACGGCTTGATTGGTGGATGACGAATATTCCATTGAAGTTTTGTGAGCTTTTCTCGAGTGCGCAGACTTATGTGAGGCCTTGCGTTGTCACGGGAAAGAGAGAAGTTAGTCTGCGTTTTTGTGGTGACGAACAGGCTGAAGCGTTTTCTTCAATTTTATGGGGGTAGCGCAATACACACACTTTTGAGTACCCCAGCTGGTGTGTCGGCACTGCTAACAGAGGCGTCCAGCTGAGCAGCGATGTGTTTGTGATCCGTCGATTACCTCGAATGAGAGCCGGCCGCTGTGGCCGAGCGGTTCTAGGCGCTTCAGTCTGGAATCCCGCGACCGCTACGGTCGCAAGTTCGAATCCAGCCTCGGGCATGGATGTTGCTGATGTCCTTAGGTTAGTTAGGATTAAGTAGTTCTAGGGGACTGATGACCTCAGAAGTTAAGTCCCGTAGTGCTTAGAGCCATTTGAACCACGCAAGTATGATATTCAAATAAATCACCGAGCTAGGCGGCGCTGTGCTTGGCATTCCCATTTCGGAGAACGACTGTACAAACACTCGTCCGACCATCCAGTTTTTGGCTCTGCGTGATTTGCCTAAATCGGACCACGACCGACTTCCTTCTCTATCCTTCCTAAACCGAGCTTGTGCTCCGTCTCTAACTACCTCGTAAACATTAATCTCGTCCTTCCTCCAAGGTCAAAATCGGTCATAATGCCATCCATCCGTCTTTTTCATTGCAGCTATCATCAGTGCGTTATAAATAGTCATCTAGACTGAACGTAGTTATGCAGGCACGCATTATATATATAGCATTACTCCGACTCCAACTATTTCTGTTTTCCTTCATTTACTTCCAAAACTCATTAATTTTCTCGGAAGGAGCTCTTTTGCTATCATCTGACCGTTTGACACAATTTTGTTCGTTTGTCTTAGCTTCCTGAGAATCTCTGGATTTCTTGACTTCTTGTCTGAATTTGTCTCTGTTGACTAAAGTCTCCTGTTCAATCTTCATTTCTTGTGAGTAATTATTTTCTTACCTCCCCATCCATTTTCTTTGTCTGCTTTCCAGGTTTTGAACAATATGTGGATTTTCTTTGTTAATCTTCTCTCCATGATTCTCTTTAGATGTCCATAGAGTGTAATACATTCTTTCTGGTATTATCTGTTTAAGGTAGATTGAGTATATTTCCTTAGTTGGCCTCGCAACTCAACTGCCAATTTCGTTCTTGATTGGAGCTAATATTTTTTGCAGAATTCTTCTGTCTGTCTTTTTACGTATCTTCTAATGCCCTTTTGCATAAAAGCAGTGTTTCCGACCCATAGAGGACTTTCGATTTTACGAGTGAATTAGAATAATTTAACATCCTTAGAAAAGCATTTTTTATTGTACAGATTTATCTTTTGATTCTTTCGGTTCTCGTTATCAATGCTTGTTTTGCACTTTTTGTGTTTATATTTTCGCCCAGATACTTGGAGCATCTCTCTTCTTGACGTTGCCATTCTTGGATTTTGAAATTACTGCACAGTTACTTTCAGTGGTCGTGTATTTTGTTTTAATGTATAGAATTGTAAAATTTCCCACTTCAGAAAATGTAGAAAAGTAGTATTCTACAACTCCAGTCAGTCACAATTAGTATCAGTCAATTAATACAAATATGAAGATTAAAAATTTGTAGAGATATGAAATGGAATAATCACGTAAGCTCAGTCGTAGGCAAGTTCGGGGGTGGGGAGGGGGGGGGGCAGACTTCGGTTCCTTGGCACGATATTGAGAAAATGCAGTCAGCATACAAGAAAGACTGGGTACGTGTCCGTCTATCTCCACATGTGGAGGGTCGGTATCAAACAGGACTAACAGGGGATATTGAACTTACGCAAAGAAGGGTGACACGAGGGCACAGGTTTGGTTGAGTCGTGAGAGAGCGTCTCGAAATACTGAAAAATCTCAGTGATATATTTCTCAAGTTATTTTTACGAGACCTAAGGGATATTACCTCTCGTCCCTTAGCTGTTTTGACCATGGCGAAGAGCGTGCACTGTGCTAGGTTCCCAAAGAGCTCTCAGGCCTCACTACTTTCAAAGGTAACAAGGCCTTTTTCGTCAAGGGTCCTTGGCCATAGTCAATTACGAGCCGCAAAAGGCGCCATCGAAAGAAAGTTCGGGGCTGTCTCTCTGCGAACGATCAGCTGCTTCGCTACGGTTTCCCTCATTATTAGCATCGTTTATAAATAAGGGTGACGGATGTTGAAACTGTCTGGGGAGAAAAAGGGAGAACATTTTCTACAGCCAGCTTCACTACAGTACCTTGTTAATCGGGTAGCCGATTCATCGTGGCAGTTTTTCTGCGCATGATGCAGTCCGGAGGGAGGGAGGGGGGGTCTGGTCTTTTGAGAGGCCCGTGAAGAGGCAAATTCTGCAGTTAAATGAGCTGGTCACTGGGAAATAAAGAACACATTTTCGTGTTGCGAAGGGTATAGCAGGTGTTACAGCTGAGAGTAAGTAATTGAATATAAGTGCGATCAGGCCTGTAGACGAACTGAGAAAAAAGGTGAGATATGATATTCATGGAATTTCGAAATTGGTAAGTGCTAAACAAAAGAATCAAAGGCAAATTATGAAACAGAAACTAAATGGAGCTTGATTTCACAAATATGCTTCCCAGTGAACTGGGGGAGGTTGGACAGTTATTAAGACACTACAATTAATTTCGATAAGACCGGCTTTGAAACCTTCATTGTGTCATCACGATTTATTTAGCAATTCCCTTACCAACAACTTCATGTAGTGGTGCAGATTTTAAAGTCCAAGGGTGATTCTTTCACCCGATCTTTGACTGAGTAATCTACTACGTCGCCGGGGCTTGAACTACTCTCTGTCAGTGCTATTGTTTACGACTGATTGGTATTCTTCTCTGGCTTGATGGCCGTATCTCTCCAGTGGTGGTGGACAGAATGCCCGAAAGTACTCGGCCTTTGCCTTTGGCCACCAGTTGTAACATCCCGAATCAGTCTGCGTAACTCGAAGGCGCTCGAGGTCAAGTGCGCCTGGCGTACTTCCGGCCAGCGAACACACACCTTGCGTTCGTCCTGTGCCAGTTTCCTGGGCCTTTTAAACGCATGTCGGTAAACACACCGACTAAGAAACGACAAAATGTACAGAAAAATGAAGCAGTGAACATGTATCGACTGAACATCAAAAGAGTAATACCACATTCTAGTTGTCGGCAGTGTAGTGTTTATTGTAGAAGCAGCTCTCCACTGATTTATTTTTAAGAAAGAAGTGTGAATAAAATGGTAAAAATCCCTCTATAAATATGGAAAAACATTTTTCTGAATGATTAATACGTTTCAGAATTTGATTCTCCGTAATTAAAATGTTTAGAAGAAAATAGTGTTGGTTTTTCTTCATTAGATGAATTTCCGCTCTTTGCCACATGGCGGTTACGCTTTACTGATAATGGCTCTGGAGCCACCAGAATGTTGTACCCCACACAAAAAGTCTCCATGTGTTTCTAAGGAAGGTTCAAAAATGCCTCTGAGCACTATGCGACTTAACTTCTGGGGTCATCAGGGCCCTAGAACTTAGAACTACCTGAACCTAACTAACCTAAGGACATCACACACATCCATGCCCGAGGCACGATTCGAACCTGCGACCGTAGCGGTCGCGCGGATCCAGAATGTAGCGCCTAGAACCACTCGGCCGCTCCGGCCGGCTCTAAGGAAGGCTGCAGACATAACGTGTATATATATTAGCCTCATTAGTTGACCCTTGGTAAATGAATCGTGTGGTCAATAGAGAGTCTGTAATTTACACGAATGCCTTTTCCCCATCTAAATTCTAAACCAGTTACTGAAGTCAGGCAGCGGAAGGAAGCGCTGTGGAGCAGTAATACAATGTGTGACGCGATGGAATGTGGCAACCTACGGCTCGTCTGCGCGCACCGGATACTTCGTTCCATTCTATATGAGTCATCAGGCTGCGTGAGGACTTTCACCAAATACCGAGGCCTATGCAGAGCAGTTCGGAGATACGGAGTCCGTTCCGCCGTCCAGAGCTGCAGACTTATAGCATGTTCTCAGCTGGTAAATTTCGCCAGCTGCAGGGACGCAACATTGCTGCCGTCCGCTGATTATTTGGTACTCCTCCCAGATGATGCAGCGTTCACTATTGTTAATCAGGCGTATCTTTGCTCACGTTCAGAACGAGAACGTTAATATAAACTCACGAGGCAAAAAAATTGTCACCCCTAGAGAAAAAATTACAGGCATTATTAAACGCCTGGTAATTCCGCTCCTAGGCTTGATGATCGCATGGATTCGGTTAGGAGGTGAAACCACAAGGTTGTGCAGTTACGTCGCATCCAAGTTAAGCAACTCTCTGAGGATTTCATCCCACATTTCCACCAAATTTCGGGAATGCTGGTGTCGGAGTTTTGCCCTACAGATTTTCTAAGAGGTTCGAGTTGGGTGATATCGCAGGCCAATCGAGACGCAGTAAGTTGGGGGAATGTTCAGAAAACTAGTCAAATATTCTTCCAGCCCGATGAACTTTGCTGTTGTCTTCTTTATTTGCCTCTGTGAGCAATGGCCCCCTGTTTGATCACCGTCTCTAAATGTCCATTGCATGCAGTTCCCATCGAAATGACGCTCTTAGCCACCATCTTTTTCCGACGACAATTTTACGTCTTGTTTCGTGGTCACGTGTGTTACACCTCTACTTGTAGACAGGTTGAACATTCCGCCTCGAAATACCAACAGACGCAGCAACTTCACAAAGCGTATAGCCAAGTGTACGGCCAAACACGACTGTCAATTTTTGCCACTCTCTGGCGTGCTTACATTTCCCCCTATTTATGTACAGTGTCCGCTTGAAACATAAATGTCTCACTAATCGCTACTGCCTTATGTTCTGCGCGTGCTCACTGAGGTAGCTGGTAATTTTTTTTTTTTGATGAGCTTAGAACAAGCTAATTACCACATTAAAACATTCTGAAAACATATCCGAACAAGAAGTGTGATGCAAGTCCATATGCACTGAGCAGTTTCAGCCCTAAAAGGCTACTCTTCTAGGAATCAGGGATGAGGCTGGGCTCTGTTGACGGACGTTTAGCATGTTTTATTCAGTTTGTCAGCTTCTGACACGTCAGGCCCCACTGCTACCTGGTCATCCATTTTTACCCTTATCATACACCATATATATGCAAGATACAAATTAATTCCGTATTCAGAACCCACGCCTGACTTCAACCTCCATCTCCACGAGGCAGCGACGTTGCTCCCGAGTCACGTAGGCGGTCGCTAGCGGTCTTATGCCTCACATTAAGCAAATTACTCGGCTACGTAAGCGGGCAGGTGTGGCGATAAACTCGTATTTGCTAAAGCTGAGTTGAAAGAAAAACAAATTTACTTTAGGCGTTGTACGGGTAATATTTATCCCCAGAGGTCCTGACGAAATATTCTCTACCTTTAGCGCATTCTCTGTTGGTGGAATGTCAAAGGAGAACAAGGGGACAACGAAGATACGTCGTCTCGTTGGGAGAGTGGTGTTCACGTAAGGATGGCAGCGGGGCGACCTGCAATAAACAGAGACAGCGTACCACGTGATGCACCAACTAGGAACGTTAGCTTGTCGCATTTCTTGTCACCACTGGTGTAGGCATTTTACCGTTGTACTGTTCGCATGGAGAGCTGCACCAAACCAGTCTCAGGACTGAAGACCACAACAACAACAACAACAACAACAACAACTGTTCGTTTGAAAGTCCTAGAGAAAAGTGGGATTAATTGATACTCAAATGCAGGTACTTTCGCGTAGCTTCGGAAAGAAAACTGCTGATGGAAGAAATAGCCTCTGTGACACCAACAAACAACAGGAATAATTAAAATCCTTCGGCACCTACTTATCCATCATCTCACAAAATCCTTAAAATACTAACCAAACTAAAAGAAGTTTCGACGGTGTTGCAATGGCCTTCCTCAGGGAGATTTTAAGAACGAAAAATTGATTTAACGTTTCTTAAGAGTTGCAGGGTCTATCGATTCACATCAAAATTCTATTGGACTCGAACCCCGTATGGGTAGCAAGATAGCGAGAACAGTCTACGTTGAGAAATATCCAACAATTCCATAGGAACCTTGACATCTAAAAACGGGCCACTGTTCCCCAGGCATCTGCGGATACTGCCGTGACGAAGACTGCAAAATCTACAGAATAAAGCACGGGCAAGCCTGTGCGGGGAATGTCCTGAGAAAGATCACTGCAACACGGCCGAAACTTCAGTATTGTATTTCATGACGGACCGTCACCGAGAGACGTACGTGTTAGAACGCCGCTTTCAGGGTTCTGGAAGATGCACCAGCCCGGGATACATTCCACCTGGCGGATAAACGACGAGCACCGGTGTAACCGCCAGTCTGTACGTATTTTTTAGACGGTTTCGCACGTACGGCTAGGTGAAGAATGGTGAACTGATAAAGCCGGCCGGGGTGGCGCTGCAGTCTGGAAACGCGCGACCGCTACGGTCGCAGGTTCGAATCCTGCCTCGGGCGTGGATGTGTGTGATGTCCTTAGGTTAGTTAGGTTTAAGTTCTAGGGGACTGATGACCTTCGAAGTTAAGTCCCATAGTGCTCAGAGCCATTTGAACCATTTGAGCTGATAAACATTCACACTTTCACATGGGGTGGCAATAGAGATGGACAAATGGGGTACACAAATTTTGTTCTGGTAGTGGAGGAGGGGCGGGGGAGGTGTAGCTATCCTCCATGACAGGCGCAGGATAAGGGAAGGAAAGAAAAGGACTGCATCACGCGGCAGGACAACCAGAAGGACCTCTATCGCACGTATCGGCGCACAGTGGAAAGAGTAATTTGGTGAAACGGGGAGGGGTAGGTATGGAGACAAAATTTAGGAGAAGCCCTTTCTAGATCGGAGGAAGCGACAGAAGGCAGGTTTGGCTCGGCGTGTTAACGTCCGTACCAAGTCGCGGTGAGGCTCGGAGTGGGCAGCAAAAATTCGCTCATCTGGGCGTGGCAGGCAGTGCTGGGCGCACGAGGCCCGCGTGGGACGGCAGGTTCAGGTTCAGGTACAGGTACAGGTTCGCCGACCCATCCAGAATCGCAAACACTTGCGCTCCTCGTCGCGTGGGCCGGCCGCGCCGACGACTCGAATCGGTCGTTCCGGCCAAATCGCTGGCTGACAGCTTGAGATGTATTGTTCTCATTGTCCTTGGCGCCTACTTCACAGAGTCTCAGGACGTTCAGAGCAGGATAGGTCACGCAGCGGACACACAACGCAGTTGCAGACCGTCGAGTCGCGGATTACCCACCACACGAGTCATGCACAGGTTTCTGAGGTTTCTCCTGTCACTTAAGGCTGTCTGAGGGAAGTAAATGACAGCGAGGCTTCTTTCGTCGTGTAGCACATTTACTCTTGCACCTTATCACCAAAAAAGTGGAGTAGTGCGTGGTTAAGAAATTGAAAAAGTGTTGGAGAGGAGCACGAATCAAATCACTACACTGCAATTGTTCCTTAAACTGAATCCCCTCTCAATAGACCCCGTTATTGTACAGCAGAGCGCTTATTCCTTAGGTCATCATCAGTCTTGTAAATGGTTTTATGTGGCCTGCCACTACTGCTGACAGAGACGTGACAGTGTTTAGCATAATGGACTCGGATTCGGGAGGACGCCGGTTAAAATCACAATTGAGCCATCCTGATTTAGATTTTCCGTGATTTCCCTAAATCAAAAGGCCAGGGCCAGTTTCCCTCCCCATCCTTCCCTCCACGCCGAGCTTGTGCTCCGTCTCTAATGACCTCATTGGTGACTGGACTTCCTCCGTCCTTTCCTAGCCACTACTTCCGCTTTCGTCTCTTCGTCTCAGAGTAGCACACACAATTTCCTCAATTATTTGTTGAGCATATTCCAACGTCTTTCCTATATAATTTTTACCCTCTCCAGCACCCGCTATTTCCATGTAAGATATTCTTTGCTGGGTTAACGCATTTTCTATCGCCTTGTCCCACGTTTAGTGTTATCCTCTTATTCTTCTCCTAACCCATTCCGCGAAGAACCTCCTCATCTGTTATCTGTCAACTGAATTTTCGAGCCGGCCAGGGTGGCCGAGCGGTTCTAGGCGCTACAGTCTGGAACCGCGCGACCGCTACGGTCGCAGGTTCGAATCCTGCTTCGGGCATGGATGTGTGTGATGTCAGGCAAGTTCTAAGTTCTAGGGGACTGATGACCTCAGAAGTTATGTCCCATAGTGCTCAGAGCCATTTGAACCATTTGAATTTTCGACAATCTTCTATAGCACTTCTTGTAACATCTTCGATTCTCTTCTTTTCTGTTTGTCTGTCATTATCATAGCCCCATCACATATCTCATTAGGCCAGTTCTTCAGCTCATTTTTCAGTCATGGTCGTATTTTATCCATTATAATTCTATTTTTTCCGTGACTCTTAGAACCGGATTGTACAACATCTGACATGTTACTCTCTAACGACATTTTATGATCTGAAGATGATTGCTAGCACAATATAAACCGGTCATGTTACTTTGTTAACTAGCGATCTAGACAAATTAAGGTTATATTGAGAATTATAAAATTTCTCTAAAATTAAGAAATAAAACAGTTTAGAGACATATTTGACGAGTATTTCAATGATGTTGAAATCATGAACAGCAATCGACAATGTCAGATGTTTCTGTAATCTACTTTTTCTTACTTGAAGACAAATAATTCCACAAAACGTTTGACCATTTTGATATTTTTTATTCTCTTGTTTCAAGGGCATAAAATGCACTGATTTAGGTATCGATCGTTATTCTGTTATGAGTATATATGACAAGACAAAGCAGAGAAGTTTATATTCAATTTCAAATTTTATTTCTTTGACATGAAAGAAAGAAATCCATAATTTTTCCACCTATAAAGCTTTGTGACATATTTAAATTTTCTCTCAAATCACTAATTTCTTAATTATCCTGATTAAATAATTTTTTTTCCAAAACTAGACCTTAAGATGGCCATTTTCATATCCCATTTTTCCATTACTGCTGAGCTGTTTGGCTATAAAAATTGGGAGAAAAAATTTTCCTCGAACCGGTAATTAATCTGATCGTAATTTTCGTGATTGTTTCTCACGCCGCTCTATGTATTTGATACCTCGTTTGCCCTCCTTCTCACTCTTCGTCTGGCTATGAAAATTCGGACAAAAGTCGACTGTGTAATTTCTAGGGAGTTTTGTTCCCGCACCGCCCAAACATTTGATCAAAAGAGACCATCACGTAAAATACAAAGTGCAGAAATGAAACTTCCAAGAAGAACAAAAGCTTATTGAAGAACAGACCACACAAAACACGAAACATTGCGATAAGGACTTCAGGTAGAGCCAACTGAAAGAGAATAACCAAATATCGCATCAACTGGTGCGAACATGTGCAAAGAATGGATGGTAAGACGACTTTGCAAACCAACCTTAGCTTATAAACAACAGGAAGAAGTAGTTCTGGAAGACATAAGAGGGGCAGACAGACGATCTGTGAAGACGGAACAGGCTCGCTGTCTAATATATGAAGTGTAGAGAGAAGAAAAACGAATAAGAAGCAGCAGCAGTAGCAGGTTAAGGTGTGAGCGTGGTGGTTGTCTCGTAGCTCGTCCAGGAAACGGGAAGTGTGGGCGGCGGCCGTGCGCACAAAGGCAGCGCGGCACTGTACGGTACGAGCCGGGGGCATCCCTTAAGAGCCTTGTCGTGTTTCCGCCAGAACCGGCAGCGGCGGCGGCGGCGGCGGCAGCTTAAATTCGCACCGGCGCCGCTACCGCTAGTTGCCGCCGTCACGTAATCAACGCACCTCATCAGCCACAGAGCTGATTGCTCCACCGCTTGTTCCCCTGTAAAGGCAGGCGGCCTACCGTGATCTCACAAGGAGGGGGCTCGGCTCGAAAAGTGTAGGCCCTGAGCCGTTGGCACACGGACCTTGTATTCGAACGTTGAACGTTGCGCGTGATGAGCTTCGGACGTCATACCGTGGAAAAAGCACGCTAGGGAGTCTTTCCGAACATGCAGAGCAGGAACTACCGTGTCAGATAATCTGAACGTGCGTTTGAACGTAGACCAGTGAGATGGAAGAATGCCACTTATGTCACATGCCCGTCATCCTTCTTTAGTATAGAGTCGCGAGACACCACATTCGTTTTCAATTGAATCCCATATGTATACATGCTCCTTCTAAGCACCAGAAAATTGAGGATATCTCGAAAACCCATAGTTGATTGTACAATTTATTATAGTAAAAAGACAGGAGACGTCAATCATTTACAGTCCTCCTGATGCCGCACTACAGACCATGTCTTGTGGGTGCCTGAATGTCATTTTTTTTTTCAGGCAAAGGTGTGCTTCCAGGCGTTAAGCAGAGTCTTTGTTGCCATTTTATATACAATATTTGCTCCTAGTTGTGCTACCTGGACCCCCACCAGACTGTGAACTACTGTTCGTCTTGCGCCGCAATTTACAACGGAGTTCGAAACCCATACACTCAGTGAGACCCGTCTGTTGTGTTATTTTTCGCAGCCCGCGTGACATTCCATGAAACACACATTCTTTTTCCAGTTCCGGTGGATGTGATTACCGGTGAGTTCTTAACACATTCATAGTCGCAACACAAGCCTTCTTTAAAAAAAAAAAAAAAAAAAAAAAAAAGTTAAACCTTCTGTCCTGTTTATTATATTTTGTGACATCTATACATGGATACAGTCCTTACTCGTGCTGTCCGATCAACACATACAGCAGAGCTGGTAAATGCTGAGAGAAGGAGCGTGCGTCTTACGGAGTATCGACGCCAGCTCTGAAAAACAAAAGAGTGACAAAGTTTGCAGTGGGCGTCGGGAATCGAGCTCTGCAATAAATAACTACGCGAGACCAGCAATAGTTCAGAGTTTGAATGGAATCCAGGAAGCAGGTATGCACAACAGCACAGCTCACAGCACCTGAAGAAGACGACTGGAGTCGGTCGTCGAAAAACTGCGCAAAACTCCGCAGAACACACAGAAGCTCACGGCGAGGAATCCTGGGAAATTACGACTTTGTCCTTTAACAGTGACACAAAAAATCAAGCCGATGCAGTTGATAAAAAACGGAGGATACAGTTTAGCGCCACTAGACACCGAGGTAATCAGTGAACCAGCCGAGTATGATGAAAGAAGAATGCGACCGTCGTAGGAGTACGTTTTAAGGATTCCACGCTGTACGAGTCTTTTAAATCTGAGTTTGGCCAGGCGCGCATTCGCAGTTGGTCTTCCAGTATGACCCCAGTGTCTAAATCATTACAGCGCCCTCGTTTCGTGTTTTGGACCTTCTTTCACATACCTCTTCTTAGCTGGATGCTTTACTGCAATCGGAAACCAACTATTCACCGAAGTTGTCATGTGAGTCGCCGTAAATCATCTGGGCATTCATACGTGCAGGTAATAACACATGCTTACCGACCTTACCTCCCAGAGCGCATCTTATATTACGCATTACAGTAACTCACATCACAATGGCTATCGAGATCATAAATTGCACATTATGTTACTTACCTGAAATCACAATAGATAATTTGTGCCATGGGTCGAACTGAGAGCATCGCGTGACTCTGACAATTTTGGGCGGACTATAATGAGCGTTTGGATTGGCTATTTGCACGCAAATGCTCACGAAAAGAAAAAAAATCAGGTTCCTGTACTAGTCTAGGCGGGATATTTAAACTGTCACTTCGAATGCAGGGCAGTCACTGTGCAATGCTGAGACTGACACGTAAATGTGGGATGATGAGGCGATGAACGTCAATAGAAACGAGAATAACGACTTGCTTAATATCTATGTTAGAAGCGAAAAGTAGGAGAGAAAGGGAGCGAATTCTCGTATCTAGCAAGCAAGATTACTTGGGATGACCGAAGCATGGATGACATAAGAAGTAGATTTGTACAGTCGAAAAACTGATAAAATAGTTGTTAGTGAAAAGAGTAGATTTTACAAACGATTTCTTCTTTACAAATATGTTCAGTATTTCCAGAAATTTGAAAGTGTAATCAAAAGGCTGCGATGCTTCACTCGTTACTTCCAGCAAATTCTCTCCGGATTCTCTCTTTTTACATGTGCGTGTTTCAGCACACAGTAAACCCCAATTTAAAGCAAAAAAAGAGCTAACAGAAGCGTGAATTTTGATAATAACGTTTTGTGGTTCTCACATAACAGGAAGGGAGGATGAAAGATAGGAGGAAAGCCTTGTATTGTACCGTCGACGGCGTCGTGTTTTCACGGTCGAGTGCGGTAAGAGGGAATAATGGCCCTCGAGATTGGCAACTAACGTACCGGATAGCGATCGGAAGCGGGTCAGAACATCCGCCGCGGTGTTAAAAGTTTTGTTCCCACAGCTTGCTACATATGTTGACAAGAGCCACGCTGATCACAACCTCCAAAAGCCGACGAGGTCACAAGTCTGGCGGTAAACTGTTGTAGCCGTAGATGTTTCATTCTTCGGAAACCTACTGTGACGAACCGACTGCTTATCTATATTACTAAACGGCTAACCCAGGGCACGGTCCATGTTGCAGGTTTCCTATCCAACAGCTTCAAGGGGCTACAAAAATTTGATTTTCAATATTCCGTGCAATTATTGATCGAATTTAAAAATTTAAAACGCTCTCATGAATTACTCATGAAGAGCTATAGTCTTATGTTATAGATTGAACAAAGCAAGCCAAGTATCACAGAAATTGTGTACGTCTCTCGAGGCATGTGTAACTCGTGGTACACAAAGTAGCCAACTCGTTTCAGCCGGTATTTGAGATGAGAGCGCACAGAGTTTTATCGGATTTTACAGATAATTTCAAGCCTTTATGAAACTACTTCTTGCTGATGCCTCCCCTCCACTCCACCCCCCTCCCTCCCGCCCCCAAGTATGCACCAAGAAATCAAAGGGGAAAAAGTTATCGCTTTCTACAGTTTCCCTATCCATGCAATAAAACTACAGCATCTGTTATAATGACTTTTGAAATTACTATGTCTTTCTTTATTATTAACTCTTTTTGCAACACATTTTACAGACAGTAGCTACATAAGCCACTGAAGGCACCTGGAAAATTATATCATTGTACAACTCATGGTTCGGATGATACGGCGTTTTATACGTGGGAGTTCGATTCTTTAAGGAATCAGGAGTGATGACTCATTGGTTTACTTGTATTTTCAGAATGCAGCTGACTCAACATTATTTGTTTACGCATATTTAGGCTCAAAACTCAATGTCCGCATTTGCTTTAGCAATACTAAGGTTTCAAAATTGCCTTGGCAAACACCAGTACAGAGTACATATTTATTATATTAAACGCGTTACTTGTCGTTCACTTAATAGATCGTTAGTGATTTGCGTACAGACTTAGAAGAGGCGAACGCATGCACACTTTCCAGTTATTCCTGCGTTTGGCACTGACTGCTTTCGGCCTATATTCAGGTTATCTTGCAACATTACAAATTTCTTGAAGTAAAAGACAAAATATTCCAACACCAATTTTTATTTCAGTTCTCCTGGCTAAAAGACGCCAAAGTGAAACTGGCTTCAAATGAGAGTGCCAAACGTAGTAATATTTCGAAAATGTGCATGAAGGTGACACTTCCAGACACAAGCAGAAATCGCTGAAGATCTATTAAATGAAAATAATCGAAACGCTTTTACTAAATTGAAAACGCATTATTTTGGTTGCAGGAAAGATATTTAATAATCTGATGTGTGGTTTAGGTGCCGCGTGATACACCATTTTTTCACACTAGTCGCACTTAATCCTTACGTTTGCTGAAATATCACACCTGCCTAGCCTGCAGCAAGATGCAGTTTGGTTGGTATGAAAGTGGCGTTATGTAGTTTGGAAGGTAGGAGACGAGATACTGGCAGAAGTGAAGCTGTGAGTACCGGGTGTGAGTCGTGCTTCGATAGCTCAGATGGTAGAGCACTTGCCCGCGAAAGGCAAAGATCCCGAGCTCGAGTCTCGGTCGGGCACACAGTTTTAATCTGCCAGGAAGTTTCATGGCGTTATGTACTTATTTATTATTTTTTTCCATTCGTATATTCAAATGGCTCTGAGCACTATGGGACTTAACTTCTGAGGTCATCAGTCCCCTAGAACTTAGAACTACTTAAACCTAACTAAGCTAAGGACATCACACACATCCATGCCCGAGGCAGGATTCGAACCTGCGACCGTAGTGGTCGCGCGGTTCCAGACTGTAGCGCCTAGAACCGCTCGGCTACCCTGGCTGGCATTCGTATGTTCTAAAGATCGATTAGGCGCTCACTTGAGCAAAATCTTTCTCTGCTGCCGAGTCATTTTTAATGACCACCACTGTCGAAGGCGTGAAATATATTGCTCTCTTGCTTGGCGGTCGTCGTATCGAAAGGGCACAACCTGAGGCGCGTCCTCGTAAAAAGCGTTCGATTAAGATATAAGGTTACTTTGTAGAACATTGAAGTTGCCTTGAGTATTCTGAGGTTACCCTCTAACCCTGTCTCTGTTCGATGTAATCAGCCCGCAGCCAGCTTAGCACGCAAAAAAGCACGTAAGAGCAGAAGAACCGAGGGAGGTTTTGTGTGAGATTGCGCCACCTACGGAGACCGCTTCGCCTGCTGCACACGGCGCTGCTGTTGCCGCGTGCTTTAGTTTGGCAGTAACCGGGGGTTTTACGGCTCCCGGCAGCACGGCAGCAACACAGAAAGTGAAGCAGCGCTGGCGGAGGGCTGGCCCTCGCCGGCCCTATAACGGGTTCCCCTCGCCCGCCACCTGCCACGTCCTAACGGGACCTTCCGCCCGCCTCCCCTTCCCTTCGATCCCTTCCAGACCCTTTCAGCCCTCACCCCCGCCCCCGCCTCTACCACCACAACAGCACAGCTGACCTGCTCCTCGTGGCCTTGTACCGACCCCTACTCGCTTCCGCCTGCCGCCGGAACTTACACTTTCCGTCGTCGGATTGACTGCGCTCCGCATTCGGCCGTGCTACCGTTTCTAAATACGCCCCAATGTTGCAGTAAGTAACGTGCTGCTGTACTAAACCCCTGAGAAATGTGCGACCATTGTTTTCCTACACAGGGGCAGTTAACAACGCTGGCACTTCTCTGCGATCTGTTCACCCCCTCCCTAGGAATAAATTCTAAGACACGCGGGATTAGCCGAGCGGTCTTAGGCGCTGCAGTCATGGACTGTGCGGCTGGTCCCGGCGGAGGTTCGAGTCCTCCCTCGGGCATGGGTGTATGTGTTTGTCCTTAGGATAATTTAGGTTAAGTAGTGTGTAAGCTTAGGGACTGATGATCTTAGCGGTTATGTCCCATAAGATTTCACACACATTTGAACATTTGAATAAATTCTAAGGTATCTGAAGTGGTTCTCCGCGACAATCCACGTAAATGTTACCACATACCCGACATGTCCTCCTTTTGTAAGGGAACGAAATCCTTTATTCGTAAAGATTTAAATAGATTCCGAAACCGCTCCATCTCCTTCAAGGGTAAGTTAACTGTCATTGATTTTTCTTTCAAAAATGTTCAAATGTGTGTGAAATCTCATGGGACTTAACTGTTAAGATCATCAGTCCCTAAGCTTACACACTACTTAACCTAAATTATTCTAAGGACACACACACACACACCCATGCCCGAGAGACGACTCGAACCTTCACCGGGACCAGCCGCACAGTCCATGACTGCAGCGCCTAGACCGTTCGGCTAATCCCGCGCGGCGATTTTTCTTTAAAAGATTATTTTCGTATATTCAAATCATGTTTTTGTACAAAGAATAACACTTACATTTAAAGTGGTCTATTGCTTCTTTTTAAAAATCTCTTGTGAATCTAAAATCTTCTACGAACCTGAAATCATCTTGGATACTATACCTTCTTAAAAATTAAAATTCCTCTGGTTGTCTAAATCTTGTAAAAAATAATGAATTGTACCCAGCAATTACGTCATTACTCTGGCGTTACATGATGGAATTTGTTTGTGTGCTCGTCTCACATCCGTCGCTTCATCGTACACACTACCTGGGCACGCCTACAGGCTTGACTGAAACTTGCACTGTCTCTGGCGTTTCCACCTGTGGTGTCGGAACAAATGACTCTGAGCACTATGGGACTTAACTTCTGAGGTCATCAGTCCCCTAGAACTCAGAACTACTTAAACCTAACTAAATGGTTCAAATGGCTCTGAGTACTAGGGGACTTAACTTGTAAGGTCATCAGTCCCCCAGAACTTAGAACTACTTAAACCTAATTAACCTAAAGACATCACACACATCCATGCCCGAGGCAGGATTCGAACCTGCGATCGTAGCGGTCGCGCGGTTCCAAACTGTAGCTCCTAGAACCGCTCGGCCATCGCGGCCGGCTACCACAGGTCCTCCCTCTTTGCAGCAGAAACCCTCCAATGATTTCATCCCCACCATCTATTCATTTAATGTCGGCGAATTTAATTCTGTCCATCCGTAGATGGAAGGAACTGCAACGGCTTCTACAGCAGCAATGATTTGCAGAATACAGGCGTGAATGAGGTGGTAGTTTACAACCAGCAATAAGCTAATGGCCGAGCTAAAAAGTGCCTGAGATGTGCCGGGCGCAGCTGCGAAGAAAGTCTGGTTACTCGGAAGTCAAAAAGGCCGCTAGTCATCGGCAGTTTTGCCGAGTCGTGAGCAAACACTTTTAGCATTAGCGTGACGCGGCGTAAGCAGCTCGAATGCTGGTTTCCTGTGCTGCTGAGGAAATTCTGTTGCGCCGCGGGTCGGCCGGTAGCTTCGTAGCAGGCGTCCGAGAACCGGCGGCCGCGAAGTGGGCCATAACTGTCGCATCGCGCGAGGTTACTGACACCGGACCCGCGGCGAATAGAGCCGCCCCAACCGGAGGAACGCGCCGCAGTCGCCGGTAATGCGCACTGCCTGCCAGGGGGAACATTACATTAGCCTCGAACACTACACGGGCTCTTCAGCCATGATGGCACGGGACTGCATTATACAGGGAATACGAAGAGAAACGTGTGGAAGAACTGGATTGGTTACTACGAGGGGCGTCCAGTAGGTAATGCAACACTTTTTTTTCCTTAGCCAGTTTTGTTCAAAAAATGCGGAATTTGTTGTGATACACTGTAGAATTTTTCTGCTTCGGCCTCTCTTAAGTTTCACGAAGTTCTGATAGGAGATGGCGCTATATGTAGCCTTACAAAATGGCGTCTTTAACTGAGGTCCTTTCCAGGTAGTGAGACATCAGAATCTCTTTTGGCGGGAAAGCATAGCAGATATTCATAGCCGCTTTCAGAATGCCTACGTAGACATGATGAATAAAAGCACGGTGAGTCGTTGGGCGAGGTCGCGCAAATCTGCCCGACCTACCACGTGCCGACCGGCCAGACACACCTCTGGCACATGCAACGTTGCAATGTGCGAACACTTTCCTCCAGGGCCGGCCGGTGTGGCCGAGCGGTTCTAGGCGCTACAGTCTGGAACCGCGCGACCGCTACGGTCGCAGTTTCGAATTCTGCCTCGGGCATGGATGTGTGTGATGTCCTTAGGTTACTTAGGTTTAAGTAGTTCTAAGTTCTAGGGGACTGAAGACCTCAGAAGTTAAGTCTCATGGTGCTCAGAGCCATTGAACCAACTCTCATCCGAAGCGATCGACAAATCACAATCAAACACCTCACTGCACGGCAGGACGTCTATGTTGGTAGTGATGACACTTCGTTCACCAATTGGGGTGCTGAAGTGTTTCTACACGCTGGGTTCCTCGCTGCCTAACAGAAGGCTGTAAAGAGCAATGAAAGACCATGTGTGCGGAATTGCTTGCGCTTTACGAGGTTGATCGCGACAATTTTTTGTCGAACACCGTCACAGGCGCTGAAAGATGGGTTCATCACTTCGAACCGAGAACAAAACAGCAGTTCCTGGAGTGGAGCCACGCCACATCCCCACCGAAGAAAAAGTTCAAAGCTGCACCCTCAGCCGGTAAAATGCTATCGACGGTCTTCGGGACTCTGAAGGCGTTATTCTGTTTGATGTCCTCCCTCGTGGTGGAACGATCAAACCAGAAGCGTATTGTGCTAACCTCAGGAAATTAAAGAAACGACTTCATCGTGTTCTCCTTCTACATGACAACGCAAGGACTCACAAAGTCTGCACCCCCGAGAGGAGCTCACAAAGCATCATTGGAATGTTCTTCATCATCCACCACATAGGGCGGTCCGACTTCCTTCTGTGTGGCCCAGTATAGGATGCACTCCGCGGGAAGCAGTACATCCCCCACTTAGAGTTTACGGGCGATCCTGTAATAGAGTCACTACTGTGAGAACACCCTAAGAGGACTCTAGCAGAGGTGGATGGTGGAGTAACTAAACCAATGAAAACAGGAACAATGGGTTTGTGTGTTATACAATAACTTTAGCTACTGCCAGGTACTGTTTTCCGTTATTTCTCGCACGACGCGTTTCGGGTAATGGTTTTCGTTTTCAAGTATATTTTTCGTGTGTTATTACATGTGAGCGTGACAACCCACCCAGATAGCAGAGCGCATTAACGCGCCGCTTTCGGAATTCGGGGGCCGTGCCTGCTCTCGATCGAACACATCTCACGGGTTATCAACGGCGTTGAGCCAGCCAGTCCGAATGCAGTTTTTAGGTGGTTTTGCACATTCAACTAGGAACATACCCGGCAGTGCACATTTCTTGTCTCAGATACACACACCTAGCGAGGTTGAGATGGTGTGGTGGTTCACACAGGACTCACATTCCGGAGGACGGCTTCTAATCCCCGTCCAGCCATCCAGATTTCGATTTTTTGTTATTTCTCTAAATTTCTGAAAGCAAATATCGAGACAGTTCTTTTGAAAGGGCACCGGCGATTTCTTTCCCATTCTTCCCTGATCCGAGCTTGTGCTCCGTCTCTAATGGGCTCGTAGTCGACGGGGCGTTAAGCGCTAATCGTCTCTCCTTCAGATGTACGCCTTGCAACTGTTAGAAAACGTTCCATGTTTGAACAGGAGAGTCACTCTAGACGCAGGCAGATGGGGTATACAGATTAATACCTGGGCGGGGGGGGGGGGGGGGGGGGGGGGGGGGAGAAGGTGGAAGCGTGCAGTGGTGGTGTCAGGAAAGACATTCGGTCGCCAACACGCACTAACATTGCGAAAAGACGTATAACAATGTCGACCACCATAGAGAAACGGGAAAAGAAAAGGAAGAAGAACAGAAGAAGATGGCACTTACGCGTGACTTTTCGATGTCTGAGGACGCTGCCTTATGCTGTTGCCCTATTAGAATGTAAAGGGTGACCTAAGACCCATCAGGCTCATTTTATCTAGTGTTTCGGCAGGTATTTCCGATTTCACTTTTCCAATGTGTAGCCCAGACAAATACTGTTCACCACGTCTTTTGTGAGACGCTCTGTGTTGGTGGAAAGTGTCGGTTTGTTTCGCGTTAAAAACAAAATTATTTTTAAAGAGGAAATCTGTGTGTCGATTCTATAGAGCGGTCCCAAATTAATCTACTGCGATATACGTTGCGGCGATATGTTTTAAAAGGGACAGTAAAACGCGAAGGTAATAACTACTGCAGAAGTGACAGCACCGCCTTGGCCCACACCAACAGCTAACGCTAAGCAGCAGCGCTGCTCAGTCGCTACTGGAGCGCTTGTTATTCTTTGTGATCTAGTGTCTTTGTTAACACATACCAGTACAATCTAGAATGATTTAGGACCACTTTATTGAATGTTCACATATATTTGCGCTTAAAAAAATCATTTTGTTTGAAACAGACCGTTGCTTTCCGTCGACATTAGGCGTCGCATGATAGACCTCGTGCGCAGTATTTGTTTGGACTGACTCCAGATACAAGCTGCAAAAATTAAAAATCTCTGCCGAAACGTCGGTGAAATTTCGCCTGACGACTCTTAGGAGGGGCACCCTATACAAACATGCAGAAATGATGTTTTTTTATAAATAATAAATAGTGGATTTTGATAAAAAAAACTTTTACTTACAGTTTTGCTGTAAATTTACGCAGAAACTCACACGTATTAAACATCGCTCACACAATTTTCAGTGCACAGTACAAGTTGAAATCAGAAACTTAGGATAACAGCCACTGTGATACTTAACAGTTACACGGAAAACCTTTTTTTCCAAATTCGACATTAACTTTATAGGAAGGTCCTCGAATATTTAGAAAGTTGCGTGTGTTTATATATCACAAAAAAGGCAGCAGAATAATGCAACAGCGCGCACACCCCAAAGATCACGCCCATCCGTTCACGCGACGTCTTAGCAGCGGTCTGCTCGCCGCTCGTTTGCCATTAGTTCGTCGGCACGGTAGCTCAGCGTTTTCGGTGAGAGAGCTGGTTGATCTTTGTAATGAAAAAACTGAGTGAAGGTATCAACAACGAACTTCGCCGGCCGGAGTGGCAGAGCGGTTAAAGGCGCTACAGCCTGGAACCGCACGACCGCTACGGTCGCAGGTTCGAATCATGCCTCGGGCATGGATGTGTGTGATGTCCTTAGGTTAGTTCGGTTTAAGTAGTTCTAAGTTCTAGGGGACTTATGACCACAGCAGTTGAGTCCCATAGTGCTCAGAGCCATTTAAACCATTTCAACAACGAACTTCAACGGGTGTCATGTGAAGTCCGCTACGACCAAATAAACGAACACAATGCAAAAAAAAAAAAGGTTGTGATTGGCGTTGGTGCCTCTGGAGCATGGGATCCTAGGTTCGTTTCCTGGCCGGGTCGGGGATTTCTTCGGCTGGGGATTGAGGGTTTGTGTTGTTCTCATCATCATTTGGAAAAATGGCGAGATTGAGTAGTTACAAGGTTGGAAATTTGTACGGGCACTGAATTCCACGCCGTTGAACGCCCCACAAACCAAATTCGTCATCATTGGGCATTCGTAACGCACCAAACTGCAGATCCTGACACGTTCTGAAAAAATATCGTCAGAGTGGCGTAGGGGAGTACGAGTATTTTGGTGCATGCGTCAAATCGTGCTGCGCTTGTAGCTTTTGAGCAGCATCGCCCACCGGGCAGCAGTAAAGGAAGTCGCCAGCCGTGAATCACTGGAGTCAACAGCACGGCAAGGGAAGTGGGACAGGCAGCCGAACCGAGCAACGGTGCTCGCCTCGCCTCACCTCGGCCCGCGCGCTGACGTCGCCGTCTGCGTCATTAGCGCCACGCGGCGGCTCGCTCTGATGTAAGGCAGACTTACCGCAGCTTTCATTTCCACATTCTCCGCTTCCTATTGCCAAATGTCCCAATTCTTGTTGCTCTTCGGCCTTAGGTAAACCATGCATATACAGTATTTTACCTCTTAACTAAGAGCCGTAGCGGTTTCCTTAACATTCGTATTAATCAGTTGTGGAAGTACAATATGATCGAGAATCGGGAGACCTGTGTCAAAAAGCAGGACAAGTCGGTCACTGAAGCGAAAGTTAGTTGGCACATCACGGTGTTTAGTAGACATAGTTCTGATGGTATGACGCGCCCCTACCTTGCTCCTGATCCTTCAATACTAGATCTCTAACGAAGTTCTTGTAAAGTAACTTTTTGCTCTCCCTACCCCGCTCCTTCCTACCTCCCCCCCCCCCCCGCTCCCCACCACACACACACACACACACACACACACACACACACATACACACACCGGGCCTCGATCTCCGGACCTTTGCATTTATGCTCTTGATGCTTTTCACTATAACTTCAGATCGAATGAGCATGAACGGGACATTGCCTCACACCGTCGCATGATAACTAGTGTGCTTTTTACACTTACGTTGACTGCCGGATTAGCCAGCGCTACCAAAACGAAGAATCGAGTGTACAGGCGTCGATAAATGGGAACGTTTTGATCCCAAAATTTATTTCATGTTCGTTAGAGAAACTGCACTTCAGTAATCACTTTCAGAGCACCAACAGAATCTAATAAATAGAACTCAATATTGTTCATAGTAAACATCACGGCCATCCGACCACACAGCGTTTCAGCAGTGGTCTATGCATTGCTCACTTCTCACTGGCCCTTCGTAACTGCCCCAACCTGGTAATCCTGACTCGCCGCGGAAAAAGTGTATGAACAGCTTTGGAGAGTATATTGTGCTTTCATAGCTGCTTAATGTTAAAAAAAACCTCACAGTAATTATTTTAGGTGCATGTATTAAGGTACGATCGGTTTTATTTTGTAAGAACATCTTCAGGTGACAAAACGGTAGAAATGTGCCGGTGTCATCATTTAAAATTCTTAATCTATCGATAAAACGCGAAAAGGTGCATGTTGGAATACGACAAGTACCATGGGATAAACATAACCAGTAGTACTTATTGGGTACGGAAAGACATGACTTATTTGTCAAATTGCAAAACTTCTATTGGTTC
Source organism: Schistocerca cancellata (assembly GCF_023864275.1). Taxonomy (NCBI): domain Eukaryota; kingdom Metazoa; phylum Arthropoda; class Insecta; order Orthoptera; family Acrididae; genus Schistocerca; species Schistocerca cancellata. Next base: position 350,464,731 of record NC_064634.1, on the reverse strand, counting down.
AAATGGCTCTAAGCACTATGGGATTTAACATCTGAGGTCATCAGTCCCCTCGACTTAGAACTACTTAAACCTAACTAACCTAAGGACATCACACACATCCATGCCCGACGCAGGATTCGAACCTGCGACCGTATCAGGCGCGCGGTTCCGGACTGAAGCGCCTAGAACCGCTCGGCCACAGCCACAGGCTAAAACTTCTATTGCTCAGATGTTTTCAGCTCTATACTCATCGAATTCAAACATGGATTGCGTTTTAATGGAATGTAAGCGGAGAAACGTATGAAACTGTGACAGCAGAGCGAAGCTGAGAGTGGAGTAACGGCATACGTGGGTAGGAGGGGGGGGAGAGGTATGCTTACGTCACGCCCCGCTGGCCTGCAGTTTTGTCTTCACTGTGGACGAGCAGGGAAGAGCGAGCGCCAGGTGGCTGTTTTGTTCTCTGCCGAATCCCGGCGTGGCCAGTCGCAGGGGCGACCTTTGTTCTTCGCCGGATAGCCCGCAGTTAGCTGAAGTGCTCTGCCCGCAGGCGTCGCGTACAAAGCCACTTGTCTGCCTCGCGTGGGCGGCTCACGCAGCAGCGGGAATAGCATTCTGGTTCAGACCCGAGGAGCACAGGGAATCCAAGGGCAATCCGGCTATGAAGCTGCAGCGCTGTCCGACATTGATGTTACTTGTTGTACGTTCGGAGGATGGGTGGATTTAAAATCGTTGGACGTAGCATGGTCATCACGTCGTGGTACTCATGTCCGAATAGCTACTCCTGTTAAAACAGAAACTACAGGCCGTATAATTACAATCACACTCAGAAAAACATTCACATACAATCTCCAGTATATCTATCAATACCGTTGACATACGTTAATAGTACTAATGAAACAGTCGATGGCATTAAGATGGATGACTGATCGCGGAAGTATTAGTATGAGCCAACCACCCAAAAATACATTAAAAACTTCTTCCAATTAAATTGAGGAGTCCTGACGGCACACAAAAATCAATAATTTTTTGCCATTGTTTCATCATCGCCTAAAATTGAGTGCAAGCCCCTCGGTAGACCAAAGGGTTCTCTTCTGTCGGCTTATAAAACAGACGAGATTAAAACATGGCGCACCGTGTGTGTTAAGCCTTAAACACTGCGTTTGGATGCCCGAGGCAGGATTCGAACCTGCGACCGTAGCGGTCGCTCGGCTCCAGACAGTAGCGCCTAGAACCGGAGTGGCCGACTCAAGATGTAAGCGTGTGTGTGTGTGTGTGTGTGCGTGTGTGTGTGTGTGTGTGTGTGTGTGTGTGTGTGTGTGTGTGTATTTGTTTGTTTGTCATTGGGCAGCGTCCGGTACTAAGGTGAGTGAGGACCATCCGAAAAGAAGTGCGCCATGGTCGAATAGTCGGTTTGACCGACCGCAACTTCTTGTTGGCCATTTCCAGCCACTGCCTTCCTCACGCTGCCAACATCCTTTGTCACCCACTGCACGACGTTAGTGTAGACTGCGGTGTTTTCCTGACAGGCAGCTTTCGCTGCTCTGTCAGCTTCCTCATTCCTCCCGATTCCGACGTGTTCAGGGGCCCATCACAAGGCCACAACTTTCTTCTACCTGTGCAGGAGAAGGATCGTGTCCTGGACCATCTGAACTATCCTGTCGGCTGGCAACATTTGCTGAAAAGCCTACAGAGCACTTAGGGAATCAGTCCAGATAAGGAACTACCCTCCACCAAGACTTCCTGTCTACTCCAGTACCTTCTTGACCACCCGCAGCTTCTGACTGGTTTAATGCGGTCCGCTACGAATTCCTCTCCTGTGCTAACCTCCTCATCTCAGAGTACCCCTTACAACCTACGTCCTCAATTACTTGCCGGATGTATTCCAGTCTCTGTCTTCCTCTGCAGTTTTTATGCTCTACAGCTCCTCTAGTACCATGGAAGTGATTCCCTTGTCAGTGTTATCCATACATCCTTTTTCTCTCCGATTCTGCCCAGACCCTCCTCATTTCTTACTTTATCAGTCCACCAAATTTTCAACGTTCGTCTGTAGCATCACATCTCAAATGCTTCGATTCTCTTCTGTTCCGGTTTTCCCACAGTTCATGTTTCACTCCCATACAATGCTGTGCTCCAAACAACAGAAACTGTGGGAAGTTAAGAGCACGCACAGCATTGTCCCATTGATTTGATACGTCGGTAACCACCATACGCTCGCGATACTTCAATAAAATGACACTGAAATCCTCCTTTAAAACAATAGGCGGACTGGTAGTCCTATTGTGCTGCGCCATGTCAAGTGTAGGCCCGATAGCCGTCCACGGAGGGTACATGCTCCATCCGTGAGGAATGGTGCAGTACCCTCCGTCGTTGCAGTGCAGTGGAAATAGTGAAACAGTGGGCAGTAGTTACAGAAAGGAAGGAAGGAAGCCAAGGCTGGGGTTACTCTCCTGTTGATGAACACGTTATTAAAAGCGGAACACAGGTCCCGATAGACTAAATATAGAAGACGAAACTGATTGCGTCCTTGTCAAAGAAACCTGCCTGTCACTCGTGTGAATCGGGAACTGCGGAAAACCAGTCAGGATGGACGGAGAAGAGTGACTCTGTTCGGACTGACTAAAATGCTGTGGTGAAATGACGCCACGCCTTTACGTTTCGTAAGGTGCCTACCTTTGCATTTCTGCACTTTAAGAGCTTGCTGTTAGCTTTGCTACCAGTTTGATATTTTGTCGAAATTTGTCTTGGTATTATCGCAGTGTTTACCGTGTTTAATTTCCTTACTGGTAAAAGCATCTTCTGTGAAATGGTTGGTATTAGAACGAATGCTGTCAGCTAAGTCATTTGCGTGCGAGAATTTTAATTATCATTTCTAACAAGTAAATGTAATTATTTGTTTCAGTAGTGTTCTGTACGTACGAGTCGACAGCCGCTGTTAATTTCTTAACGGGAGTAATTTTCCTGCATAAGCTTTTGTTCCAATTTGAAATAAACGAGTTAGTTAATAATATAGCGGTTTATAGAGATAGTCGGTTCATGGAAAACGTAACTGTTTGCCGAATGTATCAAAGTGCCGGGTGATCTCTGCTGTCTGGTTATTTTCCAAGTCGGATCTTAAGTCCAAGATAAATGTACTCCGATACTACATCCGGAGGATGTTTTTCGATACAGACCGTAATACTGACAGGGCTCAAGCCTTTGGCCTTTTGAAGGTTAATTCTGAGGTCTGCGGCTAGAGACGCATGTTTGAGTTCTCGGATAGTTGCTGAAAGTTCGTTTATGTCGCTGCTAAATTATCTGCAAAGCGAAGATGGTAAGACGTTTTCCATCTATGTTGATACCTTTCCGTCCCCAGGATGGAAAGTTCAGCACATCCTCCAGAACCAAGAAGAATAATTTAGGAGAGATTGTGTCTCCTTGTCTGGCGCCTCTTCTCTCTGGACCAGTGGCAAGATTCCCGCGAGAAGAGACATCCCCGTAGCATTCTCAAAATGTACTGTAAATTTAGACACGTTCCATACTTCATTATTATTTCTTAAATTGCAAAACTTTTGTAGCACAGACGGTTTTCACGTTAACTTCCAGTTTCTAGCGTGGTGAACATAATTTGAGGCAGTTGCAAAGGGGAATATAAAAATGCCCGAGCTGTGATGTTTGTTTGCGGGGGATGCGGGGGAGTGGGCAGAGGGTAGGGGGTGACTTTTGCCGCCGCAAGAAGTTGCACGCCGTAGCGGCAGTAAAGCGCCCGTTGACCTCCCCCACATCTGGGCTCGCCCCGGGGGCGGCAGTCGCATCGGGTCGCCCATTCAGCCCGGACGCGCAAACACCGGCGCCGGTGTTTTTTAAAGCATCCCAGCTGAGCTTATCTGCCCGCGGAGCGCACTGCGAATGCGACCACCTCGCAGTGCGTGACTAACGAAGTTAGTGCCGGCAGTGTCTGTGGCAGCTTCCTAACGGCAGAGCGTCGGCCCCCGGCGGATTTTGGTATATCCTGTCCGCCCTTACTATGCTTCGTGCTAATTTTATAAGACGTGAGGGTGGAAAATGTACACGGCATTGCGGAATGTGGAATGTATGATTGGTGCACGTTTATTTTACACGGAGTCCATCCGTAGATACCATTCCCCAAATGGACAGCAAACGGTTCCGTGGCGAGTCTCGACCTCAGTGTGTAAAGTGTCAGACCATAGCGAAGGACGTTACGCCGCAGCACAGAACAAGTCGAAGTTTGCCCGCTCTTTAAAGCAAGCATTGGCGGCGATCTGTGACAGATCTGAAGACAGAGTACAATGCTGTCGCAGGCACGTGTCGGAACACACTGTTCGCCACATACAGTGTTTACGAGCATGGAGATCTGCAGCAGATGACCCTCACATGTTCTCATATCGATGCAACGATATCGTCTATTCCGGCTGCAGTGGGCTGGACAGTGGATGTATGGAAATGTGTCGCCTTTCGGGTAAATCACGTGCCTCGTAAACAGTCGAGTGGTGATGTACCGACATCTATACTCTGTTAACATAAGAATGAACTCGTAAACAAACACAAACGCAATGATTAGTCAGAAGCCGTAGCGCACGTGCACTGGTAGTGTTATGCTCTTGGAAGTAGGTCCTACTTATGTATTAGATATCTTATTACTGAGTTACGTTAATTGTAGTTTTTATTTAAAAAATCTTGTACAGTCACAGTCTTTGTACTGTTGTGTTCTGAATGTGGCGCTCTTAATACGCAATTTGAAAATGGCTGAGGCTCCGTCGCGAAACAAGCGTGTGGAATACGGTTAAAAAGTGCCGAGAAATAGTTTGTGCTTAATGTTTTTTTTATAAATTTACAGAACTGATGGAGTTTTCCGAGAGCCTATATTTGATACAGCTGGGACACAAATCAGCTCTGGATGTTTAGCGGAACCGGTAGCGTAGTAGGTTCATAATTTGGCACAGTTCTTGGATTGCTGGTTCAAATCTTGCCTTCGCCATCCTTTTCTTTCGTTCAGTGTGAAATACCTACATCTCGTAATTGTTAAAACTCGTCATCTTTTATGAATAATGCACGTAATCTTGTTGCTAATTACATATTGCCCTCGAAATTCCTGTTTTCATTTAAAATATAAATTCTTAATTGTCGATATTTTGTGAAAGATTGTAAATTTGCGTAAATTTAGAAAAGAAAACAATTTAATTTTTAGGAGAAAAATGAAAAACCAAATACTCTTTATTTGGACTGTTTCCATTTCTTTTATACCACAGATGTAGTCCCTCATGACCAAAGTGTTTAGTGTCGTAGAAACATGAAAAATAATCATTTCGAGCACACCATACGAACGCTGTATTTTATCATTTGCTCCTGTACTGTTACAAATTAACCTGACATAAATGATCTGGAGCTAAGAGATCTGTCGTGAGAAATAACAAGACTGTTAAGCTGCCAAACGCACTGGAAATAACGCACGCAGCTTTTTCACATGTCACCGCCGAACGCTGGCGGGATATAGAACGGCACGCCATAAAAGACGAGGAGAAAGTGCGGCGCTTGGGTGGCTTCGTGGATTCTGTTGTTGCTCGACTCGTTATCAACGTTGCAGATGACAGTTCCGCAACTGAAATGTATTTCTCGGGTTCCGATAAGGAAGGAGCTAAGAGATTAGCAGACGACAGACTATACTTGATAGTATTCAACAACATGGTGAAATACGTGCAATATGTTTTTGTATCACACATAGGTCGTTCAGAAAAATTACCCTGTTTTCCATAACTCTTGTTTGTAGTTAGAATATTACGTTAGGCGAAAACGAGAGCATTCTAAGCTTTCCATCTGGGAACCTAAAAAGCTTGCGTTAGTGCTGGAATTTTGCCGGATATTATTTCATTTTCTTTAAAATTAAATGTGACATGACGTAAGCATGAACATATTTATGTGTGCGATGTGGAATAAATATATGATGATAATTTAAACAAACCGACAAAAGTTATGTAATGGCGGTAAGTGCGATAGGCTACCGTGGCGACAGTGTCTCGGTATATCATTGAACAGCTGTTAACTGTGAACCGAACTGTGTCGTATCGACAGTGCTGAGCAATGTTATGTCCAATGTATTATGAGTTTTTATTTTTACGTACGTATGGCACGACGGCAGTAGTGCTATTTTAAACCGCTAACGAATATGGAATGCTGTTCTCGCTCGTGTTTATTACGACAGCGGTTACGTATTAAAATGATCGATGTACGTTTGTATACACCCACAAAGCGCAACGTTATAAATTTAAGAGTATAGCATTACGCACATGAAAGTGGCAAAATGATATAAATGACAGTGACTGTATTACTGCCTTTAAAGTAAACTGTCTTTAAAGTAATATTGTTTACGTTTTTTCAGTTACTACCCTCTAGATTGATAAAGACAAGGACTTCTCGTTCTCTCTTACATTAAAGAAACAACTATTTTAAAATCTACATTACTAAAAATCAAAAAGACAAACAAAAGGAACAAAAGCGTTTAAAGCTCGTTTACCTTGGCTGCTCCTTGACGTCATACTTCGTTCTATTCGAAAGCGACCACTTCGTCGTTGGATATGGCGTAGATTCCTTCAACACACCAATCCCACCGGGATCAGCCTCATCTTCATCTGTTATGTCGACAAATGATCTCTGTTCGGCATAACGCACCACGCATTATGCAAAACCACATGTATGTAATTTTCTCTTGCACAGTTAACCACATAAGCAGTTTCTTTCATCAGGCTATGATTAATTTATGAGATGAAAATGAGCTGTTTTAAGCACGTGACTTCTTTGCCGCGATACTCGATAGCACATTTACTTTCGTTTGCAAGTGGAATGATGTACTGTTTATCGAAGAGATATGTTGAGTGTTGCTGAACTGTTAATTGTAGTCATTGTTCAGACTCGAAATTTATAGCCTTTCTGTTTATTATCGTAGCAGGTACACGGTTTTCTAGTTGGGTAACAATGGAATGGCCATACATTACATAAAACAGTGAAGTTCAATGTTAATATGTTCGCAAGAAGTTTGTTTAGGAGGCAGTAAAATATAAAGTTTCTCATTTCTGTTCTCTACCTTTCCATTGGTTTGATGCTGCACTCCGGCTTTTTGATTTGTGCTAATTTTCTTATCTACACCCAAGATCCTCTACGAACCTGTATCAGCTAGACTCAGCAAGAGTTCAGAAAATATCACTCACGCAAGACAGCTCTCTGTTCTCTCACATGATAACGTGCAAGTGGCATTTGCAGGTAAACAGATGACTGTCGTCTTGTTATACACACACAATACGTTCCAAAGTCTAGCAGTGGATTATAAATCTGCGATATAGGCCATCTTCTCAGATAATTACCTCCAAGGAAGTGTGACTTACGAAAAGCCATTTATTCCCTCACGCCATAAGTGAATGGAACGAGAAGAGGGAATGAAACAGACGTAACTTTTTTTATTATTGTTATTAATGGTTAAAACCATAGTAAAAATTCCCGACCGGCCATCCAGTTAAGTCCATGGCACGTTGAGTTGTTGCACGATATAAGGAAATACTCCATGACTTTTGTCACTTCATTGTATATCCCTTCATCACGAATTTTATTTCCACCCGTGAACCTTTTTCCATAATTTGCAGACTTGGTATTATGCATAAGTGTTGAGCTAAGCTTCTCGACCTGGTACTGAAGGCAATGAATGAATATAGGAGCCTCATCAAACCACACATTCGTTTTCAGTACGTAAACATGTGTTAAGTCTCATGCTGAGTGCTTCTGTTGTTTTATTATCAGCAAATGAATGCTTATGCCGTGTACTGGATTCCGCTGCAAAAAGCATTTCCCCAGACAATGGCGTTCCCACACTGAACTCGCCGAGGACACGGGTTCGATATGCAGCTGTTGCTTCGCGCTCGGCCGCTGCAGATTGCAGGGCGTGCGGAATCGACGTTGAGATACTGGCCAAAATGTAGCCGCGTACCGAAGACCGATGCGTTCAATTGGCCGGAACGAATCGCTGATGCACAGTTATGTCTGCTGCTGCGACCGGGCCAGAAACGTGTGTATGTGTGTGTGTGTGTGTGTGTGTGTGTGTGTGTGTGCGGCTGTAAGCCTCGCCTTGGCGCAGGCGGGACGTTCATTCTTCAGCAACACGGTACAGACATCCACTGTCCCTGCTGCGCATGAATAATCTTCCGCTAGTAAACGGCACGCGAAAACTGCATCACGTCTGCGGAAGGAAGAAATCTTTCAACGGAGATGATGTTAAATATTGGTTAGATACCTACAAATTTTCTGCAAAATGGGGACATAGCGTGATATTCTGTTTATTTGTACGTGGCGTTACCCTTCAATTTAAGACCACCACACAGCTACGCTCTGGAGGTTCGGAGCATGCAAAAGCGCACACTGCGCTGCAGAGTGCAAAGATTCGATGTGCAAACAGTCCCATCGGCTGTGATGTCTTTCAAACTGTCATCACATTAGAGGAAACAAAAAAATTATTAGTAAAGTAACTAAAAATCACTTCTCTATGAAAATCCAAAACGCACCTGAGCAATTTAAAAAAATGCGCTATTTTATTACCGAATGTTCTCTTAAATTCTGTCGATATTTCTCAGCTGCCCATTGTATCTAAAGATCTGTTTTGGAAACTCACTGCTGAAGTATAAGCCAAACAGGTTGTGGGTTGTAGTAAGGAAGGGTGTTGTACGTAGAGGATGGTGTAACTAGGAACACACAGTGTTTTTCTAGTCGGCGTTTCGATCTAGTGACCAATTCTAGAATCACATCAAGCAATGCGTGCTAGAGATCGCCATGAGCAATCTCCAGCATTTTCTGCTGTTTGTGTTGTTGTGAATCACAAAGTTTGAGGTTTTTGCAGCGTTGTTAAGTATTAGTTCTACTTATTTATGTGCTGTATAATATATTAAAACTGTTTTGAGAGTATTGTTAATTCTTCAGTTGGCTCTGAGCACTATGGGACTCAACATCTTAGGTCATCAGTCCCCTAGAACTTAGAACTACTTAAACCTAACTAATCTAAGGATATCACACACACCCATGCCCGAGGCAGGATTCGAACCTGCGACAATTCTTCGGTTACCAAAGTTTTGTGTTCAGTAAAATTCTGAATCTTTTTAAAACTAGTTACATAACGTATGGATGGTTAAGCTATACTTCGTCAGTCGTGCACCATCTTGTCCCTTGAAACAGAGGAAGGTCGCTTTACCGAGCTATAAGTACATGTGATACTTGCAAATGAACTCAGATTCTTTAATGTTTTAGCAGTTTTCCCTGTCTCGAAAATGGAAATTTGTGTTAACTGCCAGTGCCCTCTGTTTCATAATTTTTTAATTTGTAACTGGTTTTTAATAATATAATTCTTCCTATTTGTTTGATTTCACTTACTGATTTTTGGTATGTAGTAGAGTGACACATACTATTAAATGCAGAATAGATATGATTATCTCGATGGCAACGTTTCTAAATTTGAATAGGATACTCGTTCCAAGATACATAACCATGGTGAACCTCGGAACAGTTTTTCACGTTAAAAAAAAATCTTACTTTTCCGGAGTAACTTTAGTAATTTTAGAAAAAAACTGGGCACGCATAAAGTGAATGCTATCATTTCAAAATTTATTACGGGATCGACTAGAGACGAACGTCTGAAAAGTGTTCCACGATACAAAAGTCTCCAGTATATGCCTAAATGTTACGAAAGCTGCCCTAGTATTACGTGCTTCTCAAAGGTTTTCGAGAAATCGACGTTCGAAGTTTCACGAGTCTGTTGCATACCATCGAGCAGCAGCGTTAGTGCAACCGGCTAAGATGGCAGATTAGAAGTTACCCCATACTGCGTCCCTGTCTCGTCGTTTTTGTTTTCTAATCTTACGCGAAACATTTGTATCGATACAACGAATCATGTTGCTTCAGAAAGGAAAAGTAAGAAGAATGATAACCACAGTCCTACGTTCATGGCGAGGTATAACAAAGAATCTCAATGAAAAGGGCACTTGATTGTGGATGTATTGGTGCCGCATATTGTACCTTATACGCCATTTACGGTGGATTTACAACGTTGAGAAAATGTACAACTTATGTGAACGGATGTACCGCTGTGTACTGTGTTTTCGTGACGTAACAAACATCTGTGAGTGGTATGGATATGGACATGGGCATTCGCAAAAGGAGCCTCATGTTTTTAAATATTTATTTTACGGCAGGCCTTGTGCATGTACTGTTTTTTTTACCCACATGGCAACTTGGCGTGAGGTCTAACTTAAAATGAACGCGTTTCATAACAAAAAGTTTTTCAAGACTGGATGATGACGACGAAGTCTGCCGAAACCGTTCGTTTTAATTTTTAAAAATGTACGATCTTGGCTTTTGAATGTTTTAGCAAATAAAAAACTATTCGCCTGGAAACATTATACCTGCAATTCTTTGTCACCATCGCTAGGTGGAGATAATTTTGAGTGGTACCTATCGTACAAGCATATAAAACGCAACACAGAATAGTACCGAGCATGTTTTAAGAATAAGATTTTGCGACGGGCACTTTTGATTTTTAATCATGTTAGCGGAAAACATAAGTGATAAATATTCATAAAGAACGGCCGTTTACAAATAATTTTTGACACAAACAATGTTTCAGGAGAAATACAAACACACGGAGCTATTAACCGATGAAGTGGCAGGAAATAAAGAGTAGCCTACTGCAATTTTCACGTAACAGTATTTCACTCTGACGCTGCAACACTGTTGAAGCTACCTGCAATGACGTCAGGAAACTTCTGATAGTCGCGCTAATTCAGCTGTTTGATGACGGGCGCCCTCGCATGGCCTTCAACAGGCTCTTAAAGCTCTGTACCTCAATTTTTTGAAAACGCTTGAGAAGCGCATAGTACTAGAACACCATTTGTTATATGTGGGTATTTTCTGCGTCTACATGCATACTGCACAAGAATCCATACGGTGCACGGCGGCAGACACCTTGTAACACTATTACTCGTTTCCTTTCTGTTCCACTCGCAAATGGTGCGAGGGAAAAACGACTGTGCATACGTTTCCATTCGGGCTGTGATTTCTCTTCCTTTGCGAAACTTACGCGAATTGTAGGTTACTGGCAGTAGAATAGTGCCGCCTGCCCCAAATGCCTATTCTCTAAACTTTCTCAATAGTGCTTCGCGAAAAGAACATCTTCCCGTCCGAGTAAACGCAGCATTTTAGTAATACTCGCGTGCTGACCGAACGCAATGGTAACAAATCTTGCAAGGCGCCTTTATAAATAGCTTCGATGTCTTCCTTTAATCTGAGGTGGAGGGGATCTCAAACGCTCCAGCAGTACTTAAGAATGCTTAGCACAGGTGTTCTCTGCGCGGTCTCCTTTATAGACGACCTATACTGTCCTAGAATTTTCTCACTAAACTGAAATCGACCATTCGCCTTCCCTACAACCGATCTTACGTGTTCGTTCCTTTCACGTCGATTTGCAACATGACGTCTAGAAAGTTCATCACCGCGACTGTGTCACACCACACCACTAATACCTTACAGGGTTGTCTTTTCTAATCATTTGCATTAAATTAAATTTTTCCTAGTTTAAAGGAAGCTGCCATTCGTCGCACCAAATGGAAATCCTGTCCGGGCCATCTTATATCCTTCTGTGCCAACCTATTTATCTCAGAGTAGCAATTGCAACCCACTCCCTCAATTATTTGCTGGATGTATTCCAATATATGGCTTCCTCTACAGTTTTTACCATCTACAGCTACCTGTAGTACCATGGAAGTCATACTCTGACGTCGTGACAGGTGTCTTTACGATCCTGTCTCTTCCTACTGTCAGTGTTTTCTGTACACACCTTTCCTCGGCGATATCCTCCTACAGTCACTCAAACACGGCACTGTCCTGTACACTACAACACCATCAGCAAATACCAATCGCTGCTCACCTTATCCGTCAGATCCTTTACGCAAAAACACAGAACAAGAGCGGTCCTCTCACTCTTCTCTTGGAGTACTCCAGACGATACCTTTGTCTCTGATGAACACTCGCCGTCGAAGACAACAAACTGGGTTTTATTACCAGGTGTCCTTCCCCTTTCCTCTGTACTGTACGACAATGGCTTGTCCCGCCGGTTGCTGAGGCAGCGTTTCGGCCGACTTGCCCGTCCTCAGGAGCGGCCACGACCGCCTGGTCTGGATGCACCGTTGGCGGCCGACGCGCCGCCGCGGTCGACTTTGCGGCCGGGGTCGACGACCGGCCCACATATCGACTGCGGCTCGCCTCTCCTCTCTTCGCCTTGCCTCGCCTCTTACAACGGTTCCTTCCTGCAGCCGAGGTCATCGCTCCAGTGCCGCGCGTGGTCGCCCCGGCGGTCCGCTGCCCGCCTACGCACCGTTCCCCGAAGAAAGGCCCTCGCCGCGGCGAAAGGGTTTGTCAATAGCACCAGCCGCTGCTGCGCCTTTGTCTTCCCGGGGAGAAGTGATTCCCTCCCTTCAGCTAACATCACAGGGTCTACGAAACAGCTCACATTCCTGACGTGTAGCCCATTGTTTCCTTCACATCTTCCGGTGGCTTTAATTTAGTTTGAGGATGTGTAGCACGATTACCCAAATTCATCACTGAAACTCGGTTTATATTTCAGACAGTGTTATTCCTCAAATGTCTCAAAAAATTACCGAAGGTAACCATATAATGTAGGATTTTATGGTTCAAATGGCACTGAGCACTATGGGACTTAACATCTGAGGTCATCAGTCCCCTAGAACTTAGAACTACTTAAACCTAACTAACCTAAGGACATCACACACATCCATGCCCGAGGCAGGATTCGAACCTGCGGCCGTAGTGGTCGCGCGGTTCCAGACTAAAGCACTAGAACCGCTCGGCCACACCGTCCGGCTTATGGCATCATCCCTCCTGATCTATGAGTCACACATTGACGTAATTTTGTAGATGCATTCAACGGCATGTGTAGATATAGTATGCAAAATATGTTGCAAATACACTTGTAGCAAATAAATAATGAATTTATAAGTCATGCGCAATGTGGCAGTTTTTCACGTATCTCATTGTTTATGACGGTATATCTCCTAAAATATTTTAGGTGGGTAGGTGGTCGAAGCGCCGTAACGATTGTTGCGTGATAGTAAGGGATATGAGTCGCAAGTTTGCTTGAAACCTGACTAGTGGTTTAGGAGCAGATGTAGAAAACACACACACACACACACACATATATATATATATATATATATATATATATATATATATATATATATATATATATATATTTGTAATATGTATGGATCCCCTGACGTTTAGTCTCTGACTGGGAAGCTCTATCGAGAGGTTGCCATTTTACCTCTAAAAATTTCTCTTGCGGTCGGGCACGACACGTAAGGAGTTTTATATGGGGGGCTTTCAAGAAGTAAGCTTCATATTATTATGTCAGACCGAGTAACGTTTATTGAATCTGCACTACACTTCAAAGTAACACACATACGTGACACCATTTTACAAAAATAGTCATCAAGTCTCTGGTCACGGGGCCACTCGAGAACCGCTGTCTGACCGTCCTCATAGCTGGGAGATCTCTCTCTCACCAGGTATTCTTCCTCAATTGCCTGGGCACTATCATCTGTGTAAAAAAAAGGAGGAATTCCCATCTACAACACAGTGATTCTAGACAGAGGACAAGCTCGTATTGTCCCAAGGATGGGGAAGGAAATAGGCAGTGCCCTTTCAAAGGAACCATACCGGCAATTGCTCGGAGAGATTTAGGAAAATCACGGAAAACCTAAATCTGGATGGTCGGACGCGGATCCGAAAGAGAGTCCAGTGCGTTCACTATTGCGCCACCTCGCTCGGTTCGTCGTCTGTGCTCGATGCTGATGGCCTTCATCACCTGCGTCTGAGCGGTCTTGGTCAAATAGTTGGTACCATTTCACTACTGCTGGACACTGCATTGTATTTGGCCCATATATCGCCAGAGTTTCACTGTGAATCTGTCGGCAATTTGCCCATAAGGATCGCTCCGCCCCGCGTACTTCAGGTCTGGAGTATCTTTCCAGTTCCCACGCAGTTGTAGTCGCACATTGTGAAGCACCGGAATCCGGAACAACAGCAGAAATGCGTTAGTAGGCATCCAAGATAATGTAGTCTCTTCTGACCATGCGCGGCTGTCGTTGCGCAATGGTCTTTTTGTGGGGCGACATGGCTAATTTACTTTCTGAAGTCCCGACGTATATCGACCACGCTTTAAGTGAAACAAAGTAAACGCCCGTCGAGTGCTTTCTGAACGGGAAGTCACAGCACCAAGAATACACCAAAGTGTAACGCTTTTCCTCCCTCCTCGATAATCGTTAATGAAAGCTGTCAAAGCATTTCCCCTTTGTCTCGCTACACTGCAGCATCCCCAGCTATTCGCGGAGACCTTGGAACCCATGCTAAAATACGACTGACTCCAAGTTGTTGCTGAGCGTAATTTCACATTCCCTCGTGAAGCAACAACCTACAACGGTCCCGCCTTTATGCCTCTTGTGTTCGACCCCCGCCCCTGCCCCGTCTCCGCGAGAGAATGTGGCCTCTGGTATCGTTCATGGCCATCTGCATAACATAACGCCCGAGCACCTGGGCACTTGCCGTAACGGTACGGCAGAACGCTGAACCCGCCGCGATCTTGCCTCGACTGTGGCAGCCACATGTGGCTTACCCCTGTTGGATAACTGCACTCGCGAGAGACAGCGACGGATGACTGCTGCAGACGGACGGGGAAAGGAAGCTAGGTACAAATACAGATAAAAGTTGATGTAGTAAGATGGTCACGAATGACAAAGATAAATATGTAGCAAGAGAATGATGAATCTGAGAGATTGAGAGAGAGAGAGAGAGAGTCGGAGAGAGAGGGAGACGCAGAGAGATGACGACGATGAAAGGGGGCGATTAAAGAGATGAAGTTGAAGACGCAGAGAAGGAAATATTATTCCCAACTCTTTTGGCTACGAAACCCTGTCTTTCAACAAACTCCGTTCAATGCGATGGCCTTACGCCACCTTACTGGGAGGGACTTCATGCCCGCATGGTACCACACTGCCGGTCTACATCGGATCCAACGTCTTGCTTCATCAATAACATCCACGTACTCGTCCCCGCAGAGTGCATCCTTCGTTTCCCAAACAGGTGAAAGTCGAAAGCTGCCAGATCCGAACGACAGGGTGGAACTCAGCGACCACACACGTCTGAGTACCCCAACCGGTGGAAAACCTTGTCGGCACTACCAACAGATCACAGTATGAAGGCTTTCACGACCGGATGACATATCTTCTGGTAAACCTTCCGGGATGTAAGGTCGTGGTCCATGAAACTCTTCAGCTCCTAACGTTTCGTCCAGAGCTGCGCTGGACATCTTCATAAGGGTGTTTCTCCTCCTCACCGGAGGAGAAACACCCCTCTGAAGATGTCCAGCGCAGCTCTGGACGAAACGTTAGGAGCTGAAGAGTTTCATGGACCACGACCTTACATCCCGGAAGGTTTACCAGAAGATACTACCAACAGACGCGTCTAGTTGAGCATCAAGGTGTTTGATTGTGATCTGTGCGTTCGAGCGTTCCAACACTGCAAGAGTCACAGGTACACGGGGGATCGGTCAGGTTTGCGCGACCTTGGGATGATGACGGACGTCTCGGCCAACGACTCATCGTGCTTTTGTTCGCTGCCAGGTCCCCGTGGACATTCTACAACCGCGTACGTATATCTGTGATGCTCTGTTTTTCCGTCAAAAGAAACTCAATGAAGTTCTCTCTTGGAATGCACCTCCGTTACACATGCCATTTTGAAGGTTACATACAGCGTCTCCACCCGTTGGAATTTCATGAGACTGTAGGGGGCTGAAGCGCGGATATCTCAAGATGTCCCACAACAAATCCAGCATTTTTTGAACCAAAATTGGCTGAGGAAAAAGGTGTTGCATTACTTAGCAAACACTCCTTGCATACCACCGACTCGTCGTGCTTTTGTTCGCTGCCAGGTTCCCGTGGACATTCTACAACCGCGTACGCATATCTGCGTTGCACTGTTTTTCCGTCAAAAGAAACTCAATGAAGTTCTCTCTTGGAATCTTGGAATGCACCTCCGTTACCCATACCATTTTGAAGGTTACATATAGCCGGCCGCGGTGGTCTCTCGGTTCTAGGCGCTCAGTCCGGAACCGCGCGACTGCTACGGTCGCAGGTTCGAATCCTGCCTCGGGCATGGATGTGTGTGATGTCCTTAGGTTAGTTAGGTTTAAGTAGTTCTAGGGGACTGATGACCACAGATGTTAAGTCCCATAGTGCTCAGAGCCATTTTTGAAGGTTACATATAGCGCCCCCACCCGTTGGAATTTCATGAGACTATAGGGGGCTGAAGCGGGGATACCCCAAGATGTCCCACAACAAATCCAGCATTTTCTAAACCAAAATTGGCTGAGGAAAAAGGTGTTGCATTACTTAGCAAACGCTCCTGGCATACTAAGAAGCCGCATTGAAATTTCATTAATAATTGATGACATTAACGTCGACATGGCACCGTGACCACTTACAACGTATAGAAACGCAATCTGTGTCTTGGTCACATTTTTATTTTGTTGAGCTACCGGTATCGACCCTTTTTCTAGGCCATTCTCTGATCTATACATTACTGGAAAGGGAAAAAAAATGGGGTTGGGGTGAAACAAAGATAGTCGTCATATGACATAAAAATACGTACAGTGGCAGTATGCAAGATAGAGCATATAGCATATACCGAACTGCCACTAAGCGTAACTTGTCAAGTTTTGGAAGATGCGGGTATCGAACTACGTGGGAAATTACGACTGTGTTGTCACGGAGCTGCCAACATACTTCAGCACCCCCTGAAGATTTCTCTGTCGTGCTGTTACTACCGGCAACTATGGCCGAAGGATTGCGACAGTGGTTGGCTTTAGAGCAGTACAAAGACCGAAGTTGAGCGCAATCCCATCAGGCGGACGGCGGTAATGGCGCCCGGGGCTAAGAGCGTCAGTGATGGGTTGCATTAGCCGTGGCAGCGGCTGTCCAACTCTGCGGAGGGAAGCGCCGCCGATCCCGTTAGGACCTGCGGCCCGAGCTAACGGCTCGCACGCCATGGCGCATTCTCGGCTCGCCCACCCGCTTCCAGCACGCGCTCACTCCTTCCTTCCTAGCTTCCCTTTCTCGCTTTCGGCCTCATTGGCGTAATGTCAATGGATACGTCATCCTATGCAGGCCGTGAACGTTTCTTTAACACCTGCGGTGCTGGTCTCTTTAGTACCTCCCGTTACCTGTGAGCTGTCTAAAACACGAGGGGCGTCCATATCGGTCACGAACTGGAAACCACAATGAAAATCCGATCAAGATTCGTACACATGTGTTGGACAGTGTCTCTGGTACGTACTTCGATCGTGTCACGTCGCTCTTTGCAGTTCTGAACGCATAGTGAGCCCATAAAGATACCTTGAAAGTAGAGTCTCCTGCCGAGTATAGGTCCTTGCTGAGACATTTCACCTGATTTCATGCAAGCCCACATAACGGAACTGTTTCCATTTCCTTCTTCATAACAACTCTCGGTCGCACTCTGCGGCGATCATAAAGCCTTCCGTCTCATTTTCATCTCCGCTCACATGATCTATGAAGACAACATTCTGTCACAGACAATGAGCTGCAGATTAGCGTAGGGAATTGGAGGAAATCATAGGCACTCCTATGACGAAGGTACTGGAAATTTGTTACCACACCACGACAAATGTCTGAGTCGGAGCGGCGACTACGTAGAGGAGCAGCTCGAAAGTGTAGCTAATCGTCACAAATAAAACATTTCCGATATTCACCGTGGTTTCAATTTCGCGACAGATCGGAATTTTCACAAGCTGCGACATCGTCGCTAAAAACAGTGACCCGTATATGTAATAAGTTATCTTTAATTTGTTTTGTCTTTAATTTGTTAACAAAAAATTTTGTGGCCATAGACGTAAATTAAAGGAAACTTACTAGATCGGAATTTACTTTTTGTGCAACCCTGGCTTTTTGGACACGTCATGTTTACAAATGTGAAATTTCTGTTTCGAAACATTTTTAGATTTATTGGACTTCCTAGTTTAGGTATACGCATACTGGTATTGCCAATGTTAAACCTTTATACCCAGATGAAATTTCATTTTAATAGTAATTATATCAGAAAAAATTGGAATGAGTTCTAGTGCTCAAAAAGGCAAACACATGATTTTTTTTTTGAATGACTTTTACAGCCAGTTTGTATCTTCAGAAAAACACACAACCCAAGACGTAAACAAAATTTAGCGTTCTTAGTGGAGTACAACGTATTAAAATACGTAAATTGAAAGTCATCTAGGACGCTGCTGTTTTTCTCGAATCACAATATTTATGACGTCATGTATCTTGAACTATCTGTCGTAGAATGATATAATTCTGCAGTTAGATTCAGTGGTCCATGTGAGTACTGTCTTCAAAATTTGTCTTGACTGCTGGTACTTGTAACGAAGTAATAAATTAAAACGTCGTGCCTGATGAGACAGTTTTAATACAGGAACGGCGAAAATGTAATAAGCGATGAACTTTTTTCGTTCCATCATTTCGTGGTGGTTGTCAGTGAGTAAAAACTTTGAAGTTTTTAAAACATGTGTAAAGTTTGTTGAAAGTCACTAAGTGTCTTCATTCTCAAATACGGGACGAATAAAGTTTTTCGAATTCGCGCGTCGTGAGCTACACTACTTTTTCACCCCGCACCCCTTCGTAGCAAGTGGTTCTTAGCCTCACCGCGATTCTCTCCAGACAGTAAGTAATATATGTACCAAGTTTGGTTGAAATCGGCCCAGTTGTTTAGGGGAATCTGTGGAACATACATGCACACATACCATATATATATAATTTTATAATATGTATCGATTCAAAGTCTTGCCTTTAGTGCTTTTATGTTTCATATATTTAATTTTCTGTCACATCAAAGAGAAGGTTGTTAGGTAATAGGCAATAAAGAGTGCAAATATTTTCTGAAGAGTTCTTCTTCTCCCGGTCACAAACGAAGGGCTTATTTCAATAGTGGTACAAGTCCATTACCTCTACTTTTCTGCCTATAATGCTTCTGACATTAATGGTCCAAACAAACAGAAAGAAAGGTTCATCTCTAGCAAGAAGCCATATGCTTGAATATTTCTGGTATCTCAACTGCAGATTTTTCAGTGTTCATTTAACTTTAGGACTCTGTATCTCAGAATAAACAAAAGTGGACTTGTACCGCTATTGAAATAAGCCTTTCAAATAATCCCACCCAGTATTAATTCTGAGTTTTTTCTAAGGGAGCTGGGATATCAAACCGGCCGATTGGGAATAAGAGAGGCACCACAGGACATTTTAATTTGCACTGTCCTGAAAATAGGCTTGATGGCTTCCATTACAAATTATACACTTTCGAATTCCACAGAGCCAAATACAGTGACGTGCGGAAGAAGAATGCTGTGTGAAGAGACATGGCACTGCACTTAAGACCAAATAACATGTCTCGCATTTCCTCTAAAATATATCTTTTATATATCAAACTCTTTAGAAAGATGTGCGCTGCAAAATGAACATATTTTTGAAAAGTCGATTTTTAACAATTTTTGACATCGTATCTCTAAACGCTCAAGGGTGGAGGGGGAGCGGGGTCGACACTATCAAGTTGTTGCCCCGGTTCAGGAATATCATAGATCAGGGGCTGATTCAAACGAATGAATTAAACGTACAGAACAACTACATGAACTTTCACGTATAAAGTAGCAGTTATTTTGTTCTGTATCAACACTGATAGAAATCACGTGCATTCAGCACACAGCAGAGCCTCATGCGACACGCACCACTGAGCACTGCCAGTAGTTACCAGAGGAAGACAAACACGCAGACTACATACGGACTGCGCTACATGCAACCAGTCCATTACGCAGGAGCTCTCGCGCGGCGCCAGGCATTTGTCCGGCGGGGATGACAAATGAGTCGCGCTGCAGGGCCCGCATTTGCGCACCTCCCAGCTCCCAACAGGTGGCCGCGGCGCGCCCGTCCGACGCTTCCTAATTTCGCCAGTAAGCCCCGCCACTCCAGCCAATATCGTCAGCTGGCGCCGCCAGACACCCGAGCGCCACTGACGCTCCCGTCACCTCATTAAGCGCCCGTTACTGTCCAGTATTTACTGCCGCGATTTCGCTCCTGCGTCACGAAACCCACATCGTTCCAGCGCATTACTTGCGTGATTACACGGATGCGCTGTAGCATTTGGTATTTGGTACGAGCGCTCGAGAGCGGAATGGACAGCTCCAGCAATACCAATATTTCAGTCACTGGGCAAAATATTAACTTAATTAGCATTTTCTGTACAGTCTTTCCTTCTGTTGCCTCTTCGAGGATCGCGTCAAATATTTTTTGCGTATCTTCATTACCCCTCAACTGTTAAGGATAAGTTTTATCATATCCCTTCTACAATTTTATTCTAAGACTTTTTTTTATTTTTAAACGTTGACTACATCGTGCAGTTTAATTTCAAATGCTAACCAAGGGATTTAGTGTGGCTGATGCTGGCATGCCGACAAAGTCCCGCATAAGTCTAGCATTTATTGTCCGACCAGTTCACATTTGTGTAGCTAAAGATGCACAAGAGAGCGAAATGAGCTAAATTACGGAACAAAGCTTTTATTTCAAAATAAGAAAATAAAAAATTTCAAAATCAAAACAGCCTACGCAGGATAATGACTTTCCTCAATTATCTGTAAGTTATTGGGCTGTAACCCAAGTATGCCCAGTTTGATAGGTTACACTGTATCAACATTCGAAAGTGGCATAACAGCTAAAACTGTGCTACGAGAATGTTTTTTTTCTTTTTAAGCGAAGAAAGGTCCGATTAGTTGTGAATTTGAAACCACATTAAAAATCCGATGAAGGTTTGTGAAGATGTGTTGCACAGTGTTTCTAGTATACCCATCGATTTCATCACATGGCACTTTTCAGTTCTGAGCGCGCAAAGAGCATGTAAACATGTCTACAACAATACTGTTTTTCACTAAGTGTACAGCGCGTGCTGTCATTCGATTTCTTCATGCTGAGGAGATCCACCTGCTGTCATGCAACCCACATAACGTAACTGTCATGTGTGGCAGCAAAGAGCACCAGTGGTGGAGGAAGTTTGAAGCAGGATGTTCACACTTTCATGATGCAGGCTGCCACGGAAGGAAGCGAGTTCAACCGACGACCCTGTTCAGCGACTGGAGAAAGACTTCAACGAAGGGTAGTTCAGAACAAGCGAAGAGCATCGTTATCATTAGGCTTTTTCCTTCTTCACAACAGTACTCGGCCGTACACTGCAGCTGCAACAAAGATACTCTTGCAGCTTTTTCGGGGGGGGGGGGGGGAAGTGTTTGATTTCCCGGTGATTTTCATTTCTTTGTTCGCACGAATAGCTGACTATGGGGACAGCACTGTGGCACAGATTACGAGCTGCAGATAAGCAAATAGAATTGGCGGCAAGCGCATTGGCTGCCTTCTGTGACGAGAATATTGGAAAGTTCATACCACGCTATGACAAATGTCTATATCGGAGCGACGACTATGTAGAAAAGTAGCTGGAACGTGTAGCTAAATTTTGCAAATAAAACGTTATTGATTTTCACTGTGGTTTCCATGTCGCGAAGGATATACCGCTGGAAAAAAAGCATGGAAGAAAGGTAAATGGATGTAGACCTACATCCACACTCAATAGACCACTATTATTTCCATGGCAGGGGATATTTCATACTATATCACATATTATACTTTCTCTCCATTCCATCCACAAATGGAGTGCGGGAAGAATGACTGCTTAAATATCTCTATGAGCGCTGGAAGTAACCTGATATTCGCTTTGTAGACCTTACGGGGCTCTAGTATGTTCCAGGATTCCTCATTACTCTCCATGGGAGCGATAAGTGGTGTATTCCTAGAGACATAATAAAGTCGGCCTCTGAAACTTTGTAAATAGGTTTTCTCGGGATAGTTTACGTCGAAGAATCTGCGAGTTCAGTTTTTTCAATGCCCATATGACACTCTCCCATGGATTAGACAAACTTGTGACCATTGGTGCTACCCTTAACTACTTATTTAACATTCCCTGTCAGCGCTATCTAATACGGGCCTTATACACTTGCGCTATGTTGCACAGTGAATACACAAGTGATCTGCAAGTGATCTCCTTTGGAGATTCATTGCATTTCCCTAGTATCCTGCATACCAATAACCTGAAATTTTGGCACCTGTTTTACACTCAACTGTGCCTATGTGTTGGTTCCATTTGATGTCCACACAGTGTTACACCCGGGTATTTGTATGTGTTTTCCGATTCCAACTGTGATCCACCGATACTGGCATCATAGGATACTACGTTTCTTGTTTTAGTACACAGTTCTACATTTCTGAACATTTAAAGCAAGTTGCCCATCTTTTCACCACTTTGAAATCTAATCAATACCTGACTGAGTATTTGTGCAGTTTTTCAGACTACACTTCATTATAGATAACTGTATCATCTGTGAAGAGTCTGAAACTATTATCAATATTATCTGCAAGATAATTAATATATAACATGAATAGCAAGGGACCCAACCCAGTTCCCTGATGTACACCCGAACTTCCCTCTACATCTGTCGATGACTCTCCGGCCAAGTTAACATGTTGCATGCCACCCACCAGGAAATCTTCAGTCCAGTTACAAATTTCGCTTGATACCGCATACGACCATACTTCTAATAATAAGCATAGGTGTGGTACTGAGTCAAATGCTTTTGGCAAGATGTTTTCGAAATCCGTGTTCGTTAGCATGGATGTAGTCATTCTGTGCGAGACATCTCATCATGCTTGAACTCAGAATAAGTTCTAAGATTCTACAACAAATAGATGTCAGGGTATTGGACACCAATTCTGTCGATCACTTCTGCTAGCCTGCTTCTATATGGGTGCCACCTGTGGTTCCTTCCAAATACTGAGCATTGTAGTGAAACTACTGAAACTGTATTTTGCGTTTTTGTGAAGTGGCTATGTTACATTTATTAACGCTTAAAAAAAGTTGTCCATGTTTGCACCATTTTGTAATGTAATCACATCAACATATACATGGATTCTCTGCAAATTACATTTACCACCTTCACAATTCTCCATTATTCCAATCTCGTATAGCACGCGGAAAGAATGACACCTATATCTTTCCGTACGAGCTCTGATTTCCCTTATTTTATCGTGGTGATCGTCCCTCCCTATGTAGGTCGGTGTCAACAAAATATTTTCGCATTCGGAGGAGAAAGTTGGTGATTGGAATTTCGTGAGAAGTTTCCATCGTATCGACAAACGCCTTTCTTTTAATGATTTCCAGCCCAAATCCTGTATCACTTCTGTGACACTCTCTCCCATATTTCGCGATAATACAAAACGTGCTGCCTTTGGCTCAAATGGCTCTGAGCACTATGGGACTCAACTTCTGAGGTCATTAGTCCCCTAGAACTTAGAACTAGTTAAACCTAACCAACCTAATGACATCACACACATCCACGCCCGAGGCAGGATTCGAACCTGCGACCGTAGCGGTCTCGCGGTTCCAGACTGCAGCGCCTAGAACCGCACGGCCGCACGTGCTGCCTTTCTTTGAACTTTTTCGATGTACTCCGTCAGTCCTATCTGGTAAGGATCCCACATCGCGCAGCAGTATTTTAAAAGAGGACTGACAAGTGTAGTGTAGGCAGTCTCTTTGGTAGGCCTGTCACATTTTCTAAGTGTCCTGCCAATAAAAGGCAGCCTATGGTTAGCCTTCCCCACAGCATTTTCTATGTGTTCTTTCCAATTTAAGTTGTTCGCAATTGTAATACCTAGGTATTTAGCTGAATTTACGGCTCTTAGATTAGACTGATTTATCGAGTAACCGACGTTGGAGTTCCTTTTAGCACTCCTGTAGATGACCTCACACTTTTCCTTATTTAGGGTGCAACTACCATTTTTCGCACCATTCAGATATTTTTTTCTAAATCGTTTTGCAGTTTGTTTTGATCTTCCGATGACTTTATTAGTCGATAAACGACAGCGTCATCTGCAAACAACCGAAGACGGCTGCTCAGATTGTCTCCCAAATCGTTTATATCGATAAGGGACAGCAAAGGGCCTATAACACTACTTTGGGGAACGCCTGTAATCCCTAGTTGTACTACAGGTTCTGTCGCTATCGCTGTTAAGGTGGAAGAATGTGTTGGTGAAGTCGACTTCTTTTCCTCCTCCTTTTCCCTCGCTGTTCACCTTTGCTGGGCCCTTCCTCGTTTTCGCTGGCCTCCGTGGCCGAGCGGCTCTAGGCGCTTCAGTCCGGAAGCACGCTGCTGCTACGGTCGCACGTTCGAATCCTGCCTCGGGCATGGACGTGTGTGATGCCCTTAGGTTAGTTAGGTTTAAGTATTTCTAAGTCTAGGGGACAGATGGCCTCAGATGTTAAGTCCCATAGTGCTTAGAGCTATTTGAACCATTTGAACCTCATTTTTTTCGCCCGTAATAAAACTGCAGCCCCATCTAAACAAGCTCCCTGCCTGCCGTACCTGTGTTGGTAGACAACTTGGGTAGCAGTAGTTGGGATGGTGGTAGTGTTGGTGGTGACGTGTTGGTGACGTAGTCCCGTCGGTGGCGCCGCCGGCCTGTAGGCGCGGCAGGAGGCCGAGGTGAACGTCCGTGCTGACACACATAGCACGCACTGGGTCGCCGTGTTCCGGGCCGCGCCGGCTGCCTTCCCCAGACACCTGCTGGCAACGCTGCGCCCTGCTTACCGCTTACCGCCGCCACGGCTCGGCCACAAAATTGACGCAGCCGCCCGACAGCTTACAGCGTACGTGAGCCCCGTGCAACTCGCCACTGTACGCTTATTACCAATCCAGCGAATCGCGCGGAGAGAGCAGTGCCCAGTTCTCCACACGTGCTTCCATACTCTGGATACGTCTCCAGTGCGTGCTCTACTATGCAGGTCGTCAAGTCCTCCACTCGGAAGCTGACCCTGGCCCAGCCACGTTCAGTACACTCACGGCAAGAAAAGGCCACACTCTTAAAAGAAGATACTGGTCGCTTTGGGTTGCGGTGGATCGTATAGAACAGATAGACGTGACCTTCCACCATTGACGTAAGTCATGGCAATTAGCGATGCCTGTGTGCCAGTTGGCTGTATGAAATCCGATGTGTCGATACTGAGATGTTGCAGAATGGTATAAATGAGCCAGCCTGTTTGGGTGTGTATATGTCCACACCATGAACTTGCCCGATTTGTAGGTGTGTCAACCAGGACGTGCATATCAGGAATGGTGATCACTCGTAGTCATGTAACACTGGTTCAGGACACTGGTCTAAAAAAAGCCTAACCGACAGAGAACAGAGACGAATGTCATGTCCTGTCAATGGCAATAACTTTAAGGCCCGACAGGTTTTGTGGCTGCCAGTGAATGTAGCACCGCCTCGAAGACCTTCCAAGCGAACGCTGAGAAATGAAATGCATGCATTCGACATATGGTGTCGGGTACGTGGCAAAAGACTATTGCTCACTGCACGTCTTCAGTCGACTAAACTGGACGGCAGGTAACTGGAGACATGTAGTGTGTTCCTATGAGTCGCGTTATTCCCCCTTTTCAAATTATACAAGGTATCGAATACAACTGTGTCCGAAAGAGACGTTTAACCCCCAGTGCGTTGGGAATATTGTCCAGGATGGAGGCGATTCTGTGATCTTATGGAGGTCACAGGAAATGTATTCGCAATTGCGAATATGAACCACCATCGGCTGTATATTGGAGTAAGGACAATAACACTTTGTCCCGGACTGGGACTCAAATCTGGATTTCCGCTTCGGCTATCCGTGCACGAATCACTGCCAAACCCAAACTTCCGTGTGTCGTCGTCCATGACTCACAAGTTACGTATATTCCCGTCCAGGTGGTTCAAATGGCTCTGAGCACTATGGGACTTAACTGCTGTGGTCATCAGTCCCCTAGAACTTAGAACTACTTAAACCTAACTAACCTAAGGACAGCACACACATCCATGCCCGAGGCAGGATTCGAACCTGCGACCGCAGCGGTCACGCGGTTCCAGTCTGTAGCGCCTAGAACCGCACGGCCACTCCGGCCGGCTCCCGTCCAGGAAGGACATATTTATTGAGAATCGAGGCGAATAAATACGAAACAGCAGTCTCTATGTCATTAAAAAAAACTTTGCAATGTTCCTTTTGACAGGCATGTCATTTCGTATAGATCCATCCGCCAATACCAGGCCGTCGACTCTCAATAAAGATGTCCTCCCTGGACGAGAATATATGTAACGTAAGTGTGCAGCTGATGCCACATGGACGACGACATATGGAAGTTTCGGTGTGGTTGTGAACTGTACACAGATAGCCGAAATGGTTAAGGCGACTGCTCGCATATAGAGAGAGATGTACGTTTGAGTTCCGGTCTGGCACAAATTCTTTTGTCGTCATTATAGTTCTAAGCCGATGGTAGTTCATATTTACAACTGCATATACGTTTCTTGTATTTCTTGACGGCTGTAGTAGCTGCAGTGCTGTACATTGCACTGTACTCGTTTTTAGGAGATGATTTTCGTATCAAAGCTCGGTACAAATTCAGGTTACGACGATATTTATTCCCCACCTCTCCAACCCCAACATACACACACACACTTCTTCCATAACCAAATTGACTATTCCTGGCTGCCACAGTGTGAAAATTACAAACCTATCCCTTCTTTTAGTCATTCGTTTCTTTCTTCCTGATTCGATTCAGTATCTCTTAGTTAGTTATCTGATCTACTCATCCTATCTCTAGCAATCTTGTGTAACACCAAGTTCCAGATTGTTGTACTCTTGTTGTTTATGCCGTTTAACGTCCATATCTCGATTCGATAAAAGGCTACACTCAAGACGATAACTCGCAGAAAAGACTTGTGTACGTTTTAATTTACATTCAGTATTAATATATTCATTGTTGTCTTCAGTTTCTATCTACTGCACTTGTACCATCGGCATTAATTTTTCAACACAACCACTCCTCCTTCCAGCGCGTCATTTCCTACATGAATTTCCTTACTATAACCTGACTGAAATTGAATACATTCAATTACTCTTGTTTCGTCTTTCGCTGATATTCAAACATTTCACGTATAAAAAAAAAACAACTATTTCTTGTGACTGATCTTCCAATTCCTTTACCACCTTTTTTTAAACTGAAGGCCAGTGCGGGCTAAGGAGTCTCTGAAGATGGGGGCAGAGATGGGCGCTGTAAAGGCAAATACGCAATACATGAAGTGCAGAAAAAGAAAAACACGCCAGGTAAAACACGAATCATTGTTAGTCGTTCACATTGTCTGTCGTATTTATTAAATCCATTCTAGCTCGCAAATTGAATGAACTGAAGCCTTTGATAGCGCTTTGCATTCTCACAACCAAACTCTCCCCTTCCATTCTAACTTGGAGCTTGTGAATGACTAAAATTTGGTATTTACATTCGTTATCTTCACGTCTCACAACCAAATCGTAACCTTTCATCCAAACTTGTACTTCAGACTAGGCTGCAGATCCGTCCATCACCAAAATCTAAATTCCAAAAACAAAAAAAAAGTTGCAGACCGAAGAAAAAGTAGACATTGTTTCATTATTTCTGCGTGTACACGTATGACGTCACATACCACAATACCATGACGCCATGGAACGAATACGACATCCGGTATCGGTAGACTGAGCTTTCCCGGTAGTTTGCGGCTAGCAGGGCCGGAGTGTAACGTACGAGTGTCAAGTATGACAAGAGTGTCGAGCAACTACGCGGAGGCTGCCCCTGGGAGGTAGAGTGCTCTGCAGAGCGCGCGCCTGCGGCTGCGGTACCGCAAGGCTGCGCGGGGTCATTGCTCGCGGCTGACTCCGGCAGTCAGCTGCTGGCCTCCCCTTACACCCGCTGCTCCTCGGCTCGCGTGCTGCGGCGTGTGTGTGTGTGTGTGTGTGTGTGTGTGTGTGTGTGTGTGTGTGTGCGCGCGCGCGAGTGTGCGCACTTTCGCCGGCAGACGAAGGACGCCCACGCGCGACGCTGCTCCGCCGTTTCTGCTGAGTCACACCCATTCAGTCCAGCTCCACCTGGCATACCTCCGCCGAGCACTTCACAGATACCACTCGATATTACGTTGACGTGCACATCGCTGCCGCCTCATATTTGACGACGGTCTACTGACAGAAAGGGCTCACAACAGCAGACTATCTGATCGAAAGTACCATGGCACCAGAAATCAGAAATGAGCTCCGTACACGCACTTTAAATTCGCCAGCGAGTGCTGTGATGTCATCTCCTAACTCGTCGTCTGCGTATGGCCGTAAACTCGACTCGTTAGTAACCATTGCCATTTGGACTTGAAGAAGATAAATATAAACAACAATTTTATTTATTTATTTATTTATTTTTTTTTTTTTTTGTTTGGACTACAGAAACTTGTGACTTGCGTCTGTTGTCGGGTGCAAGTAGACTCAACTCGCTCAGAAAGAAGAGCGAATAGACGATTTGGCAAGTATACCCACGGAAGACCGCCCGCTTGGCCGAGCGGTCTAACGCACGGCTTTCCGGGCGGGAAGGAGCGCCTGATCCCCGGCACGAATCCGCCCGGCGGATTTGTGTCGAAGCCCGGTGAACCGGCCAGTCTGTGGATGGTTTTTAGGCGGTTTTCCATCCGCCTCGGCGAATGCGGGCTGGTTCCCCTTATTCCGCCTCAACTATGTCGGCGATTGCTGCGCAAACAAGTACTCCACGTACGCGTACGCCACCGTTACTCTACCAGGGGTTACACTCGTCTGGTGTGAGACGTTCCCTGGGGGGTCCACCGGGGACCGAACCGCACAATAACCCTGGGTTCGGTGTGGGACGGCGGACGGGCGAAGTCGACTGCGGTAGTCGTCGTGGGGTTGTGGACCACTGCGTCTGCGACGGGGACGGAGCCTCTCCGTCGTTTCTAGGTCCCCGGTTAACATACAATACAATACAATACCCACGGATCTGCGGTATTCCCGCTATATAGCAGTGCTTTTGAAAGGTGAGTCCAGACCGTAAATTAGTATTAGTTTATTTCGCACAAACATTATCTCGGCTTTATAGCCATTCTCAAGTAGAAATTACACAAAATATCCAATCTGCCTTAATGACGTATGCAACCATTAAGCATGACGATTAATTACAATTTACCAATGTCATGACTGAACGCTTAGCAGTGTTTTTGTGTGTCTACAAGTATAACACTTCTCGAAGTTTGCTGTAAATTCATTTGAATATTTAATATCTGTTCTGAAAATGTGTAATAATTTAATTGAACACACCGCCACTGACTGTATTGTTGTTTATTTAATTACGACCCAGGTTTCGCCATTTTATGCCATTTTCAAGCAACTTAGTTTATGTCATTAACATACGTATATTGTAGGATATAAAGCTCAAAATTGGTCATAAATTAAGAAAAATGTTGCTCCCCAGGAAATTCCAGATGCGAAATCTCCATCTTTCGAAAATATCACTAAATAGTCATGGGAGCACGTCATATTTAGTAGCCGGCCACTCTGGCCGAGCGGTTCTAGGCGCTTCAGTCCGGAACCGCACTGCTGCTATTGTCACTAGTTTGAATCCTGGATGTAAGTGATTCCTTAGGTTAGTTAGGTTTAAGTAGTTCTAGGTCTAGGGGACTGATGACCTCAGATGATAAGTCCCATAGTGCTTAGAGCCATTTCAACCATATTTAGTAAAAACAGGTTCACTTTGATGTATAAAAGATGAACACGCGTCCTTGAGTCGTCCCTACCAGTACTAAACTGTTTCTGTAGATTTTCGTAAATGAGATTTCAGCGTTCCAGTCCGCTACGATAATTAGAATTAGAAGCTGGGCTCTCGTGATTATAATCAGATGGTGGGGATTGGAAGCTTCCGTCCCACGGCTGTGATTGGACACAAAACTGGATCGCTGCCGTGTTGTTATTGTGGCTGGTGGAGCTGTAATGCGGGCTTACGTCACCCCTGCTCGAGGGGTCGGTAATTATTTCAAGCGTCAATTGTAAATACACTGCAATTAAGCTGGCAGCATTTAATTTTGCTCGCAGTGTTGTTTAAACGTGGAAAGTGGCTGATCGCCAATTAGATACTGTCCGGTATAAGAGAGGCCTAGGCTCCTAGTTTCATCAATTAATTAAAATTTTATAAGCAACATACACACGAAAAAATTAGCCACTTGCCGGTAGAATTGCATTGTGGTTCGGAGTCGACGTAAAACTGCAGAAAAAGAAAAAACAGGCTTTGTCCACAGATACTGGCGGGCCTATAGGTACCGACCGACCGCCGTGTCATCCTTTACCAACGGCGCCATTGGATACGGTATGACGGGCGTGGGGACAGCACACCATTTTCCCGGCCGTTTAGAGTTTTCGTAATCAGGAGCCGCTACTCTTTGGTCAAGCACATTCTCAGCATTAACAAGGCTGAGTACGATCCAGTCCTCCCTCCAGGAAAATCGAATCCGTTCTATCTACCTATTTTTTTCGTCAGTTTTCGCCAGTAGTTCTGCCCGGAAGTCGCAGGACACGGTTCAAGTTCCGTCGGTGAAAACGTCACTCAATATTGTTATCATTGCAGAGGATGGATAGCTCCAGATCGAATATGCTCAGTTATGGCAATTTTGTCGTAAATAGACGTGGTCAGAGACCGTGCCTGTTATAAAATAAATTGCTGATGCTGACCAGTAACCAGCCATGAATTGGTTTTACGTTATTTTGTTCAAAAAGTACCGTTAGCGGTTTCAAATTTGTTACAATTCATCAGAAGCCTTTTTTTTTTCATGCTTTTGTCAATATAATGCCGTGTTACGCTGCTGGCAATCACTCACCTACGCTGAACTGTATTTCTCCCTATGACTGACTCGTGGCGACTGACCCAAAGTATTCAGTACTCGCCGTTATCAACGACTTGCTATGCCGAGACTAAGAAATTGGAGGAATGTGGAAAATACCGAGTTGGCTCGAGTCGGGCACGAACTGCGTGCGAGGAAGAAAATATGTGATTCTCGGAACGGTTACTTGGTTCTAATGGAATACTTGTCACTCAGTAACAGCAAGAATACGTAATCCTCTAACTAAAATTGATGATGTGAACGATCAAAACGCCTAGTGGTGCAATAAACAAGTGACAGAGGCAGGAACGTGTTTCACAGATGACCCCTTACCACACACACACACACACACACACACACTCACTCACACTCGTTATGCGATGACTTGTAACGTGGATGTAAGAGCACTGACGGTATAAGAGTGAGTGGGGCGCCGCTAAGAGCGTGGGCGCACGTTACACAATGGACCCATTACGGTAGCGGGGTGGCGCAGCATGCTGTGTGCTGTGCCGTGCTGTGCTGTCTGCTAGCGGTAAGTGCGGGCCCTGGCTAACGGGACAGACCCGCTAGACCGCTGCCCGCACCGCAGCAGCGGTGGCGGGGTATAGCGGCTTCACTACGCCCACCTCACCCCGCCTTACTACACCCCAACCAGTCTCGTCCTGGCTCTAATTACAACGTCACTGCAGCTTAAGCAACCGGTCAGCCGTAACGCTACCGTTCACTCCTCCTACAAGAGTCTGCCAGTGGCAGGACAGTTACACACTGTGTGTTTTCGTTCCTGAGTCACGAGTATTCCGTCAGACACCAAGTACTGTGTCGTTACTGCCTCAAACGTTTCGCTACTCGCATACTTTCTTCCCCGCATGGGCCGTGTTGGTAGTTTAGTATTCGTCCACTTAAAAGGGAAGTCAAATGATAAAGAGAGAGAGATGGATAAAAAGTAAGTAAACTGTTCATTACGCTGACGGAAAGCAATTGCAACATCGAAAAACAGTGTAAAATAATGAAATTTTGGGAATACATTTGTGTAGGTAGCATACAAGGGGCGTTTGAAAAATTCGTGCAAAAATAAAAACTACTTACGCGTTTGGGGTAAACCTTTTTTATTTTTCGATACAGTCTTCTTTTAGACTCAAACACTTGGTCCAACGCTGTACTAATTTGTTGATCCCTTCCGAATAGTAGGAATTGTCCAAGTCTACAAAATAGCTATTATTTGCTGCAGTCACCTCCTCATTTGAATAAAATCTTCGTAGCGCAAGCCATTTCTTCAAATTGGGGAACAAATAGTAGTCGGAGGGAGTCGGGTCTGGAGAATAGGGTGGCTGTGAAACGAGTTGGAATCCTATATCCAATAATTTTGCGACCACAACTGCTGAGTTGTGTACTGGTGCATTCTCGTGATGGAAAAGGACTTTTTTGCGTTTTTCTTGCAGCTCGGTTTTCAGACGGCCCTATAACGATGAATAATATGCAGCAGTAATAGTTTTACCGTTTTCCAGATATTCGATGAGGATTATCCCTTGCGAATCACAAAAGACAGTCGCCATAATCTTATCAGCCGTAGGAATGGTCTTCGCCTTTTTTGGTGCAGATTCTCCCTTGGTAACCCATTGTTTAGATTGCCGTTTGGACTCAGGAGTATAGTAATGTATCCGTGTTTCATCCACAGTGACGAAACGACGCTAAAAGTCCTGCGGATTCTTCCTGAACATCTGCAAACCATCCTCGCAGCGCTTCGCACGATTCCGTTTTTGGTCAAGCGTGAGCAACCGCGGAACCCACGTTGCGGATAGCTTTCTCATGTCCAAATGTTTATGCACAATATTTCGTACCCGTTCATTAGAGATGCCCACAGCACTTGCAATCTCACGCGCCTTAACTCTTCTGCCATACATCACCATATACTGGATTTTATCAATGATTTCTGGAGTCGTAACCTCCACAGGGTGTCCAGAACGTTCAGCATCACTTGTGCCCATATGGTCACTCCGAAAATTTGAAACCACTTATAAACTGTTCTAATCGAAGGTGCAGGGTCACCGTAATGTTTATCAAACTTCTCTTTAGTCTCCTGAGGCCTTTTTCCTTTCATAAAGTAATGTTTAATCACAACAAGAAATTCTTTTTCGTCCATTTTTTTTGACAGTCACTCGACTTCCTTGATTAACAAGAATGTCAAACACAAAGAAATAGACCAATATGGCTGAAACTTGGTGTGCGTCCTTTCCAAAAATGCTACTAACTAAGCATGACTTCGATGAGCGCCAGTAGTGCCATCTCTCGGACTTTGCAGGGACTTTTCAAACGCCCCTCGTATTTAAGTGATTAACATTGCAAATATGAAATTATGGTAGATTAATAATCGGTGTAACCGGCAGAATGTTGAATGCAAGCGCGTAGGAGTGCATGCGTTGTGTTGTACAGGTGCCAGATGTCAGTTTGTGGGATGGAATGCCTGTTGCACCTTGTCGGTCAATACAGGGACGGTTAACACTTTTTGCGGATGAGGCTGGAGCTGTCTTCCGATGATATCACGTGTCTGCTCGACTGCAGACAGATCTGGAGATCGAGCAGGCCAAGGCAACTTATCGCCACTCTGTAGAGCATGTTGGGTTACAACAGTAGAATGTGGACTGGGGTTATCATGTTGGAAAACAGCTTCTCGAATGATTTTCATGAATGGGAGCACTGCAGGTCGAAACACCAGATTGACGTACAACTTTGCACCCAGGATGCACGGGATAGCCACTAAAATGCCCCTGCTGTCGCACGAAATCGCGCCCCAGACCATAACTCCATGTGTAGGTCTAACGTATCTAGCATGCAAAAAGGCTGGTTGCTGGCCCTCAACGGGCCTCCCGCTAACCAACGAATGGCCATCAGTGACACCGTGGCATAGCCAGATTTCCTTAGAAAACACAGACCTCCTCCCTACCCTCCAAAAAATGGTTCAAATGGCTCTAAGTACTATGGGACTTAACATCTGAGGTCATCAGTCCCGTAGACTTAGAACTACTTAAACCTAACTAAGGACGTCACACACATCCATGCCCGAGGCAGGATTCGAACCTGCGACCGTAGAGTCCGCAGCTCGTGGTCGTGAGGTAGCGTTCTCGCTTCCCACGCCCGGCTTCCCGGGTTCGATTCCCGGCGGGGTCAGGGATTTTCTCTGCCTCGTGATGACTGGGTGTTGTGTGCTGTGCTTAGGTTAGTTAGGTTTAAGTAGTTCTAAGTTCTAGGGGACTGATGACCATAGATGTTAAGTCCCATAGTGCTCAGGGCCAGCGACCGTAGCGGTCGCGCGGTTCCAGACTGAAGCGCCTAGAAGCGCTCGGCTACACCAGCCGGCGGAAGGAAATCGTCCGTGTTCTTTTCAAAGGGACTAACCCAGTATTTGTAAATAGTCTAGCATTTGTAAATAGTCTTCACAACATTTCCTCGGAGCAGCTGTCCGACATCTTCAGGTGGTTGAACCATGCTGATACCTAGCCACCAGCAAGATTCAACCACCTGAAGATGCCGGACAGTTGCTCCGAGGAAATACTGTTGAATGTCATGAAGACTATTTACAACATCTCCCCCGGGAAATCTTGAAGACTCATATCCAAGCATTTGTTTCGAGGGATTTGGGGAAAGTACGGAAAACTAAATCTGGAAGGCCGGAAGGGGATTTGAACCGTCGTCCCCCAGAATGCCAGTCCAGTGTGCTACCCACTACGCCACCTCGCTCAGTCTTAGTGACGAACATCCAGGTATTTTATGAATTTTGTTCCATATTCACCAACTGAAAAAGCTATTGAAATCTTCTAGAGGGTGGGTTAATCCTTTTTGCAAGGCTGTCACATTATAGCAGCATTGGAGGCATTTACTGTAAAAGCAGCCCAATACCAGCACAAATTTTCATTCTTTTTATTACGATTCATCCTTCAGGTTACGTCGAAGAAGCAACGAGGGAAACAGAAGAAAGATTCAAGAGTGGGATCAAAATTTAGGCTGAAAGGATGACAATGATAAGATTCACTAGTGACAATGCCATCCTCAGTGCAGGTCAAGAACAACAACAAGATCTGTTGAATAGAATGAATAGTCTGATAATATTGATTGAAGAAAGGCGAAAGTGATGAGAAGCAGCAGAAATGAGAATAGCGAGAAACTAAAATTCCCAATAGGTGATCGCGAAGTACAAGAAGTTAAGGCACTCTGCCGCTTTGGAAGTAAAACAACCCATGACAGGCGAAGCAAGGAGAACAGAAAAAGCAGACTCGTACAGGCAAAGAGAGAATTCCTGGCCAGCGAAGTCTACTGGCATGAAATATGGGCCTTTATTTCAAACCGAGCGAGGTGGCGCAGTGGTTAGCACACTGGACACGTATTCGGGAGGACGACGGTTCAATCCCGCGTCCGGCCATCCTGATTTAGGTTTTCCGTGATTTCCCTAAATCGCCTCAGGCAAATGCCGGGATGGTTCCTTTGAAAGGGCACGGCCGACTTCCTTCCCCGTCCTTCCCTAATCCGATGAGACAGATGACCGAGCAATTTGGTCTCTTCCCCCAAACAAACCAACCTTTATTTCAGGGAGAAATTTCTGAGCATGTACTTTAGGAGACGAGCATTATATGGTAGTGTATCCTGGACAGTGGGGAAACCGGAATAGAGGAGGACCGAAGTTGGTGTGCTGCAGAAGAATGTTGAAAACTAGGTGGACAGATAAGATAGCGAATGAGGAGTTTCTCCGCAGAAATGATGAAGACATGAACATATGAAAATTACTGACATAAAGAACGGACAGGATTATAGGAAATGCATTAAGATATCCGGGCTTAACCTCCACAGTACTAGAGGGGGCTGTTGAGAGTAAATACTGTAAGGCAAGACAGAGATTCGAATACATCCTACACATAATTGAGAACGTAGGTTACAAGAGCTACTCTGAATAAAGCGGTTAGCACTGGTGATGAATTTGTGGCAGGCCGTATCGAACCAGTCAGAAGACTGATGACTGATGAGTCAAAAAAAAAATATCGAAACTAAGATGGAAGTGTTACTTCAACAGAAACGGACACTCAGCTGGTGGCGACTGCTCCCAAAAAGCCGACTTTTTTTTTAAGTCATGTTCACGCAGAAGTCGTCGTTGTGACCCATAATTATGGAACAGTCGACAGATAGTAAGTGCGTAACATTCGGAGCACAGCGCGTTCGCGCAGGAAATGCGTACGGCTACAGCCGGCTGCCGGAAGCGATACGGAGAGGCAGGCTGCTCGGTGACACGCCAGGGCCTACTTTCGCCTAGCCTAGCCTAGCCTAGAACTAGACCTCCTGAGCCATGACCCAGCCTGCCAAGCGGAACACGTGCTCAGCCTGTGATCCCACCGTTGCCCTAGGCTTAAAATACCTTCCAGTAATTCCCACCTATAAAGGAAACTAAAAATTAAAATATTCCCTGTGGTTCTCTGCTTCTCTCGCTCATTCTGTTACTTTCTGCCTTCCCTTCACTAAACATTGCGTCTTACCACTGATTTTGCGTAACTGTTAACATTCGTAGGGATTCAACCAATATATTGCTCCCTGCTACGTGAATCTTCCCAGAAGCCATTGAGGTTAAATTAGAGAGATTCGAGATAGCACGGAGGATTGCCAAAAAGTCGCGTATTATTTGCGGCTGAGAGAGGGAAGGTGGGAAGTCGCCCTGCGCTACGTATCATAAAGTGACTTGCGGAGTGTAAACGTGGATGTAGATGACTCTACGCGAACTTTAAGAAGATTGTTGGCGAGGCGGCACCTGGTAGTAGCTAAACCGATAGAGATCTAAATGTGATGATCGATCTTTAATGTTCTTCAGCTATTAAAAGCTCTAACTAGGAGACAACTCAGCGTGCAACGTGTATGAAGAGCCAATAAGCAAGATTACTGCAAGCACATAACAATCGTTAATTCCGCGTGTCGATTCTACTTTGGTAGATGTCGACGCGCCGAACACAGTGTTGTCTGATAGTTATCGCCGGCAACGACCAGAAAAGAGTCGATATTGGTCAGTGCTATTCCACTTTTATCGACTGAGCTACTCCCATCAACCATCTCACTAATAGACTTACTAGAGTGCGCACACAGTACTACTCACACCTCTACGTGCGTCTCTCACCCCTTTCTAATTGAATTTCTTGTTCTCATTGGATAAGATCGTCGTACGAAAATCCGACGCTTATCCCGTAGTAGCGATTTCAGGAGTTGCTCGATACGTGGAACAACGGAATCTCACTGTTTGGATAACCTAGGCTAGTTTTCAGGTCAGATGAAGTGGTAGAATGTAACTTCAATGTCTTTAGCCTTCTGCCGCTTTAGCTGTGATGCAAATGTGACGGAGTGGAGAAAGGGGGTCGTTGACTTCGTGCGTAGCAGAGGTGATCGCGTGAAGTATATGGCAGATTTCTCAAGCATACACATACCTAAGGTCCTCCGTGTTTACTCGGTGTGGCAAACTATCCTATGTACCAGAATTTGACGTCAGGATTGCGGCTGAAATCCTCACAGCACACAGCGCACAGTTCTGCTTCAAGCTGGGTACTTTTTGCAGGCGGTAAACAGTAGGTAGATGCATTACGTCGTTTAAAAGGATCAAAACAAAATTTCAAGATTACGATAGAGAAGTGCTCGACCATAAGATGCGCTGGAGTGGCTGAATATGAACGCACCAGTAAAAAACGTAAAGCTGTCCTGAACAAGAAGGACGATCTGAACGCTACAGTGCTCTAGCAATATTGTCTTATTGGTGTTATGCCCTCGCCTTCCACCGACCTCTGAACTGACCTAGCACAGAACTTTATACGGAAACTTCCTACATTTAAATTTGGCTTCCGAACCACGGAGCAATTTGGAGTTGCTCACAATGATTCAGAGATAATTACCACAGAAGATGGAAAAAATGCCAGAAAATCTCCCAACAATTGAGTGGGATATGAACGCCAAATTTTTGAGCTGGTAATCCGACACTAACCGACTACCCCACCAAGCCAAGCTACAGGTTAGCAAGGAAAATCACTTCGTCATAATCGTGTGAATCTGACAGAAAAAATGATTCAAATTTGAAATTCATTTTGTGAAGCATTTTTCACGGTACCTTGAACGTGTTAACTGATCCTCACGAGAATAACGCTACGCAAAAGCAAACGATGGACTTGGACACCCTGGCAATCATTAACAGCGAACCCCTATGTTAATGAGTCTATGCAGCCACATGAACACCAATGTCAATTTGCTTGCCAGCCTCGAAGGGGAAGTAAGAGAACAACCGAAACGATCGAGTGAAAACTAACTGCAGAATGGA
Organism: Schistocerca cancellata; assembly: GCF_023864275.1. NCBI lineage: Eukaryota > Metazoa > Arthropoda > Insecta > Orthoptera > Acrididae > Schistocerca > Schistocerca cancellata. Next base: position 350,426,472 of record NC_064634.1, on the reverse strand, counting down.
CAAAATATAGAACGCCAGTACGTCAGTTACATACGAAACGTATCAAGAAAAAACTCGCGGCCTCTTTTTTTTTTCGAAATGGATGTCGAACGCGAAGACGAATGCCTCACTTCCGAAGACGAATTTGCTGTTGTGGAATACAGCGCCTCTGGCTTCACTTCGCTCACTTCCTTCCAGATGTTAGACAAACCGCGGATGTGGTAACAGATCATTTCCTCCAGAACCCTTGGACGAGGTTGCCCAGCGATCTCAATCTCTCCATCGAATAGCCGCTGCGTATGTGACAGATAAACGCCCGTATTCAGTCAGACTAGTTCTCTGCCCGTACGGCGCAGACGTGCCGCTGGACACCGGAAGGAAAAAAAGACACGGCTGTAGAATCCAGAAGGACCGGCGAGCACTGCACGCAGTAGTGAAAGAAGCCGCCACTGGAGAACGGAGGCGCGACTTCCAGAAAGCACGGCGTGGCGTGGCGCGGAGCTGGCCCCAGCCGCAAGTGCGCTGCCATTGGCTGCGTCCTAAGCGCCGCGAGCGTCGACGGCCAATGGCGCGCGGCCGCGCCACGCCCACCGGCCGCGGCGGCGGGGGAGTCCCTGGCCCAGTAACTGACTAACCCATTGAACTTGGTAGGCAGGCGCGCGCCGCAAGTGGCAAAGCGAGGCCTGCCGGCGAGGCCGACGCGGGCGCCGCGGCGCGGCCGCGACCGCAACCACGCGCTCTGTTGTCGCCGTGGCGGGAAGCGCGGATTACGTCCTGCGTCGCCTGACGCAGGCGCCTACGCGCGTAACTGCCCCGGAAGTGTCCTCAGCGCTGCTAAGAGAACGGTTTCCTGTTCCTCTATTGAAGTCTCCTGGGTGAAGAATGTACAGACAGTCTAGGGGGCATCCTATCCAGAAACTCAATATTTAAAAAAATACTGTAGTGAAACTGGGCATTGTCACGCGATCCATTTCAAATACTGTCTTACTCACAAATGACTTGATTGTGTATATACAATGTCCAGTCACATTAATGTGAACAGCTGACAAAAACCTGAATAACCACCTTTTGGCCGGCCGAAGTGCCCGTGCGGTTCTAGGCGCTCCAGTCTGGAACCGCGAGACCGCTACGGTCGCAGGTTCGAATCCTGCCTCGGGCATGGATGTGTGTGATGTCCTTAGGTTAGTTGGGTTTAACTAGTTCTAAATTCTAGGGGACTAATGACCTTAGAAGTTGAGTCCCATAGTGCTCAGAGCCATTTGAACCACCTTTTGAAGCGCGAATCACTGCGAGACGTGCACGAAGGGAGTCAGTGAGGTTCTGGAAGGTACCGACAAGGTGTGGAGCCACGACGACTCCAGTGCCGTGATCAGGTTTTTCGGCTGAGGATCCCTGGCGCATACAACCCGATCGAGATGATCCCACAGATTCCTGATTCCTTTGAAACCCAGGGAGTACGGTAATAGCACCCTGGCGGTCTTCGAACCGCGCACGTACCCTACGTGCTGTGTGACACGTTGCGTTTCCCTCCGAAGAACAACAAACAGCGTATAGGGGTGGAAATGGTCCCAAAGATTACCGGGTAATGTCACGAAAACATTCCCCGGTCCATAATGCACCCTCCTCAGCCCTTGACCCTTCAGACGATTGTTGCAGGGTATTTACTATCAGACGTTTCACGCCGTACACTCTAACGGCCGGCATCTGTCCTATGGAGCATTAAAAGTGATTTATCTGGAAAGACCACCTGTCCCCATCAGTGGTCGTCCAGTCACCGTATAGGCGTGCAAATTCCCCGCTTGCTTCGGAGGCCCGTACAGACCATCACTCAATAAACGGTTGTTGAGGTGACACCGTTGGTAGCCCCTCGGTTCGCCTGGACTGTCAGTTGCTCGACACTTGCACGGTCATTCGCCCGTACACACCTCCCCAGCCGTCCTCTATACCTCCTGGTGTACCACGGTAGCCTCGGCACCAGTTTTGGAAATGCACGTTGACGTCGAGCAAAGGCTGTATCACATTAGTGTGACCGGATCGTGTAATACAGTTAAATGGTTTCGAGTCTAATGGTCGTCATCGAAATTATGTCTTGGTAGGAAGGAAACGTGCCAGAGCGTCATCTAGCGGTCGTCCTGGTCGCTCAAAACCAAGTCAATGAGTGAGCTCGATAAGCGCTAGTGGACGACTTGACATATTATTTAACAAGATGATTGATCAAATCGAAATCTTTGTACTGTCCACTTTTCCAAATAAGAGATGTAATAGAGAAAATATAGAATGCAGACTGGCTATAATAGAAAAATGTGTTTGTCAGTATGGAGCATTTCCCGAATTTAGGTGTTAGGAAATCATCTCTGAAGACATTTGGACTGTAGACATATACGGTAGTGAACCATGGAAGCTAAGCCTGCTACGGTGGCAGGTTAGAATTCTGCCTCGGGCATGGATGTGTGTGATGTCCTTAGGCTAGTTAGGTTTACGTATTTCTAAGTCTAGGGGACTGATGACCTCAGATGTTAAGTCCCATAGTGCTTAGAGACATTTGAACCAAGGGGGGGGGGGGAGGTTTGTAGGGGGAGACCAGGGGATGAACACCAATGAACACAATAAGCGCGTTCAAGTGGCTGTAGGTTACAGATAAGGAGATTTGCACATGACAGAATACTGTGGACAGCTGAATCAAATCAGTCTTTGGATGGAAGACCACAGCCACAGTGTTCCATAGGCCATTCGTATGTAAGTAAAGTCATAGCTTTAACTTTTGTTGACCTGAGGTCCACAGTTGCGTGTAATATTCTATTAACAATCATCAGTCTACTGAAGACATCTTCCATAAAAGATGATGTCTCAAAAAAACTTCGTCTTCTTCTAAACACAATCTTTTTCATTGAAGGCAAAGCCTCTCCTTTTCAGTTTCTGACCGGGAACGCCAGAAGATCCTAAAGAAGATCGAAACAGTGGAGTCCAAACGTCGACTGCGTGGAAAGAAACTGAAGATGTGTATGACGCGGCCTAATATTTTACCTTCAGTGACAACGACCACGGCAGTAGACCTGTAGACATTGTTTTCCCCTTTTCTTATTCTTTACCAGTACATGTTTCGATACATACGTGGCATACTGTGGGAGTACCGTTTTTATTTTTAAACCAACATTAATTCAAAGACTGTTTTGTATAGAGTGGTCTCCAGTTATGTAGCTGTTATCCAGTTTGACGTAACCATTTCAGTACCGTTGGGATGTATGTCGTCCCCAGTGGGTTATCAGAAAACAAGTGGGATGTTGCTGCACGGTGTTGCTATGTATCTATGCCCTACTGGTGAAGGGAAACCTACTGATGGTTTGCATTATTCTTATAATTATAGCTTTTACCTGTGGGTTGTGCTGCCTTCAGGTTTCGTTATTGATCCAACGCTCCGCTTCCCTCAGTATTGTCGCATCGAATTAGTTTGCGCGTGCAGATAGGCAACTCAACGAATAGATTTGAAAAGTGGGCTGCTGTCGCGTTTTCCCAGACAATTCGTGTCAGCGAATTGATATTTGCAGCGTCACAAATAATGTCCGCACTGAGCACCAGTAATGTGAGTTCAAAACTCAGAGAGACGCACTACCCACTGATGTGTGTCTGTTTTCTGAATGTCTCGTAGTTTTTGCGGTGTTGTCTTCTGAAACCCCGGAGGTACGTACGAATGATGCTGTATGTCCCACTGCCGGCCGGTGTGGCCGTGCGGTTAAAGGCGCTTCAGTCTGGAACCGCGTGACCACTACGGTCGCAGATTCGAATCCTGCCTCGGGCATGGGTGTGTGTGATGTCCTTAGGTTAGTTAGGTTTAATTAGTTCTAAGTTCTATGCGACCGATGACCTCAGAAGCTGAGTCGCATAGTGCTCAGAGCCATTTGAACCATTTGAACTGTATGTCCCACTCCTCCCCCCATTGGAAAACGAAGCAGCGGGAAACATTTTCCTTATTATGTTATTTCTGACTACGAGCAATTCCTTTCACTCCAAAAAAATTGATAGCGAAAGGGTTGAAAAAAAACGACACACTTACATTTTTATGACAATCGTCTTGTCTCCATACCTGTACACCTCCATCCGCTCGATACGATTTGAAACGAGACTCGTCCGAGCAGGCAACATGATTCCAGTCATCGACAGTCCAATGTCGATGCTGACATCGAGCGAGGTGGCGCAGTGGTTAGCCCACTAGACTCGCATTCGGGAGGACGACAGTTCAATCCCGCGTCCGGCCATCCTGATTGAGGTTTTCCGTGATTGCCCTGAATCGCTTCAGGCAAATGCCGTGATGGTTCCTTTGAAAGGACACGGCCGACTTCCTTTCCCGTCCTTCCTTAATCCGATGAGGCCTCGCAGTTTGGTCTCCTCCCCTCAAATCAACCCAACTAGGTGTTGACGGGCCCAGTCGATGCGAAAAGCTTTGTCTCGCGCAGTCACTTTCGGCTCCGAAAACCCGCACTGAAATCTGCAGCAATTTGCGGAAGGCTTGTACTTGTGTCACGTTGAACGATTCTCTTCAGTCGTCGTTCGTCCCATTCTTGTAAGATTTTATTCTGGCCGCAGCGATGTAAGAGATTTGATGTTTTACCAGATTCCTGATATTCACGGTACGTACGGGGAAACCCCCACTCCATCCCTATCTCGGAGATTCTGTGTTCCATCGCTCATGCGCCGACTATAACACCTCGTTCAAACTCACTTAAATCTTGATAATGTCCGTTATAGCAGCAGTAACCGAGCGCCGTGTTCCGCCAGTTTACGTATCTCTGTTTTTGAATACGCATACCATAGCAGTTTCTTTGACGCTTCAGTGTATATTGCAGACTGATTTCTCCTCTTACCTCTCTCTGTCCACCTCCTCCTTGCACAGTCTCTCTGCCTGTCTCATCCTCGCACTTCTCTCTCTCTCTCTCTCTCTCTCACTCCATTTCCTCCTGCCCACTCTATCACTCCACCTTCTACTCCCCTCTCTCCGACCATATTTTCCTCTCCCCTTCCTGCGTCCATCCAACCCCTCTCTCTGTCCATCCCCGTCTCCTCCTCTCACTTTTCCACCTGCTCACTAGCCCTCCAGACCTTGCATCTGCCTGCTGCATCTCCCCTTCTTCCCCCTCTGTCCATATCCTGCTCCCCTCTCTCTGACACTGATCAGAGTTCGTAAAATAGAAAAGTAGCTACCACGTGAGGGGATGACGTAAATTAGCTGGAACGGATACAAAAGTAGCTTGCTACAGTGTTCTCTTCCACAGACACAACCAATACCACAGTAGACACTTTCTGGCAGTGGAATACTCTATCTCATTTCTACAGCCGGAAGGCTCTAGGAAGGGAGCCATGTCTCGCCATTACAGTAGACGGGAGCTGGCAGTTGCCAGTGGCCGCAGCCCCTTAACTCCTCGAGCTCCGCGCAATATCGGAACTGGAAAATTGCATCTGACGCCTCCTTTCCTTTCCTCCCGCGATTATTCGTGGCCTATAGCCAATATGGACGCATAAAATAAAAAATAAAAATAAGACAGGCGAGCGGGGGGACTGTGGGGAGCGGTCTTCCGCTCCCACTAGCTGCGGTTGGCGGAGCGCCAAGCTGTTTACGGCCTGTGTTAATCACTGGAGGCTCTAGTCCCAGTGCGACCGCCGCAGAGAGAGGCGACGTTTATAGCTTTCATTCTCTCCCTCTTCAGTGCCGCTTCAGCTACCCCCTCAACACACACACACACACACACACACACAAAAGCGCGAGCATGCGTATAGTCTGCTCATTCCTGAAGACAGTTCTCTTCCATCGCCACTTGGCAACAATAAGTGCGAGAAAAAGGCTGCTCCATGCACAATGTGACGGTTTTGAAATTCCACTGGTGTGCCATTTCACACCGAAAGAAGACTAGCGTTGGTCGAAGGCGCTTGACTCGTATTCTGAAAGGGTTCAAATCACCGTCCGCCCATCCTGATTTTCGAGCTTTCCCTGTGTTGCCAGGGGAAGACCAGATTGCTCCCGCAAAAGCTATTTTTATCTGTTTTTCTTCTTCGTATCAATCTCTTCATCTCCAAGTACCACCTACAGCCAAATCATCATCTTTCTTAGCGTTTGTCCCACAACGTAGTGGGCTCTGCACTTTTCAGGGTTCGGTATCACATTTAGTAAAAACAGAACCCTTGTAGTATCACGTTGTCTGTCTCTCTATCCGACGGTTGAGAACTCTTTTTCTCAGGAACGTATAGAAGTAACAAGTTGAAATTTACGTCAAGTTCTAACATCTACGGTTCCTCAGTGGCGTAAAAAACTAAGCTTTTAACTCAACACGTTGTGTACGAGTTCGTATGCAACGGGAAGGATAGGTGGGCTACAGAGTGGTGGAGCAGCTGTCAGCGTAGGAAAGATGGATAGGATCAGAAATGATTATTGAACAAATTAACACAACAAACAGAAGATTTATGTAACTTTTATTTATTCATATGAATAAAGAGTCAATAGAAATAATACAGAAAGAAGTAGAGTCACAAGGCAGAGACTCCAAGCACGAGTGCGGTGAGTCACTGCGACCGCCCATGCTCTATTGTGGCGACAGAGGGTGCTCGTAGTCCATAGTAGCTTCAAGTGTGGCTCAGCGGGTGTACGCCATTGGTTCCACTTTATCCCGCGCGACCGCAATCGGCGTCAAAGGGAAACTTGCAGTTCCAGTACAGACGTGACGATGCTCGTGGTGCGACATCGATACATGATACCACACAATGTAATAAAAAAACGGCCATTTATCTCAAATTTGTTTTGTATTTCAAACTCGGTCATCAAATCCTACAGGGTACTTCCGGTTGACAAAGAAGCATGAAATTTGGCAAGATGCAAGGTTTGACAGTATAAGAAAAGGAAAAAAAAATCCGAAAATTGTTAATATGTAATTATATTACACGAACAGAATATTCTTTGTCATTTTTTTTATTCGATTTCTGTCAGTGTGGTAAGACTCTTCTTTCTCAGGAACGTATATCTGTATCAAGTTGAAAGTTAGAAAACAACCCAGTACTATGGTGTATAGTTCCTTAGCGGTGTAAAACATTTAAGCTTCTGAATCAGTGTAATATATTCAATTGTGTGTGAAATCTTATGGGACTTAACTGCTAAGGTCATCAGTCCCTAAGCTTACACACTACTTAACCTAAATTATCCTAAGGACAAACACACACACCCATGCCCGAGGGAGGACTCGAACCTCCGCCGGGACCAGTCGCAGAGTCCATGACTGCAGCGCCTAAGACCGCTCGGCTAATCCCGCGCGGCTCAGTGTAATATGTCACATATTTTGACTCTCGCAATCTCAGACATCAAAATCTATAGATTACTTCCCGTTGAACTAGGATCATGAAATTTGGCAAGAAGTAAGGTTTCGCATTACAAGTAAGGACAAAAATCTGAAAATTAATAATTCGTAATTATATCACACGAAAAGGACATTTTTTGGCGTTGATTACCCGTCTGTCTGCCGTGTCCAGTATCACTATCTACACCAGGAAAAAAAATTTCAGATTATCGATTCACCAAGTACCTCTTCCCCTATCTTTAAAACATCAGAAAAGTTCTCGAATGCCGACAGGTCCCAGGTTCAGCACACAGTTTTAATCTGACGTAAAGTTTCAAATCAGTACATACCCTGCTGGAGAGTGAAAATTCATTCTGGAACTGATAGGTGTGTTTACTGACAGACTGCAAACATATTATGTCAACTTTATAGCAGATGAATAATATTTTTCTTCTCCCTCCTGCAGTTTTCAGTGCATCACAGAAACGAAAGCTTTTACTCGGAGCTGAACGATACATATTCACTCGAAGCACTTCCAGGCGAGAAAGCGCCAAGTAGTCCACCGCTCAAGTCTTCTTTAGAGAGAGATAGAGAGAGAGAGAAGTTCATTTCTATGCGGCGGTTACCGGGCTCCGGAAAAAATATTCCGTCTCCCTGGCGTCTAATGAAACACCACAAAAGGAAAAAGCGGTCGTTCACATCTCGCGCCGCGCCCGGCGGCCAACTTTGTGCATTAACCCACATAATTCTAAATAGCTCTGCGGAAATATTACGCTCTTAGCAACTAATGAAGACAAGTCACAGCTCCTTGGCGCTATGAACTTGGCTGATTTCGCGAGATTTTGCATATTGGCCTAATCGTGTACCACAGAGAGAGAGAGAGAGAGAGAGAGAGAGAGAGAGAGAGAGACAGTGGGGCAGAGAAAGGCGGAGGAGGGAGGGGTGCGGTAGATAGACCAACCGATAGATAGCAATTATTTGGTTATAAAAATTATGGTTACAGATTTCTCAAAGCTTAGTAGCGTGCTACGTTACGTATCTTTATCTTTTCTGGGTGATAATTCAACGTTTTGTGACTACTACTCGTATTATTGTGACATAAGGAACTAACGTCAAATGTGTCTAAAAGGATATGCCTCAAAAATATTTGAGAAGAGAGAGGATGGTAACCTTGCATCCAAATGAGAACAAATTTGTCTTCTAATGTGACGATCGACTTCCATAGTTGTGACTACTTCTTTATGTTTCACATGCGTTAAGTGAAAATGTCGAAGTTCGTGTTCAAAAAATGGTTCAAATGGCTCTGAGCACTATGGGACTCAACTTCTGAGGTCATTAGTCCCCTAGAACTTAGAACTAGTTAAACCTAACTAACGTAAGGACATCACACACATCCATGCCCGAGGCAGGATTCGAACCTGCGACCGTAGCGGGCTCGTGGTTCCAGACTGCAGCGCCTAGAACCGCACGGCCACTTCCGCCGGCGAATTTCGTGTTATTCCACAAGTTTATGTATAGCTTTCATCAGGTTCTACTGACGTTTGCAGTACGAAAAGACAATTCAATTAACCAAATTAACTACATTTGTAAATTTTTGGTTGAATTCCTATACCCTAGGAACTGATAGCTGTTTGGACAGCCCAGTAACCTCCCTCCTAGTAGGGTGGGTCCTTAGTTGAACTCGTCTAATTAGTTTCTGTTTTTCTTGTTCCAGGGTTGGCGATTTACTTCTCTGCCAGCTTTCGTGCACGGTAAGATTTCTGTCAACAATTTCATTCGCTATGCCAGGAAAACTCGCTGTCTTCACCTCTAACGCGAAAACCATCTAGTGGCAAAAAACTGGAATTACCTGACGGGTGGAAGTAATGCATTACTGAAAATCTCGAGTAGTTACGTCGCTTAGTAAAACTTGAGTCATTGGGCAGTCCACACTAATGCTTCCGTGCCATCAGGTTGCATGGGGTTTCTTTTTTCCTAGTGTGAAAACCAGCAGGTATGTGAAAGACGTAATTCGGCGGTCTGTTTGAGCACGCTCTTCTAACCAGATGATAAAAGGAACAACAGTGTAATTCCTAGTCAAGAAAGCAGGGCAACAACAGAAGCAAACTTAGTAAAATTTAAGTTATAGACTCCTCAAAAGTGTCAGTCTTTTTTTTTTTCTGCCTCCGTGGAAAGTTAGCACACTGAGTTAGTAAGTCTACGACAAGGTATCTTCTGATTATTGAGCACGAACACACATCTGAAGATGTTGCGACGACGTAAAATAGAAGAACCTTTGCCCGCGACGTTCGAAGATGGTGCTCACAGAGAAATATTTTCATAAATATTTGTTATCTTATTGGTTGATAACATCACTCAGCAGATTAATTTTCACTATACAGCTTATTTCATCATTGCTAACACAATTGTCTAGTCAATATACCAGTTTCAGCCCATAAATATCTCTTGAGAGCGTTGTGTTGCAAGCAAATAACATTACAAAGCTTACGTTTAAGACTCTGGCCCATTGCACTAAATTTGTGTGGCCGGATGTAGATTCAAACCGGCTCCTCCAGGATGCGAACCCCGCGGCTTAGCCTCTGGGTTGCCTTGCTCTATCGCAACATTTACAGTAATAATTCCGGCATATAACGCTTCATCCTAGATAACTCGATCACGCCACCGTAAGGTTTAAAAAGATAGCCGATAGAAACTTCCTGACTGTTTGTCGTATATAGGTAACTTTATTGTTTCTGCGTGGAAATGCGGACGATCAGCGTACTTTTCGGTACACTAAGGGCAAGCTTTGCTCTGGCGCAGTTCAGAGCTGCCTTGATGTTGAACCACAGAGTGAATAACATTGCATTGCCACAGTGCCCTGAATAACATTCCATTTCCCCGTTGTTCGATGCGGTGAGATCGTCTATTAATAGCAAACAAGAGGTACTCAAATTACATGTTTGTTGGTGCGTGTGTGCTGCATAATATCGAGTAGCAGAAGCCGCATTGAAATGCCGACGTCTAGCTTATTTATGGGCTGGTCAGTCGAAACCAGTATAACCACTAAACAATAATTTGAGCGTTGACTGAAATAAACTTGAAAGAGAAACATTTGTTCGAAAAATGAGTTTCCTGTTGCAAGAATAGAATAAGGCAGCTTGCTGGTTGGTTTTCCTCCTTAGAGTGCTCGTAAAGACAGCGTAATACACAGTTTAGAAATGAATCCTAAGATGTTCAGTTAGGAGGCATTTTTTTTTTTTAGGGTCTGTGAGAACTCCCAAGTGTATGTATACGTCGCGGCACTATTGCGGACGTTACAGAAGTCACTGAATCTCTTTCTGCTGCCATCTCTCCCCGCGCCACGGTAGTAAGTTTTCGTAGCAGTGACGTTGCCCGAGGACAGTGCTGTTTGTCTGAAGAGGGCGGTATGACCACTCCGTGTACTGCGGCTGTTCGCTCTGGGATAGTTTCCCGTGGCAGAGCAGAATGTCGCGCTAGCACGCGACGCTGCAAGGAAGATTGAAACTGGCGTCGTGGGCGGTTGACAGTACTCTTACTTAGGGGCTGTTTACAGGGCTCTATTCCTGCTACCGGAAGCTCTTTCATCGGGTGGGATACACACCAGTGTTTGAGAGACGCTAGAGTCTCTTAGCATTGGTAAAACTTTAGTATCTTTCTCTCTCCAAACACACCCACCCACCCACTCTCCCACACACACACACACACACACACACACACACACACACACACACACACACACACACACACACACCTTTGCTTACTATTTTTCTTCTGTTCATCTGCATTTATTGTCGCAATTTACTTGGCACCAACTTCGAAAGAACTATGACTTCATCTTGCAGACATTTCAGCACTAGAGCAGGTATATCTGCTCAGGTACCTCAGCATCTTCAAATGATAGTTGGAAGAAGAGTTTCCAGTAACTGGAAGACTTAGTTGGCGTTTTCATGAGTTTTAAAATACACAGGTTCAGATCTGCGTATTGTGTTTTCCTCCCTGACACTGAAATGAAGCTGCGGAAGTAACCCAGTTCCAGCCCATTAGCTTTAAACGTTAGCTTTGAATTTCCTGCAATATCTGATGAACATGTGGTTGAATACTTGGTATATTTCACATTATTTTTACCCTATCATTCGTATTACTCAAAAGGAGGAAAGCAAAACAACAGTTTTTTTGTTCACCTGCTACAATAAACAGTATGAATTCCACTGTTTATGAGTGAATTCCACCAGAGGGACAATTTGTTCTTTTTTATGTTATTACTAGTTTAGAACATGCCTGGTTTTGAAGTGTCCGTTCATGGTGTGGTTAACGTTATTTATGAAGAATGGTATAATATTAATGTGACATATTTATGAAGTAACTATGCAACTGTCAAAGAGTCAATCTATTTTTATGTTAGAAACACAGAGTAATTGCCGGCCGGAGTGGCCGAGCGGTTCTAGGCACTATAGTCTGGAACCGCGCGATCGCTACGGCCGCAGGTTCGAATCCTGCGTCGGGCATGGATGTGTGTGATGTCCTTAAGTTAGTTAGTTTTAAGTAGGTATAAGTTCTAGGGGACTGATGACCTCAGATGTGAAGTCCTATAGTGCTCAGAGCCATTTGAACCATTTGAACAGAGTAATTAAATTTTATTAAAATAAAATATAATTTGAGATACATTTAGACTAGATAGGTAACATATTTGCACAGTTACATCCTAAACAGGACAAACCAAAATAATGTCATTAGATAATAAAAACATTAAAGACGCCAAAAGTAACATATTACAACCAGGAGTGTTTCGTGATGATAGAATTTTTATTTCCCCTTTATCGGTTTAAAATACCTCGACATCGGAATGGGAAACTAAAATTCTATCATTACGAAGCGTGACTAGGTGCAGTCACTTCCGAAAATTTTTATTCATCACACTTGCAGTGTTCCACAATCACGTATATACATGGTGTTAGGAGTATCGATGCAGACATTTTTATTGGCGACCGAGGACAGTTTTGATTCGTTGGTTGGTGAGGGAGGGAACTAAACAGCGAGGTCATTGATCCCATCGGATTAGGGAAGGTGGCGAAAGAAGCCGGCCATGCCCTTTCAAAGGAACCATCCCAGCATTTGCCTGAGGTGATTTACGGTAATCACAGAATACCTAAACCAGGTTGGCCGGACGCGGGTTTGTACCGTTGTCCTTCCGAACGCGAATCCAGCGCGCTAACCATTGCGCCACCTCGCTGGGAGAGGACAGTGTACTGAAAAACGTTACATAAGTGTTTAGTAAATTTCGAGACTAAAATTATAGCTATTACGAGTATGTTTTTAGGTTGGGTATGACATCCAAGTACATGTGTCAACGCTTATTTTCCCCAGTGCAGTAGATCAGGCGTTGAAGTACAGACACACGGACGCAAAACGGCTGGTCTATACAGAAAAGCGGAGTCTACTTAGCGAAATAGGTATGACCGTGCAGAAGATATCAGGTAATAAATTATGTAACGTGTTTGTGAGAAAACTGTTTCGCAGAAAAGAAAAACAGCTAACACACTGAAGTGGGTACATATTAAGGTACCAATGATCACAAAATTTGACAATATCTGCACTTATACGCCTAACACCTGATTAGCGGCATAGCCTGGCTTCTCGTGTGTAGCAGTAAATATCTATAGCCAGGCGACTTCTATAGCATTGCAGTAATGATCTATATACACAAACTTTGCTCGTGAATCACTGTATTTGTGAAAACCGCATCAAAATCCCTACAGTAGTTCGTGAGTATAGCCTTAAAATACAGACAGGAAAAAGCGGAAAGAGACTTTAATATCATGTACCACTTCAAAATGAGCCATGCTCTAAACTAAAATTAACATTGCAGCTGTGGTGGAATACGCACACAAAAAGGAAATACCCTTTCAAACGCTTAAACATCCCGTCTACAACGAGGCTTTCGAGACAAAAGCGCAGGCCGGGGTAATATTGGGATAGCAGTCGACCGTGCCGTTATCAAACGATCCATCCCGTGGTCCACCCTTACGGATGTGGCGTGCAACTGAAACTTAACATTAGGTTTGGCGGGTGTTTATTCGAAACCCCTAGAGCCTCGAAGACAGCAACGTCTGGCTCGATGCGTCAGCAACATTGGGAGACATAGGCGCTAGCCAGACAGTACGCCACGGCACAGCAGGTTGGGTTCAGTGGCGCGGTCGCTACCGCCCGCCAAAATCGACCCGGTGGCGGCCGACCGGAAGGGGTGAGGAGTCGCAGGTAGTGGTGGGGGTAGCAGGGGCGTGCGGAGGGGGAGCGGCCCACGTGGCGACGAAGACCTACCCCAACACTCAGAGCGTCTGGCCCTCTCTCCACATGAAGGACCGTGCGCTATTGACGGTCTCAAGTAAATATATAGCGATGACAGTTACGAACAACTTAAATGGGAACCTTCACATACAAAATGTCGTGAGGAAGGTGAAGCGAGGACTGCATTTTGCTGGCAAAACATTTGGAAGGTGCAACAAATCTAAAAAATGGTTCAAATGGCTCTGAGCACTATGGGACTTAACATCTGAGGTCACCAGTCTCCCAGAACTTAGAACTACTTAAACCTAACTAACCTAAGGACATCACACACATCCATGCCCAAGGCAGGATTCGAACCTGCGACCGTAGCGGTCGCGCGGTTCCAGACTGCAGCGCCAGGACCCGCTCGGCCACCTCGGCCGGCGAAACAAAGGCGTTTTTTTGGTTGCGGCGATAACTTTTCACGAAATTTCAGCCACCAACTTCCTCCTCCGAATCACAAACTATTTTGATGACACCCAACTACACAAGGAGAAATGGCCATCGTGATAGAATAAGAGAAATCGATGCTCGCGCGGAAAGATTCAGGTGTTGTTTTTTCCCCAAGTGCAACAGTGAAGAAGTCGTCTGCCAAACACTCTAGTGTGAATTGCAGAGTAATCATGTACATCTTCCATCCATAATGTTCCGAGACTGTTAAGATGGCGGTTTTAATGCTTCGGGCGTTCTACACAGCGTCCTCCACTTGAGCGCAACGCAAAGAACATGTGAAACCGTCAGAAAAGTCTTTCTTTGTGACGTTGTTTAACTAGCGTTTCCCATGCGCACTTTCTTCAGACTTGGAAAGCCATTAGAAACCCATTCTTCAGTGCATCGTTCTGTGGTAGTTTCGTAATGGTGACACTAGGTCTTGTCATCCATGATGATTGTTTTCTGTTTTTTTTTTTTTTCGGAAGAGAATTGTCTGCATTTATCGTTTCAATCAAGCCGCGACATGCGTCCACGTGCTGTCGTCGTTTTTCTTTTCCCGGGCGTCACAGTGAGTGGAGAAAAACTTCGCACGTGCTTTTCTCTTCTTCAAAACATTGTGGAGAATGTCTTGAACGCTTGACTTAGAGACGTTATTTTCTTCTCTCTCACTCTCTCTCTCTCTCTCTCTCTCTCTCTCTCTCTCTCTCTCTCTATATATATATATATATATATATATATATATATATATATATATATATATATATATATTTGCTTCTCATCAACGTTGACACAGTACGACCGAAGATTCACCACTTTAAACTGCTTGCTCGTACCCGTTGTTCATAGCTGTTAGTTCAAACAGCCACCGTAGTTACTGCACTTAACGCCACTTATACGCCAAGAACAAAATCAGCCTAGGAACTTTCTGGACGGATTGGGTAAATGCAGGTACAGATAGCGTCGAGATAAGCTTTATATCTTTCCATACCACTGAGCATAACAAATGGCAAACGAGTGAGCTGTGGAACTCCAGCCAAGTCCTCATCTTGAACTTTTATGAAAGTCTGGGGGCGCTGAAGTAAACTGTCTAATAAGATCCGAATCCCAAGTAAAAATAATTATGATGGGAGCTACAAGGTTTCGTAAACAGCAATGATGTAACCTGACCGGCGTCGTTCCTGAGTGTTTAACTGGACTGGTTCCGCCCATTTCATGCTCCTCTTACGATCCTGGTGGCTGAAACGAATGCTACCCGCATGGCAAGACAAGCTTACTGCGTCTATGCCGGCTGTGGATCTTATATTGATCTCGCTATCTGGCAGGATTACACGAAACTGACACAGTTGTTCAGATGGTAGCATTCGATGCTCTAAGTAGTAGGTGTTGATGATTCTCGCAACGAAAATGTAAGCTTTAGAATGACAAATATAAACTGGTGTTGCGTGGCAGAATTGTTTCCGAAGCAAAATTTGTGATAATTCTCCTTGTTGTAATACTGAGCATGCAGTGAATTAAGAACATCACTGTGCATTGTGTAGTGAAATGTATTTGTTGTAAAATAGTTCACATGGCTCTGAGCACTATGGGACTTATCATCTGAGGTCATCAGTCACTTAGAACTACTTAAACCTAACTAACCTAAGGACATCACACAACACCCAGTCATCACGAGGCAGAGAAAATCCCTGGCCGCGCCGGGAATCGAACCCGGGAACCTCGGCGCGGGAAGCGAGAACGCTACCGCACGACCACGAGCTACGGACTATTTGTTGTATGTGTATTGTGTAGTGAAATGTATTTGTTGTATAGGGACATACAGCTTCACAGTACACGAAAACTGGGGTCATTCCACTGAATAGGCAACAGACAGTTACCTTCCTGACGCTTGTCAGTTTCGAGTAAGTGGGTCATCTCTGATGGCATCGAAATTGTGTTAAACTCCAATATTTGCTTCTTTCTAGAGGTTTTTCACCAACGTCATGTTCCAAATAAATCATATTTAAGTGGTTTTACTTATTTTAGACTCCAGTCACTGCACTAAATTTGTATGAGCAAACGGAGATTCTAACTCATATCCTCAGAGTGCGAATCCAGTGGCTACCTTGCCCGATCGCCACATTTATTGCAATAATTGCTGCAGTAACGCTTCATCATCGAGGACTGCGTCGCGTCAGTGCGGCAACTTAAAATGAAAGTTGCTAATAAGAAACTTCCTGACAGTTAGCTGTATGCAGGTAGTGTTTTCGCTTTCATATACTAGTAAGAATGGTCAGCGTTATGCAGAATCCTGTAGTAAATAATACAGGACTTGCCACAGCGCTCTCAAGTACACCCACGGAAAACTATCCCGCCGTTCGTGTGCCATCGGTATGGTGAGACCGTCAGTTCAGAACGAGCTGTAGGTAATGAAATTACACGAATGGCGCGTGTGCGCTGAGTAATATCGACTCGGCAGTGCGGCGGTCACGAACGGCGAACGCAGCGCTTTCCCTCTCGGGTGACAGCCCTTTCAGAGCATTCACTTGTCACCCTGCAGTAGTGGAGGGAGGGGAGGCAGCCCCCGCCTCCTCACGCAGAGGGTACGCACTATCGATCTCTGGCGCCAGGGTGGCTCTGAAGGGTGCTACAGCCGCTACGCACATGCGTAGTGCGTCATAGCGGGGGCGTGCCTCGCGATGCCGCGCCGTGTTTCCCGCCGTGTGTATTTGCTTCTGCCTGCTGCGTCTGCGAGCTGTCGTGGGTTAGGACAGGCCAAAGTTGCATCGAGAGCGAAAATGTAGCGACAATAGAAAGTAACTGCAACTTGGTACACAAACGACGAGTTCTATGGAAACAAAGGTGTAGAACAAGGACTTTGCTTTGTCAGAAAAGCTTGTAAAATGCGAGATAAATGCCTCATCCAAAGAGTGGCATCCAACACTCAATATAAGAAATGTTACGGTTGAAAATGGGCAACAAAAAACCCGCAGTTTGATTTCACCATCGCCAGTATTCCACCAAATCTCTATCTCAGGAGAGGAACAAAGCGAAACAAAGGCATAAGACAAGCCACGCTACTGTATATTGCAAGAACCTTGAGCAAGAGTGATCTACACTAAACTCTCGTTCACCTGCTCACCCCCCCCCCCTCCCACCCCCCCACGGCAACCATTACACACACACACTCTCTTCTCCTCACTTTCGACCGATCAGATCTCAAGCTATTCTTCTGTGTGGATTAACGGGACAGAGCATACTTAAAGAAGTGCTACGCCACTTATTTCGTTGGTGTAATGCTCAACAAACCCCGGTGGCAAACGCAACATGAAATATATTACGTATCTCGTTTAGGATTGTTGTGAAATTTCCGAGAACTTACGTTCCACAATCACTTAATTAAAATAACATAGTCTCACGAAGGGCTAATGAGACGAACGGAACTTTCCAGAAGTGACTGTTTCCAGGCTCCATTCTCGAATGGAATTGGTGGATGTTAAACAATACTTCACGTACACGCCACAAGATGGTACCCGGAATATTTCACAGAATAGCATAATGGTTCAAAACAGGAAAGAAAACGAGACGCGTCAATCCTCAGCAGTTTCATTCTGTTCCAGATTGATACCAGAACGTGGGGAAAATTCTCAGTAACATATCGCTATGAACAAACCCTTGGTTAAAATGAACAAAGGGACGATGCGATAGCAAGAACAGGGAGCAAATTAAGCGAAGAAATACATTACAGACATCTCCTCACTTGAATAGATTTCAAAGTCAAGTTAACAGAAGTACGACTATGATAACGTGAGTGGACAAGAAAAACTGACATTTTAAGTTCACATGACAATTCCAGTGCATACGCCTACAATCAACAGAACGTAATTTATAATCATATTTGTGATATGTAGCTGCCTTAAAAGTTCATACGATAATACTACTGCCTCAAAAAAGGTCGTTAGGACCGTTTCAGTACGAAAATATTTACTAACTTGGTAAAACGTAATTAAGTTGTTTGTGAAGTGTGTGTGTGTGTGTGTGTGTGTGTGTGTGTGTGTGTGTGTGTGTGTGTGGGTGGGTGGGTGGGTGGGTGGGTGGGTGTGGGTGTGCGTGGGTTGGCTCTGTTTACCTCACTGGAGGTGAATGACCAGCGGCAAAAGAAGCTAATGGAAGCAGCGGTCACGAAAGACTGTTAGCGCTGCGTGGAAAAGTACGAATGTGGGGAAAAAATGCGGACAGAGTGTGAGAGAGGGGGGAAAAGCTTTGGCACACCCCTCCTGCGCTAGCCGGTAAATGCCGTCCTATGGTATTCGCGGACAGACGCTACGAATTACTCATTAGCAAATGGCGTGGCTCGTGTGGAGTTTTACCCAGTGCCCTGTGAGCTGCAAAGAAAGGAAAGAAGGTGTGAGTGTGGTAACGGTACACTATCCCTCCCTCGCTCCCCCCCTCTCCCTCTCTCTCTCTCTCTCTCTATCTCTCTCTCTCTCTCTCTCTCTCGCATTCGTATCGATCATTATCATAACTATTTAGAATTGTGACGACTAACTCGGAAATATGACAGCGAACCTGAGAAAGGATTGTGACTTAAATTTTCACCTTCACCAGGAATCCCAGCTGCAACAACGATTACACATCAAAACTTCCCTTCCTACAACATGTACCTACACTGATCTATATAGTTTGAATTGGCGATATGGGCGCTATCGTTCGTCAAGACAGTATTTAAAAAAAGTTTTTTGTGTTTATTGTCACAAATGAATTATATTTCAGGTAGATGCTCGACTAATGAGGTTTAAACAATAACGATCGCCTAGGAAATCACTCCTTTGAAGCGCTTGTGTAAACATTTTCAAACGCCACGTAGGTTGCTACGTTTTCTTCCAAGAGTATGAAATTTTCAATAAGATTTCGATATGTATTTGCAGATCCATACCTTAGATTAGTCTCTTCGTCTTTTCTCCCATTGCAACTGACTACTCCAATTTTTCAAACATTTATTACGTGGAACAAAAGCCAGTAACCAGAAAATAAACAGGTACTGTCTTGGTAACAGTCAATGAACTGGCTGAAACGGATTGGTGTGTAATCAGCTGCAAGTTACCGACAGAACCAAAGGTGTAGGAGGAATTCTCGGCAATCCAAAGGTACACAGATGATTGCAGTCTGAGTGGGATGAGAAAAAGAGCTGTTGATTGGGCTGGGCGAACTATAGAGATGATTTCTTTTGTACGGCGAGTTCTGACGAGTAGCAAACATTAGATTAACAGTACGTTAATAAAAACACATTAGCACTAAACAGGGAATTTCGCCATTCAGAAAGCTTATTTACGTTTTAAAATTTTAATAAGAGGCTTACCTGGTGCAGTAGTACCACTAATTATTACAAGACCCTTCCATTTCTACAATGACTGTTTTTTTTTTTTTTTTTCACACGACCAGCTGATGCTGACGAAGTGCTATTTTCAAGTACTTACACATATCTCCATAATTTTAAAATGTTACCCTATCTCGGTTTATACAATATATGTGTGTCATTTACATGTATAACTGTTAACACAGTGTACCCGAACAAGAGCACAATTCCATACTCGCCAACTATTTGAATAACACTACTGGCGTACATAAAACTCGCAGAATATTGGAGATGCAATATTTATTTTACACTGTCACTGAAGAGGATGTGACGAAGCACTGGTAAACGTCACATCTCCAGAATTATCAGATAGAGTGCAAACAAATTGCTATGATCGTAATGCATACAAAGTGGAAAATGGAATTGTCTTTTAATAAATTTGTGGCCGAGGAATCTGATATAAAAACTTATTGCAGCACAGTTCTTTGGTACAAGAATAATTGTGCTAACATAAAGGAATATGTTTTAACTACACAATGGAAGCAACAGAATGTCAAACAGATGAACGAAATAAAGGAGCCAGAGGAGAAATTTTAACACAAGGGAAAAATAGTTTAAAATAAGAACTATAACAGTTGACGAAAATGTGTACACGTAGCACGACTTACTGTCGGAGACTTTGGAATAAGTAAGGTAAAGATAATGGGATAGGCACTGCGCAGGAAAGAACAGAGAAAAGCCTTAAATTAGCCGAAAGGCGGTGAATTACAAAGAAAGAAAAATATTCGAACAGAAATATTCGTCAGAAAGAGAACGAAATGGGAGTCAAAAAGTGAGTGACAGTCAGTAAACAACTTCGTCCGTGAAGGAGTCCAATGCCACGCCGTCTTGAGAGTGCGTGCTGCCTCCTGTCTCTCTCTCTCTCTCTCTCTCTCTCTCTCTCTCTCTCTCTCTCTCTCTCTCTGTTTCTCCCTCCCTCCCACACGCCCCCTTTATTCCTGTCTCTGTAGCAGTGGTGCAGCAAGCCTTCAGATTCGTCCGCAGCCGCACGCCACGCGCCGGCTGGGTTGTGTGTGGGGTGCGGGGGCAGAAGGGGAGGCTCGACGCCAGCGGGGGGCGGCGGGGGCGGCGTCTGCCGGCCGAGGTCATTGACCGTCTGATAGGCGTCGTCTGCAGCAGCCGCCAGTCCCGGCCCTACACTCTGTTTCGCTGCAACCCGCACACCACAGAACTGACCTGCCCCTACGCTGCAGGCAGCCCCGCGTTACGAGACATACTTCGCTCAGGTTTTACGAGGCTTTTCCCTCAGACGTTAGCGTTGACTTAATCCATAGGAAAAGCCTGTTATGTAGGATGTGGCGTTCGACGACTATACAATTTATCATGCTAAACTGTGACCCAACTAAAATAAAGCAATCTACGAAAACTTCGAGAATCAAAAAAGTCCTTGAGACTGAGAACAAAATAATAAATAAAATATATACGTGTTTGGTAAGCTGTATCCTTAAGTATTGCCAAAAATATAAATAAAAGTATAACGCAACCAGTTACTAAACTTTAATTTTTTTTAACATATCACGTGTTTCAGAGACTTTGCTCCGTAATCATTCCTACGCCTGTGGTAAAGTTTAGCCACGCGGGATTAGCCGAGCGGTCTTTGGCGCTGCAGTCGTGAACTGTGAGGCTGGTCCCGGCGGAGGTTCGAGTCCTCCCTCGGGCATGGGTGTGTGTGTTTGTCCTTAGGATAATTTAGGTTAACTAGCGTGTAAGCTTAGGGACTGATGACCTTAGCAGTTACGTCCCATAAGATTTCACACACATTTGAACATTTTTGGTAAAGTTTATAAGCAATGAATGTGTGAACCTCAAATTGACGACCCTCAAGGGAAGCACACCACGAAGACGCACTAGCCTAAAAATATTTCAGCAAAGTTGACTTCCTAGGAACAATGCATCTGATACAGAACAGAACTGCCAAAGACTCAAATAATCTCGTAATTAAAAAAACTAAAGATTTATTTTTGTTTGTATTTATAATTCCAAATGATGAGCTTTCGTACTGTTTAATTTCTCTATTCTACTGATCTCTTTCTAACGGATTGTGATTTATAAACCCACTGTAAACATCAAAACATGTCGATTTATTTGTCGACTGTCTAACTTTAAAAACTGTTCGTTGGTGTCTCATGTGCACTGTCAAGCTTTTTCTGAAGTATCTCCACAAGAATACACTGGACTTGCATTCGGGAGGACGACGGTTCAATCCCGCGTCCGGCCATCCTGATTTAGGTTTTCCGTGATATCCCTAAATCACTCCAGGCAAATGCCGGGATGGTTCCTCTGAAAGGACACGGCCGACTTCCTTCCCCATCCTTCCCTAATCCGATGAGACCGATGACCACGCTGTCTGGTCTCCTTCCCCAAACCAACCAACCAACCAATCCACAAGAATCCTTTGCCTAAGAAGCCTGTTTGAAAATCGCTGAAAATTTACCCATCAGGAATCTGTATAACGAATCCAGATATTATGAAAATTGAGACTACGCACAGCTCCAAATATCCACGAATAAAAGTGACAGCAGCATCCAGTGATCTCTGCTTCTTCTTTGGACTTGGTCCTACAAGCCAGTAATACTGCAAAATATTCTTTTGTCCATTCATCAATATGTTAAATGCATTTGCTATGTTATTTTTTCCTTACTCGGAAGGGAATACAGAGATCGCTTCGAGTAAGAATTTAAAGACCATCGTAAAACGAAACTTCCAGCTGTGTTGTTGAATATGTTAACTGTCTGCATTTTTCTTTGTTTAACATTTTAACTGAATAGAAGGTATAAAAATCTACTACGCATAGCTTATGTAGTATGTAGTGAAACGTATTGCAAAAAGTTACCGAGTGAACGATTCGTATCGCTAAGAAACTGGCTTCTAATCCTGACACGGACATTTAAATTTAAGTTTTGCATGGTTTCCCTAAACCAGTTACGGCCAATGTACTCATTTCCGTAGAGATGATGTTAATATGCACAAGAAATGTCTTTAAGGGATTGTATGTCATATTCTCCGTGAAATTCCCAGTTAATTCTTTCTGATATAATGTTCACTATGTCGCCATTCATATGGCATAACCTCAAAGTATTTAGAATTCCTGTCTATGCTTGTACGTCCAACCGGAATTCTGTGACGGATGACACCATTTCGCTCAGTTTTCTCCTGCTGTATAAACTGCTGCCAATGCCGTTTCTACGTATCAGTCGCAGAGAAATAAAATCGAATCACACTTGTGCACCACTTTGTACGGAAGTACATATTTGTAGAGTAAATAATCACCACAATGTACTGCGTTGAAATCAAGAAGCAGCCACTTTTGCATAGCAACAGTTCACCCAAGACATGGAAATCGGCCTCCTACTTCCTGCAGTTTGTTGCCCTTCCGAGAGATCTCAGAGCAATTCTAGAGCTCTCACGACATTAGATTTTCAACTGCTGCCTCTGCGGACGTTCTCTACTTACACAGAGATGATAGTGCTTCTCTTTCCGTCTGGCGAGCACCTGGTTCCTCATTCGCCTGCATGTATCCTGCCCTAACGTACTCTTGCCATCTACTCACGTATCAGATGTGTTCTTTCACTCTCTTCCCCAGCTGATTCTGCTAGTAGATTTGCATTTAGCTCGACGTAAGTACTTATGTGTGTATGGTGCGAACCTTTGTTTTCGAAATACAGTGAACGACTCATTTTTCAGTTATGATGTTCACGAAACATTGTCAGAGATCCTAAACATTGCGGTCTACTTAAGTTGCAGTAATTGAAGCTGTGCAACAATAATGAAAGTCCGTACATACTGATCTGTAATTATGAAGAGAACTTTCCGTTGTTGGGTCTGAGCTAATCATCGAGAAAGTTTGTTTACGTTACTGGTGTCTGTGCAAACTAGGAGTGCGTTTGAGGTATATTCCCAGTTACTCTTATTTAAGAAATTGGGACGAGCATATTGTTTCTCCTTTCGGTTGTGGCCATATAACACAGTGCAGTCATACTCTACTTCGTTCTTCCAGTTACTTTCCTCTCCCATGGAGCAGCAAACTTAAAATTTTACAGAAATTCTCTAAACACGAATTTGTTTTTTATTATGGATTCTGGTATTCTTTAAAAAATGTATCATTTATTTTTCCGTCTCAGTTCCCCGTTTTATACAATATAAGTTTCGGTCACAGTTGATCATGATTCGGATCTGTAATTGCGTAAGAAATCCATCGTGTCTCTACCGGAACGACACATCAGTTTGTGTATTCTCTATCGGAACTGCACATTAGAACACACATTCTACATAGGTCTGAAGATAATCCAACGAAACTAAATCTAGAAGGCCGGACGGGAATTTGAACCGTCGTTCCCAAGAATGCCAGTCCAGTGTGCTACCCACTACGCCACTTCGCTCGGTATTAGTGACCAACTTAATTAGAATTAGTCCCACTCAAAATTACGCAACTGAAACTGAAAAATAAATTATATATAATTTTTTAAATATCTACATACTATCTGATTTCTCGCATGATAAATAATAGACTATAGTTATTTTGTTATTGTTTTTTCCCCAACTTCCTTCCGTCGCCCTGATGTTGGGATGCACAAGTGTAGCTGGAATATTCAGCCAGTTTTGCTGATATACAGGTGCTCGCAGACGCTGCATTGTCTGCGTTTTTGGGTGGTCATTTTTCTCTGCGATGGAGTGTTTTCCTGTTACGTTTCCATGTGTACAGAATGAAGGTGTTATTGGGATACCTCGACTTTCTGCGAAGTGTCGCAGCAACCGTCTTCGCTTCCACTCGCCGAGAACTTCCCGGAGCCCATGCGGCTCGCCTAAGTAGGAAATGTTTATGTAGTACGTGTATTTGTAGGTCTTATTCTATTTGCAGTCGGTTACCCTTGTTCTTATTTTCGTCTGCTCCTACAATTTTTCGTCTCTACTATTTCTTCCAATGCAGCTGTAACTATCAAAAAACTGTACTGTTCCCGTCTCTGGATTTAATTTTTTCTTTTAATAACAAAACATCGTTTCCTTTCATAACACTCATTATGCGTTGCCAGAGATACCCTGTTGTATGACATCCAGAGTAAGCTGTTCATTGCTCCTCAATAGCAGTTTTTTAATGAAATGGGGAGTAGAAAAATATGAAATGCAAAACAATAACACCATCTTCAGGCCCTTCTACGTTACCAGGTGGATACAGAGTAATCGCCTTTGTACATATGACAGGGGGAACAAAGAATCTATGCTCGCTACGCTGAAACTTCTTTCCTGCTGTGTTGTGAACGGCGACATTACGCCAACTAGACAGACAGCAATTCTTTTGTATGCCCTGTGAGATGTATAACGTTGATTACCTAGTATTCACATGACCGCTTGGTATTACAGTGAGGCGTGAGGCTGCTGGAAACTGACTGCAAGTAAAATGAGACCTGTAAATACAATAAGACAAAGATAACGGCTTTCAAAGGAAAGAATCTAGTAAGATCGAAAATAATAAGCAATGAGAAAGTCTTAGAACGAGTATCTCATTTCAGTTATCTAGGATGTTATATTAGTTTTAAATGTGACAAGGACATGAAACTTCCTGGCAGATTAAAAGTGTGTCTCGGACCGAGACTCGAACTCGGGATCTTTGCCTTTCGCGGGCAAGTGCTCTACCAAGGTAGAACCAGGAAGTTTTATATAAGCGCACACTCCGCTGCAGAGTCAAAATCTCATCCTGGATGACAAGGACATTGAGAAGGTGGTTAATAAATATCAAGCTACCTGCAGAACAATTGGAAGAACTTTGGAAAGAAACACAAAAAAAGGAATACTAATAAAATTCAACAAATTTATGGCTCTAGCCGTTTTTGTAAATGGTTTCGAATTACGGACAGTAACAAAGAAGGAAAATCACGAATATAAGCAGTAGAGGCGACGTTCATGAAATATGTAAGAGCCTGTAATAAAATGGGTAAAATAAAGACCGAAATAATATCAGATTTAAAAATCTTTTCAGCTAACGACAAGACAGAAGAGAACAGAATGAGCTGGAAGGATCATGTTGATAGAATGATAGAAAATAGATCGCCAGGAAAGATAATGAATTATCAGACGAATGGAAAAGAGAACGAGGTAGACGTCATAAAAGATGGGGGTGAATGGACAATAGAGACCGGTACAGGTAATTACAACACCTAATCCTTGGAAGGACATGATGAAGATAAATACAGCTGAAGGTGTCAGCCCTTCCTCATAGAGATACAGTAACTGCTGTCGACATACGAACTATCGTAAGCCGGGTATACAGACACAAAGAAGAAAGTAAAACACAAACACACACACACACACACACACACACACACACACACACACACCTGACCGGAAGCAAGCGTAAAGCGGAAATGGTCGTCTGTCTCGCGCGCGCTGCGTAGCGTTGCGTCGCCGGCGCTGGCCGCCAGGGGCGCTGGTGTCACGGCCGGCGCTGGCGCACGCGCAGAGCGGGGCGTCGCGGCGCCGGCGTCGGTACGCGTTGCGGGGGCTGGCGCGGCGGGGGCATCGGGGGTGGCGGGGGGCGGCGGGGGCGGTGTGCATCCCGCCGGCGGCGCGGGGACCCGCGCACAGCCCTCCGAGTTGAGACAGGTCAGGATCGGCCTGCGCCGGCGGCCGCCTCGCCTCGCCTACACCGCCCCGGACCGCCTCACCTTGTCTCTCTGCCGTGGCGGTCGGCTTCCCGTGGTGCGTGTGCGACGTGTCTACGCACCGTGCCGGCGAGCGGCCGCACAGGACCGCAGAATTGCTCAAACCCGCCTTCCACGCGCCGCCCTGCGACAACAGGTGAGCGGAAACCACAACGCTGCAGGGGAAGGGGAAACCGACGAAGCACCTCCCCATCGCTCCAGCCTCCACTCTCGCTCTCGAAACAACGAGAAAAATCACGTAGTTCACCCACGTGGAAGCTCACGACATCGATCACCACTTTGGGCACCACAACAAATAAGCAGCTAACTAACCGTCCCCTCCTCTGAGGCCTACTTATGAAGTGAAATCATATATCCTGCCCTCTTAAAATATTTCCACAAAATATCAAGTCCTGAAATCTACATTACAATACTACGTGCTTCCCATACTTATAGCATAATAATTTAAATCCCCCTAATTAGCTGTGACTGGTTTCCATACCACAATCCCCGAATTTCGACCGTTTCCCTGCGTGAATAACTACGTCCTACCAACTTCCTGGCTCTCCGAAATCGAAATCGTCCCGCAGAACAGTGAAATTGTTCTCTCAAGTTTACAGCGCTTGTGACCTACTTTTGAACAAGCAGGTCAGTAGGACCAGTATGCGCAGCAGGTGCAAACTTAAGTTCCTTTTAGGATGTATAGTATGTCGTAGGAGAATGCATACAGGCAGGATTCCTGTTTCTGTCCATTTATTTCGAGAAAAGTGTAATGAAACATTTTATCTTCGCTTGAGGTCGGCTTAGTGAATGTGGCGTCACTTTCACTTCTAAAATCTGTGTAACGGACCGAGTCATCAGTGACACTCTGAAATGAATTAATCCTAAATGTTCTACAGAACTTCAATATAAAATACTGAACAACTAAAAAAATTGCTAACGAAGTAATTAAAACTCAACATCGAAGACAAGCGTACGTTGTTCTTTTGAAGCAATATTTTTTTCATTGACGTAATAATTAAATTTAACACATAATAATTGCCGAAAAATGACATAAACATTTCGTTTTCTGGGCCAAACGCATAGTTTCTGTAATATACATTCCTCCTCTACAACGATCTGAGAAAGAGACAAAGTTTCAAAAACATACATGAATATTGGTCACATTATTTTTCTTATTTACCGTAGTTTCAGAGGTAATAACAGATTAGGCCTTGCGGTAGCGCCTAATTACGTAATTATTCTTAACCGAGCGGGTAAGACAGTGATTACTTTTCCTCTCCTGTGTAAGTGTCGCAGTAATTGTATTTTAATTAACTTCACGGCAAACATCACGTCACAAGTTAAAACCACCAGTTACAAAAATCTAGCAGTACGCTTTATTACGTCTCTGCCGTAGTAGGCACACGTAAAAAAATCTTAAAAATGCGAAATATCACTTTTCATAGTCGCAACTTAACCTATACACCTACCAGCGGGTGCTTGTATGGCTGTATAATAAATAAATTCGCTGTTCATCACATGTTAGCATTACAGTACGTCTAAAATTACTCACGATCTGATTGACATCTCACGGGTGAAACAAAAATTGCATAATCTGAACGCCAATGCAAGCCTCTCGCCATGCTGCGCTGCCAACCTTGCAACGCTAAATCTACTGACAGTAAATAACGCGGAACGGTGGACTGGGTTTCTTTTGTTTTGAAGTTTGTGAGCAGTGATTTCCTTACGTCAGACGGCGTATTTCAAAACTTCGTATGTGACGAAACTAGAAATTGAAGGATAACAGATATTGGTCAAGCCTCCTGTTTCAGCAGTTCACACTTTAAAAATTGAAATTAAAGTATTTCGCAGTGTACGTGGTCTGAAAGGCATTTTGTTCTTCGTTACGTGTGGAAAGACGCAAACTTGTTTCACATCGTGGATATCAGC
The DNA here is from genome assembly GCF_023864275.1 of Schistocerca cancellata. Lineage (NCBI taxonomy): Eukaryota > Metazoa > Arthropoda > Insecta > Orthoptera > Acrididae > Schistocerca > Schistocerca cancellata. Next base: position 350,398,465 of record NC_064634.1, on the reverse strand, counting down.
AGTTCTTCTAGCTCTGCTGCAATTGTTTTTATTCTGTCGCTTCCTTCCTTCTTCTTCTTTGTTATTATTATTGTCACCGTCTTCTTCTTCTTCTTCTTCTTCTTCTTCTTCTGTTACTCCTCCATCTTCCATCTGGTTAGCACTGGTCCTTCCAGCTCGTTTACAGCTGATACTACATCTGAAGGAAACTAATCAAATTCAGAAGCTCTATTGGCAAGCGATGTTCTGAGAAATGGAATACAACTGCCAAAAAATCCTGATCTATAAATCTACGAATATGTGGTCGAATACATTAATGCATTAGACATCAGTACACTGACTGGAACTACGCAGTGGCACTGTGTTCTTCGCGGACGCTGGGAATCGCATCTTGAAGATTTGACACCAATTTGTGGGCTCCTACACCACACTGTCATTCGTAGACTAGAGGTTATCTTCAGCCTTGAACAAACAACTGATCTCGTTCGCCACTAACAGCAAAAATCGGCAGTGAAGATGTAGTTCCATCTTCAGCGGAAATAATTTCTTTCGGCTTTTGACCGATAAGATTTGGAGATAATAAACGTAATTATTCTCTTGCTGGACACAGGTTCATCTCGAGGACACACTCCAACTTCCCTTTTTGCCTCAAGATGACATTTTGATGCATAATTGGTAGTTTAGTTTTCTATGATACGAAATGGATGCCGGTAGGTAAACGTTAGTTTCTTACAGAGAGAGAATTAGTGTTTTATATGCGCAGAGATACGGGTAGTAATATCCTTTAGGATTTCCGCACAACTAAGAAATTATAGCACAGTTATCAATAATATATACAACGGCACACTTCTCTTTTAATAGAACCATATATAAATTATCAGCACATCATAAACTGATCTCCACTGTAACAGTGGAGAGATTTGCCTCATTATTACTCACTTGCTCTGCATTATGCTTAGTGAATACAATATTACTGTCCTAGAATGTTAATGAGCGAACTGCAAGTACACGTGAAGCTCATTGTTTTCTTGACGGAGAAGATTTTTCAAAAGAAAGAACGTTTTGTTAACAATCACTCTGAAAGTAGTAGAAAAGCATTGCTATCCTCGACTTGATATCACTTGTACCTTGGAAACCTCGATCCAAAAGTAGCTTGACATGCTCATGGATCGCAGATGGAAACTGTGCGTTACATTTTCGTTTATCAAGGCAAAACAAATAAGTCTTCTAAGTTTTAGAACAACAAACTTTTTCGTCCTTCATTTGTCTTTCGAATACTTTTACCATCTCCGTGAAAGTGCTTCTGTTTATATGTACCGCCAATAAAAACTTCATCAAGGCATAGCCTTAAAACGATTCTACTTCCAATGTGTTTCTGTTCTCTTTCAGTCAGATGTCCATTCTGCAGACTTTTTTTTATATTTTATTTTCACTATCTTTTTCAATTTGTTGATCCACTATATCCTTAACAGGTTTTTAAATCTTCTCTTTCAAAAAGTATTTTGCGTGGAAGTAACGACACTTTGTCAGCTTTGCAAGTGCTTGAAATTAAAAACTTTTGAGAAACTCTCAGTGATGGTCTGTAAACTACCAGTAACTGGAAGTGAGTTTTTCCACTGTGTTAACTCAATCACTACCATTGTTTTCTGTTGTTCTGCTATTGATGGAAGGGATTAGTAATTATTGTTATTGCTACAGAACAGTAATGATCACCTGATACCTTTGTATTTTTGTAACATGATTGGATTGCCTTTCCTAAACTCTCCTATAGCAAATTGTGAGAAAAAGTGAGTCTTCTGGAGTGGAATCAACGTTCTGTCATGTTCACAATTAGTCATGTCCGATGTTGCAAGTGACAAAATGCATGCGGCTGCGAAAGTGATAGTGACTTTTCAGTAACATGACACATTGCGTCAAGAAGAGCCAAGCTTAAAATAAGGTTGGCTGGAGAACTGTTGTGCTACTTATAAGATAGTGAAGTTGTTTACAAGGCAGTCTGAAGTGTTTATGTCATCGGGAGGGGTGTGTGCAAAATTGACATATATGCTGCGTCGTTGTTGCCTTAATACCTTTCTGCCTTTCGTGACATACTTGTAGATCGATCACAGTCAAGTAATCCGTCCTCCTGATGATCGAATGATGCTGATGAGAACCAACATCAGTTTCTTACACTTTAGAGGGTTTTGCCTGCCTGTTTAAACAGCAGGCTTTCAAGATATCTGACACCACCGTCCATTCGTTCCCCTCCCGTGCCATTGTGGTCTCATCTGCAGAGACGCTGGGTCCCCCACAGCCTTAGTAACTTTATTATCCATCTCTTTATTTCTTCTCCATTGAAAGAATAAATTATTCTGCGTGCCTTATACTAGGCTAACCGTGCCTTTTATAAAAAGTTCTGTCGCCATCTGAATTCTTCAAATAGGTGAAAAAACTCTCAGTTGCACACTTCATCGGTACACAGGCGATGCCAATATCTCTGTTTTCATACTGTCCACGCGTCACTTCAGTTTAATATCATGATCCACATCAATAGTTCACAGTACCATTTTCTCAGTTCCAAAATCTTAAATATTTATTTACCACTCACGTTTTTAATGTAAATTTCGCTTTCTCCGTTCTTGGTAACCCTGCATCCTACAGAGGAATTACACTTCGGTATATTCTTTTTTATAGGCGGGTAGTTGCTATTCATTTTCCTCCTATTCCTTACTATTTTGTAGGATATCGTTTCAGCCTAAGCCTAATTCACTATTGAATAGCCTGCCAATTGCTTGTCAAATTACTCCTACATTCTTGTGATATTTCTCACTCTGAGTGACTAAATCACATGAGAATGTTTATTTTCGTTGCATACTTTTCTCCCATGTTCTCCAGTGTTTCTTCGACATACAGTAACAAACTGTGACAAAAAGTGAACTTACCCTCATTTCTTTTTAACTTCAGCAAGACTTTCTTTCCTTTTTTTTTCTTCGATGTGTTATTTCCTCTTCTTTGTTTTTAAATAGCCTGTATATACTGCTGAAATGTCATTTACTTCGGGTGGACAAAAGAGAGAGGTCACATGTCGGAGGTGAGTTCTGGTTTTTCTGACTCTTATACTGCACCAGTGCGAAATGTGCCAAGCACAACCAGCGTTTCGAATATTTTGGGAGACATCTGCTTGCTGATAAATCCTCCTACTTCATACATAAAGAAAATTTTTCGTCAAGTCCTTAGAACGTACATCTCTTTAAACACACACACACACACACACACACACACACACACACACACACACACACACACACACACAACGTTTACACCCTCTCTATGTAGGTATAAAGCTCTCATCGGTCAGAACATTAGTTTGAACAATACAGAGCTCTACTGTTTAGTGTAGCAAGCCGAGTGACTTCTGAACTGATTTACCCAGCCAGTTGTACGGTTAACTATACCTATAAGTTTAACGTGGTCTCCGATCCACATCATTAAACAATGCCACAGGTGAAAGAAGTTGCAAGTGACAGAAAAAGTCACAGGACTGACTAGGTATCAAACCTGAGATCTTACTTTACCATTGATTCACCGAGATACACTTTAGAGGATAAAAATACGAAATTTGAAAAACCCTGCTACCATCTGACGGTTGTCCTACACCCGTAACTAGTTACTGAGAAATATATTATCCGCTTTAAAAATAATACGGCTGGCTACAATTTTCTTCTCCACTGATACGATCAGGATCGTGTTGAAAGCGTGTACAGAATAAAACAAATGAAGACGAATATACTACTGAAGTAGGCTCTTAAATTTAAAATACTCGGATTTTATTACTATTCACGTTTGGGTCCTGCTGGATCACGCGGTCTACAATAAAGGCTATTTTCAAAGTTTTGTTTTGATTTGTCTTTGTGACCACTTCATTCTTCCATAATCTGCTCTTTGTTGCTTGTCAGACCAAGTTCTTCGTGTCTTCTTCGGTTTTTCTACCATACCAACTGTCTAGTAGTGAATTTTCTGTCTGAAACATTTTCTTTCTAGTATATAAAGTTGCAGTGTTCCTGCCTTTTTCAGATCTTCTTCTACGACACGAGGCATTTTATTGTTCCAGCTTTTGCTTTACTACGACTTCAGCAGATTTCCACAAAGTCTTTTTAATTCTTTTAATATTTCCACAGAATTTTAGCCTGCGTTTCTTCATATCCAAAGAGATGTTTGTAAACCTTTAATTTTTTTTATTTGCTCTTAGCCTGAATGTTCCTTCTTCTGTAGAATTTGGACATAAAATTTTCCAGATTACCTTCGTTCTCTCTTTTGGATTTATTATCTCTAGAAAGACACAACGGATTGATGCATGTCGTGTAGTGTATCAGTTTTGTGTATTGTGAGATGCATTTTCTTTTATAGACGTCTTTTGTAACACTGTAGGCTGTGTCTCTATTGTGGCAACGAATTTCGTAACCATTTTCCTCCAGAACAGTCTATGGAATGTTTTCGCCTAAATATTTGAACTGAGAATTTTTCTCGACATTCGCATAATTAGCTTTTATAATTTTCGGTACCAAGTTGTTGTTAGACACACGTTTGAAACGTGTTTTGATTTTTTTCATGGGGTATTTGGAGGCCTGCTCTTGCTGCTGTTTCTTTAACATTTTCTATTGGTCTTTGACTGTTTTAATGTCCTGACACAAAATCGCCAGGTCATCTGCAAAAGCTAAGCATTCTATCCTGACATTTGTTATTCCCAATTTGATTGCGTCGCCAATTTTAAGTTCCGCTGGTAGTTTTTACCATTCTTCGATTACTTTTTCCTGAAAATACAATTGCAAAGTAATTGAGAGACTCGATCGACTTGCTCCACTGTTTTAATATCAAAATTTTACGAAATTTATCTCCTGAATTTTACCTTATACACTGTAGCATTTAGTGTTTCACTAATAATTGCAGTACTTTTGAGGTTTAGACCTTATTTTTTCGGAATATGGAAGAGAGACTTACAGGCTACTGAGCCATAAGATATTTTTCATTACCTAAAAGGGCACAAACGTATTTCTTATAACAATATTTTAATCTTAACGCCAGCAGACTTTAGCGATCCACAGAAAGACCTGCACGGGATTGACGATTGGTGAAGGCACTGGCAGTTGACCCTGAACGTAGATAAATATACTGTAATGTACTGTAACGTAAATGTAACGTAGGAGAAGAAATTCACTACAGTACAATTGCAAATTTTGAGACAAAGCAACAAATGGTTCAAATGGCTCTGAGCACTATGGGACTTTACATGTGAGGTCATCAGTCTCCTAGAACTTAGAACTACCTAAACCTAACTAACCTAAGGACATCACGCACATCAATGCCCGAGGCAGGATTCGAGGCTGCGACCGTAGCGGTCGCGCGGTTCCAGACTGAAGCGCCTACAACCGCTCGGCCACACAGGCCGGCTACAAATCATCCAAAGCAGAAACTATCGTAAAGTATCTAGGAGTAACCATCCGGAGCGACAAAAAGTGGAAAGAGCACAAAAAAAGCAGGAAAAGCAGATAACAGACTGAGATTCATAGGGTGCCTCTTGAGGAAATGTAATTCATCCATGAAACACTTGATCGACCGATTCCTGACTTCACCAGTGTGAGACCCTTACCAGGCTGGATTAAAGGAAGAAATAGACAAGATCCAACGAAGAGCGGTGTCGTCATGGGATCATTTTGTCGAGGGGCTCCCAATGTGAAGGTAAAATGAAATTTTTTGATGGGTAAAAACAAAAGGACGACGAAACTTATTTTTAAATGTCATTACTACATGACCCCCTCTTTTTTCTTTCTTGTTGTAAATACCCGTATTAACGGTTGGCCCAATGTGGTGAAAGTTACGGCTTGTAAAACGAATGTATGAACATCATCTTCCTCACACAATCTACTCATTACACTCCGTACACTATTATTATTAATGGCAGCGGTTTGCTAGTCACAAAGGACTGGCATCCTGAAGTATTCCAGTTTTTCTCAGTCCTGAAGTAAGGGGTCAAACATTCAAGTTATTTACAAACAGTAGATATAGTGGACACATTTTAAATTGTTTGGTTTTAAATGGGGACGGAGAGTACAAGTGAAGCAAGGGTCGCTAGAAAGAAGAGTGGTGCAAATGAAGCAGCATGTTTGGTAACAAATTTCTGCCCTCAATGCGGATAGTCAGCTTCCTTTTGTGAGAATCAGATGCAGATAGCACTCGCACTGAGAATAGCTTCATCATTCTATAAAAGAAATGTTTGTCAGAAATGAGGAGTACCATTTGTCTGGTTGACCTATTAGTTTGTTGTTTAATAAAACACCTACAAAAATTAAATATCATTTATGTTTCGTCATCTAAAAGATAAAATTGTTCAAAATAATTCCTTTTCATTCTACACATCAGTTACTCGATAATGATGAATATGGTGGTGGAGGTGGGAGTCTACTAATTAATATCTGATTACACTAAGGGGTAATGGTGTCAGAGAGGTTAGGAACCAGCAGTTTAGTTGGCATGAGAGCGCTAGGGAGATTCCCAACGAACTGCAGTGGGAGGCGCCACGAGAGAGGCAATGTGCTTCACGATGCGGAGAAGTCTACTACTGAAATTGTGGAAGAGAAGGCGTTCCGGAAAGTTACGGGCGACATATTGATTCCTCCCACATATCTCTCTCACGAAATGACCACAATGAGAAAATCCGAGAAATTAGAGCTAATATAGAGGTTTGCCGCTAATCATTCTTCCCACGCGCCGTTCGCGAATGGAGCACGGAATTGGGGATCAGATAGTGGAAGCAGATGTGGATGTCTGAGAATTAGTTCCAGGACTAAATTTTGCTCTGCCCAAGATCTGTTTGTTCTGAAATCTGCTTGAAATTCGCCAGTTCTGCATTCAAGTTGGCGTTGCGCTCGTACCAAAAGATATTTATATAACTTCTCATGCTTAGGACTCACAGTCATATAATATTTCTTAAAAGACATCATAGTCGCCGTTGGCTGTATAAAATATTTATTGTTACTATTGCAATTTCGGCCTTATTGCCGTTTTCAAATAACACTGCAAAGTTACCTAAACACAAAAATACAAAAGTGAAGCACAGGGTGTATATACATAATTCAGCAAACATTTCATTAAGAAAGTAGCTCAATTATAAAAATTAGAGGAAGCAGGCTGTCAGCAGCATGTTACGCTGCTCTTCAGCCATAGAACAGACAAAGAAACAACAGAAAGAATACACATAGGTTACATAATGGTGGGTAATAAAACAGTAGACACATACACGTCGTCGTCAAAATGCAGCCTTTTGACTGTGAGAATCCCACAAGATCTGATGAGTACGACACTTATTACATCGTAATATGTTGTTAAATATATACTGAACTGTCGTTGTTACCATCGTTCTAATAATCTATCACACATACAAGTTCAGGTGCACTGACAACATGTGGAGCTAAGTCAGTTGGCGCGAAAATACATTTAGTAAAGATACTGCCCGTGCACGTAGCAAGGATAGTGCACACCAAGGATACAACTTACAAGCTTTATATCCTAAACTCTTTTCATCTGTCGACATCATACAGCTTACTAAATAGTGCTATGATTGTAATGGGCAGTCGGATGATGTTTTGTTGGAATTCGTGGTGCTGCACAGTAAATTGGATTGCTGGCGAGCGTTTTACGCCATTTATATTCGTAAAATTTATACGCATACAAAGTATTATATATCAGAGCTCTGTCTTTATCTCATTTACGAGCACTTAAGTCTATGTGAGAGCTTATTAACAGATGACACATGTATTATCCCCTATTATGTTATAAATTAATATTCCCATCCTATCCTACTGCCCATTACAATCATAGCACTATTTAGTAAGCTGTATGATGTCGACAGATGAAAAGACTTCACGATATAAAGCTTATAAGTTGTATCCTTGGTGTGCACTATCTTTGCTACGTGCACGGGCAGTATCTTTAGTAAATGTATTTTCGCGCCAACTGACTTAGCTCCACATGTTGTCAGTGCACCTGAACTTGTATGTGTGATAGATTATTAGAACGATGGTAACATCGACAGTTCAGTATATATTTAACAACATCTTACGATGAAACTTCTTGGCCGATTAAAACTGCGTGCCGGGCCGAGACTCGAACTCGGGACCTTTGCCTTTCGCGGGCAAGTGCTCTACCAACTGAGCTACCCAAGAACGACACACGCCCCGTCCTCACAGCTCTACTTCTGCCAGTACCTCGTCTCCTACTTTCCAAACTTTACAGAAGCTCTCCTGCGAACCTTGCAGAACTAGCACTCCTGGAAGAAAGGAGTGCTAGTTCTGGAAACATCCCCCAGGCTGTGGTTAAGCCATGTCTCCGCAATATCCTTTCTTTCAGGAGTGCTAGTTCTGCGAGGTTCGCAGGAGAGCTTCTGAAAAGTTTGGAAAGTAGGAGACGAGATACTGCAGAAGTAGAGCTGTGAGGACGGGGCGTGAGTCGTGCTTGGGTAGCTCCGTTGGTAGAGCACTTGCCCGCGAAAGGCAAAGGTCCCGAGTTCGAGTCTCGGCCCGGCACACAGTTTTAATCTGCCAGGAAGTTTCATATCAGTGCACACTCCGCTGCAGAGTGAAAATCTCATTCTGCAAACATATTACGATGTAGTAAGTGTCGTACTCATCGGATCTTGTGGGACTCTCACAGTCAAAAGGCAGCATTTTGACTCTGACATGAATAGTTTTATATTCTGACAGAATGTAAGTAATGTACATTTATCTCCTATTTTTATAACTAAGCTATTTTATTAATGAAATGTTTGCTTAATTATGTATATGCACCCCGTGCTTCACTTTTGTATTTTTGTGTTTAGGTAACTTTGCAGTGTTACTTGAAAATGGCCATAAGGCCGAAATTGCAGTAGTAACAATAAATATTTTATACGGTCAACGGCGACTATGATGTCTTTTAAGAAATATTGATATAATTTTGATTTTTTTTTTAAATACCACCTTTCTTCCTCAAACGGCGTACATTTTTTTCTCCATAACTCATGTACCTGCCATTGCAGCCGCAACCCTGCCCCCCCCACCCCCTCCCCCATCACGCCACCCACTATCATCATCTTATTTTCGCCGATCCACAAAAGACAAACTCCTACACTGGTATTTCTTGACGCGGCACGTCATTTGCGCTACAGCCATTGCTTTTAATTACGTGGCGAGCCAGCCGCGGCGCAAAACGCGTACCTAATACGGCCGCACGCCCTATAACAGCGCGTGTGTGTTGGGCGCAGCCGAGCGCGCAACGCAACGCAGCGCGCTTCGCGCCACGCCGTGTTGTTTCGCTTAATGGCTGGCGACCGACCACAGCCGCTGCAAGAACTCCGCTTTTAAACCTGCGCTCCTGCGCACGCGGTCCCCGCGATGAAAGGGAATAATTAGGCGATTGGCCGCAAACAGCTCTTATTAAGCGCTTCGTAAAAAATGCCCGCCCGCGCACTATCGCTGACAATGGCAGCGGCGGACACTGAAAATTAGCCAGCGCGCTGCGGTGAAAGAGAGAACCCACTGGCCTCGATTCATAATGGCCCGCACGGAGCGACAATGGGTCAGTCCGCTCGCATTCCAAACAAATACTATTACCGCACGCGGACGCCGGTAATTTTTACACTCCGTCGCTTCCCGGATATCGCGCTTTTTCTGCGGGATTCTGGCGTTTACACTCCGGCGTTTTGACTGAGCAATTCGCGAGTACAGTTTAGTGAGTCCTGCGGAAGAATATTTATTTTTTTACTCTTCTACTGTAGTTTATGAGATATGAACAGACGACGAACACTTCATGAACGCATTTAACTGCACTAATCTGCCATATGAGAATCATGGTAATTCTGAATCACTATGTTCAGAATCGCCTTTCGCTACTGCGAATACAGTTTTTGGATCAACATTTTTTGTGGCAACAGGATTTCATGGACTTTGCATTATTCTTTGGATGTCACAATGCTTACTTCCTTACTCATCGAGAAAAGTTTTGCTGAGAAAAATCGGAGAGAAATTCCACACTACTCAGGACCGAGTGTGTAATTTTTGCTTCATCCAAACATGTTTCAAGGCTTTCTGTGGTATGTTCAGTAGGATTTTATTTTTGTCTGTTATTAGGCTTCGCTTGGCGCTATCAAGTAATTTTGTGCTGATACTTCAGTATCTACCATACAGCTACATCCTATTATGGTTTCCGATGTAGTAGTCTTCTTGCACATTTAGACGTGTTAAAATACTTATTTCCTTTGCTGTTCTACCCATTACGCGCATATTTTACTTATTTTATTACAAAATGTAACAGAAATCGCAATACTCCACAAGTAGCAATGCCAATGAATATTTGACAAAAATGATCTATTATTTATCGTGTTTTCCAAAATCCTTCCTCTTCTATTAAGCAAAGCCGCAAAATGGAGTGTTTTCGACAGTTAAAAACCATGACTCTGCACATGACAAAGAGAAAAAAAGATATGATGCGATAATTCAGTTTTCGCGGTGAGTTTATCACACACTTGCAAAAAATTTCATGTTCCTAGCAAGTTAACTTGTTCAAAAAGTGAGTATTTACAGCAAGGCTCCTCGCCTCTATAGCTAAGTCAGTCAAAGGTACTGAAACTATTTGAACAACATAAGTTTACAGCCCGATTAGTCTGACTTCAACGGTAACATTTGAATGGTTTCTATACATAAAAATAGCCGAAACCTGTGTAAAGCTGCAATACTGACTAGAAGTGCAACAGATTCGCAGGCAAGGGGTCGCTGAATCGAGGAAAATCTAGGGTTTGTTTTATTTCGTGGTCAATCTGTTGCACTGTGTTTCCGCTCCTTTTCCGAATTGTATTTACTCTAAACATTTTATGAAGTGACATTCGCAGAGATTATGTACAGTTACTAGTGTATCTCTATTTATATTCAAAAATATCTGTTAGATATAACCTACCATGTTCACGTTCAGTTTTTCTTGTATTATTTAACATATTATAGACGTCGTATGAGAGAGAAAGCAGGCCTTCGTATTACAGTAATTACAACTACTTCGGAGCGTATTTTTAAATACTACTGCTCCTCCCACATGTAACTATCAGGTGCTCTCGTTTCCTCACCAGTCGTCACTCGTGCCTGAATTCCTGTGATAACTTTTCATTTGGAGGTGTTCACAGGCATTTTTTCTTGGTTCGCACACTTCTATTGCATTCGCAAGAGTCAAAATTGAAAATGAAAGTAATCGAAAATATCACCTCAGTTAGAAAGTAGATCTACATATAAGCTTTCTTTGTGCTATTTATTCACAAACTGTTGTGTTGACTAGCATCTTGATCTGATCTCTAGGGTTACGCTGTGTGAAATATTCATCCCGATTGTCTGGCGGATGTGAAATTGAATAACTGCGCCTAGCCATGAAGTAGACACGAGGACAAACGTGTGATCCTGGAGGAGAGGAACTATGAAATAGTTGAGCTAAACTAAAGAAGAAATAAAAAGTGTATCCACTGCAATTCATGAGAATAATTTCTCAGCAACGCCAGCACAGTAGATGTACTCAGTATTATATGTGGCCTTTGTTTCATACAAAAAGCTAATTTGGGACACCGGACTACGGAATGGTTACAAAATGCTTCTTCAGGTACGGCAGACATCTCGTACTCACACGTGATTGCTGTCTAAAAATATACGCTCGCATCCATGTGGTTGGCACGACGACTTCCACCTCGTCATCCATACCCCGGCTTCCGATGCTGATTGTACAGACGGCTTTGCACGACCCAACGTGACCTTGAACTTTCACCCTCCCTATTGCGCCATTGCAGCGATCCTGCAATGGAGTACCGGCAACTCTGTACCGAATTCCGTGTCTGTCACTTCACTTATCGTACCCCGTTAGGCTTAAGCGACAGGCTACTGTGAGAGATGCAAATGACTTTAAACTGATCACATATTTACGAAATGAGGTTACAGGAAACATTAGTTCGATGATAGAAAATAGCTCGCGGCACCGCCAGAAGAAAGGGATGTGCTTCGACGTCCTGTCGACGTCAGTACCATTATAGACGCAACTTAAAGATGGGCACGGAAATCAGCAGTGTGCTTCTCAAGGGAAGCATCCCAGCATTCGCCTTAATCGACGGGAAACAAAACTCCAGTGCGCATCTCACAGTAGAGATGGGAAAAACTGAGCGGTTAAAACTGATACCAGTATTTTAGTTCCGAATAACAGGCATTTTTCGGTATTTCTTTGGTGTCTTTTGTAACAGGCGTTTTTTTATATTTTTTCCTAATAACCGGGTAAAATACAGAAATATCAGTAAGCCACAGCAGCAGTGCAAAAATTTTTGGTTTTTAAATAAACCTTTTTTTAGAAAAACCGAGTAATTTTTATTCGTAAAATTCCCATTCCTTTGAAATATTGAATTATTATAGAAAACGCGGAAATTGATCAGTGTTGTCTTAATAACTATTCCAGCAGAAACGAGCAACAAGCCCTCTGCATAACATTGATACAGCACTGCTGAGTCAATAATGTATCTGTTGCCATGTTACACGTGTACATGCTCTGTGCGAGGATTGCCCCATATGCTCTATACGATATTTTTTGTTTCTTTGTATCCTGAAAATGAGGGAGTGGAAATTTTTCAGTCTTTGTTCGATTTCTACGTTTATTACTGCAAATAATAGGATTAAAATACTGAAAATCGGTTATTTAAGAAACTGGTTATTTTGAGCGATTTCAAAACTCAGGTTAAACTGGCGCTGAAAAAAAAACAACCGAAAACCGGTTATTTCAGCGATAACCGCCATTCCTACCTCACACGGCCATGTAGCTCATTCTCAAAGAATCAGCACGACGCTTAGCAAACAAGAGAGATCCAGATTTCTTGTGAATTCTCTTAGAAATAAAACCACAAGTACTAAATAGAGTAAGGAAGGCTCAAAATACGGCCAGCAAGAGAGAGACAGCATTGCGCTTACCAAAGTAAATAAAGTAGCGAAGGTTACGCAATCACCGCGAAAGTAAGCAAATAAATCAACGGTTCGCGCAAACGCGAGTGAAATGCGGAAGACGTCAGTTCATAGTGATGGCATCGTGAGCACTAGAATCAAAAGGCTAAGAATAAAGGGAAGTAGCGCTGTCTCATTCATGATAGGGCATTCATTCACTTCGGACTAATCCTTGTGCAACTAACGAACTTTCTAGTGAATACAGAGCTTGTTTACGCAAAAACTTAGAGATCCGACAAGGATAAAAGGTATTCACTGGAACTTCCGTACTGTTTTACGGTGCGAAACAGCAATGAGATATGATTAAATAAATTCTCGCAAGCTACAGGCTGATTAGCACCAATCGGCATAATCGTGTTCCTCTCTTTCTACAACGCCAAACTGACGCTACGTTGAGACTGACGTTTAAAGTAAGTTGATAATGTTATATTCCCTGGCCAGGTATTTCCTTTATGAGAGATACAGATTTTTGTATCTGTAAACATTAATGTATTTTGAATACAGTAGTTCTTTTAACAGACCAAAAATACTTCCTTGTAATGGCTGCTACAACCGCAATCATCTTCATCTTCGTCAGTTTCATCCTACTATGACTGTGCCTCTCCTATCCCTCAGTTCGTTATTATCTTCGTCCATATCTCTCTCTTTCTTTCCTAGTTATATGTGTCCTCGATCTTCGTTTCTTCTTCTTTTACTCCCTCCCTCCTTCTGTCGTTCTTCTTTCTTTCCGCCCTTCCTCCTCCTCCTCCTCCTCCTCCTCCTCCTCCTCCTCCTCTGTTTTTCTCGTTCTTATTTTTCTTCTCGGTTACTTTCTCTCTGCTTCTCTTCATCTCATTACTTTTCTCCCTTCCTTCCTTCCTTCTTTTGCCATTCTTCTTTCTTTCCTTCTGTCCTACTTCACTGATTATATTGCTGTTCGATAAATCTTTCATTCCTTCCCGTCTGTTTTATGTGGGTTTTTCACATTTCCTTCGTTACTCACTTACATATGTTTCTTTGTTGCTTTCCATTGGTTTTCCACTCTTTCTTCTTTCCACCATTCTTTTCTTTCTCTTTTTTCCAATATTTTCTTCCTTTTTGTCTTTCTTCTTTCTTTTCTTACGTCCGTTTCTCCTTTCCTTATTCCTTACTTCCTACTTTCTTTTCGTTCTTTCTTTAGCTTCTTTCTGTTCTTTTGTTGATTCTCCACTCTTACTACGTTTCAAATGGTTCAAATGGCTCTGAGCACTATGGGACTTAACATCTATGGTCATCAGTCCCCTAGAACTTAGAACTACTTAAACCTAACTAACCTAAGGACATCACACAACACCCAGCCATCACGAGGCAGAGAAAATCCCTGACCCCGCCGGGAATCGAACCCGGGAACCCGGGCGTGGGAAGCGAGAACGCTACCGCACGACCACGAGATGCGGGCTTACTTCGTTTGTTACCTTTTTCCCTTCGACTTTGTTTTGCTCTTTCCCAAAACAGCTCTACGCAGTGGCATTTCGTGTGCCTACTGGCACGTAGCAGCGAGTGTTCACATGACTAGTGCCAGAGACCTTCTAGTGGCGTAACAGACGGAAAGAACAGCTGTTGGGCTCCAAATCCTGTTGCGGATGGGCGACAGAGAACAATGGGAAGGCGCCCAGTGTACCGGCGTCAGAGGGGCTCCACCTGTCGCGAAATCCAAAATACCCAAGGCTCTGACGTGAGCGCTGCAGCTGTTATCTTTGGGCGACACCACCGCTCTCGCTTTCTTCTCGTTGTTCTGTTACGACTGGTTACTGTAACACAAACTGAGCCGTCTAGTAAACAAACAAGCTCTACTTTCGCTTTCGACAAACGAGAGTAGTTGTTCAATGAGGTGTTATCTTGAGCTCAAACACATGCTACGACACATTTTACCGGCTTGTCGACACTGAGTGCAGTGTCTGTAGCTGTGCGTGGGATGATTATAAGTGAAACGCAAGTTCAGGGACTCGACGGAGAAGTTCAGGGAGACTAGTGAACACCCTAATTTAGTAGAGCATTCATCCGATTTTGTGTACTGTTTTGTTTTCGTACGTTTCTTCCCCTTTCGAACCTACACAAATGGAACGTAATCTAGCCATCATATATTTCGCAATAACAAGTCAGGAACACAGTTACCACTGCCACGTAGAAATTTTATGAACACGAAATTGTTGTTGTTGTCTTCTGTATTCCGATGACTGGTTTGATTCAGCTCTCCACGCCAGTGTATCTGCTGCAAATCTCTGCGAACCTTCTTACTGTAGTCAACCCTTGGTCTTACTATACAGTTTCAATCCCCCCGGCCCGCCCTCTTTCCCCATTTCCCTCTATCGTAAACTGATGATTGCTTGAGAAAGATGACAACTGATGTGTGGTTACAAGCTGCGAAATCGGTTTGTAACCATTCTTCCCTAGAAACTATACTGTCTTCCTGAGAAGTCAATTTTTGCATTTTACTTTCTAGCTAAAAATAGTCGCGAGGGTAATTGTTAGGGCTTCCTTCGTCATTTTCTTGTCTCTGTTGAAACAAAGTTTCGTGCGAAAAAGAGTAAGAGGCGTACTCCAGTGTGATGTAGACAACATATGAGGGGCGTTCAATAAGTAATGAAACAAATATTTTTTTTCCGAAAGGAGGTTGATTTCAATACACCATTTATTCCCTATTCTTTTGTCAGCAAAACCCCAATTTTTCAACATAATCTCCGTTCAATGCGATGGCCTTACGCCACCTGCATGAATGCGTGGTATCACTCTACCAGTCGACGTCGAAACCAAATTCTTGATGTATCAATAACCTCCCCATCATCCACGTACCGCTTCCCGCAGTGCTTCCTTCATTGAGCCAAAATAATTACATTTTATGGTCTTCTCTCGGGCGGCAAGGAACACAGCGGGAACACACATTTCAGTACCCCAACTGGTGGACGAATGTGTCACCACTACCAACAAAGACGTCCAGTTGTGCAGCGAAGTGTTTGATTGTCATCGGTGGATCGCCTCGAATGAGAGTGTCCGCACGTTCGAACATTCCAGGAACCACAGGTCTGTGCCACTGGCCAGCACTCAGGAGATCGGGCAGGTTTCTGCGACATTGTTTCGATGATGATAGACGCCACGCCCATCGACTCAACGTACTTTTGTTCACTGCCACGTCTCCGTAGGTGTTCTGCAAGCACTTATGAATATCTACAATGTTCTGGTTTTCCGCCAAAAGAAACTCAGTGACAGCTATCTGCCTGAAACTGACCTACGGTACAGACGCCATTTTGAAGGGTACGTACAGCGCCGCCACCTATCGGAACTTCATGAAACTACAGAGACTGAAGCAGGACTATTCCACGTCGTCCCGCAACGAATGTCGCATTTTTTCAACTAAAACTGGCCGAGGAAAAAAATAGTGTTGCATTACTAATTGAACGCTGCTCGCAGTTGAAGAAGTAGCGCACATATAAATTCTGTCAGACAGTAGCGTTACTGGGAACGAGTGAGCTTATCCTCTCTCCCTTGCGTGTGTATTTCCAAAACCGCTGAGCCGGCCGGAGTGGTCGTGCGGTTCTAGGCGCTACAGTCTGGAACCCAGCGACCGCTGCGGTCGCAGGTTCGAATCCTGCCTCGGGCATGGATGTGTGTGAAGTCCTTAGGTTAGTTAGGTTCAATTAGTGCTAAGTTCTAGGCGACTGATGACCTCAGAAGTTAAGTCGCATACTGCTCAGATCCATTTGAACCAAGCCAAAACCGCTGAACTGATCTTTTTTAAGCCGTGTTTTCATTCAGTAATTTGCATTAAGATTCCATAAGACGCAGGGCACGAGTTCCGGCTCAAGAGCAAGCAATACGAACCATTTATCATCAGGAAGAAGCAATATGATCCCTTTATTAACAGGAACTAAATATTACTGCTTACAAGCGCTAAATGGAAGAGGCGCAGTGTTCGAGTCATTGCAGTAAGCGACCTAGTACGCCTGTATCATCAGCACGAATTTGCTGTCGGGCGCAACCGCAAATAGATCGTTACTCAAGACAGGCAGGCAGCCTACGGCCTGTGAAGTTGGCACCGCATTTGGCGGATGTAGCACCTGAGCTCGCTAGCAGGCCGTTCTCAAGCCGCAAATCGTCTAAAATAGTACTAAGCAATGAGACAGCGATTCTACAGCAGTGGTCGAAGTTTTATTCAAGCCGTTTCTTCTCATTAACTCGAAGTTTCCTTCCACTATACAAAATTTTTATTGGCGTTCTAGGATATATCTCTTGAGCACTGAAAGAAGTTAACCACCAGTTGCGCCATTACTGATAACAAGTTTTGTATGCCCTCAAAAGATTGATTTTGGTCTTAAGAACAGCAAGAGAAAAAATACACCCTTTGATGTGATCATGCCCAGGATTTAACACTGTCTGGCGTCACTTACAGCGAGAAAATCTCAGATATCAGAGGTAATACGGAGGTTTGCCGACAGTCATTCTTCCCACGTGCCATTCGCGAATGGAACATACGAGAGACTGTGGTACAGAAGTGCTCTCCATGACGAACCGTAAGATGGCTTGCTAAGGATAGATGTAGACGTCGATGTAGTAATGGAGTGAAGTCACGTTTTCTGATGCTGTAGAAAGGACATGTGATTATCCGGAATTAGTGGTCCAAGGGAGCGAACTGATGTTAAGTGTTGTCAACCATTTTTTTTTAATAAGTAAAAATCAGCCAGCCGAATGCATAGGTTTTTCTGGATACCTTGACCACGTTTCGTCACCTCTAGGAGTGACTTCATCAGAAAGTAAGGTAATTACATGAAGAACATATCGTCGAAGATGTACAGTGATGTAAGAGCTGAGTTGCTCAAGTCATACATTAAAATATAAAACATAATGTTCTTCAAAAGGTCAAACATTAAAACATAAGTAACACCGGTGTATATACTATACCATGACTTTTGTTACCTCAGTGTGTGAAGTTCGTTGAAGTCGTGTTTTACAGTGTGAACGAGAATTTTGCAAAAGTACGGTTTCGGCCAAAGGCGGTAGAATCGTGGCAGGAAGGAATACACTGCTGGCTATTAAAATTGCTACACCAGGAAGAAATGCAGATGATAAACGGGTATTCACTGGACAAGTATATTATACTAGAACTGACATGTGATTACATTTTCACGCAATGTGGGTGCAGAGATCCTTAGAAATCAGTACCCAGAACAACCACCTCTGGCCTTGATACGCCTGGGCATTGAGTCAAACAGAGATTGGATGGCGTGTACAGGTACAGCTGGCCATGCAGCTTCAACAAGATACCACAGTTCATCAAGAGTAGTGACTGGTGTATTGTGACGAGCCAGTTGTTCGGCCACCATTGACCAGACGTTACCAGGTGGTGAGAGATCTGGAGAATGTGCTGTATCCAGAAAGGCCCGTACAGGACCTGCAACATGCGGCCGTGCATTATCCTGCTGAAATGCAGGGTTCCGCAGGGATCGAATTAAGGGTAGAGCCACGGGTCGTAACACATATAAACGTAATGTCCACTGTTCAAAGTGCCGTCAGTGCGAACAAGAGGCGACCGAGACGTGTAACCAATGGCACCCCATACCATCACGCCGGGTGATACGCCAGTATGGCGATGACGAATACACGCTTCCAATGTGCGTTCACCGCGATGTCGCCAAACACGGATGCGACCATCATGATGCTGTAAATAGAACCTGGATTCATCCGAAAAAATGACGTTTAGCCATTCGTGCACCCAGGTTCGTCGTTGAGTACACCATCGCAGGCGCTTCCGTCTGTGATGCAGCGTCAAAGGTAACTGCAGCGACGGTCTCCGAGCTAATAGTCCATGCTGCTGCAAACGTCGTCGAACTGTTCGTGCAGATGGTTGTTGTCTTGCAAACGTTCCCATCTGTTGACTCAGGGATCGAGAGGTGGCTGCACGATCCGTTACAGCCATGCGGATAAGATGCCTGTCATCTCGACTGCTAGTGATACGAGGCCGTTGGGATCCAGCACAGCGTTCCGTATTATTCTCCTGAACCCACCGATTCCATATTCTGCTAACAGTCATTGGATCTCGACCAACGCGAACAGCAATGTCGCGATACGATAAACCGCAATCGCGATAGGCTACAATCCGACCTTTATCAAAGTCGGAAACGTGATGGTACGCATTTCTCCTCCTTTCACGAGGCATCACAACAACCAGGCAACGCCGGTCAACTGCTGTTTGTGTATGAGAAATCGGTTGGAAACTTTCCTCATGTCAGCACGTTGTAGGTGTCTCCACGGCGCCAACCTTGTGTGAATTCTCTGAAAAGCTGATTATTTGCATATTACAGCATCTTCTTCCCGTCGGTTAAATTTCGCGTCTGTAGCGCGTCATCTTCGTGGTGTAGCAATATTAATGGCCAGTAGTGTAGTTGCAGGCTGCTGTAGTGGTGCGGTTGGCGACGCCGCAGCTAGTGCAGCGGATGTCTGACGGCCTGCCTCAAGGGGCGCAGCAGGGAACGGACTAATTTTAGGTCGTGCCGCCTGGGTCCAAGGCTGCACGCGCAACCTTGCTCGAGTTGGCACGGCCCGCGTGTTGCGATGCCGCTGGGACGGGCTCGGTGGGAGGTGAGATCGGAGGGGGAGCCAGGATTGGATGCGGCGGAGGAAGGGGCAGGAGGGGTACAGGGCGACACGTGGTGACGGTGTGCACTCGTATATGTCTCGACAGAGCCTACGTCTCTCACCTGCCCCACCTCCGACGCGTGACATCGACCGCGTCGTTCGCAGGAGCGCCGGCGCTAAATTGGTGGCGGCACGTGCGTCCACGTGTTAGGTCACAGGGCCTACCCCGCGCTCCCGATGCACCGCGGTGTCAATGTCGTTGTGCCGCACGCGCCGCCGAGCCAACATAAATAAAGCGCTGACATTAACTGGGCCCGTCGAGAGAAAAGCATGTCTGGCTGACTGGTGGGTCGTATCTACTTGTCGCCTAAAGACAGCGTACTCGGAAAGTTACATTTTTTAATATAATGTCTACAACAACGCATCTCTCCGTATTTTTTTTTAAACATATACGTCTGTATTCCGGAAGCCACCTCACGGTATGTCGCGAAGAGTACTTCTGGGCGGCGTGGGATTAGCCGAGCGACCTAAGGCGCTTCAGTCATGGACTGTGCAGCTGGTCCCGCCGGAGGTTCGAGTCCTTCCTCGGGCATGGGTGTGTGTGTTTGTCCTTAGGATAATTTAGGTTAAGTAGTGTGTAAGCTTAGGGATTGATAATCTTAGCAGGTAATTCCCATAAGATTTCACACACATTTGAACATTTTTTGGTACTTCTGGTACCACAACTCCTTCCATCTTCTATTCGCAAACGGCGCGTGAACCACCCTATTACTTCCCGAATGTTCTCGTTGTGCTCATTTCGTGAGACATATGTGGGAGGAAGTAATATGTTGATCGGCTCATCCCTGAACGTACAGTCTCGCATGTAAATAGTAAACATCTCCATGTAGCACAACGCCTCTCTTGTAGCGTATGCCACAGGAGTGTGTTTAGCACCTCTGCAGGGCTCTCACGTCAACATAGTGATTCCGTGTCGAATCGCGAAGCTGTTCTTTGGATCTAGTCTATTTCTTCAATTATCCAACGTGCTAAGGTTCCCAGCCGGATAAGCAGCACTCAAGAATCGGTCGAACTGGCGTTTTGTAAGCCACTTGTTTCGTAGCTGACTTTCATTTCCGTAAGATTTAGCAGGCCGTTGTGGCGGAGCGGTTCTTGGCGCTACGGTCACAGGTTCGAATCCTGCCTCGGGCATGGATGTGTGTGATGTCCTTAGGTTAGTTAGGTTTAAGTAGTTCTAAATTCAAGGGGACTGATGACTTCAGATGTTAAGTCCCATAGTGCTCAGAGCCATTTGAACCTTAGGAATTTCCTTATGAAGCTCAACCTGGCGTCTGATTTTCCTACGGTCGTTATGTGCGTTCATTTAGGTAGCTCGAAACTTTTACTCCTAAGTATTCTACAGTAGTTACTGTTTCAATAGATTTGTCACTGTTAGTGTAATTGTGCAGTAGTGGATTTTTTCGCATATTTATTGCAAACAGTGACGACATGCGCTCTTTCCCAGTCACTTGGTTTATTAACTTTTTTCTCGACACTCCGGTATAATGTAGCTCACAACCTTCACATGCCTACATATAACCTAAATGTTGTATTCACTGTCATGACTTATCAGCTGCAGATGCTGAATTCTCCTACTGCTGGGATTTTTTCTTTTTTGGTTGTTTTGTGGGAGGAGACCAAACAGCGAGGTTATTGGTCTCACCGGATTAGGAAAGGACGGGGAAGGAAGTCGGCCGTGCCCTTTCAAAGGAACCATCCCGGCATTTGCCTGGAGTGATTTAGGAAACACACTGAAAACCTAAATCAGGATGTCCGGACAAGCGATTGAACCGCCGTCCTCCCGAATGCGAGTCCAGTGTGCTAACCACTGCGCCTCCTCTCTCGGTTTGTTGTTGTTGTTGTTTTTTGTTTTTTTTTGTCTCATAGGACCTCAACTAACTTACACCGGATATGTTTGCCGTATTTAAATGAACTAATAGAACAACATATATCGCACTTGTTCAGTGGAAGAACAATAATTCTATTTTCATAAATATTATGTTCAAGAAACAAAACGAAATGTAGATTGCGGTCATATTGACCCCAGTGGTACTCAGTGCAAAAAAAAAAAAAAAAAAAAAAAACTAATTTATAATGTGCTGCAAATATAAAACTGGAGAAAATATCATTGGATACAATTGACTCAGAGAGAGAAAGTCATATTTTGAAAAAATATGTTTGAAATCATCTGAGCTATGATTTTACCATGTGCTTAGTACCCAGTGGTACTGGGAAGGGTACACCAGCTGAGGCAAGAAACACCAACAGTGGGTAAAAAATAAGTAGTAAATAAATTTCCATTGCTCCAGGTGTTTTGTGTAACAGCTGCTTTAACATAGCATTTGTCATTCTCTTTTCGTAAATGGTACATTCAAGGAATAAACAAACAAATTAACTTGGGATCATATTGTCCCCAGAGGTAGTCAGTTCAAAAACCACCAACGAATTTCAGTGTGTTGCTTTTATGAAAACGAACGAATCATCATCGGATACAATTGACTCAGAGGGAGGAAGTCTTAATTTTAAAAATAATAGGTTTCAATAAGTGCTTACGTGGTAATATTGGCACTAAGAGCCAGTCGTTGTGGCCGAGCAATTCTAGGCGCTTCAGTCCGGAACCGAGCTGCTGCTACGGTCGCAGGTTCAAATCCTGCCTCGGGCATGGATGTGTGTGATGTCCTTACGTTACTTAGGTTTAAGCAGTTCTAAGTCTAGGGGACTGATGACCCCATAGTGCTTAGAGCCATTTGAACCATTTTTGGCGCTAAGAGGTCCGCGACATTTCGGCTGCTTCCGTAACTAAAGCTTTTATCACACGATTGGCCAGTGGCGCCTGCCAACTCGTTTTTTGGTGGTGGAAAAAACTGTCATTATCCGTATTTCGCCAGAATGCTGCTTCGATCTGCAGATGGTCTCGTTAGTCTGAAACTAGCAACCAACATAAAAATTGTACAACTAATACGGTGGAAAATAATGTATAACATTCGGTGTCACCCTTCTCCTGATAAATATTTTGGCAATAGCGATTCTTGTTATTTCCGCTGCGAAAAATTCTGTGTTTACCTGGTAAACAGCAACGGCGTAAATAATAGGCATCTCAGATTACCATCTTCAATGGGTGCTTGGACAGATATAAACATGCACAGAAGGATATGGTGATACGTCTGCTTCGAGTTCCACTCATCTTTAATGACCTACTGTAGACGAAACATTAAACTCAAACTTTCCTCTTTGAGTTTCAAAATGCACGAGGTGGATAGCACATTCTACAAAAACCACAAGACAATTCTTTTTCGCGATGAAAGTGTCGTATTTTGCACCTGAATACAAATTTCTTGATATGGAAACCATGCTCCTGAGAAATTTCGGACTTAAGAACGTCCGTGATAGGAAACCAAGTTTTCATCAAATACTTGGACCTTTCGGATACGACCCTCCAGCTCTCCTATTCAGTCACAGCAGATCTCAAGCTCTTTCGAACCCAACCGGCGGAGGTGTTAATTCAATGTGTTCTAATAACTTGTTGTTCCTTCGAAATATGGCGTGAATGTTAATTTTGAAACCGGAATTTTTAATACGTAGAGACATTTCTTGATTCTTGCTAAATCGATCTAATTTCGCTAAAGAGTTTGAACCACGTTATCCTCATCGAATAAAATCATCTTAAACCTGTTGTACCTCCACAGATGGACAACATGAATCTCAAGAAAACCACGTTAGTTGTTATTTTAGATGCATTTGTTAAGTCACAATTGGCTTCGTTGTGCACGAATATCCTCAGGTGACTAGGCGACAGAAACGTTCCCATGCTACGATTTAAAATGCTTATCGACAAAAAGTTAAAAGGTGTATGTTGGAATACGACAAGTGCAATGCTTCACTGTGTTGAGTGTGCCTGGTATAAGCAGAGCCAGCAGTACGGAACTAGGTGCAGCGCTATACTGATCTGAACGTCCTAACGTTCTAAGATACCAGCACATTTCTTCCACTTTGTTACCTGAGGGTGTTTGTGCAGAATGAAACCAGTAGTGACTTTATAAATGCGTCTAAAATAAGAAATGTGGTGGTTTTCTTAACATTCCTAATCAAACAGTTCACCACTTCGTCTGAGATAATTTCGAAACTGTTCTTCCACAAACAGTGCTTTTAACTGTACAAAAAATAATATTCTTGTAACGTAACATATAATAAATGTACTACACTGTTCTCACCATTTCAAGATCGACAATTCGAAATATAAGTGCCTTGTTTGTTTTTCTTTGCAAGAAACGTTAATAGCCACCACACTCCGCTCTACTTATTCCTGCAGTGCACCGCATGAATACTGCACGCATGCAGCCGACGGTCCCACAAATTTTCCGCTTGTATTGCACCATATATTGTGTGTCTTATATCGCTACACTGCAAAAGAGCTTCATGTAGCGACCTTTGCTTTAATTTGTATTCGGACAGCGGCGCATGATTAAGTTTTGGCACAATTCCCTGGCATTTGCGTCTGCTGCCACAGTAATGGTGCCAAGAGTAATTCGCTGCAACACAAAACCTCCCAACTGCGACAGGCCTTCTTAAGAGCTCTCTGTCCGTGGGACACACTGTATTAAAACTTGAGTTACTCGGAGCAGACTGAAGCGGCAGCAACAAGATCATCAGGAAGTATCGAGTCTACAATGTCCTCTTCGGAAATTATGCCTAACGCAACTATGTTTCTATAAGTTTAATTTTCGGAAATCGCAAGAGGACAGTTGTTGGGATATCAAATACTTTTCCCAGTAGAGGTATGCCCTCAGGAAGTTGAATGATACTTACGCAGCAGTAATTTATTACATTAAAAATTTGTGGGAGCAGGAAGCATTGAACTGTTCTGGGATTTTGTTCCTGTCACAGTAAAAACGAAAAACTATAACAATATAGTTGTACCAAGTGAAAAACCGTTTCCTCGTGGCGCACAATAAAATCATCTTTGGACATTTTCTTAAAACTGATGAATGTTTAATCTAAGACTTAGTCAAGCCACTTCTTCTCCGGTTTCCTCTCTGTGCGTGTTTTACTCCATCACAGCCTTTGCTACAGACGAAGGTTGATTTTCAACACCACAGAGCACTTCTATGTGCGTTCCTGTAGGATTTAGTATGTCCCTACTTTCTTCCTGCTTGAGAACTGATCTGTCTAGCCACTTACAGGAGGCCTAAAATATAACTTGGTATCATAATTACAGATCAGCTTAACTTCATATTAAAACAGAAAATTTTTGCTATTTTCATTTATATTGAAGCTTTTGATGCAGGCAATGGTTTGAAAATGAACGCACTCGTTCGTAAGCAGTCATCATTAAAGATTATATGACAGGAAACTAAACAAATAATCAATAAAATGAGCTACTGGATCTTGGTGCTAATTCAATATTGTAACTGCACTAACGTTAATTTTTTCCTACATAACGTTAATTTTTTCCTACATAACGTTAATTTTTTCCTACATTTATTGATTAATAAATATGATATAATATGTATTTGTATGTAGCTCTTTACGCCATTCTGTAAATTAACAACGATGTTAAAAACATCAAGGTTTTGGGGTCCATAGTCATCGACCACCGATGTTTAGATGTCGACGACGAAGTCGGAATCAGCATCGATGTATGGCGAACGTCGCACGTCCCTCCCTCCTGGATCCCATTGACGATACACGGCGGATACGTGCAAGGAAAAATATGTCAGATTTGCTCGATGATATTCGGCATGCTAGCTGCTATATTTTCAAAGCTATAATCCCATTCCGCTTGCTTCACTACATAAACTTTGTGAGCAACGTGCTTCATTTACACGAAACAGTTCCGTGAAATCTTTGTAATTATACCTGTGCCTTAGTAAGCTTTGTTCCTCCGACGTGTCCTTTCTGAACTAAAAAGCGGTAGTGACCAGTAATCCCACTCCGATTCTGTAAGGGTTCGTACTCCCATGAATAAGACACCTTCAAAAGTTTGATCTCTTCACAAATGAATTAATGTGATAATATTTGAGGTTCATCGTGTAAACTAGAAGTAGCATAGAAAAGGTTTGGAATTATCTTCAAACTTTGTTGAAAGACTCTAAGTGCCCTGATTGTGGAACACCGGATAGCCTGGGTAATTTACGGCCCGTTTCAAGCAAAAGATAGTTTTCCACTCATCTTTATGGTGACACATGTCCTGAAAAAAGATGTAATTTGGAGGTACATTCAGTGGCATATGTGAATACAGTCTGCAAAATGTTTTGTTCAAAAAATGGTTCAAATGGCTCTGAGCATTATGGGACTTACCATCTATGGTCATCAGTCCCCTAGAACTTAGAACTACTTAAACCTAACTAACCTAAGGACATCACACAACACCCAAAATATTTTGTGACTGGGGTTAGTAGCAAAGAAGTAACAAATGCTACAGTTTCACTGCATGAACAGCCGAAGACGTAGCAATCAATGAACTTTCTTTCCTTTCGTCCGTTTTTGGGGAGGAAAAAGTTTCATAAAGACTTGAAATTCTGTGTAAAATTATTTGTAAGTCGTTATGTACTGTCATTCTTAAATACTGGACAAATGTAGTCTGGGCTTTTGCGCGGCCTCTTAATGTGTTAAACCTTTAACGTAAAATGACAGCTCTTAATGAGCAGATAATTACAGAATTTAAAATTTTTAGATTTAGCCAATAATATTTATACGAAATACTGAAAATCAGAGTGTTGTTAGATAAACAACGTGCACTTGTGACTGTGCAGCATAAACCAAGGATAAGCCGTTTAGCAACACTGTGTTTCCCAGGAATGGTCAGTATTTAGGGATACGACAGCATCGCTCATATGAAGTAAAAATCTTGCTATGTCGAAAGACTTACTGTGGAACGAGAGGTTTCCGACGTGGAACAGTTTGATGTCCATTGCTATTTATTTTGTGCTGAATAATTCAAACAATGTTGGAAAGCTAGAAAATTTTAGCGACTGTCGAGAAATCACAAAGGGAGTCCCGCGGGGTTCAGTTTTGGATCCACTACTATAACATGACATCCTGAGCAAAGAGTTTGAGATCAATGAGATAGGGTGGGCTAGAATAACACGTCAAAGAGGCTAGGTGGATAACACATACATGCGCGTTACCAGCCCAAAAACAAATCTACATTAAATGTGTTCTATCTCGGAAACCACTGAGATTAGGACGTATGTCTATATGAAGCTTTTTCCTTCAAATGAGCGTTCCTCTCACATTCCTGAATACTGACCATTCCTCCTGGGACACCGTGTTTAGGCAGTTAAGTTACGTTGATTTTGAGTGATAAATGGTGCACCACTTTTCGATTCAATTCAGCTTTATCTGTACGTCGTATGATTTTTCAGTATCCACCGAGAAGTCACCTTGTACATCATTAGATAAGGAGCCAATTATCACCTCGGGGCACTTCGAGCGAATCTCGCCTCGGCTACGCGTGCACCGTGCAGTCCTTACGGGACATTAATAGTGATATTTTTCGTCACATCCGCCGCCACAGACGTTCTACCGCCGCTATTTGTTGGATGGCACGCTCAAGAGCTGGCAAGCGCAGCCGAGCGTGACGGATAGGGCCCCCTACCGCCCTCTCCTCCCACCAGGTGCGGACGCCGCTCTAAAAGCGTCGGGACGCTCTCCTCGGCACTGACCTACGCCTAGTCTACACTAGTCAGGCGCAGCTGCCGCGCAGGTAAGCCGAGAACCCGCATGCTGCCCGTCTCTTGCCTCGCCAGCTCCGTGTGCCACCGACGAGCAACTTGTGTTCCGGTGGTATGACTGGCCGCGTGTTCGTTGAGTGCTGTACCTAGTAATTTTCCTACTCTTTGGAGATAGATCTCTTGGGAACTGACACATGTTGTATGTTACAAACGGTATGCCATGCGTCACATATACCTGTTCACCTGTCCACTCTCTGTCACAACACAATGCCCGCCGTATTGTTGAAAAGTCCCAAAGCACTTATCGAGAAGGTGAAAGTTTATCAGCAACAAAAAGCATGAGATTCTGTGTGTTTGTAACGTGTGCTGGTATTTATGGTGTGGACTGACGTTGATGTTTGGATGTACGCTCAATAGTGGGCCTAAACTGCGCAATCAATCCCCGTCTGACTTTCTTCCTGTGGTCTCCCCAAATCACTTCAGATGAATTCTAGAATGTTTTCTTTAGCAAGGTCGCAGATGTCAGATCTGACCTCCATTCCCTGATGACCTTCACGTCGATAAGCTTTAATCTTTCTTTTCCTTTTGCACGTTGCTATTGTTGCACTACACACTGCAGGTAGCCTTGAAGCAGATGTGTCTTTCGCGATGCAGTTTCCTTTTGTGTAATAATTTAGAGTTGGCGTAGTAGTTTCTCACAGTATCGTTGACGCTTTCAAACAGTAAATGCTAGGCGCTTAAAACAGTTCTGCTCTCCACTTGATGACTCATTGGCTAAAGAAAATCGCGATTCTATGCCTACTATTGACAATTAAAAATGTTTAGCTAAGTAATTAACGACTCTTGAATAATTTCTCTGTGTGTGTGTGTGTGTGTGTGTGTGTGTGTGTGTGTGTGTGTTTACTACTGTACTTTAACGACCTAGTCATGTGAACAAACTTTCCAGCTTTTCGTCTTGTATTTCACAAACGTTGTGAACTTATACCATTCACTTTCGACGTTACATATACTGTGGAAGAATTTCTGTTTACAGTTTCTGAGAAGGACATCGAAGAGAATACTCGCTGAGGTTATCTCCAAGTGAACGTTTCGCATTGTAACATGATCTATATCGCAGACCTAAGGCGTAATTTAGACCTAAAAAAATCGCAGTACTTCTAGAACACTATCACGACGTTCAAGGAAAGACAGGAATACAGCAATATCTCGTAAATCCCTTAGGAGTGAAATAAACAAAGACCGCACGGGGTACGAGGCGCAATGGCTCCAGGAATGATGTAAAGAAATCGAAAAAGAAATAACCGTCGGGAGGACCAAGTCAGCGTATAGAAAAGTCAAAACAAACTTAATCGAAAATAAAAGCAAGAGTGCTAACATCAAGAGTGCCATGAGAATTCCACTGTTAACTGCAGAAGAGAGAGCGGATAGGTGGAAAGAGTACACTGAACGCGTCTGTGAGGGAGGGAACTTGTTTGATGACGTGATGCAAGAAGAAATTGGAGTCGATATCGAAGACATAGGGGATTCAAAATTAGAGAAAAAATTAAGAGGTCGGGAACACATGAGATCAAATGAGGCAGAAGGGATAGAAGGCATCGCATCGGAATTTCCAAAACCATTGTACAAAGTGGCAACCAAACGACTATGTAATTGAAGTTTGTCATAATGAGAAATGAGAAGAAGCGATCTATATGTACTCTAACGAAACTTTTTATAGCCAAGATCGCATTCAAATACTGTTTTCATTCAGGAATTTTGAGAGGTAAGACTGTCATCTTTAGATCTTAAAAAATGTTTTTGGTGGCACTCGTGTTCCATTTTGCGTTCAGTGCGCATGCTACGTTACCGTAGACGGACGAACTAAGGAAGACAAGAAGAGCAGACCAGCACGGGCAAAGAGAGCATTCCTGGACAGGAGAAGTCTGCTGGTATTGGATTGGACCTTATTACGCAGAAAAGATTTCTGAGAATGTACGTTTGGAGCACAGCACTATCCGGTTGTGAATAATTGATAGTGCGTGTAGGGGAACGGACAGAAGAAAACCTAAGCGTTTGAGATACGCTGGATGCTACAGGTGAATCTAGAAAATTAGGCGAACGGATAAGATAAGGAATGAGGAGGTTCTTCGCTATATAGACGTAGAAAGTAACATAATGGCAAACACAGACAAGAAGGGACAGGACGAGAGGGCACGTGTTAAGGCGCGAGTGAATAATTCCCACGGTACTACATGGAATTGCTGAGGGTAAAAGCCGTAAGGGAAGACAAAGATTGGAATGCATTCAACAAATAATTGAGGAGATAGCATGCAAGCGCCAATCTGAGCTAAAGAGATCAGCAGAGGAGAGGAACTCGTGACGGACTGCATCGAACCGAACAGGGGGCCGCTGAACCAAAAGAAAAAAAAGTCCGATAATTTACTATTTTATACGCGAACACCGAAATAAAAACAGCTTATCGAAATTTATGATGGAAAGCTATAATTTTGAGCTATTCATTCTCTTGGCTACCTCTGTCATTAATGGGGCAGGATCAATACGGTTCATCAGAGTAACCTTTTTTTCATTTTGTTACTACGCAGGGTGTCCAACACAAAACCAGTACGCCTCACGTACCGATCGATCATCTCTAGTCGCATTACTTGTGAAGTGGCAACACGGTCTCGAAGGTTTGCTACACTGCCCTTCCAGCATGTTTCATAAAGAGGTAACTACATATTTTTTAATGTTACTACATCTATTCTCTTTTAGTTGGTTAATTGTTACTTGAATCTCGGGCGTGAGGCGTACCGGTTTTATGTGGGACGCCCTGTGTTATCATCATCGTTTTACAGAAGGAGTTGTCTGCCTCTTCGAAATAAGAAGTACCTGCGCTTAAAAAATACCGTTTCGAGTACTGCGTGTTTCGCATACTCGTATTCCTACCATTAGATTCTTTTACACTTTATTTCGTATGGACAGTAACTCTCAATGTGATCTCTCAGGTTTTCTCGGCGCTGTTGATTTATAGTGTGTTTCCGGTTGCATAAAATGGAAATAACTCGGCAGAACTCCCGGTAGCAATTCTCAAATTTCAAATCGCGGAAAGACCATTTCTTACAACGGCCTGTCAGCATCGCTGACCTTTCCCATAGTAGTTCCCCTTTACACTATATCGACACAGCTCCCGACAATACAAGTAATTTTTATGGGCAGTCCCGCAGTTTTTTCCGATTGTTTCGCACCCGTTTCAAAACACGCCGGCTTTGGAAGCAGTTTCCCTTTCTATGAACAATTGCACGCTCTTAACCGCCATCGCTCTCTTACCAATAAACCTTGGCACACCTGCGAGGTATTCCTCATTTCGCAACTACTGCGTCACCAGCGCCTCTTGAATAACATTGCTGTACGGCAATGTACAGCACACTGGAATGAATGCCTTAGCACCATTCCGTACGCGTATAGCCCTATGAAAGCAGCGGTTTTCGCACTGGTGTGACTTCTGTGGTTTCTATGAGCAGTTGCGGCTCGTGAGCCTCCCTTGGTGACCTACCACAATTAGCCGTTCTTGGCAGAACCTGACCTGCCGCAAGCAGAGCTGGCATTTGCGACACGGTGTTTGGCTGCGCCCGCGACTGCTGCGGGCTAGGTCAGTAAACAGCCGGGGACCCGTGTGGAGAATGTAATTTAATGGCTGCATGCTCGCTTCGTGCCAGGTGTCTGTCACCGCCTCAAGGACTGCCCAGCTCCAAAATAATATCACCAGGGCTTCTTGTTGCTAACACGGATTGGGAGGGGGCAAGGGAAACGGCCTTTAGCGCTCACACGTGGAGGACAATGAAGGCGGTAGACTAAAGATATCTTTGCTTAGATCTCTAAACAGATTCAGCTCTGCAGTCGTCGTCAGTATGCATCCAGGTAGCCTTGCTTGTTAAAGCGCCGCTT
The DNA here is from genome assembly GCF_023864275.1 of Schistocerca cancellata. NCBI lineage: Eukaryota > Metazoa > Arthropoda > Insecta > Orthoptera > Acrididae > Schistocerca > Schistocerca cancellata. Next base: position 350,367,243 of record NC_064634.1, on the reverse strand, counting down.
CCGGGACGCGGAGGTGCGCCGCTCCCAGAGCGAATCCGTCCGACGGATTAACGAAGAGGAGTCGCTGCCCCGGCCGGCAGCGATGTGGTCTTTACGTGGTTTTCCGCATCCCACTAAGGTGAACATCTGTCTGGTACCCAAATACCGACCAAGTTACACGATTCCTCAACATCAGAAAAACTTTCGCTCAATTCGACGTGGATAACACTACACACAGACAGTTGACATTGACATGTTCAGTCCCAGGAGGTGACGCGATGGCGACGGAAAGGCATCCGGCCAACCTTCAGATTAACCATGCAAATCCATTGATAGCCATGCTCACCCTACAGTGATGCGGGACAAAGGTACCAGGAAATAATGATGTGTCGTCAGTATGTAGAGTGCTTTCACAAGAATTGGTGGAACCTGATTGGCAGTATATGAAATCGATTAACTGTGGTAGTACCATTTACTGTCGATTGTGTAATATGTCCTACTATTGATGCCATTCATCTGGGATGATTTTTGTTGACGCCATAGTAAAAACACAGCTATGCATGCAGTTGTAAATAATTTAATGGTACCTGATGAGGTTCAGAAGAGAGGAACCGGTAATAAATAATCATTTTAACAGCAGCTCTTGATGGTTCTGAAATATGTCCTTTTTTTTTGGGAGAGGGTAGGCTGTTGGTCTTGGACTGCTTTGATGTAGCCTACAATGAATGCCTTTCCTGTGACAACCTCTTCATCTCATAGTAATACTTGCATCAAACTGTTTCTTGGATATATTCCAGTCTCTGTCTCCCCCTTCAGGTTTTACCCTCTACAGTACCCTTAAGTATCATGGAATTTGTTCCTTGATGTCTTAACACACGTTCTATCATCCTGTCCCTTCTTCTTATATTATTTACCTGTTCCTCTCCTCGCCGGTTCTGCGAGGAAACTCCTTATTTATCATCTTATAAGCCCACCTCATTTGACAACATCAGTATACAGCACATCTCAAACGCTTAGCTTCTCTCTCTAGTTTTCCCTCAGTTCACGATTAACTCCCATACAATGCAAACCGTACGTTCTCGCCGGCCGGTGTGGCCGTGCGGTTCTAGGCACTTCAGTCTGGAACCGCGTGACCGCTACGATCGCAGGTTCGAATGCTGCCTCGGGCATGAATGTGTGTGATGTCCTTAGGTTAGTTAGGTTTAAGTAGTTCTAAGTTCTGGGGAACTGATGACCACAGATGTTAAGTCCCATAGTGGTCAGAGCCATTTGAACCGCACGTTCTCGGGAATTTCTTCCTCATATTAAGGCCGATTTTTTATATTACAGACTACTTCTGCCCTGCAACTCTCTGTGTACCTGTGGTAGTCTGCTCTTTGTGTCCTCCTTGCTTCTTCCGCCATGTGTTATATTGTTTCCGAAGTGGCAAAATTTCTTCACTTCGTCTATTTTGTGGTCAACAATTTTGACATTAAGTTTGTCGCTAATCTCATTTCTGCTATTTCTCTTTACTTATGTCTTCCGTCGATTCACTTTGTATCCATATGCTATACTCATTAAGCTTTTCACTCTGTTCAACAGATCCTGCAGTTATTCTTCGTTTTCACCGAGGACAGCAACGTTATCAGCGTATTTTATCATTGATATCATTTGACCCTGCTGTAATCCCACTTCTGAACCCCTCATTTATTTCCGTCATTGCTTCTTTGATGTATAGCTTGAAAAGCAGGGGTGAAGTACTACATTCCTGCAACAGGCCCGTTCTTGGGCTTCTAATCGTATTTTTCCCTCTTTTTTCCGTGTTTATTGCTTTAGTCTATCGTCGCTATAGTTACTGTGTCCCTACTCCAACCTTCTCTGCACTCTCGTCTCTCTCTCTCTCTCTCTCTCTCTCTCTCTCCCTCCCCCTCCGCGTCTCTCTCTCTCTCTCTCTCTCTCTCTCTCTCTCTCTCTCTCTCCCCCTCCCCCTCCGCGTCTCTCTCTCTCTCCCCCTCCGCGTCTCCCTCTCTCCCTCTTGCCCCCTTCCCCCCCCCCCCCATAAACATTAAATGACTAGTGAGTCGCGGCGGTCTAAATGCGTCGTTACTCCTGCCCTACCGCAATGTTTATCGCGTCGGCAGCTGCCAGATGTTCCGAGGTCTTGGGCAGGCTGATCTCGTGGCTTCCCGATTACGCAAAACCGCCCGTAAGCGCATCCGGAACGGCCAGAAAAGTCTGAGACCTGACGCCAGCTAAGGCTGCCAGATCAGTTGCACAAGGCGTTACGGAGAATTTAAATCAGGCGTGCGAATCATCGTAAATAGGCCCCTAAGTGTTGCTTGTGATCTGACATTTGAGAAAGTCAGTTGAAAGCTCAACAAGATTCTATTTTGGACATCACGTTTATCTCAGAATCAGAGCAAAATATTTATAAGTATATTTTCTAATAAAGCAGCTCAGCCGTTTCTACGCATTTCGCTGCATGCATTGTGGTCAGAAAATAGCGGAACTCTCTCTTTCAAAACGTAATTTCTTTGTTTGTAATAAGTACAATGATGTTTAAAAATTATGTGAGTATGTCAGTCATGGTAGCAACTCAAGGAGGTTCTTGCATCAAATCTGCAGACTCAAAAAAAAAATTTTTTTCGCAGTCACAGTGGTACCAATCTGTCGGAATGATATCTGTAGCTGAAATGGATATTCTGACAGAGTAATAGCGTGAACTACAAACTAATCTGTCACATACACGCATGTGCGCAGCTGCACAAGATGGAAATATTATGAATGATTGATCTCATAAATCTTTCCTAGTAGTGTAACCGGGATTACTACCATCCGAGTCAGTGTGGCCCCTAAGGCATTTAAGTGTGTTGTTTACCTAAATAATATCACGTAGCAGGATTCTATATGCAGTACGTCTTTGGCTAAAAACAGAAAATGGAAGATCTTTAATGAGTGATCCAGCTCAAAGAGCGAGATTTTTTTTACTTGAAATCGAATTTGTCCTCTAAGTCTACGTATTTAAGGGTGACTGCTTCGGTTTGATACAAGTGCTCTAAAATAATATTGCACGTATTCCAGTTTTTTTTTTTCAGTACAAGTGTGGAGACCAAAACCAATATAAATGAGCAACCTGGATGAGGTCTCTAAATAACAAGTGGATTCTTATTACTTAGCGACTTCCACCAGTGTTAATGGCGTCTCCTGTTATTTGTTTAATTTTGGCAAGTCCCCTATCCGACCTCGTCGCAAGCTGAACGAAACCAATTCTACAAAACGAAGGATTCTTTAAGTTGTGTACAAGAGCTTATATAAAATACTTATTTACTGTATTCTAGCGACTCGGCTTTGCACGCATAGCGCTAAGTACCAACGACCAGATGACTTGTTCATAACATTCAGCTCGGGAATCGATCTGTCTGTTAGGGAACGCCGGCCGGGGTGGCCGAGTGGTTCTATGCACTACAGTCTGGAACCCCGCGATCACTACGGTCGCAGGTTCGAATCCTGCCTCGGATATGGATGTGTGTGATGTCCTTAGGTTAGTTAGGTTTAAGTAGTTCTAAGTTCTAGGGGACTGATGACCTCAGAAGTTAAGTCCCATAGTGCTCAGAGCCATTTGAACCATTTTGTTTCTGCAACAGTGACGCACTGTCGAAACTAGTTGTAACCAATAAAGATTTTAGCAGCTTTGTGGTGTTTATAGACAATGAAAATTGCCAGTATTTCAGCATTTTAAGTAGAAAGCTTAGGTTCGTCGATACAGACGATAAAAGCTCGCACTGGACAAGGATTTGGAGGGGGGGAGAGAGGAGAGCAGGAATCCGACATAGTCACCGTTAGTGGGAACATCCCAGGGTTCACATGATATGACCAAGAGAACGGCCGTACTGGGATCCGACTCGCGATCCTCCAGAACGCTATTCCAAGTGTCTTACTCAGTGCCCCATGCCTCTCTGTCCATGATTCTGCAGAGTTGCTGCATCAGGGCAAAGCGGAGAGACAACGGAAGCGCCTCGCGGCAATCGCTTATGGCATCCTCGTAATGTTGGGAGCACCGCATCGGCCACCGGTGCAAGTGGGTCAAGCACTACTCGGCAATGTAGGACGTGCGCTGTGCAGCGAATTTATCACCGAACAACGGCTATCCAGACGCACGACGAGCCATCACCGCGCTTCATAACGGCATGGCTTCCTTCCTCTGCAAGTGAAATACTGCCGCAGCGAGAACGATATGGTCTGGCTGCTGAATAAAGCGAATGTCGTGATTGTATTCGTTTGAACGAAAATACGCTCTACGAAAATATGACAGCATCTGCTGATCCAGCCGCGCCCGTGGGTGTTGGCTATATATTTTAGAAGCAAACAGTGGTGGCAGCTGAATTGCTGAGGAACTGGATATGATGGCTTTACAAGGAGCTCAATCAAGATTTTTATTACGACGTATAAGGTTTCTCTTGAAGTTCTAGCATCCACTATCAAACTATCTTCCTATAATAAAAAATACTGCACAGACCTGGCAATAGGAAATGAAAAAAATTGTTGCGTAAACGGCATATATCTATCTGTGGAAGGACATACAATCTTTTCTGGCGAGTATTGGCTACAAATTTTACGTGATGATATAATTTTATCAAAGCAGACCGATCTGAATGTATTCAGAATTGATCGAAACCAGTAATCAAGTCCCCATTCTGGTTTTTCCATTATGTGTGTAAATCTGTAGCTAAGTTGGCTAGGTCGCATAAAAAGTCATATAGAAAGCGAAGAATGACTTTATTGATCACAAAGTATCCTTGATGCGTTTCGAAATTATTTTCATCTTCAGGAAACTACCCAAATACAAAGATAACACAAGGACAAGAGCCTTACCAGTTGTACGTAACATGAGATGTCTGTCAAGTTACGTGCACCACTGGTAATGCTCTAGTCCTTGTGTTACCTTTGCATTCGAGTATATTCCTGAAGATGGAAATAATTCCAAAACGTTTCATGCATACTTTGTGATCAATAAAGTCATTCTTCACTTTTTATGCGACCTAGCCGACTTTAATAGATCTATGCATATTTATTATAATGGTCACTAGCCTGATACACTTTCATTACTGTACATACAAGTTTACCATAGGAAGACGACGCCATTTTACGAATCCCAGGTAGTGCTTACACGGTCTCAAGTACAGTGACGTGGTTGTCGTCGCTGCGGGAACAGTACAGAATAGTATCGTTCCGCCACTCCTCCACTACATTCAGTGAAGCCATACACGCTGCACACATCGGCCAGTAAACTTAACCTTATGGCTGTGTATCACCGTTAACGTACAACGAGCCCTGCCGGAAAAACAAACCCAACACAGAACAAAGCAATAGTAAATGCAAACCAGAGGACGAATAGTAAAGTGGACATTATTGTTGTTATAAGCTAGTACTGGAAGTGAACAGAATACGTTTGTTGCCAGACAAGATATACGGTGCGTCCTGACAACAACTGTACTGTTGTGCAGAAGCTTCCAGTGCAGTACAGGATCAAATATAAATGCGATAAGGAATCAAACGAAATGCAGTTACTCTGTAGTGAATCACAGGAGACCACGGGTCTCGTAAGTGGAAGTACTCAGAAACTTGGTGTACGTAAGACAAATTATCAGGAAAGAAGTATTGTGGGGTAAGAACCACCTATCTCCCATTTAAGTAGGGGTGACGTAAAAAGTGGACAGTGAGAGGCAAAGAGGAGATGGACAGAGATGGACAAAAAGAAGGAGAGGAGAAGATTGGCAGAGAGAGGGGGAAAATGAGATGGGCAGAGGGAGAAGGTGAACAGAGAGAGGGGACGAAGGAGATTTACGGAGAGCGGTAGGAGAAAATGGACAGGTGGGATGGAGGAGATGTACGGAGAGAGGGAGGAAAACATGGACAGGCTGAGGGGGCGAGTAGAAGATGGATACCAAGGAGGAGGAAGAGAGGAGTGAGGAGATGGTCGGAGAGAAAGGAGCAGATGGAGAGAGAGAGAGAGAGAGAGAGAGAGGAGGGGGGGAGGAGATGGACAAAGAGGGGGATAGGAGATGGGCAGAGAGGGGGAGGAGAAGATGGACAGAGTGTGGGAGGAGATGGACAGAGGAGGGAGAGAGAGATGAGCAGAGGAATTGGGCAGGGAGAGGCCATTACACTAAAATCACAATTTTTCCCTTTGTAATAGAAGAATATCTGAAGAAAGCGTGCTATTCAGCGAGCATTAGATATCAACAAGACGGGATAGCACTCCCTGTTTTGGTGGGAATCCAGATGCTTTTGAAGCTCGGATGCGTAGCTGTAGGGCCCCATTCTCGTCGGCTGCGGCGGTGGCGAAACCAACAGGTGCCTCCACGCGGGCTCCTCACGCTTTATGCCCAGCCGGCCTCGCGCCCACTTGTTGGAGTGCGTTTGGGGATGGCGCAGTCCCACGGCCGCTATTTATCCTCGCAGGCGCGTCCCCTGCCCTCCACCGTGGACCCGCCCGTCCAACTACCCCTCCCCTCCCCCCCCCCGTCACCCCCTCTCACAGACCGTGGCAGCTAGATTTATTGCCGCAAACGTGGACGCCGCGTCGGCGCTTCCGGTAGCGTACTCTCCTCATTTCTCTAGCAAAAAAAGAAGAATTTGTTGGCGCTCTCTCTCTCTCTCTCTCTCTCTCTCTCTCTCTCTTTCTCTCTCTCTCTGTCTCTTTCAATCTCGCCTTTCCACATGTTTACTCCTTCGTACAGGATCCGCTCTTTCCATGATTTGGCACATTTCTTTTTATTTTCGGTTTGACGCAGATACCCTTCACGTCATCACAGACGTCAGTTAACCAAAGGAAGTGAAATCGAGCGTGCCATCGACCTGTGAATCGTGTAAACTTACATCTTAATTTTATCGCGTTTTAATTGTTTGCGTGCAGCATTTTCTGAGTCAGAGATTAGCGAGTAGCCCAGTATCTGCCTAAACGATAATCTAAAACCGCCTTAAAAACACACTCACGCTGACCACTGTAGCAGACCAACGGTCATTAATCCGTCGTACGGGCTGCATACGGGAGTGGTTCCACCCCTCCACCCTTCCCCTCCCCCCTCTGTCTAGCAAGCTTGCGATCTCTGTTTTAACACGTTCACGCTGGCGCTAAGAATTGAGTTCCTCTCAGTGGGGCGGTTCTTGCATTCATGCTTTCCTTCATCTGCCGTCGCTGCATTTGCTGTTTCTCGCAGTGGGACTATGTTCTTATTCAAATGTCCTAGGCTATCCTATCCTCTTCTTTTGCATATAGTGGATACACCGGTTCCCGTGTAATCACAGAAGTTAAGCGCTGTCGGGCGTGGTGGCACTTGGATGGGTGACCATCCAGGCCGCCATGCGCTGTCGCCATTTTTCGGGGTGCACTCAGCCTCGTGATGCCAATTCAGAAGCTACTCGACCGAATAGTAGCGGCTTCGGTCAAGCATACCATCATAACGACCGGGAGAGCGGTCTGCCGACCCCACGCCCTTCCTATCCACATCCTCCTTGAGGATGACACGGCAGTCGGATGGTCCCGGTAGGCCACTCGTGGCCTGAAGACAGAGTGCTTCTTATGCATATGGAGATATTTCCGTCCTTTTAAAACAACGAGAAATCACACAAAATAATTTTACACTACATTAATCACAAATTCTATAACATCACATTTATTGAGAAAGCTCTCTCGTTGAAGGGCCTCACATAATTGTAATCACAGTCTAATTTTATCCGTCTTTTGCAGCTTCAAACGTGACTGTATTCAATACGCTGGAGATATGAATTAAAAACCGCCTTCAATCACAACTTTTTGTGTTTTATTAAGTACGCGATGCATTTCGGCCCTGTGGGTCCATCATCAGGTCTAATTTCTCTTGATACATGCTTTAGACGAATGTTGAAAATTAGGTGGATTGATAAGATAAGGAATGAGGAGGTTCTACGCAGAATCGGAGAGGAAAGGAATATGTGGAAAACACTGATAAGGAGAAGGGACAGGATAATAGGACATCTGCTAAGACATGAGGGAATGACTTCCATGGTACTAGAGGGAGCTGTAGAGGGCAAAAACTGTAGAGGAAGACAGAGATTGGAATGCGTCTAGCAAATAATTGAGGACGTAGGTTGCAAGTGCTACTCTGAGATGAAGAGGTTAGCACAGGAAAGGAATTCGTGGCGGGCCGCGTCAAACCAGTCAGTAGACTGATGACCAAAAAAAACATGCTTATTTTTTCTCTTGAATGAGGTGAAACGCATATTCGTGTCACAAAAAGTTTTGATGTTAGGTTATGAATTTCTGAAGTCAAACGAGGAAAATATGTGCGAAATAGCGGAAAAGATGAACAGTGCAAACTTAGCATGTAATACAAGAAAAGCGTTTTTAACGTTTTAGCACCAGCAAACATCCTTTATTCCATCGTTTTCGTACATGTGTTTACAAACATGTGTATGCAAATGTGCCTCTTCAATGAAGTGACATGTATGAAACATTTTTTGTGACAGGAATATGCATTTCACCTCATTCAAGAGAAAAAATAAAGCATGTATTAAGAGAAATTATACATGATGACGGACCCACGGGTCCGAAATGCATCGTGTACTTAATAGAACACGAAAAGTTGTGACGGAGGCGATTTTTAATTCATACCTCCATTGTAGTCACAGTTTTCGGTTGCCCCTGGCTGGTGGATATTGCGTAATACGTTAGTGTATTGCTGGTAGCATAAGTGGTAAAGTTCAAAAATGGTTCAAATGGCTCTGAGCACTATGGGACTTAACATCTGTGGTCATCAGTCCCCTAGAACTTAGAACTACTTAAACCTAACTAACCTAAGGACATCACACACACCCATGCCCGAGGCAGGATTCGAACCTGCGATCGTAGCAGGCGCGCAGATCCGGAGTGAGCGCCTTAACCGCGAGACCACCGCGGCCGGCTCCGTGGTAAAGTCGAGAGTAAGCCATCAGTGGTACATGCAGCCTGATGGGAGGAATCTAGTGTCAGCCACACGTTGTATACACTGCCCGATGGGAGGGTACAGCGAGAACCATCGCTGATTTACACCGCCCGATGGGACGATCCGGTGAGAGCCACCGGTGGTACACGCTGACCGATGGGTGGATCTAGTGAAGGCTATCAGTGGTACATGCTGTCCAATGGGAGGTTCTAGCGTGAACTTCTGGCTATAGAAGTCGGCGGGAGCATGTTAAGCCATACAAGCATGTTATTTGCATTAGGATAATTGAGGAATTAAAACATACCATAAATTATAGTAACTGGACCGAACAATTTGGTGCATTGGTAACACGCGGGGCTGGTATTTGGGGGAACTGTCATTCAAATCCATTCAGCTTCCACAATTACATTCCCCGTAATTTCCCTACAAGTCTTACAGCGAAAGCTGGAATGGCGACCCATTCTTCAACATTCCGAGCTTCTGCATCGCCTGGTCTCATCAGGCAAAAGACAGACCGTAATCTTCCGTACGGTAACGGATAATTGCTTCTCTATCGGTGCAAATATGTTGATGATTCCCATTTATGCATCGTGGGTCAGAATTCTTTTTAGACAGTGCGTAGAAAATCACTTTCGATCCGGTCACTTCACATCATCAAAAAATCTCTTGGGTCTTAAGATTTTACGAGAATGTTTCGTACAGACTTTTCAGAACAGCGTGCCTCTTTACTGCATCACGAAGACGAATCAGTCATTGTACGCATAAATTGCGGCTAAGTTTCGAACTGATGACGGGCCTCCGTTCTGCCGTTCTTTGGCAGGTGACTGCAGCGACTTTCTACCACATCTCTAAGGCTCTTTTCTGTTTCCGCGAAGTCTTTGTGTGAATCCTGGCGCCCAGTGACACACCATCTTCGTCCATCTCTTATTTTTGCTTCCCTAATGTAATTTTAGACTCTGATTTGCAACAAGTCGTCTGTCTCCTCAGGTGTTTCATGTTAGGCCAAGGATTGAGCCTTTTCAGAGTTCTCTGATCTCTTCTGAGCTTGTAATATTAATATGGATTATTGTTATTTTACATTATGAGTTAACCGAGTTAGGCCTACACTGCGCGTTAATGGTACATGTAATTTGACAGTATTTTGTAGAATATTGTAAATCCAGGACAGTTTGCATTAGCTATAGTTTCAAAATCTTGTCTGTCAACATACGATGCATGCAGACAAGCATCATGCGCCGTTTCCACACTGTCTTATTTGCTGCTGGCTCTTCTTACTTGGCAAAAATATTACTTCACTTTCCCTTGTATTATACTTTTCTGAGTACTGTTTTGCTATCTCGTGGTAATCTTTCTATATCTGTTCAGCCAAAAGACACGGCGTGCTCGAAAAAGTGTTTTCCGTTTTCCTGCGACTGGTTTCATAACTTTTCTCTGGTGCTTCTTCCCCAGATACGTTGAGTATTCCTCATCGCCTTACCAGATGCCCCACTTCATTCTTCCGAAAATGGTTTCTCATCTATTCTTTCTAATACTTCATTTTGTACGCAACACATCGTATGCGCGTGACATTGTCGGCCGAGGGCTTCGTAACTCATTGTCGAAGAAGATGGTAGTTCACTTGATAAAACAGTTATTAGATTAACCAGACTATTTAAATCATCCGAATTGTGTGTGTGTTTTGCAGATATGAGGCAGTTGTTGGTGTTGAAGCTTTCTCTGCGCATCTTGTTATTGTATACACGTGTAGCTCCGCTCAGCCGTAGTTAAAAGGCTTTGGCTAACCGACGACCCGCTCTTGTAGAGATTCGGTTTCACTCGCTGCACCAAGGTTAGGGAAGCCCTAGGGAACACGCTGTCCCTACTTCCTGCAGTGAGCATCAACTGCATAAAGTGCACTCGGTTTTGTAGCCATTCTTAACGTATTCCTAGATGTCAGCCACGAGAGCAGCGCACTATCCGACAGGTAAACGCCAAAGGCAAGGCCAGTGTTTTCAAGCAAGACAGTAATACTTCGGAGTAGCCCGACAGTTTAGTGTGCTAACGATCTCATCTCGGCTACTAAAACCCCCGTAGCTCTGTAAGTGTAATAATGTTAGAAAATAGATTCCAAATACAGGCAGTTTTAATGCTACATATCATAATCCAACGTAAAGTGTCGTTTGCTGAAACTTTTTATTTATTTTTTTAGTGAAAGTGAGGAAAATGTTATGTTTTGCACTTAGGTCTAATTTGTTGTGTGTTCACTTTATTTAACAAACATTTAGATACACCGTTTCCATCTACCACAAAATACAGCAAATCATTCACGTCATTAATTAAAATATCACATGTGCACTTCTTAAAAAACGTGAAAGCCTTATTTTAGTAAAAAAAAACACACACACATTCTCTGGCAGTAGTTGCAGTTCTGCTGTTTCATTTCTCTAATGTCCGCCCCCCGGTAGCTGAGAGGTCAGCGCGACAGAATGTCAGTCCTAAGGGCCCGGGTTCGGTTCCCGGCTGGGTCGGAGTTTTTCTCCGCTCAGGTACTGGGTGTTGTGTTGTCCTAATCATCATCATTTCGTCACCATCGACCCTCAAGTCGCCGAAGTGGCGTCAAATCGAAAGACTTGCACCCGGCGAACGGTCTACCTAACGGGAGGCCCTAGCCACACGATATTTATATTTATTTCTCTAATTTACACCCAATAGCGGTTCAGACAACATATCAACGTAGCACACAAGAAAGCTTCTGCTAGAAGAAGTTAAAATTAATTTGTGTTGTTCAGGAAGTTATATTCTCATGGATAAAAAACATCCTTGCCTTGGACTCTGGTTTAGCTACATTTATTTTTTATTTAATTCCTTGTTTAAAGCAAACAATTAGATGGATGTGTTGTAATAGTTAAGTTTTGAATCAACGTTTGTACGACATTGTAATTCATTGTATTTAAAATATAACACTTTTATTGTAAAATGTAAACTCTGCGGGAAACCTGTCATTTCTGTCATCTCCGTCAGTGATATGTTAATGTGAAGAACGCAGAGTTCCACCTTGATTCGACTTCCGCATTAAATTGTATGACCCCCCTAATTGGCTGGGTAAATGAGTTACAAAATCGAAAGAAGGCAGGGCAGTTCCAACAGGAGGATACCTGCTGAAGATCGCCGATGTACAAAAAACTTTCGGGTTCATGACAGCTAAATATTTTTACCGAATGGGCTGGCAAAGGTATAGCGTCTCCCAAATGAACATGCCTTGTGTAAAGCAAAGCAGTATTGAAACGAACTGAGGACAGGACCACTGCTGATTCCGCATGTCCTTCAACTGTACACTATCTTATCAAATGTACACGCCTATTAGCGGACATTACTATGGGATGTGTCACCCCACCGCCTTTATGACGCCTGAACTCTGCTGGGGACGCTTACAGTGACGTGTCTAAGTGTCTGTGGTAGAAGACAACCCATTATTCCTCAAGAGCCGAAGCCGGAGAAGGTAACATTTTATTGTTTCAGCTTTTGCATTACTGTGACTTCAGCAGTTTTTTCAACTCCTCCCTAACTGTCACAGTACTTGTAGTGGATCCTGATGGAGTTTGGAATTCCTGTATGATGATGGTCTGGATAGATGAAACTTCCTGGCTGATTAAAACTGTGTACCGGACCGTGGCTCGAACTCGGGACCTTTGCCTTTCGCGGGCAAGTGCTCTACCAACTGAGCTATCCAAGCACGACTCACGACCCGTCCTCACAGCTGTACTTCCGTACACCTCTTCAACTGTCGGCAGTCTCTGTCAGTCAACAAACGAGGCCGGCCTGTACGATTTTGTGCTGTACGTGTCCCTTCACGTTTGCCCTTCACTATCACATCGGAAACAGTGGACCTAGGGATGTTCAGGAGTGTGGAAATCTCGCGTACAGACGTATGACACAAGTGACACCCAATCACCTGACCACGTTCGAAGTTAGTGAGTTCCACGGAGCGCCCCGTTGTGCTCCCTCACGATGTCTACTGACTACTGAGGTCGCTGATATGTAGTACCTACAGTAGGTGGCAGGACCATGCACCTAATATGAAAAACGTATGTTTTTGGGGATGTCCGGATACTTTCGATCACACAGTATAGCTCTTCTCACCGCCCCATTCTTCTGTTACTGCTTCTGTACTAACAACGAATACTCCCCACCTACTTTTATACTGGGGGTTCCCCCTTCGTAACATCTAGTGGTCTATTCCGCATTACACCGCGTTGCTAGGATCCTTTCTATCTAGACTTCGAGCAGCGGGAGGTAGCCTATATCTGCCGCCGGGCAAAGCCCGCCGCCGCCATGAAATGTGACGTGGCAGCAGCCGTCGTCCTCGGCGGGCGTTAAAGCGAAGCCGGCTCCCTGGAAGTTTGCCAACACCACTTGTGCCCTAAGTGAGCTGCATCTCCCGGTGGTGGCGCTGTACAATGTCGCTCGCTGTGTCATAGCCGCACTTCCCGTTTTAGAACAGCCGCATAGGAACGTGCGATCAACGCAAGTATCTAGTAACACGTGACCAAATACACCTTGAGACAATGGTGTCGTGGCTGTTCCGCTATAAAATCATAAAATTATCGTCGTCATCACATCATCATCATCATCATCATCATCATCATCAGACACAACACACGCCTTGTTTATGTAGCCATCTTTCTCTGTTCACTTTCAACATCGCCAATTGGTTACAATTGCTGTAACTCATTCTACTAATAACAATTCGTAATATGGATGTTTTGTGCCTGTCTCGTGATTTATTTTCCTTCTAAGACGTTTTTTGGTAGGTTTTATGTTGAATTAGATGTCTAGTCAAATTATTTTTGCTTCTCTGTATCATGTTAATCTCTATTCTTTGACCTACACTTTCTTCTATTATTTGTTCCTTAGATTTTTCTTTCAGTCCAGGATGTTTTTGTCCCTCTTCTTCATATCCACATTTCCCGTGTCACTATTTTTTTTTCCTTTATTATTTCTCCTGAATCCACTCTTCACAACTATAGCATTAAATACTCTAAATAGATGTGCTGATCTGTTGTCTCTATATTAAGGTAATTGTTGGCTAATACATTGCACCCTTGTTCCTGAAAGCTTGGCAATTCATTGCATGTCTTTTAATATCCATTATATTTCCTTTCTCCTCTGTTGTTGTAATTCCAAATCAGCAAAACTCATTTACTTACATTATTATTTTATTTCTTACTTCAGTGCTTGTCCTTACATGCCTGCTCGATTTATGCATCACCGTTATTTTAGGCTTCTGTTTATTTTTTCTTTAACGCAGTCCAATGAATCAATCGAATTTTTTAACGCTTAGTTCATGCTGTTTACAGAACCTGCTAAGGCTACTATATCGTCATCAAATTGTTTATCATTAATTTTAACCTTCTGAGCCGCTTATTTTTATTGAACTTTCTATAAATATGGAAAGGGGACAGCCTTATCAGACACCGCTTCTTATTCTAATCTCTTTCTTAGTGCCATTGATATGTATTTTTGTAGTCTGGGTTCTGTATAATTTGAGAATCAAATCTTTTAACTCGCCACTGCATTAAAATTTATTCGTTTTCCTAAACAGTATTTTCCAGTCCACTCTATCAAAAGCCTTCTCTAGATCAATGAACACAAAAAAGTTTACCAATAATGTATAAAAGTGGTTCCAAGTTATTCTGCGTCGCTTAGAACTGCAAACTTGCGTACATATTCTCGATAAAATGCTAAGGAAAACTGTATCTCATAGATGGAAAACTAATAAAAAGCCTGTTCAACATCCTTTTCTATGTATTTACACTGTCTATCTCCTAGAATATTTTAAAGAACTATATTACTCCAGTATAGTGTCGACTAAAGTTCTAAAAGGATATCTGTGTTAAAAACCCAGCGATTAAAGTCTGAGTAACCATTCTTACAAAGGTTTTCTATTATGTTCTCATGGTAGTCTGAACTGAATTTATGATGTCCCTATACCAACAGTATACAGACAGAAAGACTACCGGTTCGATCCCCAGCCACTTCCAGGATTTTTATTTGTCACTTATAGATTCTTTCACTTCTGGCAATATAGATTAAAATGAAAAGTGCCGAGTTCCACCGTGGTTCGGGGCACACTTTAATCTTTAAGGTCCCCAAAGGGGGAGTTGGATAAGTCAGTTCAAATATTGGAGGAATGCAACGACTTACCACCACACATAGAATCATGACCAGTACAGCACTGTGGTGTTCAAATCAATATTCGGGCTGATGAAAAAATTTACTTCACTTGCTTATATCGATCACCTCATTTATTGCCTTCCTGGAGTTAGTCATGACATTATAGTACACGTAAGTTTCATATACGGTACATACGCTGTATCTCAGTAGGCACCATGCTTTACTGAGATCCATGGTTGCCGGAAGGACGACGACATTAACGAGGAAAGCATTCAAGTCAAATTATTTGTGTTGTAAGGAACTAAGACGCGAATCGATAGATACGAAGGGAATTCCTAATTAGCTGCCCCGTCTGTTTCTCGGTAAAAGACTCGGTACATAATAAAAAGTAAAAATCTCTAAATACGAAAAGCGCAAGTAAAACAAAGTATATTCAGTGCTTCATAGTCTTGATGGAGAAAACAGATGTAATGCTGAGAAGTGGCGTTGTCGGTCACTCTGAAGGTAACATTTAGTATGAACACATGTTCCACTCTGAATCGTTCTGAAGTATCAGTTACCTTAAATTGCCAGGACTGCACCAAATGCAGATGAAAGATAACTATCTGCGTTTCAGTTTCAATGTCGCTTTACGTCTGATACCCAACTTCAATGCATTTTACAGTTCATGTAAATTAAGGCCTCGTCACTAACCAAAGGTAGTAGCTCACATTCATTAGCGTGCGTTCTGTCATTTATAACGTGAACAAGCAGATAATCTGGTATTGGCACATTTGCCTAAAGGCCTTTCTTCAGTCAACACCACAGGTAGTAACGAAATTGAGAAAAGTAGGATGATATGATTATTCTAGCGATCAACATGGAAAATTTGTCTTGAAATCGTAAATGGAGTATAATTTTTCAACTATGTCAGTTTCCTCCTGAAAATGTTATAGAAAGATCCTTCAAGCGCTTACCTAATGCTACCACAATAATTATTGTTCAATCTTCATTTGAATTGTTTGGTGAAATAACGCCATTTCCTGTGTGTACCAGACGGTCTATTGGTTCATTAGTTCGAGAAATTGGTAATGCCCTACGATGTTATTATTTGAAAAAAGTTTGGTAAGATATGAAAATAAATAATGTTTTCCAGTTGAAAAATAGTGCGACTTTTATATTTACCCGCTATCCACACGAAGCAAAAGCATTTATAGAACAGCAGAAGCAAAACGCATTCATATCAGATGAAGTTTTCGGTAATTTTCATATATGCAAGGCTTTAAGTAAGCCAGCAAATTTTACTTTCGCAACACAACTATACAAAAATACAGAAGACGATGGAAAATGCTGTGCTCTTGGTCAATGATTTCTATGCCAAACTTACTAAATAATTTGGTGAATAATACAGAAAGCAGTAGTTCTCCGGAGTCACGAGAAGGGAAAATTACATCTCGCGCTGATTCATGTAAGCGGTCACGTGATGTCACCAGCAGCGATTCCTGGGCTGCGCGGAATGCGGCCATTATTCAAACCGAGGTGTGAAGCGCGTGGCGCTCGCGTCGCCGCCGCACGGCTGCGGGACAGCGCAGTGCTGCACTCTGTGGAGCGCTGTGGTGAACCACAAATTTTTGGCAGATGCCGCTGTCCGTCAGTCAGCGTCGGAGAGTGCGCTTCCTGTTCCGGTTGCGGACAGTCAGCAACAGCGCATGCGCAATAAGACTGACGGCACAGAGGGCGCGTAACTGTGACATAAGCCAACCGATATTATTGAAAATAATTTCTTTTTTGTTTTGCTGCTATTTGTTTACATTACGATTTTTAATTAGGTGTTTATGTGGTCATACATCGCCATGTTTATTGAAAAGCACTGTTTTTGCTCATCAGTTTACATTAATGTTGCAACTGAGTCTATTTATTTGCGCTTAGTTACACATAATCAAATGTAGTCAGACACTTTCTGGCGTTTATTCGTGACGTTTAACTCCGACTAAAACAGCTAGATTTAAAACCAAGCACATTTTCACCCATTTACTGGTAGAGAAACGGCAATTTCCAAATAAGGTTCAAGTCCTCGTCCGATTTTACTTCTCTATGTTTTCCCCAAATCACTTAGGCAGGTCCCGGAAGAACTACTTCAACAAGAGCACTGCCTATTTCCTTTCACGTCCTTACTCAACTGAATTTATCGTTGTCTAGTTCCCAATTACCGCGACATGGAGAAAAATCTTTAAATGTAAGCTTCTTACAGGATTTGTACATGAGACACTACAACATTTAATAATTTTTGACAACATTACTGGAAAATCTGATAGACAATTAAAATACTAACCAGTCTTGATCGCAACGCTTTACCGTCTTGACGTGTGATTCTTAATTTTTAATAAAGCCTTACGCTCGAAACTGAATAGTAATTTTTACTACTATATTTGCTTCTGCAATCACGTAGTTAATTACAAAAGCTTACACGCTCATTAAGTACTCTTATTAGATGTTCATAAAACGTATTAAATTAGTTCTGAAACAAAAAAAATTACGCAAAGCTTCTTGTTTACAGCTAGAAGCTATGCTCTGTTTGCAAGTCGCTAGTTCAGAAAATGAGTTCTAGAGTTTTCTTAGAAAGTCTGAATAGCAGTCTTGTCCTCCAGGATCTATTTTCACCTTACCACTCTAATTATTTTCGGAGAGTTTCTCTTTGGTTGCAGTCACACTTAAGCGCTGTTTATGCCTCAAATGCAGATGCCGAATATCTTGGTTTCTATAGTCAGTGAATTACATACTTTTGTTTGAGAAAAGTTACGAATATCAAATAAGATTCTAGCACTCCTCTACTAAAGAACCCTCGAATGATATCCCACAATAAAGGCTTTTAGTCTTTGACATCTAGCTAGATAAAAAATTACAAGCATTCTCTTAAACTTTTCCATTATTTGTGCATGTTTCTTTGCTTCGTTTCCCTGAAATGCCGGGTCATTTTTGTCAGTTGGGATCACTCAGCAACTTTAATTTCCCTTAGTTCTTTGTTTCCTTTTTTCAGTACTCCATATTTGACTCTGTTTCTTTAGTGTTCCTGACTTTTCATTTTTTTCTACCTTCGAAACCTAACTTTTCATTAACTCATTTACAATTATTTTGCTTATTGTTTTATTGCGATACCTCAGTCCGCACTTCGGTTATTTAAAATATCCGGAACATACCTGCCAACTCTGCCGACTTAGAAAGGAGACTCCTGATTTTTCTCTTTTTCTGTCGCCTCCCAATAATTCCATTATTTCTCTCGATTATGATCTAAGGTACAAGGATTTGTACTGAGAACCCGTCATTTCAGTTCTTTTGACCAATGGCTGGAAGTCCTTCGCTCATTAGACGGTTTTAGTCAATAGACGTCTTATATCAAAATATAGTGAAATCAGGAGGTCACGCGTGACCTGTATACTGCTTGTTACTTTTCTTCTTTCCCGTGCATTCTGTATAGAATGTATACTCGTATAGCTTACTGCTATGCTATGTTTGGACTATTATTTGTGTGTTGTCATTGTGCTTAAGTGGAGTCGCTTATTATTGAACGTTTTTATGGTCGGTATAAATCTTCAGAGTGGATGGTACTGAGCGTTACTTCGTCACCTAGATCCCTGAAAGGCTTCATTTTTCTATAAGCGTATATCTGACGTACATCCTATCAATCATATTCGTAGTATTTTGATTCGGTGTTTAGTTTCTCATTTTTGAAAAAAAAATATAACTCTATTCTTAAAGCAGTATTAGGAACCGTTTCCGTGAGCTATCGAGTCTAGGAACATTCCAACCTAGAACTGACTGTCTCGGCTACGCTACAGATAAGAGGTATGGAATCAAAGTTTCGGATAGATGCAGTGTTTCCACTTGAGTTTTTACAGCCGTTATATAGCTTTGTGACGTCATAGGGAAAGACGTCATTTGTGTCGGGATTATACTGAAAATGAGCTCTCCGGTTTTTGATCATTATTGCCTCCTGATTTTTGAAACTGAATCTCCCGATTTTTTTGTTTTTGACTGATTTCATTTGGACCGCTACGACCTCTTCATCTCAGAGTAGCACCAGTAACCCACGTCCTCAGTTATTTGCCGGATGTATTCCAATCTCTGTCTTCCTCTATAGTTTTTGACCTCTACAGTTCCCTCTAGTATCATGGAAGTCATTCCCTGATATCTTAACAGATGTTTTATTACCCACCGAGCGAGGTGGCGCAGTGGTTAGCACACTGGACTCGCATTCGGGAGGACGACGGTTCAATCCCGTCTCCAGCCATCCTGATTTAGGTTTTCCGTGATTTCCCTAAATAGTTTCAGGCAAATGCCGGGATGGTTCCTTTGAAAGGGCACGGCCGATATCCTTCCTCATCCTTCCCTAACCCGAGCTTGCGCTCCGTCTCTAATGACCTCGTTGTCGACGGGACGTTAAACAACACTAACCTAACCTAACCTTTTATTACCCTGTCCCTTCTTGTTGTCAGTGTTTTGCACATATTTCATTCCTCTCCCATTCTGCGCAGAATCTCCTCGCCTTATCAGTCCACCTAATTTTTACCATTCCTCCGCAGCACTGCATCTCAAATGCTTCGACTCTCTTCTTTTCCGGTTTTCTCTCGGTCCACGTTTCACTACCATACAATGCTGTGCTCCAAACGTATATTCTCAGAAATTTCTTCCTCAAATTGAGGCCTGTGTTTGGTACTGGTAGACTTCTCTTGGCCAGGAATGCTCTTTTTGCCATTGCCAGTCTGCTTTTGATGTCCTCTTTGTTCCGTTCATCATCGGTTGTTTTGCTGCCTAGTTAGCAGAATTCCTTAACTTCATCTACTTCGTGACCACTGTTCTCATTTCTGCTACTTTTCTTTACTTTAGTCTTTCTTCATTTTACTCTCAATCCATATTCTGTACTCATTAGACTGTTCTTGAATTTTAATTCCAACCTGAACCGTTCTGTTATTTTCATCATTGCTTCTTCGATATACAGATTGAACAGTATGGGGCGAAAGATTACATTCCTGACTTACACCCTTCGTTCTTTCTCGTCCACTCTTATTATTCCCTCTTGGCTCTTTTACTTATTGCATATTACCCGTCTCTCCCTATAGCTTACCCATATTTTCCTCAGAATTTCGAACATCTTGCACCATTTTACATCGTCGAACGCTTTTTGCAGATCGATAAACTTTATGAACATGTCTTGATTTTTCTTTAGTCTTGCTTCCATTACCAAAAAATGGTTCAAATGGCTCTGAGCACTATGGGACTTAACATCTGAGGTCATCAGTCACTTAGAACTACTTAAACCTAACTAACCTAAGGACATCACCCACATCCATGCCCGAAGCAGGATTCGAACCTGTGACCGTAGCGGTCGCGCGGTTCCAGACTGAAGCGCCTAGAACCGCTCGGCCACAACGGCCGGCGCTTCCATTACCAACTGCAACATCATAACTGCCTCTCTGGTGCCTTTACCTTTCCTAAAGCCAAACTGATCGTCATCTAAAACGTCCTCGATTTTCTTTTCCATTCTTCCGTATGTTATTCTTGTAAGCGACTTGGATGCATGAGCTGTTAAGCTGTTTGTGCGATAATTCTCGCTCTTGTCAGCTCTTGCAGTCTTCGGAATTGTGTGGGTGATATTTTTCCGAAAGTCGGATGGTATGTCGCCAGAGTCATACATTCTAAGCACCAACGTGAATAGTCGTTTTATTGCCACTACACGCAGTGTCACAGCTAATTAGCGTTAATTAACAGTGAATTAGGACGATTGCTAAGAAAGTTGCAGGTGTTGGCAGTGACAGAAGGCACTTCCTGCAATAGAGCGAGCTGGCCGGCGAGATCCTTGGCAACGTTCCGACACGCGCACGCACTTAGCACACGCACACGCGCTGTGTTCACTTTTCTACGACCTCCTCAAGGCCGACCCGTGTCGCGTGGACGGATTTAGCCCGCCACGCGCCACCTTACTGCTCTGTTTCCCACACCTCTCTCTCTCTCTCTCTCTCTCTCTCTCTCTCTCCTCTCAGCGCTTCGCCTTCCGGAGTCCGCACTGCCTAATATCAGCCTACGACCTCTCTGTTTCAGGAAGCTGTACCTCACGTAGCTCTTCTGGACAATGCGACAGAGCTAAACTGCAAAGCTGCCACCACAACTAATGGCCATGAGGCAGGTGAGTGTCACGCGCTATTTGCTACATTTTACTTCTCGGCGCAAGCACAAATAGCAAGTCTGCCTACACCTCATGCTAAACAGAGCCCAAACATGTAAAACTGGCTAGGTACGAGAATTTGTACTGGAAAGAGCAGGTGCAAGTCTGGCGTTGTGAATGCAAGAAAGACGTTGAGAAATGTTTCCATGTGTATTGGATTAGGAACGGAACTTTGAATTTATTGTTAACTGCCACATAAACAATGTGGTCAATATGAGCACGACGAGTTGGTGTACAGCGCCAGATTTGCACCTGGTGGCCAAAATTGGAACTAATTTTTTTTCCAGCTTAAATCAGTTCCGCATCAACGTATTAGCATACCAAGTTTCCCTGCCATACGCTAATTGCAGTCCACACTTGACCTGTGTGAGTAGCTGTATTTTAATTAGAATTATAACCCCCTCCCGACCGCACTTTTTCTCAGTTGATGGAATTCTTATCCCCATTACAGTGCAACCAGTGATAATTAGGGGCAATTATCTCCAATTATTTGCGCCCCTTCTCTGAAACTAAGCCCGCTATCGGTGTGGTGGCAAGGCCACGACTAATTCCAACGCAGATGAAACGAACGCGAGATACTGTTGTCCCTGGCTGGCTCAGTGTGTGTGCTGGCCGCTGCCTCCAGTGGCTCGGTCTTTCTTCCGCTCTCTCGTTACCCGCTGCGACCGCTGGCTTTTGCCGCGCACACAGGATGCTGCGCTTGAAAGGAAGTTTAATACCGCTGAAAGGGCTGGCGCACCCCTGCTGCTGCTACCTCCGCCATAATAACGGAATTAACGACCTGCGACGACCACCAGCCGTCGCCGCACTGTTTACGTCAGCCGGCACCAGATACACAAGGTCGAAAGGGATACGGGCAGGGAACAGAAGAATCGAGAGGAAATAAAGAAAAAAAAAAAAAAAAAAGGCACCAGCGCTGACCTAGGAGACGGCAGCCTGGGAAGCGCAACGGCGCAGTCGTTGAGGAAGGTCGGGCAGTTCGTTGGATCTGAATGCTTGACTCTTTGACGTACATTATTAGCAGCCATCTCGGAAAGACTTTATTGGATTTCCGTCACGTACCGTAGAGATGCGAGACGTCAGAATTGCTTCCAGGAAATGAGGGGGGCGAGCGGACGTTGAAAGTTCCGCGAAAACGGGAGTGGGTGGTTTTGCAGGTGAATTAAATTGCGTGTCAATGAAGTCTGAAGGTCGGAACCGCTTTATAAAACACCGTGTCCGCCCGTACGTAGGTCGCGCCTGAATACAGGGTACTTATAAAGTAGTTACACAAAAGTAACCTTTGATTTCGAAAAAAGATAAGTAACTTACTGAAATGCAGTATATATTCAATTTTTGTTTGCAAACGTTCGTTGCTGCTACCTTTGGTAACAATACAAACGTCGCATCTGTAATGGATTTTCTGAGAACTCCTATGAAGCGAGTCTGGGTGTATGGTGGTAACTGCTTGTGTTATCCATTGTCGCAGTTCGTTGACGTTTCCCGGACGCGTAAGATCAAACACTCTGTCTTTATTGTAACCCCATGCATAAAATTCCGTTTGGAATAAATCAGGCGATCGTGGTAGCCAAGATATTGTTCCACGACGTCCAATTCAAGTCGGCGCATTCCTACAGAGATGTGCGACAACTTCATGATAATAATGTGGTGGCACGCCAAATAATAATAATAATAATAATAATAATAATAATAATAATAATAAGCGAGTCCCGAGGTTTCTGCTCATCCCATATCCGAACATTATGCCTTTTAACATTGCAGCAGGTATCGAAGGTGGCTTCATTACTGAACACAATTTTAACAAGAAAAACATCTTCAGTCTCTGCACCATTATACACGACTCCATGACAACTTTTGAAATAACTCATTCGCGCGTGCCGCCTAGCGGGAATGTCGGGAACTGAGAGTGTTGGGGGGGGGGGGGGGGGGAATAAAACATGAAGATTCAGTGCTGTATCAAATATTTCTATAAGTTGTTTATCCTTTTTCTCAATTAAATGCTACTTTCGTACAACTGATTTCTGAACACCCTGTACAAGCCGTACCCAAATTGTAACGAGGGAAGAAAAATACAGTGTAGAAAAATGTATGTCGCCTCACAAATATTCAAAAAAACTATTTAGAATACGGTAGCTGTCAAATTTTTTATGAGTGTATGTAAATTACGTATATTACATAGAAGCAGCAACCTCAGAACACAGGAAACACCCACAGACAAATTCAATAGATCAGGCGGATACTAACTTACGTAAAACTTTTGTCAATCAGTATACGTAGGACAAACACGCCTGATTTTAGTGCCGCAGGGCACTAAAAAGTAGTACCTTTCATAATGTATTTGCTGACCACTTGGCAGCCCACGATTGCAAACCAACTGAAGCAGACGTAAAACGCAAATTTCGTCTACAAGCCTTAGCTGATACAATAATACCGACAAAGCGCTGAGTCAGTCCCGTCATAGCAAGCAAGGGGTGGGATCAGCACACTTCTCTCCAGGTCGTTATCAAATTCGTGACCTGAACTAAAACAGACACAGATAATAAGAAAAAACTATATGAAAAACTTAAAACAAAAGAAAATTTCGACATACAGAACGCATTAATAGAAGGAAAACAGATAATGGTTCATTATTTAACACATTAAAGGAACTATAAAAAAGAAACCGACACACACACACACACACACACACACACACACACACACACACACACACACACAGGGAGAGAAAGCGAACAGAGTTCAAATGAGGCCTTTTCAGACGAATCACGACGTTTTTGTATGGCGTGAAACGTCTGAAAGCAATCACACTGCAACGAGGAATGCAGGCCGGAGGAATGGCCATAACGGTCTGGGGAATGTTTTCGTAGCATTCTCTGGGTGATCTCGTAATTCCAGGACGCACAGTGGATCAACACAAGTATGCGTTTATACATGGAGACAATGTCCACTCCTATATGCAGTTTGTTTCTCCTCACCACGATGGCATCTACCAGGAGCACAATGCAACATGGCTCGCAGTGTACGTGTGTGGTTCGAAGAGCAGCAGGATGAGTTTACCGTATTTCTCTGGCCACCAGACTCCCCGAATCTGTAGCCAAAAGAAAATCTGTGGGACCACCTAGATCGGGCTGTTCGTGCTACGGATCTTTAATAGAGAAACCTAGCGTAGCTGGCCACTTCACTGGAATTGGCATGGCTCCACATCCCTGTCGGTATGTTCCAGAACTTCATTTATTCCCCTCCCGCACAACGGTCTGCACTGCAGAAGGTAATTATTCAGGCTTTGGACAGGTGGTCAGTTTAACGTGATCTGACAATATATGAAGAGGAGGAAGGGAGGAAGGGCCTAAG
This sequence comes from Schistocerca cancellata, assembly GCF_023864275.1. Taxonomy (NCBI): domain Eukaryota; kingdom Metazoa; phylum Arthropoda; class Insecta; order Orthoptera; family Acrididae; genus Schistocerca; species Schistocerca cancellata. The sequence continues at coordinate 350,342,619 of NC_064634.1, read as the reverse complement.
GGATGAAACTTTGTTCATCATAAGTCTATGAATCATGTACACTTTGTTCTATGTATTATCGTGTTTTAACCGCTTGCGTATCATACTGCATGATAAGGAATTTGGGGAACAGCCCAGCATTTGCCTAAACGAGCGTGGAAAACTGCCTAAAAACGACACTCAGGCTGGACCCAAGTCGTTAATCGATCGCGCGGATCCGACCCAGGTCTGGCTCACATCTCTGTCTAGCAAGCTACCGCGCTGCGCGCTACGCCATTCGAACAGGTCGATAGAGTGCGATTAAGTATGTATAAAATTATTGCGATAAGAACAAATTTATTCTAGCCACTTCAAAATTATTACGCGTAGAACACCTTTAGTTTCGAAATTCAGGTCCTACGTTCGTGTTACGTCGTGGGTAGATGTCAGAAATTTCCGCGCAGGGAAACCTGATCTTGTTTCCTCGCTGTATTAGCCATCGCCGTTCATGAGGTCCAAAATAGACTCACAGGACCATAATTTCTCATCAGTTTGGAGACGATATTGTGTCAGTATCCATCCCGATCACACTGCCATCATTTCGCAACCTATTCAACAAAAATGAGAGAAAAACGGAATGATATCGCATGGTAACGCAAATTTTCAGCTCATATCTGCAAGATGTGTCATCAAGCAGTTAAAAGCTGTTTGAGCTTCATTCACAACTAAATCAAATACCAGAGGTGCGATCTGCTGTACTCTTTTTTTATTTTATTTTTCAAGCTATTTCGGTTGCATAAAATATCCTAGTGTACAGATTATTATACGCAACGAAATCACACGGAAGAGCTCTAGCGTTCAGCGTTCATTGTGAAGCCCCATCGGTCCCCAAATTAATATCGCACTCGATTTGGCTCCAACGACGCAGTTGAAAATTACATCGGTAATGAGTCAATCATTCGCGCGCAACACACTTACGAATTAAATGTTCGAGAGTAATTTGGCAGATGCGACAGGAAGAAAACTCGGTGATGTTGCTAGGGGTAATTAAAAATCTAAAATCTAGAAATAAATATTTTATTATCTGCTGGATGGACATTACATCTTATGCAGACATTGTTGGGAGCTAATTTCTGGGTGTCAGTTCAATGTCGCGCTTCAAAGAGGGAAAAAACCATTCACTCTGTAAATTTTATTCAGAATATAGCATGCTTTGCTTATGTAAGTTGTTATTGCGACCGCTAAGACAACTAACTATTTCTAAATCTAATAACACGTAGCAACATGATTAAATGTAGAAACTTTATGAAAATAAATTGTTGCCTTGATTTTGCCGTTTTCTGCTTCGCGACTGACACACATGTCTTTACGACGGCAGCATTTTAGAGTCCGTAAGGCTATGTTTACTTTGCACCGTTCATGTAACGAATGTTTGCTCATATTTTTCTACTGCTGGCTCTAGAGTATCGCAGATCCTACTTGCCGTGAAATACACGAGGATTATTGGTGAAATTATAGCCATTGCTTATGGTGATCCGAAGCAGTTTGAAGAGCCTGTAAATGCTGCAGAGTAGGTTGTGCTGAGAAATAAGTTACATATTTCCAGAGTTAATTAGCACTGAAGTTAGCCAGTCACGTCGTTGCGCGTGAAAATTCAAGCGGCCCGCCATATACAGTAATAATATTAGTTGTTCTCATAGCGTAGGTGATACCGCACGAGATTATTCAGCCTTTGGCTCGGGTTCGATCCTTCCTACCGTCCCACGCCTAATTTTTTTATCGCTCTCTTGTTCGATTTTAGTAAACCAAACGAAATACACTTTTGACGACACCGTTTGTGGCGGGCTGTTTGCATTCGAGCGCGAAATGGCTCGATCGGCTAAGTTAAGTCCTAATTATATCGGAAACGGTGCAATGTAATTTTTCTTAAAAATTATTTCTCAGCGCAGTATGTCCGGTAACACCGTTACAAGCTTTCCGAACTGTTTCTGACCACGTTCTATAACGCCGCCGTTACCTCGCAATATTACCTGAATAACGCCTGTAATGAACTTCGAAAATATTCAAGCAGATGACAAGCAGCATTCACATCGAGACTGAAATAGATGAAGGACATGGGATCTTTTTGAGACAGCATTTATTCAGTACATAATGCGTTTGCAGTGATTAAGACCTCCAGCAGATCTGCAAGGCGTAATATACACAAAATGTAATACCGGTATCTCTAACATGAAGCCTCCCCGAATGACCATAGAAATAGTTACATGTCTCCTTTGTCAAAAACAGATTTATAATGACTATATTCATAACATTCTCGGATAATTGCGTACAGCCCCGAAAAAACTCCATGTAATCCTAGGACAGCGAAAGCAGTAAGCTCGTGTCCAGAATAAATAAAATTATCTCCAGTCGTTTCTATTGGTTATAGCAATATATCGGTGACACAGTTGTAGCACTAAACCTTAGCTCACGTTGACGAGAATGTGATCGTGTGTAGTAAAGCAGCGTGTTATGATCCATGTATCCTCCCTGCTTCATCCGTCGTGCATTATTTTGCTACCAAGGTAGCAGAATTTCGTCGGTACGTTTACTACATTCTCCCCAAGATTCACGCTAAGTTTGCCGCTAATTTCACTTCTTGTGCTCCTTAATGCTTTCGCCTTTCTTCGGTTTCCTCAAACATTCTTTGCTCTGTCGACCGTTCATTCTACTTAACATGTCCTGTAACGCTTCCTTATTTTCACTGATGACCTGTATGTCATCAGTGAAGTTTATCATTAATACACAGTCACGCTGATTTTTAATTGCATTTCTGAGCCGTTCTTCTGTTCTTCCTTTCTTGCTTTTTTTTATTAAGTTGCTTTCATGTCTGTTCGGTACACATCTATAACTACATTTACATCTACATTACTGCTCTGCAGTTCACAATTACGTGCCTTAGAGAGGGTTCATCGAACCACCTTTAAGTTATTCCTCATTTTTGAACGTCGCGTGGGAAAAACGAGCACTTAAATATTTCTGTGCGAACTCTCATTTCTCTTATTTTATTATGACGATCATTTCTCCCCATGTAGGCGGGTGCCAGCAAAAAAATATTCGCAGTCTAAGGATACAGCTGGTGATTGATATTTCATGAGGAGATCCTGCCGCAATGAAAAACGCCTTTTTTTAATGATTTCGATCCCAATTCACGTATCACGGCCGTAGCACACTCTCCTCTATTTCGTGATAGTAAAAAAAGGAGCTGCCTTTCTTTGAACTTTTTCGTTGTGCTCCATCAGTCTCATCTAACGCGGATCCCACACTGCACAGCAGTATTCCAGAAGAGAACGGACAGGCATGGCTTAGTAGCCTCTTTAGTAGATATATTGCCCTCTATAAGTGCTCTACCAAGAAACTGCAGTGTTTGGTTTGCTTTCGTACTTAAGAAAGAAAAAAGAAAAAATGGTTCAAATGGCTCTCAGCACTATGGGACTTAACTTCTAAGGTCATCAGTCCCCTAGAACTTAGAACTACTGAAACCTAAGTAACCTAAGGACATCGCACACATCCATGCCCGAAGTAGGATTCGAACCTGCTACCGTAGCGGTCACGTGGTTCCAGACTGTAGCGCCTAGAACTGAACGGCCACCCCGGCCGGCAAGAAAAAATAAAGAAAAGTACTTAAGTCATTCGTAATTGTAATCAAAAATGTTCAAATGTGTGTGAAATCTTATGGGACTTAACTGCTGAGGTCATCAGTCCCTAAGCTTACACACTATTTAACCTAAATTATCCTAAGGACAAACACACATACCCATGCCAGAGGGAGGACTCGAACCTCCGCCGGGACCAGCCGCACAGTCCATGACTGCAGCGCCCTAGACCACTCGGCTAACCTCGTGCGGCGTAATTGTAATCCATAGGTATTTAGTTGAATTTACAGCCTCTGGATTTGCAGCTGATTTTAAGCAAGCTTCCAGTGAGCTAAGGATTTGAAATTTGAAACATAGCTTAGCATTGGGTAACGATACAATATTGATTCGCTTTCTTGTCGGTCTCTTCGCTAGGGGTGGGGGCGGGGTTGAAAACCTTTGGTAACGCCTAAAACCTCGGCTGCCTTGCAGAACCAGTGTGTTAGCCTCTGGCGACAATGGGAACAGTACAGCAAAGTACTCAGAAGGTATCCCTGAACAACTTCTGAAAGTTTGGCAGTGAAGTTCTAGGTCAGCCTGTACATATCGCGCCCTTCGTGTATGGCGTCCAGAAAACTATAGACGAATCTGTTATTTCCATACGAAAAAAAAAAAAAAAACGGAGATAGCAACCTAACCGAAAAATATCATCATAAACGAACATAATGTCCCGCGAATGTAAACGGGAAGATTACATTCGCTCGTGGAGGAAGTTTATATCACAACCTAGGGGAGCCAGTCGCATTCAACGAAGCTTGCGAGCTGCCTGCAGAGAAGGCAGGAGCGGCTGAGATAAGGAGCGGCCTCCCTGCACGAAACTCGCGGAGCGTCGGGCGTGGGCGTCTGCGTGCGTGTGGCCGGCCGCTCAGCTGTGACCCCGAACGGAGCGCCAGCTAAAGGTCACCGCTTCGACCCGCCCCGGGGCCGACACGTGCCCGCCTATACTCGATGCGGTCGGCCGTGCTCGCAAACTTTCTCCTTCTCGGAATAGTTGCCTCCGGCGCCCGGCCGTCGTGATAACGTTAAAATATGCGCCTCCGCTACCGAGCTCCGCTACCCGCTCAACACGTCCTAGCGGCCACGCCGAGCAATAGTTCCGAGCTACGGCGACCATCACTGTTCGGGCCCAGCATCGGTTAACATTAATTTTGATGGGAAATCTGTACTCCACGAGACACCTGATGGGAAATCTGTACTCCACGAGACACCTGACGGTGTGTGGCGGAGGGTACTTCTGGTACCACTGTCTGGTTCCCCTCTTCCCTGTTTCATTCACTCATGGCGTGTGGGAAGAATGATAGTCGATAAACCTCTGTATCATTTCAAATTTCTCGAATTTCCTCGTTTTGGTCATTTCACTAGGCTTATGTGGGAGGAAGTAATACGTCTCCGATTCTTCCCGGACGTTCTCTCTCGGAATTTCGATGGTAAATCATTGCATGACGCACAATACCTCTCTTGTAGAGTCTGGCAGTGGAGTCTGTTGAGCATTTCTATATCGCTCTCACGCCGATTAAACTATCGTGTGACGAAACGCGCCGCTCCTCGTTGGATCTTCTCTATGTCTTACATCAGTCCTACGTGATATGGATGAGCAATAATCAATAATCGGTCGAATAAGTGTTTATCTACATGTACATTTATACTCCGCAAGCCACCCAACGGTGTGCGGCGGAGAGCACTTTACGTGCCACTGTCATTACCTCCCTTTCCTGATCCAGTCGCGTATGGTTCGCGGGAAGAACGACTGCCGGAAAGCCTCCGTGCGCGCTCGAATCTCTCTAATTTTACATTCGTGATCTCATCGGGAGGTATAAGTCGGGGGAAGCAATATATTCGATACCTCATCCAGAAACGCACCCTCTCGAAACCTGGACAGCAAGCTACACCGCGATGCAGAGCGCCTCTCTTGCAGAGTCTGCCACTTGAGTTTGCTAAACATCTCCGTAACGCTATCACGCTTACCAAATAACCCTGTGATGAAACGCGCCGCTCTTCTTTGGATCTTCTCTATCTCCTCCGTCAACCCGATCTGGTACGGATCCCACACTGATGAGCAATACTCAAGTATAGGTCGAACGAGTGTTTTGTAAGCCACCTCCTTTGTTGATGGACTACATTTTCTAAGGACTCTCGCAATTAATCTCGACCTGGCACCCGCCTTACCAACAATTAATTTTATATTATCATTCCACTTCAAATCGTTCCGTACGCATACTCCCAGATATTTTACAGAAGTAACTGCTACCAGTGTTTGTTCTGCTATCATATAATCATACAATAAAGAATCCTTCTTTCTATGTATTGGCAATACACTACATTTGTCTATGTTAAGGGTCAGTTGCCACTCCCTGCACCAAGTGCCTATCCGCTGCAGATCTTCCTGCATTTCGCTGCGATTTTCTAATGCTGCAACTTCTCTGTTGTGTAAGCCTCTTCCTTTGTGGGTGAATTACATATCCTTAAGATTCTTCCATTGAATCTCAGCTGGCATCTGCATTTCCTACTACCTATTTTTTGTCGTCATTTCACTTAAGGTTCCTCTGTTAGTTGCTCCTAGATATTTTACGGTAGATACTGTTCCCAGCAGTTTGTCATCAGCGGTGTAGTTGTACAGTGGTGGATTACTTCTCTACGTATGCGCAATGTTACATATATTAAAGTTCAGGGCCAACTGCCAATCGCCACACCATTCATCCATTCCTTTTACTAATCGCTGCACTCTTCTGGCGTCATCAGCTAATAGTTTTACGGAGCCTCCGACATTTTCTTCTAGATTATTTTTGTATCCTGTGAACAGTAATTGTCCTGTCAAACTTTTAAGGGGTAGCCTACTCTTGAAACTAACTTTACACCTGTGTGGATTGGCACCTGAGGTCGTTTGGGTTCAAACGATTCAAATGGCTGTGAGCACTATGGAACTTAACATCTGAGGTCATTAGTCCCCTAGACTTAGAACTACTTAAACCTATCTAACCTAAGAACATCACAAACGTCCATGCCCGAGGCAGGATTCGAACCTGCGACAGTAGCCGTCTCACGGTTCCGGACTGAATCGCCTAGAACCGCTCGGCCACAGCGGCCGGCTCGTTCGGAATGAAGTATGTAATGAGGATGCGAGGTACCTTCTGTCACCGTAAGTCAGCTGCGCAGTCATCTTACAACCCCAGTAAACTGTTTTCATATCACACAGATAAGATGAAAGGAGGGGTTGTTGTAGTTAAACTACTTGTCACATTAACCAAGCTCTGTCAGCCACGCGGGATTAGCCGAGCGGTCTTAGGCGCTGCAGTCATGGACTGTGCGGCTGGTCGCGGTGGAGATTCGGGCGTGGGTGTGTGTGTCTGTCCTTAGGATAATTTAGGTTAAGTAGTGTGTAATCTTAGGGACCGATGACCCTAGCAGTTAAATCCCATAAGATTTCACACACATTTGAACACTTGTTAACATTTGAAGCTCTGTCAGAGGTTAAAAAGATGATACGAGGAAGAATCGTAGGACCAAACCGGATCTTTAGTTTTCTAATCTGATGCTTAATTAACATCCACCCACAAAAACGAAAAACAAAACAAGACAAAACAAAAAAGGTGTGGCACTGTTGGCTGGACTCACCGGAGGTTTAGATTAAGCCGCTTATTGGAAAGTGTTTCCTACCTCTGAGCGCAGGTCCATTCCCTCGCGGTGCAGTAGAGCTGTTTATTAAGTGTATCTGTCGAGCCTAGGTTATTGCAATGAGTGTGTATACAGAGCAGTGTCATGTTTGTGTTGAATGATGATGAGAGGAGGAAGACGGTGAAATGCGGTGCCCGAGCCGGCCGGAGTGGCCGAGCGGTTCTAGGCGCTACACTCTGGAACCGCGCGACCGCTACGGACGCAGGTTCGAATCCTGCCTCGGGCATGGATGTGTGTGATGTCCTTAGGTTAGTTAGGTTTAAATAGTTCTAAGTTCTAGGGGACTGATGACCTCAGAAGTTAAGTCTCATAGTGCTGAGAGCCATTTCTTTGAACCGGTGCCCGAATACAGCCCACTCCTCTGGAAGCGTTGAAAGTCGACATTTGATGGGTGATCACCATGACCAGTGTCTATCGCCCTTCTCCGTGACACACTGCGAAGGAGTCTGAGATCTAATCCAGGACACCGTAGCAGCGTATGGTGACCGGGAACCGTGCGTCGTCTCGTTTTCACCCCTTGCTGACCAAACACTGCCGGTGAAAATTCCTTTTACCACCGCGATTGAAACTGGCTACCCAAGAGTGGAAGCCACCGGTCGGGCATAACTTAGCGGCCTGGGAAACACAGGTGGATGCTGAGCTACGCGCAGCACAAGAGTATGAGGGGTGTCTGGCAGCGGCGCCTCACCTGCAGCCAGGGGTGCCGCGATCCGAATGCGGCGCCGCGCTTGGCGCCCGCCATCGATTCGCCGCCGCCGCCGCCAGCCCCGCCGCCCCCACGGCGGGCCAGACGCGACAGAGCCGCCGCCGCCCCCTCGCGCCCCTGGCCGCCACTTGCCACGTGCCGACCTCCGCCGCCACACCCTCCACCCCCGCACCGTCCAAAAACGCGACACTTCCTCGCGCCGCGCCGCCGCTGCACCCCCTGCTGCTGCTGCGCCGGCAGCCCCTACTACTCCCACACCTACACGCAAAAGCAAACTCCGTGAGGCGTCCTGCAGCGAAATAAAAGCTTGCCCTTTCACTCGCGGTGCCACCGTGCACACCCTGGAGGACATCTCCTCCCTCCCTCCCTCCCTCACCCCCTCCCGCCACTCTTCCCTAAGTACTCTTGCCGTCTAAGGGCACTGCTGTTTATATTCCTGACCTTTAAGCCCTACAGCGCACGTGAGTTGTGCAATGACGACGCCTGGTGAGGACTTACTCATTACCCTCGCCGTTTGACAAAAAGTCTCCCCTCCGGGTTTTTCTACACAGCAGCGCTCGCTGAGCCCCGCGTTTTAATTGGACGTAGGAACCCCGACTGTACACACACCCCTCGCGCTCTGGCGGAACAATACAACGGACGTGTAACTAGGAGAATAAAACTAGCCAACCAGTTGCATATCTTATGGTTCGTCTTGCAACAGCATTTTTTTTTATTAGATGCACTGCTTTATGATGTGTGTGTGTGTGTGTGTGTGTGTGTGTGTGTGTGTGTGTGTGTGCGTGTGCACGCCCGCGCGCGCGCTCGCGTGCTGCACTTTGTTTCCATTTCCAGCGTTCCGTATACGGTAAGATAATGGGAGTCAGAACAGAAGCTTTCGTGCAGAAGTACAAGTGAACGAATAGGTTCGCCCTCGCGAAAAGAAACAAATTCTGCATATTACCTCCAACAGGCAGTAGTTAACTTCAATAAGATTAATCAGAGTGGGAGTTCAAAAATGGCTCTGAGCGCTATGGGACTTAACTTCTGAGGTCGTCAGTCCCCTTGAACATAGAACTATTTAAAGCTAACTAACCTAAGGACATCACACACTTCCATGCCCGAGGCAGGATTCCAACCTGCGACCGAAGCGGGTGCGCGGTTCCAGACTGTAGCGCCTAGAACCGCTGGGCCACCCAGTCGGCTAGAGTGGGAGTCTGAACCAAGTTACTTCCTAATATGAGCTTAGTATCTCAATCACTCTCTTTCCGACTCGTTTAATACTACCTATATCACTTTTGCGTAACACCCGTAGCGTGTTAACGTGTAGTAAGAGACGGAAGTCAACAATAATTTTCAAATTAAAGTACCTTCTTTTCCTTATTTTCTGATCTATCAAAGCTAATCGTCATTCAAGAATAGTACAAAGCTTTTGTTAGTTCATTACGGTACTCCCAATATCAAAGTCAAAAATATTAGCGCGCTGTTCTGTTTATCTTAAACTGATAAGGGTGCATATTCATCAGTTGGTTTTGCTGCTCTTGTGGTCGACGTGGTCAAACAACACAGACATTAACATCGTGTTTTCGTAATGATTAAAAGTGTTATTTACGAAATAAGTTCCGAAAAGTGTGTGTACTCTTCCCGTGTGCTTCTAACAACTTATGGAAATGTAGATGAAATAGGATTTTCGTAAGCTACATGCGGAGATTCGCAAATATGGTCCTGAAATTTTTTCTCGCAGTAAAATTACGTTTAGATACTAAAGTGAAGCGTTAATTCGCCAACCAAATTCACATTGATCTTATTTAGTTCCAGATCCGATAGTGTACAGAGAGTTCTGCGCAATTCAGTAATGCAGTAAAGTTAACGTGATGACAACAACTGTTTAGGTATAGTTTTCGTAGCATAATTATCACTTTTACGGATTTGAATAAAGAATATGCATAGGCGATGGAACAAAGGTGCTGAAGCAAGTTTGAGTTTTATATGAAAAATAGCGTTTGCATAAAAGGCGGATCTCATAATAATAAGACCAAGCGAGGTGGCACAGTGGTTAGCACACTGGACTCGCATTCGGGAGGACGACGGTTCAGTCCCGCGTCCGGCCATCCTGATTTCGGTTTTCCGTGATTTCCCTAAATCGCTCCAGGCAAATTCCGGGATGGTTCCTTTGAAAGGGCACAGCCGACTTCCTTCCCCGTCCTTCCCTAATCCGATGAGAGCGATGACCTCGCTGTTTGGTCTCTTCCCCCAAACAACCCAACCCAACCCATAATAATCAGAGCACAAGAATGCAATCAAATTGGGCCTCCAATGCAGTGTAGACACACGTTCGGAGCTAATCTTAGAGGCACAGATCTCATTAAGTTCAAAAGTTTACTTTTACAGAAACCTTATACCCGCAAGTCATCCAAGAGGCAGAGGAAGGTTTTGTCAGGAAATGGTTCAATTTGGGGAAGAAAATCCAATATCTGGAGGAGAATATCGTAACGTAATCACCATCTGTATATTCTCTAACCTACTAATATCTCTGTTTTTCTATACGAATTTACCTGTAAGGGGTAAGAAAGTAGACGAGCAATTGTTGGGTAACTGATTGCTCAGGCGAACCAAGGGGCTACCAGCAGCGTCTCCTCAAAGGCCATTCAACGAAAGTTGCTGCATATGGGCGTTCACAGAAAGGGCATGGTTCGTGCACTCATGCTGATTGGCTCAAAAATGGCTCTGAGCACTATGGGACTTAACACCTGAGGTCATCAGTCCCCCTAGAACTTAGAACTACTTAAACCTAACTAACCTAAGGACATCTCGTACATCCATGCCCGAGGCAGGATTCGAACCTGCGACTCTAGCGGTCGCGCGGGTTCCAGACTGAAGCGCCTAGAACCGCTCGGCCACACGGGCCGGCCATTCTGATTACTGTTCATCGGTGACGAAGGCTGGAATTTGCACGCCAATATCGCAAGTGGACGCCCACTGAAAGGAGAAAGATGGCCTTTTCAGATGAATCACGTTTGATGCCCCGTCGGACAAATGGTCGTTGGTGTGTACAGCGTGATACGCTCGAAAGCAAACAAGGAGGGAACGTTGTGGTCTGCGGAATGTTTTAATGGCATTCATTGGGTGATCTCGTCATTCTAAAAGGCACACTCGATAAACACAAGTCTGCATCTGCCCTTGGGGACCAATCCCACCACTACATGTAGTTTGTTTTTCCTCAGCGCCTTGGCATCTACCAGCAGGACAATGAAACATGACACACAGCTCGCAGAGTACGTGTACGGTTCGAAGAGCACCAGGATGAATTTAGCGCACTTCCCATGCCACCGAACTCGCCAGATTTAAACCTGATCGAGAATCTGTGGGACCACTTCGGTCGGGCTGATCGCACCATGGATCCTCAACAGAGGAACCTGGCGCACTGGTGTCTGTATGGCTCCACATCCCTGTCGGTACCTTCCAGAACCCAAGTTATTCTCTTCTTGCACGTCTCTCGCTGCAAATGTGGTTATCCAGGGTTTTGACAGGAAGTCACATCATGTGGTTATCCAGGGTTTTGACAGGAAGTCACATCAGTGTCACTAGTCAATGTATTTGGCTGATTAAGCGAGTTTGCAGGTCCGAGCAATGCAGTGGCATATCACCTCCAATAGGATTGTGCCTAGTAAAGCAGTGTGCCGTTCGTAGCGTTCGGTTGATGACAACTTTACCAGAGTTCCTTTTAATGAACTCTGTACTTGAAACCGAAAGTTTGTTACTAACATACCTTGCAGAATTTCAAACTTTGTGAAATAAAACAAGGAAGCCTCGCGATCAGGCCCTGAAAACCTAGCGATACTCGACCGGCCGCCGTGTATACTCAGAACATCATCGGATGCGGTATGGAGAAGCTTGGGTAAGCACATCGCACTTTCGGCCGTTGTCGACGGTCCTACGTTGGTACCGTTATCTCCCTACAAGGTAACCCCTCAATTGGCATCACGACAGTGGACTACACCTGATCCAGTCTTCGCACCAAGGAAAAATCCCTGGCAGCTCCAAGAAATGATTCTGGTTCTCCCACGAGGATCTGTCGCGTTGAGCACTCCGCTACAGTTAGTGAAATAGGTAAACTAAAAATTGAACTGGAACAAGAAGTCGTGTTAAAATCACTACTAGCAGCTGCGAAAGAAAAGTTTTTGTTTTGCGAGATGGAGAACGAGTCACATTAGATAACACGTAAGCTATTGACTCGTTTAGCGGTCTTGTTACGTCGTAGAGTGCCTGGGGTAACAGCGTCGTCAGTTCGGGAAGGTCAGTAACGACGACAGAGGCCGCATAGGGAGGGTAACAAAAGGATGGCAGAGACCAAAAAAAGAGTGCGCTGCAAATCGGCAGGGGGCGGCGAAGCGGACGGTAATTGGCAAAAGCCCGCAGGAGGCTGGCAGGCAGCAAGGAGGCGGCGTGGGTCGGCCGTCACGCCGCACAAATATAGCGCGTCGGGTAGGCCATGGCGTCGCCCGGCAACGCGCAGACGACCCCATCGAGCGGCGCGCGGCTGGGCCGAAGTAGGTCAGTAGTGCCAGCATCTAGCACACGCATCGATCGCCACCTCCCGCCACACCGCCGGCGCGCCGCGGTGCACCTTCCGCTCCCCTCCCCCCTTCCCCTCTCCGCCATCCCCTCCCTCCTGCTCGAGCGTCGCGGTCACCCCTCCCGCAACCACTCCTGCCACCACCAGCGTCACTACCTTCACCATCACTGCCACAACCACCAACCACCGCCGCAGCCATCCGGCCGCCAACCAATGCCAGGGCCGCTCCGTCGCGGCAGCAGCGCCGCCACGGCACCTGGCGGCCGCCTGGCGAAACAGGTGGCGCCCTATACTTCCGCCAGGCTCCAGCGCTCGCTCGTCTTTTATTTGCCCCTGTGTTTGTGGTCCACACGGTCTGTCTCAGTAAGGAACAACGCTTTGTGGGGAAGGCAAGGGGATGGGGGGTTAAATTGGCTGCCTGTGCTAGAGGAACAGTCCGATATTTAAAGTATGCCCTCTGTACGTTTTGGTTAAGTGTTTGCAAAGGGGCTCCTCTTCGGGCAGTACACAACTAACAAAATAATTCTCATGGAACGCCACATACCGTGACACCAATGCGGCATGGAGTACCTCTCTCATTTTTATTTCGAAGAGAGGATGTAAATTTAGCGCGATACATTTCCCTTTGACAAAGCTTCAAGTTGCACGGTGTGGACCATCAGCGTTCCTTGGCCTTTTTTAATTGACATTGCTGCTCTCGGTTGTCTATTTGCATGTAACAGCTATCCATAGAGAAGTAACGAAATTTCCTGGCAGATTTCACTCTGCGTACTAAAGTAACATCTGGCAACTGGTCTTGAAGCTGTGAAAATTGAAGGTGGAAAGGAAAGGAAAGGAACCAATAATATCAGCTGCATCAGAACTATATGCAGAATCAGCAGCGACGAGTGAAAATGTGTGTCGGATCGGGACTCGAACCCGGGACCTCCTGCCGACTAGGCAGTTGCGCTAACCACTACACTATCTGGACCCGAAGTTTATCGCCAATACGTGGACTATCTCCGAATGCTTCCCGGCCGACTCACACTCCCAACTAGCGACACCTACCCGAGGTCCCCGTCCATGTCATCCATGCTAGCAAATTTTAGATTCCTGCAGGAGGTCGAATTTTTTGTGTGGAATTTTTGTAGCTAACATGATAATTTGTCGTTTACTTCTTCCCCCCTCCTCCCCCTCCTCCACCACTCCCCCCTTCCCCCCTCCCCCCCCCCCCCCGTCCTCCACCTTTCTCTGATAACTAATAACTCTTTCTAGTCTCATTTCAGTTATCGTAAGAATAAATGGACCGAGCTTTTACTAGCCTCCAAAGGATCGGCTTGAGCAAACGTTTCTCTACGCTCTTGCTTCTGTCTAATTATTAGTTGATGATACCCAGTTAGCCGGCCCAGGTGGCCGAGCGGTTCTAGGCGCTTCAGTCTGGAACCGCGTGACTGCTACGGTCGCGGGTTCGAATCCTGCCTCGGGCATGGATGTGTGTGATGTCAGTTTTAGTTTCTGGAGACTGATGTCCCATAGAGCTCAGAGCTATTTGAACCACTTTGATACCCAGTTACTCATCTGTATCTGCAAGGTAATGCTTTGCTAATGGAAAGAGAGAAATCAGGAAAGTACAAAGGACTCTTTCGTGTCACTGTATCCTGATAACTTTAAGAAACAGGTTTTACTATAGTACTCTGCCCCTTTTATCAGTCTCAAAATTAATGACGTTGTTAATACTACGTTAGTGCTTTGAAGAACACAGTCCAGCATTGTATTTGGTTTACAAACTTCAACAATATACAGCCTTCAATCCCGTTGCGGTCTGTCACAGCGGGAATATTTTAAGATGTAACTGCAGTTTTTTGCAGTAATCGACATATCGCATATTTCAGTAATTTCACCAAATTGTTTACACTACGTTAAATTCGTGGCATATTGCAAAACAAAGACTAAAAGCACGTAAGCATATCTAAGCAGAAGCATCAAATATACTCTCCAGTCCACCCTATAGTCCCATACCCATATCCAATACAACAAAACGAGCCACCGAAATGTTCTTCTCCATTTTATTAGATAGCAAATTTTTCTGAGCTACTATTAAGCCAACCTGTGTGAACGCCGAAAACGCTCCTCCTTGAATATCACTGAAAATAAATTAATGTGTGCAATCGTGAATAAAGCGGGTCCAAAAGCAAGGCACATTCTATTCATTGTAAATAAAAATACGCTGAGCGAAAGACCATTAGAGATTCTCAAAAGTTTCGGGTGACATTAAAAATATTGGCGCCCAATTATTGTCACACAATATCAGATAAAAAAATTAGTATCTTTCACACTCATATGTACAATGAAATTAAAATTTCTTAATACCTAATTTTTAAGAATTTTTTTCAAAGGCATCCATCCCAAACAAACACAAGAAAGCTGAATTACGTCTACCGTCCGTGTCGCAACAGACACGAGGGACATGGAAAACAGTCAACCCTTTATATAGCTACAGTTTCTATTTACGAAACCAAGATGCTGAACTTTCATGAAGGCATTGTATATCTTTCGCAACACAGCTTGACTATGTTGGAAGAAGAGCATTGAAATGCAAAATCGACTAAATCTGCACTTATAAAGTTTTACTTTGAATTAAGCTTTTTTTCAAAAAAATAATTTCATAATCAATGAAAATATTTATAAAAAAGTGTGTTTTTTGCTTTAGAGACTTGCAGTTGGACAACATGTCTTAACGCGTACGTGATTATTATTATTCTTTTTTTCGGTTTTGTTTTTCGTAATTAAATTATTACGAAAATATTAGGCTGTTATTTTTCCATGATAAATTAAATTAGTTATTATTCCAGATAACGCACAACATCTGATCCTTCTAAGCTGAACGAAGCCTGGATAGATAACTATTAAACTCGAGTAATTATTATATGACACAAAAATCTACCCAGTCTAATTTGTGTGAAATATTTTGCATATATTTATGTATTTTTGGCTAAATATGACGTGAACCAATCGTTACTTTAGGTTATAGATTCAGTAAACCTCTAGATTTTTTTTCTTTTTTTAAGGAACATATTACGGTTATCACTTTTAAATATCTTCCATAATCATAAAAAATAACAAATTTAAATTCGTTGAGTTCCATTGATATTCGTAATATATTTTATTGCCACGTGTATGGGTGTCGAACTGCAAATTCTCAAAACTAGTTCCGCACTGTAGCTTCACCTGTCATGAAATAGCTACAGAAGTTCCATTATCCGCTGCGAAAGTTGGCGGAAAATTTCGCGATGCCAAGTTAGCGACTACTGGCGGAACTGCCACGCGCTTGCCATCTAGCGGACATTGATGTAATGAGTCTTTTGTTCCCGTAACGGAACGAGGGAGAGCTTACGCCGGGACGCAGAGTTTCGTCTTATATCCGACGACGTAATTTGATATTATTTAATACAGTTTAATACATTTTTTATGTTTTTAATAATATGCAAAATCTGACTGTATTAACTAGGATAGTTCGTAATCCACGAATCGTGTAATCGGTAGGGCGGTACTATTTGTGAGCGCGCTCGTGTGTGTGTGTGTGTGTGTGTGTGTGTGTGTGTGTGTGTGTGTGTGTGTGTAGCTTTCGTCCAACCGTGAAAATCCGTTGGTGCGGCAGTTGTTGCGACAAAATTATTTGTTCCGTTTTTCCCATCCCCCTCTCGATAGTTCACGTTTCAACGAAAATGGTGACCTCTGACCTATCACCGTATGCTATACATACAGGTTATCACTTGTCCTAGCGTCTGTTACAGACGTTAAAGGATCGACTGTTTCTGAGAAGAGGTCGCGTTTTTTGACGATTCGTACCTGTCACTCCAAATCTGTGCCGAGACGAAGGGAGGAAACGTTTGAAACCTTTGAACTCTCTGATGGATGTGATGTCAAACGCAGGAGCTTGTAACGTAATATCAGGACAACTTCGAGCAAACGACGTTGAGAGGAGACAGTTCACATGTCGCATCTGAGCGACGTGGATAACTTCCCGTTACAAGTACCATTTTACCACTGCAAGCGGTATTCACTGACAGATTTTAGGGTATGAAGTACGATGCGGCTGCTGGCAACAGCCTGCTTTCTAAGTGTATAACTTAGACTTCTGTTTACTTTATTGGTTACAGGACGGTTTACTGAACAACATTACATTAGCATTTACATCATTTGCAGACTAATAATTACAGGTACTAGGAGTAGTATGTTTTTAGGTTGGTTAGTACCTCCATGTTGCAAGAACAAGACATACATGCTTATTTTGAGGTGGGCGGCAGGGCAGGTGTTGAGCTGTGGGACACAAAACGGTTAGCGTATGGCCGGCCGTTGTGACCGAGCGGTTCTAGGCGTTTCAGTCCGGAACCGTGCTGCATCTACGGTCGCAGGTTCGATTCCTGCCTCGGGCATGGGTGTATGCGATGTCCTTAGGTTAGTTAGGTCTAAGTAGTTCTAAGTCTAGGGGACTCATGACCTCAGATGTTAAATCCCACTGTGCTTAGAACTAATTTTTTTTTTTTTTTTTTTTTTTTTTTTTTTTTTTTTTTTTGTATACTGACAGTCGCAGTGAAGTTACGACCATGCTGAAAACATCAGGTTGTAAAGTTTGTATGTACATATTAAAATACCACGTATAAAAATACCTGCAGTTATATCCATGACGTCCTGTAGAGCTATAAGAGGAAATCATTTTGTGGCAGCTTGCAAAAGTCTTGGCTTTTTCTGTACTTTGACAACCACAGTTATTTCTTGTGCTGTGTATTTTTTTTAAATATTACTACAGTATCACGTATATACGCCAGAATATGAGAAAAACTATAACACTGCGTCGCTCTAGTAAAACGTCTGAATTATTCCTAAGAGCCACCACGTCTCCATCGTATTTTTTTCTGACTCGTTAAATTTACTGGTAGCTGTATAACGAAGCTCAGTGGAGAACCTTGCTCGAAACACAGAGATATTACAGTGCTATTCAGCTCTAGAAGGAAGAAATATTACTCCCAGGATACCTTCGGGAGTGGATAAATCTGGGTGTGAGAAAATCCGGCATTGCTTCCTGGGCTGCCGAATGAGTATGGCAATACGAAACGATTTTCGGGTGCCGATCGGTCGCACTCGTGCAGTTAGAGTCCATTTCCGGCAAATGCTACTTCATTTGCGAGTTAATAATTCCGCCGCAGAACGCAGGACCAATTTTAGCGGCGGGTTGTGTTGGACTTTGGTGCACCACCACAAATGCCTCGACACTGCGGTTGACTCGCAAACTGGTCTCGTGTGGCACGTGCAATACACATAGCACCTGCCGTTGGAATTTCAGCTTTGATTGTGTATGTAAATCCTTATAGTCCACGTGCAAAGCACACAGGCGAACGGTGTGCGAGATCAAAGGAGAATTTCATGCAGCCAGCATTTTAGTTTTTATTACAGCTAAACTGTACACACAGTGACTGCATATCGAAGCTGGAAGATACATGTTGAAAAATTGCTCACTTTCCGTTGTCAGCCGTTTTCCCATTTATAATTCCCTCTCCCTCTCCCTCCCTCCCTCCCTCTCACTCCCCCCCCCCGTGTGTGTGTGTGTGTGTGTGTGTGTGTGTGTGTGTGTGTGTGTGTGTGTGTGTGTGTGTTTCGCCATCAGTAGACGTAAATAATACTGACATCATCTCCTCTGTGTTTCCCGGGGAAAAGCTCAATCTCGGGAAAATAATTTTCTCTTTACATATAAAGGCATGATTCTATGAACATCGCGACTTATTGTGTAACAGCTGTGATGTTTAAATAAACACACTGCAGCATCTCATTAAATTTCTCTGATCCAACACAGCAGTACTTAGAAGAATCAGCAATCGCAGAGAGGAAAAAAAAAACATAAATTAATTATGTGACAAGTCAGTTGTGTGCTGTATTCTGAAACACTCCATTCGCGGTTCGTATTTTACCGATTTAACTACCCAAGTGCACCTCGCGGACAGTTCCAAAGATTGTCGACTCTTTATTCCTTCACAATTTCACAGAGTCTTTCTCGCGATGCTGTGATACAAGCAATTCTGAGGGAAATGTTAGCTTACCTGGTCTTGAATCGTATGTTTTGCGAGGGCGTGCTGACAAGCAATGCCTCCGAATTATTTATTCTGTTCTCTGTGTCGCTTGAGGTATAACATGTCATGCATATTATCTTGCAGACTTCCCCGCTGCGCTGAGGCAAGTTGCAAACCTCTGCCGCTAGATGGCTCCGAATTGTAGCGTCTAACATGGCGGTATAAAAAGTAGCTGTGTCGGTGCGTGAGAAAAAACGTGTTCGTCCACCCATTGAGTATCTTCTCCTTCAGTATAATAATGCTAGACCACACACATCGACATCTGCAACAATCCGATGCCTTGGGATCGCTGTCATCGATCATCCGACTTTGCTCCATCCGATTTTAATGTGTTTGCAAAACTAAAACAAAAAATGGTTCAAATGGCTCTGAGCACTATGGGACTTAACATCTGTGGTCATCAGTCCCCTAGAACTTAGAACTACTTAAACCTAACTAACCTAAGGACATCACACACATCCATGCCCGAGGCAGGATTCGAACCTGCGACCGTAGCAGTCGCGCGGTGCCGGAGTGAGCGCCTAGAAAACTAAAACAACGGACAGTTCACTTTGATAGCGATGAAGCCGTACAACCAGAGGTGAGGTTGTCGCTCTGTTAACAAAGTCAAACATCCTACAATGACTGTATCAACAATCTCGTCTCGCGTTCAGAGAAATGTGTCCGCCGCCAGAGTAACTATATTGAGAAATAAATATATAAACATTAAGAATAAAGATATAGTATGTTGCTAATGTTTGTTTTATTTGAAAATCTTTCTGAGTTTTTACATAAAAAAATCAGAGGCATTATTTTTCTATAGGCTCTCGTAGAAGATGAAAGACAGTCATTTCTTCTGATTCACCTTCTTTTCAGTTATTCAGTCTCGTCATCTTTAATCCACTTCTCTCTGTTCCTTTTAGTTAGTCTTCTTAGTTCATCATTCCGATTGTTATACATTTTTTTCTTTTATAGAATGGTCATGCCTCCTTTTCCTGCAATGATAGATTTCATCCAGTGTCCCTAATGTAACACATTCTTCGTTATTGTTTTCTTTTTTACTTCTCCACCATCTTCTAAAATTTTGAGATTTATATTTTTAATTTTGTTCTATTCATCCGATACGTTGAACTGTCTGTTGAATTTTCCACTTTTTCCTTCAATAGTTCACATCTTCCTGAGTTTAACTTACGTCTCTTTTTCTTGTCAGTTGTCTTCTTTTGACATAGTTCAGACGTGTTTGTGTGTCTGCCTCTAGCAAGTTATGATATAATTCAAAAATGTTCAAATGTGTGTGTAATCTTATGAGACTTAACTGCTAAGATCATCAGTCCCTAAGCTTACACACTACTTAACCTAAATTATCCTAAGGAAAAACACACACACACACCCATGCCCGAGGGAGGACTCGAACCTCCGCCGGGATCAGCCGCACAGTCCATTACTGCAGCGGCCAAGACCGCTCGGCTAGTCCCTCTCGACTATGATATGATTCAGTATATGTTACAATTGAGGTTTTCGCCACTTTCAGTCTCTCTCTCTCTCTCTCTTTCTTTACGATGAAATCTGTTTATTACCTTGCAATGTCAGCAGGAGCTTGCCATGTATATAGCCTTAAAACAAGTTTAAATTATTGACGGCGAAGAGAACACAGTTACACTAATTTGTTCTGAAATATAATTGCTATCTAATCTTCCCCTTGCCAACGGCCTTGCCGCAGTGTTAACACCGGTTCCCGTCAGGTCACCGAAGTTAAGCGCTGTCGGGCTGGGCTAGCACTTGGATGGGTGACCATCCGATCTGCCGAGCACTGTTGACAAGCGGGGTGCATCAGCCTTTTTGAGGCAAACTGAAGAGCTACTCGATTGAGAAGTAGCGGCTCCGGTGTCATAAGCTGACATACGGCCGGGAGAGCGGTGTGCTGACCATATACCCCTCCATACCCGCATCAAAACTGGCTCTGAGCACTATGAGACTTAACTTCTAAGGTCATCCGTCAGTCCCCTAGAACTTAGAACTACTTAAACCTAACTAACTTAAGGACATCACACACATCCATGCCCGAGGCAGGATTCGAACCTGCGACCGTAGCGGTCACGCGGTTCCAGACTGTAGCGCCTAGAACCGTTCGGTCACCCCGGCCGGCATACCCGCATCCAGTGACGCATGTAGTCTGAGGATGACACGGCGGCCGGTCGGTCGTTGGGCCTTCATGGCCTGTTCGGGCAGAGTATATATAGCAATCTTCTCCTTATTCGGTGGATTCTATAATCTAAAGATAACACGATGTGTAGATACAAAACCATCGCCAAACAGGCTGTCGATGGGATGATACAGTTCTCTGTAGAAATAAGAACTACATTATGCAGGCTACTATCTCTTATAGTCTCAACGATGGTTCGATAAGTAGCGTCAATTTGTGGTGAGATGATAGAGACGACAATGGCGCGAAACTTTTATTTAAATTTGCTTAAACAGCTTTTACAAGGAGACTCGCTGTTAGCTCAAGATCTCACATGCATTCAACTATACGAAATTGAGGAAGAAGAATGTAACTTGCTTACCTGGGCATTAATTATGTATTGTCACCAGATATATTCGCCAAGACGTATAAATGTCGATATGATAGTGTTCTTGAACTATCATATGTCTATCACTTCAATTTTTTCTTTGCCGTCACAGTGATACTATTCACTTAATTTTTTCGTGCTCTGTGCAGTTAAGGTAGTCGGATTACGCCCACATTAGTCCTCTATCAGTTTCTGTCTCACTCCCCAGTGTTACCGATGCGCGGCACGTTTTTGGTGCCTGGGTACCCAGAGGAGACTCCGTCTATCACGCCCGCAACCGCCAGAGCGATTGGATCGCCGTAGCTCCATCATTTACGCCGCGGTAGTCACGTATGCAGCGACACGCGAAATCCCGTTGTCCCCCGTCCCCTGGCAAATGAGATCGGTATAATCGATGCGTGACAGGTAGCAGCGTTCGCAGACCAAAAGCAAAGTCACGTGCGACAAAACGCGAGCACGCATGCGCATACAAACGACAGATTTGGATCTGCCTGTAGAACCACGTGTCTCCATCGGAATAATATGAGCATGCATATTATCAGGACCTGAAGACGTTTCGTCTTATATAGTCTGTTGTTTCGATGGTTTGTATTCATTCGGAAAGTATCATGTACCGTTGCGGATTGTACACATACATTAATGTATCACATTAATAACAATAAATGGCACAGTACTATCAAACTTTAATCTGTTTCACACGATTTTAAATTCTAAAGTTTGCGATATCGGCCGCTATCCGTTCGCCGTTCTTTCAAATAGGCGCGCCGTCAGTTACGCCGCCGTGTTTCCCACAGCCGCCACCGCGGCATGAGGCCTCTCCCACGAACGGTTACGCCTCTACCAATAAGATGCAAGCATTCTCTCTCCGGAATCCGGCGGCAGGTTGATCTAAGTTTGAACATTCATGAACTGGCCCCATGTTTCGTGCCTGCCTGTTGAATAACATTTAAAGACTTTCATAGTAGCCGGGGCTTGACATCTTCAGAACAGACATTGTACTGAAAAGTCACAGATTTATAACTCTTTTATATATTTATATATTTCCAAATTCACTTCTACCGTCAGCAACTGACGCAGCAACTAAGTTATCTATTATTTCTACTATTTGATATTAGATGTAGAATAAATTATCATCTGAATTGTCTGTTCATGAATGGGATCCCCGCATAGCGTCGAACGGAAGACGTAACAGTATTAATGTAATTACCGCAGTCAGCCACTATTGTTTTCACTATTTTTCTAACGAGACAGTGATTAACTGCTCTTAAATATTTTTTTGGAAAATTATGATTTAGCACAACGGCTGTATTTCACTTTATTAGAACTACCTTTTCAATCAAACAACAGATCATCCTCAGGTATCCACATGCACTGAGAAAGACCGTAAATAGAGACCGTGACCGCAAGGGAAAACAATCATATCATACCGGTACAACATTCGTCATGGCAACCATGCTTACCAAAAATACCAAGTCACTGACAGTTCATCCATCCAGTCCCATCATTTGTATCTAGATCTGCACGGACATTAAGAATGCAGGGTGGTATCCGATTTATACATATGTTAACAGGGCTGCAGTTTGACCTAAATTTTTAGTTTTGCGGTACGTTTAATGAAGGTCATAAAGCTATTGTGCCAAAGCATGATTTTTCAAAAACACTATTGTTTTGTTTTTATATGTCTACAATGCACAAGTTTTCGAGTGGATAACAATCCATATCCTCACGCTCGTGATATAGTTTTCTTTTAAATATGTCTGTCCGAAAGATTCATGCTAATATCCACTGCACTGCATCACAATACCTGTCTCAGAATTTTTCGAAAAAAAAAAGTTATGCAAGACAAATGGATTACGCACTTTTATGTGTAATTGTTCAGATCAGACAGCATTTGGAGTGAAGTGTTGGCAGAAATGCCAACACCTTGTAGTTAGAGGAGGCCGAAATGCACGCTAAGCTCACGCAGGCTGGCGTGAGGTCTGAAACAGGATACGTAATGAATGCTATAAAGAAACGTACGTAGCTTCTGGAATACTTAACTTTAATCCACATTTGTAGAACATCGCTCTTGATGATACATTAATAGAATCTCAATATCTATACTGGTAATGGCGCCTTGCTAGGTCGTAGCAAATGTAGCTGAACGCTATGCTAACTATCGTCTCGGCAAATGAGAGCGTAATTCTCAGTGAACCATGGCTAGCAACGTCGGCTGTACAACTGGGGCGAGTGCTAGTACGTCTCTCTAGACCTGCCGTGTGGTGGCGCTCGGTCTGCAATTACTGACAGTGGCGACACGCGGGTCCGTCGTATACTAGCGGACCGCGGCCGATTTAAAAGCTACCACCTAGCAAGTGTGGTGTCTGGCGGTGACACCACATGGAGAAAGAGACAGATGGGCAAGGAGGGCAGAAAATACTTAAGGAAACATCTCAAAATTCGCTCTAAGAACTTTGGGAGAATTAATGGAT
This sequence comes from Schistocerca cancellata, assembly GCF_023864275.1. Taxonomy (NCBI): domain Eukaryota; kingdom Metazoa; phylum Arthropoda; class Insecta; order Orthoptera; family Acrididae; genus Schistocerca; species Schistocerca cancellata. The sequence continues at coordinate 350,318,930 of NC_064634.1, read as the reverse complement.
AACTCGTCTCGCGATAGGGAATTTAAACCTTATTCCCCTCGAAATTCGGCCTGAAAGTTCCGAGGATTCGCTCAAAGCTCTAACAGCGAATTCGAAGATGTTTCCTTAAGCGGTCTCTGCCGCCTCCCCTCCTCTTCCTGTGCCTCTTTCACCCAAATCCTTTCTGATCTGTACAGTTACTATTGCCTGCCCCTATCGTATTCGCGTATCACTTAAAAGTATTACGTTTTCTTACATTTTTTACGGCTTACATTTTCTTACATTTTTTACGGCTTACATTTTTACATTAGCTGCAGTGTAGATACAATTGATTTTGTGTGTGTGTGTGTGTGTGTGTGTGTGTGTGTGTGTGTGTGTGTGTGTGTTTGTGTGCGTGTGTGTTTATTCTGTTAACTCTGAACGACTCGTACGAACGGTTAGCAACGTTTTCCGTGTTGTTTATGTGCCTATTGATCTCCCAAGGCCTAGAGATTGTTATTTTTACTCCTTCGTATATTTATATTAAAGGAGTATAATATTTGCGTGATCCACCATTTGTCTAGATTTATAGACCAGGATTTAACGAGAACGAGCCACCTTCTATGTCGTGTGGTTCGCATTGTGAAAGGTAGCCTACTCATTCAAATCTCAAATTAGCAACAGTTCAAAAATGGTTCAAATGGCTCTGAACACTATGGGACTTAACTTCTGACGTCATCAGTCCCCTAGAACTTAGAACTACTTAAACCTAACTAACCTAAGGACATCACACACATCCATGCCCGAGGCAGGATTCGAACCTGCGACTGTAGCGGTCGCGTGGTTCCAGACTGTAGCGCCTAGAACCGTTCGGCCACCCAGGCCGGCTTAGCAACCGTCATTTACGTTCCCGCGAGAAATGATACAAACGGAAAGCAACCGTTCTGTAGTTGTAATTCCCCTCATTCGCACAAATTTTTGTGACGAAATGGCGAAAAACTTAAGAATATGAGCAACTGGACGGGGGTTCGAAACCAGTAAAGGAGCCTTTTGTCGCTAGGAGACCATTACGGAGATGCTCAACAAACTCCAATGGCAGACACTGCAAGAGTGACGTTGTTCACCACGGAGTGGTTTACTACTGAATCTCCAATGGAGTGCGTTCCGGAAGAGTCGGTCTAACCATATTACTTCTTCCCACATACGTCTCACTACATGATCCTAACGAGAGGATTCGAGAAATTAGAGCTATTACTGAGGTTCAACAGCAATCACTGTTCCTAGGCGCCATTCGTGAACAGAAGAGGAAAGGGAGGAGGTATCATACGGAGGTACCAGGCGTACGTTCCGCCACACACCGTCAGGTGGCTCGCGGAATACAAATGTAGGTGCAGAATACGCTATCCGATCAAAAGTATCCGGACACACCTATGTAATATCGGGCTGGCGACGAGAGACCTACCAGCCATTATTAAAGGAGCCGGGGTGTGTTTTGTTGTCAGCAGAGAAGCACTAACTGCAGCGTGAGTGGGCCGGGAGAGCTGAGTGACTTGGGATGCTGTCTAGGTACTCACTGGATGTCACGCGAGTAACAAATCGATCAGGGACATTTCAACCGTTCTAAAGCTGCTCAAGACGGCTGTTGGTGATGCGAGTGTGGAGTACAAACGTGAAGGAACAACCACTGTTAACAACCTCATGGACTGGCAGGCACGGACCGCTTAGCATGAAATCAACGGACGGCTCCACCCGTGAATAGTGATGTAAAATGCCCGGGCATTTACACGATGGAGCAAATGCCCAGGATAAGTGCCTGCGTAAATGCCCAAAATTCACAAATGCCTTGGCATTTATACATTTTAAAGATTAATTGATAACCGACGGCCGGCCGGAGTGGCCGAGCGGTTCTAGGCGCTGCAGTCTGGAACCGCGCGGCCGCTACGGTCGCAGGTTCAAATCCTGCCTCGGGCACGGGTGTGTGTGATGTCCTTAGATTAGTTAGGTTTAAGTAGTTCTAAGTTCTAGGGGAGTGATGACCCCAGAAGTTAAGTCCCATGGTGCTCAGAGCCATTTGAACCATTTTTTTGAGAACAGACGCTTAAAAAAAAATTAAGCCAGTGTATGGGAGGGCCATCGACAGCCAGGCAGTCGGGTGCGTTTCACTAGATTTTGTTTATCCTTCTCTATCGCTATCGCTTGCGCCTTGTCCCGCAGATACGCAGGGTCGGCCATGGTTAATCGCATTTGGCATGTTAATTTTAAGGGGTGGCCGGATTTCCTTCCTGCCGCCACCCCGTACCCCCCAGGACGGAAATAGTGTACCCCAACTGTCTGTGTCTAGTGGAATCCATGAAATAGTGTGAATGTGTTCAGATGTCTGCGAGCTGTGTAACTGTGGCGGGACATGGGACCAGCCCAGTATTCACCTAGCGGGATGTGGAAAACCGCCTAAAAACCACATCCAGGCTGGCCGGCACACCGGCTCTCGTCGGTAATCCGCCGGGCGGACTCGATCCGGGGGCCGGCGCGCCCACCCGAGTCTAAGGAAGCAGCGCGTTAGCGCTCTCGGCCACCCTGGCGTGTTTTGCTTATCCTTCTCTCACGAGCATAGAGAGAGAGATATGCAGTGGAGGCAGTATAATTTTTGTACAGTCTACCTGTTCTCTAGGGTTATACATTCGGTTTAGCGATAACAGCCACACACATCTCGTTATGTTGATACTGTCAGAGGTACTACTTCAAATCCGAACCTGGCATTGCTTTCCCTGAGTGATGTGAAGTATTAAAAAAAATGGTTCGTATCTTGTATTTTTCCCAGGGCTCTGAAAACATTTTGCAAAGAAATGACTGTAAAAATTCTGGATGAGCGTAGCCGGACCTTAGCCATAACTTCAAAATCCACTTATATCAATCGACCATTATACCTGTAATGTTATATGGATGTGAAACATTAATATTTAGAAAGAAAGATGAAGAAAAACTGTTAATATTCGAAAGAAAAGTACTAAGGAATATTTTTGGACCTGTATATGACGAAAATAACATGGAATGGAGAATAAGAAGAAATGAAGAATTAGGAGGGCTGTACAAACACCAGTACTTCGTCGAAGTGTTCAAGAGGAGAAGATTGAATTGGGCCGGCCATATAGCAAGAATGACAGAGAATAGACTACCTAGAATGGCATTCAGCAGAACAATAGAAGGAACGAGAAGAAGAGGGAGACCCAGGATCAGATGGGGGTATAACATTCGGGAGGACACAATGAGGATGAACAGCAGCAGCAACTAGACAAACAGCGCACTGGACAGGCAGAAGTGAAAGAGGCTCATAGAGCAGGCGTATGGTCGATAAGGCCCTTGACACATGTAAAGTAAAGTAACTAAAGTAGCCGGACCTGGCTTCCAAACCAATACTCTCGAATCGACCGCAGCTAGGAAGATAGGTATGTGTGACTTGGATTTTCTTATCTCTGACTCATTCTGCGTATGGAAAGTGATCTTTCTGTAGTATTATGACCATATTTCTCCTAAATTTTAAAAGAAAGTGATGGGAAAGCGTTTCACGTAAGAGTAGTGGAATGGAGGTTCGAACCCAGTACCCTCGAATCGAAACGGCGGCCAGCCATTTCTGTAGTAAATTTTGCGGTATCTGTCGGAAGCAGAGTAGCGCAGAGCCGCGGCTGTAACAGGCCGGGCTCACGCGACGCGACGCAGTTGCGTGCGGCGTTTGGGCAGTTCCCCCTGAACACGCAGCCAGACGGCGGCTGTGCAGCCAGACAACGCACACAACCGCGCGTCGGGCGCATCGCCGGCGGCTGCACTCCTCCACACCCCTCTCCAGCCCCCGCCCACCACGCCCACCCCCGCCCCCGCACCAGAGCCCCTGTGTCTGCCACGTGCCGCATATCGATTTCCGCCGTCGCCGGGGTTTGGGTACCGGACCGCTCCGCTGTGCTGTGCACGCGCGCCGCGACACACACACACACACACACACACACACACGAGGGCGCACGCAGCACGCGCACACGCACTGCAGCTGCAGCGGGGGCGGCGTCGGCGGCGGCGGCAGCGGCAGCTTCGCACGCGCACACCAGACCGCCCTGGGGTAGGCTCGCGCGCCGCGGCGCTGCCGACTGGGCCGTCCTCGGCCGATGTCATTGCCAAGGTCACGCGAGGCTGGGTCAGCCCGCTTGCTCCGTAGGCTCCCAGCCTCGGCGCACAAAACTCGACCTTAGCCCACTTTGCCCGCTCTTTCACGTGCCTCGCATCAATGGCTATTTATTCACGCACTCGAGATGCATTAACCGCCCTGTCAACAGGCGAGAAAACCACAGAGTAAGAATCTCTACGGACTGAGCATTTTTGTGCGGAGAACGTAGTTTCTGTTGCCCACTTACACTACTTGCAAAGTCACGTGACCAACTGAGGTGGTCCGGTGGTTAGCACATTGGACTCGCATTCGGAAGGGCGACGGTTCAGATCCTTGTCCAGCCATCCTGATTTAAATTTTCCGTGTTTTCCCTAATTGGCCTCAGGGGAATGCTGGGCTGGTTCCTCCGAAAAAAAATGGTTCAAATGGCTCTGAGTACTATGGGACTTAACATCTGAGGTCATCAGTCCCCCAGAACTTAGAACTAGTTAAACCTAACTAACCTAAGGACATCACGCACATCCATGGCCGGCCGGAGTGGCCGAGCGGTTCTAGGCGCTTCAGTCTGGAACCGCGCTGCTGCTATGGTCGCAGGTTCGAATCCTGCCTCGGGCATGGATGTGTGTGATGTCCTTAGGTTAGTTAGGTTTAAGTAGTTCTAAGTCTAGGGGACTGACGACCTCAGATGTTAAGTGCCATAGTGCTTAGAGCCATTTGAACCATTTGAACACATCCATGCCCAAGGCAGGATTCGAACCTGCGACCGTAGCGGTCACGCGGTTCCAGACTAAAGCGCCTAGAACTGCTCGGCCACTCCGGCCGGCCGTTCCTCCGAAAGGACAGGACTGAAGCAATGAGCGTGCGAGGTGATGCAGTTGTTAGCACATTGGGCTCACATTCGGGAGGACGACAGTTCAAATCCCGGTGCGGCCATTTTCGTGGTTTCCCTAACCCGCCCTTGGCAACTGCCGGAATGATTCCTTCGAAAAGGATGCGGCTGATTTTCTTTCCCATCCTTTCATAATCCGAGGTAGTGCTCCGCCTCTAAAGACCGTGCTGTCGACGGGACGTTAAAATTCAGTCTTCCTTTCTCCCCTCCTTCCGTTTCAAATGATTTCATCTCCCTTTTTCCAGAGTTGCGTAATTTTTTAGATGAAAATATTTAAGGTTGAGAAACGTGCAAACTTCGTTCTGCTAATATTTGGACCAACGTCAGGAAAAAACTGAGTTGCGTCCATAAGACATACTTGTATGTAGGAAACCAGATACTAGAAACACAGATACCCTCAAGACTGACAGAATTTTTGGCCACGACATTACATGAAAAATGTCATATGGAGCGCCCATCGCTCGTGTTATACACTAACCATGTTGTATTGCAGTATTAAATTACAATTTACCTGGTGGATTGTATCAGATATGCTGGCTAATAAATGTTTTACACATTCGTTATGTACTGTGTTTGGTAAAAGAAAGATAAACAAGCTACGAAACCAAAATTTCCCACCCGACGTTTTATAAATCGAGTTTTGTTTCTGTTACTGCGATGTAATCGTGTTGTGAAATATCATAATCTGCGAAACAAAAATTTTATATTTAAAAATATTGTCGGTAAGAGCATTGTGCACTGAAAACAAAGTTCCAATTGCGTGCCTCGGTCGCGCACACAATTTTATCCTGTGTGCCGGCCGGAGTGGCCGTGCGGTTCTGGGTGCTTCAGTCTGGAACCGAGCGTCCGCTACGGTCGCAGGTTCGAATCCTGCGTCGGGCATGGATCTGTGTGATGTCTTAGGTTAGTTAGGTTTAATTAGTTCTAAGTTCTAGGCGACTGATGACCTCAGAAGCTAAGTCGCATAGTGCTCAGAGCCATTTGAACCATTTTTTTTTTTTATCCTGTGTAGAAGTTGAAAAAAAGCGCACATTCCGCTGAGGAGCGGAATGGAACTCCAGACCCATATTACGTATGTCCCCTTTTGGAACGAGTTATACACCTAAAAAGTAGTGCAGAATGGTTTCGTACTTAAGACTACTGCCACTCAGTCTGACGATCGCGCAATGTACAGGGCGTGTCCGAAAAGTAATTCGTCGCAATTTTCTCTGACACAGTTGTCGGACCGATTGAGGTGGGTGGAGGGGGATCCTTAGCTATCCAGTGGTAGGTCGCCCAAATGCCTCCGTGTTCTTGGTGCGTTAAGACGGCTTCTTCCAGAACCTCTACGTCGCGTCGAACCTACTATGGAGAAATCCTTAGAGCAACGCTATGCGATAAATTTTTCAGTGAAGCCCAACAAGACGCCTCTGGAAACTCAAAGAATGTTTAAGGAAGCCTTCAGGGATATTGTCTTTCTGGTCGCAGCCAAACAGGTGGCACAAGATGTTTGGAGAATGTCGGGGTGGAGATCACCCCCGAGGCCCGAGAGGGACGTCCCGTAAACATCTCGAACGGACGACCATGTGCCTCATGTCGCCAGTTACTGAATTCAGACCGTCGAACAAGTTTTTCGATTGATGCCGGAAAAATCTCAGTTTTACAAGGCAGTACTTCAGAGTCGGCCGCGTTCGAAAGGAGTTTGGTGTATCGTGGAAACTGCAAAACGACGGACTTTATTTTTGTTTCTTCGGCTGAACAGGGATCTCGGATGAAAGCATCTCGATTCAGTGGATAATGTGCAAGCTACTTCGAAGAAATACGAGCAATAAGTTTTTTAAAAAATGTAACGCACTCCTTTCCGGCCAAACCTTTTACGTCAGAACACTTCCATCAAAAATGGTTCAAATGGCTCTGAGCACTATGGGACTTAACATCTATGGTCATCAGTCCCCTAGAACGTAGAACTACTTAAACCTAACTAACCTAAGGACATCACACAACACCAAGTCATCACGAGGCAGAGAAAATCCCTGACCCCGCCGGGGAACACTTCCTCCACTCGCCGTAGGTAAACTGGTGGTAAAAGCGGGTCCCATCACTACAATTCGAACCAGCTATTTCTGGTCGAATGCCACTATATTATCGTTCTTACACTGATGATCTATGTTAGGGGGGCGGGGAGGCTAATATGGAGTACAACTAAATGAAGATAATCCTTCAGCCATACTGCGCACGGTGAGGATGAGCTATGATTATGTCCATACAGACAAGCATTTTTATACAGTATTGTCTATTTTAAGGCGATTCCCGGCGGCGTCAGGGTTTTTCTCTGCCTCGTGATGACTGGGTGTTGTGTGCTGTCCTTAGGTTAGTTAGGTTTACGTAGTTCTACGTTCTAGGGGACTGATGACCATAGATGTTAAGTCCCATAGTGCTCAGAGCCATTTTTCTATTTTAAGGCGAATTTTTGACGCTTTAACTTCCGGGAGCTCTTACACTTGTGAACAGTCGTTTAACAATACTCAAATAAAATATTTGAAAGATCAACGTCTCTTCAGGTACATCTTTTGTTGTTAAAAGTTCGGAACTTCACAGACAATTTTGACAGCGGTACAGATCGTAAACGGTTTAACCTCTACGTGTCTCTCAGACAAGAACGTTTCTTCCCGTTAATGCTCGATAGTTTTCAACAAGTTGACCCATCTGAATCGCACTGATGAATGCCAGAAATGAAGCCCATACGTTGCCAGCTCGCACAGACATTTTGTATTAGAGCAGATAAGACTTCGCAGCTAGAGCACACCAATGGAACAGTGCGCCGAGCTTCAAAATTCTACACTGTGCATAGCTATGTATTGTCCTCACATAGTCGTTTTTATGCGATCTGGAAATCCTTCTTGGTGCGCGTAATGTTTGGCGTTTTTGAACTGATGCGAAATCACACAATGGCTGGCTTATCCGTCGCTGGAATAAACGTGTTTTGCCACCTTCCTCGCGTGCCAACGCCTGCGCTGCGCGGAAAATATTGTTAAGCGCACGACACCGCCATGGATAAAAGCTCTCCTAAAATTTACTCTGCAACCCTTAATCATTTATTCTGGTTCAGTTACAATAGTTGTTTTACAAGAGATCGCTCGCCGAAACTGTTTGCTTGTGGGCACGAGTGGACAACACTAACAGTGCAGGTACCGTCATGCTAGGTTTTTTACAAGTGGATATCCTCCGCTAAACACGCAAAGCAGTACCACCGAATGGGGAAAATCTTTATTCCAGTATTGGACACAACTGCATGGGCGCTTCTGGCACTTTCGGACGCACCGAGTTATAACAAAAACGTAGAGCACTCGAAACAGGACTCTCAATTTGATCGTAAAGTAGTTACTGAGTCACTTACTTTTTCGCTTCGGACCGGCAGACGGTAAGTCAACTTTATGATATCCCATTTCTCCTTCACTTGTTTACTTCTTTCATTTCCCTTAGTTGCTATTACTTTTCTTAATTGCATTCCCTGACTTTTTTTTTATCTCCGGGGCTGTTTCACTTTCTAATACCATGTTCATATTTTGTTATACAGTATAATTCACTCATTGCTTATTTGTACCAATTTCATTAAGATTTTCGTGTCCGTTCCTAAATATTATAGGTTTAATTCTTGAAAGTATTCCTTAATATTTTTGTGAGTTTGCCAAGATTCATTCGTTGGAAGTTTCCGTAAAATACTAATAATTTTATCTTAATTACATCTAATTATTCCGAGGTGTTGGAACGCTTGTTCCTTACCTCTTAACTAAAATTTTTTCTCCCTTGTTGTTTGTTTTTCTTTTATCGTTGCTAAGTCTGCGAATAATTATTAAAATTGAGCTGAATAGCTCTACTGTGATACTAAATTTCTAAAGAGTGTTTTCTTTGCTTTTGTAACTGTCTTTTGTTTGCTGAAAAGCGAAGTCCTTCTTTCGACGATTTCGCTAAGGTACTTACATATGTTGGGTTTCCCGATTTTTTTGATGGTGCCGTTTTATGCTTAGCTAAGCTAGCAACTGAGCCAGTAGTGGAAGGAAAAATGTTAGACCGTCTTCCTCACTTTCTCATTAGACATTATGTGAACTTGTTTGTGGTTAGAGTATTTTAGTTACTGTAATGCGTAACAGAAATTTTTAGTTTGCATTAAAAAATAAGGCAGGACTGTTAAAAGAAAGCCGCTATTAACAGAATGGATACTAGTTCGAACCCCGCTCAATGTGCACGTGTACACTTTTCCATTTTATTTCAGATCTCTCCGTATAACGAGCGACACAGCGTTTTATCATTTCCTCCCTGGCTTTGGTAAGAAGATGAGGCTTCGCAGTGCTGAATAGTGCAATAACCGCCTATGCACTCTCCGTATGGCTAGGATGGGGCCCACTTGCCGTGAGTGGTTTCGATCGCTCGGCTAAAAAGATGCACCATTCACAATGAATAACACAGATACCGAGGTGGGAAGTAAAAAAATGGGTATGCTGATAGCTAAAAGACGAATGAAGACTATCGGGGAAGACGTTGAGTCATATTCCAGAAGATATGGTTATATTTCAAAAGACATATTCGTTTCTAACTAGCAGAATATTTACATTTTTTATGATCTGCTGACTAATTTAAAATGCACAGTAAATCAAAAGCAAAAAAAGAATCATTGTGAGCAACAATATGTATTGTAACCTAATTAAAAATCCTGTGCTCTGTTCTTTTGCGTATGTAATTCCTTCTTGTATCCACCATGCGTGGACTCTCACTGACTTGGTGACGAACATTTTTGTCTTCTCATTCCACATCCAGTAACTACATTTTTCATATCTCTTAGCTCTAACACTCTTGGTTGGTTTGGGGAAGGAGACCAGACAGCGTGGTCATCGGTCTCATCGGATTAGGGAAGGATGGGGAAGGAAGTCGGCCGTGCCCTTTCAGAGGAACCATCCCGGCATTGGCCTGGAGTGATTTAGGGAAATCACGGAAAACCTAAATCAGGATGGCCGGACGCGGGATTGAACCGTCGTCCTTCCGAATGCGAGCTCTAACACTCTTTGATGCTAATTTCATGACCTCTGAGTTACCCCGTTTCCCATTATAGACATTTATTTGTGTTTGTGTGGATACACGTAGGTGAAAAGTGAAGAGAAATTCAGAACTATAAAGGTCTCAACATTATGTCGACTTCCAGATTACGAAGAGACGCATACGACAGACACTGACTTACGAAAGAGAACCATATGAGTTTGGAAAAGTGCGATACTGCAGGCCAGTGACTTTCGAGAGCGCTTTCTTGGATTTTATAACAGCAACTTGACAGTAAGAAAACCAGCTGAGTAATAAAGACAAAATAACAACAACCTCTCACGAAAAAAAAGTCATTTATTCACTTTGGCTTCCGTAACTAATGTCAACAGGAGTGATCTAATCTCACGCCTGATTGATGCTTTAGTAATGCTTGCGAATACTGATGCTCAGCATCTGACACATGTATAATTTGTATAAACAAACTAGTTATCCGTCTGGACTGCGTGAGAAGTGATTTTAGTCGATTCTGAGAAGACGTAGAGAGATGGGGGGAAGGAGGGGGAGGAGGAGGAAGAGAGAGAGAGAGAGAGAGAGAGAGAGAGAGAGAGAGAGAGAGAGAGAGAGAGAGATCGTCTCCTTACCGTTCAATCAGTTTCTTTGTGCTGGCGTCCATAAACGTAATATACTTCAGCGAAAAAAGCTTCCAAAAATTTTTGATTTCATTACGCCGCTTCTGACAGATTTCGGCCTTTATATATCGTGGCATAAAAACTCGTGTACATGTGTGCCAAATACATTCCAGGTCGTAGGCTGTCTTTGTCCCACAGGCATTTAATTTTAGACAAGCAGAAGGATAAACTAGCTTCGGAAACGCTTGTATCTCAGAGCTTAGAGCTCAGTGGATCTCTCTGGACAAAATTACAGAATGAAGCAAGGTTAATGACTGACTACTCTGAAAGGGATTCGGAGATTCTAAAATATCTTTTACTCAGTATCAACAAAAAACGTACTGACGGTCTTCGATAAACAAGACATTTATTAAACCTATGTTACAATATTGAAGAAAATACACTCGAATGACAAAAGTTGTGCGATATCGTGAAGCACCTCATTTCATCCGGGGTAGTACAGCATCTCGACGTAGTCAACAAGTTGTCTGGAAATCCCTTGCAGGAATATTGAGCCGTGCTGCCTCCATAGCCGTTCATAATTGCGAAACTGTTGCCGGTGTAGGATCTTGTGCACGAACAGACCGACCCCATCATCATGTTCCATAAATGTCCGATGGGATCCATGTCGGGCGATCTGGGTGGCCAAATCATTAGCTGAAATTTTCCGGAATGTTCTTCAAATCAGTCACGAACAATTGTGGTCGGTGACATGACATAGTTTTCGGCAACATGAAGTGCGTGAACAGCTGTAAATGGTCTCCAAGCAGGCGAACACAACCATTTACAATTAATGATTGGTTCACCTGCACCAGAGGACGCAGTACATTCCATTTGGACACAGCTCACACCATTTAGTAGCCTCCAATAGTTTGCACAATGCCTTGTTGACAACTTGCGTTCATGGCTTCGTGGGCCGGCCGGGGTTGGCTGAGCGGTTCTAGGCGCCACAGTCTGGAACCGCGCGACCGCTACGGTCGCAGGTTCGAATCCTGCCTCGGGCATGGATGTGTGTGATGTCCTTAGGTTAGTTACGTTTAAGTAGTTCTAAGTTCTAGGGGATTGATGACCTCAGAAGTTAGGTCCCATAGTGCTCAGAGCCATTTGGACGATTTACAGATATGAGTGGCTTATGACGATCTACTGCTCCATTATACCCCATTACTTTCGACTCCCTGCGCAGAGCCATTGTGCTAGCTAGACTGCTACTAGCACTTTGGAACTCACGACTGGTTCTTTTCGCTGATTTACACCCACCTTCCGCAAAGCTCGACGCTCCCTGTCCTGAAGTACCTGCTTCTACCTGTATTTGACTTAACTGTGGTCGTTACTTCGCTTTTCTTTGTCACAATCACACTCAACAACCGTCGACTCGGGCAGCTTTAGACTGGTTGAAATGTTCCTGACGGGTCTGATATTCAGTTGACATCCAATGGCTAGACCAAGTTGGAAGCTCCGATTCATATTGCTGTTACTGATTCTCTACTCACAAAAACACTCGCTACCTTCTTTTATACTGGCAGGTACGCCTCTAGTGATATCTAGTGGCCAATTCCGCATTACACAGGGATTATAGATACCTTTTTTCTGACAGTGTAGGTGTAAGCAGGTACCTCGAGGGCCCTTGCCGGAAACCTCCACATCGCCATCACCACCATCAGCAGCGAGAAACAAACAAAAGTTGTCCCCCACCTCTGACAGGCATCTTGTTTGTGGTACAGGAGGAGCGCGACGGTGGCGGAGGCGGGGGCGGGAGTGGCGCCGGCGCCGGAGGCGGAGGCGGCGGGGGCGGCAGTAGCGTCCCCGTGTCGGCCGTCGTTGGCGCCGACCCCGCTTTTGACCCGAGCACCCTTCGAGAGGATGAGTTCGAGAAGCACGTGGTGTACATCGTGCCCGACGTCGCCACGGAGCCGGGCTGCCCCAACCGCGCGCAGGAGTCGCTGCCCCGCAACCTGGTGCTGCGACCCAGCCAGGCGCTCAGCGATGTGAGTACCAACCCAACATGTCTCTAGCTACTCTCTTAGTCTCGCCAGCAAGGGAGGCAGGTGAGTCCCACCGTGTGGTAAACCCAACGACGACAGACACACCGCTGCCGTCATGAACGTATGTCAATTAAGTCCTGAAAATCTGCACCCATCATGGACTTTTCTTGAACAGAACATTTCCGTACTAAGTACGGTATTATCGGAGTAAATACGACTTTGCTTCTTTCGAACTTTGGTCAGACTGTTAACGACGATATGGGCATACAAAATACACTACTGCCCATTAAAATTGCTACACAAAAAAAAAAAAAAATGCAGATGATAAACGGGTATTCATCGGACGAATATATTATACTAGAACTGACATATGATTACATTGTCACCCAATTTGGGTGCATAGATCCTGAGAGGTCAATACCCAGAACAACCACCTCTGGCCGTAATAAAGGCCTTGATACGCCTGGCCATTGAGTCAAACAGAGCTTGGACGGCGTGTACAGGTACAGCTGCCCATGCAGCTTCAACACGATTCTACAGTTCATCAAGAGTAGTAACTGGCGTATTGTAACGAACCAGTTGCTCGGCCACCATTGACCAGACGTTTTCAGTTGGTGAGAGATCTGGAGAATTTGCTCGGCAGGGCAGCAGTCGAACATTTTCTGTATCCAAAAAGGGCCGTACAGGACCTATAACAGGCGGTCCTGCATTACACTACTGAAATGTAGGGTTTCGCAGGGATCGAATGAAGGGTAGAGCCACGGGCCGTAACACATCTGAAATGTAACGTCCACTGTTCAAAGTCCCATCAATGCGAACAAGAGGTGACCGAGACGTATAACCAATGGCACCCCATACCATCACGCCGGGTGATACGCCAGCATGGCGAAGACGAATACACGCTTCCAATGTGCGTTCACCGTGATGTCACCAAACACGGATGCGACCATCATGATGCTGTAAACAGAACCTGGATTCATCTGAAAACATTCGTGCACCCAGGTCCGTCGCTGAGTACACCATCGCATGTGCTCCTGTCTGTGATGCAGCGTCAGGGGTACCGCAACCACGGTCTCCGAGCTGATAGTCCACGCTGCTGCAAACGTCGTCGAACTGTTCGCGCAGATGGTTGTTGTCTTGCAAACGTCCCCATCTGTTGACTCAGGGATCGAGACGTGGCTGCACGATCCGATACAGCCATGCGGATAAGATGCCTGTCATCTCGACTGCTAGTGATAAGAGGCCGTTGGGATCCAGCACGGCGTTCCGTATTACCCTCCTGTACCCACCGATTCCATATTCTGCTAACAGTCATTGGATCTCGACTAACGCAAGCAGCAATGCCGCAATACGATAAACCGCAATCGCGATAGGCTAAAATCCGACCTTTATCAAAGTCGGAAACGTGATGGTACGCATTTTTCCTTCTTACACGAGGCATCACAACAACGTTTCACCAGGCAACGCCGGTCAACTGCTGTTTGTGTATGAGAAAAAGTTTGGAAACTTTCCTCATGTCAGCACGTTGTAGGTGTCGCCACCGGCGCCCACCTTGTGTGAATGCTCTGAAAAGCTAATCATTAGCATATTTCAGCATCTTCTTCCTGTCATCTTAATTTCGCGTCTGTAGCACGTCATCTTCGTGGTGTAGCAATTTCAATGACCAGTAATGTAGGTTCACAAATATACGAATGGTTTGAAGATTTCTTAAGTAATAGGACTCAGTATGTTGTCCTCGACAGCCAATATTTGTCAGGGACGAGGAGATCGTGAGGAGTGCCCCAGGGAAGTATTCTCTACCTGTATAAATGATCTGACAGAAGAGGTGAGCAGCAGTGTGCTCTTGTTTGCTGATGATGCTGTGGTGTACGGGAAAATGTAGTCGTTGAGTGACTGTAGGAGGATACAAGATGACCTTAACAAAATTTCTGGTTGGTGTGATGACTAGCAGGTAGCTACAGCTGCAAAAGAATCTGTCAATGCAGACAAGTAGAATAAACAACCCGGTAATATTCGAATACAGCATCAGCGGTGTCAAGGCTGACACAGTCACGTTGCTTAAATATGTAGACGTAACGTTGCAAAGTGATGCGAAATGGAAAGAGCATGTAAGGACTGTAGTGGGGAAGGCGAATTGGCGACTTTGGGTTATTGGCAAAGTTTTAGGAACGTGTGGTTCATCTGTAAAGGAGACCACATGTAGAATACTACTGCGACCCACTCTTGAGTACTGCTGGAGTGGTTGAGTTCACCGCCAGTTCGGATTAAAGGAAGACAGTGAAGCAGTTCAGAGGCGGGCTGCTGCATTTGTTACAGGCAGACTCGATAAATACGCGAATATTGCGGAGATGCTTCAGGAACTGAAATGGAAATCCCAGGAGGGAAAGCGACTTTCTTTTAGAGCAACGGTATTTAGAGAAAAGGAATTTGAATCGGACTGCAGAACGATCCTACTGCCGCCAACGTAAAGTTTCGCGTAATGACTACAAATAATAAAAATTAGGGTTCGTACGGAGGTATATAGGCAGTCGTTTACCACTCGCTCAATTTGCGAGTGTAACAGGAACCTAAATGACCAGTAGTGATACAACGTAATCTCTGCCACGCACCATACATTGACTTGCGGAGTATCAATGTAGATACAGATCTAGGTGACCCTTATCCAGTCAATCAAAGAGGGACCAACAGTTTAACAAAGTTCAAATGTTCAAATGTGTGTGAAATCTTATGGGACTTAACTGCTAAGGTCATCAGTCCCTAAGCTTACCCACAACTTAACCTAAATTACCCTAAGGATAAACACACACACCCATGCCCGAGGGAGTACTCGAACCTCCGCCGGTACTAGCCGCACAGTCCATGACTGCAGCGCCTCAGACAGCTCTGCTAATCCCGCGCTGCAACTCCAAACAGCTGTGGAAAAATTTGGGTACTTTCATACTGGTAAATATTACCACAGGTGAAATATGTAACGACGGGTATAATCGTGGAAATGACGGAGGACTGAAGACCTTTGGATCCATAGCCTGGTATTTTATGACCAAGCTATCCAATATATCAGTAACGGAGTAGACACACTAAAAAGGAGAGAGTAGAATTTGAACTTCATTTGACGTTTTGGTCATTATAAAAGCACTGAGGAAGGAAATTGGTAGTGCCTTTTTTGAGAAACCACCGCAGTATTCGCCTTAAGTGATTTGGGGGAATCATGGAAGAGAGAAATCTGCATGAGTGGAAGAGGATTTGAACATAGTTTGAACATCGTCAGATGCGTCTGCCTTCCGGAACTAGTATAGTGGGCCCAGTCTAACACCCCTACGGTTGTGACGATTGTACCAAGCAGGGTGTGATGAGGAGGATCTGTCCACGCTCGACAGCGTCTAGAAAACGTTATTCACAACGAAAGATTTATTGATCAGAAATACAGGAATGTCTTCTCCAGGCGTCGGCAGCTCACTCGGGCCAGCAGTGTGCGGACCCAGTCAGCAGTAGCGGAGTCGTGTCACTCGGCAGTAGTGCCGCAACCATTACATCATGGGTGGTTTACTGACTCCCAGGCATCGCATCGGGCATGACTCTCGATGGACGGCAGCACACAGCACCCTCTGCGGGCTGATCTCTTAAGTGCTCTCGTTGAATGCGTCTACCCATGAGGCTCACCCTCCAGCCAAGCCCTTAGTACTAGGTCTATGTAGAGTTCGACCGTGGCCTCCAGATAGGAGACACAGGCTGGCAGCATCAGCGCCGCCTGCAGGAACGGGACAAACAGCATCAGTGGCTCCCCTCACGACGGCGGAAGGCGAACCGCTTCTTGGCCCTGCTGGGCAGGCCTTCAGTAGGCCAGCAGGAGGATGATGGTCTCTGCACCACATCAGTTACGACTCGGAAGTTGGCGCTGCAACTTACAGTTAGGTTACAGTGGCAGAGTGTTTCCAGCGAAAAGGGCGACTGCGTAAGTGATTATAGACGATTAGGCACGCAGAGGGTCGACTGATATAGCCTCCCCTGTATCACAGGATGGCTGCAAAATAGAGATTAGGAAAAAAATGGCTCTGAGCACTATGGGACTTAACATCTATGGTCATCAGTTCCCTAGAACTTAGAACTACTTAAACCTAACTAACCTAAGGACAGCACACAACACCCAGCCATCACGAGGCAGAGAAAATCCTTTACGCCGCCGGGAATCGAACCCGTGAACCCGGGCGTGGGAAGCGAGAACGCTACCGCACGACCACGAGATGCGGGCAGAGATTAGGAAAGGTGTAGTATTTACGCTTGATCTTTTATACACTCTACTATGCTGGGGGTAACACTGACGTCATATACAAGCGTTTTCTCGCAAGTCTGCCCTTCAGACTTCCGTAACTTGGTCTTTCATACACTCTTTTCTGTCGTATCAGTGTCAGAAAAATTACTGTTGCGTTATAACTGGGATTTCTTGTAACACTCTGCTCTGTCACCAGTATGACGACACTTGTCTGTTCACATTACGTCATTGTGCTTCATCTGCAAACTGGGCACTCGGCCGGTCCCGCTGGTTGCAATCACTTCCGTGTTCACCTCGACTTGCTCAACATTTCCTCGTAGCTAGCAGTTTGCCAGTCACTGACTCGGCCGGCTTCGTTCCTGGTGTCACCAATCAAGAGCTTCAACACATTTTTAGTGTTAGCCTGCGACGCATCTGATGATTTCATAGACCGACAGCAGTCATGAAATGATCATATGGCATCATTGTCAGGGAGACCCTACCCCGTCAGGGGCTGTTCGTATGTCTGGCGGATCTACTTCTGCTTGACGCCACTTCGCTGACTTGCACGTCTTTGTGAAGAAGACAAATGAGATAAAATGATAAGGACAATACAAACATCCAGGCCTCGAGCGAAGAAAATCTCCAACCCGGCCGAGAATCGAACCCGGTACCCTGAAGTCTAGAGGCATTGACGCTAACCGTGAGTCGCGGTCATAAAATAAAGAAAACAATTGCGATCATAGACTGTTTTCAGATCCACAAATTTTGAACATTAGGTCGCTGTATCGTAGGGTCATACTTCATAAAGTTCTGTTTGTCCATGTGAATTCTCGAGAAAAGCACGAAATGCTTAAATGCAAACAGCATGCACAAGCTTTGCAATTCAACAATGCACACGATCACCTCGTAATATTGCTCCCAACAGTCACAGCGTTATATATTTTTCCCAAGCAGTCTTCTTGGAAAATGTTCAAATGTGGATTCGGTCGAGGTCGAGAGCAATTGGGTGTTTCCATTTCGTTCTTAGCGCCAGAATATCCGCTATCAGAGTTGAAAGAAAGCCTGTGTGCTTAATTTAGTGGAAAAATGTCCCTCATTAAGACTATAATTACAAAACAGGGCTTTTGTCAACCGCCAAAAAAGTCTTCCGAAATTAGACTTGTTAGCTTAAGCTGAAGCGGTTAGTATTGGCCATGGTTTCGTTTCTGTTTGATTCTCATGAGGATGCACTATTCACAAAGACAATATTACTATCCGACTGATTATTGTCGCATCATTAGAGTTACGTGACAAAGTGGTAAACATCTGCTAGCGGCATAAGTATCTTCGTCTAGTTACATGGTCACCATGTGGTCACCATAGTTTATACTTATTTCTCTTTCACACTCAATAACCATATAAAGTATCGAGCTCATGGCGTTCACGATAGTCCAGGTGCGTTCTTTTAGACAGTGTTAATGATCGTTTTGATGAAGTGCAAGGTACATACGCGTATCCAGCTTAAGAAATAGCTTTTAGCTAAACATAGTCGTATTTTGCCAACAAAAACGAGAGATTAGACATACGTGGGTTAAAAGTGGGTTCTACAAGGTGATTCGTAATAGTGAGTATACCTTAGACACACGGAATCGTCAAAATCTATCACAGTTCTGTAATGTATCAGATAACAAAATGGCGTGGCATAACATCGGCAGGAAGATTTTAGTTCATTCTGCAAAAGCAGAGAATTTCTTCACAGTTTTCTTTAGTATTACCACAAGTAATGACGGATTATAAATCCTGGACGTTTATGTACACCTGGAAGTAAGCACACCAACAGCAGTTTACTAGCTACACTTACTTTTGGAACCCATACTTGGTAGTAATATGTCGAGAACAGTAGTTCTCGAAATCATAAAATCTGTATATCAGTTGCCTATTGTAGCACTAGGCGGAATATTTTGATGATAAACATAGGCTACTATGTTCCTAATTTTGAGATTCTTAAGTATTATTTTGCGTTGTTCATCTCCATTGTATGACTGCACAGCATATCGATTATGAACCGTCGCCATAAACAGACCTTCGATGCAATGTCAACACGCCGACAGATAACCATCATGCCACGTGTTGCCTGTGGTCATGCGATTATTGTTTCACTTCGCTCAACCTACCTACCTAGACTCAAAAACATATCATATCAGTATTAAGTTAACATTGTGTCAATACTTGAAACAAATTTTGTTTTGAATCTAGTCTGAGCATTTCTCCTTCCTACAACAATGCTCCTTCTCTTCTGATAGTCTTCACATTGTTCCCAATAATTCTGTATAAGTTATTTAGTAAAATGCACAAATCTGTCTTGAAGATGGAGACTTGTCTTCATTCGGCCACGGTAGCGTGGAGTTTAATATTTTCTTTAAATAAATAAGAAAAAGGCTTTAGGATAGGATAGGCTCTCCTGATCAGCTATGGAACCACACGCAACATTCTGCTAATGATAAAACTGTTTGTATGTTTAACTACGTTACTCACCTGCTATAGCGGCCTGTATAGCCTAACGCAGCTAATCCAAATACGCAGCAGTTCCGATATTCTTTAGGTGTAACTATTTAAAGTTGATGCCATCATTTTATATGGCATCAAGTCACTCCAATACGTCAGCGAAAAGAGTATCTTTGGTTTTATCTAACATGGAATTAAATGTGATTTAGACACAGCAGACAGATTCTTTGATATTCATATTAACATTCACCGGAATTAACTGTTGCATTGCAGAGATGGAAATGCGGTTGAAATCATCTCAGTAAGAAATGCTGTGGCATTAATAAATATTACAGTAGCGTAATTTGCGAACAAAAGGTCGTGCCAATACCATCATAGTTAATAGAGCTATGATAGTAATTTTTAAAATATCGGTTAAAATAGAATGATGACCTCTTTAGCTGATGTTTAAGGGAAAACAGATTAGTTTCACTCGACGCGTATACATTTAAAAACGGAAACCGCACCGCGCTACATTTACTCTTAAGATATGGAGACAGTAGAAACTTTAGATGTCCGCAATGCGTTTTGCGCATTGCTGGCATGGAACGCGGAAAACGCAATGCATATATCTCTGGTCTGAGAAATCTCCTTCTAAACAGAACACGTTTTAAATTTCTTTATTAGAGCTTGTATTATTCCGCTCGAAATGCACAAACGCCTCTCCAACGACATTTTGAGAGTTAATTTAATTGCTCGCGTTCTCTTATTTACACCGAAAAATAATCAAATAAAAGGCTCTTCTTAATAAGAATTGCCGAGTTTTTAATATGCTTCTCCGGCAAAACAGAGCCAGGGAATAAATATTTCTTGAAAGCTACAGAGCATTGGCTTTCGCAGAAAACAGCTGCCAACGAACCCGTCTCGGCCATCAACTTTCAGATTCCTGGTGCAGCGAGACGAGAAACTAGTAAGCGACAGGCGCCGCTGCCAACGACCTGAAATAATTTCAAGAGTTCCTGCCACGTTCCGTACGTGTGTGTGTGTGTGGGGGGGGGGGGGGGGGGGGCGGCACGCATTTCGCCTTCTTCCTTCTCCTGTGTGTACTGTGGAAGGTGGAAGACGAGAACCTGATGATTAGCGGGGGGAGGAAGACGCGGGGAAGAGGAAAACGAAGAGATCTTGTTCCATTAAGAAAGCAAAGCACATCCGCACCAGCGACGATTGCCTAGAAGAAAGGTAAACACCGTTGAACAGTTCCTCTACTATTTTGTACAAGGCGTTTTCTGTATGTGAATCCGGCTGACCCGCTTGGTGCTGACGTAACTTAACGGTGACCTGTAATTGTGGCCGCATGGACGCTCCACTTCGCTGATCGCGTGGCGCACACCCCCTTTGATCCCGTGCAGTACGTGGATGATTCAAAAACTAGAGGCACTTATACTAAAACGTAAAAATCGCCTTACGTGTATGGCCACCAGTGAAATGGTTCCCAGAAGGACATACTCTCTAAAACACAATTCTATAACGAACCTACACTTCATTCATTGATACTGTCACCTAACATATGATTAAATCTATTTTCGCCTTGTAGTAGAAAGAACTAAGTGTGGTGAAATTTGCTGAAAAATGCTGGTACAGCTCTGGAATATCCACATCACAGGAGGCTCACCTAAACAACATCTACTATAAGTATAAACTTACAGTTAGTAGCGCAATATGATACATAATACTAACGTAAGAAGTTGCTGCGTATGCACCAAACTAGGTCCGTATTTTACTGATACTTGCTTTCAGTATTCCCCCCCCCCTCACCCCCCACTTCTACCTCCATCGACTAAATTGCGTAGGAATGCTGAAATCAGAGCAGAGAGATTACATCAGGTACAGAGGCGTGCAGATAATCATCTTTTTCTCGCATCATACTCGAATGCAATAAAACGTAGAGTGGCTAATATTTGTTAAAATTTGAGTCGTCGTGGTTGGTATAATATGCACTCGGACGAACGCGGTACAGTGGTTTATGAAATATGTAGATACGGATCTGTGTGTAAAAGCATAAATTAAACCATCCCACTCTAAAGACTCAACAAGGGAGTAACAGTTACCTAACGTACAATCAAAACATTAGAAGAATGGGAACTCACACCAGATCGCTGCTGTGAGGGTTTTTTGAACAAATCCAATTGGAGGATTTTTATAATTTTTAATTATAAATTTCTAAGTATAATATTCATGTAAAATTTCAAGCCCAATATCTCATCGAAATTTATTTGTGAACCAAAATTTATTGAGTTTATAGAAATAACTGTACAAAATTTTATAACTGTAGCCTTCATAGATTCTGAGAAAAACGTACATAAACCTTAAACAACATAATTTTCAGAAAATGCAATTTAAGATTCAGCCTAACCTTTTTTTTTTTTTTCTTGTGTCACCTCTTTAGAAGGCCCCAGATTTGCACCCATGCTAATTTTCCCTTTCTTCTTTTCTGGTTTCTTTTTTTCTGTCTTCTTTCCTTTACCAGGACTTCAGTTGATTTTTCAGCTGCAGAGAGCAGCTGTAAATCTATTTTATTCAAAATGTCTTGAGTGAAATTTCCTATCTTAAAACCAGTTCTCTGTAATATCATCACCCTACGCTCCCATCATTAAATAAAAGAACTAATTCATAAGTTGCAATTTTGACAACTGTGGCAGATGGAAATGTGGTTTTAAGGCATCATTTCCATATGAGTGTATTTAAAGACTCATTTGGATTTTGGATATTGTTTCTAAGATAAAGAACAGATGATCTAGAAAAGCAAATATACCACAGCCTTCTAGATGTATCACGTGCAAATTTTCTTGAAAGTAATCCACGGAATCGTTGCTCACTGGGCGAATAGTGAAGTGTTGCTTCAAAAAGTGGGCGTGGCATTAACGTTAGTACAGCATTTAACTATTTTTCAGACATTTCGGATGCGATTTCATCATTTATACTTTTGGTTCAAAAATGGTTCAAATGGCTCTGAGCACTATGGGACTTAACTGCTGTGGTCATCAGTTCCCCAGAACTTAGAACAACTTAAACCTAACTAACCTAAGGACATCACACACATCCATGCCCGAGGCAGGATTCGAACCTGCGACCGTAGAGGTCGCGCTGTTCCAGACTGTAGCGCCTAGAACCGCTCGGCCACTAAGGCCGGCGCTATACTTTTGGGACTTATTATCCATGTGTTCTACAAATACATAAAGAAGAAATTGAAAACTGACATTTTCGGTCAATTTCATGATATTCCCCCCTTAAGCGATTTAGGAAAATTACTAAATGTTTAAATGAAGATGATGAGACAGGGACTTGAACTGGCATCCTCTCGATTACGATTCCACTGTGTTCCTTCTGCACACCCGCGCTAGGCATCACGTATTCGGGAGGAGTTAGTATCAAGTTCCTGTCCAGCCATCCCGATTTAAGTCCAATGCGGGCGCCGCAAACAACATGGGATGACTGCCGGCATAGTCACTTCAAGTTGCTCATCTTTCGTGCACTGTTTTTAATGACCTTAATGTCGATGAGACTTTCTGTCCTCTGAACAACGTCTAATTAAAACGTAGCGTGGTAGTATTACACTACTGGCCATTACAATTGCTGCACCAAGAAGAAATACAGATGATAAACAGGTATTCATTGGACAAATATATTATACTAGAACTGACATGTGATTACATTTTCACGCAATTTGGGTGCATAGATCCTGACAAATCAGTACCCAGAACAACCACCTCTGGCCGTAATAACGGCCTTGATACGCCTGGGCATTGAGTCAAACAGAGCTTGGATGGCGTGTACAGGTACAACTGCCCATGTAGCTTCAACACGATACCACAGTTCATCAAGAGTAGACACTGGCATATTGTGACGAGCGGATGCGATCATCATGATGCAGTAAACAGAACCTTGATTCATCCGAAAAAAATGACGTTTTTCCATTCGTGCACCCAGGTTCGGCGTTGAGTACACCATAGCAGGCGCTCCTGTCTGTGATCCAGTGTCAAGGGTAACCGCAGCCATGGTCTCAGAACTGACAGTCCACGCTGCTGCAAACGCCGTCCAACTGTTCGTGCAGATGGTTGTTGTCTTGCAAACGTCCCCATCTGTTCGAGATCGAGACGTGGCTGCACGATCCGTTACAGCCATGCAGATAAGATGCCTGTCATCTCGACTGCTAGTGATACGAGGCCGTTGGGATCCAGCACGGCGTTCAGTATTACCCTCCTGAACCCACCGACTCCATATTCTGATAAGTCATTGGATCTCGACCAACGCGAGCAGCAATGCCGCGATACGATAAACCGCAATCGCGATAGGCTACAATCCGACCTTTACCATAGTCGGAAACGTGATGGTACGCATTTCTCCTCCTTACACGAGGCATCACAACAACGTTTCACCAGGCAACGCCGGTCAACTGCTGTTTGCGTATGGGAAATCGGTTGGAAACTTTCCTCATGTCAGCACGTTGTAGGTGTCGCCACCGGTGCCAACCTTGTGTGAATGCTCTGAAAAGCTAATCATTTGCATATCACAGCATCTTCTTCCTGTCGGTTAAATTTCGCGTCTGTAGCACGTCATCTTCGTGGTGTAGTAATTTTAATGGCCAGTAGTGTAGTAGGATACTATAAAAGCGATTTATGTATGAAATGACTGCAGATAGCATGAGGTCAAAATTGCACTAACATTATAGACTGCCGCAGGGCTACACATTACGCGGGGTGAAGTGTCCAGATATCCATCAAGAGGTAAAACCAGACGTCGAATCGCTGCAAACGATCTATTGAAGTTACGTCCGTACGGGACGCTGGCGCTAGATTGACAGTGCAGACACTGTCGTACGAATTCAAATAGAGACATTAATCAGTGGAGGACATCTGTGTAGGGCATTTTGCGCAGTCGTGACAGGATCTGATTTCTGCCCAAATGACATGAATCGATTTTTATAGAGCGTTATGCACGCGGGCTGTTGACATTACCGCGTAAGGCCCACATTTGGCTTAATTTACCTTGCGTTTGTGTTATTCAGATGGGAGTAGATTAGGCACAACTGATATGGCTTTAGAGATCGGCGACTCCCAGCCACGAGCGCCGAATCGGCCTGCAACTTGAATGAAAGCGGGCATTTACTGAGCGCCACGGTGAATAAATAAGCTAGAATAAAAATTTTAGCCCAACAAAACAAATACGCTCCAAAACAAGAAAATGATGCTCCAAGAAATATCCGAGTGGGGTGGAAATTTTTAGATTCGGAAAAAATAGGTGATTTATTCAAGAGAAAGTGATCGCAAATTAAGCAGTTCAGTAACGCAATGGTCCACCTGTGGCCTTTCGTCAAGCAGATTTCGATTTGGCATTGACTGATAGAGTTGTTGGATGTCCTCCCGAGAAATAGGTTGCCAAATTTTGTCCAATTGACACATTAGAACTTCAAAATCCCGAGATGGTTGGAGGGCCCTGTTCGTAAGGCTCCAAAGTTTCTCAGTAGGAGTGAGTCCTGGCGACCTTGTTGGACAAGATAGGGTTTGGCAGACACGAAGACATTCAATAGGAAATCGAGCGGTGCGCGGGCGGTTGTTATATTGCTGAAATGTAAGCCCAGGTTGACTAGCCATGAAGGGCAATAAAACGGAGACTAGAATATCGTCGACGTATCGCTTTCCTGTAAGGGTACCGTGGATGAGAGCCTAAGGGGTCCTGCTATAAAAATAAATAAATAAATAAAACACTGCTGTCGTGAATATCATTCCCGACTGTCGGACGGTATGGCGAGCGATAATCAGGTTAGCATCCCAGCACTGTCCGGGGCGTCTGCAGCACGTCTTCGGTCTGGAATTTCATTGACTGGAGTAAAATTGTCGTCACTGATGAGTCCCGCTTCGAACTGAGCCCCTGATGACCAGCGAAAACGTTTCTGACGGACCCCCAGAAAGTGGTCGGATAGCAGCCTGACAACCAATAGCAATGGTCTGGGGTGTCATTTCTTTTTATAGTGGAGCCTCTTTGGATGTTATCAGCAGACCCTTACAGCACAGCGGGACGTTGACAATATTCTACGCCCCGTTTTGTTGCCCTTCATGGCAAGCAATCCTGGGTTTACATTTCAACAAGATAATGCCCGCCCACATAAGGCCAAAGTTTTTTCTGCTCGTCTTAGTGCTTGCCAAATCCTACTTTGGCCAGCAAGGTTACCGGAGCATTATTGGCAGGGCCCTCAAACCATCTCAGGGCTCTGATAATTTAACTCAGCAGTTGGACAGAATTTGGCACGGTGTCCTTTAAGAGGACATCCAACGACTCTATCAGTCAATGCCAAGCCAAATTGCTGTTTTCGTATGTGCAAAGGTGGACCAACGCGTTATCAACTCGCTCAGTTTGTGAAGCTCTTTCTCTTGAATAAATTATTCAATTTTTCTGAAATTGTAATCATTTGTTTGCCTGCACATGCACATCACATCCACCGAATTCCGTCCCATTTGGATAATTTCTTCGCGGCGCGTCGCTTTTTTTTTCTTTGTATCAACGAAATTAGTTCTGGATGATGTTCCTGGGCGTAGGTTCTTATGCTCAATATGTGCCTCAAAGCGTCGTCTACAGCTGCACGAATTCGTGGTTGCCATCCGCGTTAACAATACCATTTCGCTACCCGTTTATACGACTGACATAATTGTCAAGTGTGATTATTTTAGAACAGCTTCCTGGCTGGACTTCAAGCAAGTATCACTGTAGAATTATCCTGGATTTCGCACAGAACATTCATGGAAGGTAGGGTAAGTAGAAATTGCATTCAACCAGCTCTCCTCACTTTTCTGATAAAAAAAAACTGGACATCACAGCTTCTTCTGACAGGTTTTAGAGACCTTCAGGTCAAGCGCCTGCTTCCTGAGGTGAGCTTACGACCTTGCTCCCGCCGGGTGTCCTGCGTGATGGGTCCGACAGAATATGCCGGACAGGTAAGCGCAGTTGGTGCCTTTTCTGGCGGGAGGTCAGAACAAAAGCACTTGCTGCGCGTTTCTGCTGCTGCCGCCATAATCTAAATTCCCTCACCTTTCATCATTTTCCTTCCATATCGATGGCCACCTGTGTGACTGCGGGACTGCAGACAGTGCCCTGCCCCCTTTCCCCATAGATTGTCCGCTCCCCTCAGCGTTCCGCAGGGGGCGCTACATCACCGCCGACATGTGGCGGAAAGCTGAACTAAAATTCACGGCCAGCGGCGCTCTAGCCGGCGAAATCACCTCCGGTTTGCGGTCGTTCGTGGGAGTCCCAGAACTGGCCAATAGCAGGCCGGGCTCTCGCCAATAGAGCAACGCGGCGACGTTTTGTCTGGGCCGCGATCGTCACACTTCCTGCCGGCGTCTAAATCGATGGCAGGCTTCATATCAGCACTTTTTGCTGCTTCTGCCAATGGGATACCGCTCCGCAGCTTCCAAACAGAATCGACCCTGAGATAATGGTCACTGCGCCACACTGCCAGTATCAGCTGCAAAAGGCTGGGCAGAGAACCCTAGTCATGAGAATTGCAGACGTCATTAACACCTGTCGACAACGTGATCGTAAGTGACATGTTCAGCTATGGGGGATGAAATCAGAGGAGACTTTGGCGAATGAAACTGATATTTCTCTACGACTGAGTTATGAATGAATGGCTGGATCGATACTCGAGCCACGCTACTCCTGAACGACAGACAGTCCCCTCCGCCCATCCTAAATAAGTTCCACCGCTCAGCATTCCGTTGAACATTTCTTTGGCAGTAAACAGAACAATCCGTTTTTCTCGTCTACACAACTAATACCATGCCTCTGTTTCTCAAGAAGGCGTATGTAGAGAAACAAAATGTACTTCACAAACATAGATGCAACTAATGACTTTCATGTCCATCAAGCTGATTAGATAAACACGTAACCATCAATTTTGGTCACATTGGTGAAGACGAAACTTTAAATCGCACACTGGCACTTCGCATAAGAAAACATTTAAACAGGAAGAATAACCAGTACTCCAGTAGCAATGTAGCGGCGCCTTGAATGCTACCGCCATGCAGCACCGCTACTCAGCCGCTGCTAGAGTACTGTCTGTTCCTGTTTTACTTTCTCTGTTAATACATATCGATAAATCGAATATCGCACCAGACTAATTTGGGACCGCTCTATCGAATGGGCACGTAAAATTCCGCTTTAAAAATCGTTTTGTTTGTAATGGGAAAAAACAGACGCTTTCCGTCGACAATGGGCGTCGCGTGAAAGACGTGATGAGCGTTGAGCATTATTTACCCACGTCAGCTGCACGTTACAAAAATGTAATTGCAAATATTTGTCAAAATACCGTTGGAAATCCTCCTGACGAATCTTAGAAGGGACACCTTGTTGCTATGTGCTAGCCATTTACAGGTTTTTTTCTGTGAAAATGGTAATTTTTATGTCAGTCAAGAATGCTTCTGTACTACACAGACAGTTTTTAAGGAGAAACGTCTTACATTTGCATTTCAAAATACTTCTGCCGTCACTCACATTTTATTTCCATAGGTAGGTTGTCAAATGTTTTTATAGCCGCGTATTTCTCGCCTTTCTGTGTCAAAGTTAGATCCATTAATGGGTAATGAGGAACGTTTTTTCTTCTTTCAGTGTTATGCTTACGAGTATCTTAAACTCAGATGGACTGTTACCAGTTTCGTAAGTGAAGAAATGCACTGTGGCACTGTGTTTAATTTTTCCAGCTGCATAAAGAAATGTCTGCAAGATGCACGTGTGTGAACCCCACGTACAATTCTTGTACAATGAGTATTTTCCGCCTTTGTGAAAAGTTACACCAGAATATTATCTCAATGAGATAGCTAAGCATTTCGACCGGCCTGTATGGCCGTGCGGTTCTAGGCGCTTCAGTCTGGAACCGCGTGACCGCTGCGGTCGCAGGTTCGAATCCTGCCTCGGGCATGGATGTGTGTGATGTCCTTAGGTTAGTTAGGTTTAAGTAGTTCTAAGTTCTAGGGGACTGATGACCACAGATGTTAAGTCCCATAGTGCTCAGAGCCATTTTTTAAGCATTCCGGACCTTGTTAAAATAATCATTCAAGGTTTCGACTGAGGTGAGTAACGAAGAACACAGAATAGTTGTAACTGGACGAACCTGACAAGAGTGTGATCCAGGCTCTCTTGGGAAAAAAATGACTGTACAACTTTAATATTACAGGACGTAACTTAAAATTAGGCTACTTTGAAGACTGATTCATTAGCACACGACTTTACAGTGTTCATGCGAGATTCGATGTAAAGCCAAGGAATACGACAGTTGCAGCTGCATCCTCGATTTTTAATCTATTTCCAGAGCCTGTCGGCGGTCGTTACTCTATTTGCTTACTGAAACGGCGCTCCCACTGAATGATGCTCTGCAAACGGATTTTATCGGTTTTCCTGAGAGGGTGTAACTCGAGAGCGTTTGAGAAGACTCCTTGAGTCTCGCTGTAAACTTCAGCCCGCCATGGCTTTATTTTATTGCATAGCGGCACAGAAATACGTACAGCATGAAAAAGAAGGTTGATTAGAAGTATTTGTACTGATAACGTTAATATCGGTAGCATCCTCATGATATCTCGAGCCATTCCATTACCTACGCTGTTGTGCCGTAATATCACTTCATACGAAGATAAATAAGTCAGCTCAGCTACTTTATTCCAAATACGGAATGGAAAGGTAAGTTTTCTAAAATTAACTTTAGCGTGTAGTCTATCTCTTGAACAGCATAATGTTTCTGGCTGCACAGACAATGGAATTGAAGTTCATTGAGGAAAATCTGGAATGGCCATCGGTAACAGAAAAACTCAGAACGGAAAACATCATTCAGAATTCCTGAAAAGCTTTTAAAATCATTTACCTTCAAAATAGAACCCCAGTAGCTGCCACGGCGAACTCGAGCAAAGTTATTAATTATTCAGAGTCTTTAAAGCAAACATGTGAGGTCCATGACAGCTGTAATAAGTAAATCCGTTCCAGCCTTATTCGTTGAGAAAGATGAATGCAATAAAAGTGAAATTAACGTGTACACAGACTACGTGAAATATTGAGCGCAATTCAACTATGCTCTGTCTGCATGTTTCATTCAGGAAGGTAGATAGTAAAGCCGGAAACAGCAATTGACTCGCTGCCGCAGTAAAAACAAACCCTACAGCGCAAGATTAAAAGCACAGTGTATATTTAGATTCAAAAGCAAAATTTTTCTCCCTGCAGAATAGGAACATTAGACATGTCTAGTTTTTGCATATATTTTTCAGACGTGAACTTTAACACGGCATCTCACAATGCTTGATTTAGATTTAGGCCAGTTCTTGCATATTGGACGTCAGTGCAAAGTGGTGACAGCAATGAGTGTATACTCGTACTTAGAGTTGAGATTATCTGACCCTATATGATTGTTTTTTGCGTTCGACTGTTAAATGGACACGGAACATTTCAATAAGAATATTTTATACAATTTTTGTATTTATACCATTTTATACACTTTTTTTATTTACAGCTCAAACTCAATAACCCACCGCCCTAACTCTGCCTGGACCACATTCAATTGTCTTTTAATTTCTCTACAACAAGTCGGTAGTTTGTCAGTGCTTAAGGTTTTGAAAGTTAGTCCACTATATCTGTAATAGTTCGTTTCAATAAGTTGGGACCGCCACGATAAAAGCCTATCGTCTGTATGATTTTGTACGGATGTGCCATTAGTTCCTGAAACCAGCACATCTTCGTTGAAACATCCTACACAAATATAGACATTTTCGTCAACAGCACGACAATGCCGCTGCATTAAAGACGGCATGCATTATGGAAATCCAGCGATATACTTACTGATAAGATTCGACTCCACACTGGTTTCGGCTCTCCGGACATTACTATCGACATCAATACCGTCACAGCACTCAACAACATAATGCACATAGTCGTTGATCAGTGATGCGTCAGTACGCAACAGCACACGCCATAACGAAAAGTAACAAACTCTAAATTCTGTCCACTGCCGGTCTAGTAGTGATGGTTCAAATGGCTCTGAGCACTATGGGACTTAGCATCCATGGTCATCAGTCCCCTACAACTTAGAACTACTTAAACCTATCTAACCTAAGGACATCACACAACACCCAGTCATCACGAGGCAAAGAAAATCCCTGACCCCGCCGGGAACCGAACCCGGGAATCCGGTAGTATTGATGATGGCGTGGGAAAATGTATTCCAGTACTATGTGTGTGTAACGAAGAAAACCAGCGATGTTGCTCGGCTTGTGGTCATCTTTTGAAAACATTACAATCTAATCAGATGCTTTATACTTTAAAATTTTGGAAAAATACTGATTGTTTCTAACGAATTCTTCTACCAGATCCCATAAATGCTTTAACTTTTTCAGTCAGGCTTAACTCAAAAATTTAAGTCTCATTAGTAGATTCGTTTTCAATATTTTCAGGTTCATGACCTTACTTAATCTTTCTAAAAATATGCTGTGATTAAACTGAACAAGGGTTAACGAAATTTGCATTTTTTATTTTTTTTAGGTTGGGTAGAAACTAGTCCTCCTTCATATTACAGATTACTGAAAATGTTGCTAAAAGTGCGCTAAAAGAGATTTTTGTGTCCCAGACACTACTGACACATCAGTGCCTCTTTAAAAAGTAGCGGTATGTTCTTAATGTAAGTCAATAACAGTTAGCAGTTTTTAAAATTGTCTTAGGGTAGGCATAAAATACCCCACCCCTCTTCCTCCCGACCACAACGTTCACTCTGCCCCACTGGTAATGGGTGTTATGAAAAATGCGTTGGTATTGCTAGGGTAAGCGAGGACAATAATATCATTGAAACTAAAAATAAAAATTCTCCTGCTCATTCTCACGATCGACATGGATCGATCCGAGATTGCAAATCATGCGATGGATAATCCGAAGATGTACGCTGCGTAAGAAACTCTCGTCTCGAGGGTTCAGATGGTTCAAATGGCTCTGAGCACTATGGGACTTAACATCTGAGGTCATCAGTGCCCTAGAACTTAGAACTACTTGTATCTAACTAACCTAAGGACATCACACACATCCATGCCCGAGGCAGGATTCGAACCTACGACCGTAGCAGTCGCGCGGTTCCGGACTGAAGCGCCTACAACCGCTCGGTTACAACGGCCGGCAGTCTCTAGGGTGTCGAGGTGCAGATCTTCTCCAGCTAGTCTGAATTAGACGTTACTGAATCATCTGAAGGCGTTGCGGGCATGGTTCTCTCAAAGAAGCCACAGCCGAGTCCTTGTCCCAACCTCGAGCAATTGAGATGGTGTTCATTTTCTAACGACCTTGGTATCGACAGAATATTAATCAGTGAACATCTTTCTACCATGATGCAGTTTACACCAAAACAGAGAACCATTATCCATAAACACAGTTGCATTCAATACCAAGTAAAATGTACAACAAATGTTTCGTTATTACAGTTTAAAATTCTCCGAAGTTTCGCAACTTCGGCTCTTACGTTAGTGGGCGACCGAACGAGGGAGAGTAATACCTAGTCACTGGACTCTCATTCGGGAGGACGACAGTTCAGATCCATATCCAGCCATCCAGATTTAGGTTTCCCGTGATTTGAGAGTCTGCAGAGTTGCGAGGAAGTAACGTACAGTGCTGTCTCTCCTGCATTTAGACATAAAATTTCAAACTGGATCAGTGCTCGATTTTGTTTAGCAATAGCGTACGTCAGAATTTGTCGCTGATACTAGCAGAGCCTCTGTTTAAATTGCGCTGGTCCATTTTTGTCTTCCAGCTCACGCCGGACGCTGACGCTCCTACAACTGTACGCAAATCTCAGGGCAGGCAACATGTAACCAACGGGGCGCTCATCCTCTCCCTGTCTGTCTAGACAGACACAGATGTAGCCGACACGTCGCACAGACTCTGACAGCGGAGAGCAAATTATAGCGGTCGATTTGCAGCCTAATTCAGCTCCAACACGGAGCTTAGCGCAGCTGACCCACTTCCGCACCTCATCCTCGCCGGCACGGGGTATTTGTCGCAGCTCGGCGACGTGTAAAGTCGACACGACACAAAGGAAGCTTTCCTGAAAACCGCGGAGGGATCGGCTGCAAAATCTTCCTCAGAGACTGCAGCTTACTTCACAGTTTAACAAAAGAATGAAGGAAAACAGTGAGGTTAAGGCTTTATATCTCGCCGACAGCAAGGACCACTTGCTTCTTTGGGGATACGAAAACAAAAGTGGCTGTGGTCTATTTGGAGGAATCACCCTGACGTTCGGGCAAAGTACAGCTGTAAAACTACGGTAGGCTACCGTAGACTACCAAAAGTAAGTTGTGACTACAGTAGCTTTCCTATGGTCAGTTCATGTCATACCCACATTACCTGTACGTAAGGTGTGTTGCATACCTATTAGGCGTTACCTCATGACGATTACTTTCTTTACGTGTGCGGTCAGTGTCTTCCGAGTTTACCCTAAAAACCGGAAGTGGTAAGCCGTCTAGGAAATGAAAGAGGATATGCAAAGGGCTGTGTAACCTACAAAACATTTTTGTTCTGCATAGTTATCCAAAATAAACAGTATTTATAGTAAAGTAGAAATTGTCAATGTTTAATTCAGGTTTTATTCCAAAATTGTTGATTTGCAATGTGAAGCAGAGGGATGTTGTACTAAAAATAAGGGTAAAAAAATAGAGATTTGTCATACAGGGTTAGAAAATGTGAACAAACTGCAAAACAAAAATATCAAGCACCACTACAGTACTTCGTCGAATTTAAATAAAATAAGTTTCTGTTATTCATAAACAATTGTCTGATTTATCAGTAATAAAAGGAAACTTTTGCCTTTGATTATGATGATGACTGTTCTGTTGAGCACAAAGCAATAATAATTACATATTTTTATTTGTCTACACATGTAAACAGTACATGCATCAAAACCGCTTTCGCTCTCTTACAACACCGTCTTAGACGACTATCTCGTTAACACGATTGATTTCAACTTTCCCGTGAGTGTAATGAAAGAAAAAAGACTCTTTTAAACGCTATTCAAAAACTAATTACGTTTACAATTCACTCCAAACTTAATCCTTACAACCACAGTAGTATAGTACACTGAGGAGATGAAAATATTGGTCCCGGCGGAGGTTCGAGTCCTCCCTCGGGCATGGGTGTGTGTGTTTGTCCTTAGGATAATTTAGGTTAAGTAGTGTGTAAGCTTAGGGACTGATGACCTTAGCAGTTAAGTCCCATAAGATTTCACACATTTTTCCATATGAAGCACCTGAGTACAAATGAAAGGTCTGCCAATGCACTGTGCTTTTATACCTTATGTACGTGATACTACTGCCATGTGTACGAGTATATGTACAGATCGCTGCCCTATTGACTTTTGTCAGCTCAGTGTAGTAAGAATACAAAACAAACAAAACTATTTGATCGTTGACTTTATGCTGTTAAAATTCACAATATTCTGAGACAAAATTTACACAAACGTCCGTTTTATGATTTGTAAGTGCAAATATAAGGAACGACTTTATACAAAATCTTCAGAGGCGTGCATGCGCTGCAGCTTAGGTGGCTTTTGTAGACCAATTTGATGTTTGTTTCCGAACTGATAAGACTGCAAGTGTCCTGTATTAATTTCTTCGTTTCATCCCTACGTACACCACTGTCGGACGTGTAAAATACTTATCGTTTACACCGCGTGTACCGAAATTTCGTCAGTGTGCAGAAGAACGGCTGATACTAGAATTACAGTAACCAGTATCATATTTTTGAACAATATTTATTAAAGTTTGGAAGGTAGGAGACGAGATACTGGCAGAAGTAAAGCTGTGAGGACGGGGCGTGAGTCGTGCTTGGGTAGCTCAGTTGGTAGAGCACTTGCCCGCGAAAGGCAAAGGTCCCGAGTTCGAGTCTCGGTCCGGCACACAGTTTTAATCTGCCAGGAAGTTTAATATTTATTAAAACTGCAACCCATTTAGAGCATTCTGAGCCGGCCGGAGTGGCCTAGCGGTTCTAGGCGCTACAGTCGAGAACCGCGCGACCGCTACGGTCGCAGGCTCGAATCCTGCCTCGGGCATGGATGTGTGTGATGTCCTTAGGTTAGCTAGGTTTAAGTAGTTCTGAGTCTAGGGGACTGATGACCTCAGATGCAGCTGCGCGGTTCCAGACTGCAGCGCCTAGAACCGGTCGGACACAAAGGCCGGCCAATATTGTCAGTGCTAGTATGCCTCGTCGACGTCAAAGGGAGCCATATCGGAATGTGAGCGAGTTCGAACGGGGCAGAATGATAGGTCTCCGAGACACGGGGTTGTCATACCGTGACAGTTCGGCTCGCACATGGCATGGTGCTACGACAGTGATGTGTGTGTGGAAGCAGTGGATAGAGGAAGGTCCTCCGCAGCGACGAGCGGGAACTGGACCACGGAACATGACCACAGCACGGGATGACCATCATCTTGTCCGCATGGCTGGAGCACTGCAACGTGTGTGAACTTGTCTGCATCGACGGTTCGTCGCCGTCTGCTGCAGGTTGGACTGGTTGCACGCATGCCATTACGTCGGCTTCCATTGTCCAGATACCACAAGCTCCTCCGGCTGCAATGGGCACGTGAACACCCTCACTGGGGTGCTGAGTGGCAACATGTAATCTTTTCGGATGAGTCCCACTTCAACGTGTCCTACAGTGATGGCCGCATACGTGTTCGGCGTTACCGTGGTAAGCGCAACCTGGAGGGCTGCAGTGTGGAGCGGCATAGCGGACAAACAACAGATGTGATGGTTGGGGGCGCCATTGGTTACAACAACCGATCTCGCCTCGTACGTATTGCGGGCACTTTGAACAGCAACCGGTACCTAACGGAGGTCGAGAGCCTGAAGTACTCGCCCATCGAACATGGTATGTCGCCCATCGAACATGTCCGGGTTATGGTTGGTTGGCACCTGGTGCGTCACGGTCCTCCAGTAAATGGTGTCACGGATTTGTGGGCTCGGATGCAAACTGCGTGGAGGGAAATCCCTCAGGGACGTATTCATAACCTTATTGATTCAATACCACGGCGTATAGCAGCTCTAAATGCAGCGCATGGTGGCCACACGACATACTGAATAGCAGGGGTCAAAGGATATGTACAGATTTGAAAAGGTAAGCAATTGTTACTTGTCATGTACCTAACTTGTGGTACTAAATTAATTGAATTCATGCCTTTCCTTCTCGGTGCTACAATTTCCACAAACGGTAGAGAATGACACGTGGTTAGGCATGTATGTACTTCCTTAGGCAACACAAAGAGAGAGAAGGAGAGTGGTGATTGTTTTCTGATCCAGCAGATATGCACGCTATGCTATCTGATTTGTCAGAAATATAGGTAGCTTGTTTGGCTGATTTGGGTAACGAAATCTGCTCTGTTTCGTCAGCCGAATATCGCCGCCACCTTGATGAGCTGTTTCGACAAATTTCTAGGTCCTCCTGGAGACGAAAATCATAGCAGTGAAGTGACATATATGTTTCTCTCAGTTGTATGGAACGACAGTAGTGAGATTGCTTGACATGGAGACTTGGAATAATGGCAGAGAGGACCTATGGTGTTTGGTTGTGCCCATGGCCACACTGCAATAATTATATCAACGAGGTTTGTCCAGCATTTTTATGAGGAATGGAACAATATATGCAGTCATGTAACATGGGATGAGAACAGTGGCTGTAAAAAAAAAAAATCCTTACTGACATGGACCACAGACGAATGTCACCACTTTTAATGGCAATCTGTTTGAAACTTAACAAGAATTTCTGCTGTTGGTGAATGCAGGTCCATGTCAACCAGTTTCCGAACGAACGTTGCGGAAGGTACTACACAGAGTGGCACTGATCACAATGGCGGATACTGATGCACTTCTACAACGGGTCAAATAACGCAAGAGTGGACACTAACTGAATGGTTCAAATGGCTCTGAGCACTTTGGGACTTAACATCTGAGGTCATCAGTCCCCTAGAACTTAGAACTACTTAAACCTAACTAGCCTAAGGACACCACACACATCCATGCCCCAGGCCGTTAAAGTTGCAGTGTGCAATGGAAGCAGCTGAGGGTGGAGGTGATTCTGTGATGTTTTCGGGGATATCTTTCCCGCCATTTTAGGCCCATTCATCCAGCTTGCCGTGAACATAGATCAGAACGTTTATTTCACGATTTAGGGCATTTTTACTTTCTTGTACATCTTCATGATGAATATGCTGTGGACACCTCCACATGCCAAAGTGACGACAGCTGTGATCACAAGGCTTCAAGCATACATTCCTGGTTGGACAGGAGCTCGAACACTTCGACTAGCCCATTAAAATATGTGATCTTATTCCTGTAGCAAATTTGTGGAACTATTTGGTGTAGCGGATGAAATGTAGGAATCACAATACCCTTGATGTTGTGGCTCTACGGAAACTAATCCGCAGTGGGTGGCTTCAGCTGGATGTGGCATCTCTACAGAAGGTTGTGGACTCCCTTTTTAGCCGTATTGAGGCCCTAACTTAGGCTGCAGGCGATGTTAAACGGTATTGGCGACAAATTGTATGGTTTGCTAGAATCTGCGAACTAAGACGAACGTCAGGAAAAGAGATGAAGAGTGTTAATATGGAAACGAGATGGAGGGAAAATGGGTGGATGCTCACCATCATTGTCGATTCGCTTTATTTGATCTCACCTCCTCCCATCCTTTCTCCATCTCGACCCTCTGCCGCACAGATAG
The DNA here is from genome assembly GCF_023864275.1 of Schistocerca cancellata. Taxonomy (NCBI): domain Eukaryota; kingdom Metazoa; phylum Arthropoda; class Insecta; order Orthoptera; family Acrididae; genus Schistocerca; species Schistocerca cancellata. The sequence goes on along the minus strand of NC_064634.1, from coordinate 350,281,782 downwards.
AAAACATACAACAACAAGTCTGTGTAGTGATACAAAACTTGGGGACGTTTTTCCTCACCGAATTCTTCATCTACATCTAAATATATAGTCCGCAATCCACCATACGGTGGGTGACAGAGGGTTCCCTGTACCATTACTAGCCATTTCCTTTCCTGTTCCACACGCAAGCAGAGCGAGAGAAAAACGAATACCTTTCAAAAAATGGTTCAAATGGCTCTGAGCACTATGGGACTTAACATCTGAGGTCATCAGTCCCCTAGAACTTAGAACCACTTAAACCTAACTGAGGACATAACACACATCGATGCCCGAGGCAGGATTCGAACCTGCGACCGTAGCGGCCGCACGGTTCCAGACTGAAGCGCCTAGAACCGCTCGGTCACAACGGCTGGCGAATACCTTTATGCCTCCGTACAGCCGCAAATTTCTCGTATCTTACCTTCGTCGTCTTTACGCGAGATGTATGTTGGCGACAGTCGACTCCTTCTGCCGTTTCCCTGAATTTCCTCAATAGTGTTCCTTGAAAAGAACGTCGCTTTTCGTTTCTATATACATAAATTATCTGGTATAGGATGGGCAGGAATCTGCAGTTGTTTACTGATGATGCTGTGGTGCACAGTGATGTGTCGAAGTTGAGTGACTGTGGGAGGAAGCAGAATTTCTATTTGGTGTGATGACTGGCAGCTAGTTGTAAATATAGAAAAATGTAAGTTAATGCGGATGAGTAGAAAAAACAAGCTTGTGATGTTCGAATGCAGCATTGATAGTGTCCTGCTTGACACAGTCACGTCGTTTAAATATGTGGATATAAGTTTGCAGCCGGCCGCGGTGGCCGAGCGGTTCAAGGCGCTTCAGTCCGGAACCACGCAGCTGCTGCGTTCGCAGGTTCGAATCCTGCCTCGGGCATGGATGTGTGTGATGTCCTTAGGTTAGTTAGGTTTAAGTAGTTCTAAGTCTAGGGGACTGATGACCTCAGCTGTTAAGTCCCACAGTGCTTAGAGCCATTTGAACAATATAAGTTTGCAAAGCTATATGAAATGGAACGAACATGTGGCTATTGTGGGTGGGGGGTGGGGGGGGGCGAATGGTCGACTTCGGTTTATTGGGAAAGGAGAATGCAAATAGGACGCTAGTGCGACCTGTTCTTGACAACTGCTCGAGTGTTTGGAATCCGTACCAGGAAGGATTGGAGGAGGACATCGAGGAAATGCAGAGGTGGGATGCTGGATTTGTTACCGATAGGTTCGAACAACACGTGTTACAGATATGCTTCGGGAACTCAAATGGGAATCACTGAAGGGAAGATGCGTAACTTTGTGGGTCCTTTCTTTTACCCTGTGCTTTTTTCCAACCGCATGGGATTCTGCGTTGGGCGCTGGACGAGAGGCTGGTGATAAACATAACCATCAAGGATAGAAGCGGTGTCGCACGGCATTGGCGCAATGTCTCCTGAGGGTCCAATTTTTTATTTTATTTTATTATTATTTTTTTAATCCGTTGAAGAGGGGCAGCAGCCTCTTCAGTAGTTGCAGGGGCAACAGTCTGGATGATTGACTGATCTGGCCTTGTAACGCTATCCAAAACGGCCTTGCTGTGCTGGTACTGCGAACGGCTGAAAGCAAGGGAAACTACAGCCGTAATTTTTCCCGAAGGCATGCAAATGTACTGTATGCATGGAGAGCTGCATCAAACCAGTCTCAGGACTGAAGACAACAGCAACAACAACAACAACATTATAGCCTGAGTAAACCCAACGTATTCGCGCAACATAAACGGTTTGATCATGAAACTTTGCTAATCCACGGCAGATGTCTTGAAGCGGAAATTCACAGTCGATAGCGCGTAGGCCAAACCCGTTGTACCAGCTGTGTGATGTTAGCTGAGCGAAACTAATTGTATCGTCCACTGTGCGCAGAGCGGGTGTACAGCTTGCGAACTAAACGATAGTGTGGATCTGCAAGTGAGCTCGAAGGAAAAGGCGTGGTTTGACGCCATAGACATTTCGTTTGGCAGCCGGTGCCCTGACCCCCAATCTCGGCCGCGCCGACGGAAAAAAAAATACAATAACAAATGTGCGTAGCCGCGGCACGTGCCAGCCGGTCCGGTGGGCCGAGCCTCCCCCCCTAGGCGCGCAGCTCGGCGCGAGCGCGCGCGGTTCGCGAGCGGTACTCGGTGCTCCGCCCCGGCAGATCGAACCCCGCGCCCTGGCGCTGACGTCAGCGTCACGTGACCGCCGGAGAGTGCCGCTCCGCCGCCGCTGCCGCGCCGCGCCGTCCTAGACCTAGACCTAGAGTAACTCGGCACGCGCCAGACAGCCCGCCGCCCCCCGCCCCCCGCACGCCCGCCCCCGGCCACACGGGTCCTCCTCCTGCCCCACTCCCGGCGGCGGCGGCAACGGCGGCGGCGGCGGCGGCAGCAGCGGCCAGAATCCGGCGCGCGCTCTTCGCACTCTCTCGTGCGTCCAGTCCGGCTTCGCACCCCGCCGGGCCCTGCGCAGACCGGAGCTGACACGGCCGCCTCTCCACTGGCCTCTGGTCACGTAAGGAGCGATGACTCTGGCGTTCGCCTGCTACGCTGCGCGCTTACGCCCTTTAGCGCCTGCACGACGAAACACGCCTCACTATTCTCGTTATACTCCCGAACATACTTCTGTCCCATCCCGCTGCCCTTCCCGTCCTGTCAAACAGTGCACCTCCGGCCGCGCATGCAAAGGTTTCCCGCGCGCTTGATTTGTAAGAGGACGCTGGCCGTCCTAGCCGTAGGGCGCCTGCGCGCTCCCGACCTAGCCCTTCAGTTAACTGAACGTGCCTTCGCCGCGTCCCTTTCCGTCCCTTCCGCTCGACCCCTCCTACTTTGCTACTTTGCTACACCCCTTGGCACCAACCCACCTACCACCCCGTACATCCGACATTCTACCGCCTGTTTTTCTTTTATATAAATGCTGCCTGCGCGAAAACAGAGCTATCAATTTACCAATTAGCACGTGGCGGCGCGAATAAGTGACAGAGTGCCGCGCTCCTGTAATGCTAATTGGCCTAACTAACTCCCCGACCGATGACTGCAGTAAAAAATAGACTCGAATAGCACTGCCGATCAGTCGTGGTGAATAATACTTCAACTGTGTCACTCTTTTACACCGATTAAATGTAAGCCGAGACATCTAACAGATTGCAAATTGCATCTCAGTGTCTACGCTGAAGCTAAATAATAGCTGCATGACAACGCTACAATAGTTCATAATTACACAGATTACTTCCAACGCTTTTATCTTTCATCTGTCTGTTTTTCAATTAGTTAATATAACTTATCATTCCCAACAGCTTTTACTAAACTACCTTTGCTAAATAATAACAAGTACATGATCAAAGGTATGTATAATGCTACAATGCATGCTATTCCCTTTTGTCCCGTTGTAAATTAAGGTACCATGTACAAATTCTACGAAAGATTTTTTTTTCAATCATAATTGTGCTTCCAAATTTTCAGAGCAGCCTTCGACATTGCAGTACACCAAGCTTAAGTTTGCGAATCTGTTGTTCCATTTTTTAAAAAAATTACATGTTTTTATCAGAATGTTTCCAGCTCACCTGATGGCGAATTTTAGTTACGAGTTAGTGAATTTCAGTTATTGATCATACGTAAGCCGTATGACATTTCAGCTTAATATTAGCCCTTCCAATTTTTCTGTTATTCATTTGTAAATTTATGATGTAGCCTCTTTTCAGTATAAAATGTGTGCAAAAAAAAAAATCCCTATCTGACATACGTTAGACCATGTTAAAGACGCAACAGGTATTGTGGTAATTGAAATATTACTGTATATTCTCTGTATATTGTATGCTTCTATTGATTTTACGTGTTGTCACACAGTGATTCCGAAGAATCTCTCTCTTTCGTTTGTATCCTAGCGAGCTAGCGAGGGCACACGCCGCCAGCCCCCCGTCACACACGCAGGAAGCGAATGGGGGAGGGGGGGGGAGGTTAAATACGGAGAAAACCCAAGGCGTTGAGGTAGAAGCACGAAAAAAAAAGGAAAGAATGAAAATTCCTATTCTGTTCTTGCTCTTTTTTGTGCGGGGGGATGGTGTGTGGAAGGAAATTTTACTTAGCTGCTTTCAAACCACATGATCAACCCTCTTAAGCCAGCGGCATTTTAGCAACCCGCAGGGAAAGGTACCCACAGAACAACGCAAATTTATTACATTTATTTATTATGCAAGTTTTTGTTTTTCCAGACAAGTCTGCTTCTAAGTTTAGAATTGTGTTTCATAGCATTTTGACAAATTATGGAGATCCTAGTCACGAGCCTGTCACATTACTAAAACCGGCACCCATCATTATCTTAGGATCGTTGGATTACCCTAGTAGAGTGTCAGAATGGATGTGAGGAGGGATGGAAGGGGTGTGGGTGATGGTAGGGAAAGGCTGTTTGCTACAACACACATGGGGAACTGTCTTAATGTTTATGTCAATTACGTGTGCTGCGAAGGTCTTTTCAAAATGAAAGCCCATTCCTTCTTTTCCGGAACATTTCAATGCGGTCGCTGGATGAGGTTGAGGTTGTCTGAGATGTGCTGTAGTAACTCTACACAAATGAGCGTGTATTTGATAGTACACTACGATGGGCATGGTTTACTCATAAGTGAAGCGTACAGGGGTGAGTTGGTGTTAGATGTCGGTCGATTCATTTTATTGGCAAACACAGTCACTTCCATCTGTTGACCAGTTTCGACCAGCACAACTCTTCTTCACTACTCGTACAACAAGCAGCGTACTATGGCATCCTGTGCATGCCCAAGTCAGGTGCTGTCATAGTCCATTTTCCATTACGCCCTCCAAAAATTTCTCGACACATTTTCACCTAGCATCAAAACGAACTTGAGTAATCTCTTGTTCTTCCAAATTTCCAATATTTTGTAAACAGTAGCAATGAAAGCTTGTGTCACCGAATGCAGTATTCGTTCGTTTGACTGTCCTGCGTCATATACTCTACTAACATGTTTGCGAACAGACTAATTACGTGACTTTGCTTCATATATCGAATACCTCTTATATCAGTATCACCGAAACACAATGTCTGATTTTCCTAGTATTTGACTCAGCCCATCCACAAAACAACAAAAATTTCTTCGCTGCTGGTGTCCATTCCAGGAAGAAGACAGCAAGCAGTCAATGAGAGATGCAACGCCTTGTTATCCTAGGAATTTGTCTCCAAAATTTACACAGCTGTTGTTTATGCCAATGAGGCTAGAAGTAAAGTTTTGTCGAAAAATTTACCATAAGTTGGGACGGGACATTTTTGTACTTACATTTAAAATCTCCAGACTGGAACACATTTGAAATGATAGAACACGGTAAATTAAAAAGAAAAAGACACTATTCTCAATGCCACAGAGGTCAAATTAATAACTTGGGATAGCGAATGGATGATAACCGATTTCCAAGTAGAATCTATTAATGAACACCAGCTGAGCGAAGGAAACGAGCAAGTCCACCTATGAGGTGGATGTAAGATGTTCATCACGCGATAAATGCTAGGGTCCTTCAGGAGGAGATTTTTTTTTTTTTTAATTAGCTTTTGGAGGCGTGGTCATACAGCCACATCAGTAGTGGAATGTCAGCAATGATTGTAAGGGCAACACAACACCCATTCCCAATCACAGAAAATCTCCAATCAAGCTGGGAACTGAACTCAGGCCCCATAGATTAGGACTCTGCCACCCTGATCACACAGCTACCGGGCTGCATGCAGGAAGGAGATTGGACAGACAGGAAACTGTGGAAGCTGAGAAGCGGAAAACAATGAGCATTGTTCAAATGACGTACATACGAGATGTTACAAAAGATATCGACAGACTTGGGGGGTTGAAGAGGATGTCATGAGGAACAAACTGAGGATAGGAACCCATATCTGGGAATGCCATCTGACGACCCCACAGGGTATCGAAGTTATAGGTGCCAGCGCCTGCTAGTAGGCCACCCCTTTGGCATCAAACGTGACTTTGTACACTTTGTACACTTTGTACACAGGCGGAACGTCTCACAATGTTGTTTGTTGTTTAGTGATTGCGGCTCTCCTATCCCCAATTTGTCCCTCAAGACACACTCTACAACCCCTCGAAGTTTGTCGGTATTGTTTTGTAACTCCATGTGTGAGGTACAAAAATTGTTTTATCTAACTCTCAGTAAACTGTTAAGAAGATCTTTTCACTTGACTTCGCTGGCACACACAACAACATCGCACCTGTAGCGTATGTAGACATACAAAAGAATGTGTAATTAATACAAGAGCACCTGATGATGGAAGTGTACTGCCAAAACGTATCTTGCCAAACTAAATATCGGTTTTAAATGTAACTGAAGCAGCAAATGGTGTTGCTTATAAAATTATTATTACTCTTTCTGTGGCTAGTCTTTCTAAATGTTAGAGTTCATGTAAAATAAGACATTGTGATACAGATAGATTGGCCTTAATGAATGTACTGATACATGTAATTTATGGGAGATTAGGAGTAAGAGAGTGCCATTTAGTCCTTAAAAGTACGAATAAATTGAGAAACAAATAACTGATCATCAGGGTAGTGCTAGCTGGTAATAATTACTCATAGAGATCTAGTATGGGCTGTAATTATCGTATGGCAGTGAAACTTTGTAAATATTCTAATGCGTTAATGCGGAACCGATGTACGCTGGAAAAAAATTAGTTCCAGTTTTGGCCATCAAGTGCAAATCTAGCACAGCATCTCGTCGACGTCTCCGTTGGTCATACTGAACAAATTGTGTAAGTGACAGTTACTAACAAAATTAACATTTGACCTTTCCTGTCTACGTCCCGTTCCTAATCCAATACATATGGAAACTTTTTTACACGTCTTTGACGAAGTCACAGTGCCATATTTTCACCTGTGGCGTAAATTGGAAGTAGTTTTTTTCCAGCTTAAATCGGTTTCGCATTAACGCACTAGAATATCTACAAAGTTTCGCTGCCACACGATAACTACAGGCCACTTTGGTACTCTATGAATAGCTGCACTTAAATTATAACCACCTGGTGTTATTAGCTCGCTGGTTTCGACATCCTTGTGGTCAGTAGGTATGGTACTATAGCAGGCTGTAAGCTCCCGCGTTCTTTCGAGCTCTAAACGGGTGAACATAGACATTGATTGGGGGGGGGGGGGGGGGAGAGGTGTAACATGAAATCTTTTGCTGACACGTTCAGGAAAAGAAAAGTGAGGCTTTCGCTTTCGAAGAAAGACAAAAAGGGGGGATCGGTGGAAGGATGGGGGGGGGGGAGGCTAAGTAAGAGGAATGGAGGCACAGCTTTCAGAAATAGAACGCAGAGTTGGCGTGCCCTCAAAGTGGAATGCGGCTCGCAGAGGCGAACTGCGGCAGAAGCGGGCTTATAGCTGGTGCAGCGGCGGGAATATAACCTAGCCCCAAGGCCGGGACAGCGCTAGCCGCGCGAAACCCAGAGACCAGAATAGCGCGCCGCGCTGCGCTGCACAGCGCACCGACTACCCGGAAACTGCGCGTCCCAGCGCGACCGCCGATTATCACCTTCTCGTCCCCAAGTTGCCACCACCTGCATTGCTGGTTAAGGCTGCGATAGGCACCTAGCAAAGAGTCCGACATCCAAGCGCACTTATTCGAAATTTCCCGTGCCTTACTGCATCCTTTTGTCCTTATCAGCATCAAAATCTGCAACTGCACGTGGATATAAACTCCACAAGCCCCTGCATAGTATTTGGTAGGCGGTTCTTCGTCAATAAAGGCCACTGTTATCTCTATTCAGTTCGCGTATGTCGCACGGGAAATATGCCTCTCGATAATCTCTGTACGAAAGCTATGGGACGTTTAAGTAAAAAAGAGATTATTCTCCACAGAATATTCCCAGAACATTTCCCGAGAAAGTTCTAAATTTCGTATGATTAAAAATTCGAAGCATATTCTCTGACGAGGCAGTTCTTACTCATTACCTCTCCTCCTTGAGATCGTGTGTGTCGTCTGCCACGTCCGGCACAGAAGACACGTGTAATCTCACATTTCAATAGCCTCGCTCAAACAGATAAACTATTCGATGTACGAATACGGATTGGCAGAGTTGCACTACGTTTCGATTAATTTTTGATGTTCAAAAATGGTTCAAATGGCTCTAAGCACTATGCGACTTAACTTCTGAGGTCATCAGTCGCCTAGAACTTAGAACTAATTAAACCTAACTAACCTAAGGACATCACACACATCCATGCCCGAGGCAGGATTCGAACCTGTGACCGTAGCGGTCGCTAGGTTCCAAACTGTAGCGCCTAGAACCTCACGGCCACTCCGGCCGGCAATTTTTGATGTCTCGGGAACTCTTTTTATTACTGAAGTTAGATGAACACATTATGCGAACGAAATCTCAAGAATACATTTTCGTCTTCTTCAAACCGGAACTCTGTCGGAGTATTCTAAAACGAGATAATTTTGTTTAATTATGACGCATAATGATGCACTTGCACGTCAGGTACTTAAGCGGTCGCCATGTGGTTTCGTTACGAGAAACAGATACCTAGGTTTGTAATAAAACAGTTACTGATTTTTCTGAACCGCTAATTATTTCTAACATAACAAAATCTAACATTTATGCCGTAAGAAAACATGATGATGACATCTGAAAATGTCTATGACGCAGTTGTTTAGTGTAATTTATGTCTCCTCCTACATCGGGGTGGAAACATGGATCTACACCGAGCGAGGTGGCGCAGTGGTTAGCACACTGGACTCGCATTCGGGAGGACGATGATTCAATCCCGCGTCCGGCCATCCTGATTTAGGTTTTCCGTGATTTCCCTAAATCGCTCCAGGCAAATGTCGGGATGGTTCCTTTGAAAGGGCATTTCCCATTCAAATTCCCCAAGAATCTCTGTTCCACTTTTGTATGGGCGATAGCGGCCTGTTACGATCTTAGCAACGAGAAAAGCTGTCCACACTTCGAAATAGTAATTCCTTCTTGGTAAGACTCGCGAACACTCGAGCAGCATTCAGCAACAGACCGCGATTGAGTCTTGCGTGCATGTACCTTTCCTCCTAACGATTTAAAGTATTCGTTCAATATTACGTCACTCACTCCTAAGGATTTCACCTAGAAGTATATAATTAAAAACTTAGAATCATATTAACCGATTCTTTTTTCCTGCCTATACTCATCGAACACGCAAAATTATCCAAATTATTCGGTTTTTCTTCTTCTTAAATTTGGCGAGAACACTTAATTGACATTCCGCCAATGATTTATGTTCTAAAAGGGTGCATTTGTTGTAAGAGCAGCGGGTGTTAGCGTCAGGATACCAATATTTGTAACTCCGCATTACATATGACTCAGATTTTTCTCGTTTTTTCCGTAATAATTAGAGAAATAGTGACATTTATCCGCTGGAACTGATTTCAGTGTAAATAGTTTTGCTCTTTTAAAATAGTTCTGCTTGTGACTTACTGCAGCGATATTATTTTTATTGTAAGCATAGGATTCCGATTTGATTCGAATGCATCAGATGAAATATTTCAGCCTATTTGGCACATTCTTCTGACAAATGGAGTACACGTTCACAATTTCCGTGTCAGGCATTCAATTCAAAGGCAAGCGTGACTCTGCCCACATTTATTCCAAACCGACAGTTTTGTTTACAATTGGTGAGCTTGTCATAAAATAACGATCAATCAGCATGTGTTGACCTCGATGAGTGCTATAGGAATTGTGTTAATGGATTCCGATTTGGACAGTCCGTTTAATGTATCTAGGAAGTAGCATCAGAACGCTTAGGCTAGAAATTCTACTGCGAGCTTTTCTTTAGCCTCTTTCTCGTCAAACCAACTGATATATTCATATGTGCTGGTTCGCTAAATATCTTAACACCCTTGTGCTTTAGCGACACTGAAGACTCAACAGTATATTCCTCCTGACTTCAAGATATATTTTTTACTTCTTGGTCACTGCTGCTGCTAATCATCTTACGTGATTAAATCCCTTGCTTAATATTCATGACAATACTCCTCCCTTCCCTTTCCCGATTCCTGATAAAACAACGTCAGAAAACGTTCTTCTCAACTGAAGGTAAGGCTGTTTGGAAATTATTTCACAGCGAAAAGAGTTTTCACCAAGAAAACGATGTATTCCATTCACGCCATCCACTTTAATGGAGATAAGAATACCCTCCACAGCTGTTCTGAAATTAGCCGTATATATCACGTCCCACTAAGTTTCAAAAGCAGCGAGGTCCCAATAACGCCCCGAAGAGTTACTACCTGTAGCATTTAAATTACACGCCTGGAGACCGGTGTGGCGCGAACTCGACGCCAGCAACTTCTTGTGTGTGACTATAAACACTCCAGTGGCGCACAGTGTTATGCAAACGAAAACCGCTCTGCAGTTAATCACACTGCATATTGATTGTGTAATACGTGGCTGCAGGAACACATCGTAGAAGCTACGCCACTAATTAAATAATCTGAGCGCCAGAAGGAAGCCAGCGCATACATCGTCATTGGTGTCAAAGAAAGCAGATTGAGCAAACATTTACCAGAGGGGGAAAAAAATTAAAATGTAGCCGTTTCGCTCTGAAGTGGTGACTATTATACACTTTATGACAGAAAAAAAAGACGCACCACGAAGAAATTTTCCGAATGGGACGGAAATCGGTGGATGTTATGCACGTACAGGCAAGGAAATGATTACAATTTCGGAAAAACTGGATTATTTATTCAACGAAAAGAGCTTCACGTACTAAGCAAGTCAATAACGCGTTAGTCCACCTCTGGCCCTTATGCAAGCAGTTATTCGACTTGGCTTTGATTGACAGAGTTGTTGAATGTCCTCCTGATGAATATCGTGCCAAATTCTGTCCAACTGGCGCTTTAGATCGTCAAAATATCGAATGGTAGGTGGACCATGCACAAGATGCTTCAAACGTTCTCAGTCGGAGAGAGATCCGGCGACCTTGCTGGCCAAGGTACATTTGGCAAACACGAAATCAAACAGAAGAAACTCTCGCCCTGTGGGGGCGGGCATTATCTTGCGGAAATGTAAGACCGGGACGGCTTGCCACGAAGGGAAATAAAACGGGGAACAGAATATCGTCAACGTAACACTTTTCTGTAAGGGTGCTGCGGACGACAACCAAAGGGGTCCTACTATGAAATAGCACCCCAGACCATAACTTCAGGTTATCGAGCCGTATGGCGGGCGACAGATTGGTATCCTATCTCCGTCCAGGGCGTCTCCAGACACGTTTCCGCTGGTCATCGGGGCTCAGTCCTATGCGGAAGTCATCACTGAAGACAAGTCTACTACACTCAATGAGATTCCAGGCCGATGATGTGTCTGCCGACGCCTCGTACAGCAGTGGGTGGGATACCAACCAGACTGTAACCTTCCATACGGCTGGACAACCACGAGTGACGATCTGGGATGCCATTCCTTTCCGCAGTAGGATCCCTTTGGTTGTATCGCACCCTTACAGCACAGCAGTACGTCGATGACATTCCACTCTTCGTTTTGTTGTCCTTCATGGCAATCCTCCTGGGCTTACATTTCAGCAAGACAATGCCTCGCCCACACACAGTGAGAGGTTCTGCTGCTTCTTTTCGTGCTTGACGGACCCCCTACCTCGGCCAACTTGGTCGCCGGATCTCTCCCCAATTGAGAACGTATGGAGCAGGGCCCTCGAACCATCTCGGAATTTTAACCGTCTAGAGCGCCAGTTAGACATAATTGGTCACTATATGCCTCAGGAGGATATGCAATAACTCTATCAATCAATGCCAAGCCGAATAACTGCTTGCATATGGGCCATAGATGGATCAACGTCTTACTGATTTGTGGCCGAGCGGTTCTAGGCTCTTCAGTGTGGAACCGCGCGACCGCTACGGTCGCAGGTTCGAATTCTGCCTCGGGCATGGATGTGTGTGATGTCCTTAGGTTAGTTAGGTTTAAGTAGTTCTAAGTTCTAGGGGACTGATGACCTCAGATGTTAAGTCCCATAGTGCTCAGAGCCATTTGAACCATTTTTCTTACTGATTCGCTCAATTTGTGAAGCTCTTTCTCTTAAATAACCCACCCAATTTTTCTGAAATTGTAATCATCCTTTTTTCTGCGCATGTACATCACATCTGCCGACTTCCGTCTCATTCGAAAAATTGCTTCGTGCTCTTTTTAAGAATGTATTTTGTGCAATCTACGCAGGTTCCATCATTAGTGATCTGGGATCGGTAAGTTTATCTGTGAGTCAGCGGTTCCGGATTTAACCTTGTTACAAAGTAACTACTCAGCTTATGAGCTAAATAGCCACCAACTGTGAAAGGCGTCCATTTTGCTCTTAAAATGTTGAATTACATTGTAGCTAATCGGAAATCGACGATACGTGAAATAACACGGCGAATCCAGATGAGAGATGTTAAAAAAAAAAATCTCTTACGCAATAGTTTCGTTTTATCTTGTGACGAATGTTAGTTTTTTTTCGAATAACTGGCATATTACAACAGCAAAGGAACATTTTGTACAAAAAAACCATGGCGAATTTGAATCTCGAATCACAGCCGAATGCTCATCATGGAACTGGTATTTTCTTTTTCACTGTTGCACTGACCAGCTCCCAGTAACCGCACAGGGAGTCAGTAATCGATAATGGCGTTACTTGCGCCTCCTGCTGTTTCTTTCGGATTTCCTTGCGCGCGTTCACTTTCGCGGTTGCGGCAAGCCTTGGCAACCAGTTCATCCATTTGCTCCCTCACGGGCGCTTTGCCAGACCTGTGGTGACCCTCCCACCTCCTCCTCGCCCTTCCCCACCCTACGAGCTGCGAAGTCGTGACTTGGGCTGACTTAACCTGCAGATAAGCAAAGAACTGCTCTCTCTCTGTACAATTTCGATAGTCTTCCCTCATGGCGTAGTTCAGTTGCCTTTGTGTTTGCATATGCTCGTGCGGCATATATTGTGGCGGGAAAATATGAGTTTAAGAGGAGGATCTGGTCGAGAGAAACGGAAAATGGCTGGACTTCAGGATTGTTTTTATCAAAATGGGGATTTTATCATTTCATTACACATACATTCGTGTATGAAGAAAAAGAATTACGTCATAACAAATCATAAATGGCGGGTGCAGCCTCGCGACACATCCTGGATTGCGCAACGCACTATATAGACTCAAGGCTGTTTCTAAAATCGAAAATTCTTAAAGCAGAATGAACTGCGAGGGCGGGGGGGGGGGGGGATGGCACCACGATGGGGTTGTAAAAAATACCTCGGAAAGAATGGCAGTTATCTGAAAAAATGTCAATTTCTCGGCATGTTTTTCTAAGTTCAGGTGTTTAAAAAAATACTTGCAATTCGAATAAAATAAACTCCCGTTAAAGGCCACCTAAATTTAATTATCCTTCATTTCAAGAAAATCAAATGAATAGAGATACGTGCGTCTAAAGTTATACATTCTCTGGTTCTGAATCTGGAGTTGCATTTTTTCAATCCGAGCTCTTTTAACAAACTGATATATTCCTTGTTCCTGTCAGACCGCGAATTTTGTGCTGTTCGTCCCTATGACAATTCCTAACACATTCATGGTCTTAAAAATAGATGATAATCTTCGTTGAATATACTTGCAGCTATATTTGCTACTATTTCAATTGTTATTGCCCTACAATGAAGATGTTTCGGTGCCAAAATGTTAAATGAATGTGCATGTTCCCTGAACATTACCACGAAGCGTAAAACAGATAACGATGAAAGAAAATTTAATTTGTAATTGTTTAAATTTAAACAATCATCTATAAAAGATCAGCAATTAAGAATGTATATTTGCAATGAATACTGGATTTTTGCGTGCGGTGTGTAATTAGAAATAAGAAGAGGTGCATTTTTCACAAAAATAGCAATTATGCAGTGCATATGTGCAGATACTTCTACTGATGACGGAGGACAGTATACTGAACAACCTTACATTAGAATTTACTTCATTAACAGGCTAATAATTATAGCTATTAAGAGTCTCATGTTTTTAGTTGGGTTAGTGGGCTATCTCTAAGTTCATGTAGCAAGAGCAAGCCACTAATGTTCATTTCCCCCTGCGCAGCAGGTAAGGTGTTGAAGCGTGGACGCAAAACCTTCTGTCTATACTGACAAGCGTAGTTCAGTTAATTGTGCAGTTACGGAGGCGCAGATATCACGTCGTAAAGTTTATGACGTGTTTCTGGGAAGACTTCGACACAGAGAAAAAAATAGCCAACACACTGAAGAGTGAATATATTAAGGTACCACATACAAAAAAACCTTCACTAATACTCATTACGCCCTGCATGTCTGACCTGCCTAGTCTGCAATGCGCGCGCATGGCAGCAGCGGCCTGACAAGAAGGAACCAATGATTTAGGAGCACCGTAGACAAGAGCACAACGCCAACGGTATAAAACAGTGCTTTCCGTGTTCAGAAGTACAACGCTCTCACCGCACAACGATTGGTGGTTTTTGTTGTAGGCTATAAGCACATTTTAAAGTGTAAACTACATGGTGTGGTTTCCAGGCAATAATCAAAATCATGCAAACACTCTGATATGTGTTAATAACGAAGTTCACACACCATAGCATTGTGCATCTAAGAGCGAATAACGTGAAAATATGTTTTTAATAAATCTAAACTTCCAAATAACGCAAGACTCCCTGTGGACTCTCCAGTTTGACTCTCCAGTTTGACTTTCCTAAGAGAATTCAGCACTAGCACTAGCATTATCATTTATTAGCACAAAGGCAATACACAATTTGAAGTAACGTGCTCCCATTGGTAAATAAAGACCACGTTTAAAACGAAGACTTTATAAACTATTTTGCTCGGCAAGTGCAGAGTGAATACCTTTTTACCTTCGTGGACCACCGCTTTCTTATCTGTTGTTTCCCATAACTCAAAGAACGACAGGCGCCGGTAATTTAGCGTTGAAAGTGGGCCCATTGATCACGGGAGCTGGGAACATATTTCAGATTACGCGGTAGCTATCGTAGGACCCAGAATTCGCGATTTTCAGCACATTTGGTCTGACTAATTGCTTGCTCGTCCCGTTTACAAACCCAGTGCCAACTGTTATTACTTTTTTTACCAGTCGTCTCACCCAATTTCCGCTGTCGATGGCAGACCCCGTAGCGCCCAGGAGAAATCACGAATCTGTTGCTAAACACTCGATGCGAATGTATTTCGGCTGCCATATTTCCATGCTACGAAATGTTAAAACTAATGTGGACACATCCAAACATTTTTCCCAAACAGTTCAAGATACCAAGATAATGTTCTCAGCAAATGATAGTACGTCAGGAGCACATATTTTGTTGTATGACGGATACTTTTAAACTTTCATCTGTCGAAGAATTAAAAACATCCTGTGGTTTTTAAATAGCACGATCTATTTTTAAGGGCATGCAGTAAGTCTTGAAAAAAAGAGTACAGTGCAATATGGTAGTATACGAGTATGTTCACAGTGGAACTTTTTTCACAAACTAGCCGGGAAAATTGCTTCTAAATGTAAAACCGAGCCAGGTGGCGTAGCGCAATTCTACGAATATTTCCATGAAAACATAGCGTAATGGCGCTAAAATTGCCAGAACTTCACCCTCACATTCAGAACAAAAATTTCCGACTAATTCCACAGTGAACATCCCCATCTTGTATTTACATATTCGTATTCTCGCTTTCCACAGTTTATCTACCGAATACATTGGACGAGAAAGAGAAAGAGTTCTTGCAGGCCGTAACAATGACTAGTACAGGATAGGGATGGCGGGTATCGCTGAAATGACCGTTTTTTTTTTTTGTATCGTCTTTTTCGTATCCAGTTTAACTTTGCTGTTAAAATCGTTAAAAATAACCGATTTCTGAAATAACCGATTTTCGATTTTTTTATTGCTGTTATTTTCAGTAATAAGTGTAGACATCGAACCATGACTGAAAAATTCCAAGACTTCCTCAGACTTTTACATTAAGCTTTCAAGATACACAGAATCAAAATATAAAGTAGATAAAAGAAAAATTAGTCCGTCCACCGTTTGCTGTTTTTCTCGAAAAGCAGTAATGGGCTGAAACTACGAAAAATCACCAATGTCCTCTTGTTGATTCTAATTTTTTGAAACTCTGCTCAAAAAACATGTTGTAATCGAGGATCATACCACTATTTCAGCATCACGAATAGTCAGTGCTGAAATGTGAAAACTGAGGTTGGAGCTCTCTTAATTTTTTTGCGTTCAATTGTCCGTTTCCAAGGGCTATAAGCAAATAAAGGCGTATGCACGCAGATCAGCTACTGTCTATTTCTATCATAAAGTATGTACGAGTTGTTAAGTTTTTTATTTATCACTGTTACCATAACATCCTTTTCCTTTTACTATTGCGCAGAAATGGTAGACACACAATACCGTAACCTTAATTCAAATGAAAATTTTTTTAAAAGAAAGTTTTATTTAAAAACCAAGGATTTTAGCACCTCTATTATCGTAAATTGATATTCCGATTTTTTATCCGATTATTATTAGTAAAAAAAGAAAGAAAACTGTTATAACCGAGGCCAAACAAATACCGAAAATTATTGGTTTTCAGAATTAAAATACCAGTATAGGTTTTAACCGGTCGCTTTTTTCCATACCTGCTACAAGAACCGTAGAATTTCTCAGTTCGGCCAGGAGAAACAGCGGAAAAAAATTCAAAGATATGTGCGGATCAAGAACAAATTACAATCTCTTTTTTACTTCTTTCATGACATGAGATGGAAGGCAATAGATGCAATTTCGCTTCGAGCAGCGGTTCCTTACAACAGCGACGGCTGAAGTTACGGCAAAGGCGTTCTACGGAAACTTTGATCCCAAGCTCATTTAGCCAAGAGGGTGGATATTGGCGCAATAGCGCAGAAGAAAGAAAATATAAATGCTAATTTGACCGGCAGCCGTTTCGAGTCACGCTAGTGCGGAATGATTCACATTCATAAGCAGAGAACGGATATTTTCTCATTACAATGCTGCTGCTACCGATAGCTTCCGGAGCCTCTCAAGTGATAGATACATATGGTTTTACACTGGTAGCAACCTGCCTGAAAATGAGGCAAACTGGTTAAGAGTAAGCTACTATCAACCCTCGTAATGCCCTCGAGTTACTAACGAAGGTGATGAAATACAAACTTGTACAATACACAGATAGCGGAATTAGTGCAGGTTTTCCGTGCAGTGGTTCCTCAGGGTGATTTACTGTTGCGTTACTAGCAACGCGCTGAGCTCTTTCTGCGTATACCGAGGAGACAAGGCGCTGGTTTTGTCTGTGTATCTGAAATTTATTGCCGACCTACCCCGACATAGTAATGCGCTGACTGCTCGCTTCTAAGACAGGGAAGTAAGCCAGACGCGTTTTGAATGTAAGCCTTGCAAGAGTGTACCTCTTCACTATATCACTGCTGCATTTGCCTGGCATTTCATTCACTGTGACCATCGGGAAGGCTTCGAGTTACGATACATCACATTCCATAATTCTATAACCTGCGGTTCGGTAACAAAATGTAACGACTAAAAAAAATATTTAAATCAATGTTACGATTGAACATTTGCGACTAGTTGAAACTGAATGTCGTTTTTGGTTGACACTTAATCGACAAATGTCTAGTAAAGAAGATACTACGGCCGACATCAATGGTTTCCAGTCGATATTATAGCTGATTCGATAATCTCACGGAAGACCCCACTTACATCACATTAATTTACACGCGGTGAATTTCGTTATAAGAGGAAAGAGCTGCGACTATGCCAAAATCATAGAGCGGATGTTCTCCATTTCGCTGGTTGCCAGTACATCGATTTGCAGATGGAAGAAGTTTCCACATTTCAGTAGATGAATGACAGACTGATTCCTCAGTTCAGCCTCCCTCTTCTAAGGCTCTAATGTATGTTGATGGAAATAAGAGGTCGATGTTGCGAGATTGTTGAGCGAAACAAGATGAGATTACTTCTATCGCCAAATAAGGAATTAATGTCTTTGATAAGCTGTTTCTCACAGTGGTTAAATAATTAAAGTAAAATATGTTGAAAAGATTCATCTATTTCACTATCAGTTTCGATGGTCAACGATCGTTCTTAGATAGCGAAACCGCCTTCTCACATCCTTAAGCGTAAACAACAGTGACGTCATAAATGCTACGTCAAATTAGTTATATCAAATGTGCTTCAAACGTGTTTATCCTCGATAAGAACATTTGTGATCAAATACATGTTCAGCTTATGTCATGGAAGTTAATACTTCCTATTTCACTGCGAAATACGATCGTTTGCGGTAGGTTTCATCTTTTAAAGTTGGCCCATGCATAAACTCACTCGCAGTGCGTTTAGTTATAAATGATTTTAGGGAAGATGAAAATGTTTGAAACATATTTTATCTTACAGTTAATTCAGTACAAAATAAGGGTTTCCGACATCAGTAAGAGATGATGCAATCCTTTCCGTTCCTGAAGATGATTTACTATTTTCGTAGAAATATAAAGTGACTCTTCTTTGCCGCTGTTTGTTTTCTCAACAAAACTTCTGATGTTTTTCTCAGAGTTCTTACTTTGACGTCATTATTGATGAAATATGTGCAATAAGCTGGGGAAGAGCTTTTCCCAATGTACGTAGAGTGTTTAAATTCGCCTCGCAAAGCTAACTGTTACAGTAACAAGATAACAAACATGTAATGAATCTGTTTTACTCGTCCATGTAATCAACTAGGTGATATGTTTAGAATGTTCAACGGTAATGTACACATGAAACGTTCAGTATTCACTGGTCACATTGCGCACTAAATATCTCTTCTTTCACCGACGATCCGCATCCATTACTACTATTACAATAGCATTTACCGTTTGACATCGTTACCACAGTAGGTACTTGGTTACAAGTGCAATAGCTGCCACAATCACATTAATTAAATATCGATCTTTCGCCCAGCAAATAAAGGAAATTATCTCCTCGTTTCCGTTGTTCTTCTAGCACGGAAATCGTCTGTGTGAATATGCACAAATTCAACCCATTATCTGTCCAGTAGGGAAACGCCTAACTCACTCAAAGAACGAGAAGTTTCTCACACCGTGCGTTCTAGGACAGCGCAATGGTAATCAAGAAAATGCTGATGGCAGAACCAGAAAAAAATATACAAATGCCACTAACAGTGTCGTGTTACGTAAAATTTTTAAAATATGTGGTGCAATAACGTACGAAACGAATAGCTTCGGAAAGAATGTTACGGAAAAATGGAGCTAGAAGGGCTTAATCTGGCAACGGAGGTAACAGTGGGTGGAAACAATAGTAGAGCATGACAAAGACTACAACTGTGGCACAGATTATTCAATACTCTGTGTACAGGAAACACACGGAGATGAAGAATCGATGAATACTGAAAAGGAACAAAACACGGTGTAAAAGCACACTACACACATTATACCGATGGCTGTAAGCAAGCAAATACCAAAAAAAAAAAAAAAAAAAGAGAGAGAAAGAGGAAATATGATCTTCAAAATTGCTAATCGTGAACAAGTGCCGAATGATTAAATCAAAAGAAGAAGTTTGAAAAATTTGGCTTAAAATCCCACTAGTACATTTATTTCTGTTTTTCATTTATTTTTCCGGTTGCACTAACGACTAGTTTCGACCGTTGTGTAGGAGCGCTAAATTTACAGTTCGCTTAAAATATTAACGCGTGTCGTGTGTGCGTGTCCGATACACCTTGTTCAGCATCATTTCTGAAAAGTTCGTCCTAAAACAGGTATCAGTTTATTCTGAACTGAGCCCATAGAGTTCTGACGCAACCGATAGCAAAAATTATTGCAAACGCGGGCAAGTTTCCAATAAAAATACGTGTTTCTGCTTGCAGCTTAGATATTACTAAAGGGCGCAGAACGCTTTGGGACGTGTTACACAGGGCAAGTCAAAGAAACTATTCACACTAGACATCTTTCTACTTGTTGAATAAACGTTAATTTGCACATACGGTAATAATGTCCTCTGGTGACATACCACGCATCGTTACAGCATTGTTGGTGATCAGTACATATGTATTATTTTTAATGGCACAAATTCCGCGACGTGTTGATATCTGGTCTTCAACAAGTGGTTAGAGTGAAAGAGAAGATCTCTCTTACCTTTACGCATCGGGTCCAGAGCTGCGTGCTGCGATAGCGCAAAAATCTAATTGAACGGAAGTTGGCTTAATACTCGTAGTTGGGAATTCATACCGTTTACAGGAAGAGCACAATTATAGCATCGATCTGACCGTACGAATTAAAATTTTCACCCTTGACCTACAAATAGCGGGTTGGTTTTTTCAGAGGACAATTTCCTCAAATCCAACTGAGTTACTGTTCGTGTTTACTTGACATTGAGTGAAAATAAGAGACGGGGGGAGGGCGGTCTGGTGAGGAAGGGTGAAGAGAGGAGAGATAAGCCTTTGATATGGATACCAAGTATGTATTTCAACCCAGGTTTTCGCTTTTCACAAACAGTATTTAAGGCAGCGGATGACAAGCAAAGGAAGATGAATACATTGTGTTAAAACGAGGAGTGCTTCTGGGTAGCCTAGCAGTTAAATATTCGCTGCGGACTATTTTCGATGCCCATTTCAGCAGTCAGTTTTAATTCAGTACCAACGTCCGATATCCGCGTGTTCCTAATTTGCTACTAAGCGATCACACCATCTCTAAAGTAATCATGAGAAGTCTCTATTAACAGTGGTGTTGGTCTGTGATTTGGCGAGCACGAAAATAAACCACTAGAGATAATAAGTAAAGAAGTTCGTTGAAGGTCAACAAACACATCCTACTGCGTAAAATACGACCACGAATTATTTTTCCCCGTTCTAAAACTACTTTTGCGTTTATACCCACGTGTCTGTAGCCGTCCGAACACAACGCCGAAGCCGTTTGATACAGTCGAGAAGGTTTTGCTAGATCGCACTATGGAATACCACGATGTAGTCCTCACAGCAGAATAATATCCTTTATCTGACAGTGGAAAATCTTTCCCTCTCTCCTCTTCCTTTTTCTCTCTCTGTTGAGTCCACTTCTTCTCACAGAGCTCGTCTCAAATACAAAACTGATACGGTGCTAATCGTCTCAGAATTATCCAGTGAAACGAGCAACGGATATGTCATTTAAACGTTTTCTGTGTCATCTAATAGTCAGCATCTGGGAAACTTCATTCCAGGCATGGCATTAGAACTTCTCGTTGTAAAACAGTCGATTTTGCCAAATCTGCAGATTCATCAAACGACTGTATAGTTTTTTTTTTTTTTTTTTTTTTTATCTCAGAACTTTTGAAATCGGTTGAACATGTCTACCATATTGTTCCGTCCCACCTTGATGTTGGAACTGAAGTTCTCGTTACCTGGAAAAGACGAAACACTGCAATAAGTAACATACCTATACAAACGGTACCTGTACTTCGCAACACAGAGTTTTCTGAGGCGCTGCCCATATGACAATTAAATGCGAGGAAGATACATTCAGTGCTTTATCAGAAATACTGCACACAAGAATGGCGTGCTCCTGGTTAATTCCACTAACGCCATATCACGGAAGCATATGCACGCAATCCATGTGCATGTTAAAAGGACTCAATTACACCAGTATCGCAGCACCTGATCTTTTTACCCTGTAGTCGTGCTAAAACACCGGTAATCGTTTCTAGCGATACCTGGCAGAACTATGTTCCGAGTCATTTTGGGCAGCACCTCGCAAGTTTAAAAGCCACTGGATTAACTAGTTTTGCTATCCACACATGACAGTAAACGCACTCAAACGCAGTTTACGTTCAACAGGTTTGGAGCTTAGCTGCAACTCAAATTTTACACAACCGACTGCCCAACAAAATATTAGCAAAGACATTTGTTTCTCACTGTAGTCCACGAAACAAAAAGTTTCACATCGTCTTCACGGCCACCCCTTGCAAGATGGCTTTATACACAATATTGTTTCGACTAACTCGCTTGAGACAGATGTTTAAGATTATTAACATAACAGTAGGAAAAAAGAAAAATGAAGGAAACGGTCATTATAATCTTCAAAATCAGGGCAATGAAAGTGAAGATAATCTGACTGAGATGGTGTAGCGGATCACATACAGGACAGGAACAGATTATATTTGCTACTTTTCTTGTTATGAGAGACCATAAAATTAAAAATATACCAGAACTGGTTAATAGGCAAAAAAGGGAAGCAGAGTATAGCGCAAAGACTAACGAATTCGACTAGATAAATAAAGTAGCAGAGTTACGAACATTGCCAGATGACTGCAAAAGAAATCCCTCGGCTTATATCAAGCGTTTCTTTTTGTAAAGTAGATCAATACCGGAAGTCAATTACAAACAAATCTCAGCAAAGAGCGATAAGATAACGAACCAACTTCCTGTTCTACAAGAATAAGCATGTTAAGTGAAATTTTCAGTAGGCTTCATAAATACTCTAAGAAATCGGCGGATGTATCTTTTATTACAATAGTTTCTAAGAATAAGAGGAGAGAAATGGAAGTTCGCTAGCTACAGAACGAAATAAACCTGGAAGAAGTGCTGAATTTAAGTACGTTACTGTCACTGTGAAATTTCTTGCTCGGTTTATAAACAGGATTACTCTACATATGCTGAGTCTGATTTACAAATATAAAAAATGACGTATACACTTCCTTTCTCCTGTGCTTCATACATACATACATAACAACAGGCCATAAGGAAAAGAATTTTCCTCACAGCAATATTTCATCTTGAGGCATATTTTCGATAAAATGTTGTGACGAGAAATATTCCATCCAGAAGACTAGGTTTCAGTTGTTAGCTCCATAATTTCGTTCTGACGCAGACTGAATACCTTGCTTAATATCTGCTCTTTGCAAAATGAGTCCTACCAAAGAACGTCGCTCTACATCTCGTGTCCGTATCGCCTCTGTATATGCACAACTGTAAAGTGGATCATGGAACCTACAATTAAGAGTTCACGAAGCATGCGATAAAGCACTCGCACAGACTGCGTACGGAATAACCGCCAAAGTTACGAGAGCGGGGTTTCCCATAGCGTCTAGAGCGTATTAAATGGGGAAGTAGAGGAACGCAAATGTGGTGAGAGGACGTACAAAACCTAATTTCTTGTTTTTGTTCCCGACGGAAAAATTTTGTCCGAAAACCGGCGCTCCAGGGCACAGGTAATCAAATTCGTGCTGGAAATTTTTTAGATTTCCCATTCAGGGAAACGTCGGTACAGTCGTAATTATCACAATAATTCTGCAAAATCCTACTACGATTCTATAGCGCACAATCCGATTAAAACTTCAAGCACGTCTGGGCGAATTGGAGAGTATATCCTTTTTAATAGTAAGCTTTCGGTCGCCATTAATCGGCGCTGTTACTCATCTGATTATGCTAGGAGTAAAGTAAACACACGGCATTTATCGTCTCAGCAGAAGAGATCAAGGGCCGGGCTAAACCTATTTAACATAAAACGGGGAGAAATTTGCGTGAAATATAAGTAATTCGCAAACAAATGGGTTATTTTAATTGCCAATGACGTTTGGAAACTACTCAGATTTTTTTTTATCTTGTCGAACACCGGTATAATAATAATTGGTGCAAACAATTCCAATCGGCAAACTCCTGCTTCGATTCTGTGGCGCACTGCCAGATTAAAATTTTAGACAAATCTGAGCTTCCGTTACCCGCTAATTAGTGGTATTAGTCTGACCTACGCTAGGAGTAAAGAAAACACACAGCGTCTGTTGTCGTGGAATGAGCGTAGGAGAAGTCAAGACGTAGCCAAAAAACATGGAACCTAAAACGGGGAGATGTTTGTGTGAAATGTGAACCTTCGGCAAGAAGCTGACCGTTTTTAAGCAGGCCCAAGTCATATCTGGCACGTGAAGTTTGCTTCCCTGGAACAACATTATAAAAATGATGATCTCGCAGAGGCGAGTCTGCAAAACAGAACATCACAGGTAATTATGAAGCTGGTGAAACACGTCAAATTTAAGGAAACGTACGTTAGTAAATGAAAGCACTTTATACGTACCGACAAATACAAAAGTTACCTTAATTCCATGAATAAACCAACATCGTTTATGAAATAGTCACAGAAAAAAATGGAAGTTAACAGACGTAGGAGCCTGCTACAGCAAATGAGATTACAAGTTCCTTCACCATAGCAGATAGACGCTAAATGTCCACTTCCACGTCTACGTGAAGAATTGTAGCAGGTGTCAACCAACGTTTCTTCTTTGGTATTATGTTGGTGCTGTTCCGTTTTGAACACTTCCCCCGACGTCGATACAATATCAAACAAAACAAAACAAAAAAAGAATATAATTCTCTCGCCTCTGTAGGTAACTTGACTGGTTATTCTTACCTCTTCACTTACTTTAAATTTAGACAGCATAGTGTCAACAACAATAATATCAATACTCTCCTACGTTGCAACCTGCCCAAATCTTCCTTTGTCCCTTCTTTGGTCCACAACTCATAAAGAGTCCGAACAACAATCTCCTCGGATAGACGCATCTGTCCCGCTGTCAGGCGAGAGTACTACCGGCATATCGTAGAAGATCACGTTAGACTTAACTTAAAGGCAGAACCGAGATGTAAGATGTTACTACGGGAATGGCGGTCCAAAAATAGGAACTGTAATTTCTTCCGCCATTCTCCGTTTCGATTAGAAACTGGGGCTAAAATTTCAATCCCAGTAAACTACAAAATACAAACATGGTAAAGCCAGATAACGATAAGCACAACAATTAGATTTTTGTCGGTTGGTAATTGATTCGCGAGTTCACATGCTGCAATTTCCGAAAATTTATTTCATATTAGACATAAATTACACTACTTTAACCAGGGCGAGTGTTTTCGCAAACTAGCTCAATACCAGCTACGGACGCAGGTGGGAGGAAACTCATAAGCTAAGTCAGTCTTAGCTACCAAAGAAAGCTTCCGCCGGAAATGCGGCTACCACCCTGTAACCTGTGCTGACTGAGACCCCGCAGTGAAAACTGACAGCTACTCGCGACAGCCCAGACTGACCCGCTCCCTGGTGTGCTCGCCCGAATGCGACGCCGGGGGAACTGTCTAGTTGGCGCCAACCCGGGAAGGCACCCGACTGGTGCAGACGCAGACCCATCTGTCGGCGACGTCTGGAACCTCAACGCTAACCCTGCAGCGGCGCACGACGGCAGCGCTATAATATTAAGCGTCGGCCTGAGAAATGAAAATGGGAGGGAAAAACGAACCTTAAGAGAGTTACGGCTCCGTAATAATTTTCGATCCGGCGTAAATCCTGCAAACATTTCTGAAATTCATTTTCAGCAGTTCTGTATTATTGACCTCGACTGTACTGTTCGTTATGTTTATTATAATTTATAAATGCGGTATCCCACATTATTGTTAATGAAGAATACCACTATTAGTTTTCGACAAGTCCTAATAAAACCATGAAGCAGCGTTCACTGCATTTCAAGTAGATAGAAAAGTTATCGAAGAGGTGTCACATCGAAAGGTTTGCACCAAGCTGGGAGCAACACAGCAATATTGTCAACGATATATAGTCTACAAAACTAACCATAGCTCTATTTAGTCGCCTGTACAGTAATAGTTATACAGACTGAAGTAAAAAGTGAAGCTCTCATCAACCCGAAGGTTATATATACTCATTTTGCTATATACGTGGTAGTAGTTACAAATTTTAATTCTTGGTCTGTTAAAACTTTTTTTTTCTTCTTTTCTAATTTCTCCTACGATCTAGATATACCTTCAAGCGTATCAATACTGCAAGCGCGAAGTTTCTTAAAATAAAAGTGTGGCTTTCGTTTTCCGTAACCGGTTAACAAAATTCCGTGATCAGTTCGGTAGAATACTGCAGCAGTAGTTTTTTAAGTGAAGCTAAAGCTGCTGTTTTCGCTGATCAGTGCCAACTGACGACCCGAACTGGAGGCACCAAGCTCAGAGGGGCGCAGTGCAAATATTTTAATGGTCTTACCAAGAGTGTGAGGAGAGCTTCAAATCATACGTGGCTTGTGACTTTGTGAGGCAAAATGGTTACGAATCAGTCCTGCCCACATCATTGTCCATCTGAGATGGTGATCATCTTCTAATGACCTCCTTTCTTTAACAGTGGAATAAGCTTAACATTTCTACCATAATTACTTCTGATACGCAGTGAATAGCAGGTGCACCCCAGAGACCAAACCATTCTTTCATCTTCCACATAAATTACAATTTTTATCGTGTTCCGATACTTGGTCAGTAAGTTAATTCCTTGTGCTAAAGGGAATATATAAGAGCCTACAAAAAAGTTTCCATTCAAAAGCTGTACTGTCCAGAATCAGTATGCCTAGCAGGCAAAATCACTGTGAGCATTGAGACAATCATCCCACCAATGCACCAGGTTGAAGATACCTGCTTGGTAAAAAACAGTCTCCTGTTGTGTGAAGATGTCCATAACTGCCCACTGCACATCCTAACCCAACAGGAATCCTCACCTCTTTTCTAAGAGACCGAAGGCGTGATAGTTGTACGAGGAGAGTCAGGGCAGGCTCTTGAGTGTCTCCCATTTGAGTTAGCATAACTTCTGCATTATGACATTTGTGATATGGGGATGTGCTTTTATCCTGAAGCAGCAGCACCCCTTGTCGCAGTTTTCATTCCACATCGGTAGTTTTTGACAGATATGCTGCCCCACATACATTCTTCATTGTATGATGGATGTCTACCAGAGTTCGTCTTTCAGCAGCCAAAACTAACAGCATATTGGCCCTGCATTTGGTAATAACGTTGCCACAGTACACATTTTCTGCATTTACTGCTTGCACATCAGAAAGACACAAATGCCACATTAATCCCTTGTCTGCATGTCAGAGCTTACATACCTGCACCAGAGTCTCTCTACATTGCATGTATGCTGCAACAATACCCTCAAATGGAAACTTCTTTATCGTCCCTTATATAATCTTCTTTCAGGTAAGCCTACGATGTGGACTTCTGTAGCTACCCATGACTTAGTTTCATACAATTATGTGTTGTTTGCCACAGATTGGCTCATGCTTATATCATCTCTCTTCTGTTTGTGCATTTATGATATTGTTTATTTATGGAATAACTGAACTTTATTCTTGTAAGCTTTTATTCTGACTGATTCTGTTTATCTCTATGCCAAAGACCATTTGTGCTGCACATTATGCAGGTAAGCCATTTATTAACTTTACCATTTTTCTTTTATTTTAGGTACAAGGTGTTTGGAGTACTGGGTACATACCACCAGGAACCAGATTTGGTCCTCTTGTTGGAGAAGTTTATGCCAAGGATGCTGTTCCCAGCACTGCCAACAGAAAATATTTCTGGAGGGTAAGTACTCAACATGACATGTGTATGTATAGTAACCAACGAACCAACAACCACTGTTGTTACCTGTAACCATGGCACAAATTAACCACCTCCCAAAGGCATCAACTAGCAGGTGACTGGGCTTTTACTTTCATTTACTATTGCTGGAGAAGTTAATGCATTGTTTGGGTTTCTTTATGTGTTAAAAAATCACGATATGGTGAATACATAATACACTTCACACAAAACTTTGCATCTTGAACAAGCTGTTACACATTAAATTATATCAGACAATCTAACAGTAATAATAATAAAATCTTTGTGACACTGGTGTATGGGTTTGTTTTCTTATTGCTTGTTTTTCCACTTCTTTTCATGTCATCCTTCTAAAACACACAATCAGGTGCAAATTAAAGAAGAACTGGGACACTGGCCTAAGGTACAATGATTATTATTTTCACATATCTGAAACTACTCACAATTAGATCACAAGGATAATATGTAAGCTAGTTAAAAGATAGAAATTAAGGCACATATACAATAGCAGAATTAATTCTGGACACTTTGTAGAGGTTCATTGAATATTGCATTCAGGTGTCCAACATCATCAGAGGTCTTGTGGTTTGATCACTCTGAACCATGAACTGCCTATGTCCTCTTGCAGCTCACTTTGGTTACTGGGATTCATGTAGCCATAATTTTCAATCTTGACCTCAAGTTCTCAATTGGGATGCAGTGGGGACTGTTGCCAGGACAGGTCAGCACACTAATCTGGTGGTCAGTAAGCCATTTCTTATTGATTCTAGTGCTGTGACATGGTGCACCACCTTGCTGAAAGTTGCACTGATGTCTATTATCTTGAAACAAATCGTGGATATGTGGCAGCAATTTGAGCACTACAACCTCCTCTTGGTGTTTTTGGTGCAGATGTTGCCCTGTAACACTTTCAGATACCCACTGCCATGTCTTGCAATGCAGCCTCACACATTGAAACAGATGGTATGCTTCATAGTGGCAGTGATGCACTCAGACAACAAGTCTTCATTTGGTCTACAATGAATGAATTTAAATCCACTATTTTCAAAGATACTGATCTTAGTCTCATCGCTTCAAATGATTCTAACCCCGTTCTCTTACATCCACTTCCTCTGTGCTGAGGCCCATTGCATACATTTCTGCCTCTGCATTTTGTTCAGGCAAGATTTATTTCTGGGAGTCACTGTTTGTAAACCATCTTCACAAAGTTATGATCTGACTGTTCGAACAGAAACTTCAACCTCTGAAGTCTTCAAGAAGGCATGAACGTCTTCAGAAAAATGTCAACAATCTTAAAGTCTTCATTAGTCAGTGTTGGTATTCTGCTGATTATTTGAGCAGTTTTGGTTAACCCGGTTTCTTCATACTGCTTGCAGATTTTCCTCACACCCAACTTTGCAACACCTGCGCCCATGCTTTTTGCTATTTCTTCATAAGTGCAACCTCCTTCATGAATTATTATTGCCTTACTCCTTTTACTCTGTGACCAATCAGCATGTTATGGCCCCAGAAGCGTAATTTCCAATACTGTCTTCTGTCTCAGCTCACTTTAAATAAATCTTTCACTTCAACAACAATAATGTATTGCTTGCTTCTGTAGCTATAACAGTGTTCAGCATACTTTTTCTTACTATAATATGCATTCCTTGTTTGATCTGTCAGAACAGAACAAATGACAGGCTTGCTTTGCAGTTGCACAAGGATGTAAAACAGTGAAGTTCTCAACTGCATTTAGTGAAGTTTATTCATCTGCTTTTAATAAAAATATAACATATTCTATTTTCTAAAACTGATAAATTTTTAGTATACACATCATACAGAAAAAATAGAAGAATAGCTCATTGATTTAGTATACCACAGCTTACATGCATCTCGTGATGTTAACTGAATGAATATTTCAATTAAGTGTCCAGAATTAAAACCATCATGTTAAAAGCAAGCACATATAAAATAAGATGTTTAAACAAACCAAAAAACTGTGGAAAGCAAAAAGCACATGGCAATTATTATATCCTTCATTTTTCAAATCAATGCTCTATACATTATTTAATATAGATGTTAAGAGTTTTAGTTTTCCTGCCTTTCATATACAAATGCATGCTTCACTTTTTTGCCTTTGTTACATATTTAAAAAAGAATAATGAAACAATATGAATGAAGTCTTCATTCCATTCATACATTGTATTCTGCCACATTCAGTACAAACATATAAATGACACTACATCATAGCTGATTAATTCCTACTGAATAGACTGATTAAAAACACATGTAACAAGTATTGTTTACCCATCTATCTAAAATGCAACCACTTTTGTCATTTTAGGTCTACAAGGACAATGAATTATATTATTATATGGATGGTTATGATGTCAGCAAGTCCAACTGGATGCGATTTGTAAACCCAGCATATTCATCAGAGTCTCAAAATCTGATTGCCTGCCAGTACAAGGTGAACATTTATCTCCTTTTATATAAAAGATAGGAATAGCCATTTTCTTTTTATAGTTTTTCTTTTTATAATTTTAGTAAAAAAAAAGAAAGAAAGAAACAAGGTGAACATGAATGTGCAACATCAGACCCAAAGAAATTCATTTGTTAACTCTGTAAAATCAAAATTGTACTTTTTAAAACTTTTAACAGTGGGAAAAAAGTAAGACAGATTTTTTGGGAGATACACATAAAAGTAATTAATTAATGGAGGAAAAATGAATATGAACATGGAAGCAACAGTTAAAGAGAAAAAGCAGCTTTTGTCTTCAAATTACAGTAGTGTGCTCATTAATAAGAATTGAAGAAGGTGGAGGATAATTGGTCCATTAGAACTCCTTGTCTTACAGATAATTCACCATGCATTGGAAAAGCATTGTATTATTCTGAAAACATCTAACAGGTTTATTTTTAAGTATTTAAAAGCATTTCTATAAAGAGCAACAGAGAATTTAATTTTTTCATTAAATTAAGAAACATTAGAATTTTTTTTAGCTCTGTTTTAAAACTTCCATCAATAAAAATAGTTTCATACAATAAATTTATCATTTATGCAAAATTTCTTCTTACAGATGAATATCTATTTTTACACAATCAAGCCAATCCTACCCAACCAAGAGCTGTTAGTGTGGTACTGTCGAGAGTTTGCAGAAAGGCTTAATTACCCACTCACTGGGGAGCTCATGTTGCAGAGAATACGTAAGTCAAAATTTACACTCATTTGTGTGCATTTTTTGTTAGTCATCTTTATCTACATTAGTTTCATACATAACCATTTGTTCCAAGAATGTCTGAAGGAGGGGGTTGGCTGAGAGTTAAGGATTCATCTGCTAATGATTTTTTCATAATAACTAGGAATACATCTTCAGGACTGAGTATTAATGAAACTCCAAACAGCATGCTGAGAACTGATAACCAACTGTTTTGTATATTGTGGTGACAAAAGACATGGGATAGTAATATGCACATACACAGGTGGTGGTAGTATCACATACACAAGATACATAAGGGCAACACTTTGACAGTTTTGTCATTTGCACTCAGGTGATTCATGTGAAAAAGGTTTCCGATGCGGTAATGGCTACATGATGGGAATAAGTAGACTCTGAATGCAGAATGGTAGTTGGACTAGATGCATTTTGAAAATTGTTGGGAATTCAATATTCTGAGATCCACTGTTTCAAGAGTGTGCCAAGAATACCAAATTTCAGGTATTGCCTATCAGCAAGGACAACCCATTGGCCAATGGATTTCACTTAATGACAGAGAGCAGCAGTTTGTGACCATATCAACTGGAACCCTGATGACTGGAAAACTGTGGCCTAGTCAGATGGGTCCAGATTTTAGTTGGTAGGGATCGAGTGTGGTGCAGACCCCACAAAATCATGGACTCAAGTTGTCAACAAAGCACTTTGCAAGCTGGTGGTGGCTCTGTAATGGCGTGGACGATGTTTATATGGAGTCTACAGCGTTCTCTGGTGCAACTGAGCCAATCATTCACTGGAAATGGTTATTTTCAACTACTTGGAGACTATTTGCAGCCATTCACAGACATCATGTTCCCAAATAATGATAGAATGTTTATGGAAGACAATGTGCCAGTGGGGCACAATTGTTTGCAGTTGCTTTGAAGAACAAACTGTACAGTTTGAGTGAATGATTTGGCCACCAGATCACCCAATATGAAGCCCATTGAACATTTATAATAATTGAGAGGTCAGTTCATATGGCTACAAAGGCAACATGTCTCATTATTTTCTGCAGGGGACTTCCATCGACTTGTTGAGTCCATACCATGTCATGTTGCTTCACTATGCCGGATAAAATGAGGTCTGACACAATATCATGACATTAGAAGGTATCCCATGACTTTTGTCACCTCAGTGTGTGCTCACCCAGTGACACCATGACAAAAAAACCTTTGTATTACTGATACCTGACACTCCACAACACAGAACAAATAACAAAGTAATTGGAACAAATATCTCAATATAAAAACATATGCATTTTCTGTACTGAAACTGAAAGCACTCTCTGCAAGGACACAATGACTTACCAATTAAGTGATGCCCAATTTTATGAAACAGGACAGCAGGTTAATGGTGTGGCACCTCCAGCCTCACTGCCTGAGGTATCAACAACAGCTGCAGCCAGCCCAACGCGGCCTCCCAGTAAGGATGCTGGAGCACCATATGAACCAAGAACCACACAGTTCACTCCTACGGCAGATGGTTCTGTACGTTCTGATGAGGGCTACCACAGCAACGAATACCATGATGATGCCTTCACACCACCTGAGGACAGCAGTGATTCAGACAGTGATAATTATGTCCTCGATTTCAGGTGAGGGATTAAAAGTATGATTACAGTTATGAAGTTTCTGGAAATATCATATCCATAAAGCTCTCAGTTTACTGAACTTTCATACCAGCACAGAATAAAATGTGCAATGATACAGTTTAAAGTGGTAGTCTCACATTTACAAAAAGGCTAGTGAGCATGTGGTGGTAAGAACAAAGACATCTCCTGTTTTGAATTTAAATATAATGCCAATTTCCAAGGTTATCATTTTCAGTATAACATCCATTGCAAATATCAATTCATATTTACATTTACACTACTTCAAAAGTAGTTATATTCCAGCTTCACTGAGTTCTGTTTCAAAATATAAATGTGAGTGTATTTGTAATTTGTTTCATGAAGGCATTTTCATGTGTGTGCAGCATTTAGTGAAAACTTTATAAATTACTTATTATTCATGTTACTGTAGCACAAAATTGTACAAAATTTTGGAATAATATATTTGACAGTTCAAACATATTTATATACCACACGCTCCCCACAATCTGGTCTACTGACATGACATACACATGTTAGGCCCCACACGATTTTTAAAAAATATTTGAAGAACATTTCAGCTATCTTGTGGTATTTTCAGTTGCACAAATGTAAACATGTTGAGTAATTTCTAATGGTCATATAAAACTTGAAAAATGTCGAGGAAAAAAGAGACTACATGTTATAAGAATAACAAAGATACATTACAGGCAACAAGAAAGGCATTTCATGTGCTTGTACTTATTAATTTATATGAGTTGTTTATCGGTCACAGTTAACGGTAGCATGTATAAATCTTTACAACAAGTAGTTTTTGTAGTAAATTATGTTCTAAAAATAGTTCCATTATTAGAATGTTATTAAATGTTACATTATAGTAAAAGTGTAAGGAACATTTTTGCTTTATAAATTAGTGGCAATATTTAATTTTTTTTTTCTAATTTTCAGTAAGAAATCATCCCAAAAAGAGACAAGTGTTGTTGTTGAACCACCAGATGTTCAGAAAAATGAATACCGGAAAGTAAAAATCAAGATAACAAAAGCTTACCATTACAAAAGTGCCAAGAATGAAGCAGTACCAGAAACAACTGTTGTCGCAGAACATGAGAAGGAGAGGTTATCACCTGTCGCTACAGTTCATGCACCACCAGCACCAGTAGCGGTGCCCAAATCTGAAGTACTAGATGCACCACCCACCAGTACCACATCTGTCATTGTCAATGAGTCATCACTGAAAAAACCATTTTATGAGCCAGATGTCGTACGTGAGCCAACACCACCAAATCGCCATCGTGTAAGTCCCCTCGGAGGCACGAGCATTCTTGAAAACATACTGCTGCGTAACAGGCCAAATGCAGGTCAGCAAGCAGAAGTCAGTGAGAGAAGTAATAATAATAATAATGATGGTGGAAGCAACCCACCACATGCCACTCCACCACCACCATCTTCACCGACAGAGATGGCATATTCTTACAAGAAGTCACATCGCTACGGACCACTTCCGTGCAGTCCAGACTCGAGTTCTGGTGCAGGTCACATCATCCCACAGCAGCCCCCACCACCACCTCTACCCTTATCACCGGTTCACCAGCCACACATGATCCACCACCCCGTACCAAGACATCGATCACCACGTACTCCGACCCCACCTCCTCCACCTCCACCGCCTATGTTATACAGCCACCCTCAACCCATTGCTGTACCCCCTCACCATCTTGATGTCTCATATTTACCTTCTACAGCTGGTCCAGCAACTATGTTCAATACCCATCAGCCTCCATATCCTTACGGTTTGTATGCCACTCCAGCCCCTCCACCACAACAAAATGGGCACCATCCTCATCATCCACCACCTCACTTACCAACTCCTTCTTACTCACCACCTC
Organism: Schistocerca cancellata; assembly: GCF_023864275.1. NCBI lineage: Eukaryota > Metazoa > Arthropoda > Insecta > Orthoptera > Acrididae > Schistocerca > Schistocerca cancellata. The sequence continues at coordinate 350,247,680 of NC_064634.1, read as the reverse complement.
ATCTACTCCATCCACCTACTGTTGTTATGCACCACCCCAATACGAGCAGTCATCAGATGCTAACTCCCCTACAACCATCTCCTCCTTCTTCATTGTCACCAGATGGCAGTGCGGGAGTAACACGGAGTAACAGCCCCCACAGCCCAAATAACAACACTGCTACAGGAAATGGGCGTGGCTATCGGTCTCTCCCTTACCCACTGAAGAAAAAAGACGGAAAGATGCACTATGAGTGCAATGTGTGCTGCAAGACCTTCGGTCAGCTGTCAAACCTCAAGGTGCACCTGAGGACACATTCCGGGGAGAGACCATTCAAATGCAATGTTTGCACAAAAAGCTTCACACAACTTGCACACCTGCAGAAACATCATCTAGTCCACACAGGTGAGGATTAATTTTAAAACAAAACTTTACGACTAAATTAGCATGAATTATTTCTTTGATGCCACTTTCTAATCATGCCAACTTGAAAAACAGTAGTAAGAATTTCTTTATACTATTTCTTATAACAATTAACAATGATAAAATATTATTTCTGAACACATATATTTTATACTACCACCCCACTCAACAATGTTAAAAGATCCAAAGTTAGATGACAATGTAAATTATTCTTGGTTAGTTGAAGGCATTCATTATTCATCCCATTTGTAATGCATATGAACTATTTAATTATTTTTTAAAATATTTTAGCTTTAATAGATATATTTTTCAGTTGTTTATTTAACAAATACTGTTATAAAAGTATTAATTTCCAGAATACTTGTGGTAACAATCTACTAAACCAAGTCTTATGGCTTACACTAATATCTTAAAAACAATTTTACAGGAGAGAAGCCTCATCAATGTGAAATTTGCCAGAAGAGGTTCAGTTCCACATCAAACCTAAAAACTCACTTGAGACTACACTCTGGTCAAAAACCTTATGCCTGTGATTTGTGCCCTGCTAAGTTCACACAATTTGTGCATCTGAAATTACACAAAAGACTGCACACTAACGAACGGCCCTATACATGCCAGGGTTGTTCCAAGAAGTACATCAGTGCTTCTGGTTTAAGGTAAATTTTATTTTGCCTTCTTGTACTAGGAATATTATGTTTATATGTAAAACTAATTAACTCTATTACTTTTGTAATGAAACTAGTTAGTTCATCCAAATTGCCACTCTGTGTTAGACACCACATAGTCAACAAAACAAGTAACATTTGAAATTCAGGGACAGTGGTGTCATAGGCACTAGACTGTATTTGTAGTACCACACAATTGACGTAAATTACAGGAAAAAGATATTTGAAATATTTTTATGAATTGCATTTTTTATGTCTCACTGTTTATTCTTAAAGACAGTTCATAGCTTTGTTTAATGTGCTATTATGGCCTAATTCATGTGGTTTCATCAAAATATCTTCAGATCCTACTTAAAAGCTAGTGATGACTATGGAACATTGGGAAATTTTCAGCTGAGGTGAAAAAGTTAACTAGAAGGAAATAAAATACCACCATTGTAGTTGAAAACTCTATGAGATAGTAAGAAAACTGTAGTGGGTAGAATGGGTAACTAATGATGAGATATTGGGTTGAACTAGGTAGAAAAGAGATTTTTGGCACAACTTTACTAAAAGAAGGGATATGTTGATAATACACATCCTGAGGCATCGAGGAATAATTAACCTGATGATGATGATGAGAGAGAGAGAGAGAGAGAGAGAGAGAGAGAGAGAGAGAGAGAGAGAGAGAGAGAGAGAGAGGCATGGGCGGGGGCAGGGGGGGGTGGAGAATGAGCAAAAATTGTAGAGGGAGGCCAAGGCTTGAGTACACTAAGGATACAACAGGATGGAGAGCTACATCAAATCAGACTGAAGGCAACAACAACATGCCAAGGCAGGAAATAGTAATACAACCCAACTGTTAATGAAGTTATTAACATTGAAAATATTAAATTTGTTATGCTTGGTAGTCACAGGTAAAAGCCTGCTCAAGGCTAATCTTGAATCTTTACAAAACTCACTGTGAAAAGGTGCTGAATGAGAAGATATGGAGACATTGGTATTAAAAGAAAGATAGAAAAGTGATTCACATTTACGAATGAAACAAATAATATGTATTAATTTCTGCTATGGAGAAGGAGATTGATTTCACAGTTATTTATTCATCATTTTACCTCTGACACAATCATTTAATATGCAATAAGGTCTCATAATATTGTGCATACAACTACAGATGTTTAACATAGCATTGTCTTTCCAGGACACATTGGAAAACCACAAGCTGCAGGCCAAACAACATTGAGGAAGAGCTGGCATTAGCAGCTGCAGCAGCTGCCGGTTCCCCCCCAGGATATTATGAATATAATAGTATGGATGTCAATATGGGTAAGCTGACGCATTTCATGAACATTCATTAACTTCATTCATAGTAAATAAATGCTGACTGGCTTTATTAACATTTCCATCATGGAAAAGTCAATAAACAGAGAAAATGAAGTTTTCTAGTCACAAAATAATTTAGGCATTCCCTATAATCTTTTACCTTTCTTCCCTCTCAATACAGGGTATACATAAAATCTGGGAACACTTTCAATTATTTATTGCACAAAAACTAAACATTATACAGATGTCATACATATTGCATTTTAAAGAGAAACTGAAAGTTTTTTTTTTTTTTTACAAACATTCAACATGTGAACCATGAATGATCCGGCAGACATCAATATGGTAATCGAATTCTTGCCATACCTGCCCCAGCATGGCATTGTCGACTGTGCAGTCACTTCCCATATTCTCACCCAGAGATCTGCTACATCATGTCGTAGAGGTGGTACATACACCAGATCTTTAATGTGTGCCCACAGAAAAAAAGTCACACGGAGTGAGATCTGGTGATAGGGGAGGCCATTTCATGAAACAGCTGTCCCCTTCTGTAGCATGGTCATGTTTGCGACTAGCGCTGACTATCGGAAAATTACCAAACTACGCTGTGGCAGTATACATGGAAAAAAAAAACTTTCAGGGTTTCTCTTCAAAATGACATATGTATGATATCCATACAATGTCTGGTTCTTATGCAATAGATAATGGAAAGTGTTCCCAGACCCTATATGCACCCTGTATTTATTGATTTTCTATTGTACACCAAATTTCTTAGAAGTTTAGGGCATATCCCAGCAGCATCAATACTTTTTTGTCTTCTTTTTTTTCCTTTTTTTCTGTCTCTTGCAGTTTACCAGATTGACATACATTAATTTGGTAGAAGTGTTGTTACACATGATAACAAAAGCAGATGACTGTGTAATATGTTGTTCATGTGTTCAGTTTTATGATATTTCATTAGATTCAAAAACTGGATGCATGGTGTAAAGACATATATGACAAGACATACTATTTCTAATTTTCAAGTTAACCAATATTCTGTGATTTTTTATGAACTTTTCGGAGATACTTCTTTTGAAGATTTCAATTCAGAGTTGATACAAGTACAGTAATATTTCCTATAACTAGTCACATACTTCCGTTTTCCCAAAATGATGCCCTATACCACCAGTGATTCTTATCATTTTTATGTTACTGGGTAATGCCTATGCCCAGTTGTTTCTGTGTCTATATTTTCAGTATTTCCTGACCATTTCAGAAAGTTGTGACTGTTAGATTATATCCTCCAATATTTCATGTTGCAGGAAGTCTTGAAAGAGAGATGCCAGAGATGGACTCAAAAGACTCTTTCAGCAGTCAACAATCCCAGCACTGCATTACGACTGCCAACTTGGGATCACAGGAGCCACCTAGGCCAAGTGTGATAGAATCTTCACAGCCACATGTTATTGAATGCACTTAATGTTAGTGCTGAATACAGAAAAATGACTCATGTGGTGCAGCCAGTGTTAACTGAACCAACACATTAGATGTACCTCCACTTTTCTGTGGTGATTGTCTTAGTTACATTTTTAAAAGTTCTGGATGTTTGCTTCCCATGATTAGATGTTATGTGGTAGAACATTCTTTGAGTGTATAGTTCATATCTTGTAGTGAGAGATATCATTTGTAAAACTGTGATTGTGGACATAAGGTCACAAAATGCAGATATCTGTTTATAGGGGTCATTACAAGAATGGATGATATTAGCATGTGGTGTCAGTGCAACGACTGATTCAGTTTCAGTCTAGTGAAACTGGGGACTATTATCTCTCTGCATTCGTGTTTCACCACCAAAGCTCCTCAGATTTTGCTTAAGTATCAGTAGGATGGTGTTTAGGTGCTGTGAAGTAATTTTTCTTGATGCACTAAGAAAGCAGGCTGTAGGATTAGGAATAAATGTTCCTGCAGAGGTTCTGTTGTAAATTTGTATCTATTTGTAAAATATTTCTGTTGCACAAAATGTATGTTATCACACATGTCTCTCCACTCTTTTCCTCTTCGGCTATTGATCTTAAGAAAAGGAAGAAGTGAAAATTTCTCTCCTCAGATAATATTGTAAATATCCAGAGTATTTAATATATTTATATCAAGCTTGTCCAATGTATGTTTATGGGAAACATGTCATTGCACATGTTTTGCTCTCATTTTATTGTAATTGATGTGATGAATGTTCTAAGTACAGTAATGACTTTTGAAGCAGTTATTGGTGCCACATAAAACTGATAATACATATAGGGGTGTAATACCAATATGCACAATAGTTATTTCTCTGATCTTTAGTTTTAAAGCCATATAGATATATGTAGCTGAGTAATATCCTGCTATGTAGCTGCAGTTGCTCTCTTAAAAGTATTGACATGTAGACAGAGGGATATTTATTGTGTGAAGTAAGGCAGTTCTGTGGAAAAGTGAAACAACTGTTACACTTCTTCCACTTTAATTAAGTTTGGTGAAACAATATTCCAAATATAGATGCTGTTAAATGTACTTACACTCCTTAGAGCAGATATTCCACTGCCCATAGATAAGTAAAAGTTATGAGATACCACTGTCAAAGAGCATAAAAGAATCACATATATGCATATATGTGCATCAAGAAGGGAACAGTTATAAGAGGTCATTTTGTCATGTGTCCTGAGAACCACGACTGTAAAGCGTTATACAAGTGAAGTGCTGGATTCATCTAGAAGTACTCCACATCTGAGGTGAATATAAACTGAAAAACTGATATGAGGACAAAAGCCCACCGACAACCAATTCAGAAAAATGTTAGAAAAAAAGAAGAAAATATTCAAAGCTATCTTTTAATACTAGGGTTAATGACAGCATTTCCAGTTCAAAGCGTGTGTTTAGAAACATAACTGCAATATTTGCTCATTTGTCTTAAAGGGGTTGCATAAACACTTGTTTCCTGTGCAAGTAGACAGAATGATTAATTGTTAAATGTCCTGCCATCAAAGAGTTTATTTAATAGTATATATTAGTCATATGTAATGTATATTTATTTTATTTATTTTTAAGTTAAACCCAAAGTTTGTTTCTCATGGAAACATGTATTTGATGTGTTGCTTTTGTTTCTCCATCCAAACAGAGATGGATCTTTTTTAAATAGATGGCTCCTCTTTATGAATTAAAAGCCTTTATTTAGTATGTACCATGTACACCAACATTAAATTTTCAACTGCTGTGGATGGTATATTTATTCAAGGAAGTATACAGCCTGGAAGCGGTGTTCCTAGAGCAAAACAGAGAATGATCTCATTAAAGTTATTGATCACGTAGATCTAATCCAAGAATTTTTTGGAAAAAATGCTTTTCTACAAGACAAGTACTTCTGTTAAAGTACTGTGTGAAAACAGCTATATAATGATACAATATTTTATTAAGATAAACATTTGAAAAATCATGTATTTGCATCACTTAAGCCCACTGAAATAAATTTGAAAGTCTTTTCAGTTAAAATTCATAGAACATTTATTTGTAAGTCACACTTTTGTGCATTTATTTAGATATACACACTTAACATGTTTGTTAAGTGACTCAATTCTGTGTGATTAGCTCATACTTTTAACTTGACTATAATGCACTTTGTGCCTTCAACCAATTATTTTTATCATCATGTGAATATTTATTATTGTTATGAGCTTGATTACCCAGAAACTGAAATTTATTTTAAAATTTTGCTGTCCATTTCTGTAGGCTTATGCATCAGCATGCTGCTGTATTTGCCTTTTCAATTTTAATGAGTATATTGTCCTGCCAGCAAATTGTATATATTAGCTAAATATTTATTTCAGAAAATGTGTGCATCATATCCCATCCCCCATATTTAGATATATTTCTCATGGTCTTTAGTGTGTGTGTGTGTGTGTGTGTGTGTGTGTGTGTGTGTGTGTGTGTGTGTGTGTGTGATGCACACAGATGTGCATACACATGTTTGCAATGATGGCTTTGTGTAATTTATTAATGCTGTATGTTGTTGATGAATGTCTACAAGTTTTTGAAAATATTGCAACACATTTTTTTACATTTTAGAAGTCTGGCCAATCTAAAAGTGTGAAACGTTTCCTACTTGTATGCCAGTTCTTACCATCAAGTGCATACATTAAGTATTACATGTAATTCACAATAATGTAAGTAAAGATTGTATTGGTAATGTTGACAAATTTGCTCAATATTACTTATGTATATAGTAAAACTGAAGCTGTGAATATATTCATATAATTTTAAATATGTAATTAATTTGAAGAAATTTATACTCTACTGGTGAAGTATATATTATTATGAGAGTGAACTATTGTACACATGTTTCATATTTAGACTTGTGCATCATTTTGTGAGTAGTCAGACTTGTAAAATGTATTCTGAGACTTGGCACCATAATGGTATTTCTTCACTGTCATCTTGTAAATGTCTCATTACTATGGTAGTATTATTTATTTTGTTAATTTAAAAGTAAATGAAAAAGGTGAAATCACCTTCTCTGTAAACAAATACAGAGTTCCATGACTGAGAACCATACTGTTTAAGAAAATAAATTGTTTATAATAACTTGAAACTACTGTTATTTCTACAATATCATGTCTTTATATCATAGAAACTGCACATTATGCAATGAACTCTCATGTTAAGCTCATATAGAATAGAAATGTCAATTGTTTTATTTTAATCTTTAGGTGTGTCAGTAATTTCAGCAATCTGACAGGCAGAGGCGTGAAGCATTAAAATATCAGACTATGTGAGGGAGTCTTCAGCTACAAAAGGAAAAATAATCTCTGCTATATGAACTTTTATTGCTGTCTTTCTTGAGTCTTTTATGCTCTGAAGATCTGTACTGAGCTGACATATTGATGGCAATAAAATCTGATTTACAGTTAAATTATTATATTTCTTTGAAAATATTCCAGTGCCTGAAAATCCTTATCTTATATTGCTGGAACTTTATTTTACTTAATGGATGAAGTTAGATTTTTGTTATGGTAGGAACTAATATCTTGATAATTGCACAGGTGTCCAAACCATACGAACAATACTATCAGGCTTGTATACCGTGATTATTGGGCTATTGTTTTGTACTGTATGGTGGTTCAATAATATTCCATTCTAGTCTTTGTCTAACTTTTTTGTGATTCACTGGATGTCTGCAGAGGATAGGATCCAAGATAAATATTCATGGTGTTGAATGTTGGTATTCTTAAATCAGTTCCTATAGTTCAACCTTTCCTTGCAAGAGGGTACTATCAACCTCATCTCCTTTGCTCTGTACCAAGTATTATACATTATCTCTACTCACTGGTTTAGGATTGAGTGGTCCATATTAGTTACTTAAAAACTTGAGCTTATACGTGATAAAATCAGTCTGAAATTTACATTCCTCAAGCAATCCTAGCACTATGAAAAATGCGTGCAACTTGACAACACTCTGAATAAGTAGCTCCAACCTAGTTTGCAATGCTGACACCTTTGTTTTCACTCCTAATGTCCATAATATTTACACCACCAACAGCCAGGGAATGTGCCACACAGTTTTCATAAGTTTTGTGACCACACTCTATTAGACACCATACATGGAATTGAAACAGTTAAAAAATTTGCTACACTTAGCTCAACTGCTGATTGCAATCTCTTACTTTAAGGCAATTACAATGTTCTAGAAGCTTGTTTTAATTACATATGGTCACACCTTAACAAACTGGCTTCATAATTTCTATCCTCATTCTATTTTTGTGGGGCTTGCACTAGTCTGTTTTGCTTCCAATTTTAGTACTTCAGTAGTAATACTCATTTTAATTTTTGTAATGTACTTAGTAATCACAGTAATTTGACTTTTTAAAATATTTCTCAAAGTATTTGCCCAAGCAGCCTGTCAGCAAAATGAGTGCTTCCAAGTTATGCACTTTGTTCCTCAAACTACTTTGTAACCAATTTTTAGCCAAGAGCACTTTCTTTAAACTTTCATATGGCTCATACCACTCCAGTACTTCTGCTGACCATAGTGCTGCATTTTCTGGCATAGTTCAGTTATCGTACAGCAACAAACTTCAGTTCTTCATACTAGCAAGTCAGCAATACTTCACAAAATGATCTAATAAACACTGTTGGCTAAATTTCTTTCTTTGTGAATTGCATGTACAAGAGCTCATTCTGCCCAATTCTGCAATGTGATTTATGCTTTTTTAGTCTTCTACTGATTTTCAAGTTGACTGATTTCAAAGCTTAATTTTGGTATTCATTACTACTTACTGCAAGCATATTGTGAATTCCCATTTAAAGTCACTCGTGACACTGTTCCAAGAAGGAATGAACAGTATTCAGGGATATGACAGGAACAATCATTTGAAGCAAACAAACCTAGTAAATGTAGGCTCTATCAAGTATACCTTAAGAGCTATGAGTACTTGTTCAGTACAAAAGGTGTTTTTCAAAGTAGTGAAGGTGAACTAGTGCTATCTTTGCCCCCTTGTTTTCGTCCATGTGACCACCTCTCAAAATACTGAAAGTAAAGAGCTTCCAGCAGAAAATATTTGTTTCACAAAGATGAAGAAGTGGTCAAAGCTCTTACATTTTAGAGCCCTTGTTTACTAGACTTATTTCCTTTGAACAGCCATTCCTGTCGTATTCCTCAGTACTATGCTGTTTACATAAATGTTTACATCCTCCTATAGGTTCACACTTAAAAACCTACCATCTCTTTCATATTGGCAGTATACCACTTTTTGTTGCTCTGATCATCTCTGAAATTAAAACTGTGATTCATGAGATCATTTTGTGCACACTCAATGGTTATTGTAAGTTCCAAGAATCCAACATCACTTAGTCCTTTTTTTATTTGACTTCTTACCTATGTTTCTGTTCTAGCCCAAAATACAAATTCTGTCATTCCAACTTGCATCACCAACTTTTATTCGAGTTTACATTTCTCTACATGCCCACACAAATATGCTCCATTAATCATGGTGACATTTTTTGATAAGAAACAGCCCACATCACAATTCGGGTAACCATTTTTGGTCTATAAGACCATCTTCAGACCAAAGCCTCCAAATGACATGAGAAGCCAATTCATGGAGCTGCTGTGTAGTACCAACTGGTACCTGTCACACAGTGCACTAGTTGGTACTACACAGCAGTTCTGTGGATCAACTCCTCATGGCTTCTGGAGGCTTTAGTTTGAAAATGATCATACAGATTGAAACTCATTACTAGTATTAAAAATTAATAAACTATTGTGATCTAGACTACTTTTTATTAAAATATAGGTATGATCATTGTGTGTCACCAGTTACATAAAAAATTATGATGATAAATCTTTAGTGTTGATTTTGGCCAGTTGATTTTAGACTGATAGTCCACTAAAACTTTGTTGTGTCACAGCTTAATCTCAACCACGACAACAATTTACTAATGTGTTAACAAAACACTGGGTCTCTATAATAGTGGGAACCTAATTTGGCTGTCCTAAACTGTCCAGAAAGCATGAGAACCTACAGACATTGGTGATTCCCAGTGCAAGTTGTTCTTTTAGAAAACACCATTTCTTTCCACTTTGGCAGGCTTGGCCTTAATTAAAACTGCTACCGCATTTTATGGGTCATTCTTGAAACTGAAAAAAAAAACAATAAACTTTAGTGTTTCTATCAACAACTGAAATTAGTGTTAGGAATCGCCATTGGAACATTAAAATCAAATCCTGTTATAGTTCCTAAATATAGCCTCCATGCATAAATAAAACATAGTTCCAGCAATATAGAATAAGGATTTTCAAGCATTATATTTTCAATGAAATATTGTAAATTGAACTTTAAATCAGAATTTTATTCCCTAAAGACATTAAGGTACAGAGATTCTGAACACAAAAAATAATTTAATAAAACAGAGTAGGAACAGATAATTGAGATGTGATTCTTCTACCATAACAGCTCATACCAGCTCCATAACATAGTTTGAGATTTGGTGCAACTGAACAGACTGCCAAATCGCTCAAATTACTGACATGTCGAAGACATGAATGAAACTTGTAAGGACACAATAGGAGATCATTACAATTGGAGATTTCATGTACAACAGCAAAAAATCTTGACGTGAGTAGTTTTCAACTAGAGATACCAAAAAAATGAGCTGAAGCACAGAGGTTATCAACAGGTCATCTTCCATAGGTCACCAAAACTGCTCCCATACAAATAGTGGAAGTTACCTTCCTTTGCAAATTTAAAAAACACAGTATGCAGACAACACTGTTGGCCAGAAATACTAATGATTTCATTCTGCCTTCGTGAAGGAAGAATGTATGTCTAAGAGTAAATAGAAAAATGTTGTTATGCAGGCAGAATGAGATACTGTAGCACTTCACTTCAAAGAAAGGGAAATTTTTTTCACACCAGTTCAAGTAAGATACGGTTTAAAACCTTTCCTTTGGGGGATTTTAATCTTCATGGCCCTAATTTTAGTTTTCTTTCCATTTAATATAATTTTCCAAGTCACTTATCATACATTCTGCATCTATACTTTTATTTCTGTAACCGTAAAAGAGCATTGTAGTTTTGCATTCACTCTGCACCTTTAAGGAAACTGAAGTATCGTTTGTCCTGTGTAGGAAAAAAATAAACATGTGCAGAATAAAATCTGAATATTCAAAATCCAGATGGCTTACTGACAGTATAAGTTTATAACATGCAGTAGATGGAGAATCATTATTAGGAAAGGGTTGAGATGTAGTATTATGCTAATTTACTATGTGGTGTTCCTCTTTCTAGATGATTTTTTTTTTTTTTTTTTTTTTTTTTTTTTGTGTGTGTGTAAAGCTGATTCATAACAAATTTAGAATGTAATCATCATCAATTATTTCCAGCTGGACACAGTCCCATACAAAGGTCCACTGAGAGTCTTACTTGTATAAACAATTTTATTTGCAAAGGATCTCTAGCTAAAAAGTACAGGTAAGTTAAGAAAGAAAAACTACCAGGTAGGAGCACCACAGCCCTGATCAAGGCACACAAGTGCTAATTTCCAGAATCCAATATTCCTTCATCTAGCAAAGAGGATAGAGCTGTAATACTGAAGACATCACTTTAACTAAATTGACTCAGTTATTATGAACAAGTGCAGTTAAAACAATGAAGTGTTGTCAGTAAGTTGGGTAGAAAAAGTAACTGAGGGTGCAATAAGTATACCACACACAACTCAGATTACTTAGCTCTGCAGTCACTATTAGAATAATACACAAAACAGAATTTGAAACTATACTCTCAGAAACAAACTCTGACATGTACAAACCACACAATGTGTTTAAAAGTTTTTCAGTTCCTTGTCATGTTGTATTTTTTTGTATACTCAAGCAGTCAATGACTTCCTTAGTCATCATTGTCAAGAGTTAACTTTATGTACAAACAGGTCATGTGGTACTTTAGTATTGGTGGTCAAATTATGGCTTGGAGACATTACAAAGTCATGAGTCCCTCTATGTACTACCATAAATTACGTCAATGTCTGTGATGGAAGAACATTAGTAACGAAGCTGAAACCATCAGGTTGAAAATAACTCAGTTTATTTTTGTTTGATGAAACAAAAGCCTTATCATTTGCACCAGCATGCTGAGATTCTGTCATTCATGAAGCTGCTGAGATCAGAATGTTCAACAAGAATTTTAACCAAGGCAGTGGGCATATCTGTTGTGGCTCATGAAAATAGGCTCTCAGTATTGAAAGACTGCAAAGAAATAGGCTGAATTATCTTCCATCTAAGACATTGACAAAACCTAGCAGCATGTCCCCATGACATAATTCAGCCAACTACATATGAAAATACCACATGCACAAATTAGTGTGACAATTAACTCCAGATTATGACAACATAGAAATCTTCAAAAGTTTGAGTATACAAAGAAATCTGACGTTGGTGTTAATTTGTAAGCATTACTCAATCTTAACGAGAAATAGTTGGCACTAAAAATTGTAATCTCTGTCTTCTCTTAGACTAGATAATGGACAATCTCAAAAGCAATCTTGTAATTGAAGACCACAGGGGAAATAGAGAGGTTCTATGCAAGTGATTTCCATTGAGTTAACTAGGCTCTTTCTAGAGTAAGTAAGTCCAAAAGACAACTGACGAATAAATAAAGTTTCATTTTAGAACATTCCTCACCTGACAGATGTCCTGCAGTAACTAGTTGTCAAATGTCCGTCATATGGTTGCTGGCTGTAATCTAGTTTAGAAATAATGTATGCAACAGAGCATCAATTAACATGAAACATTTTGACATTTATTGTCATTAGTAATAACAACACAATCATCATCTTTGTGAGATGTCATACATAATATTGTCATGTTGAAATCACAATCAAATCCAGATCCAAAGGCAGGGTCATAGTGAAGTACAACACTTAGAACTGGAAGCACGTTCATTACTGACAATAAAGTACAGTCAGAACAGAATTGACCACTTGGACAGAGTGTGCAGCTATTTACACAAACATCGAATATTCCAGAATGCCTGTATTTATACAAAAGTCAAGTATTCCAGAATATAGAAACATGGTATATTTCAGGAACCTTCCAGAAATGATAAATACTAAATAACTAATTGCTGGTGGTTGGGTTTGAACTGGTGACACATATAACACAAGCCAGCAACGCTAACCAGTATGCCACATGGCATGCACCACACTTCGCTGCATTGCTCCCTCTCCTGTTTCAGAAGTTCTCGTTGGAGCTGACTACAGTATCCTGGATGCAGTTCTTGTCAATGGTCCTCTGCATCGTGACTCTGGTGAATCCCTGTATGTTGGTCATGCTGTTACATCCTCTTCTCTATGCTGAGCATTGAAGGTAGCCCATCCCACAAAAGCTTCATCATTGTTGAGTGGGTCTTAAGTTTCCTTGAACCTCCCACCATCAGCCTGGGCCTCTGAACTGTAGTAAGCTTTTGAGTGGTGAACATGGATGATGTCCCTACATTTTTGTTTTCTTGATGAAAGGTCATAATCCTCTACTTCATATGTGATGCCTGACAAGCAATGAAGGATATGATACTATTCAGAGTAATGATTTATTAACTTTTCTGATTGTATCACCTTCCACACAGGTGTAAAAATACAAACCAAGTCTCCCTGGCTGTATCTCACTGGTTGGAGCTATGCATGGTAGTGCTTTCAGTCACTCTCCCAGGCATCCATGGTCCATATGTGAACCAGCTGCCTTGCCTTTTGGTTCTGGTGATGAGTTGTTTCACATAGTCATCCTGAGTATCACCTTGTTGAAACAGGAACAGTGCATCCAATGGCATTTCAGCTTCATGACCATAGAGCTGAAAGAACAGTGTGAAGCCTATAGTGTCTTGGTTCATTGTGCTGTACGCAAATGTCAAGAATGGCAGTATTGCATCCCAGTCTCTACATTTGATGTCAACATGCACTGAGAGCGTATCTCCTAACATCTTATTAAAGTGTTCTGTGAAGCCATTCGTATGTGAATAGTAGGCAGTTGTCAGCCTGGGGGTGATGTCACAACATGAAATTATCTCTGACATTAGTCTAACCGGAAAACTCTTCCACAATCAGAGATCATCGCACAAGATAGCCCATGCTTCAAAATGAAGTTTTCTACAAGGAACTTTGCAATTTCTGGTGCTTCAGCAGGTGGCACAGCTTTGGTGATGGCATAAAGGTGAGGTAGTCAATGCAGACTATTATCAATCGATTCCCATTTCCTGGCTTTGGGAACCTCCCCAAGATGTCAGTTTCAGTTCAGTGGAATGCCACTGATGTAGGCAGGACTGGCCTTGGAGGTAACTGCAGCATGTGCTCCCATCATTGGCATTCCTTACAGTGGCTCAGATAACATCTAACGTATTAGAAGAGACCTGGCCAGTGATTCCTGCATCTGATACTTCACAAATCCAGGAGCATTGTAGAAATATTTCTGGGTCACTGGCCACAGGTAAGGTGGAATCATGAGCAGTCGTTAGCACCTCTTTGGCTCATAGTTCGTCTTATTCAAAGTTTTGTTTATTAACTGGAATACTCCTTAGGTCAGTTCCTTACTCTTCAAGGCTCAGTAGTTTTCAACAATGTTGGATCTTCCATCTTTGCAGCAGCCATGTCATTTAATGCAGCAATTACTGAGATTTTGCCTGAACTGTTGTGCTCAACCGATTCCTTGAAAGGCGGTCAGCATTCTCAAGTTTGTGGCTGTATTTATATATTATTGTGACATTATACTCCTGAAGTCTCAGTGCCCATTTCACCAGTGGACCTAATGAATCCTTCACATTGTTCATTTAGTAGATAGAAAGGTAATCCACCACCATGGTCAATGGTTAGCCAAATAAATACAGCCAGGACTTGTTGATGGCTCAAATAATTGCAAGGCACTCTGCCTCAGTTGCAGAGTAGTTTTTCCTGGAGTTGGACAATACTCTAGAAGCTCTTTTCAGCATCTCCCCCATCTGTACTAGAACTGTTCCTATCCCAAAACTGCTAATGTTGGTGTGAAGTTCTACTTTGGTATTCTCATTATACAATTCTAGACCTGAATAAATTTTTATGTCCCCTTAAGCACAAGGAAAGACTTTCGTGCACCTCATTCCAGGAGAATTTTGCGTCTTTCCCCAGTAGATCTTAGAAAGGACATGACTTGGTAAAGAAGTGGTTTATGAATTTCTGGTAGTACAAGCACTTTCTGAGAAAACTTCTCTCATTACAGATATGCTGAGGAGTCAGAAAATCTGTGATTGCTCTTATTTTCTCTGGACTGGAATAGATTCCATCACTATTCACTAGGTGCCCCAAGATTTTTATTTTTTGGGTGACAAAAGGGCAATGTTTCGGTGTCAGGTGTAGATCTGCAGTCTGAACTAACTTCATTATGGTTGTCAGTCAGATATTCTTCAAATGTCTTCAATAAAAAGACAGTGTCATCCAGCTACAAAAGGTATGTTGTCCATTTAAGATGACGTAGCACGTTGTCCATCACACATTAAAAGGTAGCTGGAGCATTACACAGTCAAAACGGCATAACTTAGCACTCATAGAGATTGTCAGGAGTTATGAAGACAGTCTTTTCCCAGTTAGCCTTATCAGTCTCAATTTGGCAGTAGTCTACCTACATGTCCGTAGTTGAGAAATACTTTGCTCCTTTCAAGCAGTCAAGGGAGTCATCAATACACGGCAGTGAACAGACATCTTTCTTTGTGATTTGTTCAGTAATCAGTGTCTTCACAAGGAGCACTGAAGAGGATCAATGACTCTGAAGTTTCAGTGATGTTATCTTGCAGCAGCCTCTCCACTTCCTCTTTAGTTACCTGTCATTTAGTCAGTGGCACACTGTATGAGCATTGGCCAATTGTTCAGTGACACCACTTGGTCTGTCTTCTCTCGATTCAGGATTTCAAAGAATCAAAAAATTGACACATAATAGCTATTACTTATCCACATTGTTCCTTGGTTAAACCAGATACTATTGCCAGTTTGACAGCTTCCTCACCTGCTTTGCCTGTAGTGGTAGTGGAGCATGATTTTCCATCAATGATATTAAGCTGCCCTTCCTGGACTGGTTCAGCTGTCACTAAACACGTACCTTTAGGCATGAGCTGTACCAGCTTGTCACAATTAGTGATCCAAGATTCTCCTTGACCACCAACAATGCTTATGGTTGTGACTGGCAAATAGATTTCTTTTCTGAGCCTGAGTAGCTCTCTGCAACTGTCAGAAGCTTCACAGTTTAACTGATGACTGGAACTCGTCTCAACAATAGCAGACTAACATCATCTTCAGTGGCACACAACTGCCCAGAGCAACCTTTGTTATGCTTGCTTGTTGGAATAGCTTAATCAGTCTGGGGATCTGATCTTCCAGCATCTGTTACTGCTTGTGATGGCTGCAAGAAGGCTCTCCAAGAATAACATCACAACTACATTCTGTTAAAATGATAAACCCAAAGGCTTATGTTCTGTCATTGATAGTTAGTGTTGCAATAAGTGTTCCTGTCAGCTGAATGTAATCCCCACTTGCAACTTTCAACACAATTTTTTTATTCTTTTTATTTTTTATCATGAAACATAGTTTGCTGTAGCTGACAATAATAAGCATCAAACATTAGGTTGGGCATTGATGGTACAACAAAATTTCCTGACATCTTGGGGACTGTCTTCCAAGGAGGTTTTACATCCATGGCAGCCTGTCCTCCATATATGGTCACCTAACTGAGTTTTCCTGAAGTCTCCAGCTAGGCAGGCAGATGGCACCTCTGTATAACAATCGAGAACAGCTAGGGCTCATTGGGGATCTACCTCATCCAAGATGCAGCAACAAGCTTCAGACCATAAATCAGCTGTAATTGTCTGCAGTTGATTGGTGTGAACAGGACTGTTGTGATAGGTGACATCTTACAGATTAATAGCCATTGAACACTCACTCTCTTTCTCTGCAGCTGTGCACAGTGTGTTCAGGGCATCCACAGTGAACACGGACTGGCATGTTATCCTCCAACCTCCAAATGTCTGTTCTGGTGGGTGTTTTACTTTGTGGAGGAGCTGTTTGTACCTCCATTAATCAGATGTTCAGTTGTTGTTCAATAGCAGCAGCATAAGTCTGGGTTAGCTGAGTCCATTCTTCATGGCACATTCATCTTGTTGTGCAGATTGTTGCAGAAGATTAATGCACCACTTCGTCAACATTCTCTCTTACCTCCTGACTTATGGGTCAACATTCATGGCTGCAATCTCTTACGTACTCAGTCCAACAGGCCTAATTGCCATATAAAGCAACATCTCTTTCCTCACACTTCGGCATATGAAAGAAGAAAGGTCATGATCTAAAACTGTCAATAGGACTACATTTGAGAGTTGAACATATCTCCTTGGTCCGACTCTTTTTTTCCTGTTGTTGTGACATCCCTTACCAGAAGAGCTTGGTACATATCTTTTGCGACTCCTTTCATCAAATGTGTGATTTTTTGGGCTTCTATCATACTCAGATTCACAGTGTTGCAAAGAGCCATAACATTTTGTATGTATGGCTATCATTTTGCCATAATATTGGGCCTTGTTCTTCAATTGTCCTCCTCTTAAACGGAATTGCTGTTGATTGTCACCAAATGTTTTCCTCAGTTCAGCATGGAATTTGTCCCACCTACTGAGTTTGTCTTTGTTGTTCTCTAACTGTTGCTGAGCCATGCAATCCAAGTAAAAGACTGTATTTGTCAAACACATCATGTTATCCCATTTGTTTTATCTGGTGCCTAGACAAACCCTTTCAGCCATTTCGTATGGCACTGAGCAGCATCTCCAGAAAACATTGATGTTTCAGAATCCATATGTCTCCTGAATATAAGGATCTTACATATGATGTACTACTTGTATTCCTGTTCTTGTCTATGTACACAATGGCTTTTACATTGCGTACAGGCAGGGTCATTAATGAAGTAAAACACATAAGCACATTTATTACTGACATGTGTGCAGCCAGAACAGAAATGACCTCCTCCACAGAGAGTGCAGCTATTTATTGCAGAGGCACAAACTTTCTGGTATGGGTTAGTAACATAACGTCTGTATGCTACTAGGTGTGCTATCAGTATCATTGCTCTACTGTTGAAGCTGCTGCCACCTTTAGAACTGCACCTCACTAACTTCTGAAGGTTTCAATTGTCTCAATGAAGATAATTTATCACTTTCTTGAAATTAAATTGTAGGCACACTATCTCATTTCTTATGCAATAATAAATATCAGTAGGTTCGACCATAATGTTGCATATTAGTGGCGCAATTGACTGCATTGCTATGTCAACCAGAGGCAACCTGATACTGCAGTGCCGCGGTGTACAAGGATCCCTGACAAGCAAATTAGTTAATTGCAGTTCACTGTTAATTGCTGTTTTAAAGTTAATATCCACTAGGATCACTTTTGAGACTGTTAATTGCTATACTTCTTACAGATGGACAATCTATAGCTCCCTTCATAAACATCAAAATATTTAATGTTAAATTCAACTAGTTATAATGTTTCACAGCTAACGACAACCATAGGTTACTTCTTCAGCATGGTAATGGCATATTAGCCTTAGATCAGTGGAACTGACTTCAATGGAAGTATCTCTTCAGTAGATAAATTTCAACCATATCTCCATTAGGGTAATATCAAAGAAATCACCACACCAAAACATTTTTGTTTTATTCAACAAAACAAAACTTTATTTCTGTAATCCATACTATTGTCGATTTGTTCTTACAGAAATACAGGAATGTTTCTTTCATTAGCCTGTTCTCATTAATTCTTGCACTGATTGTCAATTTTTCTACTCCATTCTGTCATGTGTTTTCTCCAAGTTATTTAAATTTACTTACATGCTCTATTTTATGTATCAGTGTTTCTATGAATTTTTATGCATTTTTTATATTTATTCTGAAGGTTTTTTTTTTTTTTCAGCTGAAATGTTGGGACTATTTCTATTTTTTCCAGAAGATTTCTCACTCTGCCCCTCACATAATAATCTTCTAATCCTATGGACAATTTTCATAGGGCATCTGATATGACATTTCTGCTACTGCCCACATAATATATCTCAAACTCAAACTCTTGAAGGAATAACCCCTACCTCTTCAGTTTCTCACGCAACAGTTTCCTATTCGAGTCCCCAAACTATGGTGAAAGCCTCCTTCTCAGTGATGGTATTAATTTAGTTTGTGTTTCTCCAAAACTCTACTGGCAAACACAATAATCAGGTGGTTTTGTGACCAATCTCAAACTTTACTTGAAAACATTTGCACGCAATACCATAGGATGAACCATTTGAAGGCATTTTAAAGGCTTCATCCATTTTAGAATGATGTAATAGGTTGGCATCCATCAGTTTCCTTTTTGTACTGTCAAAACTTCCACTCTCCCATTCACCCCACTGTCACTTGGCCTTTCGCTTCAATAAATATAATCTATCTGGGTGAACAGTGCTGAATCCAGGGAGGTGCTGCCTATAAAAGCCACCATAGCAAAAAATGATTTAATTCCTTTCTTATCATTTGAGTATTGAGTATTTTGCAATGGCCTCTATCTTACATGGGTCAGGTCTTATATCCAGTGCAATTACAAAATGGCCTAAATACTTAAGCTCTTGAACCCCAAAAGAAAATTTATTCACTTTTACTGTGATTCCTTTCACTAAAACTTTTTGTAATACTTCATCTAATATGTCTTTATGTTCAGACCACATTTTTATGATAATCGTGATGTCTCAACAATAATTAAATCCTCTACAATAGACTGAGACCTAAGGCTTGGTCCAGAATCCTCAGGAACATGCTTACTGTTATATTTAATCTGGAAGGTAAAATTGTGAATTGATAATACAACTGGACAGATATCTATATAAGGGAACCTGCCAATATCCTGAGGTAAGAAGCATGGAACTTATGTATTTAATAATCTTACAGTTTTACCAAAATTTGTTCAATAGGTACATAACGATCTATTTCCATGTCAATGCTTCCTTTAATAGTACGGGCATTGAGTATCAGATGCACATCTCCAGAAGGTTTTCGGAATATGAATAAAGGATTCATATATTGACTTGGTGTTCTCTCAGTAACACTTTGCCAAGCATATTTGTAGGGATATGTAAACTGATGTCAACAGCTTACTTTTTACTCTTTGATGTTACTGTTACTCTGTGGTTGTTATGTGCTCATGTGTGTGTGGGAGGGGGGGGGGGTGTCACAGTACAGTAGTGCAGATACTGATTTTCATTAAATAAAACATTCTTTCATGAAGTTTTCACAGTATTCACTTAAAAAGATCAAAAATAAAAGTTATAGGCACAGGAGCAGGTGTGAGAACAACATTTTATGAATGTTAAAAACAGAAGTTGTGCATGGAAATCCAGACTGAAGTTACATGCATGCCAATTTTCTTTCTTTTTTTCTGTCAGTCAATCATTTGTGCATATAGATTGTCATTTACTTTATATGTTCAGGCCTAGAAATGATTAGTGCAGCCTCATCTGAACTCTGCAGTAGTTGAAAAGTCGCTCAGACTAGAAAATTATATGATGTGGAAATTTGCCATGAAGGCGTATTCCATCTGTTGTAACGGCGACCAGGACGGTCGCGGGGTAGCAATGACGGAAAGCGTAGTGGGACCCGCGGAGAGGCCCGCGAACAACAACACAACGGGAGAGGACGGACATGACCAACGAAGGGAAGAACGAATACAACACGATTGAACAACAGAGTCACAAGGAAACAAACATGTCCACTTATACACAGAACAAGGAAGAAAACTGTCTAGCATGAAGCGAGGTGTAAACCGACGTATGCGAGATTAGACTCGCTGGCTGAGCGCGAGGCAGGCACTTAAGTATGCTATCGGGGGCACCGCTATTGGCCGCTGGGACCACGTGTTCCATTGTGGTGCCCTCACACTAAAAGTGGACCAGGAGGTGCACACCACCACAGCTTATGGCGCAATGGTGCAGAGACCTCTATGGGTCTTCGACGTCCATGAGATCTGGCGCGGATTCAAATTCCGCAGCGCGCGGTACCAGACCGTCCTTAATGAACTATTGGAAGCTACACAGAAGACAAGACAGTTCTGAAAGAAAAGAGACAAACACATTCCCCAACTGTACTCCTCGTGAACAAAACAAATTATGCCCATATAACAGATACAAATTCAGCTTGGATGGCCCTAGAAAAGCATCTGAAGACTCTGGACGCACACATGGAACATTAATCACAAACCAGTTAGACAGATGCAAGTCACTAGATGGCTATTGTGATCAAATCATAATGACTGCATTAAAGTTAAATGAAATGGGGTCCCTGTGGAGTGAAGAGTGAATAGAAAATTTGCTCCTTGCTGAATTATCTGGTCCTTATCAACCTATGATATGGCACTTAAAAATAATTGCATGATTATCACCAGAGAGCATAACCATTTTACTTCCAAATGAAGACAGGAGTGATAAAGAGGCTTTGGAAGGTATAAATAATAAAGAATGGAAAATAAGCAAAGGAAAAAGAATTCTCATCTCTAGTTGGTAATGACATGTTGAAAGAAGTGCTGCCCATTGAAGAAAATCTCTCAACTTTAAGTAGGTATTGGAGATAAAGCCTGGGACTAGCAGTGCACCAAAAACATTAAGGCATGCCTAGTGGCAAAAGGTTGCTGCCAAGTTAATTATCAGGAAAACTTTGTCTTAGTGGTAAAACATGACATCCATTAGATGTTTCTTATCTATGGTAGCTTGAGAGAACTTGAAGATTAACCATGTTAAATCACCACTGCTTATGTCTATGGAGACCTAAATGAAAAAAATTTATGTCATGCCACCACAAAATTTTGCAGCAGCTGGCAAAATGTGGAGGCTGAAGAAAGCTAAGCTGTTTATGGACTTAAGCAGGATAGTCAGTATTGGAACCAAAGTAACCAAAATTTTCATAGAGATGGCACCAGACCAATCATCATAGCTTTATATATTGATTATATGCTACGATTTTCAAGTGGTAGAAATGTTTTGAATAACATCCAAAATTATTTGAAGATATTTTTTGAGATGAAGGATTTAGGGCCAGTGAGCCAACACCTATGTATGGAAATTACACAAAACCATGAAAAAGGGAAGATTTGGATCTGCCAGGAATTCTATACAAGAAAAGTTCTGGAGAAATTTGGAATGAATGGAGGCAAACTTGTGTCAATGGCTTTGAAACTTGGTTTGGACTTCAAGGCAGTCAAATCGGATGACATAAATGCACCTTATCAGGAGGTAAATGGAAGCCTTCTATATCTATCAAAAATCTCCAGACCTAACATATGTTTTACTGTTAATTTCATTAGCAGATATAATCATTGTTTTAAAAAGATCCATTGACTATCAGCAAAAAGAGTTTTTAGGTATTTAAAGAGAACCATGGGCTCTAAGCTAGAATTTTCTAGAGAAAGCAGTAGAGAAACAATGGTCTCCAATGATTCTGATCGGTGAAATAAAATCAATGGTTGATACTCTGTAACTGGTAATTGCCCAAAAACATAAAAACTCATAAAATTTTTGGACTAGCAAAAAACAAAACAAAAAAAAAACTATTGGAATTTCTACTTGTGAAGCTGAATAAGTGGTTGAGCATCGACTGTTCAAGACAACTTGTGTCTGAAGTGGATCCAAGTAGTGTCACAAAGTCTGTTAAAGTATATTGTGATAATAAAGAAGCTGTGTAGTTTGTCAAGAATCTAGTAACAAATTCTAGATCCAAGCATACAGATATTAAATATCACCTTATAATAGGACATGTTGAATCAGGTGTAATGAATATTGAAAATATGCCTTCCAAAGAAATGTTAGCTAATGCTTTTACAAAAACTCTAAGTAACGCAAGACATGAAACACATAAGACATTGTGGCCTTGAGAACTAAGACATGGAGTGGTTGGTTGGTTTTGGGGGAAGGGACAAAACAGTAAGGGATGGAGTGGTAGAGTGGGTGTACATTTAAACTTCATATTCTGTGTCAATGTCAGTTTAAGAGGACACGTTAGGATATGTAAATTGATATTGATGGCTTACTCTTTACTCCTTGCTGTTACTGTTACTCTGTAGTTGTTATGTGCTTTTATGTGTGTGTGTGTGGGGGGGGGGGGGGGCAACAGTTGTGAACATACTGATTTTTCATTAAATAAAAACATTCTTTCACAAAGCTTTCTCTGTACTTGTACTTAAAATGCTCAACAATTTTTCTAAGCACTCGACTGGCTACCTTCTTTAAACAAAACGGTACAGGGTAAGGTTTAACAAAGAAAGGATTATACTTAAATTCATAAGCTTGTGTAGTCCCAGGTAATACACACTCCTCATTGTAACTTAATACCTCACTAGTTTGAACTTTTTCTAAAATTTTATTTTTGAGCTCGCTATCTTCTACACTTCTGTTGTCACCAATATTGTTCTTATCTGAAAACCCCATTTTATTAGCACTGACATAAATCATTAATTGGTATGCTGTTCTTTCTTTATTTTCACTTTATTATCAATAAAGAGGAACTCAACTGTTGGGTTTAGATAGTGCAGAGCTAACCTTTTACGGGAAAAATCTATAAACACTTGATAGTGTTACAAGCATTGTAATCCCAGCAATATATAAACATTTAAATTAGGGATGATTAGGAAACTGTGGTAACACACTAAGTATTTAAGGAGTAGAATTGTAGTGAATGAAGCCACCCAGCTTGCTATACTTCATGATGAAACAGCTACTAGTACAACAAAATACTGCAACTTGGGTAAAGCTGCTAAATGTGTTTAGTGAATGCCATCAAAACATCAAAAGCTTAATAAACAAAAAAAGATGAATTTGCTGTATCCATATAAAAAGTTAAAAGGTAGATAGAATTTCATCAGATTTGTGCATATTAGAATCACTGAAACTGAACAGAATCATCTTGCTGGAAACAAGCTAATACCATGCAACTGCAGAACCAATGCCAAGGAGGAGGAAATGATTATACAGTACAGACTTGAAAACCATGGATAATCAAATTCCACAGATAACCCACAGTTAAAGTACACAGTGGTGCATTAGAGTTGTTCAGAAATTAAAATTACAACATCGTAATTAAAAACTCTTACCTAATATTTATAATAAATTATACTTTATCTATCACATTGTGTGTCAGAATACAGTACTTGAATTGGTCATTTTATAAACAACATAACTTCACATTTTATGCAAAATGAGTTACTTATGTCCGTTCCTTATTTAAGGGTGGCCACAGCATTCTATATACAAACAATGTAATTTTTGTCTTCCTTTGTGTGCTGTTTGTGTCTGGTAAGTTTATGTTGGTTTTAGAAATAATGTACCTCTTGGAGTTCTGTTTGTTTCTAATCTTAATGTGGCAGTATTGTTGATTCTACTGACAGTGCTGTGATCTGCTTATTCTAGTAATTGCTGAACAGTTGTTTGTCTTTTAGACAGAATAGAACATTCTTGGGTCTTGGTTATATAATGTGAATACAGGGTGAAGGTTCACATCAGCTTTATTTTATAGTTCTGTGATAATGGAAATCTCCGCAGAACAAAAGAGGAGTATGAGGAATGAAGCTGAATACAGGAGTGAGGTAATTAAAAGAGCAAGTGTTGATGGAAGTGAGAAATGCAATTGTAAGAAAGCAAGTTTTTTTTGCTGATGTTGATATATTTCATTAGACAATTTTGTTAGATAGATTTAATAATTTTAAGACCAAAGACAAACAGGGTATGTACTTACAAGGTCTCATGGCCTGCAACAATGTACAACTACATCATCCATCTAAAAATGTGTCGTCGATTAAGCACAATTACCGTTTTAAGTACTTCATCATACTCAGTGCTGAAAGGAAGGTAATTTGTCAGAGGGCATTTAGAGTTTCCCATGGTCTTAAGGGTGACAGTAGACTCTGTCACCTTAGAGAATTGTTGATAGCCAGTAAGTCTTCAGTTGATTTAAGATGAAAAAACCCCACAGCAGATTCAAAGCCTGTTGAAATTAAGATGCTCCATTCATCAACATAATGAGCCTTTTCCAAGAAAACAGACTTGCTATTACTCCAAGGAGAAAAGTTACCTTGGTGCAAAGTTAAATGTGAAAATCATGTTTCAGATGTTTAAAAAACATATCCTGCTGTATAGACATTACATGTCAGTACCAGGCTTAATACTTCAAAGACCATTTTCAGCTCAGTTCTGGGAGACCTCAGGCAGATACCTGCTGCACAAGCAAAGTTCTGGAACAGAAACTAAATTCTCCAAACAAGATTGCTGAAGCAGAATTAACAATCCACAAAAGAAGAGATAAAAAATCTTACAATACGCTTCAAGCTTCAATGAATCTGTGCAAAGAAAGGGAGGATCTTGCTGTTATTAAATTTGACTGCAAGCAGAATATTGTACTTCCTAATATTCCAGTGCAGGGGTTGTTTTACATTCAACAGCTAACCCTCAACATTTTTTAAGTTCATAATGCAAAATCAGGAGATGGTCATCTTTACCTCCATGAAGAAACCCAGGATAACAACGCTCCAAATGAAGTAGCTTATTTTCTTGTGCATAACATAGATAATTGCATTATGGAGAATGTACAGATACTGCACCTCTTCAGTGACAGCTGTGGTGGTCACAACAGAAGTCACACCATAGTATGGTGCTTATTGGCTTTTGTAGAAACAAGAGCGTTTTGATAAAAATCCAGCACTTCATTCTCCTGAGAGGACTTTCTTTTCTCCCCAATGACCATGATTTTGGTGTTGTTAAGAGGCTTTTGTCAAAATACAATCAAATTTATCTTCCAAATAATGTATGCGAGAATAGTAAAGTCCAAAGTTCACGATTACTGTGGTAAGCATTGAAGATGTGATTAACTTCAAAGACTGGTGGCCTCCTCTGTGAAGAAGATAGTAAATTCACTGGAAAGCAAACATCTTTCAAGAAACAATTGTAGTGCATTCCAGATATCAACATTAAGGCATTTCAAACACTTATCTCAGCATCCAGTGGCAGTAGTTGAATCACCTTCCACCAACACAGCAGTGAACATACATTCATCTTGCATGGTACTGGGAAGTGAAATGTGTGTCAGCTACAAACAAGGGCATACAACAGACAGCTGTCAGTCACTGAAGCTAGACATGCTGACCTGAAGAAGATCTTGCAGTATGTTTCTGAAGAATATCAGCAATTTCACCTCAGAATTTTGGACAATCATTAATAATTTGAAGTAGTTGTCTTCAGTATTGCATTTGTGTTGCCAAGTCATAACATTATAAGATTATTTTTGCTGTGTAATTTAAAAAAAAATGTTGCTGTTGTTGTGGTGGTCTTCAGTCCAAAAACTGGTTTGATGCAGCTCTCCATGCTACTCTATTGTGTGCAAACATCGTCATCTCTGAGTAACTACTGCAACCTACAACCTTCTGAATCTGCTTAGTGTATTCATCTCTTGGTCTTCCTCTATGATTTTTACCCTCCACACTTCCCTCCAATACTAAATTGCTGGTCTCTTCATGCCTCAGAATGTGTCCTACTCAAGCTGTGCCACAGATCCCTCTTCTCCCCAATTCTGTTCAGCACCTCACCATTACATGATCTACCCATTCAATCTTCAGCATTCTCCTGCAGCACCACATTTCAAAAGCTTCTATTCTCTTCTCGCTTAAATTGTTAATCATTCATGTTTCACTTCCATACATGACTACTCTTCATACAAATACTCTCAGAAAAGACTCCTTGACATTTAAATCTGTGCTTGATATTATCAGATTTCTCTTCTTGAAATGCTTTCCTTGCCATTGCCAGTCTACATTTTACATCTTCTCTAATTTGGCCATTGCCAGTTATTTTGCTACCCAAATAGCAATACTCATCTATTACTATAAGTGTCTCATTCCCTAATCTAATTCCCTTAGCATCGCCTGATTTAATTCCACCACATTCCATTACCCTCATTTTGCTTTTGTTAATATTCATCTTACATCCTCCTTTCAAGACACAGTCCATTCCATTCAACTGATCTTCTAAGTTCTTGCTGTCTCTGACAGAATCACAGTGTCATTGGCAATCCTCAAGGTTCTTATTCCTTCTCTCTGGATTTTAATTCCTTACTCCAAATTTTCTTTTGTTTCCTTTACTGTTTGCTCAATATACATATTGAATAACACTGGGATAGGCTACAGCCCTGTATCCCTCCCTACTCAACCACTGCTTCCCTTTTGTGCCCCTCGACTCTTATAACTGCCATCTGGTTTCTGTACAAATTGTAAGTAGTGTTTTGCTACCTATGTATTATCCCTGCCACCTTCAGAATTTGAAAGTGAGTATTCCAGCAAACATTGTCAAAACCTTTCTCGAAATCTACATATGCTATAAACATATGTTTGCCTTTCCTTAACCTATCTTCTAAGATAAGTCATAGGGTCAGTATTGCCTCATGTGTTCCTACATTTCTACAGAATCCAAACTGATCTTTCCCAAGGTTGGTTTCTACCAGTTTTTCCATTCATCTGTAAAGAATTCATGTTAGTATCTTGCAACCACAGTTTATTAAACTGATAGTTCATTAATTTTCACAACTGCCAGCACCTGCTCTCTTTAGAATTGGAACTATTATATTCTTCTTGAACTCTGAGGGTATATCGCGTCTCTCATACATCTTGCTTGCCAGATGGAAGAATTTTGTCATGGCTGCCTCTCCCAAGGTTATCATTACTTGTAACGGAATGTTGCCTACTATTGAGGCCTTGTTTTGACCTAGGTCTTTCAAATTCTTCATGCAGTATCATATCTTCATCTCACCTTCATATGTGTCCTCTTCCATTTCCATAATATTGTCCTCAAGTACATTGCCCTTGCATAAACCTCAATACACTCCTTCCAACTTTCTGCTTTTCGTTCTTTGCTTAGGACTGGTTTTCCATCTGAGCTCTTCATATTGATACAGGTGCTTCTCTTTTCTCCAAACATCTGTTCAATTGTCCTGTAGGTGGCATCTATCTCAGTGATATATGCTTCTACATCCTTACATTTGTCCTCTAGCCATCCCTGCTTAGCCATTTTACCTCTTCTGTTACCCAAGGATATCTACTACCACTGGTCTTTTTACCTACTTGATCCTCTGCTGCCTTCATTATTTCATCTCTCAAAGCTACCCATTCTTCTTCTATTATATTCCTTTCCTCAGTTCTTGTCAATCATTCCCTAAAACTCTCTCTGTAACTATCTACAACCTCTGGTGCTTTCGGTCTATCCAGGTGCCATCTCCTTAAATTCGTACTTCTTTTTGCGGTTTCTTCAGTTTTAATCTATAGTTTATAACCAATAAATTGTGATCAGAGTCCACATCTACTCCGGGAAATGTCTTACAATTTAAAACCTGGTTCCTAAATCTCTCTGTCTTACCATTATATAACACAGGTCTGCAAAAAAATATTTTTTGAAAGTTGTTCAAATTTGATAACTGACTTTTATGTACCTTTCAACACTGATTTCAAAAATGCAATCCATTTTTTTCTATTACACCAGGTTTTCTCACAAAAAAGGGAGTATTTTTAGGTATAATAACAAAATTTAAGCAATTTATCACATTTTTTCCAACATTATAAAATTTTATTTTATTTATAAATCATGTTCTAAACTACATTTCCAGTACACTTCCATTTCTGTTTGGGCTCATAAGTCCTAATAATAATGCCTTCGCTTTCTGTCGAAGCTTCTTTTATTGCTTTCCCGGCTGTGGACTCGTTGAGGATCATCTCTTTTTATCACCAAGCAGTAGTCCGCTATCATGTTGACGTTCCACCTTGATTGATATCTTATTTCCATTTCTTTGATGCCTTGGTGTAATCTTTTGCCCTTCTCTTAACTTACATCACCAAGGTTTGCAGGGACATAGTCAAGGTGTGAGTGGAAAAAATGAACTTTAATGCTCATCTTACAGCCCAGTTTCTGAACGTTGTCGAACATGTCTGCGACGATTGTCTTGTAGTTTGGATCTCTTTTGTTTCTTAGGAAACTGATAACAACTAATTTTAAAAATGTCTATACTGCCTTTTCTTTTGTTTCCATTTTGTCCACAAAGTTGGGATCTGTCATTAGTTTTTTAATGTCTGGTCCGACAAAGATTCCTTCCTTTATCTTTGCCTTGGATAAACCAGATAACTGTCCACAAAGATATCTGAAACACTCCCCTTCTTTTGGCAATACCTTAACAAATTGTTTCATCAGCCCCAATTAATTGTGAAGTGATGTAAGTCCTCTGAATCAATACTGTACATGACATGCACATGGTGATGCAGAAACATACATTTGATGTTGGACATTATGATGACTTGCTGGCATGAAGTAATATGCCGAAAGTTTACACAAACATGAGTTTATGTACATATTTTCTGAGAAGTCATGAACTCACAAATTACATACTCAGTTACACATTTGTATTTTAGTGCTGTATTCCTCTCACACATATACACAACAGTACCTGGTTGGATATTCTTTCTGCACTTAATTTGCTTAGTAGCAGATAATACAGATGCAAGATTTTTGCACATACTTGCATTAATGTTTTACTCTTTACAAAATTCTTTGCTGCAATTTGTTTCATGTTTCTTTCCATCCATGTGGAGAAGAAATTCACTTGCACTGTAGAAACAATGAACACGTAGGAATGGTTTTAATTTTTATTAAATACAGTCAGGGACTTACTGTTTTCTTTTTCTGATGGCAAGCTGTTGTATATTTTAATGCCTTTGTTGAAGGGAGAGTTTTTAAAAGCAGAGGTGTGCATTTCTTTAACATGGAGTTTCATTTTCTGCCTAGTACTATAGTCATGGACATTTACATTTTTATCAAATTTTGTAATATTACTTTTACAAATCTGCATAGTTCTAGTATATACAGGCTGCCAGAGGGTAGGATGAGCAACTTTAGGAAGAGAGGTCTACAGCTATCAGTCGGCTTTGCCTTATTCATTATTCTTATAGCTCTCTTTTGGGTGAGTAGAATGTTTGGGCTATGTGTAGAGTCTCCCCAGAATATAATACCATACTGCATTACACTGTGGAACTGTGCACTGTAGGCTGCGTGAATAGTTTTTGGGCTTGTGCAGTATGTGAGGATTCATAGGGCATAGTACACTTTGGTTAGCTTACTATTAGTTTTATTAATGTGTGTTTGCCATTTTAGATTTTTCCTGGATCCATAGGCCTAGAAATCTTGTCTCTGTATTTGGGGATATTTGTGATCTGTGTAATTTCATATCAGGCATAATTTTATTTGTTCTTAGGTGGAAGTTAGGTAAGTGGTTTTCTTTGTGTTAACTATGAGCTTGTTTTTCTCAAACAAATCACCAAGTTCATCTGTATATCCTTTTACGGCCTCTTGGAGTTCATGTTCATTTGTGCTTGTTATGAGGATACTGGTATCATCTGCGAAGAGTGTACTGGAGCTGGCATTGAGTTTGACGGTAGGTAGTTTATGTACACAAGGAAGAGCACTGGTCCAAGTATTGAGCCTTGGGGCACACCTTCCAGATGAGAATTTATTTTTGAGGTACTTTGCGCTTAGTACAATTTGTTCAGCAGTAGTTTCCCAGAAGAATATAGATTTTACAGTAGCTGTTATTTTGTTTTGTCGGTTGGGTGTGGGTTTGTTGATGCTATGTAACAGATTTTTAACAACATTTTCACAGTAGTTATTGCAAGTATTTGCAATTTCTTGTGGATTAGTAACTTTGGTGTTGTTGTGGATCAGAATAATGTTTTTGTGTTTACGTGGCTGTTGATTTGTTTAATTCCTTATGATGTTCCACACTGTCTTGATTTTGGTTGAGGATGTTGCCACATAGTTGACATTTGCTATTCTCTTTGCTAGTGCTATGACTTTTTTAAGGATTGTGACATTTTGCTTGATATATCTTTCTTGAGATGAGGTGGGAATGGGGTTGTTATTTTTTTAGATACTTCAACAGATCTCTCTTCCTTCTGCAGCAAATCTTTATACCAGTTGTTATCCATGGCTTCTTATTGGGTTCTTTTGATGTTCTGTGTTTGTGTTCAAGAGGAAAGGCAATATTGAAGTGATATAGAAATGTGTTTAGAAATGATTCCATTTTGTTGTCTGTATCGTCTGCTTCATATACTTTGTCCCATATTTCTGCTGCTAAGGAATCATTGAAGATTTTCATGTTTTCATTGCTGTAATTTCTTACTTTAGTTGTGTATTTGTTGTTGCAGTCTAGGGGGAGAACATTTGTAAGGTATAGGACTCGGCCACAGTGAGGTGCCAAGAGGTTCGACTTCCTGGTAGGGACAGTTTACAAATATCTGGTCAAGTGTGGTTTTGGTGTTGTTTTTGCACCTTGTGGGGAATATTACTGTGAGGTGCCCAGAGGTTCGACTTCCTGGTAGGGACAGTTTACAAATATCTGGTCAAGTGTGGTTTTGGTGTTGTTTTTGCACCTTGTGGGGAATATTACTGTGGGATTCAGACTGAATGAGTTAGTGAGATTCAGTAGGGATTCTTTCACACACCCAGTAGACTGGAAATCAACATTGAAATCACCACATAGAATTAGAACGTTTTTGTTTTGGTGAAGTTTGTTTAGGAGTATTTCAACGTTTTTTAGGAAGACACAGACATTGCCTGTGGGAGAATGATAGATACATGGTTGGTTGGTTTGTGAGAGTTAAAGGGACCAGACTGCTATGGTCAAAGGTCCCTTTTTCCAAAAAACTGAAACCACCCACAGAGAATAAAAAACGAACAACAGAAAAGATGGCAGATGACAAAGGACAAGAAATACTCAGACAGAGATCAGACAAAACAAATTAAAGTCACACAGAGTGTGATGGTGGTTGGCTGACCATAGAGAAAAAAAGGAAAAGCCAACCACTGAGAACACATTAAAAAACACCGTTTAAAACCGTAGGCCAAAGGCCAGAATCAACACAAAAAAACATAAACACTCAGATTAGATGATTAAAAACCCCCTGCCCGAATAAAATGCAAAACTAAGTCCACCATGGCAGAGTCATCTGTTAAAAGGGAAGGAAGCATGTCAGGCAGCGCAAACGTCTGCCTGAGCACACTTAAAACTGGACAGTCCAACAAAATGTGGACCACCATCAAAGCCGACCCGCATCAACATAGAGGCGGGTCCTCATGCCGCAGTATAAAGCTGTGTGTCAAGCGGGTGTGGCCAATGCAGAGCCGGCAAAGGACTACTGAGTCCCTGTGAGTGGCTCGCAGGGATGACCGCCACACAGTCGTCGTCTCCTCGACGAAACGGAGTTTGTTAGGGGTAGTCGGACCGCGCCATTCAGCGTCCCATAGCGCGAAAACGTTGCGGCGTAAGACTGCTCGCAAATCAGTCTCAGGGAGGCCAATGTCCAGGGTTGGTTTACTGGTGGCCTGTTTGGCCAGTCGGTCAACATGTTCATTGCCAGGGATACCGACATGACTGGGAGTCCACACAAAGACCACAGAGCGGCCGCAATGGGCAAGAATATGCAGGGACTCCTGGATAGCCATCACCAGACGAGAACGAGGGAAACACTGGTCGATAGCTTGTAAACTGCTCAGGGAATCACTACAGATAATGAAGGACTCACCTGAGCAGGATCGGATAGACTCTAGAGCATGAAAGATGGCAACCAGCTCAGCAGTAAAAACACTGCAGCCAGCTGGCAAGGATCGTTGTTCGTAATGATCCCCTAGAGTTAGAGCATAACCGACCCGACCAGCAACCATCAAACCATCGGTGTATACAACGCCAGAGCCCTGATACGTGGCTAGGATGGAATAAAAGTGGCGGCGAAAGGCCTCCAGAGGAACTGAGTCCTTCGGGCCCTGTGCCAAGTCAAGCTGAAGGCAAGGGCGAGGAACACACCATGGAGGTGTACGCAAAGGGGCCCAGAAAGGAGGTGGAACAGGGAAAACCCCAAGCCCGGAGAGAAGCTCTTTGACACGGACTGCGATCGTACAACCTGACTGGGGCTGACGTTCTGGCAGATGGATGACTGATTGCAGGAACAGAAGACAATAATTTGGATGCTCGGGCAAGCTAAAAACATGGGCAGCATAAGTGGCCAGTAAACGGTGGCGCCGTAACTGCACTGGAGGGGCACCTGCCTCCATGAGTAAGCTGTTCACAGGGCTGGTCTGGAAAGCACCAGTGACAAGGCGTATCCCACTGTGAAGTATTGGGTCCAGCACCTGCAATGCCGAAGGGGATGCAGAATCATAAGCCAGGCTCCCATAATCCAGACGAGACTGGATTAACACCTGGTAGAGCCGTAAGAGGGTAGATCATTCGGCGCCCCACCTGGTGTGGCTCAAGCATCACAGAGCATTAAGATGCCGCCAACACATCTGTTTAAGCTGCCGAATATGAGGCAGCCAAGTCAACCGGGCATCAAAAACCACACCCAAAAACCTATGTGACTCCACCACAGCAAGAAGTTCGCCGTCAAGATAAAGCCACAGCTATGGGTGAACAGTGCGTCACCGGCAGAAATGCATAACGCAGGTCTTGGCTGCCAAAAACTGGAACCCATGTGCTACAGCCCAAAACTGCGCCTTGCGGATAGTGCCCTGCAGCTGACATTCAGCAGCTGCAATGCCAATAGAGCTATAGTAAAGGCAGAAGTCGTCAGCATACAAGGACGCTGAGACAGACGTTCCCACCACTGCAGCGAGCCTGTTAATTGCTATTAAAAACAGGCAGACACTTAAAACAGATCCCTGTGGCACCCCGTTCTCCTGAACTCGAGAGGAACTAAGAGAGGCCGCGACTTGCACTCGGAAGGTACGATGCGTCAGAAAATTGCATATGAAAATTGGCAGCGGACACCAAAGACCCCAATCGTGAAATGTAGAGAGGATGTGATGGCACCACGTCATATCATACGCCTTCCGCATGTCAAAGAAGACAGCGACAAGGTGCTGACGGCAGGCAAAGGCCGTATGGATGGCGGACTCCAGGCTCACCAGATTGTCGGCGGCAGAGCGGCCTTTTCGGAACCCACCCTGAGACGGAGCCAGGAGGCCCCAAGACTCGAGTACCCAACTCAATCGCCAGCTCACCATCCGTTCGAGAAGCTTGCAAAGAACATTGGTGAGGCTAATGGGGCAGTAGCTGTCCACCTCCAAAGTGTTCTTGCCAGATTTCAAAACGGGGACGACAATGCTTTCCTGTCATTGCGTATGAAAATCGGCAGAGGACCCCGAAGACTCCAATCATGAAGTGTAGAGAGGATGTGATAGCACCACGTCATATCGTACACCTTCCGCATGTCAAAGAAAGAAGACAGCGACGAGGTGCTGACGGCGGGCAAAGGCTGTACGGATGGTGGACTGCAGGCTCACCAGATTGTCGGCAGCAGAGCGACCTTTCCGGAACCCACCCTGAGACGGAGCCAGGAGGCCCCGAGACTCGAGTACCCAACTCAATCGCAAGCTCACCATCCGTTCGAGAAGCTTGCAAAGAACGTTGGTGAGGCTAATGGGTCAGTAGCTGTCCACCTCCAAAGGGTTCTTAACAGGTTTCAAAATGGGGATGACAATGCTTTCCTGCCAGTGCGACGGAAATTCACCCTAGACCGAAATACGGTTGTAAAGGGCGAGGAGGCATCGCTTGCAGTCCACTGAAAGGTGTTTCAGCATCTGAAAGTGGATGTGATCTGGCCCTGGAGCGGTATCAGGGCAAGAGGCTAGGGCACTGTGAAATTCCCGCTCACTGAATGGAACATTGTAGGTTTCAGGATGGTGGGTGCGAAAAGAAAGGCTCCGACGTTCCGTCTGCTCTTTAATAGAGCGGAAGGCCAGTGGGTAATTTGCAGAAGTGGAACTCAGAGCAAAATGCTCTGCCGAGCAGTTGGCAATGACGGCGGAGTCAGTACAAACTGCTCCATTCAGTGAGAGCGCAGGGATGCTGACAGGGGTCCGATAGCCATAGAGGCATCGAATCTGGGCCCAGACCTGCGATGGAGAAACATGGAGGCCAATGGCGGACACATACCGCTCCCAGCACTCCTACTTGTGTTGGCGAATGATGCGGCGGGCCCGTGCATGTAGCCGTTTAAAGGCGATGCGGTTTTCTAAAGATAGAAGCCGCTTGTGACGCTGGAGTGCCAGCCGGTGATCTTTAATCGCCTCAGCAATCTCAGGCGAGCACCAAGGCACAGTCCGCCGCCGAGGGGACCCAGAAGGTCGGGGAATGGCAGATTCTGCAGCAGTAACGATGCTAGTGGTGACAGAGTGCACCACTGCATCAATGGCATCATTAGAAGGAGGCTCAATAGTGGCAATGGAGGAGAACAAATCCCAGTCAACCTTATTCATAGCCCATCTGCAAGGGCGCCCAGAAGAGTGATGTGTGAAGGCACCATCGTTTAAAAGGGAGAGGTCGAGCTGTGCCAATATATTCTCAACGGTGGCGCCTCGACCTGTTGCCACTGACCCACCCCACAGAGGGTTATGGGTGTTGAAGTCACCCAGTAACAAGAAAGGTGGCGGCAATTGTGCGATCAACGCAGCCAGGACATGCTGTGGGACATTACCATCCAGTGGAAGATACAGACTGCAGACAGTAACAGCCTGTGGCGTCCACATCCGAACAGCGACAGCCTCTAAAGGTGTTTGTAGAGGGATGGACTCGCTGTGAAGAGAGTGAAGGTCATAGATGCAGACGCCACCAGACACCCTTTCATAAGCTGCCCGGTTCTTATAATAACCCCGATAGCCATGGAGGATGGGGGTTTGCATCGCTGGAAACCAAGTTTCCTGAAGAGCAATGCAGAAGAAAGGGTGAAGGCTGATAAGTTGTCGGAGCTCAGCTAGATGATGGAAGAAACCGCTGCAGTTCCACTGGAGGATGATATTGTCCATGGTTCAGAAAGGAGTGAAGGGACTGGGAAGGCAGTTTACGCCACTTGTTCACTCGCTGACACCGATTCAGTACCAGCACGAGTGACATCCATGGCGTCTGAGGGACCGGCGAGATCAAGGTCTTCAGCAGACGCCAGAATCTCGACCTCATCCTCAGACGCGGAGCTTGTAGGAATCGGTGGGACGGGTGCCACCGCACTGTTGTGATTTTAATGAACCTTTTTCTTCTTCTGTGTCTCTCTCTGTGCCTTCGGCAGTTCAGGCCAGGAGGGCTTCCCTGGGTCAGTCTCAGGGACGGACGATGACCGTGAGGCCCTACGACCAGCGGTTTGTTTGAGCCATTTGCGGGTGTCTGCATTTAAACCGGTCGGAACTTGCGAAGTCTTATGCTTCTCCAGCTGGGGAGGGAAACTGATGTCCCCGATGGTTGGGGGGGGGGGGGGGGGGGGTGTTGCTCCTGAAATAGATGGAGCAGGAGCAACAGGGAGTGAAGTGTCCAACACTATCAAGGGGGCAGGTGTGGTTCTCTGGCTCTAAGTGCTGACGGTGTGTGGTGCAGCTATGGGAACTGTAACAGGAGCGACAGTGGCGGCATAAGTGGATGTCGTTCGTACTGGATGTAGTCATTCAAACTTACGCTTAGCCTCAGTGTATGTCAGTCTATCCAGGGTCTTGTATTCCATTATTTTCAGTTCCTTCTGTAGAATCTTACAGTCCGGCAAGCAAGGGGGATGGTGCTCCCCACAGTTGACACAGATGGGAGGGGGGGCACATGGAGTATCAGGATGGGATGGTCAACCACAATCATGACAGATGAGGGTGGAAGCACAGCGAGAAGACATATGGTCGAACTTCCAACACTTGAAACACCGCACCATGGGAGGGATATAGGGTTTGACATCACAAACGGTAGACCATTACCTTGACCTTCTCAGGTAATGTATCTCCCTCGAAGGCCAAGATGAAGGCACCGGTGGCAACGATGATCCCTCGGACCCCAGTGGAAGCGCCTGACGAAATGGACACCTCATCGCTGTAAGTTGGCGCGCAGCTCGTCATCGGACTGTAAAAGGAGATCCCTGTGGAAAATAATGCCCTGGACCATATTTAAACTTTTATGGGGCGTGATAGTAACTGAAACATGCCCCAGCTTCTTACAAGCGAGCAAGGCCCATGACTGTGCAGGGGATGCTGTTTTTATCAAGACTGAACCGGACCGCATTTTGGACAAGCCCTCCACCTCCCCGAACTTGTCCTCTAAATGCTCTACAAAGAACTGAGGCTTCATCGATACAAATGATTCCCCGTCAGCTCTAGTACAGACGAGATACCTGGGTGAATATGATTCACTTTCATTCATTGCCTTTCGTTCCTCCCATGGTGTGGCCAGAGAGTGGAACGATTTGGGGTCATAAATGTTAGCTTTAAAATGAGCCCTTGAATGCTTAGAGACTGCTGGTGGCTGGCCACCAGCAACAGATGATGTGCCATGCTTCATTGCGTGTCATCCACCCTGATGCCACCTACTCTGACCAAGGGCCCTCCCAATGGGCGCCACCCAGCCACAGCAAGGGCCACCTTGCAGGATGGCCATTGCCGGGAGTCCTGATGCCCCAGGGAGATGGGCATCTACTCCTGGGCATACATGGGGAGTAAACGGCGCAGGCATCAGTAAAGCGATCCCTGTGTTGTCAGGGGGCTACAACCAACAGGGAACATGGCGGCCCCACAACGGACTGGCTACCGTGCTGGATTTTAGGTGACATATAGTTCATGGTCGCCGTTAGTGCAGAAAGTGGCACTGCACATTGCATGGCGGAAACTGCACGCAGGAACATATCCATGCCCAAGAGATGGAGAGCAGGCAGGACTGTAATGCAACAACGAATAAGCTGGCGAAAGATCTCAATGCAAGATGAACACAATGCACCAAGTAAGGCACCCTTCCCCAATTGGCTCGCTCTTCGGAAAAATTTTGAGGTGTGGAGGTCAAACTCAACAGGAGACCATCACATAAGGCCAAAACGTTTGAGACTCCTTTTAGTCACCTCTTACAACAGGCAGGAATACCACGGGCCTATTCTTACCCCCGAACCTGCAGGGGGGGAAAAGATACATCTTATGATTATATTTGCTTCTAGAATTTGATTACAGCTGCCTCAAAATCGTTTTCTTTATTTAAGTGGTCAAACTGGTGCAAGCTTCTATAGTTTACAGAATTTTTGTAAATATGGCAGCACCTCCACCTTTCTGGCTTTTCCTGCAATAGTGGGAAGCTAATGTGTAACCAGGTATGCTAGCTGAACTAATTTGGTCTGGTTTCAGCCAATGTTCTGTAAAGCAAATGACATTTACATATTGTAGGTCTGTTGTGAATAGGAGTTCGATTTCTGCAAACTTGTTTGTTATTGACTGCACATTTTGGTGGTATATGGAGAACTTGTATGTATGTGGACACTAATGGCTCTTTTTTATCGCCTCTGCAGAGGTAGGGGCCTTGGCCATAAAAACTTTTTTATATTAAACATCCTACCCTCGTTGGCATTACCTGTATGGTTTACACTGGTTTTGTCTTTGGGTACAAGATTTTTTACAGTTATGTTTTGTCCCTTAAATCTAAGAGGTATTATAGGACCGCATTGTCTCTTTTTTTGCTCTACAGATTGTGATTTGCGATTTCTCTTCTACCAAGGTTGTTCAAGTGGAACCCATGTCATGTGTAGTGTTCTCTGCGAAATTTGCTATCTTCAATTACAGTGACATTTGCGAATTTTGAACAGAGCTTATAGATTTGTGATTTTGTGTTTGTTACGTCTGTGTTTACACATGACCAGTTTGGAAGGTTGTGTCTAAATGGCATGTCCACTAGGAACACTTTCTTTTATGAAATGCATGGTAGTTTGTTTTTTAGTGTTTTTAGTAGATTCTGGCAATTGTTGCAGATGACGTCATTTGTTCCTGCTGCAATTACAACAATGTCAGAGGTGCATGTTTTAGGGGAGTTTTGATCAATGTTTTTTAGGACAACACTTGCATTTGCTATGGGATAGACATAACCAAAACTTTGAATGTGGTCACCTTCATTTAAAAATTTCGATATATTGCAGCATTGGCTGTTGCCCAAGATGATTGCCTTAAACTTTTGTTCAGTCATTTTTGTTTTCAATCAGCAAAGTTTCGTAACCATTTTCACTTTGTTTTGGGGATCACTGATGGGTAAACGTGAGTTTGTAAGATGTGTTTGCGTCATTTTCTGACATATGTTTGTCTTACCTGATATTAAACTTGGTTGCTCCTTACCTTTTGAGCTGCTGGTGCTACGTAAATTATTACTGGAGCGATTGATTGAAGCACTAAACACTTTTTTCGGATCCACAAGGCTTTTCCTATCAACATTTTTAACCCCTACCTGTAAGGGTTTTCTTAAGGGCTAAGCTTTTTTTATGTAGTGTTGCTTTCTGTCTCTACTGTCCCATTCACAAAGAAAGCAAGGGAACTTTGTGTGGTGTCACCGCCAGACACCACACTTGCTAGGTGGTAGCTTTAAATCGGCCGCGGTCCATTAGTACATGTCGGACCCGCATGTCGCCACAGTCAGTATTTGCAGACCGAGCGCCACCACACGGCAGGTCTAGAGAGACGTACTAGCACTCGCCCCCAGTTGTATGACGACTTTGCTAGTGACTACACTGACGAAGCCTTTCTCTCATTTGCCGAGAGACAGTTAGAATAGCCTTCAGCTAAGTCCATGGCTACGACCTAGCAAGGCGCCATTAACCATATTTAAAGTGTCTCATTTGTATCGTCAGGAGCGATGTACCACAAGGATGAATTAAAGTTAAGTATTAACGCAGCTACGTACTTTTCTTTATAGCATTCAATACGTATCCTGTTCCAGAACTCACGCCAGCTGGTGTGTGTGTGTACGCGTGCATTTCGGTTACCTCGCCTTGTGTCTAGACTGTCTTGTCTAGACACAACACTTTGTATAGCAACTTTGTTGACCAAGCAGCATTGAAATCACTTTTAAATCACCACATAGTATCCATTTGTGGTCTGAATAGCAGAGTTTGCTTAAAACCAGTTCAAGGTTTTTGTAACATTCTTTTAAGTGAACCAAGTGTCCAACTGGTTGGTTGGTTGGTTTGGGGAAGGAGACCAGACAGCGCGGTCATCGGTCTCATCAGATTAGGGAAGGATGGGGAAGGAAGTCGGCCGTGCCCTTTCAGAGGAACCATCCCGGCATTTGCCTGGAGTGATTTAGGGAAATCACGGAAAACCTAAATCAGGATGGCCGGACGCGGGATTGAACCGTCGTCCTCCCGAATGCGAGTCCAGTGTCTAACCACTGCGCCACCTCGCTCGGTGTCCAACTGGTATAGAAGCATACTTATTGCCATTGTGTAGAAGCACTGCTTTAAGGCTTCTATTTGAAGAATCAGTAAAAAGTCTCCACTCATCAGGTTGTGAGAATGGAATGGGATCGGTTGTGCCAGGATCATAGCAATCTCTGTTTTCTTCACTATCACCTCGCTGAGCCAATGGCTCATGATCATATATATCATCCAAAAAATCTGTAGGAGAGAGTATTGGTACTTCAGGTCGATGAGGAACAGGGCAAATGGCTGACTGAAAGTTAGGGTAAGAAATATCCTTTTTGTTTTACAAATTGAAACCTCGTACATTGCAATAACAAAAATAGCAGTCATCACTGTGATTTTTGGGCTCCCTCCAAACCATTGGTATTCCAAAACGTAAGGACTGATTTTTATGTTGAAACCATTGCCTCAGTTCTTCAACACACACTGAACAAACATTGTAAGGGGCCCAAGGCTTGTCTTGATCGGCCAACTTTATACCAAAATAGGCGAAATATACTTTTTCAACAAAATTGGAAATGTTTCTTTATTGCTTTTTAACGGTATAGTTACCACAAATGTAGCAGAAGCAATCTGGCAAATTTATACATCCTCTGCTAGCCATTGTCCATAAAACAATTTCACAACACAAGAAAACAGTCACTACTTTAAAGCACTAGTAACACCAATACGTGAACAGCACAGAGTGACGAGGTACTGTGAACTGAAGGACAATAGCAGAAGCTCACTGTTTGGTGATGGCAGGGAAAGGGGCAGTACGACAGCACTGACATGAAAATACTGCTGGTTTCTCCTAATTACTCTTTATTTTACATACATCTAGTATAAAACAGCTAAATAACAGTTTATGGAGATCCTAAAACCCAAAATTCAAACTCACTAGAGTGCTGAAATATAAAAAAAAAGCTAAAACTAGACAAGCAGTTTTTCCTGAAATCAGCATTGAATACACAATAAAAATCAGTTAATAAATTTGAAACAATTTTTTATGTCAGAGACCTGTGTAATCAATCTGAAACCTTCTGGTGTCTCCAGGTCTCTTCTAGGTATACAACCTTCTCTCATGATTCTTAACCCAAGTGTTGGCTATGATTAAGTTAACGCTCTGTGCAAATTTCTACCAGGCACCTTCCTCTTTCATTCCTTACTCCCAGTCCATATTTATCTACTACTTTTCCTTCTCCTACTATCAAATTCCAGTCCACCATAACCATTAAATTTTCGTCTCCCTTAACTATCTGAATAATCTGTTTTATCTCATCATACACTTCTTCCATCTCATCATCATCTGTGGAGCTAGTTGGCATATAAACTTGTACTGCCGTTGTAGGCATGGGCTTCATGCCTATCTAGGCCATAATGATGCATTCACTATGCTGTTCATAGAAGGTTATTCACATTCCTATTTTTTTTATTCATTATTAAGCCTATTCCTGCATTACCACTATTTGATTTTCTATTTATTTGTGTTTACCTGACCAGGAGTCTTGTTCCTCCTACCATCAAACTTCACTAATTCCCACCATATCTAACTTTAACCCATACATTTCTCTTTTTAAATTTTCTAACTTACCTACCCGATTAAGGGATCTGACATTCCATGATCCGATCCGTAGACCGCCAGTTTTGTTTCTCCTGATAATGACGTCCTCCTGAGTAGTCCCCACTTGGAGTTCTGAATGGTGGACTATTTTATCTCCAGAATATTTTAGCCAAGAGGACATCATCATTATTTAACCATACAGTAGAGCTGCACACCCTTTGGGAAAAATTACAGCTGAAGTTTCACCTTGCTTTCTCACATTCTCAGTGCCAGCACAGCAATGCTGTTTTGGTTGATGTTACAAGGCCTTTCAATCAACATCCAGACTGCTGCCCCTGCAACTGCCAAAAAGGCTGCAGCCCCTCTTCAGGAACCACACGT
The DNA here is from genome assembly GCF_023864275.1 of Schistocerca cancellata. NCBI lineage: Eukaryota > Metazoa > Arthropoda > Insecta > Orthoptera > Acrididae > Schistocerca > Schistocerca cancellata. Next base: position 350,205,569 of record NC_064634.1, on the reverse strand, counting down.
TTGTCTAGCCTCTCAACAGATACCCTTCCATTGTGGTTTCACCTGTGGTACGGCTATCTGTATTGCTGAGGCATGCATGCCTCCCCACCAATGGCAAGGTCCATGGTTCATGGGGGTAAGGAAAAAATATTAAACACCACAAATTAATGTTAATGTTAAAGGCAGCATATTTCTAATGTCAAACATTCATGTAAATTTGCTGTATAAATCAGTTTTTAGATGTTCCATAGTTTTGGAAAGTAAAAATATTATTAAGTTAATTACAAGAGAACATTTCAGTGATAAATTTTCACAAGTATTTGAGTTAATGTTAGAAAAAACGTAACTCCAGTCACTTTGATCACTGTTTTGGCTGGGTCTTCTAGGAGCTGGAGATTATGTTGTATGTTAAATTATTCACCTAGCTGTATTCTTTAAAAAGGAATAAGCAACTTTTGATACGTGCTGAACTTTCTTTTAAAAATAGTGTTTTACGTTTCCTGAAAACTATTCATTTGAGAAGTTATGCTATTTCTGAAATGACCAATTCATGTACAAAGAATAGAGTACAAGCCAATTTCACATTAAGCTACACTACTTTGGAACAAAATAGCCTTGAATTGACTTGTGTCTCAGCGAGGCAGCTTATCTTTTACATATCGCAATGCATATTGTATGCATTACCGACTTGTCAGAAAAGGGAGCATCTTCTTGCTATTCCAGATAGTCCATTAACTCTTCGGCCCATTGAAGTGCTGATGTATAACTGACTTCTGTTTCCGGGAATGTTGTCATCTTCATCACTGTTATTCAACTCCTCAGATTTCCCTCGTACTTGCTGAACAGTAGCACTATCACTCAACATCTCATGACCTCGCTCTGTGCAGCCCATGTCAAACCATTCAGACATATTTTCTTTGTCAACAATTTCACAACCTGCAGTACTTTTCAAAACACCAGCTAACATTGCTAATGAGCAGTCTTCTTTGTCATCAGAATCACTGATTTCATCACTTTTAGGATTAATGTTTTTCCATGACTTTGTTGTGGTTGATTATTTTACTTTATGCCATGCATTGAACTTCATAAATTGCGTCTATCACAGTCAAGTGTTTCCAAAATGTTTGAAGATTTCCACCTTCATTAATAAGTTTTTACAGCAGATTTCCTCTATAAATTTACTTCATAGCAGCAATGATGCCCTGATCCGTTGGCTGAATTAAGGCTGTCACATTAGAAGGCAAATAGTTTACAAATATCATTCCATCATCCAATTTCAGACCAAGTTCATTCATAAGCGATAGTGCATTGTCCAGAAACAACACAGCCCTTGCAAGTGGACACTTCAAAGTTAAACGTTCTCACATCTGTGACACAAAGCAATTGTAGAATGATGTTTGAAATGTTATGTGGTTAACCAGGCCCATTTGCCACGCGGGATTAGCCGAGAGGTCTAAGGCACTGCAGTCATGGACTGTGCAGCTGATCCTGGTGGAGGTTTGAGTCCTCCCTCGGGTATGGGTGTGTGTGTTTGTCCTTAGGATAATTTAGATTAAGTAGTGTGTAAGTTTAGGGACTGGTGACCTTAGCAGTTAAGTCTCATAAGATTTCACAAACATTTGAACCAGGCCCATTTCTGGTGAAAATAATGGACAGATAAACTGCACATTTTTTCCCCCTCTGAAACAGCTCTGATTTTAGCCTTACCTATTATACCAAGCTTAACTTCACATGATACCATACCATTAGCACAACACAACACATTCAGCTTTGCCTTACTTGATTTATAACTAGGCACACTATGCTCTGTCTTGAAAGCTAAAGTCTTCATTGGTAGACACTTCCAAAACAGCCCATTTCATCCAAATTGTATATTTGCTCCACTTTTAAATTTTCTTGTGCAATAAACTCCTAGAAATCATTAGAAAATTAAGAAACAGCCCTATTGTCTGCACTTAGCTTTTCACTGTAGACAGTAATCTCCCAGATATCATGATGATGTTTAAAACTTGTTAGCCAGCCACAAGATGCATTACAGTCTCCTTCAATCCACAAGCCTTTTAAAAAATAATAGAGAGAGAGAGAGAGAGAGAGAGAGAGAGAGAATCGGAAGCAATAGGCCATGGAAAAGCCACTTGCAGATAATCGAAAGTTTATCTTGTATGCAAAAGATAGAGTTAAGTATCAGGCCTTTCTGGTGAATGAACAATATTTTGAACAGAATTTTGAATACTATGTGACAACAGTGCTTCAGGAAACGTGCAAGCCTGTATACTGACAGTTTACAGACCACTGCTAGGGAGCATCTTAACTTTCATAAAAAGCAGTTAGAAACAGTTTTCATAATGTTATGGAGTCTTAACTGGAGAATCACTGTTCCTGGAGATTTTATCTTTGAATTTCTGCCAGATAGTACTGACAGTTGTTGATATCCAGTTTTGGATTATTTTTCACATTAAAATTTCCTACAGGGATTATCAGATCTATTGTACCAGCTATTGACAATTAGTTTTCAGACCAAACAACTTGCAGTGGTTTAGCTTTAAAATTATTTACCTGAACATGATGGTCAAATCTTAATAATAAAATTCACTGACCAGTTAAGGTCCAGTTCACAGAAGAGAAGAACTATATTGCAGAATCATAAACAATAACTTGATGACAGTGTTTAGAAAGAATACAGGAAGAATGCTGGGGAGATGCTTATAAAGTGACAGTGTAAATTGAAGATATCTTGTGCTATGGAGAATGAGCTCTACACAATTTAGAGAAAAAGAAGTAGTCAGGATCTGAACCTTCACTAGCACCAGTATTCATCAAGCCTTCACTCTGTCATTAAAAAAGCAAAACTCATGCAGTATGCTAAAAAAAAATTAAGAAAACTCTCCAAGAATAAGGCAGCAAAAGGTAGTCATCCAGGTGAAATAGAGCTACCAGAAAATAGTTCTTACAGAAATAGTGAGTTAGCTTCATGTTCTATGTATCATTTTGCACAATAAATCATAGTGATGTGAAATGAGTCAGTCTGCATTCACATCACAGTTTAATTTGTATACATGGTTACATGCTGAATCTTTATAAGTTAAAATAATACAGATGTGAGTTAGTAATTGCTATGCATTACCATTTACACATTACAATAACAGAAATTCTTCTGCGGAGTGAAGGGTTTGTGAAGGAGAAATTTTTTCAGTTTGTTTCCAAATTTTACTTTGCTGCCTGTCGCAGATTTTATATTCACTGGTAAGTGATGAAAAATTTTAATTGCAGCATTGTGCACCCCTTTCTGTGCTAAAGACAACCTTAATGTGGAGTAATTAACATTACTTTTCCTCCTGGTATGGTAATTACATACATTGTTGTTCCTTTTAAACTCCAGTGGTTTACTTACAACAAACTTCAGGAGAAAATAAAGATACCGTGAAGCAGAAATCAGAATGCCCAAGTCCTTAAACGGATGGCTACAAATCACTGAGGGTGAGCACCTCGTATTATTCTTACAGTACATCTTTGAGACATGGAGGCTATCTTTCTGAAGGAACAGTTACCCCAAAACATTATTTCATATGCCATTATGGAATAAAAGTATGTAAAATACATCAACTTACTGAGTTGTCTCTCCCCAAGATTTGCAATGATTCTAAGTGCAAACATGGCTGAACTGAGTTGTTTTAGGAGTTAAAAAATATGCTTTTCACAATATAAATTTTAATCAGTATGGATATATAAAAATTTTGAAGTTTCCACCTTATTTATTATTTCCTCACCATTTGTTACACTTATCACTGGCATAGTACCCCTAGTAGTGCAAAACTGAATGTGTTGTGTATTTTTAAAATTCAGAGTGGGACCTTTCACCGAAAACTGGTCAATGATACGTTTAAGACCATTGTTTACCATTTTTTCTTCTTTCTGTATGTATGCTTGGATTGATTACAATACTAGTGTTGCCTGAAAAAAGAACTAATTCTGTTTGTTGTATATTAATGGAAGATTGTTTACATATATGAGTAATAATCTAAGACTGAGCCTTGAGGAACACCAACATGTGATTTTTCCCCAGTCAGAATAACATCTAGAAACTATATTGGTTGAAGTACTTCCATATCACTGGCCACCATATTCAGTGACTTCTTCCTCACAATGAAGGCAATCACTGCACCCAGCAACAAAAAAACCAAGTACAAATGCATTGTATTTACTTGTGTAGACACTGCATGCATCACCCACAGACAGTAGTTTCAAAAATACAACACCAAAGGAGATCACTCAATTTATCAAGTCACTAAAAAGTGTCAATTCTGCTGGCCATGATGATGTTTCTAGTAGAATATTAAAATCTTGTGCTGATTTGATAGGATTACCCTTAAACTAACTTTGTGCTCAAACAGTGACCTGGAGAATATTTCCTGACAGACTTAAATATAACAATATTGTAGTGATAATCATATACAAAACTGAACATAAACAAATCATTTCTAGTTAGGGACCTATATCACACCTTCCAGTGTTTTTGAAACAGGAAACAATACAAGGCTCCACAAATGAAGTGCTAGCAGAGCTAAACTTGAAAAATATCTTGCTGATATAACCTGTGGTCATTCTAAAGTCTTTGATTGTGGGATCACAAAATTCTACTTAGCAACTGAAATGTTGTGGTTTACTGGCATCCCTCTCCCACTGATACAATCTTACCTCCATAAATGAAAGCTGAGTATCTCACTGACAGATTGTATCTCATTTATGAAAATAACCTCATAACAAGGGAAAAAACAGTAACACTCCGAGTGCCACAAGAATCAGTACTGCACCCGTTCTTGGTTCTGTCCCACCTAAATGATCATCCAACGGCTTTAAAGGGCAGGGGTGTGAGGCGTGCTTGGGTAACTCAGTTGGTAGAGTGAAAGGCAAAGGTCCCGAGTTCGAGTCTCGGTCTGGCACATAGTTTTAAACTGCCAGGAAGTTTCATATCAGTGCACACTGCACTGCAGAGTAAAAATCTCATTCCGGAAACATCCCCCAGGCTGTAGCTAAGCCATGTCTCCGCGATATCCTTTCTTTCAGGAGTGCTAGTTCTGCAAGGTCTGCAGGAGAGCTTCTGTTAAGTTTGGAAGGTAGGAGACGAGCTACTGGCAGAAGTAAAGCTGTGAGGATGGGGCATGGGTCATGCTTGGGTAGGTTAGTTGGTAGAGCACTTGCCTGCGAAAGACAAAGGTCCTGAGTAAGAATCTCAGTCCGGCACACAGTTTTAATCTGCCAAGAAGTTTTGGCTTTAAAGGGCATTCAGGAACTATAATATTTGCTGATCACACAAACATACTAAGCCTTAACAGATATAGGTTGTGACAGTCAAACACGCCTACAAATGGTTCATAGCTAGCAGTCTAAATCTTAAAAAGATGCTTATAAAATATCTTGAAACAAGCAATCATTACGTTTCAGCAACAGAAGAAGACATCAATGTCATACACTCTTCCTCACAATCAGATGAAAGATGTTCAAGTAAAAATGCTATTCAGGTAGCTTGATGTAAAAAATATCCACAGTGCACACTCCACTTTTGGTTTGTGCAGAGATGATGAGAGAAGTCTGAGCACAGGACATTGGCAAGGTGCAATGCTGTCAAGAGTCTCTCTGAAGGTGGTGTTTATACTTCGGCATTTTGGCTCGATGGTATTTTGAAGGCACAGTGGAAGTATCCCTGATGACAATGTAAACACCAAAAACCAGTTGATAAAAGCTGTGGCAAAATGTTATTTCTTATGTGTTGTTCTGAGATCCATTTTAGACATGTTATTCTGAGTAATACCAGATATGTCACCACACATTGTAATTATTAAATGCAAGAACAACTAATACAGAAGAGTTCTTTAAAAGGCAGTTACATCATTTTGTAGTGAACTGGCGTAGTTGTGAGCTTTATTGCAGCCCTCAGCCCCCTGGATGGCAAGTCCATTGGATCAAGAAAGAATGGGTACACAATTATAAATCTTCAATAATGTAAAAGTACTCTTGAACAACATTGAGCCGACAGACCAGTTAAGTGAGAACTTATTTACAACCTGTACCTAGGGACCCTATTAAAACCCTTCAGGCACAGTGTGTACAATTCCTTGGAGTCCAGTAGGATGTTGTTGTTGTGGTCTTCAGTCCTGAGACTGGTTTGATGCAGCTCTCCATGCTACTCTATCCTGTGCAAGCTTCTTCATCTCCCAGTAACTACTGCAACCTCCATCCTTCTGAATCTGCTTAGTGTATTTATCTCTTGGTCTCCCTCTACGATATTTACCCTCCACGCTGCCCTCCAATACTAAATTGGTTATCCCATGATACCTCAGAACATGTCCTTCCAACTGATCCCTTCTTCTAATCAAGTTGTGTCACAAACTTCTCTTCTCCCCAATCCTATTCAATACATCCTCATTAGTGATGTGATCTACCCATCTAATCTTCAGCATTCGTCTGTAGCACCACATTTCAAAAGCTTCTATTCTCTTCATGTCCAAACTATTTATCGCCCATGTTTCACTTCCATACATGGCTACACTCCATACACATACTTTCAGAAACAACTTCCTGACACTTAAATCTATACTCGATGTTAACAAATTTCTCTTCTTCATAAACGATTTCCTTGCCATTGCCACTCTACATTTTATATCCTCTCTACTTCAACCATCATCAGTTATTTTGCTCCCCAAATAGCAAAACTCCTTTACTACTTTAAGTGTCTCATTTCCTAATTTAATTCCCTCAGCATCACCCGACTTAATTCGACTACATTCCATTATCCTCGTTTTGCTTTTGTTGATGTTCATCTTATATCCTCCTTTCAAGACACTATCCATTCCGTTCAACTGCTCTTCCAAGTCCTTTGCTGTCTCTGACAGAAATACAATAACATCGGCAAACCTCAAAGTTTTTATTTCTTCTCCATGGATTTTAATACCTACTCTGAATTTTTCTTTTGTTTCCTTCACTGCTTGCTCAATATACAGATGGAATAACATCGGGGAGAGGCTACAACCCTGTCTCACTCCCTTCCCAACCACTGCTTCCCTTTCATGCCCCTCGACTCTTGTAACTGCTATCTGGTTTCTGTACAAATTGTAAATAGCCTTTCGCTCCCTGTATTTTACCCCTGCCACCTTCAGAATTTGAAAGAGAGTATTCCAGTCAACATTGTCAAAAGCTTTCTCTAAGTCTACAAATGCAAAAAAGTAGGTTTGCCTTTCCTTAATCTAGCTTCTAAGATAAGTCGTGGGGTCAGTATTGCCTCATGTGTTCCAATATTTCTACGGAATCCAAACTAATCTTCCCCGAGGTAGGCTTCTGCTGGTTTTACCATTCGTCTGTAAAGAATTCGCGTCAGTATTTTGCAGCCGTTACTTATTAAACTGATAGTTCGGTAATTTTCGCATCTGTCAACACCTGCTTTCTTTGGGATTGGAATTATTATATTCTTCTTGAAGTCTGAGGGTATTTTGTCTGTCTCATATATCTTGCTCACCAGATGGTAGAGGTTTGTCAGGACTGGCTCTCCCAAGGCTGTAAGTAGTTATAATGGAATGTTGTCTATTCCTGGGGCCTTGTTTCGACTCAGGTCTTTCAGTGCTCTGTCAAACTCTTCACGCAGTACCATATCTCCCATTTCATCTTCATCTACATTCTCTTCCATTTCTATAATATTGTCCTCAAGTACATTGCCCTTGTATAGACCCTCTATATACTCCTTCCACCTTTCTGCTTTCCCTTCCTTACTTAGAACTGAGTTTCCATCTGAGCTCTTGATATTCATACAAGCGGTTCTCTTTTCTCCAAAGGTCTCTTTAATTTTCCTGTAGGCAGTATATGGCTTACCCCTGGTGAGTAAAGCATCTAAATCCTTACATTCGTCCTCTAGCCATCCCTGCTTAGCCATTTTGCACTTCCTGTTGATCTCATTTTTGAGACGTTTGTATTCCTTTTTGCCTGCTTCATTTACTGTATTTTTATTTTTTCTCCTTTCATGAATTAAATTCAGTATCTCTTCTGTTACCCAAGGATTTCTAGTAGCCCTCCATCTTTTTACCTACTTGATCCCCTGCTGCCTTCACTACTTCATCCCTCAAAGCTACCCATTCTTCTTCTACTGTATTTCTTTCCCCCGTTCCTGTCAATTGCTCCCTTATGCCCTCCCTGAAACTCTGTACAACCTCTGGTTTAGTCAGTTTATCCAGGTCCCATCTCCTTCAATTCCCAGCTTTTTGCAGTTTCTTCAGTTTTGATCTACAGTTCATAACCAATAGATTGTGGTCTGAGTCCACATCTGCCCCTGGAAATGTCTTACAATTTGAAACCTGGTTCTTACCATTATATAATCTATCTGATGCCTTCTAGTATCTCCAGGATTCTTCCATGTATACAACCTTCTTTTATGATTCTTGAACCAAGTGTTAGCTATGACTCTCCCTTCTCCTACTACCGAATTCCAGTCACCCATGACTATTAAATTTTCGTCTCCCTTCACTATCTGAATAATTTCTTTTATTTCATCATACATTTCTTCAATTTCTTCATCATCTGCAGAGCTAGTTGGCGTATAAACTTGTACACTGTAGTAGGTGTGGGCTTCGTGTCTATCTTGGCCACAATAATGCGTTCACTATGCTGTTTGTAGTAGCTTACCCGCACTCCTATTTTTTTTATTCATTATTAAACCTAATCCTGCATTACCCCTATTTGATTTTGTATTTATAACCCTGTATTCGCCTGACCAAAAGTATTGTTCCTCCTGCCACTGAACTTCACTAATTCCCACTATATCTAACTTTAAACTATCCATTTCCATTTTTAAATTTTCTAAACTACCTGCCCGATAAAGGGATCTGACATTCCATGCTCTGATCTGTAGAATGTCAGTTTTTTTTCTCCTGATAACGATGTCCTCTTGAGTAGTTCCCACCCGGAGATCCGAATGGGGGACTATTTTACCTCCAGAATATTTTACCCAAGAGGACGCCATCATCATTGAACCATACAATAAAGCTGCATGCCCTCAGGAAAAATTATGGCTGTAGCTTCCGTTTGTTTCCAGCTGTTCACTGTACCAGCACAGCAAGGCCATTTTGGTTAGTGTTACAAGGCCAGATCAGTCAATCATCCAGATTGTTGCCCCTGTAACTACTGAAAAGGCTGCTGCCCCTCTTCAGGAACCACACAATTGTCTGGCCTCTCAACAGATACCCCTCCGTTGTGGTTGCACCTACGGTACGGCTATCTGTATCGCTGAGGCACGCAAGCCTCCCCACCAACAGCAAGGTCCATTGTTCATGAGGGGGAGGGGGGGGGGGGTGTCCAGTAGGATAACAAATTAAAATGGAGCCAACACATAAATAAACTAACCAAAATCCCAGTCCGACATGTTATGTCCTTAGAAGCACCTGTTACTGTGTTAACCAAAAGACAGGAGTGTTGACTTACTTTACATATCTTCATTCTCTCTTGTCTTATGGAATTACCATCTGTAGCATTGTACCTAAAGTAAATAAAGTGTTTATTCAGCAGAAATGAGCAGTAACAGGCTGAGTTCAAGAACATTTTTGCACACAAGTGATATGTCATTTGGTATATCCAACCCCAACTCTGACATTAGATATGGCTCCTTGACCTCTTGATAAAACATTTAAAAATAAAATAAATAATTAACATAAATAAAAACAAAACATTGTATGATCACTGGATTTTGATAGTTTGTCTTGTTTTTTTTTTTTTTTTTTTTTTTTTTAAATTAACTGCTACCTATACATTTCTTTGCAACAGAAATAAATTTGTAACCTTATTCCATTGCTGAATATTAAAAAAAGAATAGTTTATTTCCAATTTAAGGTAATACCAGAGATCTTTAAAAGCACTTTGTGAAAACAGAAATAACTACATACATTGTATTGTCCTAGCTTCAACAAAAACGTTGTGTCTTTTAAATTGAATGGGAAGAATGAAAATACAAAATTTCTGTTACATCTTAGATTAATGAGGCAGTAACAAAATTTATCCATTTTTATTTATCTTAATTTTTTATTGTTTGTAGATGACTGTACTGGATTCTAAAATCAACTGCCAAGGAGTTTTAACATTAAGAGTGTTTTCCATCCACCTACCAAGACTAGGGCACTACTTAGCTCTTTGAAAGATGAGTAGGGGCTTAGGAAGTCTGGCATATATAAAATTCCACGTCAGTGATGGAAGCCTTACATCAGACATTTGATTCACACAGTTCAGGATAGTTGCATGGAACAGCACTATCATACAAGGCTACAACAGCTAGAAAAATCAGCAGTAGCACAACACTGCTTAAACAAGGGACATGGGATGAAATCTGACAAAACTGTGATTGCTGCCAACGCTTCTGGATTTTGGAACAGTGTTTATGCAGAGGTGACTGAAATTAGGTTGCCAGACAATTGGATTAATAGAGACAATGGGTTTCCTCTTAGCAGAATTTGGAACCCCGAACTGTCCTGCATTAAAACAGAACGTTCTTCAATGCAGCCAGTCTGAGGTTCAAAAATCATTTCTGAGTGCATATATCATTGCCACTAGGATTCTATTAAGGGTGTGCCACCTGACTGATCTTGGAGGGCAGTAACTGTACCTAGTGATGCATGCACCAAGCGCAGTATGGAGACCTATACAGGACAACTATTTGCAGCCATCTTGTCAGGTTTAAGTGAGACTCAGTAGCAGCAGCACAACATTTTCCTGAAGATGGCAGAGTGTTGGATTGCTGAAATATTGAACGAAGTTGATTTTAGGATCTGGCAGCAAAGCCAAAGAGACTTTCAAGAATACTTAACTATTGTGTTTAACAAATGGAATAATACACAAAAAACTAACATTCACGAGCACAATAGTTCTTATAATGTATGAAAGACATTTCAAAAGGATATTCTTTAGTTCAGAAAGAATTCAATTAAAAAATGAACACCAGAATGGCTTCTTTTTTTTGTGTGGTGCCACCTTCATTTCAAACACCAAGTCCCAGATACAGACCACAATCACAGCTGCATCCCACCTTCCTTGGTGTTTTTTACCACATACCAAAAATCTGCACTCACCTCTCACACATTCAGTCTAAGGAAATCAATATGTAAATGCAAATAGTGACCTTTGAACTGCAGTATCTCTAAGTTCTAGGTAATTTTCTCTTCTTTTCATGTCTAGAAATCAATGAAGCAGCATTGTGAATGATTACCATGCATTACATTCTCATGGAGTCATTGCTTCTTCCATATTTATAGATTCTAACAGGAGCTGGATCTGGGTCCAGTAAAAATTCTACCTTTCACTTTGGCATCAGATATCTGAGGAAACATTTGTCTTTTAGAATGAAGAGCAGCAGAATTGCTAGCCTTTAATGAACTGTTTAATTAGTCTCAGTTTAATATGCAGAGTAACTAAATTGTTTTCATGGTACAAGAGGCCTTCAAAGTATGTTATATGAGCCTGGAATTAATTCTTCTGTGATATGCTGCTCTTTGCTAACATGGTGTTGGGAACTTTCTCTGCTATCCCAAAGACAGAGGGAACATGAAGGTTTTGTGAAGAAGAGATACTAATCATCTTGTTTATGATTTGCACTAACTGTTTCAAAGGGAGCAGTGGTATCTGAACAGTAACACAAATTTCCCTCCATTTCATAGATACAAGCAAGTTCAAATGCCTGTTTCTGTATTTACATATCCTGCAAGAAAAATCAAGTAAATTTTATTCTTTTAAAGGCTATGCAAGAAGCTAACCTTTTGTTTTCAGGAATTGCAAATCCCTTATTAAGTCATCCAGATCTTCTGAATTTCGGAAAATACGGTTCCATTATTGAGTCTCCATCAAAGTCAAAAAGTCAATCACTGTTAGCATCTGGTTGCTGCCCATGTGGTAAATGACTTGGTGGTACTGCAATCGGCAACTCCTCACCATGTGTCACTGGAGCAATAGACGTGGTTATGATAGGGTAAGCCAATTCTTTTCATTTTCTTTGTACCTTTGAGCTTGATAAATCCACAATACAAAAATAGTAATCATCATAATGTATTGAAGCTCCCTTCAAATTTGACGGACAGCAAGAGTCTTATTCTTTATTGTCCCATGACACCATTCTTTCAATGTTCTCATAGAGCAACAGCTTCCACATCACACATGAGAAGCCCAAAAAAGATCCAGATCTTATACAAGCACTTCCAAGGAAACTTTATATGCTTCCAAGGAAGCTTTATATGCATCACAAAACTTTATGCCTAATACAATCTTATGTCTAAATTGTTTATATCAAATTTAATACAGACATAACAAAAAGAATTATGTGGTAATTCTAATTTTTCTTAACACAGTGTTGGGTACACAGAGGAAACATGAGTACTTTGTGAAGAATAGATACTAGTCATCTAGTTTATGATTTATGCTGACTGCTTCTTTTCACAGCCTTTCTTCTGAATCGTGTAAAGAAAACACATCAACCAAAACATACAACCAGTTTTAATAATCTAGAAAACTGGGGAATAAGTCTGCATTTGAGTGTTTACTTAGGGGCAACTTATGGAACTAAGAAAGAAAAAGGAGACAAAACTAATAAAAGAAAGTGACACTTGGTACTATCTAGTGATTAATGAATGAGCAGTTTGTTATTCTAGGTCTTTCAAAAACAAAGATATCTTAAATATTTTTAAAAAGTAATTGTTATTTGGGCAAAGTATGGTCATTTTCATGTTGATGTAAACAATTTTTTTGTTAAATGGTGCTGAAATTTTAATTCTATAATTTACAAATTACTTGCTTTACATTAGAAAAAGTGGTACACAAACACAAAAAATATCACTTTTTAAATAACAGTTCCACTGTTATGAAACTAAGAAAGAAAAAAGAGACAAAGCCACTTTAAAAAGTGAGACTAGGTATTATCTAGTGATTAATGAATGAGTAGTTGAAAAATAACAATTCCATTGTTATTTAAAAAATATCATCTAATTTTATACTGATGTGTTAAACATAAGGCACTCCATAAATTAAAGTAGTTACACTTGGACGCTTCTGGCAGCCCTCACAGTTTGGCACCACAAGCAATCACCTGTATTGCTTGGGGCTTAAACTGCTCCTGAGTATGAATATTGTGTAAATTAGGTAACCATAAATCTTGCAGGAGTTGTTTTAAGGCTCTTGGAATTCTTAGACTCACTACCCAATACATTTACATGTAAACGGTTTTTGTTGCAGATGATAAAACTCTGTGTCAGCTGAATTGTGATATACAGTCATGGTTCGAGACACAAAAATAATCTGCATGTAGGCTTTGCCTTTGGGGTTCAAATGGAGTTATTTACTCTGGTGGTAAGATATTCAACAAGCTGCCATCTAATATAAAACAAGAAACTGGAATACCTAGCAAATCAAAACAAAAATAAAAACATACTTCATTAGCCATGATAAAGTATCTTAATATCTAGATTAATGAATTGAAAAGTTTTGTTAGCTGCTACATGTCAATTAGTAGCATTTGTTATAAAGCAAGTGGTAATGTTCTGTACACAGGACTCAGTTTTTACAGATTTAAAAATTATTTTATTTAAAAAATATTGCTGTAATCAAGTAAGTATGATGCACATAAACAGCAGCTATATAATAAAAATGAGTACATAACAGCTTTTTTCAGAGCAGCATCTAATTTACTTCATTAAATTTGGATGGTATAAGCATGAATGGCATTAGGCATTACAGAAATAAATTATCGATGATACAGTGTACATATTAAGTTTCTGTGATACCTTTGTCTCACGTTAATGTCTACCTTGATTCATCTCAGCCCTGAAGGTTCTTCTTTTTGATGAGATCCATAGAATACAACAAACAACTGAATGAATGAATATGTCCTCTTTTTGTCAGGATAATTTTTTGCTCCATTTGTGTAGATCATTGTTGTGATTTTCAGTCTGAAGACTGGTTTGATTCTGCTTTCCACACTACTGTGCAAGCCTCTTCACCTCCGAATACCTACTGCAACCTACCTACATCCATTTTAACCTGCTTACTTTATTGATCCTTCATACCCTATGCTATGTCCTATTGACTGATCCCTTCTTTTAGTGAAGATGTGCCGTAAATTTCCTTTTTCCTCAATCCAAATTAGTATCTGCTCACTAGTCACTCAATTTATAATCTAATCTTGAGCATTCTTCTGTAGTAACAAAAATTAAATTCTTCTGTACTAACAAAAATCAGAAGCTTCTATTTTCTTCTTGTCTGAACTGCTTATTGTCCACATTTCACTTCTGTATAAGAGTACATAGCAGACAAATACCTTCACAAAAGACTTCCTAACACCTAAAATTTATATTCAATGTCCAGAAATTCATCTTTCCAGAAATGCTGTAGGCAGTCTGCATTTTGTATCGTCAGTTATTGTGCTGCCCAAATAGCAAAACTCACTTACTAATTCTGATTTAATTATTTTCCATTATCTTTGTTTTACTTTTGGTGACGTTCATCTTATAAAGTGTTTTCAAGACACTACCCATTTCACTCAACTTCTCTTCCAAGTCCTTTGCTGTCTCAAAGAGAATTACAATGTCATTGGCAAACACCAAAGTTTTTATTTCTTCCCCCTGAACTTTAATTCCCTCTTATCTTTACTGCCTGCGCAATGTATATATTGATTACAATACTGTCTTCCTACGTTAAGTTCCATATACAAAGGGCGTTCAAAAAGTTTTGCACATCCATCAGCTGTGACGCATCTGGCCCAACATTCTTTCCATGATGTAAATGTACTTTGGTAAAATTCTGGGGATTGAATTTTACACCATCGGTTGACACAGGCAATAAGGTCTTTCTCACTATTAAATGTTTTACTGTGCAGGTGGGCCTTCAGACGACCAAAGAGGTAAAAATCAGATGGAGCAAAGTCTGGACGATAGGGAGGATGAGGAACAATTTTCCAACCCATTTTCCTGATTTTCTCCTGCGTCATAATGGCTGTATGAGGTTTGGCATTATCATGATGTAGTCCGATGGGCTGACCCTGAAGCTGTGGTCTTTGGGTCTTGATAGCACATCGCAGCTTGTCCATTGTCCAACTGTGGAGCCGGTTCCAAAAAGTCAATGAAAATGACACCACACTGATCCCAGAAGAAGGAGGCCATCACCTTTCGGCCTGCTGTTTGTGAAAGTCTTGGATTCTTCTTCTGAGGGGAGCACAGATGATGCCACTCCATGGATTGGCTTTTGCTCTCAGGTTCGGACAAAACCAACACTGTTTCATCCTGAGTAATGACGCCATCAAAACACTGTTTCCATTTTTCAGTAAAGGTCTTCATGAGACCCTTGCACACATTCTTCCTCATTGTTTTTATTTCTCTTGTCAATAAACCAGGCACCCAATGTGCACAGATTTTTCTGTACCCTAGTGACTGTACCCAACAACAAATAAGTCATTTCAGCATGCTGCCATGTTGTCACACATCTGTCATTTTGGATGATTTGATCAATGGTCTCCTTATTCACATCACTCACTTCCATTGATGGTCTACCACATCATGGACTGTCCAGTAGAGAGAAATCACCTTCTTTAAACCCTGTAACCACTGCTGTATACTGCTGCAATCCACTGTGTCCTCCCCATAAACAGGGAGCAACTTCTTGTGAGTCGATGTGGCAGAGCCATCACCAGTCTTGAAGAGGAATTGACCGATGTCGCAACCTGACATCTACTTCAAAGTCCATTATGGCTTACCTGTAAATGAAAGAAAATTCTTTTATATACCAACTTACAGCTAAATGTTCCACGTGTGTTCACAAAAAAAATTCATTCTCCTCCTGCAAAAAATAAAAAAATTAGAGACGACTATGCAGAACTTTTTGAAGTCCTTTGTATTACAGTTGTAGGAATTCTTGGTAGGTCAGCAGCAGGAATGACACTTATGTGTTGGATAATTATACACTGAGTTTGTACACAATAAGTTGTCACTAGGAAATGAAGTCCCCTCACAGTTCATAGGTGCTTTAAGGAGGAAAGATGTTATTCACAGATATACTGACAGCTTTAATATGAATGTACAAGGGGAAAAGTCCACCTACTGGGAGAAAAATGAGGCATATCTGTAAATGTGACACGGTATCATATTAATGGTGTCCTCCTTTTATTTTGAGATGGCAATCCACACTTAATTGAAATTACAGTTACTTTATTCTCTGCTTCTGCGATAACTTTAAATCACATACTCAGTGCATTATTTTTGTCATTATTGTTCTGCCAGCAAAGTGTGTGTTAGTGTAGTGTTGTTATTATTGAGTCCTGGTGATCAACGTTGGTTTTTTCTTTTATTTCCTTTTACAGCAAGATGTGTGTCAGTGCAATGTTATTGTTAGTGAGTCTGGGTGATCAGCAGAAGGCTCTCCTATTATTTCTTTTTACTGCAAGAGCACAGGTGTAGACTGTTTACCTTTGGCTGAAGAAAATGTTGATTGATTTACATCTATAAACCACACTAAACAACTTAAACCATATTGAAGGTTAAAAAGATTTAAGCAAGGATCTCTGCATGCATTCACATAAGCCACATCTCAATTGAAGTCAGAAACTGCATCTGACCATCGTTGCCGAGGAAACAAGTGTTACCTCTAGAACCTGGTGATTCTCGTCAGTACACCTATAAACCAAATAAACACAGTTCTTAATACCATGTGTGATGAGTGTATTTGTGGCTGCATTAGCCTAAAAATCAAAAAAATTAACAACATATCCAACATCACAAAATGTACTTTTCTGCTGCCAGCAAGTGAATGAAAGTAGTAAAAATAATACACATTCTAAAGCCCTCCATGAAAAAGCAGGTCTTGATGGAATACCAACTCATGTAGTAAAATACTGTGCTCATTAATTAGTGAGACTTATGACTGATCTGGTTAACTCAGCTACGGAAAATGTGATATTTCCTACACGGCTGAAAAAAGAGTAAGGATGTACCCATTTGTAAGGATGCTGATAAAAAAAAATCCTGCAAACTAAAGACCAATTACTATCACATCTTTCTTATCTAAATTTGTGGCAACAGTCTTGAAAGACAGAATATTACATTTGATAGGGAACAATAACATACTCAGTGCGTCACACCACAGTTTCAGAAAATGTAGATCTACCGCCACAGTCACAGCTAACATTGTACCTGATCCAGAATGAGATTTTCACTCTGCAGCAGAGTGTGCGCTGATATGAAACTTCCTGGCAGATTAAAACTGTGTGCCCGACCGAGACTCGAACTCGGGACCTTTGCCTTTCGCGGGCAAGTGCTCTACCAACTGAGCTACCGAAGCACGACTCACGCCCGGTACTCACAGCTTTACTTCTGCCAGTACCTCGTCTCCTACCTTCCAAACTTTACAGAAGCTCTCCTGCGAACCTTGCAGAACTAGCACTCCTGAAAGAAAGGATATTGCGGAGACATGGCTTAGCCACAGCCTGGGGGATGTTTCCAGAATGAGATTTTCATTCTGCAGCGGAGTGTGCGCTGATATGAAACTTCCTGGCAGATTAAAACTGTGTGCCCGACCGAGACTCGAACTCGGGACCTTTGCCTTTCGCGAGCAAGTGCTCTACCAACTGAGCTACCGAAGCACGACTCACGCCCGGTACTCACAGCTTTACTTCTGCCAGTACCTCGTCTCCTACCTTCAAAACTTTACAGAAGCTCTCCTGCGAACCTTGCAGAACTAGCACTCCTGAAAGAAAGGATATTGCGGAGACATGGCTTAGCCACAGCCTGGGGGATGTTTCCAGAATGAGATTTTCACTCTGCAGCGGAGTGTGCGCTGAAATGAAACTTCCTGGCAGATTAAAACTGTGTGCCCGACCGAGACTCGAACTCGGGACCTTTGCCTTTCGCGGGCAAGTGCTCTACCAACTGAGCTACCGAAGCACGACTCACGCCCGGTACAGTTTCATATCAGCGCACACTCCGCTGCAGAGTGAAAATCTCATTCTGGAAACATCCCCCAGGCTGTGGCTAAGCCATGTCTCCACAATATCCTTTCTTTCAGGAGTGCTAGTTCTGCAAGGTTCGCAGGAGAGCTTCTGTAAAGTTTTGAAGGTAGGAGACGAGGTACTGGCAGAAGTAAAGCTGTGAGTACCGGGCGTGAGTCGTGCTTTGGTAGCTCAGTTGGTAGAGCACTTGCCCGCGAAAGGCACGTGTCCCGAGTTCGAGTCTCGGTCGGGCACACAGTTTTAATCTGCCAGGAAGTTTCATTTCAGCGCACACTCCGCTGCAGAGTGAAAATCTCATTCTGGAAACATCCCCCAGGCTGTGGCTAAGCCATGTCTCCGCAATATCCTTTCTTTCAGGAGTGCTAGTTCTGCAAGGTTCGCAGGAGAGCTTCTGTAAAGTTTGGAAGGTAGGAGACGAGGTACTGGCAGAAGTAAAGCTGTGAGTACCGGGCGTGAGTCGTGCTTCGGTAGCTCAGTTGGTAGAGCACTTGCCCGCGAAAGGCAAAGGTCCCGAGTTCGAGTCTCGGTCGGGCACACAGTTTTAATCTGCCAGGAAGTTTCATATCAGCGCACACTCCGCTGCAGAGTGAAAATCTCATTCTGGAAACATCCCCCAGGCTGTGGCTAAGCCATGTCTCCGCAATATCCTTTCTTTCAGGAGTGCTAGTTCTGCAAGGTTCGCAGGAGAGCTTCTGTAAAGTTTGGAAGGTAGGAGACGAGGTACTGGCAGAAGTAAAGCTGTGAGTACCGGGCGTGAGTCGTGCTTCGGTAGCTCAGTTGGTAGAGCACTTGTCCAAGGTCCCGAGTTCGAGTCTCGGTCGGGCACACAGTTTTAATCTGCCAGGAAGTTTCATATCAGCGCACACTCCGCTGCAGAGTGAAAATCTCATTCTGGAAACATCCCCCAGGCTGTGGCTAAGCCATGTCTCCGCAATATCCTTTCTTTCAGGAGTGCTAGTTCTGCAAGGTTCGCAGGAGAGCTTCTGTAAAGTTTGGAAGGTAGGAGACGAGGTACTGGCAGAAGTAAAGCTGTGAGTACCGGGCGTGAGTCGTGCTTCGGTAGCTCAGTTGGTAGAGCACTTGCCCGCGAAAGGCAAAGGTCCCGAGTTTGAGTCTCGGTCGGGCACACAGTTTTAATCTGCCAGGAAGTTTCATATCAGCGCACACTCCGCTGCAGAGTGAAAATCTCATTCTGGAAACATCCCCCAGGCTGTGGCTAAGCCATGTCTCCGCAATATCCTTTCTTTCAGGAGTGCTAGTTCTGCAAGGTTCGCAGGAGAGCTTCTGTAAAGTTTGGAAGGTAGGAGACGAGGTACTGGCAGAAGTAAAGCTGTGAGTACCGGGCGTGAGTCGTGCTTCGGTAGCTCAGTTGGTAGAGCACTTGCCCGCGAAAGGCAAAGGTCCCGAGTTCGAGTCTCGGTCGGGCACACAGTTTTAATCTGCCAGGAAGTTTCATATAAGCGCACACTCCGCTGCAGAGTGAAAATCTCATTCTGGAAACATCCCCCAGGCTGTGGCTAAGCCATGTCTCCGCAATATCCTTTCTTTCAGGAGTGCTAGTTCTGCAAGGTTCGCAGGAGAGCTTCTGTAAAGTTTGGAAGGTAGGAGACGAGGTACTGGCAGAAGTAAAGCTGTGAGTACCGGGCGTGAGTCGTGCTTCGGTAGCTCAGTTGGTAGAGCACTTGTCCAAGGTCCCGAGTTCGAGTCTCGGTCGGGCACACAGTTTTAATCTGCCAGGAAGTTTCATATCAGCGCACACTCCGCTGCAGAGTGAAAATCTCATTCTGGAAACATCCCCCAGGCTGTGGCTAAGCCATGTCTTCGCAATATCCTTTCTTTCAGGAGTGCTAGTTCTGCAAGGTTCGCAGGAGAGCTTCTGTAAAGTTTGGAAGGTAGGAGACGAGGTACTGGCAGAAGTAAAGCTGTGAGTACCGGGCGTGAGTCGTGCTTCGGTAGCTCAGTTGGTAGAGCACTTGCCCGCGAAAGGCAAAGGTCCCGAGTTTGAGTCTCGGTCGGGCACACAGTTTTAATCTGCCAGGAAGTTTCATATCAGCGCACACTCCGCTGCAGAGTGAAAATCTCATTCTGGAAACATCCCCCAGGCTGTGGCTAAGCCATGTCTCCGCAATATCCTTTCTTTCAGGAGTGCTAGTTCTGCAAGGTTCGCAGGAGAGCTTCTGTAAAGTTTGGAAGGTAGGAGACGAGGTACTGGCAGAAGTAAAGCTGTGAGTACCGGGCGTGAGTCGTGCTTCGGTAGCTCAGTTGGTAGAGCACTTGCCCGCGAAAGGCAAAGGTCCCGAGTTCGAGTCTCGGTCGGGCACACAGTTTTAATCTGCCAGGAAGTTTCATATAAGCGCACACTCCGCTGCAGAGTGAAAATCTCATTCTGGAAACATCCCCCAGGCTGTGGCTAAGCCATGTCTCCGCAATATCCTTTCTTTCAGGAGTGCTAGTTCTGCAAGGTTCGCATGAGAGCTTCTGTAAAGTTTGGAAGGTAGGAGACGAGGTACTGGCAGAAGTAAAGCTGTGAGTACCGGGCGTGAGTCGTGCTTCGGTAGCTCAGTTGGTAGAGCACTTGCCCGCGAAAGGCAAAGGTCCCGAGTTTGAGTCTCGGTCGGGCACACAGTTTTAATCTGCCAGGAAGTTTCATTTCAGCGCACACTCCGCTGCAGAGTGAAAATCTCATTCTGGAAACATCCCCCAGGCTGTGGCTAAGCCATGTCTCCGCAATATCCTTTCTTTCAGGAGTGCTAGTTCTGCAAGGTTCGCAGGAGAGCTTCTGTAAAGTTTGGAAGGTAGGAGACGAGGTACTGGCAGAAGTAAAGCTGTGAGTACCGGGCGTGAGTCGTGCTTCGGTAGCTCAGTTGGTAGAGCACTTGCCCGCGAAAGGCAAAGGTCCCGAGTTCGAGTCTCGGTCGGGCACACAGTTTTAATCTGCCAGGAAGTTTCATATCAGCGCACACTCCGCTGCAGAGTGAAAATCTCATTCTGGAAACATCCCCCAGGCTGTGGCTAAGCCATGTCTCCGCAATATCCTTTCTTTCAGGAGTGCTAGTTCTGCAAGGTTCGCAGGAGAGCTTCTGTAAAGTTTGGAAGGTAGGAGACGAGGTACTGGCAGAAGTAAAGCTGTGAGTACCGGGCGTGAGTCATGCTTCGGTAGCTCAGTTGGTAGAGCACTTGCCCGCGAAAGGCAAAGGTCCCGAGTTCGAGTCTCGGTCGGGCACACAGTTTTAATCTGCCAGGAAGTTTCATATCAGCGCACACTCCTCTGCAGAGTGAAAATCTCATTCTGGAAACATCCCCCAGGCTGTGGCTAAGCCATGTCTCCGCAATATCCTTTTTTTCAGGAGTGCTAGTTCTGCAAGGTTCGCAGGAGAGCTTCTGTAAAGTTTGGAAGGTAGGAGACGAGGTACTGGCAGAAGTAAAGCTGTGAGTACCGGGCATGAGTCGTGCTTCGGTAGCTCAGTTGGTAGAGCACTTGCCCGCGAAAGGCAAAGGTCCCGAGTTCGAGTCTCGGTCGGGCACACAGTTTTAATCTGCCAGGAAGTTTCATATCAGCGCACACTCCGCTGCAGAGTGAAAATCTCATTCTGGAAACATCCCCCAGGCTTTGGCTAAGCCATGTCTCCGCAATATCCTTTCTTTCAGGAGTGCTAGTTCTGCAAGGTTCGCAGGAGAGCTTCTGTAAAGTTTGGAAGGTAGGAGACGAGGTACTGGCAGAACTAAAGCTGTGAGTACGGGGCGTGAGTCGTGCTTCGGTAGCTCAGTTGGTAGAGCACTTGCCCGCGAAAGGCAAAGGTCCCGAGTTCGAGTCTCGGTCGGGCACACAGTTTTAATCTGCCAGGAAGTTTCATTGTACCTGATGTTTCTAGAGCACTAGATGAACAAAGAAAATCTCTGGAGTCCTCCTTGACCTCTCAAAAGCATTTGATAGTGTGTATCACAACAGACTAACCCACAAACTAAAATTTGTGGTATCAGGGAAATGGCAGATGATATTATAAAATAATTCATGGAAAAGAGCAGAGCGTATAAGAAAAGAACAACCGTAGATGACAATGTAGTAATGTTTGCAGATGACACTTACATCACTGTAAAAAATGACTCAGTAGAATTGGAATCAAGTGTCACTCCAAATTTGAGGGAAGCTTATCATAATTTTAGTGAAAACAACTTGTTTGTAAATGCAAATAAGATAACATACATACAGTTACAAGCAATTAAAACTATATATACTGACAATATATGCTACAAGATAATTAATTCAGTTCTCAAAAGTAACGAATCACAAATTCTTGGGTGTCATTGTCCATAAATACTTGTTATAGCACGATGTATCAATAAAGAATTCTGAAAAGTAAGCACTACTCTTAATGATGACAGCAAACACAGACACTGTTGTGACTCGCCGATCTCTCAAAGTGCCGCTGTGCAGTTACGAGCATCCTCTACATGCGGCGCTGTCTGCCAGCCATGCAGCAGCAGCGCCACCTAAGCAGCCAGCCAGCCAGCGGCCGCTTGACTCGGACTCAGTTATGATGCGACTGTTATGTTAAAGTGTACACACGTCTTACTCTGTTTACTTGATCTGTGACTTTCATGTATTGTGTCTTCCTTGAAATATATTTGTTCAACTTGAAGTTATAACAATTGGTGACGAGGTAGTGATTTTTATTTTCCATCATTGACCCACATGTTTCCATGGATACTTCAGAGCAACTATTGCAAGGTCTCATAGAACAGCAAACGCTTCTCACAAATGCGATTCATGATTTCGTCACGGCTTCAAATGCGGGGCGTCTCTCGTCGTTGTCTCTACCTCCTTTTGCTCCTTACAACGAGACGGCGGAAGACTGGTCTGATTATGAAAAACGTCTTCGACAACACTTCTTGGCATTTCATGTTGCAGACGAACAAACACATAAGTCTCTGTTACTTTCATGGATTTCACCTCAAATGTATCGGTTGTTGTTGCAATTGGCTCCTTTGAAACATCCTGCGTCTTTGTCCTTTGCTGAAATGTGCTCACTTCTGTCTGTCTATTTTCAAAAGCAAACACATGTGGTAGCCTCTCGTGTTGCCTTTTATCATTGTCAAAAACAACCGAATCAATCCTATCGCGCTTGGGCTGCTGAACTTCACAGCCACAGTAGAAAGTGTAAATTTGTTACTGAAGTCCACAAAGAATCCTACGCCGATTCCATGGTATGGGATGCTATTATCCAATCAGCACCCGACAAAGAAGTTAGGCAACATGCCCTTCAGCTGGCAAATCCAACTCTGGATGAAGTCCTATCCATCACTCAGTCTTGAAATTTCTCGCACTGCTGGAGCGCAAATAGAGGCATGGGGCGACGTCGGGGAAATACAACCTCTGTGCGCTGTTGACGGAGCGTGTGGCATGTCCCCGCCGGCCGACGTGGCTACAGTCCACTCCAAAGCGCAGCCTCGGCCTAACCGTAAACAAACCTCTAAGAAACTGCAGCAAAACCCACAGCAACTTCCTTCATGTCCGCGGTGTTTTACGAAACATTCATGAGAATATTGTCCACAACGTTGGGCCGTGTGTCACAAATGCAAAAAAAAAGGGTCATGTGTGATCCGTTTGCAAATCCGACCGCTACATGATGTTCATGAACATGACGCTGATTCTGATTCCCTTTCAGGGAAGTTATTTCTCACTGTCCAAATACTTTGTCGAGATGTTCGCATGCAGGTGGATACTGGTTCTGCTGCCACTATCATCAACTTCCTCTCGACACTGCTTCCCGGCAGTTTCTGGTCCTTAACATGCCTTTCGGCCTCTATCAATACCAATGATTGCCATTCGGGGTTGCCAGTGCCCCTGCTCTCTTTCAGCGATTCTTGGAACAATTATTGCTCACTGTCCCTGGTTGTATAAATTACCAGGACGACATTGTTGTCACTGGCTCCACCACTGACGAACATCTTCAAAGTCTCTGCACACTTTTTCACGTCTTACAGACTGCTGGTCTTAAGTGTATTCTTCAGAAATCAAAATTTTTTCAGGCATCTATCACATACTTGGGATTTCAGCTCTCTCGGGATGGTATTCGTCCGCTTCAGCAAACTGTCGCTGTGATCGATGCCCTTCCTCGCCCTACATCTGTTAAGGAACTGCAGTCCTTCTTGGGGAAAATAGCATACTATCACAAGTTTTTACCGGCTGCTGCTTCGGTGGCTCAGCCGTTGCATCGCCTGTTGCATAAAAACATGCCTTTTCACTGGTCCGCGTCTTGCGATGCAGCTTTCCAGAAATTGAAGACTAAGCTGAAACAGGCCCTATGCCTGGCTACTTATTGACCTCGCCAACATCTTGTTCTAGCCACGCACGCCTCTCAATACGGGGTCAGTGCAGTCCTTGCGCACCGTTTTTCTGACGGTTCTGAACAACCCATTGCTTATGCCTCCAAAACGCTCACTGATGCCCAACAAAAGTATTCTCAGATTGAAAAAGAAGCTTTGGCCATTATTTATGCTCTTCATAAGTTTGGTGTTTTTCTCTATGGATCCAAATTTCATCTTGTTACGGATCACAAAACACTTGTTTCCTTGTTTCATCCCTCAACGTCATTTCCCGACAAGGCTGCACACCGCCTCCAGCGTTGGGCTCTTTACTTGTCTCGTTTCAATTATGGGATTCATTTCCGGCCGACAGTTCAACATGCGAATGCTGATGCACTGTCTTGCCTTCCCATGGGTCTTGATCTGGCATTCGATAGGGACGAAGTTTTGTGTTTCCACCTGGATGTTGCCGAGCAGTGGGTTAGGGACAGGTTCCCCATCATCGGGGACCGGCTGGTGGCTGCTACGGGTTCTGACCCTACCCTGTCTGGGGTTTTACGCTGTATTCAGAAGGGTTCACCAGATTGTCCGTCCGTTAAGACTTCTGATCCGTTGCGGAACTACTACGCTTTGCGTTACCGCCTCACGGCTAGGGATGGTATTATCCTCCTTTCCACCGAAAATGCTTCGCCACGTGTTGTGGTACCTGCATCTTTGCGTGCTTCAGTCTTGCGCCTCCTTCACCAAAAAATCCCTGCCATGCCGTCCTGTGTACTGGTCCAGCATCAACTCTGAAATCGCACACATGGTTGCTGCCTGCGGCCCTTGTGTGTCACAGGCCGCCGTCCGGAAGTCATCTTTGTCACCGTGGCCTTCGCCTGAGAAACCCTGGGAGCGTATTCATGCTCACTTTGTCGGACCTTTTTTAGGTACTTATTGGCTTCTTGTTATTGACGCCTACTCTAACTTTCCTTTCATTGTCCGTTGCACGTCGCCTACCACCATGGCAACCACCAATGCTCTAGCTCGCATTTTCTCTTTGGAAGGCCTCCCCTCTACTCTTGTTACTGATAATGGTCCGCAATTTGCCTCTCCCGATTTTGCGGATTTTTGTGCCCGTCACAGCGTCATGCATGTTACGGCCCCTCCATTCCATCCACAGTCAAATGGTGAGGCTGAACGACTGGTCCACACATTTAAGGCTCAGATGAGGAAACTCCTGACTTCTTCTGCTGCTGATGATGCGCTTCTCCAATTTCTGGCTTCTTACCGTTTCACCCCCATGGGCGACCACAGTCCGGCTGAGCTCTTACATGGCCGACAGCCCCGCACGCTACTTCATCTTCTGTGGCCTTCCACCTCACGGACGCGGGTGCCTTCGCTTGGCAGGTTCACCGCCGACGACCTTGTATGGGTACGGGGATATGGCAGGCGGCCAAAATGGGGTCCTGGCCGCATCTTACGACACCGTGGCCAACGCCTGTATGAAATCCAGACGGACGCAAGTGTTTCAGTGTGTCATTCGGACCAGTTTCGGCCTTGTGTGCCGGCAACGCATGTTCTGGATGCCGCTACACCACCTTCAGCTCTACCTGGCGCTTGGGATACTGGAATCTCTCATTACTTACAACACAGTCCTCTCACCATCATCTCAGTGCCAGCACAAGAACTGACGCCACCAGGAGACGTGCCCATGCAGGAACCAGATGACCATCATCTGTCGGAGCAACTCTACTCGCCTCCTTCTCCTACGGACGCGGACACATTGCCCATGTCTCCTGTTATAACAACCGGACTTGCCGCAACGGGCAGATTGGTGCACGGGGCCCCAGCAGATTCGACCCCCACGTCTCCTGTCATCTCGACCCATTATCACTGGGGACACTTCCGTCCGTACGGGAAGCCTCCTCCTCGAGACTTTACGGCCAGTCAAACAATACCTATGGACGTTAGCAATCTACAGGCCACCTCCAACAAGACCTGTGCAAAAACTTCAAAGGGGGAAAAGTGTTGTGACTCGCCGATCTTTCAAAGTGCCGCCACGCAGTTACGTGCGTCGTCTACATGCGGCGCTGTCTGCCAGCCATGTAGCAGCAGCGCCACCTAAGCGGCCAGCTGGCCAGTGGCCGCTAGACTCGGACTCAGTTATGATGTGACTCTTAAAGTGTACACACGTCTTACTCTGTTTACTTGATCTGTGATTTTCATGTATTGTGTCTTCCTTTAAATATATTTGTTCAACTTGAAGTTATAACAAACATGCTGTTAACAATGTAGTATGGCCTTGTCTGCCCCCACCTATCATACTGCATTATAGTCTGGGGAAATGCAGCATGTGCATATTCATAGATTAGTGATGATTGAAAAGAAAGCTTTCAAGTGCATTTCAGACCTGACCAAGATAATCACGCAGAAATAAATATAGAAAACTTAGTATCATGAGGCCCCTCCACCATAATATTTGTAATCATAATGTGCTTGAAAGCAAATAGTACCGCACAATTAAATAGGGACATACATGATTACAGTTCAAGAAACAGGGACAATTATTATCTGATCAGGAAGTGCCTGCATAGGAAGATCCCATAAATACTGGGCTTATTTTGAACAATAAATTACCACACAGAATAAAATGCACTCAAAAATATCAGTTTTCAGCAATAAATTAAAAGGTTATTTAGTCTGTACACTATATAGTCTAAAACAATATCTAGAAGCTGGAAAGAAGAGAAGATATCCTTCGAAACAAGAAGGGCATCATAAAATATCTTTGTATCCATAAACCAGGAATATATGATACACAGGGTGTTTCAAAATTATGCCAACAAACTTCGAGGGGTTGTAGAAGGTGCCTTGAGGAACAAAATGAGGATAAGAAACTATGTCTGGAAACATCATACAACTACACTACGGAGTACTGTACAAAGTTACAGGCAACAGCACCTGCCGCTATGCCTCCCCTCTGGCAGCAGCCTGACTTTGTACACAAACAGACTGTGGGCGGAACGTCTTGCTATGTACCTGACAGCAGTCTGGATATTACATGGTGCTGAAAGTGGCCACCCCGATCAAACCAACTCTATAGAGACCACTAGCAATGGTAGTGGCACAGGGGAACAAGAGATATTTACCATAGAAACACAGTGTTCAGTCACAGTTTGTCATGGGCTGGCATGCTGCATTGACACGCATTTCGTGTATCATGAAGTGAGATGCAATGAGCATACAACATTACGCACCTATGGGCAATAATATTCCAATAAGTGTCCGCTGCACCACTCCACATTTAACGACATCCATTGACACCTGTGTAGTTTCAAAGGGTGTTGACATAACAGAAGTCGCTTGCGAACTGTACACATGCCACGATTTGAGGAGGACATATTGCAGAGCTTCAATGCATACCCATCTGCAAGCGCCTGTGCAATGGCAAACACAATGCAAAGCTCCCACGCAGTGGTTTGGTGTGAGGGAAGGCATCCATGCCATCTACAGAAGACAAAAGTGCTGTTGCCCCACACTTCTGCTACATGTGTGGAGTGGAGGCAGTGATTCCTGCATCTTTGTGCCAGGCAGCCTTATTGCACTGCCTATGTAATGTTCAACGTCTGTAACTGCAATGTGTGCATGGAGGCGAACTCCTATGCCATCCACTAATTAGGCCCAGATCATTAGAAGAAGTTCACACTCAATGTTATGTTCTGGCATGGTCCAAAATTATTTGATTGGCCCCTACATTCTTCCCTCTTGACTCAACTGTGACAGCTATACAATGTTCATACAGTAAGTGCTGCCAGAATTAACTGGAGGGGTAACATTTGCAGTCCATACATGCATGTAGTTCCAGCATGATAAGGCAGTTGAGTTGGCAGAACTCAGATCAGACGTTCAGGGATTGCTGGAATGGTCGAGGTGGCCGAGTAACATGGCCGCTTGACCTCAAACCACTGGACTTCTTTCTGAGGAGCCATCTCAAGAATGTAGTGTATGAAATAGTGGTGGAGTCAGTGAAAGACCTAATGACATGGCTACATGCAGTGTGTGAGGTTGTTTGCACTGCGCCTGGTATCTTTGAGCAAGTGTTGCAGTCAATGATATGCAGATGTCAGGCATACTGTGACCCTGGAGATAGGCATTTTGAGCAGCTACTATAACTGTATTAGATTCATAAGTGGTGAAAGTATTGTTGCAGTATCAGCAATCTGATAAACCAACACAAACAAGTGAAGAAAACAGTCTTGGTTGCAATGGAATATTTAATTTTTAATGTTTGTTTCACATGATATTTACTCTATGCAATGTATTTAATTTTCAATGCCAATGGAACTGAACTATGAAACTTGCCATTGGTGGGGTGGCTTGCATGCCTCAGTGACACAGAGAGCTGTAGCCATAGGACCAATCACATTGGAGGGGTATCTGTTGAGAGGCCAGACAAATATGTTGTTTCTGAAAAGGGGCAGCACCGTTTTCAGTAGTTGCAGGTGTGAAAGTCTGGATGACTGACTGATCTGGCTTTATAGCATCAACCAAAACTGCCTTGCTGTGCTGTTAGTGTGGACAGCTGAAAGTGAGGGGAAGTTACAGCCATAATTTTTCCTGAAGGCATGCAGTTCTACTGTATGGTTAAACAATGATGGTATCTGGAATGAGATTTTCACTCTGCAGCGGAGTGTGCGCTGATATGAAACTTCCTGGCAGATTAAAACTGTGTGCCCGACCGAGACTCGAACTCGGGATCTTTGCCTTTCGCGGGCAAGTGCTCTACCAACTGAGCTACTGAAGCACGACTCACGCCCGGTACTCACAGCTTTACTTCTGCCAGTACCTCGGCTCCTACCTTCCAAACTTTACAGAAGCTCTCCTGGGAACCTTGCAGAACTAGCACTCCTGAAAGAAAGGATATTGCAGAGACATGGCTTAGCCACAGCAGGAGAGCTTCTGTAAAGTCTGGAAGGTAGGAGACGAGGTACTGGCAGAAGTAAAGCTGTGAGTACCGGGCGTGAGTCGTGCTTCGGTAGCTCAGTTGGTAGAGCACTTGCCCACGAAAGGCAAAGGTCCCGAGTTCGAGTCTCGGTCGGGCACACAGTTTTAATCTGCCAGGAAGTTTCAATGATGGTATCTTCTTGGGTAAAATATTCCAGAGGTAACATACTCTCGCATTTGGGTCTCTGGATGGGACCACTTAGGAGGATGCCGTCATTAGAAGGAACAAAACTGGCATTCTGTGGACCAGAGAATGAAATGTCAGAGCCCTTAATTGGCTAGGTAGGTTAGAAAATTTAAAAAGGGAAATGGACCTGTTGCAGTTAGATATAGTGGGAATCAATGAGTTTGGCAGCAGTGGGAACAGGATTTCTGGTCAGTTAATAAATGGTTATAAATATAAAATCAAATACGGGTAACGCAAGAGTAGGAATAAGAAAATAGGACTGCAAGTAAGCTACTACAAATAGCATAGTGAATGAATTATCATAGCCAAGACAGACACTAAGCCCAGACCCTCCACAGCACAGTCTGTACAGAGGGAATGAAAGATGAAGCTGCCTGGTAGAATTTTGCACAGAGCATAATTTAATAATAGCTAATTTTTGGTTTAAGAAACATGAAAGAAAGCTGTATACGTGAAAGAGACCTGGAGGCATCGGAAGGTTTCAGACTGATTATGTAATGATAAGACATAGATTGCAGGACCAAATCTTAAATTGTAAAACATTTCCAAGGGCAGATGTGGACTCTGACCAGAACTGATTGGTTACAAACTGTGGACTAAAACTAGAGAAATTGCAAAAGGTAGGAAATTAAGGAGATGGGGTCTGAATAAGCTGAAAGCACCAGACATTGTTGACAGTTTCAGAGGGAGCATAAGGGAACGATTGGCTAGAATAGGGGACAGGAATAGCGTAGAATAGGAAAGGGAGGCTTTGAGAGATGAAACAGTTAAGGCGGCTGAGGATCAAATACGTAAAAAGACTATGCCTAGTGGAAATCCTCGAGTGACACAGGAGGTACTGAAATTAATTGATGAAAGCAGAAAATATAAAAATGCAGCAAATGAAGCAGGTAAAAGAGAACACAAACATCTAAAAAATGAGACTGACAGGAAGTGCAAAATGGCTAAGCACAAGTGGCTAGAGGAAAAAGGAAGGATTTAGAAGCATATATCACTAGGGGCAAAATAGATATTGCTTACAGGTAAATGAAGGGGGCCTTTGGAGAAAAAAGAAGTAGCAGTATGAATATAAAGAGCTTAGATGGAAAACCAGTCCTGAGCAAAGAAGGGAAAGCTTAAAGATGGAAGGAGTATAGAGTGGGTCTATGTAAGGGAAATGAACTTGCAGGCAATATAATTAACGAAAAGATAATGTAGATGAACGTGAAATGGGAGATATGATACTGTGAGGAGAATTTGACAGAGCACTAAAGCTGCGTGGAGTGGCCAGGTGGTTTGAGGCGCCATGTTACAGATTGCACGGCCGCTCCCGCCAGAGGTTCAAGTCCTCCGTCGGGCATGGGATTGTGTGTTATTCTTAGCATAAGTTAGTTTAAGGTTTGCCAATGACATTGTAATTCTGTCATGGATAGTAAAAGACTTAGAAGAGCAGTTGTATGGAATGAACAGCAACTTGAAAGGATGATATAAGATGAACATAAACAAAAATAAAAGAAGGATGATGGAATGTAGTTGAACTGAATCAGGTGAAGCTGAGAGAATTAGATTAAGCAATGAGACACTTAAAGCAGCAGATGAGTTTTACTATTTGGGCATTAAAATAATGGTTGGTAGCTAAAGTAGATAGGATATAAAATGTAGACTAGCAATGGTAAGAAAAGTGTTTCCGAAGAAGAGAAATTTGTTAACACTGAATATAGATTTAAGTGTTAGGAAGTCTTTTCTGAAAATATTTGTATGAAGTGTAGACATGTATGGAAGTAAAACATGGATGATAAACGGTTCAAACAAGAAGAGAATAGAAGTTTTTAAAATGTGGTGGTACAGAAGAATACTGAAGATTAGATGGCTTGCATGGGATGGAGTAACACAGAGAGCTGCATTCAACTAGTTTTTGGACTGAAGACCACAACAACAACAACAACAACAACAACAACAACAACAAAACAACAACAACAAGAATCAACTGAATAAAGGGTAATGTAGCTTCCTTGGAGCTTGTTGTCTGATGGCTGCCGCAGTGTCTACACATATGATTCCTCCCCATTTCCCTGCGTTCATGGTTTCTGTCATTCAACTTCAAGAAAGGTGCCCTCATCTCAGAATGTCTTTATTCTTTATTTGTCTGTTGATCATTTCTTACAATGATATTGGACACTTTCATTTTTACATAAATCTTGCATATACATAGCTAGTTACAAAAAGGTAGTACATACACATATATTTTATAGTATTTTTACCCTTATAGGAAGATGTTATTCATGTAACATGGCCGAATGATGCACACTCCAGTGGAGTAGATGGTGATGGCTGCTGCATAGGCTGATGTTCACCCTGCATTTTTGACACTGCCATTCTCTGTCTGTTATATCCTGCATACTATACCATACACATCGGAGATATATAGAGACAATACACTGTGGATAGAAGCCCATTTCTGACACCATCAGCCACCACAGCATAGAAGACAAGGCCTACTTACAGAGACACTAGCTCCATCTGCTTCACTGGGAATCATGGCAATCAGACAAGATCACTGAATATCAAAAAACACCTGCCAGTGGTCTGTTCGCATACAGTGCCGTGCCTTCTGCTGGAGGGGTGGGCTAGCAGCAGGCACTGGCACCTGTAACTTCCAAACTCTGTGGTGTCATTGGATGATGTTTCTGGACACCAGTTCCTATCCTCATTTCATTCCTCAAGAAACATTCCACATCACCTCAAAGTTTGTCAGTATAATTCTGAAACACGTTGCATGTATTTTGTCGTTATTTAAGAATGTCCCTGCGGCTATTTACTCTAAAGATCATTCTGAGTATCTTGGATCGGCATGGTGCTAAAATGTGAGGCTCTCATTGTGTAATAAAGATTAGTGAATGCATGGTGTTCATTACATAAGTGAAATGGTGAAAGTAAAATTGTGAAAATGCGATGATGAGCGTGTGAATTTTGAGTGGTTATCAAAATGTTGTTATTCATGTTTTTCTCTCACTCAACTTATGATAAGAAAATCTTGGTTTGGTGTTGGGTATTTACCTAAGGTTGAAAATTTAAACTTTGACTAAATTAGATGAGTCTATGTTATGAGTATACAGGATGTTCTGAAACTATTCATTCATATTAATACAGCAGGTAGAGAACATCACAAAAAATGTATTTTGACAAGGAACATACAGTCTCTGAAGTCAGCTTGTAATGTTCAGGGACATCTTGTTAGTAGTTCTGATGAAAGCTGGTGGTAGGTACCACTGACGAAATGAGTACAGAAATTAAAAACTGCCAGTGCATGGATGGTTGACTATCACGTCAGCTTTGATATGCACTGATTCATTCACAAGCATCACCACCTTCCAACAACAATGGTGATAAATCGACTGAACCATCCATTCTTCCATTCTGCCTCAACGAATGGAGATATTGCATCTTCGTGGAACATGTGTTGCCAGAACTGCTGGAGGATGTAGGGTGAAGGCTCTAGTTTTGGCCACTACCCCACTTATGGCCACCTTGATGTCAAAGGTTAATTTTTAAGCTTCTCTGGAATACCAGCCAGTTCTACTATAGATTATTATAAACTTTGTGAAAGGCTCTCTTCATTTGTCTACATAATAATTCTTTTGTCTGTTTTTGTTTGGAGACACCATTTTGTGAAATGATCAGTGTTGCAGAAGCTGGGTTTTGCAGAAGTTTTCTTTAAGCAACACATGATCTGTTTTTTTGTATTTTACATTTTTAAATAAAACATCAGAAGAAACTTAATCTGTTCAGAGGTAAGATAAGACATTATATTTTCATTTCTTTTAAGTTTTATATCGCTCAGCCTAAAAACATGTTATCAAAAGTATGTGGCCATTAGCAGATCCATATTTAGCCCTGGTTCCGTGTTATGGCCACACATGTGGCCATAAGTGGAGACATATATGTATCCTGTTTTGGCCACTTCTAAAAACTGATACAAAAACATCAATATTAGTGTTCTGTCCTACATTACACTAGGCTAATTTTATTTAAATAGGCTTATTAAAATATTTTTGGTATTTTTATATCAATATATACCTCATTGTTAGTATTGTCTTGGCATATCATACTAATTTACCTATGCTTGTAAGATACAAAATATGCAATAGGCACTATTCAAATATGCAACATTCTTTAACTAAATCTTTGTGCATTATTTATAGGAAAAATGAGTCAACCAAAGAATAAGAAGTTTCAGTATTCTCCCAGCAAAGTTAAAGATGCTCTAAAGGCTATTGATGAGGGAATGAAGGTTGCTACTGCAAGCAAGTTGTACAAAGTTCCAAGGACAACATTAAGAAACAAAATTTCTGGTGTATCTCCAAAAGAATCTACAGGGCACTGTGGTCCACATTCTGTCTTAGGAGAACAAATTGAAAAAAAAATTGGTGGACTGGGTTTTGGACTGTTCTAGCATGGGATTTCCAGTTACTAAAGAAAATCTCTGTGCATCTGTGCACAAACTTATTGAGAATGCAGATATGGAAAGTTGTAAGGCTACATTTACTAACAATCGACCTGGAAAAAAGTGGTATTATGGATTTCTTAAGAGGCACAAGGTTCTGTCACAAAAACATGCAGAATATGTCAATAGGTCTAGAGGTTCTGTTACAGAAGAGAAAATAAGAAACTGGTTTCACGAAGTATCCATCACTTTAAATGATATGGATGTGTTAAATGACCCAAATAGAATTTTTAATATGGATGAAACTTCTTTTTTTCTGGCTCCTAAAAGGGAATTAATCAAAGGTCCTCGTGGCCATCATGTTTATGAAGAGTCGTGTAACTCTGACAAAGATAACGTTACTACATTGTTTGCAGTGAATGCTGCTGGAAAATTTGCTCCTCCCTTAACACTGTTCAAGTATGCAAGGATTCCAGCATCATTGGTGAAAGCAGCTCCTCCAAACTGGGGCATTGGAAAAACAGAAAATGGGTGGATGACAGGTGAAAGTTTTTTTGAGTATATAACAAATGTATTTGATCCGTTCTTGAAAGAAGCTGAAATTCCCCGGCCTGTAGTAATATTTTTAGATGGGCACTGCTCTCATTTGACACTTCATTTGAGCCGATATTGTAGGGAAAATCAGATCATTCTAGTTGCTCTCCATCCCAATTCTACACACATCTTGCAACCATTAGATGTAGCTGTCTTTGGACCTATGAAAAAAATGTGGAAGAAGATTATTCAGAAATGGCGTTTTGAAAATAATGGCACTGAAATTTCAAAATCTGATGTACCTTCTGTTCTGTCACAAATTATTACAGAACCTAAAATGGTGGCAAATATTCGTGCTGGTTTCAGGGCCACTGGTCTGTTTCCATTTAATGTGAACAATGTAGATCACAGCAAGATAGTTGTTCGTAGTATACCAGCCTCAACCACAGTTCAGACAAATGAGGAACTTCAGAGACATTTCTCATACATAGAAAAGCAAATTGATCCTGTCCTTCTAGATGAGTTCAGAGCAACCAAGAGAAGCAATCATGAGTGGGAAGGAAATCAAGAAGCATTATTACTTTTCAAGTTCTGGAGAAAAATAGCTGATGAGGTTGAAATGCATGGTGCTAGTGGTAACACTGATGACATTCTGACAGATAGCATAGCGCCTCCCTCTGAAGATAATCAAACAGAGAATGTTTCACAAAACGCAGACAGACTTAATCAAAATGTTGATAATATTGACATATTTTCAACACGCAATTCAGATATTCCTTCAACACCCACCAACAGTCTTATTCCTGCAGATATATCAACAACCCCCAACAGTATTTCACATAATTCAGTTACTCCAATATCCAACCATAGTCCATCTTCAGTGTGTATCCAAGTGACACCACCAAAATCATTAGCAACAGTTTTTGAAAGTGTCATCACTTGGCCAGAACCTAAACAACAAGGCACAAAGAGAAAGAAAGAACATACACCCACTGTTGTGACTAGTGACAAGTGGGTGGAATATCATGAACTGAAGGAAAAAGAGAAGCAGGAGAAGGAGCAGGAAAAAAGGAAGAGAAAAGCTATGAAGGAATTAAAGTCCAAAGAGCAGCACTTGGCATTCTCACACGTAAAAAAGGGGAAAACAAGAAACAGACAAGAGTTAAGTGATAGGCCAACAAGTTCTTCCGAGGAACGAGAATGGACGGACAATGGAAGCAGTTTCGATGACTATGTAGAAGGAGATGAAGATGAAATACCAGAAAATGTGAAACTATCTTCGAGTGAGAATTTGAAAGTAGGGGACTTTATTTTGGTAAAATTTAGTTTAACAGGAAATAGAAGAACAAGACCTGCAATTTTTAAGTATGTATCTGTAATTTTGAAAGTGCTTTCTGACTCTGAATATGAAATTCAGTGCCTAAAAAGTTCTAATGTTCAGAAAACTTGTTTCGAATACATTGCAAATGATGTTTCGACTATAACGGGTGAAGATATTATAGGGAAACTGCCAGATCCAGTCTCGATGCAAGAAGGACGTTCATTAAAAACAAAGTTCCCTGGTTCCATTGATACTCGTGAGAAATAAACTTGTGTGGAAATTGATTTAAGTAATTACTGGGACAATTCTTTGCCTAACGAATTTTTTTTTCTGTTCATTCAGTTTCTGCACCTTTTACCTATTTGATGTATGTCTGTTGTCTTATATACTTGTATAAAGCAGAAATTACTTTCTGGCACATGGATTGACAATTATTTTAGCCATAGTTTTATTATAATATGAAGTGGCCATAAGTGGGGAAACAACTGGCCATAGGTGGGGTTAACATGGCCAAAACTGGGGAAATGCGCCATTTATTTTTCAATATTTTTTTCTGCTTTTGTTAAATAACTTAGAATATTTGTTTTTACATGGTTGTAATGTGTAGACTTTGAAGCAATAGATACAATTTTTTTTAAGTAATTCGTATACTTTCTTCCTATACTAAAAATGTGGTGTATCTCGAATTGCCCTTAATGTGGCCATAACTGGGGCCTCGACCCTACCTCTGAAAGTAAGACACAGGATGTACTTCCAGCATGATGAGGTGCCAGCCCATTTCAACACTGCTAAGAGGAGCCATCTGAGAGCCCCCTTTGGGAAGTGATGGATTGGCTGAGATGGCCTGGCCACCAAAATCACCCAGCCTCACATTTCTGAATTTCTACCTCTGGGGGTATATGAAGCAGCTGGTGTACAAAGCCACTGTGGAAAAAGAAGAAGATGTAATCGCTTGAATTGCCCTTGCTTCTAGTGCCATCCACTGTGGCTACAGGTATGTCAGAAATCTTCAAGTGGATTTGACAATCAATGGTGTGACAATTACTGCATGCATACAAGACAATGAATGCCACAGCTATAATTACCATGCTAAACTACTTTCTGTGTAAATTGTCACTAGTACCAGAAACTGCCATCAGTGACCATATCTATCATAACTAAATATATTTGTTTTGATGTTCTCTACCTCCAGAATTCATCTCAATTAATAGTTTTGGAACATCCAGTATATAAATACAGGGTTATTACAAATGATTGAAGCGATTTCACAGCTCTACAATAACTTTATTATTTGAGATGTTTTCAAAATTCTTTGCACACACATACAAAAACTCAAAAAGTTTTTTTAGGCATTCACAAATGTTCGATATGTGCCCCTTTAGTGATTCGGCAGACATCAAGCCGATAATTAAGTTCCTCCCACACTCGGCGCAGCATGTCCCCATCAATGAGTTCGAAAGCATCGTTGATGCGAGCTCGCAGTTCTGGCACGTTTCTTGGTAGAGGAGGTTTAAACACTGAATCTTTCACATAACCCCACAGAAAGAAATCGCATGGGGTTAAGTCGGGAGAGTGTGGAGGCCATGACATGAATTGCTGATCATGATCTCCACCACGACCGATCCATCGGTTTTCCAATCTCCTGTTTAAGAAATGCCGAACATCATGATGGAAGTGCGGTGGAGCACCATCCTGTTGAAAGATGAAGTCGGCGCTGTCAGTCTCCAGTTGTGGCATGAGCCAATTTTCTGCGGGCTACGCGTGAAACTTGCCCGCACGCGTTCAACCGTTTCTTCGCTTACTGCAAGCTGGCCCATTGATTTCCCCTTACAGAGGCATCCAGAAGCTTTAAACTGCGCATACCATCGCCAAATGGAGTTAGCAGTTGGTGGATATTTGTTGAACTTCGTCCTGAAGTGTTGTTGCACTGTTATGACTGACTGATGTGAGTGCATTTCAAGCACGACATACGCTTTCTCGGCTCCTGTCGCCATTTTGTCTCACTGCGCTCTCTAGCGCTCTGACGGCAGAAACCTGAAGTGCGGCTTCAGCCGAACAAAACTTCATGAGTTTTTCTACGTATCTGTAGTGTGTCGTGACCATATGTCAATAAATGGAGCTACAGTGAATTTATGAAATCGCTTCAATCATTTGTAATAGCCCTGTATATACAGTGTGAGTACGAGGACAGGTTCAGAACAAAAAACTTCATATGGACATTTGACCTACCCAAAATGGTTTCTGAGACCTTCCCTTCACACTCACCCGTATGTACAAATGTAACTGAAATTGTGTATGTCCTGACTATATACAATGGAAATTGGCTACAGATGGATTAATGAGTAAATAAATAAATAAATCAAAATGAAAACAAAGTTCTCATATGACACATTACTGAAAATGACTGTTGACTGTGACTCTTTAAGTTGTCAACAGCATAATGGGTACCTGTAGGCTGAATATTACAGTTCTAACACCATAAACTGTAGATAGTCATTAAACAAGTAATCTTAATCAAGAGGGTAGAATATGGTCGAACTCATGAAATATTATTCACAATAAAAACTGTAGGCCTGCTGCATCAAATCATCTTGAAAAAGAATACCTCTAGTTCTCGTATTTTTTCGTAATTAATGCTCACGTAATGCACTGGATACTGCAGCCTTGATATTATGGGGACACTATATTTTGGCAGTTTTAGGTGGGGAGTGTCTTGGAACTATGGTTGCATAAGATACCGGTAGAGGTCAGGCTTCAACTACCACTGCCAACCACAGCAAACAATTGTGCTGTAGCCTCTACCAAATGCTTTTTATACTCATTTGTTTTCTGTT
The DNA here is from genome assembly GCF_023864275.1 of Schistocerca cancellata. Classification (NCBI taxonomy): domain Eukaryota; kingdom Metazoa; phylum Arthropoda; class Insecta; order Orthoptera; family Acrididae; genus Schistocerca; species Schistocerca cancellata. The sequence continues at coordinate 350,166,995 of NC_064634.1, read as the reverse complement.
ATGGATTGCTTTTTTTCCCTTATTATTGTTATTTTGAAACGAGTGAGAGACTAACCCTGGTGCATTTGAGGATTCAGAGGCGGCTCTCACCACAACAAAAGCAATCAGCAGTCCCTATGGCTGTTAGGTCAGTTCTGCTTCGTGGTAGCACAGAATGTGGACACAGGATGGCAACCCTTCGAGGGGGATGATGGTGATGAGGTCCCATACTCCGAGGAGCATAGGGGACGATGTGGGAGACCCGCACCACCATACAAGGCAAGGTTCTAGTGGAGGTGGTTTGCCATTGCCTCCCTCTGACCGCAATGATGATGATGATGATGCAGACGATGAGGAGGAGGCAGAGCTTATTCTCTCGCACCGCTCCTCGGCCAGTCAGTCTAAGTTCTCGTTTGTTTATAGTCACGGCCGGCTGTCACGATATCCTGTTCGCATAATAATAGAGGATCCATCATTGCTTACGGGTTAAAAATAAAAGGTTAAAATTTCAGTTTGCTTGCACCACTTTTTAACCTTCGTAATACGAAGGGTACATTATTCCTACCGTTTGAAAATATTGTAATCTAGCCAGTTACTTCACATTTTTAAATTTTGAAAACAAAGTTGGTAGAAGAATTCGTGAAAATTTTTCAGTTAAACTTAATCTATAAAATTAAGTCTCCATAGAAGATCTCACTTTCCCTAATGAAGGTCGTGATCAATATGCCTATTGCTTACATATCAATATCTCTTTTAAAAAATGTTGAGGGTAGAAGTCAACGACAATCAACTACATTTGCATTTTTTAAATTTTTGTGGTAGCCTGGAGTCGACAGTAAACGCCGCTGAAGGTGCATTCGTATTGCTAAGAATATGCTACAACGTATTTTCAGGTTTGGGACCCTTATTACACATCCGTAGATATTTCAACAAAATTTTTAAGAATTCTGCTTTTCCTTTATCTTTTCAGGTGGGCACAATGTACCACCAACCCCCACCCCACTCTTTGTAATGAACATTATGGAAAATATCCGAACGATTGAATATCATATTCTTCTCATTTAAGTAAGAAAATAACCTAAGCTGCTTAAAGTTTCTTTTACAGATTAACCTTCAGTCATAATGGCGCACAGCATTTCTTAATCGTTTCACATTACTTACTGATTCTTTTTTTTTATGCATGCACATAATTCTTTCTAAGAGTTCAGCAGAAGCCGCAGACAAAACCAGTCACTAAACACTTAGTATTACGATATATTCGTTTTTCTCACAAATAATCCTTCCTGTAGATGTTCCGTGAGTAGGAGGTTACTCGCTGTATTTTTGAAATTTCTTCTACAAGACGAAATCTACGCTATCAGGTATGGCTGACAACAATACATCGATGTTTTAAAAACATCGAGGTTTCGTTCATAAACATTGAGGTTAGTATCGATGTTTTGAATGGTGATCCATCACCAATGCACGATAACAAAAGCCCAAAGACATCGACATCATTCAACAATGGATCATCCATTTCGTTCGTCAATGCTCAACTTTCGATAACAGTCCCGTATTGGTGCAGTGCTACGTGTGTTGCTGACTTCGTGATTGTTGTATTCTTTAAGTAATAGGAGAGTAAAAATAAAGTTTACAATGTTATCATTTAATTCAAATAGTATAAATTGAATTTGATAAGTGATTCTTATAGTCGATTACAATGTCTGTGTGTGCGCTTGACTGCCAGAACATTTGATGGCAGAGTAATTTGTATATCGAATTTTAATTGGTTGTAATTTTTTGGTTACAGATCAACATTGAATTGTTGCACATGTCGCAGCATTTGTGTGGCGTCAGGCTTTGCAATACTAACGGACGGGGTTTTTATGTTCGTTTCCGAATATTGATTACAGCACTGATTACCAAATATCCAGTAATGTAACATTTAGCTCCGTAATGTTTTGATTATCACACATACAGGTTTCTTCCATAAATTGCATACCCTCCAGTGTCTTAATCCAGCTGTACTTTTAGGTAAAATCTCAAAAAGTTGCGCAATACCAATTTTTCAGTGAGCAGACACCAAAATATCACCACGAAAGACAGTGTGGTAATTGTTGCAGAGTAGTGAGAAATGATCGATAATGGGAGATCTGCTTTCGCTTTTTTCGTGTTGGATGCTGTGTGAAACAAAAAGCTAGAATAGTGGTCCTGAAGAGCAGAAAAAGATCAGCTGATCTTAAAAAAACAATGTTTAGCTGACACTAGCACAGGCAGTATTAGAGCAGATATCAGCAGTAAAGTAAGGAATAAGGTAGATGACTAGCTAGTGGTCAAACTTGCAATCTCAGGTAAGAGGCTCAGGAGATGCTGAAGGCCTGCTAGCATTAGTCTGGATGTGTCTTAACAGTTTCGCTGCTCTGTTGTCTGTAGTGGTAGCCAGAGGGTTGTAAAGATCAAGCAGATCCTTCTGCTCGGGAGTAGTCATGGAAGAGGGATGCCTAAACTACTACAGAACTAGTATTTTTAAGGCAAGTGCAGGCTTAGTGGTGTCATGATTACGCAGTCTGTGGGAAAGATCTTGGTAAAGAAGATTGCAGGCCTACAGTAGTGCCAGGAACACATTGTACCATAGACCTCAACTGAGGCTGACATTAGGCACATCACTGGTACACAGATGGGAATACTGTGTCACTCCTGATTAATAGGACAACACCTGTATGATTTGTTCTGTTGAGCATGTAATTTCAGCAGTTTGGTACAATGGCATCTACTTCTCTGCAAACTACTGTGCAGTGCATGGCATAAGGTCCGCCCTTTGTATCAGTTATTAGGATTTCTTCCAATTCCATTCACATATGGAGCACAGGAAGAGTGACTGCTTGAACGCCTCTGTGTGTGATGTAGTTATTCTAATCTCATCCTCACAACCCCTGTGTGAGCAATATGTAGGAAGTTGTAGTATATTCCGAGAGTGAGGTTGATAGGTTGTCCCATGCAAGGTTGCACCATACACGACTTGGCATATGACATATTAACGTCTCCAGTGAGATATTACTTGCATGACTAATTTCCAGAAGCAATAATTGTAGCTGTTTGTCCAGTCTCCGTGATTTCCAGTATTTTCACTAGGCATTTATTTGGTTAAATATTACTGAACAGAGATTCGTGAAATATCTATACACACAATAGCAACAGGAATTGGAGAAACAAAAAACAGCTGCTTGGACAATACATTTGGAGTTTAACATCAAATGATAAAAAGCTTGTGTAACAAGAAAGCTGAGTTTCTGTTCTCAATACAGGGTACTGAAAAATCTACAAGTATTTCTGTAAATGTGACATGCGTAACAGAACATCATCTGGAAGTCACAGAAATTGGACAGATGCACCTAAATAGGATACAACTTAGCAATAGACTACTATAGGCATACTGTACCATCTTCCTGAGAATGACCTATTAACAATATGTCAGTTTGGTTTCCACAAAGGCTTCACTAGTATGAAGGCAATATATCACCAAATGAGCTCAACTGTAGCAGAACTGTGATGGATTGGTAGAAACTAACCTGCTGACATTCCTGTGATTTGCCAAGTCTTTAGACTGTGTAGATCATTAAATTGTGCCACAGAAACATTGTATGTGGTCTTCCACAAGGTTTGGCACTTGGCTTGCTCCTGTTCTTGATCAGCATCCATTGTTTGATCAACATAAATGATTTACATGGGGTGTTGGAGGATTCTGCTATGTTTTCTGATGACGCAAGTATATCATTAAAGACTCAGCCAGGAGAATAATGGAATGGTCTTACAACTGCTTCACAGCCAGACTGCTATTTAATCCTTAATTTTTTTAAGAAAAAGAAACCCTTATGCAATTTGAAATGAGTTAAAAGTTTTATAGATACGAGAAAAAGAGATAAATGGGCATACAATGGATCAGTGGATGAGGCTCCACTTGCGAAACTCCTGGACATCCAGATGAATAAGAAATGGTGATACCACAATGAGGATAAGTTACAGTAGCCAAAAAACTCAGTTCTGTGTATTTGCTCTTTGAAATATTTCTCACTGTCTTGTAAATTATAGATTGCAGTGATCAGTCATCCTTTTTAAATTTTATCGTGCAGATCTAGATTTCAGCTAGAAGCTAGCCATTCTCAATGCACTATTATTTTCGCTCAATGCATTTAATTTTCTCTGTTGGTCAGGCTTCATCCACAGTTCATTGAATACTACTGTAGTAGTCAATACTGCAGTTCGATCACATCCACATTGTTACTTTGTGTCAGGAAGGGCTCTCAAAAAGGGAAGTGTCCAGGTGTCTTGGAGTGAACCAAAGCGATATTGTTCAGACATGGAGGAGATACAGAGAGACGAACTGTTGATGACATGCCTCATTCAGGCTGCCTTCAGTCATGTCTACAAACATGCTGCTTTAAATGTTGTACACAAAGAAGCTTTAGAAATAAAAAATAAATTCCATGCATACATAGTCTTGGCACTACTATAAATAAATACCCAGGCAGCACCAGGTTTCTCAGCTCGTGCCTGTAGGTACAATAAGTGTCATTTCAGCTAACATATTGTCAGTTAGGTTTGTTGTTCATCTTAATGGAATAATAATAATGTTCTGCACAATTATGATATTTGTGTTAGATGAATCCAAATTTTGTCAGTGTATAGACAGCTTATAGTGGTCTGTGTGTAGTTAAGCAAATGCTTTGTCTGAAGTATTAGGTAAAAACAACTGCTCAGTAATACAGGAGGAGCAACAGTGGCTCTTTGTTTAATGTTATTGTGTTGGAACAAGAAGCAACATAAAGGCAAACAGAAACATGAGTCAACTCTGTAGCTTTAGCCAAAATTGTATTTAACAGAAAAAAATACATGCAAAGCTGGATTAACACAGAAGTTCATGTTCTTACATATTTGAAACTCTCTCTGTCTGGTTGGGAGTGATCATTCTCAGGGTACAAGTAACCTCTCCGTTCAGTTCTTCAGTTCAAGTTGTATGAGTTGTGGAAGTCTTTTCCTTTAAGAAGGAGCACAGCCAATTATTTCATGCTCTTAAGTTTGGTCCTCTGGGCAGGCATACAAGAGCATCTCCACATCTGGTTGTTCGACCAGTCTCAAACAGGACTCCAGTAGTGTCCGTGGGAACCATCCTTTTGCATAATGATGATGTTCAGCAGGCCAACTTTTTCTAGTTCAGGTAACTGCAAAGGCAAACGCCTTTCTTTCCAGTTTCTGAAGATTTGCCTCCATTGGAGCTTCTTGCTTGAAGTATGATTGTGTGGAATCATCCACAAGGAAGAGAACTAAAAACGTGTTCTCTCATTCATGTTGGGAAGAAACATATTTCTAGATTCGTCCTGTGAAAGCTAACTGTTTCAAAGCCTTCTGTTATATCAGCAAACGGTAATTTAGTGTGGCACATAAAGGCAATACTGACTGTGGTGTCACCGCCAGACACCACACTTGCTAGGTGGTAGCCTTTAAATCAGCCGCGATCCGTTAGTATACGTTGGACCCGCGTGTCGCCACTATCAGTGATTGCAGACCGAGCGCCGCCACACGGCAGGTCTAGAGAGACTTCCTAGCACTCGCCCCAGTTGTACAACTGCCTTTGCTAGCGATGGTTCACTGACAAAATACGCTCTCATTTGCTGAGACGATAGTTAGCATAGCCTTCAGCTACGTCATTTGCTACGACATAGCAAGGCGCCAGTACCAGTTACTATTGATACTGTAATCATGTACCGTCAAGAGCGACGCTCATCATTAATGGATTAAAGTTAAGTATTCCACCAGCTACGTCCATTTTTCTAAAGTCTAATTTCCTTGTCCTGTTCCAGACCTCACGCCAGCCTGTGTGAGCTAAAACTTGTGCCTTTCGGCTTCCTCTAGTATACCTGTGTTGGCTCTCCTGCCAACCCACAACACCGACAGTTCTCAGCATGCAAAAACTACAGGTTGGTTTTGTAGTACCATTGTATTACTTTTTTTGGTGCAATTTAAAATTACAGTAATATGATTTTAATGTAGTAATAAATATCTTTAATATCACTAGGCCATGAGTGGATTACACAGAGCTGTTGCAGCAGAACTGAAATTTGTTTATCACACAATGAAACATAATCTCAGTTACAATAGTTAGAACTGCAATGTTAAAATCGTGAAGGACGTATTCAGTGACTCTTGTGTTACAAAAAATAAAATGTATTGTGGGTGCACTAAAGCTAAAGCAGTAGTGAAAGAAGTTTTGGCTCCAAAAAGTGTTCAGATTTTGTTGTAATTCAAAATAAACTTCTGGATTTTATTGAAGAGAGCAGTGAAACAGCAATGTCTATTCACAATTTGTTAAAATGTTCTTGGAGTCCCACAGACTTAATATAAACAACTGTAGTGCTTTTTGTGCTTGTAATTTTGTGCCAACGTTAATTTTGGAAAGCATAAGTCAGTATTTAAATTGTTAAATGATGATAAGAAACAAATATTTAAGACAAACTGTTCGAATCATATTTTGCACAATGCGATGAAACATGCTTGTGATACTGTAGACGTTGATCTTGAAAAATTTGGTCCTCAAACTATATGGTCACTTTCACATTTATGAAAAGTGAAGGGAAGTTCTAAAATCCTTTCTTGAATTTGTGGATGTAGAATGGAGTGAAATTCTCTGACATATACCTACTAGATTGCTTCCTTTAGTTGATAGAATCATTACAAATTGGGATCCCATTAAAAGTTATTTGAGAAGTACTGATGATCATCCCAAAGCTGTGAAGACGTTTTTAAATGATTCTGCAGACATTGAAAAAGAGTTAACTTTGGAGGTTTATTTAACTTTTTTTTTTCCTATGTGGTTCTAAGTTTTCAGAACGCTCTGATGATAATATAATGGAAACTTTTGTGACAATCAAGACTTTGATCACTAAAACTGAGCAAAGAATGAGTGACAGATATTTTGGTAGTGGCACATATAAAGTTTTGAATAAGTTAACTTGTTCCATAATCAGAAAACATTGAAGATAATCTTATGGAATTTCAAGTGTCATTGAAAACATATTTGATCAAGAATTTCAAATTTGAGGGTCAACTGCCAAAAAATGTACTAGCCTATTGGATTCCCTACATAAGCAATGGAACACAATTTATTTAATGGTTAAAGCTTCATTCATATAATGAGACTTACGTAAAGAAAACTTTCTGGAACGGAGGACGTAATTCAGACATGCATATTGTTCTCATTTACAATGCAACAGTGATTCAGCTTGCCCATTTCCTATAAAATTCACAAAAATTATAGTGTGAAGAGGAATAAATGGAAACAAAATGGCATAGAAGATGAAATGCATTAAACTAATAGTTTACTAACAAAATTTTAAAAAATCATTGTTAATGGAATGACACTTAATAGTAACGGACTGACACTTTTTCTCAAAAATCACCAGTTTTATTCTGCATTGCTGATTGGGTAGGGAAAAATGGTACTTATTCCTCTGATCTATAGTAGGTGCAGTTAGTTTCTCTGCAATTTGGTCTTTTTCTACCCAACATTTATCTTCCTTTGAGGAAATGTAAATATATTTCCATTTGCATCATTCTTTCTAGGAAATGAAATTTCGTAATCATCTTCGACACAAATCACCTGCCCCACAAAAAATCTTGTCCTGTTTCTTCCAGCATAGGAAACCAGAGCAAAATCCCCGTGATGCAAGACCATATGATTGATCAGATCTTGTGAATTTTCTTTGGCTGAAGATCGCTTTTTGAAATAGCGAGTAATGCTGGTACTCAGTAATATATGGAGCAACAGGTGTAACAGCATGGATGGTTTTGACCAACTCTATTGGAACTATTCCCATTCACATTTGATCTAATTCTTCCTCATTCTCTGCAATTTGCAAGGCAGGGATATAAAAAAATACGTATGCCACAGCATCTTTCACATGCAATTTTTGCAAAGGCCTCAATACCAGATAGTATGTGTTTCCCATCTTTGCAGATATTCCAGACTGCAGTCTTTACAGTTCCACCAACCTCATACACAATACTTTTGTTGTGTTATGTGGCAAAGAAGTCTCATGAAATATTTATTCCATAGCGTTCTCTGAAATAGGCCTATGTCAAGTTGGCAAACAGGAAATTCACTGGCTGCACCTTCACTCATGACTGTGACAAAGCCTACCTCTGGGTTCATGGATATAGTATACCCTACAATCTTACTTGGGAAAGCATGCACTGGATATTTATTATAATCAAGTTCATTGCTAACAACAGCACAAGAATATCCATCAATTTGTGAGTCTCAAACAGTGTAAACAAAGTGTCATTAGATTCTCATCCAAAGAATACTTATCTTTCAAAGATACATTTGCATACTTTTCACATTTTGTTTGATAATTATTGTGGAAACAGTGTAACGGCTATAAATAAGCCAATATCTATTTTAAATAAAAAATTCTATTCAATATAGTGATTTTCTAACTATACAGTGCACAAAATTTTGTCTATTATCTAGGCATAATACATATTGACCTTCATAGATAACCAGCATCCTGTGCAGTACGTAGGAAGTCAGTAACTTCTTTTTCTATGGGCAATATTGAGGTTTCCATATAATTTGACATTGCCATTGCTTCCCGGAGAAAGCATAGGTTATGGAAGAAGACATATTGTTTATCAAAATATTAACTCCATTCTACTTGTAGTATGCAGGCATTTTGTCATTTCATTGTAATTTTTACTAAAGAAGCTTTGAGCAGTTACTCTTCAGACTCGCTGAATATAAGTTTCTACCCTCTGAAAAGTACGTTCTTAGTTTGTGGGCCTTCCCCACTTTCCATCCAATTTTTACTAACAGTATAGCTGACATGTAAATGTATTTGACCTACAACATCTTAAGGAATGTCAGTCAAATTCAGTTATAAAATTAATTTCTTTCCATTACTCCATTTATGTCATTCCGTTACCTCATGTGTGTCATTCCGTTACTATTACAAAATATTGTTTATAATGAATATTTTTTTCTCTGCTGTGAGACTTTTTTCTATCTCATAAAGACATTTGTTCAGTTCCATCACTTCTTAACATAAAAATGAAGCTTCAAATTAAAAAAAAATTGTCTTCAATAAAATTCTTCAGGGTATCAGACCGCATCGTCATAATTTAAAATGCGCCAACGTTTCGGCCAGCGTTGCAGCTAGCCTTCACCAGGGCCTTACGTAAGGCTTCCTACGTACTGCACAGGATGCTGATTATTTATGAAGGTCAATATGTATTATGCCTAGGTAATAGACAAAATTTTGTGTACTGTGTTGTTAGAAAATCACTATATTGAATAGAATTTTTTATTTAAAATAGATATTGGCTTATTTCTAGCCGTTACACTGTTTCCACAATAATTATCAAACAAAATATTATATTTTTACAGTTGTTTTCATGCCTCTCAAATCAGCTGAGAAAATGAGAGAAATCTGGTTTTTCACCTGTTGTTTGTTTACTAAAACTCTATGAGCAGCAGCTAATTCCAAGACAACTTTCTTGCACTCTCTTGTACTTCTAGGTAAACAAGTTTCCACACGTCTAACTGCTTTCCTTAATGTAGCTGGGGATTTATATGGGCTATTGGTGTAAATGACACAAGTATCACCGCCATTGTCTTCACTGCTGCCTCTAACTTTCTTTCTGGCTTTTCTTTGATTAAGTTTCTCTTTTTGTCTTTGATGCTTAAGTTGAGAAGCAGTTAAACTTTGCTGTTTCAGCCTTTTCTTTTCCATAGATGCTGCATCTGGAGTGATGAGCAAACCTTTGTGTAGGTCTTAGTAAAAAGTTGTGAGACAAAATTGTTGTACTTTCCTTCAGAACAAAATGAGTACTGCTGATGAGTCCCACATTAAAGTACATATGCTACCCTAATGTTTAGATGTAAGGGTGTACGGATTGCGTGCATCCGTACGGTGTGTTAACACGCGCTCGCCAGCCGACCTGTCTGGAATGATGACAGTTTGCTTGGTCAGTAGACACGTGTCTGGCCGCACTGCGATGGAGAGTATGCGACTGGCTGCCATCCGCAGCGGACAGTATTAACTAGCGTGGCCTCGGGTGCAAATATGTCTCTTTTCTTAGCTCACCATGGAGCCTTTCGATACAACCATAATTAGCCGGTGTTAGGATGTCAGGCACAGTGATGATGGGTGCGCATAGCGTGCATGTTTTATAATCCGCCTTTGTTAATAAAACTGTTTAAACTTACTTCTCGTGTTCGCGTATTGCCGTACCTCAAGGACCCACCGCTTACAAATCCTGACAAAATATTCATGTAATCATCATCCGGGGTAACAACACAGACTAACCCCCTTATAGAAGTGGTGTCAGCATGGGGATAATTATGGAAAATCTACAGTCCTGAAGAGGCGCAGTACAACGTGAACTTCGAGCAGCAGTAGCAGCGTGAACATCTTCCGACTACGCGGGGACATCCAACACTGGAATTCAGGTTGGTCTACTCCAGTTTGGCTAGAATACGAAAGGCAGTGATGGATTTTTATTTTACATTTGAGTGACTCATTGGCATTAAATTAGACAAAATGTCACAATCCAGTCAGAGTAACGTTGTAGATCTACAAACTGTTATTAATGAAGTGCAAGAAGAGATTTGGCTGTTAAAAGCAGAAAGAAGCGAGCATAACATTCCGAGAGACTTGTCAAATGATAGTTCATGCAGTACAAGTACAACTACAATAAAGAATTTTTCATTATTGCCATCAGTACCGGTGTTTAGCGGGAATCCCGAAGATGATGTGAAAGTGTTTTTCGTAAACTTGAAGGTGCCACCCTGTTAGGGTCATGGACACATACTGATAAGCTAGAGGTTGCCAAATTAAGAATTCAGGGAGTAGCACAAGATTTCATTAGCGCAAAGCCTACTTGCATGAAAACAGAAGATTACAATGAGTTTAGAACGATTGTTGTTCAGAGATTTAAACATAAAAACATGATCAGATTTTACAGAGAGCAGCTTCACAGTTTGCGAATGCGATGAGACGAATGCCAACAGAATTCGAAACGCTCAAACATATGAGTTAGTAGAAGATGAAATGAAAATCAAATGCAGTTGTTCGAAGCTGACCAGAGAGCCTTGGTCACACTCATTCATGGGCTGCACAGGGAGGAAGTAAGCAAAGCTGTTAGATTGGTGTGATGTAAAACGTTTCAGGAAGTAGTAGAATCAGCTGTTGGTTTCACTGAAGCACTAAGACGACCGAATGAGATGCAGAAACAAGAGCGTAGAGTTTTCAGTACAATGCTACAGATGCAATAAGCTGGGTCACAAGCGTAAGAATTGTAAAGAGAATCGAATCTGCTATCATTGTGGGATGCAAGGTCGTGTTCTGAGCGATTGTCGCAACAAGAAGAAAGATAATGCAAACAACAGACAATCTGCCAGATCTTTAAACGAGAACGGGGACGTACAGGCCACCACTCCATCCGCCCCTTGCCAGAGACAGTGATTCCTGTTAGTTCCAACAAAAATTATACCGAAAATGACTTCATGATAGGTGCTGTATATCATGGGAGAAACATCAAGCTACTTATTGACACAGGAGCACATACTTCATTAATGTGGTGTTGCATAGATAAACGGGATAAATTGAAACCGCCGCTATTAAAAGTGCAAGGGTTAATCGGAGGAAAGCTATGTAACTATGGAGAAGTTGATGTAGAATTAATTCTTGGCCAAGGCCATGTTGAAGGTGAAAATAAAGATAAATACACAGCAAGTAGTTTCAAATAACAAAACGCATTATGGTGTACTTGTATTTGATTTCTTGTCCGCTAACGAGGCAGAAATATTTGTCGCAGAAAGAAAGATCAGACTAGGCCGTAGTAACTACAACCTAGGAAATTGTTCTTCAGGTCGTACTCAAAGGAGCAGCAGTACTGACGTCTTGGGAATGGACCGCCCAAACAATGCATCAGCTCAAACCGTCCGAGTCGATGTTCAAATTGATCAGCCTCAGTAAATTCCCAAGGGACCAGGAAAGACAATCTACGTTGAAGTTAAGTCACCCCTATGCAAGGAAGGAACTTTGTTATTAATTGAGCGATCTGAGAAAAGTGAGTTATTGGATACAATGCATTGTTGTGTTGCTAGAAGTGTAGGTGTCGCTACAATGGTGTGACAGAATGTCGCAAAAGTCCCGGTTACAATAACGAATATGAGCAATGAGGGTGTTGTTTTGTCATGAGGAACGAAAGTTGCTGAAGTTTCTAGCATAAGTAAAAATGACGTAATACAGATTCCAGATGAGGTAACAAATGCTGCAAGTTATAAACACAGATTTTTGTAAAAGTACCGCAAAATTACAACGAGGAGACGAAGTTAATAATGAACTGAAGCGCAAGATGTGGGAAAAGATAGAACATTTAACAGTTGATGAACAGAAGATTTTAGCGCCTGTTTTGCTGGAATATGCAGATTTATTCCAAGAATGTGCAAATTTACCTGTCACTCGTTTAGTTCAGCATCGTTTTCATACAGAGAATGATGCCCCATTCGCACAGAAACCTTACTGAATACCATTTAGTCAAAGAGAGTTGGTAGAAGACATGGTTAAAGAACAATTAGAAGCCGGAATTATAAAACCAAGAGAACCTTGAGACCCACCGTGGTGTTCACCTGTTGTAATTGTAAAGAAGAAATCAATTTCAGGACAACCACAGTTCCATTTTTGTGTTGATTACCGATTTTTGAATGCTGTGACCACACCTGACATTTACCCCTTACCAAATTTAATGGAAACCTTGGATTACTTGGGCAGATGTTGAATTTTTTCAGTATGTGATTTATCAAGTGGTTATCGCCAGTTAACAGTGCATCCAGATGATCAAGCAGAAACTTCATTTGTAACTGCAACAGGAGTATACAAGTATCTTCATATGCTGTTTGGACTTCGTAATACTCCAGCTACATTTCAACGCCTGATGGATTCAATTTTACGAGGGCTCACCCCAACACAAGCACTTGTTTACCTTGATGATGTAATGATTTTTGGTGAAAACATGAAGCAGCATACTGAGAGACTACAAGCTGTTTTTGAGCGTATAAGAAGTGCAAACCTGTCTTTATCAATAGAAAATGTCATTTTGCACAAAGTAAAGTTAATACCTTGGTCATGTTTTAACCAGTGAAGGTGTTCGACCTGATCCAAAATTAATTGAAGATGTAAAGAATTTTCCTGAACCACAGAATTTGAAAGAACTACAATCATTCTTGGGATTGTCAAATTTCTACATACGATTCATAGCTGGTTATGTGAATATAGCGAGTCCAATGACACAGCTGCTGAAGAAAGGAGCCACATTTAATTGGTCAACAGAATGCAAAAAGGCAATGGAAGAGCTTAAAACTGCTCTAACCACAGCCCCAGTGTTAGCCTATCCGGATTTCAGTAAACCTTTTATTCTTTCAACCAATGCATCCAATTTTACCATAGGTACAATCTTGTCTCAAGAAGTTGATGGTCATGAACATCCAATCTCATTTGCTTCCAGACAATTAAACAAAGCAAAATGTAATTATACTACTACTGAGAAGGAGCTTTGTGCTTTGGTTTTTGGTATAACACATAACAGATGTTTCTTAGCAGGAAGAGAATTTACAGTTATTACAGATTATGATGCGCTTAAATGGTTATTGAGCTTAAAGGACCCAGTTCCAGATTAACAAGATGGGAATTAAGACTGAGTGAGTTCCAATTTAAGGTTATTCACCGACCTGGTAAACAACATGTGAATGCTGATGCAATGAGTTGAGAAGTCAATGTTTGTGTTACAATAAGTCGAGAAGAAGAGTTAACAGTGTTGTGGGTTGGCAAGAGAGCCAACCCGGTTTACTAGAGGAAGACAAAAGGCACGCGTTTTAGCTCATGCACGCTGGCGTGAGGTCTGGAACAGGACAAGGAAATTAGACTTTAGCAAAAAACGTACATAGCTGCTGGAATACTTAACTTTAATCCATAAATGGTGAACATCGCTCTTGACGGTACATGTTTTACAGCATCGATAGTAACTGGTAATGGTGCCTTACTAGGTCGTAGCAAATGACGTAGCTGAAGGCTATGCTAACTATCGTCTCGGCAAATGAGAGCGTATTTTGTCAGTGAACCATCGCTAGCAAAGTCGGTTGTAGCACTGGGGCGAGTGCTAGGAAGTATCTCTAGACCTGCCGTGTGGCGGCGCTCGGTCTGCAATCACTGATAGTGGCAACACGCGGGTCCAACGTATACTAACGGACTGCGGCCGATTCAAAGGCTACCACCTAGCAAGTGTGGTGTCTGGCGGTGACACCACAAACAGCAGCTCAAGAAGAAGATCCACAATGTAAATTATGGAAAAATGATCGATGTTTTGTTGAAATAGATGGATTATTGTTCAAAATCACTAGTAAAAGAAACCGCCTAGTTATTCCAGAAAGCATGAAAGAGCAAATCATGAGAGAGCAACACGATTCTGTATTATCAGGACATTGCGGTTAAAAAGCAACAAACATTAAAATAACTCAAATGTTTTGGTGGCCGAGCTGCAAAGTTGACGTTTTCGAGTTTGTTTCACAATGTGACTCCTGTAACAGACGGAACAATGTAGGAAAAAGTAGAGCGCCTTTGCAATTCCACAGAACCATTATTAAAATGGTTAGCCGTTATGTGAGCAGCAAACACAATGATTGGGATGTCTGTGTACCATACTTGGTAAGTTGTTACAATGCCAAAATGCTCAGCTCAACTGGCCTAAGCCTATACAAGATCGTCTACGGAAGAAGAATGCATTCACCCTTGGACTTTGCATGATCGACTGCCGAAATCAGCAGTGAACATGTAAGGGATCTAGCACGCAAACTAAAGGAAGCATAGAGGGGATTGAAACAGCGGTCTCATCAGTCCTTTCTTCAGCAAGCAAGACAACACGACCGCTAAGCAGCAGTGCCACAGTATCGAGTTGGAGGTCTTGTGTATCTGAGCACTGTGGTGTTAAAGAAGAGTCAAGTCAAAAAGTTTAAGAAGTTTAGGAAAGGATGATGTCCAATCTTGGAGGTGTTGTCGCCAGTCACTTTTAAGTTCCAACTGCACTTTTGTTTGATTGTCGTTCATGTCAATTGTGTAAAACCATTTCTGGGTAGATTTCCTGTAGTATTGCAAGATGACGAGGACCGACCGAGAGGCAGACCTGCTGTCCTCAAATCCAGGAAGCGAGAATCGCGAGGTGATGGTCCAGACTTTGAGGCCGAGGCACTGTCATGTGCCGAGCGATCCTGTTCCACACACCCCTACAATCTGCGTGAAAGTATAGTGTGTGAGAGTGCAATGCGTGTGTTTATTTCAGCTATGTGCTTATGTGAATGTGTTGTGAAAATTTAGTATTGAAGCTATGCACAAGTGAAACCAAACCTTTTATTCCACAGGTTACCACAAGAAACTCATTTATTTTATGTTCATTGTTAACTCTAGTATTTAGAACTAATTAACCATGTTCATTTTTATTCTAATGCTTGCTATGATAGCGTATTCTACTAATGCTGTAGTAATAGTACCATAGAATCCAGGTGTTTTGTTTTAACCACGATCAGACATGGTAGTTTCAACAAGTAATACAAAACTTGTCCTCAAGTACAATCTGAGTGAAATCCAGCGACAGTTCAATTCTGTAAAGAAGCAAATTGACCTAATTCATTCTGTTAAGGGTAATGATACAATTTTGGAAATTGGTACATATTGGTATAATAACTGGATCACAGCCAAAATGCAGGTAGAGTCTACATTTGCTAATTATGAACAAGAGGTTTACTGTTTTTAGAGCTATTGTCACATAAAACTTTAATTAGGCATAAAAGAGCCTGGTTTAATTTTGGAGGGAGTATCCTTCGTAATTTATTTGGTACTTTAACTAGTTGAGATGTACTGGAAGTTAAAGGCAAAATATTAGCTCTTGAACAACTGTCCAGTACAGATTCAACTAACCTCTCTAATGAAATTATCGTATTAAAGAATATGCAAAAAACCATTATTAACCACACAGTTTTCATTGAACAGATTGTAAAGCAATTTATCTCACATTTCCACGTACTTCGTAATGAAACGAACACAAATATCCAAGAACTATTCCAAGGATTAAATGCTGTGAGTGCACACTTAGATTTAAACACTCTTTTGTTAAGGATTACTGATAGTTTATCAAATGCTAGAATTGATGCCCTTAACTTAAGAACAGCCTTAGAAAGTAGTTCAAATGATTGTTGAGCAGTGTACTACTACATCCAGAACAATTTTTACAGATCCTACTATCAGTTGAATGAAAGCTAGATGCAACATACACCATGATTTTCCCTGTTAACTCGTACAATTTATATGCTTACTATAAGTTAACCACCATACACTCCTTAATGATTGAAGATGAATTAACTGTTATTGTTTGTATTCCCAGTTTTAGATCAAAGCATAATTTTGGAATGTATAAGATTTATACTTACCCCGTGAAATGGAGACCGGCAGGTATTCATGTAAAGTATGTACTGAATGCCACTGATTGAAGAAATTTTGTCCCTAAATGAAAATGATTTGCATATGTGTGAACGTAGTCATAAGTTAATTTGCCCTGAATCTACAGGATTCTTAGACAGTAGAGTGTACAGCTGTGAGAAAGAATTGTTTATGAATCATCCCCCAAGAGATGATTGCCCTAGAATTTTAACGCATCTTTATCATCCATTTCTTAAATGATGTTATGAAGGTATAATTTTCTCATTTAACTCCACCCTTGATGTCACATTTACTTGTAAAAACTATGATACACCTGAGCTACCCTTTACACTAAAACTGAACAATAGTGGATTAATCTTGAATGCCACACATAGTGATTTATCATGTGAACTATTTGATATACCTAGTGTGTTGCCAACTACATTTCATGCAGCTGGACATTTGCCATTTACTAGAATGTTATCTGTTTATGACAATGATTCATACGTATTAACATATGGAAAGCATTCCTTATCAAGTTTTTCGGAAGACAATAGTTTGATTAAGGACATCCTTGAAAATGTAATCTCTTCAAATAATGAGTTCAATTTCATTGAAGCAGCAAATAGAATTAAGTCCTTCAATTCTTCCAGTAATTTTAATGCTTACTTGATTGTCAGTATTGTGTTTTTATTGCTTTTATTAATTTTTCTTTTGTCAATAGCATTTGTCATGTATCAAATTGTCATCTTGAAGGCACGCTTCTCTGTACTGAATGTTGCTGTGTCTCAAATGAAATACCAATTCCTTCTGATGCCACAAATGGCAAAGTAGATTCATAACACCCAGGAGGTCATTTTGAGCCATCTATGGTTGCTCTTTTACTCTTGGGGAGAGTGATGTAAGGGGCTACGAATTGCTCGCAGCCGTATGGTGCGTTAACACGCACTCGCCAGCCGACCTGTCTGGAATGATGACAATTTGCTTGGTCTGTAGAAGCGCGTCCGGCTGCGCTGTGATGGAAAGTATGCGACTGGCCACCGTCCGCAGTGGGCAGTATTAACTAGTGCGGCCTCGGGCGCGAATATGTCTCTTTTCTTAGCTCACCATGGAGCCTTTCGATACAACCATAATTAGCCAATGTTAGGATGTCAGACACAGTGATGATGGGTGCGCATAGCATGGGTGTCTTATAATCCCCCTTTGTTCATAAAACTGTTTAAACTTACTTCTGGTGTTCGCGTATTGCCATACCTCAAGGACCCACCGCTTACAAATCCTGAAAAAATATTCGTGTAATCATCATCTGGGGCAACAACACAGACTAACCCCCTTATATAGAACTAATAGTTTTCTTCCTCTGGAAGGAGATAGTCATAGATTAGGAAAGATTAAAAAGGAAGGGCATCTCACTCAGACCTCAAAATGAGAAGGACACATCTCTTGTGAGGACGAGGGGAGACAGTGGTCTTATAAAAGCCTTCACAGATGAGCATTACCCCCAAAACTAGCCCACATTCAGTGTTCCTATGCCATATTGACACGTGCCCCTAATTCTCCCACCACTCCCAAGAATGAGTTGCAAAGGAGCATACCTCTCATCACCCAATATCATCCCAGACTGGAACAACTGAACCGTATTCTTTTCCAGAGCTTTGACTATTTGCCATTGTGCCCATAAATGAAGAACAACCTACTTATAATCATCCTGCCCCTCCAAGACACAAAAGTGATATTCCATTGCCTATGTAATATTCTAGTTCACCATCATGCCACACGTTCTCCCAACCCTTTGTCACATGGGTTATGTCCCTGTGGAAGTCCCAGGTGCAGGACCTATCTAATATACCCACCCAGCACATCCCACATCAGTCATCACAGGCTTATCTTATCCTAGCAGAGGTAGGGTCCCGTGTACAAGTAGCCATGTTGTATACTATCTGTGCTGCAATTTCTCTACAGCATTTTATGTGGTCACGATCACCAACTAGCTGACCACCTAAATGAAACACCACCATCAAATTGTGGCCATGACAGAGGTGACAGCCCTGTGGCAGAACACACTGCTACATGCAACACTGGCTTCTTTGAATTATGTAGGTGGGTGCTGTCCTGCATGGACGCTTTTGATAGCCTGACTGAAGATATTTGCGATTCTGTGCTTTTTTCATCTATGTCTTTCCTAAAACTTCAAGTCTGATGTTCGAAAGGGGAGCCCATGGAAGCATTTTACTGTATGGGAATGTTTATTTAAATCTCACCCTTATAAAAGTTTGTTGTTATACTTTGAAAGTCCATTTTTATCTTTGATTTTAAAGATGTTAATTATCCTATAAATTCCATTGCAATATTTGGTTACAACATTTCCTCTCATAACATGTTACTGCCTACTGAATTAAGAACAGTTATAATTTTTCAAAAACAAAGCCAATTTTTCATAAAAATCAGGTAAGTAAAAACCAATGTGAAATTATGTTATTTAACAATGTAAAAAAACTATGTAAATCTTACAAAAACTGTTTCAAAATTAAGCTCAGTAATATACAGGGTGTCCGAAAAGACTTTCCCTGATTACATAAATTGATAACTCAGGCTAGAAGTAAGATAGAAATATGAAACTTGTATCAAATTGTTTGCAACTATCAAAGTTTATTTTCTGTTTTAGGTTCGCAGTACGTAAGTAGTGGATGAGGTGCAGTGCCCAAGAAGCTATGTTAACCAATCAGGAGAAGGCACAGTGTGTCCTGTGGTACCATGAGACACGATCACCAAGTACAGTGCAGAGACACTTCCAGACAGCATTTGGAAGGAATCCACCTGATTTCAAGATCATTAAAGCCTGGTATGAGAAGTTCAAGAACACAGGATCGGTTGCTGACCTTCTGAGGCCTGGTTGACCAAGAACCTCAGCAGACAGGGTGGAAGCTGTAAGGCAGTCCTCTCTGCGACGTCCGAAGAAATCGGTGCGCAGGGCCTCATGTGAATTACAGATGCCAAAAAGCTCTCTCCATGACATTTTACACAAACATTTATTGTTTTGTGCATACAAAGTGCAAATCGTTCAGGCCTTGTTGCCCAATGACAGTACACATCAATGTGACTTTGCGGTTGAAATGCTATCACGTATTGAGGACGATGATGGTTATCTCAGACGAATTGCCTTTTCCAACGAAGTGACCTTTTTTGTCAGTGGAGTAGTGAATTGCCATAATGTGCGCATTTGGGGTTCACAACCCCCTGACGAGGTCATGGAGTGCACCAGAGGCAGTCCAAAGGTGAATGTTTGGTGCACGCTGTTGCACTATTGAATTATCAGGCCATTCTTCTTCACTGAGGCTACCATCACAACTGCAGTGCATCTGGACATGTTGCAACTGTATGCTGTTCCTCAGCTGCTTCAGTATCACCCCGATGTCTTGTTTCAGTTTGTTTGGGGTTTGGACGTCCGTGCCTATGGATGGATTGGTCGTGATGGGCCAACGGTTTGGCCTCCACACTCTCCTGACATAACCCCATTAGACTTCTTTTTATGGGGTTACATGAAGGACGAGGTCTACCAAACACGTGTACCAGATCTTGAAACCCTGTGGCAACGGATAACCACAGTCGTTGAATTGATCCCTCCAGTGATGTTGGCTAATGTGTGGATGAAAATTGAATATTGCCTAGATGTGCTACATGCTACCAAGGGTGCTCACGTGGAAGTTTACTGATGTGTGAAAAAAACTTTGATAGTTTGTAAACAATTAGACACCAGTTCCATATTTGTATCTTATTTCTAGCCTGAGTTATCAATTTATGTAATTAGGGAAAGACTTTCGGACACCCTGCATAATTATCTTTATTTTTATAAATTTTGCTAACCTCAGGAGTTCTGTTTTCACTGTAAATGTTTCGCTCAGGTATATAGAAAAATATGTATAAAGTAACTTTGATCAGTAACTAGCTCTGGAATAATGTAGATCTCCAAGCTGTAATATATGATTGCGATACATGCCAAAAGTTGAGCAGTCTTTGTTTCAAGCTGAAGTAGGACTATCTTCACAATTTTTTAAACTTTCGTAGCATTCATTATCATCTTTTAGAGTCAGGTGTACTGCCAAAAGTTGAGCAGCCTTTGTTGCAAGCTGAAGTAGGACAGTCTTCATAATTTCTTAGACTTTCCTGGTGATTCTTTGTTGTCTCATTGAATTAAGTGTACTGCTGTTCTGCCAGCAGTCTGTGTCTTCCCAACAAGATACTTTGAAGTCATAACTTGGCATCTTCATCAGGCATTCGGATGTTTCCTGAAACTGGGCACTAGACAATATTCCATGAGGGAGGAGGGCAGGCTGTTCGAGTGCTTCTTGGTTTGAACTTTCCAGCCCTGGGGCTACATCTTAGTTTTTACTTATTTCAATATCATTTTACAATTGTTTGTGTTTGCAGTTTGCTTTACTTCTTTTCACATTGTAAAATATTTGGTATAAATTCTGGATCATTGCAGTATGGTTTATGTTCTTCATCTTTTTTTGTTGTGTGGAGTTTCTTCTGCCACTGCCTCTTGTTCATTGATTTTTGTGTTCCTGTTTTCTTAATATAGTGAGAATCTCTTAAGTTCATGAGCATTGAGTTTTCTCTGATAACCTCATCAGTTTATACAGCTTGATTTGTCATATTCAGTTGGGATGCTCACTTTTGCTGAACCACCCATTCCTTCATATGTCTTCATTGGCTTTCATCATTTGGGCTGGTCTGTTAGCCACCATCCTTGGGTATGGCTTCATTTGGATCGCCCATTGCTGCTGGTGGCAGTCATGTTTGTGTGGTCATCATTATCTTGTTCGGATGTGCAATGGTTTGTGACACTTGTACTTCAGCTTCTGGTCTCTGGTAGTACATTGGTCTCATTCAACATTTCTGTGTGTACTGCCATCCTGAAGTGGGTTTCAGCCTCCGGTCGA